>NC_041395.2:12961563-14249063 GCF_900747795.2 Erpetoichthys calabaricus
CCATTATGCGTAGAATTTCGAAATGAAACCTGCCTAACTTTTGTAAGTAAGCTGTAAGGAATGAGCCTGCCAAATTTCAGCCTTCCACCTACACGGGAAGTTAGAGAATTAGTGATGAATGAGTCAGTCAGTCAGTCAGTCAGTCAGTGAGGGCTTTGCCTTTTATTAATTAGTATAGATTAGACCAGTGACAACCTACATGCAAAGTTTTGTGAAAATCTGTCGAGCCATTTTGTTTGATTTGTGAATTAAAAAAACAGATAAGATGTGGTCTGGGGTTTGAAATGAGGTGCTTAGTGTGTAAAATAGATAAATAACATCAAACAGAGTTGAAAAATTCAAAAGACAGTCAAAGAGTATTACAATTTTATTTATAGACATACAGAAAAATAATTTTGCCACAGCTTTAAATGCATGCACATTCCCTTCTATACACTTTACTGTTTTGTGGATTTACTTTTAAATATATAAAATTGCCCATTAATTTGCACTCAATAACCCATAATGACAAAGTGACAAAGCAGTTTAACCCATTCATCTTGAAAGATCCTCTCAAGCTCCATTAGATTGGATGGGCAATGTCAGTAAACTGCCATCTTCAGGTCCCTCAACAGATATTCTATTGGGTTTAAGTGTTGGCTTTGGCTGGGCCACTCGAGGACATTCACAGACTTGGCATGAAGCCACTCCCACCTTGTCTTGGCTATATGCTTTGGGTCATTGCTGTGCTGAATGGTGAACCGTTATCCAGGTCTGATGTTTCATTCACTCTGAAGCAGGTGTTCTTCAAGGGTCTCTCCATTTTAATTACATTTATCCTTCTATCAATTCTGACTAGTTTCCCTGTTCCTGCACCCCCAATGCATGATTCTCCCACAACCATACATCAACGTAGGATTGATATTAGGCAGGTGATAAACAGTACATGGTCATTACCAGACATTAGAGTTTAGCCCAAAGAATTCAATTTTTGTCTCATCAGACCACAGAATCTTTTTCCTCCTTTTGTTAGTGCCCATTAAATATCATCTTGCAAACTCTAAGAGGGCTGTCAATTGAACCTTGTGTCCAGAAGGGGGCATTAGCTCCCCGGGAATGAGTTATTTTTGTAATTTGTGGGCGTGTTACATAACCTGAATCATCTTCTTCTTCTTTCAGCTGCTCCCGTTAGGGGTTGCCACAGAGGATCATCTTCTTCTACATCTTCCTGTCCTCATCATCTTGCTCTGTTACACCCACCACCTGCATATCCTCCCTCACCACATCCATAAACCTTCTCTTAGGCCTTCCTCTTTTCCTCTTCCCTGGCAGCTCTATCCTTAGCACCCTTCTCCCAATATACCCAGCATCTCTCCTCTGCACATGTCCAAACCAACTCAATCTCGCCTCTCTGACTTTGTCTCCCAACCGTCCAACTTGAGCCGACCCTTTAATGTCTTCATTTCTAATCCTTTGTCCAAAGGTTTGATTCATCATTGGAGGTTTGTTGAACCGCTCTTTGTCTCATCCCTCACCTAGGACCAGTTTGCCTTGGGTGGCCCTACCAGGGGCATAAAGCCTTGGACAACAGAGTTCCTAGGATCATTGGGACACGCAAACCCCTCCACCATGATAAGGTGGCAGTTCAAGGAGCCTGTTCATTGGGGTTTACCCCGGTGGACGAGAGGATAGCCTCCCTCCACCTTCGGGTGGGGGAACAGGTCCTAACTGTTGTTTGTGCGTATGTGCTGAACAGCAGTTTGGAGTACCCACCCTTTTTGGAGTCCTTGGAGGGGGTGCTAGAGGGCAAACCTTCTGGAGACTCCCTCATTCTGATGGGAGACTTCAATGCTCACGTGGGCAATGACAGTGAGACCTGGAAGGACGTGATTGGGAGGAATGCCCCCAAGCCCGATCTGAACCCGAGCGGTGTTTTGTTATTGGACTTCTGTGCTCATCACGGATTGTCCATAACGAACACCATGTTCAGGCATAGGGGTGTTCATACGTGAACTTGGCACCAGGACAGCCTAGGCCTCAGTTCGATGATCGACTTTGTGGTCGTGTTGTCGGACCTGCGGCCACATGTCTTGGACACTCGGGTGAAGAGAGGGGTGGAGCTGTCAACTGATCACCACCTGGTGGAGAGTGGGCTTCGATGGTGGGGGAGAATGCTGTTCAGGCCTGGTAGGCCCAAACGTGTTGTGAGGGTCTGCTGGGAACGTCTGGCAGAGTCCCCTGTTAGAAGTAGCTTCAACTCCCACCTCCGGCAGAACTTTGACCACATCCCGAGGGAGGTGGGGGACATTGAGTCTGAATGGGCCATGTTCCATGCCTCTATTGTTGAGGCGGCTGACTGGAGCTGTGGCCGTAAGGTAGTCGGTGCCTGTCGTGGCGGCAATCCCCGAACCCGTTGGTGGACACCGGCGGTGATGGATGCCGTCAAGCTGAAGAAGGAATCCTACAGGACCTTTTTGTCCTATGGGACTCTGGAGGCAACTAATAGGTACCGGCAGGCCAAGCGGAATGCGGCTTTGGTGGTTACTGAGGTAAAAACTCGGGCATGGGAGGAGTTTGGGGAGGCCATGGAGAACGACTTTTGGACGGCTTTGAGGAGATTCTGGTCCACCATCCGGCGTCTCAGGAGAGGGAAGCAGTGTAGTGTCAACACTGTATATGGTGGGGATGGTGCGCTGCTGACCTCGACTCGGGACGTTGTGGGTCGGTAGGGGGAGTACTTCGAAGACCTCCTCAATCCCACTAACATGCCTTCCAATGAGGAAACAGAGCCTGTGGACTTGGAGGTGGGCTCCCCCATCTCTAGGACTGAGGTCACCGAGGTGGTCAAAAAACTCCTTGGTTGCAGGGCCCCAGGGGTGGATGAGATACGCCCAGAGTTCCTCAAGGCTCTGGATGTTGTAGGACTGTCTTGGTTGACATGTCTCTGCAACATCGCCTGGACATCAGGGACAGTGCCTCTGGATTGGCAGACTGGGGTAGTGGTCCCCTTCTTTAAGAGAAGCCAGGGCATTGAGGGGGTCCGGTTTGGTGGACTCAGGATTGGGTCACTGCTTTTTGCAGATGATGTTGTCCTGTTTGCTTCATCAGGCCATGATCTTCAGCTCTCTCTAGATTGGTTCGCAGCTGAGTGTGAAGCGGCTGGGATGGTAATCAGCACCTCCAAATCCGAGACCATGGTCCTCAGCCAAAAAAGGGTGGAATGCCCTCTCAGGGTTGGAAGCGAAATCCTGCCCCAAGTGGAGGAGTTCAAGTATCTTGGGATCTTGTTCATGAGTGAGGGAAGAATAGAGCGTGAGATCGACAGGCGGATCGGTGCGGCATCCGCAGTGATGTGGGCTCTGTATCGGTCTGTCGTGATGAAAAAGGAGCTGAGCCGTAAGGCAAAGCTCTCAATTTACCAGTCGATCTATGTTCCTACCCGCACCTATTGTCATGAGCTATGGGTTGTGACCGAAAGAACGAGATTGCGAATACAAGCGGCTGAAATGAGTTTCCTCCGTAGAGTGTCTGGGCTTTCCCTTAAAGATACGGTGAGAAACTCAGTCATCCAGGAGGGGCTCAGAGTAGAGCGGAGGAGTCAGTTGAGGTGGCTCGGGCATCTGATCAGGATGCCTCCAGGACGCCTCCCTGGTGTGGTGTTCTGGGCACATCTAACCAGGAGGAGGCCCCGGGGAAGACCCAGGACACAATGGAGGGACTATGTCTCTCGGCTGGCCTGGGAACGCCTTGAGATTCTCCCGCAAGAGGTAGAAGAAGTGGCCGGGGAGAGGGAAGTCTGGGTATCTCTGCTCAAGCTGCTGCCCCCGCGACCCAATCTCGGATAAGCGGAAGAGGATGGATGGATGGATTTCTAATCCTGTCCATCCTCATCACACCCAGTGCAAATCTTAGCATCTTTAACTCTGTCACCTCCAGCTCTGTCTCCTGCTCTCTGGTCAGTGCCACTGCCTCCAACCCATATAACATAGCTGGTCTCACTACCATCCTGTAGACCTTCCCCTTCACTCTTGCTGATATCCATCTGTCACAAATCACTCCTGACACTCTTCTCCACCCTGCCTGCACTCTCTTCTTCACTTCTCTTCCACAATCCCCATTACTCTGTACTGTTGATCCCAAGTATTTAAACTCATCCACCTTCGCCAACTCTACTCCCTGCATCCTCACCATTCCAATGACCTCCCTCTCATTCACACACATGTATTCTGTCTTCTTCCTGCTGACCTTCATTCCTGTCCTCTCTAGAGCATATCTCCACCTCTCCAGGGTCTCCTCAACCTGCTCCCTACTTTCGCTACAGATCACAATGTCATCAGCAAATATCATAGTCCACGGGGACTCCTGTCTAATCTCGTCTGTCAACCTGTCCATCACCATTGCAAATAAGAAAGGGCTCAGAGCCGATTCCTGATGTAATCCCACCTCCATCACTCCTACCACAGACCTCACCACAGTCACACTTCTCTCGTATATATCCTGTACAACTCTTACGTACTTCTCTGCCACTCCCGACTTCCTCATACAATACCATAACTCCTCTCGAGGAACCCTGTCATATCCTTTTTCCAGGTTCACAAAGACGCAATGCAACTCCTTCTGACCTGTAAACTTCTCCATCAACATCCTCAGAGCAAACATTGCATCTGAGGTGCTCTTTCTTGGTATGAAACCATACTGCTGCTCACTAATCATCACCTCACTTCTTAACCGAGCTTCCACAACTCTTTCCCATAACTTCATGCTGTGGCTCATCAATTTTATCCCCCTGTAGTTTCTACAGTCCTGCACATCCCCCTTATTCTTAAATATCGGCACCAGTACACTTCTTCTGCACTCCTCAGGCATCCTGTCACTTTCCAAGATTCCATTAAACAATCTGGTTAAAAACTCCACTGCCATCTCTCCTAAACACCTCCATGCTTCCATAGGTATGTCATCGTGACTAACGGCCTTTCCATTCTTCATCCTCTTCATAGCTGTCCTTACTTCCTCCTTGGTAATCCGTTGCACTTCCTGATTCACTATCTCCACATCATCCAACCTCTTCTCTCTCTCATTCTCTTCATTCATCAACCTCTCAAAGTACTCTTTCCATCTGCTCAACACCCCCCCTTGCTTGTGAGTACATTTCCGTCTTTATCCTTTATCACCCTAACCTGAATCTATATAGATATAATATAAAAAGGCGATACACCTTGTAAGAGTTGAATTTGAACCCTGGTCCAATGTGCACCTGGCATGTGTCTGAGTCTCATATACTTCTGAGCTTAGTTATTTTATTTTTCACTATGATGAATGTATTTCTTGTTATTTTATATAACTCCTTAAGAGAAAAATGTTATATTTATGGCATAACCTTTCTTCTATAATATTAAGTTTCCTGTTTTTGTACCCAGCGGGATCATAATATATATAGGTCATTGTTCTTTATTTTAAACCATGAGAAACAGGGTGAACATAGTGAAATTCACATAAGAATTAAAATAATACATTTAAAATGTCATGAACATCCTAAGCAAACAGGACTATCAATCAAATTGTGGTCATCTAAGGTATCAACATCTGCCATGTCCTGTTAGCAACTAAGTGTAACCAATCATGTTAAAGGTTTTCTGAATTTGTAATGAATTCCTCTTCATAGTAGAATTACCAAACGAATTCCTATGAAAAAACTTGTAAATCCGTCCCACTTTAAATCCCTTCGCACCTCTCCATCAGTGACTTTTGTCTTGTAAATGTGCCGATCAAGACAAGCAGGAAGCAGCCTAATATTCCATCCCCCAACCACCGCAGAATGTGCACAACGTTCTCCCAGTTCCAGTCTTCATTATCTGGGAGTGAAGTGCTAGAGTTTTAGAATGGAAATAATAGATTGTTATTTGGAACACATGCATTTCATGTGTGTTCCGTTTCTACAATAATCTGTGTAAACACATTGTTAAAAGAGAAACGTTTTTCATATCTATCTTACTAAACCACAGTTAATATATGCACGGCGGACGCACGGCGGACGCACCGAGGTGCATGCGCACTGCGGCCTTGGCGCCCGCCTCAGAGTCCAGAGTCAAACGCAGCGGCTTCCAAAAACGCGGCAGATTCCCAGAGTCAGTAGGTGGCGCCCAAACAACACAACCTGTAAGCACCCAAACAACACCACCTGTAAACTACACTTGCTCTAATCCACTATGCCAGTAATGTAGATCACATAACGGTCATTCAGTTTGCCGCCCGCCCCAGAGTCCAGAGTCAAACACAGCGGTGTCCCAAAACGTGGCAGCGCCCGCCCCAGAGTCAAACGCTGCGACTTCCCAAAACATGGCAGCTTCCCAGAGTCAGTAGGTGGCGCCCAAATAACACAACGTAATGCACCGTGGCGCCCGCCCCAGAGTCAAACGCAGCGGCTTCCCAGAGTCAGTTGGTGGCACCCAAACAACACAACCTGCGAGCTACACTTGCTTTAATCCACTGTGCCAGTAATATCGATCACATAACGGTCACAGACTCTAATCCAGCGGCTTCCCAGACTCAGTGGCTGGCACACGAGCACCACAACCTGTAAACTAAACTTGCTGTGCTCCACTCTGCCAGCAGTTGGTGTCAGCAAAGGTAACGGAATCACGTCCCCACAAAATGAAACCGCTTTAGTACAGACATGCTTATGTAATTAAATGACATTTCCCCAGACGCACCCACCCTCCATGATATGTCATCCATCCAGATATCGGACGGAACAGAAACTGATTGCCATTCTTGGAGTTCCGATTTGCTAGTGAATCGCGGGCTTACTTGTTTTATTAATAAATGATAAAATGTAGACATAAACTATATAATGTGTAAAGCCTGAAGTGTAAAGATCAAATAAACACTTTCACAAAATGTTCAAGGATGATATAACAGATTCTGTGGCATAGCGGTAAGAATTGCCAACTTGTAATCAAGACTCCCCGGTTCGATCCCCACTGCCTCCTATATTTACCGTTTTCAGTAGTGAGCTGCTCTTATTGTTAATATTATACAGTAAACACATACATTTGATTTGCATCTGTAACACACGGTGTACATTTATAATACTTGTAAAAGTTACCTTTTTTTTCACTTTTATTCTCTCAGTCATGATCATGATACAGACTACCACCCTAGGGATCTGACGCTGTTTCTTTTTATATGAAACTGGGAATAACTGTAGATGTGAATGGTGTTTTGAGACAATGGAACTGGACATTCTCTGATCTGGAGGGATAAAAGCTGACACACAAAAGCTGGCGAATCTGCCTTCTTGGTATCTTATTGTCACTTGATTGTTTTTATTCAATTTTATTGAGTGTTCCTGCTCACGCTGAATTAGTATACACCTTATGGTCCATGATATCAAAGCTGCACTGACAAAAAAAAAACAAAAACAGAGACATAGGTACATACTGTATGATATTTGGAATCATTTATTTTATGACCTGTATAGTACATTTCGGAAAACACTGAGGCACGGCTGCAACGTTATTCATATTATTCATATTCAATCGCATGCCTTCTTGCACTTGTAATCAGTGACTGCGTTTTGTTTTTACCCTGACCTTGCCCAATCTGCACAGGACTCCAGGACATGCAGAGGAAAGAATGTTCCTCAACAATATGAGCCATGATCGCTCTTCTTTTCTCAGTGGGCCCCGTACATGCCTTGCACAATACATGTGAGTTGATCGCCACCAGGTCAAGCTTGTTATAGCACAAGCAACCGGCCACCTGCGTGTTCCTGCCTGCACTGAATAAGCTCACGCCTTCTGGTGCATGCTGTCAGAGCAGCAACAGGAAAAAAAGAAAGAGACAATATATGTGACATTTTGAAGAAATCATTTTAAGACCTGAATAGTACCAGTCAGAAAACATCATCGCACTAATGCAAGTGTAAATTTATGCTGGCGCTGTTAGTTAGGGTCAGATCAGAAGGGGAGGGAGAGCGTAAACGTGACTGAGAGAATAAAAGTGAATAAAACTAACTTTTACAAGTAACATAAATTTACACTCGATCTGTTCGTTTTCAAATAATATTGCATCAGTGCGATGATGTTTTCTAATTGGTACTATTATTTTATATAACTCCTTAAGAGAAAAATGTTATATTTATGGCATAACCTTTCTTCTATAATACTGTGTTTCCTGTTTTTGTACCCAGCTGAATCATAATATATATAGGCCATTGTTCTTTATTTTAAACTATGAGAAACAGGGTGTATGTGGTGAAATGCACACATCTCCTAAAATAAGAATAAAAATAATACATTTAAAATGTCATGTACATCCTAAGCAAACAGGACTATCAATCAAATTGTAGTTATCTAAGGTATCAACATCTGCCATGTCGCATTAGCAACTAGGTATAACTAATCATGTTAAAGGTTTTCTGAATTTGTAAAGAAAAGCCAAGCAAAATGACACCTTTTATTGGCTAACTAAAAAGATTACAATATGCAAGCTTTCGAGGCAACTCAGGCCCCTTCTGAGTTGAGATGTAATCTTGCCTGAAGAAGGGGCCTGAGTTGCCTTGAAAGCTTGCATATTGTAATCTTTTTAGTTAGCCAATAAAAGGTGTCATTTTGCTTGGCTTTTCTCTACATTCATAATGGCTAACACGAAACAACACCCTAGTACTACTGAATTTGTAATGAATTCCTCTTAAAGAATAGTGACCTAATCAATGAACTGTATAAATATAGCACAGATGACCCTTTTTTCTTTGCAAAACACTGATATGATGCTTTTTGCCTCTTCTGAGATTTAGATAAAGAATAACGATTGACGCTTTCTCCTGCCTGTGTTTTATTGCATAAATCGGGACCTTCCAGTGGGGGGTGTCTGTATTCATAATTTTCTTCCACACCCTTCCTTAGTAATACAGCGGTAAGAAATCACATAGGAGAAATAACTTTATTTAATGTCGGCCTACGCTGCATAACAGACGAAGGAAGCCCATGGCAAGAACCCAGTCCGGGAGTGGGGGCCCGAGGTGTATAGTCTGACGACATCGTCGGTGCAGTGTGAAGTATTTTTAGGAACAAGGGGCGGTATCTCCCATCCGTCCATCGGCTTCAACGGTGTGCTTGGCCATTTTCCAAAGCTTTATACTGTTTTCTCCACGTGCAGGACCCCCACTTAGGTGAACATGCAATTCCAAAAAAGGCAATTCCATGCTGACTTGACAGACATAAATAGTATATGGCAGCTCTCAGTCTGACTGCACGTTTTCCAGTTGTTTCAATTTGTCTTATGTCATTCTGCTTGCCTAGCAGTTCTCAAAACTCGTCTTGAAGCTTGACGACCTTGGGTTGGGGACGACCATCTGCAGATGGATTTTCTCTTTCCTGACAAACAGGCCCCAGGTGGTGAGAGTCGGCAAACACACATCTTCATCACTCATTTTAAACACAGGAGCGCCGCAGGACTGTGTGCTTAGCCCCCTCTTGTATTCCTTGTTCACCCACGACTGTGTTGCAAAACACGTCACAAACACCATCATCAAGTTTGCAGACGACACAGCCATCATAGGCCTTATCACTGACAACGATGAGACGGCCTACAGAGAGGAGGTGCTGGCATTGAGTAATTGGTGCCTGGATAACAACTTGTCTCTTAACGTCAGCAAAACCAAGGAGATGATCGTGGACTATCGGAAACAACAAGGCAGAGAACACCAGGCCATCTACAGTACATAAGCGGCGTAGAAGCTGAAAGGGTTAACAGCTTCAAGTTCCTCGGAGTAAACATCACCGAGGATCTCTCGTGGACCCTTCACATAGACACTGTGGTCAAGAAAGCTCGCCAGCGGCTCAACTTCCTGAGGAGGCTGAGGAAGTTTGGCATGAATGCCAACATCACCTCAAACTTTTACAGGAGTGTGGTCGAGAGTCTGCTGACGGGCTGCATTACCGTCTGGTATGGGAGCTGCTCTGCCAGCAGCCGGAAATCACTACAGAGAGTGGTGAAGGCAGCAGAGCACATCACGGGCAAGAGTCTTCCTGCCATTGAAGACATTTACCTCCATCGGTGCCTGCGTAAGACAAGCAGCATCATAAAGGACCACAGCCATCCAGCACGCCAGCTGTTTTCCTTGTTGCCGTCTGGCAGACGATACAGGAGTCTGGCTGCTCGGACTACAAGACTTAAGAACAGTTTTTACCACCAGGCCATTCGACTCCTCAACAGCAACACCTGAACACTTACATACACTTACATTACATCTACATTGCACTACTCACACACAAACTGTACCTGCACACTAATTGGAACATGCATCTGCACTTTATGGAATATGCATCCGTACTTATAAAATATTATCTGTGCAATAACTGTCATTTGTACTTGCTGCTCATCCTACTCATATTGCTCTATAACTTCTTTTATACGTACACATTTTATTTTATATTGCTTGTCTATTTTTAACTTGTAAATTTTATTTTTTTTTAGCTTTATTGGATCTAGGCTGAGTGACTTGTTTTTCTCGTCATACACATTTCATTGTATGTTGACCCTGTGTTAACCTATATATGACAAATAAACCTAAACCTAAACCTATGTGGCAAACCCCTGTGCTTAATCTGGTGAGTAGAAAAAAATCAGATTTATAAGATATATTTGCACAGAGCACAGTGACATATTAAACTTGTGCTTATTACACACCTGATTAATGGAGTGCTGCTGAGATGGTCGTACTTCCAACAGCTTTTCCCATCTCAGCAGAAGAGTCGTGAAGTTCTGTTAGAGTGACCATTAGGTTTCTTGTTATCTCCCTGACCAAGGCCCTTTCTTGCCTGGTTACTCAGTTTGACTGGATGGACATCTCTAGGAAATGTCTTAGTAGCTCCAAAACGTTTTGTCCCAGCAGACTAGAGAATCTCTTTCCTCATGCAGAGTCCTTTATTTAAGAGTTGCTTCTGTCTAATCGCCCTACCAAAAAATGTCTAATTGATAGAGTGCTGCTGAAATGGTAAACCTTCTCACAGGTTCTCCTGTCTCAGCAGAGGGATTCTGATGCTCTGTTACAGAGACCATTGGGTTCTTGGGCATTCGCCCTGAACCCCTTTCTTTCTTGATTACTCAATTTGGCTGGACAGTCAACTCTAAAAAGACTCTTAGTGGTTCCAAACATCTTCCATTTCACAGTTATCAAGGCCACTGTGCTGCTGGGAATACCCAATGCTTTATATTTGATTTTATCTTCATACACACACAGAAAGAGGTATTGGGGGCAGCCGCCTGTATACTTGAAATTGGCTGCGAAAAGTGAAGGTTGTGGTTGAAAGTTTACAGACTTCAGTGCAGAACAAGAACAAACAGATAGGGAAACATGGCAGCAGGCAGGGGAAGTCTGGCCCGGAACCAGAAGTGGCATCATCAGGCCATGAACCAGAAGTGCAGTCACCGAGGGTGGAACAGGAAGTGACGTCATCGGACCCAGGCGAAATTTCCCATGGTCGGTCTGCTGATGAAAACGAGTAAGGATCAGTGCACTCTGCCATCCCTGGCATATAATTACCTCACTTTGAGCCTTTTAGCAGTCTCCCATACGCACATGTGTGACACCCCCTTACCCTGATCTGTGCCTCACCACAATTTGATCATGAAGATCTACATAAAGAGTTCCTTAGACTTCAGGGCTTGATTTTCTTTGTGGCATGCAGTGTGAATTGTGGGATCTTCTGTACGCAGGTCCTGTACATGTGTCCAATCAATTCAATCTGCTACATGTCGACTTCGGTCACGTTCTCGACACGTTTCAACAAGAACTAAAGCAAACAGAATGCACCTCGGCAAAATTTGGAGTGCCACAGCACCGAGACTGAATACTTCTAGGGATGAGAGATTTCAGTTTTTGATGTTTAATAAATTTGCAAACTTTTTTGCAAATATATTTTCACTTTGTCATTATGGATTACTGAGTGCAGATTAACCCCTTAACCGCCCTCTGCCGGATATATCCGGCATCGTAGCTTTATTGCTGACGCCTTACTGCCGGAATTATCCGGCACATTTGCCTGTGGTTATGTGAATGCCTGGCGCGTAGTATAACTGACAGTTTGGCGTGGGTATTATTACTACATTGTATTTCGACAACTCTGCGGTTGTATTGGCCGCTCACGTGATGTGATTCGAAAGTGAAAGCTGTGAATATGGCGAAACGTAAACTGACTTCAAGTGAGGTTTTGCAGGCGATTTTGGACAATAATTCTGATCATGATTGTAGCAGTTCTGAAGAAGATTTTAGCGACAATGATGATCAGCAACGTGCGCTGCATGATACTGTGAATGCCGACGCATCGGATGATGGCGATGAGTGGGTGTATCCCCAGCATCTCAACTGGACTGCTGCCCGTTATTTGAGCCAGATATGAAAGATCCAAACCGTGACCGCTTGTTCAAGCTACGTCCTTTGATTGACCATTTATTTGAAACATTTCAGCAGGTATTTCAGCAGGTAAATACTGCTTGAATAAATGTAAAGTAAAAAAACGAAAATTGTTCAGATTTCTCCTGGCATGGGGAATATTTAGGGAGTTGGCGGTTAAAGGGTTAATGATTAACACTTGCAAATTGCTCCATTTAACTTTAAATCTACAACTCAAAGTTTGTAGAAATTAAGGGGTCTGAATGCTTTCCATATCCACTCTGACGCTATTTTGTTATTTTTCTATGAATTTGTATTTAGACTTTGCTCCCCCTAATTGTATTCTAATTGATGATACACCCAATGCAAATCTTAGCATCTTTAACTCTACCACTTCCAGCTCTGTCTCCTGCTTTCTGGTCAGTGCCACCGTCTCAATCCCATATAACATAGCTGGTCTCACTACCATCCTGTAGATCTTCCCCTTCACTCTTGCTGATACCCGTCTGTCACAAATCACTCCTGACACTCTTCTCCACCCTGCCTGCACTCTCTTTTTTCACCTCTCTTCCACAATCCCCGTTACTCTGTACTGTTGTTCCCAAGTATTTACCATTAGAATTACCAGGGTCTACGAAAAAACTCATAGATCCGGCCCACCTTAAAACCATTCTCACCTCTCCGCCAGCGTCTTTTGTCTTCTAAATGTGCCGATAATGACAAGCTGCAAGCAGTCGGCTATTCCATCCCCCCACCGACTTAGAACGTGCACGAACTTCTCCCAGCTCATGCCTTGATTGATTATCTGGGAGTGAAGTGGAGTTTTAGAGTGGAAATAATAGATCGTTATTTGCAACACGCGCATTTCATATGTGTTCCGTTTCTACAGTAATCTGTGTAAACAAATTGTTAAAACAGAAACGTTGTCATATTTTAGTAATAAATGTTACAAAATGTAGTAGGCATAAACTATAGAATGTGTGAAGCCTGAAGTCCAAACATCAAATAAACACTTTCACAAAAGGTTCAAGGATGATACAACAGCTTCCATGGCATAGCAGTAAGATTTGCTGACTCAAAGCGCAGCAGATCTGCCGTGCTTCAGAGACCTGAATTCGATTTCCCACTGGGGAGAACCTCAAACGGACATAAAATTTTTAAATTGGTATGCACTGTAAATCGTTAAGTTTAAAATGTTGATTGCGGTTATTTCTGTTGATTAATTCATGCTTTTTACTTAGAGTTAGAACTGGAGCTTATTCAGTGCGCGCAAGAACATGCAGGTGGCCAGTTGCTGTGTGCTACAACATGCTGGCGATGATCAACGCACATTTTAAAAAAAGAAAGAGACAAATATATGTGACGTTTAGAAGAAATCATTTTATGACGCGATTTACCTTTATTTATTTACTTACTTCCTACAGCCTAAAGTCACAAGTAGTGTGCAGAGGGCATATATGTGTAAAATATGTGTAATGCCACGAAAAGTGCCTGCTGACACTTTAGTACGCAAGCAATGCTACGAGAATGCAGTTAGACTTTTTTTGGGGGCACATACACCGTCCAGATCTAAACATTAGTGTATAGACTCGCTTGCGTTCTACAAAGGAGCATTGCTTTCGAATGTTATACTTTTATTTATTTACTTACTTCCTACAGCGTAAAGTCACAAGTAGACTGCAGAGCTTCCCATATACATATACAGAGTACAGCGATAGTGCGATGTGCATTCTTGCTCCGATGTAGAAGGGTCGTCATGATCTGAGTTTACCTCTGTTATAGCGCTTCTATGTGAAAACAGCAGTGTCAAATGTGGGGGGGTGTTTGGACTCGTGAATGCAGCTGAGATAATAAAACTGAATAATAAAATAAAAAACCAAAGCTAACCTTTACAAGTATCATAAATTACACCGGCTGTTACAGACTGAAATCAAATGTATGTTTTTATTCTAAAATAGTAAGAATAAGAGCAGTTCACTTCTCAAAAGGGAGTCATGCAGGATCGAACTCGTGACCTTTTGATTGCCTGTCAGCAGCTGATACTGTTGCACCACTGAGGCAGTCATAATAAATGAGTGTCAATGTCGCATGCTAAGGCAGACTTTTTTTTCTGCAGTTATATTTTTGAATAAAAGCTCACTTATTCTGTTATATTTGTACCTTTTGTGAAAGTGTTTCTTTGATATTTGGACTTCAAGCTTCATACATTATATAGTTTATGCCTACATTTTGTCATTTACTACTAGAATATGAAAAACGTTTCTGTTTTAAAAATGTGTTTACACAGATTACCGTAGAAATGGAACACACATGAAATGCGTGTGTTCCAAATAACAATCTATTATTTCCACTCTAAAACTCCACTTCACTCCCAGATAATCAATCAAGGCATGAGCTGGTAGACGTTCGTGCACGTTCTAAGTCGGTGGGGGGATGGAATAGACAGCTGCTTGCAGCTTGTCTTTATCGGCACATTTAGAGGACAAAAGACGCTGGCAGAGAGGTGCGAACAGATTTAAGAAGCGATTTAAGGTGGTACAGATCTACGAGTTTTTTCGTAGGTTCTGGTAATTCTATTGTTAATCTTATCCACCTTCACGAACTCTACTCCCTGCATCCTCACCATTCCTCTGACCTCCCTCTCATTCACACACATGTATTCTGTCTTGGTGGTCCTACTGACCTTCATTCTTCTCCTCTCTAGAGCATATCTCCACCCCTCCATGGTCTCCTCAACCTGCTCCCTACTATCGCTACAGATCACAATGTCATCAGCAAACATCATAGTCCATGGGGACTCCTGTCTAATCTCGTCTGTCAACCTGTCCATCACCATTGCAAATAAGAAAGGGCTCAGAGCTGATCCCTGATGTAATCCCACCTCCACCTTGAAAGCATCTGTCACTCCTATTGCAGACCTTCCCACGGTCACACTTTCCTCGTACATATCTGGTACAACTCTTACATACTTCTCTTCCACTCCCGACTTCCTCATACAATACCACAGCTCCTCTCAGTCACCCTGTCATATGCTTTCTCCAGGTCCACAAAGATGCAATGCAACCCCTTCTGGCCTTCTCTGTTCTTCTCCATCAACATCATCAGAGCAAACATCACATCTTTCTTGGTATGAAACCATACTGCTGCTCACTAATCATCACCTCACTTCTTAACCGAACTTCCACTACTCTTTCCCATAACTTCATGCTGTGGTTCATTAATTTTATCCCCCTGTAGTTACTACAGTCCTGCACATCCCCCTTATTCTTAAATATTGGCACCAGTACACTTCTTCTCCACTCCTCAGGCATCCTCTCACTTTCCAAGATTCCATTAAACAATCTGGTTAAAAACTCCACTGCCATCTCTCCTAAACACCTCCATGCTTGCACAGGTATGTCACCTGGACCAACGGCCTTTCCATTCTTCATCCTCTTCATAGCTGTCCTTATTTCCTCCATGCTAATCGGTTTCAGTTCCTGATTGTTTATGCTTTTAATTATCTTTTTTTTTTCATGGCTCCAAAATCCGAACTAATCCCTACTTTCTCTGCTGTTCTTTTTCCGGTTTTCTGTGGTGGCGATCTGCACAACCAACACCTGATCAAAGCACCATGCAGTCCCTCAATTGATGGATTGAAGGCCAGAAGTCTACATGACCATCATTATCAAATTCTTCCAGGTGAAGCCTGAAAACTATGAGGACTGACTCAGATTATTTATGTTAGGTATCTCATATCTCGTGGTATCGGAACCCCTGCAGAGTCCATGCTCACTCCTGTCCACTGCCAAAAGTATCCACATTGAGCACTGAACTTCAGAACTGGGCCACAGAGAAATAGAATTAGGTGGCTTGACCTGATGAATCACATTTCCTTTTAGATCATGTGGCTGGGTGCATATAAGATGTTTGCCTGGGGAAGTGATGGCAGCAGGATGTACTATGGTAAGAAGTCAAGCAATGTGCTGCTCTGGGCAAAGTTTTGCTGAAACACTTTGGGTCCTGGCATGCACGTGGATGTTATTTTGACATGTACCACCTACCTAAAGATTGAGCTCCTTCATGGCAATGGCATTCGTTAACTGCAGCGGCCTCTAACACCAGGATGATACACCCTGCCACATTGCAAAAATTCTTCGGGAATAGCTGGAGGAACATAACAAAGAGTTCAAAGTGTTGACTTAGCTTCCAAATTTACCAAATCTCAATCTGATCGAGCATCTGTGGGATGTGCTGGGAAAAACAAATCAGATCCATGGAGGCCACACTTCACAACTTGCAGGACTTA
The DNA here is from genome assembly GCF_900747795.2 of Erpetoichthys calabaricus. Classification (NCBI taxonomy): domain Eukaryota; kingdom Metazoa; phylum Chordata; class Cladistia; order Polypteriformes; family Polypteridae; genus Erpetoichthys; species Erpetoichthys calabaricus. The sequence goes on from NC_041395.2 coordinate 12,978,228, forward strand.
AAGGTTCTGCTGCTAACATCTTAGTGCTACAGGACACCTTCAGAGGCCTTGTGGAGTCCATGCCTTGGTGGGTCAGAGCTGTTCTGGCAGCACAAGGGGGGCCTCCTCAGTGTTAGGCAGGCAGTTTCAATGTTGTGGCTGATTGGTGTAAAGACGCTAAAATACATTAAGGCTTGCTACATTCCAATAAAACATAGCAAACCTAGAAATGTTTGGATTTATACCAAATTATAGAAACTGTAATATACTGTAAGTGCTTGTTAAATTAAGGCAGGAGTCCAATGACAAGAAGAAGCTGAAATCCTGCAGCCATAGTGTGGGACCCCAGGGCTTAACTTGAGGATCATATATATAGTCCTATATAAATATATATATATATTTTTTTTTTCCTTCATTTTGTTTTACTGTCACCCAGCTCGGGGACCATTGAGCTAATGTGTGCAGTATGTAATGGAAAGAAAGGAAATTAAGACGCTGCACATGTTCTTCTCAGGAGTTAATTTTCCATTACTTTTTTTATTATAGAGTTGCATTTTCTGAGCATAAATTTGCAATTTAGCTTGATTACATCAGCCATAAAACTAAGAATATTAGAGTGTGACCTTAACGTTGTTTGCATATGTATGCGTTTCTACTTGTTAAGGCAATTTAAGGGAGGAATTCTTTTATTTCTTCTTTTTTTTCATGATTTCACACTGTTGAAGACAATGAGAAACTACATTCCTCTTTGGTCAGGTTAAACCATTAAGTGGCCACTTGAACATTTGTCTGGTGAGCAATCATGGGTAGCAAGAAATAGAAAAGAAGCAATTATATTAAAGATAAGCAACTTAATGATTAGCATGGTAGCCTTAAATTGCTGGTCTCAATCTGCTCCTGGGAACAGTCTGTAGACCTTGCTGTCTCATATTGCTCTGTGAAGCTTCATGTAATGGTGTGTGCTGTGGAAGGTGGGGCCTAAAACAGATATTGCTTGCAAAAGCTTTCTGAAAATGTCATTTAATAACACTATATGTAACAGACAACCGGCAGCTCAACCAGGCCGGGACGTGCACAGAATTGAAGGATGGGAGAAGGCAACCTCTTTGGGACACTACTTCCCCCAAGACGTTAGATGGCAGCTTCCCTGCAGAGTAGCAGTGCCCCGGATTTCCTCAGGGCACCATGGGATATGTAGCTTAATACCACAGCCCTGCTGGGTACCGTGAGTGCTGCAAGGGGACTCTGTGAGAGAACCTGGGGATTCATGTAGTCCCCATAACCCGGAAGTACAATACAATACAGTACAATACAGTTTATTTTTGTATAGCCCAAAATCACACAGGAAGTGCCGCAATGGGCTTTAATAGGCCCTGCCTCTTGACGGCCCCTCAGCCTTGACTCTCTAAGAAGACGAGGAAAAACTCCCAAAAAAACCTTGTAGGGAAAAAATGGAAGAAACCTCGGAAAAGGCAGTTCAAAGAGAGACCCCTTTCCAGGTAGGCTGGGCGTGCAGTGGGTGTCAAAAGAAGGGGGTCAATACAATACAATGCAGTACACAGAACAGAACAATTTCTCAATATAGTAAGAAATAAAAAATATAAATTTTAGAAGTACAGAGCAGAATTTAACAGTAGATGATATATCCCATAATAAGTTTTGGATTTGTGTAGAGTCCTGGAGACCTCATCCTTCAAGCTGCCTCCCCCATTTGGCCATTCCACGGCTGAAACAGTGCTGGGCCAGCCAATCCGATGAAAGGACCCCTCTTTCCCACGATTCCTGCGATCCTCCATCAGAGATGACTTTTCCTTAGGCAGGCAAAACAACTTGGCAGGTGGGCCGTGGCACCAAGTGCCACATTTGAGTACCGAGAAGAAAAACAGAATAAGTGAGGGTTAGTATACAATTATAACTGTCATGTTACTTATATTTAAGTGCTAATGACTAACAACAGAGATGCAGTCTGTACAGTTAATCAGCAGCTCTAGTCAGGATATGCTAAACTGAAGTAGTGAGTCTTCAGCCGGGATTTAAAAGCTGAGACCGAAGGGGCATCTCTTATAGTAGCAGGCAGACCATTCCACAGTTTAGGGGCCCTGTAACTAAAAGCTCGACCTCCAACTTTTATTTTATTAATCCTTGGAATCATAAGCAGACCGGCATCTTGAGATCTTAATGTGTGCTCAGGTTTGTAAGTCATGATAAGTTCAGACAAGTAAGCCAGACCTCGACCATTTAATGCTTTATATGTTAAAAGAAGGATTTTGAAATCTGCCCTAAACTTAACTGGGAGCCAGTGTAAGGATTTAAGAACTGGAGTTATGTGTTCGTATTTTCTTGTTCTTGTAATAATTCTTGCAGCCGCATTTTGGATTAGCTGGAGGCTGTATAAAGAACAGGAAGTACTACCAAGTCATAGAGATGAAAGCCCAGAAGTACTTCCGGGCTGAAGAAAACTCAAGCTTTCCATCTGAACTGGAAGTGCCAGCCAGTTATGTGAATGGAAGAGCAGAAACACTTCTGAGTCGGGCGCTATATAAAGGACTGTGGAACACCCAGCAGGTGAGCCAGAGTTGGGAGGTAGTAGACAATTCAAAAGAAGTAAATTAGTAGCAAAAACAAGTCACTAATTAAGAAAAGGGTTAGAATGAAAACCTGCAGCTACTGTGGCCCTCCAGGACTGGAATTTGAGACCACTGGTCTAGAGGGACCTTCAAATACCATAATTCTGCAATTAGGAATTATTTTCATCAATTGCTATCGTAAAGACCTATTATCAGAAAGATCAGCATCAGAGTGGTAAATAATTATTGAAATGTTATAGAATAGTTTGGGTAACTTGGTTCCTAGGGCACAAAGCCCACTGACACTCACATCCAATTTTTTTTTTTCCACAGAAATCTTTCATTTCAATTGCCCTAAATTTGGGAGGCTGTTAAATGCGACTGGTCCTCTTTTTAAACATGGCTCACCTGAGGTTACGGTGCAATGGTTTTATGAGGAGAAAGAAAACCCCAAAAGGTTTAAGTGATCAGGAGATGAAAGGTTTTAAGGACAAAAGTCTGTAGTACTAGGGTGTTGTAACCGTGTTAGCCATTATGGATGTAGCGAGAAGTCAAGCGAAATGACCCCTTTTATTGGCTAACTAAAAAGATTACAATATGCAAGCTTTCGTGACAACTCAGGCCCCTTCTTCAGGCAAAATGTAAGGAAAAAAATCAAAATAAATGCAGAACCTAAACAAGGGCCGAGTGCCAGAGTTAAAAAAACAATTGTCAAAAAATCTTCATCTGAAAACACAACAAAATGTCAAGAAATTTAACGGAAATCAAACCCTGACAAAACATCTACAATATATAGTGCCCTCCATAATGTATGGGACAAAGACTTGTTTTTTCCTTGATTCCCCCCTCTTCTCCACAGTTTAAAATTACAAATCACAAACTTAAGACATTGTGATTAAAGTGCACATTGTGGACTTTCATTTAAGGGGATTTGCAGACATTTTGGTCACACAACAGTTTTTCTTCAAGGCCCCTCCATTTCAGATCACCATAATGTTTGGGACAATTGGCATCACAGGTGTTTGTGATTCCTCAGGTGGGTTTTGTGATCTCATAAGGCACCTTGGCTTCTTTCTACCCTTTGAAGTCTGTAGTTGCCAATATTAAGCATGAGGACAAGAGCTGTGCCAGTGAAAGTCAAAGAAGCCATTATGAAGCTGAAAAACAAGAATTTGAACCATTGAAGACATCAGTGACACCTTAGGATCATCTAAATCAACAGTCTGGAATATCATGAAGAAGAAAGAACACACTGATGGGCTCAGTAATCACAAAGGAGCTGGTAGGCCAAGGGAGACCTCTACTGCTGATGACAGAAGAATCCTCACCAGGGTAAATCAAGCCATCCATCCATCCATCCATTGTCTCCCGCTTATCCGAGGTCGGGTCACGGGGGCAGCAGCTTGAGCAGAGATGCCCAGACTTCCCTCTCCCCGGCCACTTCTTCTAGCTCTTCCGGGAGAATCCCAAGGCGTTCCCAGGCCAGCCGGGAGACATAGTCCCTCCAGCGTGTCCTGGGTCTTCCCCGGGGCCTCCTCCCGGTTAGACGTGCCCGGAACACCTCACCAGGGAGGCGTCCAGGAGGCATCCTGATCAGATGCCCGAGCCACCTCATCTGACTCCTCTCGATGCTGAGGAGCAGCGGCTCAACTCTGAGCCCCTCCCGGATGACTGAGCTTCTCACCCTATCTTTAAGGGAAAGCCCAGACACCCTGCGGAGGAAACTCATTTCAGCCGCTTGTATTCGCGATCTCGTTCTTTCGGTCACTACCCATAGTTCATGACCATAGGTGAGGGTAGGAACATAGATCGACTGGTAAATTGAGAGCTTCGCCTTGCGGCTCAGCTCCTTTTTCACCACGACAGACCGATGCAGAGCCCGCATTACTGCGGATGCCGCACCGATCCGCCTGTCAATCTCACGCTCCATTCTTCCCTCACTCGTGAACAAGACCCCGAGATACTTGAACTCCTCCACTTGGGGCAGGATCTCGCTACCAACCCTGAGAGGACACTCCACCCTTTTCCGGCTGAGGACCATGGTCTCGGATTTGGAGGTGCTGATTCTCATCCCAGCTGCTTCACACTCGGCTGCGAACCGATCCAGAGAGAGCTGAAGATCACGGCCTGATGTAGCAAACAGGACAACATCATCTGCAAAAAGCAGTGACCCAATCCTGAGCCCACCAAACCGGACCCCCTCAACGCCCTGGCTGCGCCTAGAAATTCTGTCCATAAAACTTATGAACAGAATCGGTGACAAAGGGCAGCCCTGGCGGAGTCCAACTCTCACTGGAAACGGGTTCGACTTACTGCCGGCAATGCGGACCAAGCTCTGGCACCGATCGTACAGGGACCGAACAGCCCTTATCAAGGGGGCCGGTACCCCATACTCTCGGAGTACCCCCCACAGGATTCCCCGAGGGACACGGTCGAATGCCTTTTCCAAGTCCACAAAACACATGCAGACTGGTTGGGCAAACTCCCATGCACCCTCCAGGACCCTGCTAAGGGTATAGAGCTGGTCCACTGTTCCGCGACCAGGACGAAAACCACACTGTTCCTCCTGAATCCGAGGCTCGACTATCCGACGGACCCTCCTCTCCAGGACCCCTGAATAGACTTTTCCAGGGAGGCTGAGGAGTGTGATCCCTCTGTAGTTGGAACACACCCTCCGATCCCCTTTCTTAAAGAGGGGGACCACCACCCCGGTCTGCCAATCCAGAGGCACTGCCCCTGATGTCCATGCGATGTTGCAGAGGCGTGTCAAGCCTGTTTTGTCTAAACGCAACCTTGAAACAGTGATACATGCTTTTATAACCTCTCATCTAGATTACTGCAATGCGCTTCTTTTTGGAATTAGCCAGGCCTCCATTCCTCGCCTACAACTGGTGCAAAATGCCGGTGCTCGATTTTTAACTGGTACAAGCAAGCATGAGCACATTACCCCGATTTTGGCTTCTCTTCACTGGCTTCCGGTTTGTTTTCAAATCCATTTTAAGATTCTTGTATTTGTTTTTAAATCCTTTTAAATCCTGGACATGTAAATGTCAAAATCTCCACTTGCTGCAGGGACATCAAACTATTGGCTGTAAGTCTGTGTCCCTATTACATGCCCATAAGAGTTTGGACACGTCATTTTTGTTATTGTTTACATCCCTCCTCGGGCGGACATGGAGTTAGCAGGTGACATCATCCATTCTGCAGTTGCTAAACTACAAACACAGCACCCCGAGGCACTTGTGCTAATCACTGGAGACTTTAACCATGTGACGCTGGACAAAACATTACCTGCCTTCTCCCAGTATGTGGATTGTAACACCCGGGGAAATAGGACTATTGACCTACTGTATGCAAACGTTAAGGACGCATACAGCGCCACCCCGCTGCCTGCGCTTGGGAAAACAGATCATAACCTGGTTTTGCTTCAGCCTCACTACAACCCAAGAGTGAGGGTCCTACCTACAACCATACGCTCATTCAGGAAGTGGTCCCCTCAGGCAGAGCAGGCTCTAAGAGACTGCTTTGGAACTACGGACTGGGATATCCTGCAAGGATCATTTAGTGAGAACATTGAGGAGGTTGTTGACTGCACTACTGACTACATCAACTTCTGTATGGACATTGTAGTTCCAGTAAGAACAGTACGCTGCTTTGCAAACAACAAGCCATGGATTACAAGTGACATCAAGGGCCTTTTGAACCAGACTTTGTAAAGGCAGTGATCAGCATGAGCTCAAGCACATGCAGAAGGAACTCAGAATCCAGCTCAGGGTGGCGAAGGAGCGGTACAGGAGAAAGCTGGAGCAGAAGTTGCAGAATAACAGCATGAAGGAAGTGTGGGATGGGATGAAGATCATCACTGGCTGCAGCTCAAAGCGGGATGCCACCATCGAGAGAGATGTGAAGAGAGCAAACCAGATGAACAACTTCTTTAACAGGTTTGACCACCCTAACCCACTCTCACCTCGGAGTACTCCACCTATCCAACCATCCTTCTGCTGATACCAACATAGGAGAGAGTTTACCCCAACCCACAATTACAGCAGCCCAGGTAAGCAGAGAGCTGAGGAGACTTCGTGCCAGCAAAGCAGTGGTCCAGATGGAGTATCGCCACGACTGCTGAAGGTCTGTGCGTTGGAGCTGGGGGGTCCTCTACAGCGCATCTTCAACCTGAGCTGGAACAGGGGAGAGTGCTGAGGCTTTGGAAAACATCTTGCATCACCCCAGTCCCAAAGGTATCACATCCTAGTGAGCTGAACGACTTCAGGCCTGTCATTATCATGACCCCGTGATCATCAGAGGTGACTGTGTGCAGAGGGTACAGACCTATAAATACCTGGAAGTGCAGGTTCAAGGATGATACAACAGCTTCCATGGCTTAACGCTACGGTTTGCAGACTTGGAGCACAGCTACTCTACCATGCTACAGAGACGTGAGTTCGATTCTCAGCTTTGAAGAAAGTGTTTTTTTTTTTTCCTCAAACGGACATTGAATTTATAAATTGGTAGGCACTGTAAATCGTTAACTTTAAAATGTCAATCGTGGTTATTTCTGTTGATTAATTCATGCTTTTTTACTTAGAGTCAGAACAGGAGCTTTTTCAGCTTATTCAGCTTCTGATCTGACTCAAACAGCGCCAGTAAAACTTCACACCCGATCTGCCGCTGTTCGTTTTCAAATAATATTGCATTACTTCGACGATGTTTTCTGATTGGTACTATTCGCGTCATAAAATGATTTCTTCAAAACGTCATCTATATTTGTCTCTTTCTTTTTTTAAAAAGTGAGTTGTAGCACTCAGCAACTGGCCACCTGCATGTTCTTGCACACACTGAATAAGACAGTGCTATATGCAATCATCAGATTCAAATGTTAACAGTTATATAGCACAGAATGGAAATCAGCAGTTCTTAGCATTGCACCACGTAAGCTGTCATATCAACCGCCTACTGTAACTTGCTTTTTTTTTTTCTTCGGTTATAGTCTTGAATAAAAGTACACTTGTTTTGTTATACTTTTACATCAACATATGTTCCTATGTTTGAGCTACATGGGCATGCTCAAAAAATACACGTATAATGCCACGAAAAGTGCATGCAGACACTTCAGTTCGCAAGCATTGGTACGACAGTGCAGTCACAAGTACACTGCAGAGCTTTAGCGCGTCTATATGTGAAAACAGCATCAGATGGGGAGTGTCTGATGATTGCATATAGCGCTGAAGTTACTGCTCTTTACTATGCTTTCCTCTGCATGTCCTGGAGTACAAAAGAAACAGCATACAGCAACACGTGGGGACTGGCAATACTGGGGGGAAAAAAACACGCGGTCGTATGTATCGTGATACACTGCAGAACTATAGCGCGTCTTTATGTGAAAACAGCAGTGCATGGTGGAAGAAGAACACCGCATTCCAAGAATCCTACCTACTGTCAAATTTGGTGGAGGTTCCATCATGCTGTGGGGCTGTGTGGCTAGTTCAGGGACTGGGGTTCTTGTTAAAGTCGAGGGTCAGATGAATTCAACCCAATATCAACAAATTCTTCAGGATAATGTTCAAGCATCAGTCACAAAGTTGAAGTTACACAGGGGTTTGGATATTCCAACAAGACAATTACCCAAAACACAGTTGGAAATCTACAAAGGCATTCATGCAGAGGGAGAAGTACAATGTTCAGGAATGGCCGTCACAGTCCCCTGACTTGAATATCATCGAAAATCTATGGGATGATTTGAAGCAGGCTGTCCATGCTCGGCAGCAATCAAATTTAACTGAACTGGAGAGATTTTGTATGAAGAATGGTCAACAATACCTCCATCCAGAATCCAGACACTCATCAAAGGCTATAGGAGGACAGCGTCTAGAGGCTGATATATTTGCAACAAGGAGGCTCAGCTAAGTATTGATGGAATATCTCTCCTGGAGTGCCCACATTTATGCACCTGTCTAATTTTGTTATGATGCATATTGCATATTTTCTTCATAAGGCATGTCAGATATTAAAAGGAAGTTGCTACTTTGAAAGCTTCCGCCAATGATAAACAAAAATCCAAAGAATTCAGAGGGGTTCCCAAACTTTTTCATATAACTGTATGTGCATAGACTTCTACTACAGTCAGTCATTGTCTAACCCACTTATCCTGAACAGAGTTGCCGGGAGTCTGCTGGAGCCTATCCCTGCTACCATAGGGTGTAAGGCAGAAAAAAACACAGGACAGGGTCAGTCCCTCTTAGGGTGAACACACACACCTCAAGCACGCACTAGGGCCAATTTAGAATTGCCAATTCACCTGACCTGCATTTCTTTGGGGGCATCTTGAGGAAGACACAAGGAAAAACATGCAGACTCCACACGGGGGGGACCCTGGGACACTAACCCTGGTCTCCATTCTGCAAGGCACCCCAACTTATACTGCGATGTCTGGGTAATAAATGTTCCAGCAGTCAATGTGTTAAATCTATTAAAAAGTGAAAGTGCAGTCCAATTGGTCACAACCCGAAATGAAACCCGGCTATTTCTGTCATCCTGCACACCTTACATTAAACTAGAGAATCGTTTTTCTTCGTGCTCTCAGAGTCCTTCTAATGGCAGTTGGCAGACTTCAAGAGGGCTGTTTGCCAGTGAACATCTGGGCCTTTACATGTGCCTTCTTGAGCAGGGGGACCTTACAGGTGCTGCAAGATTTCAATCCGTTATGTCATAGTGTGTTCTTGGTGACTGTGGTGGTCCCTACTGCCTTCAGATCATTAACAAGCTCCTCATGATCATCCTTACCTCATGAGGCAAGATCTTGCATGGAGCGCCAGACTGAGGTTGATTGATAGTCATTTTATATTTCTTCCATTTCTGAATAATCGCACCAACAGTTGTCACCTTCTCACCAAGCTTCTGCTGTCCTTTGACAGTTCTTTGATGTTGCCCATAGTACTGGAGAGGTTGGAATGGAAAAAATTGATTCTGTGAAGAGGTGTGCTTTATACGCATAACGAGTTGAGATTAGGAGTATCTGTAATTGATTGATTAGCTGTGTACCCATCAATCAATTAATCAATCTGTGTGGCACCAGAATACTGGCTGGGTTGTAGGGGATCAAATCCTTATTTCTCTCAATGACATGCAAATCAATGTATAACTTACTAACTGTAATGTGTTTTTTTCTGGATTTTTGGTTGATGTTCTGTCTCTCTCCATTAAAATGAAACTACCATAAAAATTAGAGACTGTTCATTTCTTTCTAAGTGAACAAACGTAGAAATTCAGCAGGGGATCAAATACTTATTTCCCCCACTGTACCTGGTTACTCAGTTTGGCCTGATCACCAACTCTGGTGGTTCCAAACTTCATCCATTTCACAATTATTGAGGCCACTGTGCTCCTGGGAACACTTGAATCTAATGTGTGATATGGCACTGTACGGCAACGAAATCACAGTGATATGCCCAGGGATCCTCCCACAGTCCAAAGACATGCAGGTTAGGTGGATTGGCGATTCTAAATTGTCCCTAGTGTGTGCTTGGTGTGTGTGTGTGTCCTGCGGTGGGCTGGCACCCTGCCTGGGGTTTGTTTCCTGCCTTGTGCCCTGTGTTGGCTGGGATTGGCCCCCCGTGACCCTGTAGTTAGGATATAGCAGGTTGGATAATGGATGGATGGATGGATGCCCAGGGAATAAAATCATGTGAAGCTTCTCAATGGTGTGTTGAGAAACTTGACCACCCTAGCCCACCGTTGAAAGCTCAGCCTAAAAACTGGATCGGGCCAGATATGGACTTCTGTTATTTCAATATCCTCATGTGGCATGCCATTTGAAATAAACGCATTCCATAATCATAGATATGCTGATATTCTTAAAACTACTTAATTCACTTCAGCATCATGAGGCAGTGCTTATGTTGGCAGCATCTGGCACACGGTAGGAATGAGCCCAGAAGAGCATATTGTGCTATTGAGAGGGCAGTTATGATGCAGCCAGGAACCCCTTACTAACATATTTATTTAGTCTGTTTGTTATTATTTACTGTAGTACTAGGGTGTTGTACCGTGTTAGCCGTTATGAATGTAGGTGAGAAGTCAAGCAAAATGACACCTTTTATTGGCTAACTAAAATGGTTACAATATGCAAGCTTTCGAGGCAACTCAGGCGCTTCTTCAGGCAAGATATAATGGGCCTGAGTTGCCTTGACTTCTCACTACATTATTATTTACTGTTATTATTAATGGGCTACATAAATAAAGCTACCTTGACTTGGCTTGATGTGACCACGAGTGGCACTTCAATTATGATCATGATTATGATTAATAAAATAACAGTGGTAGGCCGAGTTTCAGTCTCAACTTTTAAATTCATGCTGAAGGCTCACAACTTGTGTCTGACATACCCTGACTAGAGCTGCTATGCATACTGCATCTCTGTTTGTTAGTCACTTAAACAGAAATATAAGTTTTACAATATTTTTAAATCATTACTAACCCTCTTCTAGTTCGTTTCTCTTCTTGGTATCCTCATGTGGTACTCGGTGCCACTCTTCTACTGCCAAACAGTTTGCCTACCTATGGAAATGTCACTTCATATGAAGGAGCACTGGAGTTATCGGGTAGAAGGGTCCTTTCTTCTGATTGGGCAGCCCAGCACTGACGTAGCTGTAGAATGGCCAATAAGGGGAGGTGGGTTGTTTTCTGGGGTCTCCAGAACTCTGATGGTGTCTGTCTTGTCTCTGACTCCCTTTCAATAATCTGGCAGTGTTTGTACAATGATCTGATGGACAGATGTTGTTTTTCATTGATGTTAATTTGTTTATACTTTGTTTTTGATGTTTTTGCTATTCTCATATGTGCTAGTTCTGTATTTAGTGAGTGGTATAATTTATTCTTGCGTTTTGCTTTGAGATTTGGTCTTGTGGACAGATGAGACCCCTGCCTTCATTCCATCAATGCAGGGGGCTGCACGGTGCCGTGATCAGGTGGTGGTGGTGCAGATCGCCACCACAGAAGAACCAGAAAACACAGCAGAGAAAAATAAAGATTAGTACAGATTGTGGATCCCTGAAGAATATAATAATTCTATTACAACAAAATACAACTAAAATGTAGCTACAAACAAGTTATATTAAAAGAATGTTTTTTACCAGATTTTTAAAATGATCCACAGTACTAGCCTGGCAGATTTCTATTGGTAATATATTCCAGATGTTGGGTGCATAAAAACAAAAGTGCGCCTCACCGCTTCTTTCAAGTTTACCTCTTGGAGTTATAAGCAGACCACCATTACAACTTGGAGTGTCAGGAGACAGGAATTCCAAAATATAGGACAGAGCAAGATTATTGAAGGTTTTATACACCATTAGTAATATTTAAAAGTTAGTTCTAAATGACATGGGTAACCAATGTAATGACGCTAAGACTGGAGTGATGTCCTCAGATTATCTTTTTCTAGTTAAGATTCTGGCTGCTGCATTCTGCACTAATTGCAACCGATTGATGTTTTTCTTAGGTGGTCCTGTTAGGAGTGAATTATAACAACAACAGCAACATTTATTTCTATAGCACATTTTCATACAAGTAATGTAGCTCAAAGTGCTTTACATGATGAAGAAAGAGAAAAAAAAGACAAAATAAGAATTAAAATAAGAGAACACTGATTAACATAGAATAAAAGTAAGGTCTAATGGCCAGGGAGGACACAAAAAACAAAATCTGCAGGGGTTCCAGGCCATGAGACCACCCAGCCCCCTCTAGGCATTCTACCTAACATAAATGACCTCAGTCAGTCTTCATGGTATTCAGAGTTCTCATGGAAGGACTTGATGACGGTCACGTGGACTTCTGGTCTTTAATCCATCAGTGTAGGAACATCACGGTGCTTTGATCAGGTGGTGGTGGCACAGGTCACCACCACAGAAAACCGGAAAAAGAACAGAAGAGAGAGTAGGGGGTAGTACAGATTTTGGAGCCACCAAGATGAAGCTATGAGAAAGCCATGTTAAAGTAATGTGTTTTCTGCAGTGTTTTAAAGTGTTCCACCGTATTAGCTTGGCAAATTCCTATTGGCAAGCTATTTCAGATTTTAGGTGAAGCAGAAGGCCGCCTCACCACTTCTTTTAAGTTTAGCTCTTGGAATTCTAAGCAGACACTCATCTGAAGATCTAAGGCTACAATTTGGAGTGTAAGGTGTCAGACATTCCAAAATATAAGAGTGGAGCGAGATTATTTAAGGCTTTATAAACCATAAGCAGTATTTTAAAGTCCAATTCTAAATGGCACAGGTAACCAGTGTAGTGACATCACAACTGGGGTGATGTGCTCGGATTTTCATTTCCTAGTTAAGATTCTAGCAGCTCCATTCTGCGCTAGTTGTAATCAATTGATGTCTTTTTTGGGTGGTCCTGAGAGGAGTGCGTTACAGTAATCTAGTCGACTGAAAACAAAAGCGTGAACTAATTTCTCAGCATCTTTCAGTGTTATAAGAGGTCTAACTTTTGCTATATTTCTTAAGCGAAAAAATGCTGTCCTAGTAATCTGATTAATATGTGATTTAAAATTCAGGTCACAGTCAACAGTTTCCCCTAAATTTCTTACCTCCTTCTTGACTTTTAATTTTAATGCATCAAGTTTATTTCTAATAACCTCATTATATCCATTATTTCCAATCACTAAAATTTCAATTTTCTCTTTATTTAGTTTGAGAAAATGACTACTCATCCATTCAGAAACACAAGTAAGACATTGCATCAGTGAATCAAGAGAGTTGGGGTCATCAGGCGCTATTGATAAATACAGTTGCATGTCATTAGCATAGCTGTGGTAGCTCACGTTATGCCCCGAGATAATCTGACCTAATGGAAGCATGTAAATCAAAAAGAGCAGCGGACCCAGGATAGAGCCTTGTGGAACACCATATAGAATATCATGTGTCATAGAAGAATAATTACCACAACTAACAAACAATTTTCAACCTGCAAAGTAGGATTCAAACCAATTTAAGACACTGCCAGAGAGACCCACCCACTGACTAAGGTGATTTCTATGAATATTGTGATCAATGGTTTTAATGTTATCTATGGTATTATAGTAATTTAGTCGACTAAAAACAAAAGCAAGAACTCATTTTTCAGCATCTTGTAATATTATAAGGGGTCTAACAGTTGCTATAAAAATATGTCTAGTGGTCACCAAACTCATTAAAGTGTCAACACCAGGTTCTAGAACCATCTGAAATTATAGGGCTCTAATGTCACCACTGCCTCCAAATCCTTTACCTTTTAGCCTGGGAAAGACAGCCAGATAATCTGGATATCCCTCCACATCTGGATGTAGACAAGGGCGAAAGTAGCTGTGTGACAAAAAATTAAAGCCTCAAGGACAAGCAAAAGATCACCCCCTAAGCTCTGTTCACAATGTGGTAATGTTCATGTCAGGGGAAATGTGTAAAACGCTAAGCCCTGCTCTGTGGTAGCCTGAAAAATTGCAAGAGGTGCATCGATCGTCCAGATCAGGCACTGACTTTTCTACCAACAGAAAAAATAATAGAAAATTAGGCCAAGAAACACACCTGTGCTGTACTGATTGCAACATTGGGATGCGTTCTGGTGATTGTTTCAAAACACCCACAAAGGACGTGTACTGAATCTGCATCAGTGTGGCAGTTGACACTAGACATATTTTTTTTGTCTTTTTTTATATTGATAATTTGCTATTTACATGTTTCTGTTACATGCAATAACATTTTTTCTTGTTAAAAAAATTCAACATTTTTCCTAGGATAAATATAAAGCCAAGGAGGTTAAAAAATAAATAACACCTTTTGTGCTACAATTATATCTGCCTTTTATTATGAAATTGCCAAGGGGAGAGTTTATGTAGTTGCCTTTTATTACAGGTCAAACAGCACAAACAAGGATAATTAACTGGTGTTAAAACAAGAGCTGAATTAGTTATGATAACTGTAGCACAGCATATGGGCTACACTGCAAAAACTGCATATGCAAAAACTCAAAAAAAAGATAAAAAAAATAAAATTCTTCTTCTTCCTCTTCATCTTTTTAAACTTCTATGTGGGATTGATGTGCCTGATCAACCTTCTCCATGCAGCTCAGACCTTCGCCTCCTCCCCAGTCAGACCCTAACCCTTCAAATCTTCTTTTACTTTGTCCAACCACCTCTGCTTTGGCCTCCACCGCTTTCTCTTCCCCTCTACATCAATTCCCATTACTGTTTCACCCACATCCTCATTGTATTTTCTCATCACATTTCAATTCCAATCCAACCTCCTTTCCTGTACTTTCTTAGTTATCCATCCGACTTTAGTTGTACCTGATTGTCTCAATTGTCATGCAGAAAACACTGCACAACAATTTATTTGAAAAGTCTTGCTTCCTGAAAAGGTTTTGCTGATTGTGATAGGTACCTACGGGGTATGCACAAATATCATTGATTTTACTGCATCACATAGGAACTCTGAGAAATAGACATTTATATGTTTACTGACAATAACATATTTAGTCACGTTTATGTTTCGCATAAGTTATTAAATTCAATAGAATTAAAAGTGTTTTGCTCCTGATTTTCTTTTGTATTCAATGTCTGGTGCATCACGTTGCAGTGTCCAACAGTAGTCAGCAAGCATTGACTGATTCCAGTTGCCCTGGTATTGTTTCTCCATCGTAGCAATGTCCTGCTGAAACCTTTCACCGTGTTTGTCACTGACAGCACTGAGATTTACGGGGAAGAAGTCCAAGTATGAGTGGAGGAAATGAATCTCGAGTGACATGTTGCACTTCATTGTCTTGTAAGCTTTGAGAAGTTTGTCTACCAGCTCAGTGTAATTGATGGGTAAATTTTGATGTGATATTCGTGATCAGTACCCAAAAATCTAAAAGAAACACCCAACGGTGTTCAAGAAGCAAAAACTTTGTTGTGCAGTGAAATTAGGATGACTTTCAAGGGGATTGAATACTATTGCACACTACTGTTTCTATCTGTTATGTAGTGCCTTTCATATCTATCTATCTATCTATCTATCTATCTATCTATCTATCTATCTATCTATCTATCTATCTATCTATCTATCTATCTATCTATCTATCTATCTATCTATCCAGATCTAATTATGCAATCTTCATTATGCTATAACTTATTAAGTTTATTACACAGAGAATTCACAAAAATTTTTTTTTGTTGCCGACAGATGGCAGCACCTGCCCTGCATTCCAAAATGGCGGAGAGATGGTTGTCAGTCGAACAGCGGATGCGATGTGTTCGCCTTTTCTTGATAACGGGCAATGTTTCCGAGGTGCAACGCAGGATGTTGGAGGAATTTGGACTGCCTGCAGTGCATAGGAACACAATCTCCCAAATCAACGAAGTGTTTGACCGGACTGGTAGTGCCAATCACCCGAAAAATCCCGGACCATCGAGAAGTGTGCGAACAGACGACATGAAGAATCGTCTTCGCGCCGAATTGGAGTCGTCCCCGCATAAATCAAAGTCATCCAGACGATTGTCTGCAAAGCTGAACATTGGTAAAACCAGTGTGCTGAGGATGTTGCATGAAATGAAACATACGCCCTACCATCCACGACTTCATCATGCTCTCAAAAAGGACGGCTTCGACAGGAGGATTGAGTTTTCGGAAGCGTGGCTAGCAAGACTGGAGGGAGATCCGGAACTGGCTCAAAATGTGTTGTGGACTGATGAGGCCATTTTCCACACATCTGGCTCAGTCAACAGACGCAATTGTGTCTTTTGGTGAACAGACAACCCCCACATTAACATTGAAGTCGAACACAAGTCCCCAGGAGTAATGGTATGGGCTGGTGTGTCTTATGATGGTATCGTTGGCCCGTATTTCCTTGAAGGAAATGTCACAGGCGACAGGTACCTCAACCTGCTTGTGAATGATATCATCCCAGAACTGCAGAACAGACAGAACTTCGACCATATTTGGTGGCAACAGGACGGGGCTCCACCTCACTTTGCGATAAATCTGAGGAACTTCCTTGACCAACAGTTTCCAAACCGGTGGTTAGGATGTCGAGGGCCTGTTGAATGGCCTCCACGGTCGCCTGACCTTACCCCACCAGATTTTTTTCTTTGGGGATATCTTAAGTACAAGGTCCACGCGCATCCTATTGACAGTTTGGAGAATCTGTGCCTGGCGATTGTTGAGGAGATTAGGGAAAGATCCTTCTGTAAATGTGCCAAGACAATGTGATGCTGTAGCCAGAAGACTCCAAGCCGTACCCAACTGAATGGAAGACAAGTAGGACATTACATGGAAAATCAGTGAATTAATTCAATATAAGTCCATTTTTGTTTATTACAAGATATTTCAAAACATATTTCCATTTCTTTTGTCTTGCATTGTTTTCCTGCATTGAATTAAAAGTTGCATAATTAGATCTGGACCACACTATATAATATATAGTGCCTATCTATCTATCTATCTATCTATCTATCTATCTATCTATCTATCTATCTATCTATCTATCTATCTATCTATCTATCTATCTATCTATCTATGGGCACAGGCAGGCTATGAAAGGTTCTTGCATTGATCTCATTGCTACCAAGACAGGCCGTGCCCCCCATCATTCTTTTACATCAAGCAGATTCACCAAATGGATGTTCAAGTGGAATTTCATTTGTGGATGTCAGGAGTTAAATTAGAGGTGCAGAGAAGAACTTTGACTTTATTTTCATTGTACTTTTAAAGGGAATGAAAAACACATTTTAACATATTGCTTTGCTTTGTGTCTGTAAATTCAGTTATTATTGTGCAGCACTACCTTAATTTTATTGAACCTTCACCTTCAGGTCACCATCTCCTCTTTCATTCTCGCAAGGTGTCTTGAATAATAGCCAAGACTCAAACAGCTTCATTTCATGATGAATTGCAAAACTGGAGTGCTAGACCTGACCTTCAGAGCCTTTTGGCTGGCAGGTTTGCCAGCAGTCACTCTTAGTCATTCGTCACTTAGTCCCATATGAGCAAATGCGGACAAACCCAGATGTCACGTCAGCAAGTAGGGGAGCAGCAGCTCAAAACACTTGGTGAAACTTCTTGGCCTTTTATTCCTTCTTGACAAAAACTCAATGAGATTCTATATATGTGTCCTTTAAGCTGTGCAGCTGTGCTATAAATACCAAGACTACTGAGCAGAAATTTTTGTGGAGCTGTAGTTAAATGAAGGAAATATCTGTAACGTAATCTTAGAAAAGAGAACAGAAATTGAAAAATGTAACAGAAGGGACAAATTTCTGCAATTTATTGTCCCCTAAAGTCCTTTGTATATAAACATTATACAGTGATCTGAAAAAGTACGTACACCCCATGAAATATTTTGTTTCTTTTTTAACATAAGTGGACATATCAACATTTGATCTTTATTTAAACATTATCTGTAAATAAAACAAACATCATGGCACACTGACATTTTGTAGTCTGTTGTATAGGTCAGGTCAGGTCAGGTTGGGGAGCATGCACTGGTACAGTGCGTTGCCGCTCCCACTACACAACCAAACAGCTTGGGATCCTGGTTGGCAACCCCCCAAGCAGACATGCCGTCCAGTCCCACCCTCCGGAACTGACCCTCTATCTGCCGGAGCCAGATAGTCCAGCCAATGGAGTCCTCAACAATGAGGGTCCTGCAGGATGGATCACCCTCCGGGAAACATGCCACATGGCCGTAGTGTCATAACTGACGCTCCCTCACACTGCAGGTAATGTGCTTGATTTGGGACTCCATGAGCAACACAAAGTCAAAACAGAGGTACCCAAGGATTCTCCAAAGAGACACAGTAACAAAGGAGTCCAGTCTTCATCTCAGGTCACTGGATAGCGTCCATGTCTTACAACCATATAGCAAGACAGGAAGCACCAGGACCAGACTTGGACCTTTGTCCTTTTGTAGAGATATCTGGAGCATCACACACCCCTTTCCAGTGACCTCTTGACCCCCCCATGCTCTCCCAATCTGTATACTGACTTCATAGAAAGAGTCACCAGAGACATGAATGTAAGTAAATGGTAAGTAAACCTCTCGACGAGGTTGACACTCTCTCGTCAGACAGACACGCTGCTGATGGCTGTGCCCAATATGTCATTAAAGGCCTGGGTCTTGGTTTTTATCAGGACACTCACAAACCCAGACACTCAGACTCCAATCAGAGGCCCCAATCAGAGTCTCCATTGACTCCACGAAGATCATAGCATCGCCAGCAAAGTCATGATCAGTGAATTTCTCTTTACCAAAAGATTTCCCACAGTCACTGGACCCCACGACCTTGCCCAACACCCAGTCCATACAAGCATTGACCAGAGTAGGAGCAGAACAGACTGCCGACACACCCCAGAATCAACTGGGAAAAACACTGAGGTTCTGCCTCCACCCTGCACAGCACTCACAGTACCAGTGTACAGGCCGCTCATGATATCCAGCAACCTCAAGGGGATCCAATGAAGTCTCAGGATGTTTCACAGGGCATATAACTAAAATAAATATAAATGCAAATGTGGAAAAGTAAGTCCACCCCTTACATTTATCACTGCCTCAAATATCTCAATGTGCAAGAATCAGAACATCATAAGAGAGGATCATGAAGGAATCTGTCTCATTTAAACCTCACACATCTCATTTGGTTTCCTCTTTCTTCTTGGAGTGTGTGTTGTCACTATGCCTGATCGACAGAGCTCTCTGAGGGATTCAGAAGGATGGTTGCAGATTTCACCATGAAGATCTACAGAGAGTTTCTTGGACAACATGGCTTGGATTTTGTACAGATAGACAGTATTAAATTACAGGACCTTCTTTTAACACCATTCTGCCTCATCGCCTGGGGAAAAAGCTTTGGATCTTGATGCCCCCATAATCTCCTAGATGATGGACTACCTGACCAGCAGGCAGCAAACTGTGAATATGAGGGACTGTGTGTCAGAAATGGTAGTGAGTGATACTAGAGTAACCTCATGGAACTCTCCTGTCCCCCTCCTTTCTGTTCACCTTCTACACAGCAGACATCCAGCACAATACCAGTGCTTACCACCTACATAAATTTTCAGATAACTTGTCCATGATTAAGACTCTAGATGAGTCAGAGTACGGGAAAGCCATGGAGGACTTTGTCTTGTAGTGCAGGGAAAACAACCTGCAACTCAACATCAGCAGGAGAAAAGAGTTGGAGGTGGACTTCTGACATGCCAAGAAGCCTGTGAGACCAGTCGCCATTCAGCGGGAGTATGCAGAAGTGGTGCAGAGCCTTAGAGATAACCAACAAACTAGACACAGTGGTGCTTATAAAGAAGGTCCTGAGCAGACCAGATGTGATTAGGAGACTCAGGTCTTTTGATGTATGCAGCACACTGCTGGAAATGTTCTACCAGTCCATAGTAGCCATTGTGGTGGTCACCGCCACAGCTTGAGCTTGAGTTCAAAAGACGCACAACACCTGAATGAGCTTATCAAGAAAGCCTACTCCATCACAGGAGGAATCCTGGACACAGCAAGCTGTTGTGGAAAAGAAGATGGTGGCAAAACTGGATGCCACCATGAAAAATCCCCTCCATCCTTTCCGGCAAGCACTGCCTCGAAGCACACAAGCTCATTCCACCATGGTGTGCCAGGAAGTGCCTCTGGGGGGGTCTTTTCTGCCCAATACTATCAATGCTTCTTCTTGATGTATTCATTAAGTTTATTTTTATTGATTGATTGATTGATTGATTGATTGATTGATTGGCTGTATTATCTGTGCTGTGAGTTTATATCCTTGTTTTTCATAGCTCTGCTGCTGTATGCAGCTTAATTTCCTCCCCGGGATTAATAAAGTTTATCTCATCTCTGAACTAATCTATTCACAGGTCCACATGTGTCTTTCTAACTGATGCCCAATCAATTTAATTTGCCATTTATGGTCTCCATTGAGTGCTACATGCAGTTTTTGATTTTTTTAATACATTTGCAAATCCTTCTAAAAATACATTTTTACTTTGTCATTATAGGTTACTGAATGCAGACTGATGGGCAAAAATGTCCATTCAGAATTAAATCTGCAGCACAATCAAGAGTTTGGAAAGTGATGGGGTCTGAATTCACATTAAATCCACTGTATAGTAATAAAATGTGTAAACTACCAAGGGAGTGAATTCGTTTTATCGGCACTCTAGCTAGTTGTAAAATCTAAAGATTAACTTTGGGTACATGTAATTTAAAAAGACCTTCATTGTATTCTCTTTTTGGCCAGTTATGTGTTCTGAATAATTCTGATTGCTCAATTAAAATCATTTATGTAATAAAATGTAATTTCCATTCTCTCATGAGAACAACATTGTGACTCAGACTCATTTTTGGACCCTCTACAAATCCTATAGTATGTTAGCCATACAATTTTAAATTGCTCGAATTAATGTGTTTAAGTGAGCATGAAAATAAATTTAAAAACTTTTAAAAACTGCATGTGCCATCTGAGACTGACGTTAATGCAGCATTCAGGGAAACTTTGTTGAATGCTGAAATCCAAATTTCATCTTGCTGTTTTATTAACATGTTTTGGAGATTTCGAGAAAGCTTAAACAGACACAGTGGGAGCACAGATGGTAACGAGAAAAAAGTATTACATTCTGGACAAAGAAACAAAGAAAACATTTTAATAAGATTGAAAATATCTAATTAGGCCTGCAACTCTGAATTGGATTAAGTAGGTTTAAGAATGTTATATTATGGATATTATGGATTTTCAACCAGAGTAAATATTTAGTGATCCCTTGAGATGTGAGGGTTCCAATTACAAGTTTTCGTGTTTATGTGGGGATTCATTTGATACTGTAACGTTGGAGTTGTGAGGCATCTTCTTCACAGTCTCTAGAATTCATTGAACATTTTCTATTGAGAGCTGAAAAAAATGTATGAAAAGCTGTAATTTAGGGAAAATTGTCCCTTTTGTATTTCAAAAACTATTACTAACTGTTGCTGTGATTGTGTTTATTTTAAAGCAATTTGGAGTTATTTTAGAAAAACAGGTGTCATTTTAATGGACCCAGGGATCAATCGTTTTTATTCCTTTGAAATTTATAATGATTATGTATTAAAAATATGAGAATTACCCTCACAAGGGATTTTTCCTGAGCGTATTATGCTCTTAAAGACTGGAAGATAATGCATTCATTGTTAAATCCTCATAATCCATTTCAGAGTGATAGGAGAATGGGGCATATCCACGTGACACTAGGCACAAGGCAAGAAACAGCCATGTCTTGTCTATCGAGCTATTAAATATTGGATATCACATCTATCTATCTATCTATCTATCTATCTATCTATCTATCTATCTATCTATCTATCTATCTATCTATCTATCTATCTATCTATCTATCTATCTATCTATCTGTTGTAAAATAAGAAGCATACATAGAAAATGGTATGGGGCACATGTCTAACCCTGTTATAATGTAAATAAATCAAAAAGGAAACTTCCTTTTCACAAAGATGCGTCTTTTCAGATGGGAGTCAGATATTGAACTGAGTCAAAGAAGGCCGAACTGCTGGTCATAGGGGTTCCAGACAGGAAGGAGCTGGTCTATAGTTGGAATGGCTGCCAGTCTTCTGTCCTTCAGAGGAAAGAAGAGAGAAGGTTTTAGCACACAGCGCCAACCCCTGGTTCAGCATGTAACTACTATCACCAGAGCCCTTATGCTGCCTCCCAAACACAGACACGACAATATCTATCTCTTATGGATTTTTTAGTTAATATATAACAATCATTTACAATTTATTACAAGTGCATACACACACACCCACTCACACACGCAAACACATACATCCATATATATATATATTTTTTTTCAGGAGGCTGGAGGGGCATTAGTTCCAACGTATGCTGCTAGACACTGGACTGGCCTTTGCATCATTTGGCCAAGCGGCATCCTTGAAGTGTTCAAGCGATTGCATGATCAAGTGCTGAGAAAACGACCTGAAGTGTGGCGATCAGGCGAGTGGCTTCTGCATCATGACAACACTCCCGCCCACACAGCACTGAGTGTGTGGCAGTTTCTCACGAAAAATGGGATGACAACACTTACCCCCCCCCCCCCCAACTCCCCCCACTTCTCGGACCTTGCACCCAGCGATTTTTTCTTATTTCCAAGAATGAAGAGGGAAGCTATAACAGAATGAATTATTAAACAGGACTGAATGTAACTGAAGAATTAACTAAATGTAGCTTAGAGCTTAAGCACACGAAGTCTCTGCTCTGACTTGGAGAAGCCACCAACATAATTGTAAAAAGGTTAGAATGAGGTAAATGAGTAACAAACGCCCCTCTAGAAAGTGGGGATAAACTGATAGGAAAGCCCAAACTTCACTCCTATGAAACGTTGATAGATCAATAGGACAATCCTCAAAACACCTCTCTTAATGAAGCAGTGTTCAGAATAATGGGAGAATCGAGTAAGAAATTACTGGTGGCATTAGTTGAAGCCTATTTGCAGCACTAGGCTCTTCGTTGTCCATAGTGGACATTATTAGAATTCGACGGCGGCCCCCCTCGGTGTTCTGAGTGCACCTCTTCAATAGCACAAATAGCATCCCTTTGCTGTTGCACTTCATTACTATCATACTTCTTTCATACAGGGTTCCCCTCGGTGTTAGACGAGCACACCCCTTCAACAGCCCAAACAGTACCCCTTTGTGCATATACCTTGATCTTTAAGGAGTGTGCACCCCTTGATGTATGGAGTGTACACACTTTTACTTTCATAAACGGTGCCCAATGGGTTAGCCTCCCACTCAGTATCATCAGAGTTTGGGTGGGGATCCCTCTCAGTTTCCAAATCACGCATGCATTCAGAAACACTGATGCTGGCTTTTTATATACTTACAGTGCACTTTATTATCATATTTCATTATTGTCATACTTCTATTGTAATTGGCCCCCTCAGTGTCCAGATCACGCACCCCTTTTCGAATTTTTGAAACTGCACATAATGGATTGGGTGGCTCTGCCCCAGATTCCAGTTCAATGCAATATATATACAGTATATATATATATATTGTGAGAGATGGCTGGCAGCTTATCCCGCCCAGTACATCCACACCGTCAGATGGAGTCCCCCCTGCAAAATGGAAGTGCCCCGAATTCCTGCAGGGCATCATGGACAATGGAGTTCAGATTCACAGCCCTGCTGGATACCATGGGGGCTGCCAGGGGACGCTGCAGAGAGACACGAAGATTGTTTCTATTATAACCCGGAAGTACTCCCAAGTCATGGGGACGGAAGGACAGCAGTACTTCTGGGCTAAAGAAAAATATAAATCTTCATCTGACTATATTCACGGACTGTATAAAGGATTGTGGGAAACCCAGCAGAGAGAGCCGGAGTTGGGAGGAAGTGCGACAGAGCTGCTAGGTGGAGAGGAGGATTTATTGTATTGATTATTGAATTATTATTGAGTATTGTGGAGGTGGAGGTGCTTTGTGCACATTATTGTAATAATAAAAATATTACTGGGACTTTTTACCTGGTGTTTGGACGTGTTGTCTGTGGGTTTTACAGGGCAACAGCGACCCCTAGTGTCACAATATATTTCTATATATATATATTGTAGCAGTAGAGGCGTGGAGCCACCTCTAACACCCTCAGGTACCACTCTTCAGACCAGGTGAAAGTATAAGTAATATTCTTTTTATTACTATACGGTGCACCAAGCACTCTTCTCCCCACACTCATAAACACAATACACTATTCTCTAATACAATAAACAATCCTCCACTCCCAGACACTTCGCCCACCTTCCTCCCAGCTCAGCTCAGTGTTCTGGGCTTCCCAGAGTCCTTTTATAGCCCCTGACCCGGAAGTGGCTCCAAGCCAAACCCACAAGTCCGTTTTCCTTCCGGGTCAGGGCAAAGTCCTTTTCTTCATCCCGGGAGCACGTCGCTTCTTCCAGTCACGTGACTGAGATGTACTCCCGGGTTATAGGGCATACAAGAGTCCACCAGCACCCTTACAGCGACTCCTGGCGGCCCCCAAGGTATCCAGCAGGGCTGTGTCACAACACTACAAAGTCCATGAGGCCCTGCTGGAACTCGGGGCACGGATATGCTGTCTGGAGGGCTCCTCCTAGCGGCCTGGGGGTGAGGGCCGGACTGGGAAGCCGGCAATCCTCCACATATATATATATATATATATATATATATATATATATATATATATATATATATATATATACAGTATATATATATATATATATATATATATATATATATATATATATATATATATATATACTGCTCAAAAATCTTAAAGGACCACTTTTTAATCCGAGTATAGCATCAAGTTAATGAAACTTCTGGGATATTGATATTGATCTGGTCAGTTAAGTAGCAGAGGGGCTTGTTCATCATTTTCAGCTGTGTTGGTGCACTAGAGGGGCAAAGAATGAGACGACCCTCAAAACAGGAGTGAATGGTTTAACAGGTGGAGGGAGGCCGCTGACATTTTTCCCTCCTCATCTGTTATTTCACTCGTTTTGCATTTGGCTACAGTCAGTCTCACTACTGGTAGCATGAGGCCTTACCTGGACCCTACAGAGGTGGCACAGGTAGTCCAACTTCTTCAGGATGGCACTTCAATATGTGGCATTGCCAGAAGGTTTGCTGTGTCTCCCAGCACAGTCTCAAGGGCATGGAGGAGATTCCAGGAGACAGGCAGTTACTCTAGAAGAGGTGGACAGGGCCCCTAGTACAAGGTCCTTAACCCATTGACAGGACCCACCGCTATCTGTTCCTTTGGGTAAGGAGGAAGAGGATGAGCATTGGCAGAGCCTACAAAATGACCTCCAGCAGTCAGGCAGGCCACTGGTGTGAATGTCTCTGTCCAAATAATCAGAAACAGACTTCATGAGGGTGGCCTGAGGGCCCGACATCAGTTAGTGGGCCCTGTGCTCACTGCCTGCCCGGCACTGTGGCGCTCGATTGGCATTTGCCATAGAATACCAGAATTGGCAGGTCCACCACTGGCACCCTGTGCTTTTCACAGATGAGAGCAGGTTCACCCTGAATACGTGTGCTAGACGTGAAAGGGTCATGCACAGCCCTCAAAAACACCCGAATTTCATGCCATTTTCTAACTTGTTTTATTTTATTTGGAGGCTGAAACAATATTTCTGGACTCATATATATATATATATATATATATATATATATATATATATATATATTGTATATATATATATATATATATATATATATATTTATATATATATATATTATAATTATTATGTTGCATTAAAACTCCATCACCCTGTATTGGACTTATTGGGTTTGTTTAAATGAACGAATGACTGGAATGAGCGGCTTGAGTCGTTTCAGTGTAATGTTGAACTCTGCTCCATTACTTTCACACAATATCCGCTTCAAATGAACACTAGAAAGCAGCAGGACCCCCACTGTACACTGAGAGCGCTAAGCCCCCTCAGAAAAAGCAATTTCAAAGCTGTCAGTTCTCCTAAAACAAATACAAAGGCCAGCGTGCTTTTAGAAAGGATAGCGAGTGTGTTTGCTCCTTATTTATTTTTTTATGGATTTCCACCTTTTCTAATATGCTGGACCTCCAGGTCTTAGTTTCCGAGAGCAGCTGCTATCATTTTGGCAGCACAGAAATCCAAGGCCATTGTGTCTTTGATCGTTGTCGTACATTGTGCTGGGAGCTCTTCCGAGGATACCAGTCACGTCTGATAAGTGTGAAGAGCATTACTTAGTATGAGAGGTGACAAGAGTAGATACCATTCCTACCCACTACTCTAAGTCTTTAACATCTGTTGACTTGAAAGGAAGGATTAACAAGCTTATAAGTCTGTGCACAGCTGTTAAAACTGGACGCTCTGACTTACATATAAAAAGAATTGTTGTGTGTTTTAAGCTTCACGTTAAACACACTGCGTGAAAAAATTAAGGGAACTCTTAAATCACACATTGGATCTCGATGACTGAAATATTCAAGTGGAAAATCTTAACTGAGTAATGCTGTGTAATTGGAATTGGTGAATGGAAACCAAAATCACCAACCCATTGAGGGCCGATTCAACATCACACCGGAAATCAGTCAAAAATTGAAATCCCAGGCTGATCCAACTTGTGTGAATTTCATCAAGGTGACTCCTAATGTGACTCAGTAGCCTGTGTGGCCCCCACGTGCCTGTATGCACTCCTCACAATGTCCAGGCCTGGATCTGCTGGGTGATCTCCTCCCAGACCTGGATCAGGGCATCAATGAGCTCCTGGACAGTCTGTGACACTATTTGGTATACATGATGTCCCAGAGGTTCTCAGATGGATTTGGGGAATGTATGGGACAGTCAATGGCATCAATGCCTTTGTCATTCACAAACTGCCTATACATTCTAATCATGTTGTCCTGCACCAGGAGGAGGAACCCAGGGGCCCACTTCACCAGCGTAAGGTCTGACAACGGTTTTGAGGATATCATCCTGGTACCTAACAGCAGTTGGGGAACCTTAGCATAGCATGTGGATGTCTATGCGGCTATCCAAGTTTTGCATCCCCACACCATCACTGACCCACTGCCAGACTGGTCATGCTAGATGATGTTGCAGGCTGCCTAATATTCACCACAGTGTCTCCAGACTCTTTCACGTTTGTCACATGTGCTCGGTGTGAACCTGCTCTCATCTGTGAAGAGAACGTGGTGCCAATGGTGGAGCTGCCAATTGTGGTAATCTCTGACGGATGCCAATCAAGCTGCATGGTGACAGGCTGTGAGCATAGACCCCCATAGAGAATGTCTGGCCCTCATGCCACCCACATGGAGTCTGTTTCCGACACTTTGGTCAGAAACATTCACACCAGTAGCCAATTGGAGATCATTTTGTGGGGCTCTGGCAGTACTTCTCCTGTTCATCCTCA
The DNA here is from genome assembly GCF_900747795.2 of Erpetoichthys calabaricus. NCBI lineage: Eukaryota > Metazoa > Chordata > Cladistia > Polypteriformes > Polypteridae > Erpetoichthys > Erpetoichthys calabaricus. The sequence continues at coordinate 13,005,686 of NC_041395.2, forward strand.
CACAAACGAGCAGATGCCACTTTTGCTGCTGGATTGATGCAATTCTACAGCCCCATCCAGCTCTCCTCATGTGATGGACCATCTCCTGGTATCTCCTCCATGCTCTTAAGATTGTGATGGGAGACACACAAACCTTCTTGTGATGGCACATCACCCTGGAGGAGCTGTGTAACCTGAATCAGCTGCAGGTACCGCCTCATACTACCAGTAGTGATGAGGACACTAACAAAACACAAAACTAGAGAAGAGTCAGTCAGGAAGGATAAGGAAAGAGCAGATGTCTGTGGCCACCATTCTCTTTTAAGGGTTATCTTGCTGTTTCTTCTCCAGGTCATCTCTTGTCATTTTCATTTGCACCAAAGCAGGTAAACTTGTGCTTCTTAACTGGACAGACTGATATCCCAGAATCTGCATTGACTTTATGTCAGACTGGGATGAGTAAATGTTCCCTTCATGTTTCTGAGCACTTCACCTGAATAAGAGAAAACGGGGTCAAAAGAATTTGGTTTACTTGGTTAGAAAAAATCAAAAATCAATTCTTTTGTCACTTTGTTTACTGCAGTGTTTCTTAAACTATGGGTCACAACCCCAACTGGGTCATGGACAACTCTATATTGGGTCACTACAAGTTTTTTGAGTTCATACAAGCATGAATTTTGTAGTGCGTGATATGTCACCTGGTAATTAGCGTACAGAAGGTGAAATTGATGCTTCGTGCATATGCTTTCATTTTTGTGGCATGAAAATGTTACAAGCATTCCCCACCTTCCATATCCAATCTCACAGTCTATTAAACGACCAGTCTGAGAAATAAAGATACCATAAAGGAGATGGGAAGAAAGGAAAGAATGACACAGACGAGCTTGTGAGTAGTGAGGGGCATTTCCATTCACTTGACTGATTGGATTCTTTCGAAGTTATTGTTGAAGTGAATTGATTCTTTTCATTCATTTGATTTCCATCCATCCATCCATTTTCCAACCCGCTGAATCCGAACACAGGGTCACGGGGGTCTGCTGGAGCCAATCCCAGCCAACATAGGGCACAAGGCAGGAACCAATCCCGGGCAGGGTGCCAACCCACCGCAGGACACGCACAAACACACCCACACACCAGGGCCAATTTAGAAGCACCAATCCACCATGTCTTTGGACTGTGGATAGAAACCCACGCAGACACGAGGAGAAGATGCAAACCACGCAGAGAGGACCCGGGAAGCAAACCCAGGTCTCCCAACTGCGAGGCAGCAGCGCTACCCACTGCGCCACCGTGATTTGTTTGATTCATTTAGCGTGTGCCATAAATGTGAAATTCTTTCCCCAGTGACCTTCTGACTATATCGTAAATATATTATTTAATAATTCGGACATTATTTTGATATATTGTACTAGCCATCCCCCCGCGTAGTAGTGAAACAGGACAGTGAGGAGGACCCCGCCCAGCTCTCTACTCCTGACGTCACACTTCCCCCTCTCCTCGGCCCACAGCTTCTGTCTCGGATTAGCGTGAATATATCGCTCCTGCAAGCGAACTATGAATCTTAGTGTGGTGAGAGGAAGTCGCAAAATCAACCAGAATTTTCAAGCAAATTATAGAAAAAAAAATGATCTAAATCCGTTAAGTAGTTCTCTCGTTTGCTAACTAAGCAGAGTTCAGGTTATGCCCCGAGGCACACACGTGAGTGAGGAGGCCCCACAGCCTGATGAGTCTCTCTCAGATTTGCACCAATAAATCGGTACCACAAGTGAACTATGATAATTAGCATGATGAGAAAGTCGCAAAATCAACTGGAATGTTCAAGCAAATTGTAGAAAAAAACCCGATCTAAATCTGTTAAGTAGTTCTCTCGTGAAAAGTGGACAGACATACAAATGGGTCTAAAAAACTGTAAGAAATTTTGCACTTAGACCACGAAATTTTTACAACCATTTCTTAGCGAGCTCCTATGGGCCAAGGGTAACCTACATTCCAAATTTCAAGTCCCAAGTCCTCATGGTTCGGAAGATTTTGTGATGAGTGAGTCAGTGGTATTTGGCTTGTATATACAGTAAACAGATTACGTATAATAAATAGCACACATGGGCTGGGTATCCTTCAATAAGGACGTGCACAAAAAGGCGAGCTTCAAAAGGGCGACCTCAATTGAACGCGGCGAATAAAGGCGTTTGTAGATAATTTAGACAATAATAGATAGATAATAATAGTAGATAATAATAAAATAGCTATGTGGCATTGCACACAATCTACAGGTTCAAGTGTAACACAACAATGAGTAAGAGCAGAAAACAACAAAATATAGAGAGCTTTAGAAATAGTTCGTTAGAAGTTCATGCATTAATTAATTGGATGTTTTAATATTCTTGCTTTCGCCTTTTTATACGTTCAATCATTGCCTTTATTTTCTGTAATAATTTTGTTGCCTTTGCCTTTATTCGCTGTGCCCAATTGAGGTCTCCCTTTTGAAGCTCGCCTTTATTTACGCGCACCTTTATTTGCCGCGCCCAATTGAGGTCGCCCTTTTCAAGCTCGCCTTTTTGTGCGCACCCTTATTGAATAGAACCCATGGGCTGGCATCCTGAACAGGGTTTAACTGGGACCCCATTGCAATGGAAGGACCGGAGGAGATGATGAATGGTCAGTATTTTCTCCCCCAATATACTAGATTCACAACCTTGCCTCTCCCTATCTGTCCGACCTCCTCCATGTTGCCATTCCCTCCTGCACCCTTAGATCCTCTTCCTCCATCCACTCGACTGTCCCTTTCATCCGTCGTACCACCATGGGGGACACAGCATTCAGTTGCTCTGGAACTCATTACCATCTGAGCTTAGAATTATTGATTCATTCTCACTTTTCAAATCTAAACTTAAAACTCATCTGTTTAAGACTGCTTTTTCTCTTTGACTACAATTGCTATGTCTGATTTTGAATTTCGTATGTTCATTTTGTTTATAATGTGTGTTTTATCTATTGTTCGGTGTCCTTGAGTGTTTAGAAAGACGCCTACAAATAAATTAAATGTATTATTATTATTATCCCTTGGCTTCAGTACTCATTTGGATACTCACAGGGCATGCTGGAAACTGGAGTCCCAAAGTACAGCCCCGTTGGGTTCTGCATGTGCTGCCTGTTGGGAGCTGCGGTGGTTTACAATCCCGGATTTGTGGGACTTCCACCTGATATGGAAGTGGTTCCAATAGACCATGTCCTAGTACCGGAAGGTCTGAGAGAAAAGGAGGTGCTCCACCTCACCTCAGCGAGTCACAGTCGGGAGGCAGAGAGAAGAAATGGAATGTCTGTCACATTCTTGTGTCGATTTTGGGTGGTGCTTCTTTGGAAAAGTGTTAATTTGAATCCGGAGTTGTATTGGGGAACATTATGTCTGTGGTTTGGGGCTCAATAGTGCCCCCTTCTGTTTACACTATGCACATGTTGTAAATTTGAACATTAGAACAATCCAGAGAAGAAGAGGCCATTCCGCCCAACAAAGCTTGCAAGTCCTGTCCACTTCATACTAAAATAACTCACTAAAATCCCTGAAGTCTTACTGTCTACCACACTACTTGGTCTCTTATTCCAAGTGTCTATCGTTCTTTGTGTAAAGAAAAACTTCCTAATGTTTGTGTGAACTTTACCCTTAACAAGTCTCCAACTGTGTTCCCGTGTTCTTGATGAACTCATTTAAAGTCACCGTCTCGATCCACTGGTCTAATTCCCTTCATCACTTTAAACACTTCTGTCATTACTCCTCTTAATCTTCTTTTATTTAAACTGTATAGGCTCAGCGCTTTTAGTTTTTCCTCATAACTCATCCCCTGTAGCCCTGAATCAGCCCTAGTTGCTCTTCTCTGGACCTTTTCTTGTGCTGTTATGTCCTTTTTGTAGCCCAAAACTGCACCCAGGACTCCAGATGAGGCCTCACCAGTGTGTCATAAACCTCCTGTGACATCAAGGCGCTATATAACCTGACATTCTGTTAGCCTTCTTAATGGCTTCTGAACACTGTCTGGCAGTTGATAGTGTTGAGTCCACTATGACTCCTACATCCTTCTCTTAAGATGTACTTTCAATTTTCAGACCTCCCATGGTAAATCTCCATTGTTAGTCATTAACTCTAAAGCATAAGTAATATGACAGTTGTAATTTGTTACTAACCCTCACCTATTCTGTTTCTCTTCTTGGTACTCAAATGTGTCACTTGGTGCCATGGCCCACCTGCCAAGTTGATTTGCCTGCCTAAGGTAAAGTCATCTCTGATGGAGGATTGCAGGAATCATGGGAAGGAGGAGTCCTTTCATCGGATTGGCTGGCCCAGCACTGACTCAGCTGTGGAATGGCCAATAGGGGGAGGCAGCTTGATGGCGGAGGTCTCCAGGACTCTGAAGAAATCCAAATCATATTATGGGATATCATCTACTGTTGAATTCTGCTCTGTACTTGTAATATTTCTATCATTTCTAAGTTTAGGTTTAGGTTTATTTGTCATATATAGGTTATCACAGGGTCAACATACAATGAAATGTGTATGACGAGAAAAACAAGTCACTCAGCCTAGATCCAATAAAGCTAAAAAAAATAATTAAAAAAAAAAAATTACAAGTTAAAAATAGACAAGCCATATAAAATAAAATGTGTACGTTTTAAAAGAATTTTATAGAGCAATATGAGTTGAATGAGCAGCAAGTACAAATGACAGTTATTGCACAGATAATGTTTTATAAGTACAGATGCATATTCCATAAAGTGCAGATGCATGTTCCAGTCAGTATTCTGAGTGTGTGCAGGTACAGTGTGTGTGTGAGTATTACAATGTAGATGTAGTGCAATGCAGGTGTAATAATGTAAGTGTATGTAAGTGTTCAGGTGTTGTTGTTGAGGAGTCGAATGGCCTGGTGGTAAAAGCTGTTCTTAAGTCTTGTAGTCTGAGCAGCCAGACTCCTGTATCGTCTGCCAGACGGTAACAAGGAGAACAGCTGGCGTGCTGGATGGCTGTGGTCCTTTATGATGCTGCTTGTCTTACGCAAGCACCGATGGAGGTAAATGTCTTCAATGGCAGGGAGACTCTTGCCCGTGATGTGCTCTGCTGCCTTCACCACTCTCTGTAGTGATTTCCGGCTGCTGGCAGAGCAGCTCCCATACCAGACGGTAATGCAGCCCGTCAGCAGACTCTCGATCACACTCCTATAAAAGTTTGAGGTGATGTTGGCATTCATGCCAAACTTCCTCAGCCTCCTCAGGAAGTAGAGCCGTTGGCGAGCTTTCTTGACCACAGTGTCTATGTGAAGGGTCCACGAGAGATCCTCGGTGATGTTTACTCCGAGGAACTTGAAGCTGTTAACCCTTTCAACTTCTACGCCGTTGATGTAGATGGCCTGGTGTTCTCTGCCTTGTTGTTTTCGATAGTCCACGATCATCTCTTTGGTTTTGATGACGTTAAGAGACAAGTTGTTATCCAGGCACCAATTACTCAATGCCAGCACCTCCTCTCTGTAGGCCGTCTCATCGTTGTCAGTGATAAGGCCTATGTGTCGTCTGCAAACTTGATGATGGTGTTTGAGCCGTGTTTTGCAACACAGTCGTGGGTGAACAAGGAATACAAGACGGGGCTAAGCACACAGCCCTGCGGCGCTTCTGTGTTTAAAATGAGTGATGAGGATGTGTGTTTGCCGACTCTCACCACCTGGGGCCTGTTTGTGAGGAAAGAGAAAATCCATCTATCATACTATAATGAGGATTACCTGTGGTCTGTTCTGTGTGTTGTATTGTATTGACCCCCTTTTTTTTGGACACCCACTGCATGCCCAACCTACCTGGAAGGGGGTCTCTTTCCCAAGGTTTCTTCCATTTTTTTTGCCTACAAGTGTTTTTTTTGGGGGAGTTTTTCCTTATCTTCTTAGAGAGTCAAAGCTGGGGGGGCTGTCAAGAGGCAAGGCCTGTTATAGCCCATTGCAACACTCCTTGTGTGATTTTGGGCTATATACAAATACATTTTATTGTATTGTGTATTCAAACATCAAATTTTTCATTCCTATATGTAATTCTTTACATTTACTGACATTAAATTTCACCTGCCACAAATCTGTCCAAGCCTGTCTGCTGTCCAAGTCCCTCTGTAATGATTCAATGGATTCTAGATTATCTGTCAAGTCTGGTATCACACAAGTGCGCGCACAGACACACACACAAAAACGCTTGTCCTTTTAATAAGGTTGATAAGCTGACTGGTGTCTGTCCAGCAGTTACTCTTCATTAGGCAAGTTCAACATTACAGATTTTTTATGATTGCTTCATCAAAGTATTCCACGGTTACAACAACAACAACATTTATTTCTAGAGCACATTTTCATACAAACAATGTAGCTCAAAGTGTTTTACATGATGAAGAAAGAGAAAAAAGACAAAATAAATAAGAATTAAAATTAGGGAACACTAATTAACATAGAATAAAAGACAGAAGGACAGAAAAAACACGAAAAACTCCAGACGGCTGGAGAAAAAAATAAAACCTGCAGGGGTACAGAGGCCACGAGACCACCCAGCCCCCTCTAGGCATTCTACCTGACATAAATGACCTCAATCAGTTCTCATGGTATTCAGGATTCTCATGGAAGAACTTGATGATGATGGTCATGTGGACTTCTGGCCTTTTATCCATCAATGTAGGGACATCACGGTGCTTTGATCAGGGGGTGGTGGTGCAGATCACAACCACAGAAAACACTTAAGGAGCAAAACATCGGCCCGAATTTGCACAACTATAATCACATTGTCAGCTTCACACTTTTTGCAAAACACTAAACACACTTTTATACATTAGACACAGAAATATATCATGAGGTCACTTCCTTGCCATTTCAAAGCACTGGCTTCCACATGACCACACCTATGAACCAACTGGTTCAAAACAACCAGCAGGTGTGGAGAAGGAGGAGGAGGTAGAGGACGACCCAAAAGAGGGGAGAACACACACAAAAAAGAAGAGGACTGAAATTAACAAATTAAATTTGTTGTACACTAGACAACCATGTGATAAACCGTGACCTACCACTGAGGGAGGCTGGACTGAGAGTTCAGTCAGATCTCAGTAGAAACACTTTGGCATCAGTAAGTCAGACATTTCATCAAGAACACAGGTGATAAACATGTCTTCTGTCAATGGTATAATGGAATCTTGGAAAGTGAGAGGATGCCTGAGGAGTGGAGAAGAAGTGTACTGGTGCCGATATTTAAGAATAAGGGGGATGTGCAGGACTGTAGTAACTACAGGGAGATAAAATTGATGAGCCACAGCATGAAGTTATGGGAAAGAGTAGTGGAAGCTCAGTTAAGAAGTGAGGTGATGATTAGTGAGCAGCAGTATGGTTTCATACCAAGAAAGAGCACCTCAGATGCAATGTTTGCTCTGAGGATGTTGATGGAGAAGTTTAGAGAAGGCCAGAAGGAGTTGCATTGCGTCTTTGTGGACCTGGAGAAAGCACATGACAGGATGCCTCGAGAGGAGTTGTGGTATTGTATGTGGAAGTCGGGAGTGGCAGAGAAGTATGTAAGACATACATACATCAGGGATCAGCTCTGAGTCCTTTCTTATTTGGAATGGTGATGGACAGGTTGACAGACGAGATTAGACAGGAGTCCCCATGGACTATGATATTTGCTGATGACATTGTGATCTGTAGCGATAGTAGGGAGCAGGTCGAGGAGACCCTGGAGAAATGGAGATATGAGGAAAAGAGGAGAGGAATGAAGGTCAGTAGGACCACCAAGACAGAATACATGTGTATAAATGAGAGGGAGGTCAGTGGAATGGTGAGGATGCAGGGAGTAGAGTTGGCGAAAGTGGTGGCTCTGAGGCTAAGGATCTGCGCTGGCATCCAGAAGGTTGCCAGTTCGAATCCCCGTCACTGCCAAAAGAGATCCTACTCTGCTGGACCATTCAGTAAGACCCTTAACCTGTAATTGCTCCAGGGGTGCTGTACAATGGCTGACCCTGCGCTCTGACCCCAAGGGGTATGCGAAAACTAACAAATTCCTTATACAAGAAATTGTACAAGGCGAAATAAAGAACAAAAAAAAATACTTGGGATCAACAGTACATAGTAATGGGGATTGTGGAAGAGAGGTGAAGAAGAGAGTGCAGGCAGGGTGGAATCGGTGGAGAAGAGTGTCAGGAGTGATTTGTGACAGATGGGTATCAGCAAGAGTGAAAGGGAAGGTCTACAGGACGGTAGTGAGACCAGCTATGTTATATGGGCTGGAGATGGTGGCACTGACCAGAAAGCAGGAGACAGAGCTGGAGGTGGCAGAGTTAAAGATGCTAAGATTTGCATTGGGTGTGATGAGGATGGACAGGATTAGAAATGAGGACTTCAGAGGGTCAGCTCAAGTTGGGAGATAAAGTCAGAGAGGCGAGATTGTATTGGTTTGGACATGTGCAGAGGAGAGATGCTGGGTATATTGGGAGAAGGATACTAAGGATAGAGTTGCCAGGTAAGAGGAGGAGAGGAAGGCCTAAGCGAGGGTTTATGGAGGTGGTGAGAGAGGACATGCAGGTGATGAGTGTAACAGAACAAGATGATGAGGACAGAAAGATATGGAAGAAGATGATCTGCTGTGGCAACCCCTAATGGCAGCAGCCGAAAGAAGAAGAAGAAGAAGACACATACAGTACATATTACTGGGTACAGTTGTAACGGCCAACACTGTACCCAGCCAGCAGCTACACCTCCAAGACCTATAATTTACTGAGATGAATCTAACTATCAAGCCGTACCTCTTAACAAATTACACTTTTCCCCCACATTCGACAATGTAAATATAAGCACGCAAATAGCAGATGATGTAAAAAATAAACTGATTAAATGTATTAAATGAAACCACAAGACAAATGCAAAAATAGAAACATAAATATAAATATAAATATCCCTCCACCACATCAACAATGAGACACCACCATATATAAATACAACAAAACCCTCCCTTGCCCCTGTAACATATAACACACAACACGAATAACAAAAATGAATGATATACTGAATGATTGTGAACTTGAGTCCGGTTATAAAAACTGTCCTGAATACAGATGACTGAACTAGTGGTAAATGAGTCGTTTGATTTTCCCGGCAAATGGAACAACCTCACCGTGATTTCTCGGCGTATGGTGGATGGCGAATCGACCCCGGGGTCTCAGCAGATGAAGGATGAAAGCAGTCCGGCAAAATGAAAAACAAACTGGTGCAAAGGCGCGATGTGTAAAAACAGCAAGTAAGTTGATACGTGGCTGAAACCAAATGGTCTCCTTTCTCCTCTCTTCTCTCTTTCTCTCTCCTTTCTGATTACTTAAATAGTCCTTGTGACGGCTGTAATTGATTAATTAAGAACAGGTGTTTTCCAGGTTAGAGGCTGTGGTCTTCTTCCATCATCCGTCCCCCTTTACGGGGATGGCATTTCCTGATACAAACACATAAACAGCAAACAGGACAATGGAAACAAGACGCACTTAGAACTGACATTTAGCAACACTAACTATGTAGCCCCGCTACACAGTACTTTCTGCTTTTGTCTCTCCAAATGTGTTTGCTGAGCTTACAGTGGTATGAACAATAGGAGCAGTATTTCTTAATCACTTTCTTCAAATTTAGCTCCATCTCCCAAAACTCTAAACACAATTCCACAACTGCACATTCAGCTCCCCAAACTTCAAACTTCCAGGTCAAAACCAAACTCTGTACTTAAAAACAATGTAATCTCACATCAAAACCAAAGTTTGCCTCACACAAAAGCTCTTGAAAACACATACACTACAACAACAAAGCCTTACACCATGCTGTGATAAATTCAGAACACTCCTGGAAAAAACGGTTACTGCAATGAGTAATTTAACTTACAGTATGTCAACCCCCCCAACCTCTGTATACAATACGCTCTAAATAAACAACAAATGTAGAAATTTTCCAAAAAAATGTTTAATGTACAATGCTATGCATAAAGAAAATTCGGTAACACTTTACATTAAGTGTCCATAATTACACTATAACTACTATGTAATTACCTGTATAAGTACAGTGTAACTATGAGTTATTACTCTGTACTTACTGTGTAATACAAAGTAACGCTATAGTTAATTACTCAGTTGTCATTGTTATTCCACAGTTAATATAATTACTATGTAACAATTTATCACTGATCCAAAAAGAAGTGTACTTGCATAGTTAGGATGTATCTGTACTTTTAAAATGTAATAAAAACATTAGGGTATGTAACTACAACTATGTAACAGATGTTGCATGGTCTGGGCAATTTTAATGGAGAATTGCAGTGATAACTGCATAGGTTTTTGATGATACAGTAATCCCTCGCTACTTCGCGGTTCACTTTTCGCGGATTCACGACTTCGCGGATTTTATATGTAAGCATATCTAAATAACTAACGCGGATTTTTCGCTGCTTCGCGGGTTTCTGCGGACAATGGGTCTTTTTACTTCTGGTATTTGCTTCCTTAGTTGGTTTGCCCAGTTAATTTCATACAAGAGATGCTATTGGCGGATGGCTGAGAAGCTACCCAATCAGAGCACGCAGTTAAGTTCCTGTGTGCTGCTGATTGGCTCAGCGACCGGAGTGCTGCATTAACCAGGAAGTCTCATCTCAATCATTCAGCATTAACGTGCTCTTGCTACTGCATTCAGGGGATTATCACCTTCATCATCATCATTTTTACTGCGCAGCATATTCATCACCATCATCACGTCATATATAGCTACGTGTACTTCGCTATACAGTAAGTGTAAACTTATCTACCGATTTCATATTGCTTAGCAGTTGTCCCTGTTATTAATAGAGTAAAGGGTGGGTTGTAAACAATACATGGAGGGTTTAAAAACGTCCAAATACATGTTAAATAATTAAATAAATATGGTGTCCCTACTTCGCGGAAATTCAGTTATCGCGGTCGGCCTTGGAACCTATCTCCCGCGATAAGTGAGGGATTATTGTATTTCAAGATTTTTTCTAAATGGTGAAAACACCTTTGCAAAATAGTTAACCCTTTTTCCCAAAATCTAGAGGGGCATCTCTTTGACATTTTTTGCTTAAACAAGCATTTGTCACATTCTTGTAGCTGTGTTACACTATTTATTGTTGAATTTTTTGGGCTATTATTATACCCATCCCTAACATAATACTGCCATACTTGCATCATTCAATCAAGGTACACAGGGCCACAGAGCCATTCCAAGCATCACCGGGCACAAGGCAGGAAACGGCCCAGGATGGGAAGCCATCCCATTGCAAGGCCCACTAACAAACATACCAGCAGTCACGCTCTCACACATATGACCACGTAACCCAACCTGCATGTCCCTGGGAATTGGCAGTAAAACCCATGAAGAAGACATAGGGAAACATGGGTAGAACATACAAATTTTACACGCATACCTCCAGATAGAATTCCATCTCAGGATAATGGATCTGTGAGGCAAAAGCGTACCGAATGCCATATAACAGAGACATAGCACTGGGATGCACACACAGATACACACTTGTCCTTTACTTAAGGTGGACGACAATAAAAAAGCGTTTTTATAAATAATTGCAGTTTTGACGGAAGTGTTACATTTTGCAAATGATTGGAGGTGATCTGCTACTTGGGTGTGTGGTTGTGCTAATCGTGTGTAGTGTTTTGACAAAATGGGACTTGTTTTCAAAATTGTGGTTATGAAATATAAAAAAAATTGTAAAATTTACAGTGTAGCATCTGTTAAAATGTATTTTGTACTGCATGTAGTACTAAAATGCATTGCATTTTGAATTCCAACAGATGGCACATCACACACATTAGCACTGCTTTTACAAATTCCATACCAAATGCTATATAACAGAGACATAGCACCGGGATGCACACACAGATACACAGATACTTGCCCTTCTATTAAGGTGGATGACAACAAAAAAGTGTTATATAAAAAACTGTATAGTTTTGACTGAAGTGTTTCCTTTTGCAAAAGATCTGAGGTGATCTGCTACTTGGGTGTGTGGTTGTGCTAATTGTGTGTAGTGTTTTGACAAAATGGGACTTGTTTTTTAAAATTGTGCTTATGAAATTAAAAAAAATGTAAAGTTTAGAGTGTAGCGTCTATTGGAATGTATTTTGTACTGCATGTAATAACAAAATGCATTGCATTTTGCATTCCAACAGATGGCGCATCACCCACATTAGCACTGTTTTTACAAATTCCATACCAAATGCAATATAACAGAGACATAGCACCCAGATGCACACAGAGATACACAGACACTTGTACTTTTATTAAGGTGGATGATACTTTATTTTATTACAGGCCTGAATTTTAAAAATGTAATCTGCTCAAATTTGAAACCAAATGTAAAGAAAATAAGCCTATAGAATCTCTTAGTAAAAGTGTACATCTTTTAAAAATCTAAGCCATAGGTCCACTCTATTATGTTCTTGGTCATGCTCTGTGCTTTTCACTTTCCATCTCCCCTCTCTATGTCGCCTTCCCTCGTCGCCTATTGTTTCACCCTCAGGCTTTTCCTACATAGGTGTTAATTACATTTTTGACAGTTTAATACATTTAACTTGCCAAAAGATTATGTTTCAACCTCAAAGTCATTTTACCGGACATTTTTAAGAGGAAAAGAAATGCTATCTAGTTTTCTAATCTCTTTAATTTTTTTTCTTTGTTTATGAGAAATGCCATTGTTTCTGAAGCGTAACTCACATGGCTTGGGTTTTAGTTAAACAAGTTATTGTTAAAACAAATAAAATAAAATAACAGCAAAAGGGACCTTTGGTGGATTTGTTGCTGCTACTGCAGCTATAAAAGTCGTGATGCGTACATAAACTTTTTCTTTTATTGCCAGGGGTGCAGTGGTGCTAGAAATTTATTTAGAAATTCCTCTATTTCTGTATCGATATGACCAGAAATGTGGTGTGGCAGACGACCAGGGACCTTGCCCCACTGGGACGCCTGGATAAGGGAAGGACCGGGAGAGGGGCAATATATTCCCTGGGGGCGCAAGAGGGCATTCCCCCCCCCCCCCTGGATTACATCAGGTTCACGGATGGAGAGTTTGGATGTTCAACCCTGTTGGGGTTCGTGGCCAATGCCAGGGGGCACCTGGATGATCCCAGAGCCTTGGATGAAAGCAACTCCGCTACACCAGGAAGTGCTATGGGAGGTTCATCGTGGTGCATCTGAAGCACATCCGGGTGCAACATAAAAGGGGCCGCCACACTCCATTCGAGGAGTCAGGGTCGGGTGGAAGAGGACGGAGCTTGTGAGGAGTGGAGTAGAGGCGGCAATAGAGAGAGAAGAAGAGAGAGGACTGTGAGCTTCTCTGGTGATTTGTGCATTGTATGGTGCTGTGTGCAGGAGCAGAAATTAAATATGTGTGTTCTTGAATTCTGGCTGTCTTAGTGCCCGTCTGTGTCCGGTCATCTTTCACAGTGGTCAGATTTTTATATATGTTCTAAAACTAGATTAAGAGAACCCAGTTTTTTAGATCTTTTTGGTTTATTTATTGAGGAAAATGATTCACCGTTACATATTTGTGTGTGTGAACCTCACGGATTATCAGTTCATTTGAAGTCAGGTGTTTTAATCAATGGGGTGACAATCAGGTGTGACTATGAGACTCCCAGCCCTATATAAAGAATATTAATTAGTCTGGGTCCTTACCATCAAGGTGTGATCTTCACCACACAGGTTTGTGGACTTCAGAAGAAAATGCTGTTGGAAAAGACTGGAAAGCCATTTCTAAAAAGTTTGGACTCCACTAAGTCCACTGTCAGGCAGGTCTTGTACAAATTTAGGAAATTCAACATCACAGTTAAGCTCCCAAAGAGTGGACGGCCAACAAAGATCACTTCAAGAGTAGGGCGTGTAATGTCCCAGGAGGCCACAGAAAACTCCAGGGCTACATTTAAGGATTTAAAGCCTCTCTTGCATCGACTAATTCCATTTTTAAGAAAACACTGAACAACAATGGTGCATGGCTGGGTTGCAAGGATTTGATGAGCAACAAAGAGCAAGACGTGTAATGTTCTAGTTGGTCAGAAAGAACCTCTGGGTAATTTCTAAGGATCTAATCCCTCTCTGGAATTAACTAATTTCATCGTTCATGTGTCCACAATCAGGAAGCACTGAACAACAATGGTGTGCATGGCTGGGTTGCAAGGACTCTCCAAGAAGAAGATTGCTGCCTACCAAAAGTTTGCTAAATACCACATGGATAAGCCAAAAGAGATGGATGATCAGGTCCAAAGTTGGACAGAACCTGCCATATGTCCTGGCATGGAGAGGTGTCCATGGAACACCAGTGGAGCAAGGTGGTATCCTAAATACAGACTGGTGCTCAGCCCTCTCCTCTTCTCTCTGTACACCTCATTACTTCGCTAGTACCTATCATCCTGTCCCATGGCTTCTCTTACCAGTGCTATACCGATGACACACAGATCTACATATTGTTTCCTCCAGATAAGCTAGAATCTCTACATGTCTCACAGATATTGCAACCTGGATGATGGAATACCATCTTCTGCTCAACCTGGAAAAGATGGACCTTCTTATTATTTAATTATCCCAGCTTGTCCATCTATTCAGCACCCCATCTCTGTTCAGCTTGGTTCCTTATCACTAACACCTGCCAAGTCGGTATGCAACCTTGCAGTGGTAACTGATGACTAGCTGTCTTTCAAGGACCATGTTGCTATGGTCTCCTGGCCATGCAGATCCACAAGGTCATACAGTGTTTGACAGAATATATATTAGAACAATCCCGATGAGAACAAGCCATTCAGCCCAACACAGCTTGCCAGTCCTTTCCACTTATTTCTTCCAAAAAAAAAATCAAGTTGAGTTTTGAAAGTCCCTAAAGTCTTACTGTCCACCACACTACTTGGTCAGTTATTCCAAGTGTCTATTGTTCTTTGTGTAAAGAAAAACTTCCTAATGTTTGTGTGAAATTACCCTTAACAAGTTTCCAACTGTGTCCCCGTGTCCTTGAAGGACTCATTTTAAAGTCTCAGTCTTGATCCACTGGATTAATTCCCTTCATAATTTAAAACATTTCAAATCAGGTCGCCTCTTAATCTTCTTTTGCTTAAACTGTAAAGGTTCAGCTCTTGTATTCTTTCCTCATAACTCATCCCCTGTAGCCCTGAATCAGCCGAGTTGCTCTTCTCTGGACTTTTTGTAGCCTGGAGGCCAAAACTGCCCCCAGTACTCCAGATGAGGCCCCACCAGTGTGTTATAAAACTTGAGCAGAACCTCCTGTGACTTGTACTCCACACATCAAGGCGCTATATAACCTGATATTCTGTTATCCTTCTTAATGGCTTCTAAACACTGTCTGGTAGTTGATAGCTTAGAGTCCACTACGACTCCTAAATTCTTCACATGAGATGTACTCTCCATTTTCAGAAACTATCTAAGTGTAAAAAACTATCACACTTCAGAAGGCAGTTGTCTGCTCAGTTTGTGCTTCTTGTTGTCTTTTGCTTGAAGTACAAAGTAAAATGATGTAGAAGATCCAAAACTATAGAGGGCTAACAGGTAAAACATACTTCTAGAAAATAAATATTTAGTCGCTGCTCCCTGAAGACTAAAAACATTCCAAAAGAAACCTCAAAAATCACTGTCCTCTGCTGCTACCACTTTTGTGGCAGCTGCAAAAGTTATTGCGGTAAGCAATACATCGTACATCAGCCTGCCACAGGGTTGTGTGCTCAGCCCAGCACTCCAGCACATTATTTACGCACGATTGCTCTGCCATCCATGCCACAAATATGGTTGTGAAGTTTGCGGATGATACGACCGTGGTGGGTCTCATATCAGACAATGATGAGACTCACTACAGAGAGGAGATACAAAACCTAGCACTGTGGTGCTCAGCCAACATCCTCATCTTGAACACCAGCAAGACCAAAGAAGTCATTGTTGATTATAGGAGGTTCAGAAGAACAGAACATGCTCATGTATTCATACATGAGGAGGCTGTAATGTGTGTGGACAATATCAAGTTCTTGGGTATCCACATCACATCGGATCTGACCTGGTCTTTGAACACATCTCACCTGGAAAAGAAGGCCCAACAAAGACTCTTCTTCCTCAGGAAGATGAGATGTGCTGGATTCTCCTCTCGGCTCCTCACAAACTTCTACAGATCCGCTATAGAAAGCATTCTCTGTTACAGTATGACAGTGTGGTATGGCAGCTGCACAGGACAGGAAGAACTTGGAACGGGTGGTGAGAACAGCACAGGGGATCATGGGAAGTCCTCTCCTAGACGTGAACTCTGTATATGCTGGAAGGGTGCAGAACAGGGCCAAATGTATAGCTGCGGATCTCACCCATCCGGGAAATGGACTGTTTGTACCACTGCCTTCGGGAAAGCGGTACAGAAACATAAAAACACATACCAGCAGACTGAAAGACAGCTTTTTCCCCAGAGCTGTGAAGTCCATCTGCTCCTGCTGATACCCACACACACACCTACCCCTAACCAGCCCCCCTGTAGACACGCGCACGCACTTTCCCTCGTATTCAAACACACACACTCATATTCCTCCTCTGCAGACCCACGCACACAGATCACTGGTCTCTGCAGGCGTACTACCTCACGAAAAGTCTGATGTTTTTTTGCTGCTGTCTTTTTATGTGTATGCATAATGACAATAAAGAATTCTATCTATCTATATCAGCCAGACACATGAAGTTCAGAGTTCACACTAGAATCCCTGATCCCAATGAAAAAAGTCATAAAACTAGACCACCTTAAATACCTCTCCATTAGCGTCTTTTGTTTTTGTAAATGACTCGATCAGCACAAGAAGCAAGCACCCTGCTACCCTGTAACATATCTGAAATTCTCCCAGCTCAAGTCTCTTTATCGTGGTGTGAGGTGTCTGGAGTTGTAGAAAGTAAATAATATATCATTATTTGGAACACATGCATTTCATGTGTGTTCTGTGTCTACAACGATCTGTGTAAGTATAGGATGACGGGAAAAGCCGAGGCAAGAAATGTTGAACACATAACTAAAACAGAAACTTTTTGCATGTTGTAGTACTAAAGAGAAATTTTTGATATTAAGTTTGCATACCAGAAAATGGTGGGAGCGGAGGATGCCATCATCTATATGCTACACCGATCCCTCTTCCACTTGGACAGAGGCAGTGGTGCTGTAAGAATTATGTTTCTGGTCTTCTCTAGTGCCTTCACCACCATCCAACCTCTGCTCCTCAGGGACAAGCTGACAGAGATGGGAGTAGATTCATACCTGGTGGCATGGATCGTGGACTATCTTACAGACAGACCTTAGTATGTGCTGGTCTGACATAGTGGTCAGCAACACAGGAGCGCCACAAGGGACTGTACTTTCTCCGGTCCTTTTCAGCCTATATACATCGGACTTCCAATACAACTCGGAGTCCTGCATTGGGCAAAAGTTCGCTGACGACACTGCTATCACGGGCTGCATCAGGAGTGGGCATGAGGAGGAGTATAGGGAACTAATCAAGGACTTTGTTAAATGGTGCGACTCAAACCACCTACACCTAAACACCAGCAAAACCAAGGAGCTGGTGGTGGATTTTAAGAGGACCAGGCCCCTCACGGACCCCATGGTCATCAGAGGTGACTGTGTGCAGAGGGTGCAGACCTATAAATATCTGGGAGTGCAGCTGGATGATAAATTGGATTAGACTGCCAATACTGATGCTCTGTGCAAAAGAGGACAGAGCCGACTATACTTCCTTAGAAGACTCCATCTTTCAACATCTGCAATAAGATGCTGCAGATGTTCTATCAGACGGTTGTGGTGAGCGCCCTCTTCTACGCGGTGGTGTGCTGGGGAGGCAGCATAAAGAAGAGGGACACCTCACGCCTGGACAAACTGGTGAGGAAGGCAGGCTCTATTGTAGGCATGGAGCTGGACAGTTTGACATCTGTGACAGAGCGACGGGCACTGAGCAGACTCCTGTCAATCATGGAGAATCCACTGCATCCACTAAACAGGATCATCTCCAGACAGAGGAGCAGCTCCACTGACAGACTGAGGAGATCGTTCCTCCCCCACACTATGCGACTCTTCAGTTCCACCGGAGGGGTAAACGTTAACATTATACAAAGTTATTGTCTGTTTTACCTGCATTTTTATTACTCTTTAATTTAATATTGTTTTTTATCAGTATGCTGCTGCTGGAGTATGTGAATTTCCCCTTGGGGATTAATAAAGTATCTATCTATCTATCTATCTATCTATCTATCTATCTATCTATCTATCTATCTATCTATCTATCTATCTATCTATCTATCTATCTATCTATCTATCTATCTATCTAATGTGTGAAGACTGAAGTCCAAGTATCAAATAAACACTTTCACAAAGGACACAGATATAACAAAACAAGTGCACTTTTATTCAAGAATATAACAGAAGAAAAAGAAATTGGGTTAGGGTATGACACTGCTTGGGTGGTGCAGCGGTGAGAACTGCTGACTCATATTCAAGAAGTCACGGGTTCGATTCCGGGAGCTTCCTAGATTTAACATTTTGAGTAGTGAGCTGCTCTTATTGTTGTTGTTTTTATTATACAATAAAAACAGAAATGTGATTTAAGTCTGTAACAGCTGGTGTAAATTTATGGTACTTGTATAGGTTAGCGTTTTATCTTTTTTTTTTTTATTTAGTTATGTTCACGCTACCCCCTGTCTGACACTGCTGTTTTCAAATAAGACGTGCTATAACACAGGTGACCTCAGATGAGGGTTCTACATCAGAGTAAGAGAACAGAAGCCCTCCCTGCAAGAAACGTCCACTCACATATAAGAACAATGCAACTGCACCAGACGTAAAGGCAAAAGATGACACAGTTTGGATGCAGCAACAGGTTGGCCGTCATCCTACCAGTGTATCTGACACACACATGTCCTTCAATGAAACAGCAGGGCCTACAGAGCTTGCCAAGGTATTGTGAAAAATTCTGTTTGTGATTATGTTTTTTGATGGTCCTTATATGATAGCATAGAGTCCACTACAACTCCTAAATCCTTCTCATGAGGTGTACTCTCCATTTTCAGACCACCTATTGTGTGTTCAGACTTAACATTTTTACTTCCTGTGTGTAATACTTTACAATTACTGACATTAAACGTTATCATCCACAAATCTTCCCAAGCCTGTATGCTATCCAAGTCCTTCTGTAATGATATAACGGATTCCAAATTATCTGGTAAACCACCTACGGTCAACTCCTTGTCCAGGCTCTGGAATTATCACAGCTGGACTATTGAAACTCTCTTCTGGCAGGAATACTGGGATGTGTCAACAAGCTACTACAGATGTAGCACATCTGGTGTTCAACCAGCCAAGGCGGGCACATATCACTCCTCTCTTCAGTTCACTACACTAGCTCCTTGTAGTGCCACAACTTCAGTTCAAATCCTTGATGCTTGCCTACAGAGAAGTCAATGGGTCAGAACCTGTATATAAAGAGACAATCGTGAGGTCCTATCCTTCTTGTCCACTCAGGTCTGATGATAAAGATATTCGGTGAATGCCATCTTTGCGTAGTGTTAAATCTTAGTCCAGACTCTTTTCTTGTGTAGTCTTAAGGGGCCAGATGTAATTATCAGATAAGAATATATTGTAATCGCCCAAGTAACTTCACAATGTCCCAGGGAATAGATGAGGAGCTAACCAAAGAGATTATTTCAGTATTTTAGCAGTAAAAGAATAGTGAAGGAGGAGGTGAAGTGAATCAGGAATAGTAAAGGAGAATTTAAAAATACAGACAGTGAAACAGCGGATGCTCTATACTCGCATTTTTCTGTGGTCTTCACATGTGAGGAAGTGGATAACCTCTCAGCAGTAACAGGGACTACTAAGGTGGTAGTGAGGGATCTGGAAATTGTAGAGGGAGAAGTGCTCCTGTGATTAAATAGGCTGAAATCAAACAAACCAGCAGGACCAGATAATATTTAACCTTGAGTTCTTAAGGAGGTTAGCGATTACAGATATAAAGTCTTGATGCATATTTTTAGGAATACAACTGCACACTGGAGAAATTCTGAAGGACTGGAAAATGGCAAATATT
This sequence comes from Erpetoichthys calabaricus, assembly GCF_900747795.2. NCBI lineage: Eukaryota > Metazoa > Chordata > Cladistia > Polypteriformes > Polypteridae > Erpetoichthys > Erpetoichthys calabaricus. The sequence goes on from NC_041395.2 coordinate 13,025,799, forward strand.
ATCCAGTTATATAAAAAGGGTGAGCGGGCAGATCCAAGCAACTATAGGCCAGGGATATTAATGAAAGGAATTATTAAGGGAAAGATTGAGCAATACATGGCAAGTACAGGAGTTTTACTGAACAGGCAGTATGGGTGAAGAAGAGGGAGGTCGTGTTTTACTAACATGCTGGAATACTATGAGGAGGCAACAAAAGGATATGATCAAAGCTGAGCACATATTATTTTTCTGGACTCAGAAAGCACTCGATAAGGTGCCACATAAGAGGTTGGGCATCAAACTAAAAGAAGTGGGAGTTCAAGGTGTGGTGTGTAGATGGGAGCAACATTTGCTCAGACACAGGAAGCAGAGGGTGATGGTGAGAGGAACCTCATCAGAATTGGCTGGTGTTAGGAGTGGTGTCCAATGATTTGGATAAGAATAAAAATAACAAGCTGGTTAAGTTTGCAGATGATACCAAGCAAGGCTGACTGGCAGATAATCGAGAATCCATTGAAACATTACAGAAGGACTTGGGCAGATTTCTGACAGATGAAATTTAATATATGTCTATGTAATGTATTACAAACAGGAGGAAAAATGTGAAGTATGAATACACAATAGGAGGTTTGAAAATCGAATGTACACTTTATGACAAGGATTTAGCAGACTTGATACTATCAAGTGCCAGACAGTGTTCAGAAGCCATTAAGAAGTTTAACAGAATGTGAGGTTATATAGCGCCCTGATGTGTGGAGTACAAGTCACAGGAGGTTCTGCTCAAGCTTTATACCACACTGGTGAGGCCTCATCTGGTGTATTGGGTGCAGTTCGGGTCTCCAGGCTACAAAAAGGACATAACAGCACTAGGAAAAGTCCAGAGTCTAGGGTGATTCAGGGCTACAGGGGATGAGTTATGAGAACTGATTGAAAGAGCTGAGCCTTTACAGTTTAAGAAAAAGGAGAATAAGAGGTGACATGATTGAAGCATTTAAAATTATAAAGGGAATTAGTGGAGTGGATTGAGATGGTTATTTTAAAATGAGTTCATCAAGAACACAGAGACACGGTTGGAAACTTGTTAAGGGTAAATTTTGTACAAACATTAGGAAGTTTTTCTTTGCACAGAGCACCATAGATACTTGAAATAAGCTACCAAATAGTGTGGTAGACAGTAGGACTTTAGGGAGTTTCAAAACTCCACGTTTTTTTGGAAGAATTAAGTGGATAGGACTGGCGAGCTTTGTTTGACTGAATGGCCTGTTCTCGTCTAGAGTGTTCTAATGTTCTAATGTCTAATTATGGCTACATAATGTCAGCAGTCTAATTATGGCTACATAATGTCAGCAGTGGCATTTGAATCCCAAACTCAGGGTCAGTTGTGTGTGGCACAATAGACATCTGGGGCCTCATGTGTAAGCGGTGCGTACACACAAAAGTGTTGCATGAGCCCGTTTCCACACTCACATCACAATGTATAAAAACTAAACTTGAGACTGTGGCTTTAAAATGAGTTCTCCCAGAACACAGAGACACAGTTGGAAACTTGTTAAGGGTAAATTTCCTACAAACATTAGGAAGTTTTTCTTCACACAGAGACACATGAACTAAGTGACCAAGTAGTGTTGTTGAGTTTAGGACTATACAGACCTTCAAAACTCGTCTTGATGTTATTTTGAAAGAATTAAGAGGATACAAACGGTACGCTTTGTTGGTCTGAATGGCCTATTCTTGTCAAAATCGTTCTAATGTTCTCCTATTCTCATTTTTTGAGAAATAACTGTATGCTCAAATTTAGGATCAATGTAAGCATGTTTTTATAAGCGAGGCTTCAGAGCCAGAGCCAGGATGCCTGCTTAATTACTTTAACTTTTGCAATTTACAAAAAACTTTTTCTGCTAAAGCTGCAGAAAATAATAGAAAATAACATTTTTGTATAGACAGTTAAAACATGTTCATAAACAACATATAAAATACTACTGTACACCTTTAAAGGTCACCAATTTATTTACACTTGTGATGCATCAGCAGACCTTTGTCATTTTTTAATTTCTTTTGTGTTCATATGAATACTTTAGTTTAGGTTCCCACTGTTAAATTCAGAAATCTACTTGTTTGACAAAAAAAAGCTGCGGCATAATTTTTTAGAGTTAAGATAAATGTTTTTGTTTATTTCTTTAGAGACAAAAGTCTGCTTGCATTGCAGTTATTAAAATGTAATTAGAATGAAAAAAGGGAACCAGCAAAATAAAAACTTGTTAAAATCAGTTTTAGGATTAATAGCACCCTTTACATTCCTAAAAGTTTCACAGATCCATCAGTTTTCTAACCATCTATCCATTTCAGAGTAACGGGGAGCTGGTACCTATTTTGGGCACAAGGCAGGAGCCCACTAAGAATGGGGCCCCAGTTTAAATATGAAGTTTTTTTTATATATATATATATAAATGTGAAAAGCTGTCACACTTTAGAAGGCAGTTGTCTGCTCAGTTTGTTCCTCTTGACTCTGTTGTCTTTTGCTGGAAGTACAAAGTGAAATGATGTAGAAGATCCAGATGAGCAAAGCTAGAGGGAGCCATACATAAAATATACTTCTAGAAAATGTAATATTTAGTCGCTGCACCCTGAAGTCTAAAAATGTTCTAAAAGGAACCTCGTAAATCACATCGACAAGCAATGTATTACTTCTTATTTCCTCTGCTGCTACCATTTTTGTGGCAGCTGCAAAAGCTATTGTGGTAAGCATATCAGCCAGACACATGAAGTTCAGAGTTAACACTAGAATCCCTGAACCCTACGAAAAAAGTTGTAATCCTGGGCCACCTTAAATTCCTTCGCACCTCTCCATCGGCGTCTTTTGTTTTGTAAATGTGTCGATCAGCACAAGCAGCAAGCAGCCTGCTATTGCACAACATTTCAATGGCATTAAGTTCTGAATTTAAACTGAGCCATTCCAAAACCTATAAAAACCTTAGAAATGATTTTGTAATCTTTTATCAGACTGATAAACATCAACAAATTTTTTAAAGAGGCTTATAAGAAATTATTTTGTCTGTGGCATGGTTTATCCCTAGAACCTTTGTGTTGATTCATTTATTTTGATGCTTAAGGCCCACTTATATATGTTGGGCAAGGCTGGCCTCATTTATAAATGTGTGTCCTTTTCTTTTTATGTAAAATGTTCCTATAAAGGACTAAAATCACAAAAAAAAAACATAAAAACACAAAATAAATGACTAAGTTCACAATTGAAAAGAATTACAATAATGTAGGAAATGATACAAGAACAAACCATTTTCCTTTTTTAATATACAATGGATTCAGATACAATACTGAATATACTGAAAACAGGTTTTCACAAAAAACTTAAAGATAGGGTGAGAAGCTCAGTCATCTGGGAGGGGCTCAGATTAGAGCCGCTGCTCCTCCGCATCGAGAGGAGTCAGATAAGGTGGCTTGGGCATCTGATCAGGATGCCTCCTGGACGCCTCCCTGGTGAGGTGTTCCGGACACGTCCAACCGGGAGGAAGCCCCGGGGAAGACCCAGGACACGCTGGAGGGACTATGTCTCCCGGCTGGCCTGGGAACTCCTCAGGATTCTCCCGGAAGAGCTAGAAGAAGTGGCCGGGGAGAGGGAAGTCTGGGTATCTCTGCTCAAGCTGCTGCCCCGGTGACCCGACCTCGGATAAGAGGAAGAGGATGGATGGATGGATGGATGGTTTTCACAAAGGTTTTCAAATTTTATTAAAAATCAAAACTGAAATCTCTCATTGACAGAAGTGTTCAGACCTTTAATGCAGTACTTTGTGGAAGCTCATTTGGCAGCAATTCTAGCACTGAGTCTTCTTCAGAAATCCTCTGCAAGGTTTTGATGTGGGTAGCTTATCCACTTCTTAATGGCAGATCCTCTGCCATCTGCAGGTCTTTCCACAGATGCTCTATGGGACTGGGACAATCAGCGACTTGTCAAACTGAATGGTCAAGTGCCACTCCAGTCTGAGGTCTTGTGCCCTCTGGAGTAGGTTTTCTGTCCAGCCTGCTGTCTGCTGCTGAGAAGCACCCTCATAAACAGGATGATGCCACCACCATGCTTCACCGTAGGGATGGTATCAGGCAGGTGATGAGCAGTGCCTGGTCTTCACCACACATAGTGTTTGGAGATCTGCCCAAAGACTTCATGCTAACAACCCTATCCTTCATGCTCTAAGAATCCTTAAAGTGTTGTTTTGGCAAACTCCAAGTGGAGTATCATATGCTTTTTACTCAAGAGTGTCGACTGAGATGGTTGTCCTTTTGACAGGCTTTCCCATCTCAGCCGAGAACTTTGGAAGCTCTGTTAGAGTGACCATTTGATTCTTGGATTCATTCTTCCTCTCACTTACAACTCAAGTCTGCTTTGAAGATTTTATATGGCAAAGACTTGTAAGGAATTACATAAGTAATGATATACAGGTAAAATTCCGTTACAAGGAACTGCCAGGGACCTAAAAAATATTTTGTTGTAATGAGATTCTGTATTTGTCACTATAGTGCTTTCTTTAACTTTGCAATCATTTCAATAGTTTCTTTTGCATTAATATTAATCTTCTTCTGTCTACAAGTTAAGCTGATGAGAATTTTTCTCAGCATTTCCTTGTGATAATACACTTTCAGGGTGTGAAGGATGCCCAAATCCAATGGCTGAAGCACTGCTGTGCAATTGGGTAGGAGGAATTCAACACAAACATTATCTAAATGCGGAAGCATGTTGTGGGCAGCACAGTTATCAATCAGAAGCTGAATCATCCTTTTCTTCTTCTTTATATTGTGAGGTTTCTGAACTCTTTTGGGATCCCCCTTACTTCCCACCCAATGGGAACATCATGGTGAAGTGCGTTCAAAAGTGCCACAGAAGCGAATCCTAAAAGATTGGGGTTGCTTTATAAGTCTCTGTCTTACACCCCAAAACACGAGGCTGAGTCTCGGTACCTCATCAAAACCAGCTTTATTCAGCTTGATACAGAAACAGTGCAGTTATTTATTGTAGCGGGATCTGCCACTCTCCTATAAACAGACACAGCAGTCAGACAGGGTTGTGGCCAGGTTAGTGGCCAAGTAATCCTGTTCCCTCCATTTACAATGTTCGTTGCATCACCCACTGAGATCTTTTCTGTTTGCTTCGGTGAAGAGCCACCCCAGACCTGTGAGCCTGCTGTTGCTCTGGCAACAGATAAACAGTCTTCCACAGACGCGGTGATCGCACATTGGGACGCTCTTTGGCATGTTGTCCAGTTGGGAGAGGTCCCAAGAGAGTTTAGAAACCTCACATTTTCTTGAATGAGTGCCGCATTAATATGAATGTTTCTTAAACGTGCAACATTGAACCACATAAAAACTGCTTTTTCGGCGTCTTCAAATTAAGCAGGTCACATACGTTTGCAACCCGAGATTTTTCTTCTTTTTTCGCTCGACCTTTCAAGAAAGTTGACAGTGTCGATGGCAAAATTTTGAATATCTTTTATCTTTTTGCCACAATATGAGCTGTTATCGCTTTTTCGTGTCTGCCGTTTCTATAGGAGGGTAACAACGAATTAAATTCCAATGGATGTTTTTCAAATGTTGACGAGCAATAAGCAAAAGGTGTCACTAAAAACCACAGAATACAAAAACACAGCAAAAAAACAGTATGAGGAAAGTTCAATGTTTCTGTTTGGGGATCGTTGTGCACATCTGAGCTGCGACCACAGAATTTACTGCTCTGTGGATGATTCATTCAAGCATTTCAAGGTCACTTCGTTGTAATAAAAGTATCTGCTGAATGTACTTCGTAGTAACAAGATTTCTATAGTGTCATATGGGGAAACTGTCTTGATTGTAAAAATACTTTGTTGTAATGAAAATTTTGTTGTAAAGATATTCGTTGTAACAGAATTTTACCTGTATTGCTATTTGAAATGCATACATTTCATGTGTGTTCCATGTCTACAAGGATCCGTGTAAATGTACGACAAAACAAGAAATGTTAGGTCTTGTAGTCACAAAGCAAATGTACGTGTTCAGTCTTTATTTCTGAAAAGGGTCTGCATTCTACTGAAATGCCACAGAGCATTTTGTATCTACCGCTGGTAAAAGAAGTATAAGTAATGCCGTCAACGTTTTTCTCAGTAAATATATTTCTAATGTGTCTATTGACATGAAATTTTCACCAGATGTCGGTAACAACCCAAGTAATCCACACATACAGTTAGGTCCATAAATATTTGGACAGAGACAACTTTTTTCTCATTTTGGTTCTGTACATTACCACAATGAATTTTAAATGAAACAACTCAGATGCAGTTGAAGTGCAGACTTTCAGCTTTAATTCAGTGGGAAGAACAAAACGATTGCATAAAAATGTGAGGCAACTAAAGCATTTTTTGAACACAATCCTTTCATTTCAGGGGCTCAAAATTAATTGGACAATTGACTCAAAGGCTATTTCATGGGCAGGTGTGGGCAAGTCCGTCGTTATGTCCTTATCAATTAAGAAGATAAAAGGCCTGGAGTTGATTTGAGGTGTGGTGCTTGCATGTGGAAGATTTTGCTGTGAACAGACAACATGCAGTCAAAGGAGCTCTCCATGCAGGTGAAAGAAGCCATCCTTAAGCTGCGAAAACAGAAAAAACCCATCAGAGAAATTGCTACAATATTACGAGTGGCAAAATCTACAGTTTGGTACATCCTGAGAAAGAAAGCAAGCACTGGTGAACTCAGCAACGCAAAAAGACCTGGACGTCCACGGAAGACAACAGTGGTGGATGATCGCAGAATCATTTCCATGGTGAAGAGAAACCCCTTCACAACAGCCAACCAAGTGAACAACACTCTCCAGGGGGTAGGCGTATCAATATCCAAGTCTACCATAAAGAGAAGACTGCATGAAAGTAAATACAGAGGGTGCACTGCAAGGTGCAAGCCACTCATAAGCCTCAAGAATAGAAAGGCTAGATTGGACTTTGCTAAAGAACATCTAAAAAAGCCAGCACAGTTCTGGAAAAACATTCTTTGGACAGATGAAACCAAGATCAACCTCTACCAGAATGATGGCAAGAAAAAAGTATGGAGAAGGCGTGGAACAGCTCATTATCCAAAGCATAGCACATCATCTGTAAAACACGGTGGAGGGAGGCAGTGTGATGGCTTGGGCGTGCATGGCTGCCAGTGGCACTGGGACACTCGTGTTTATTGATGATGTGACACAGGACAGAAGCAGCCGAATGAATTCTGAGGTGTTCAGAGACATACTGTCTGCTCAAATCCAGCTCAATACAGCAGTCACATTGATTCATGACACAGATGGACAATGACCCAAAACATACAGCCAAAGCAACCCAGGAGTTTATTAAAGCAAAGAAGTTTAAAATTCTTGAATAGCCAAGTCAGTCACCTGATCTTAACCCAACTGAGCAGGCATTTCACTTGTTGAAGACTAAACTTCATACAGAAAGGCCCACAAACAAACAGCAACTGAAAGCCGCTGCAGTAAAGGCCTGGCACAGCATTAAAAAGGAGGACACCCAACATCTGGTGATGTCCAGGAGTTCAAGACTTCAGGCTGTCATTGCCAGCAAAGGGTTTTCAACCAAGTATTAGAAATGAACATTTTATTTCCAGTTATTTAATTTGTCCAATTACTTTTGAGCCCCTGAAATGAAGGGATTGTGTTCAAAAAAATGCTTTAGTTGCCTCACATTTTTATGTAATCGTTTTGTTCACCCCACTGAATTAAAGCTGAAAGTCTGCACTTCAACTGCATCTGAGTTGTTTCATTTCAAATTCATTGTAGTAATGTACAGAACCAAAATTAGAAAAAAGTTGTCTCTGTCCAAATATTTATGGACCTAACTGTACAAAGGAATCAAAATAAATAAGTTCCTAAATGAAGTTTTGTGCAATTTAGTGGAATTACAAAGGGAAAAAAGTATTGAACACATGAAGAATAGGAGGTGCAAAAAGACACGGAAAGCCAAGAAAGCAGCTGAAATCTATTGAGTATTTAGAACGCAATCCTGATAGCCCACTATTTGTGCAAATGAATAGTCTTAATTGATGGCCTATAAAAAGGTTTATCATTACCAAGGTGTCACACAAGAAGCATCTCATGATGGGTGAAGGCAAAGAGTTCTCTCAAGACCTTCACAACCTTATTGTTGCCAAACATACTGATGGCATCAGTGACAGGCATATTTGTAAACTTCTGAACGTTCCAGTGAGCATCGTTGGGGACATAATCCGGAAGTGGAAAGAACATCATTTCCCCATAAACTGGTCACGACCAGGTGCTCCTCGTAAGGTTTCTGACAGAGGAGTCAAACGAATAATCAAAAGAGTTCTCCATGATCCAAGGACCACTCGTGGAAAGCTACAGAAAGAACTTGGAATTAGCAGGTCCAGTAAGTAATGCATTCCACCGCCATGGCCTCTATGCATGCTCACCACACAAGACCCCACTGCTGGAGAAAAAGCACATTGAAGCTCGTTTAAAGTTTGCTGCACAACGTTTGGACAAGCCAATGAAATGCTGGGAGAATAGAGTCTGGTCAGGTGAGACCAAAATTGAACTTTTTGAATGTCATTGCACACACCACATTTTGGAGGAGAAATGGAGCTGCACATCACCCCAAAAACACCACTGGCAGACTTCATGTTATTGAAGGAAGGATGAATGGAGAAATGTACCTGGACATTCTTGATAAGAATCTGTTGCCATCTACCAGGATGAGGAAGCCAAAACAAGGGAGGATATTTCAGCAAGACAATGATCCCAAAAATGAAGCTGCCCAGTTAATCACCCAACTTGAATCCAATTGAGAATCTATGGAAAGAACTGAAGATCGGAGTTGATAGAAGAGGCCCCCGGAACCTTCAAGATTTGAAGGCAGTTGGTGTGGAAGAATGGGCCAAAAATCACACCTGAGCAATAGATGTGACTAGTTTCTCCATATAAGGAGGCTTCTTGAAGCTGGCATTACCAACAAAGGCTTTTGTCCTTAATATTAAATACATTTCAGTAAGCGTGTTCAATTCTTATTCCCTGTGTCATTCCATTTTATAACACATAACTCAATTTATGAACTTTTTTGTTTTGATTTCTTTCAATGTGTGGATTATTTGGGTTGTTACTAACATCTGGTGAAAATTTGATGTTAATAGCCTCATTAGAAATATATTTACTGAGAAATACATTGATGCGATCAATACTTATTTTCCCTGCTGTATATACTAGCTGTGTAAGCCCATGCTGTAAAAAGCACTGGCTCCTAGAAACCATGGATTCTGGCACTTCTAAGCAAGGTTCTCTTTCCTTGGCGGTTTTGTTTTGCCGATGTACTCGCCTCGCTTATGTATTAGTGGCAGTGGTGTCACTTTGATCTTCACGCTGTAGCCTCACACTTCCAGGCTGCCTCGCACTTCCGGGCTGGACAGACAGACACACACACTTCCACACGTAGACATTTATATATAAGATATATATATATATATATAGATGGACTGCAAAATATACATTTGAAGTAAACATTGTGTCACACTCCGTCAAAAGGACTCACGCTAAGATAATGAAGAGCTACAGGAAATGCAGATTTCAGTGCTCAAAACACCGGAATCAGCAAATTTGACTATCAACACCAGTATATGCACATATGAGATTGTGCAGCACCCACCTTTTGACTGCACGTCTAAACAAATAACTAAAGAAATTTAACATGACTGTCTAATTGGAAATGCAGACATGCCACACCAGAATATACAAGTGCATCCGGAAAGTATTCACAGCGCATCACTTTTTCCACATCATGTTTTAGTGCTAATGACTAACAACAGAGATGCAGTCTGCACAGTTAATCAGCAGCTCTAGTCAGGGTGTGCTAAGCTGAAGTTGTGAGTCTTCAGCCGGGATTTGAAAGCTGAGACCGAAGGGGCATCTCTTATAGTAGCAGGCAGACCATTCCATTAAAAGGCAGGGCCTATTAAAGCCTACTGCGGCACTCCTTGTGTGATTTTGGGCTGTATAAAAATAAATTGTATCTATATTACTAAACGACAGTTTAATATATGCACGAATGGCGGATGCAGGACGCACCGAGGTGCATGTGCCAGAGCACCTCAGCGCCCCAGAGTCAAACCCAGCGCCTTCCAAGAGTCAGTAGGTGGCGCCCAAACAACACAACCTGTATGAGACTGCACAGATGCGCCCAAACAACAGAACCTGGAAACTAAACTTGCTGTAATCCACTGTGCCAGCAGTCAGTGTGGCATATTTGAATCACATAACGGTAACTTCTACCTAACGACACAGCCACAGTTAAAAACAAAAACGAGACTGCATGGATGCACCCAAACAACACAACCTGTAAACTAAACTTGCTCTAATCCACTGTGCCAGCAGTCAGTGTGGCATATTTGAATCACATAACGGTGATTCAGTATTAAAAGTAAGAGTTGTACCTAACGACACAGCCACAGAGAAACAAAAACGAGACCGCATGGGTAAAAACAATGAATGAAGACGCCTACAACGCACCTCTGAAACAGCAGAAGCAAAGGAGTCACGGCTCCAAAAACAAAGAGCTCAACGATTAGAAATGCAAAACCGAGCCCGTATGGTTAAATGATTTAACAATTAAAATTCAATTTTTGTTTTAATAAATTGATTAATTTTAGTACAAATATATGTATTTAATTCAATGAAAACTTTACCAGGACGCTCCCACCCTCCATCATTTGTCATTCCTCCAAATATCGGAGGGAATAGAAACTGATTGCCATTCTTGCATTTGCGATTCTTTAGAGAATCAGGGGTTTACTCGTTGCATTATAACAAAGAGTGCAATCCCTGAGCCGTCGCTGAGCCATATCTGGTTCCCTTTGTCTGGTTAGTGCTCTCTTCACAGCATATGACCACTGTGCTCCCAGGACATGAACTAAGCTTCACACCTCGCGTGGTGTGCCAAAAACAGTCGTCATTTGAGCCAAAGGAGCTCTTGCTCTGCTTGATTTGCAAATCAGGATTTCTGACTGCAACTCTCATCATTCTGTTTAATAATTCATTACATTTATATAGCACTTTTCTCAGTACTCAGAGCGCTATCCACACAGGGAGGAACCAGGAAGCGAACCCACAATCTTCCACAGTCTCCTTACTGCAAAGCAGCAGCACTACCACTGCGCCACCTGTGAGGACTGAGTCCCGCTGACCCAAACACCCATTGAACCTGCAAAAATAGGCCATAGTCTAATTGTATATTTTTTCGTTGTACCATTTATTTTCTGAAAAGTATCTGACCTATTTCAACTATCCTTTTTTTCTTTTTGTCATGGGTCTTCTACAAAATCTGAATGGATAAAGTGTATTTTTTGAGAAGTTAATGAAATACGCATAGCACTCTGATTTCCCTTTGCAAGATGAGGAGCAGTAGATAGATGTGATACCCTTAGGGTGTAATATGCTACTATAAGTAGTCTGGAATGTTATTAGGAACTCAGCAGTGAACAACCCAAAGTTTAAAATCAACTTCCTCACAGTAGGTGTCATCATACCTAAGCACTGCACCCACTGAGAACAGTGCAGAGAATTGAGGCTCATTACTCTCCTGGCACTGCCTTTACCTCCTGCCTGCAGCAGTGCTCTTGACATTACAGGTGTAAGAAAGGTTCAGCTGGGTTCTACTTTTAATTATCACCATTGAAAAATTGATTTTTCAGACTATTCCATATTTAGCTGTTAAATGCTTTGGCATATGACTTGTTCTGTATACACTCCCATAATAAAATAATTGTACATTTTATGCTTTTATTTTTAGCATGCCATTTTAAATAAATGCATTCCATAATCTGCAGGTAGTGCTCTCCAACCTGCATGGAAAAACCTGGGGAATGCGGTGGCAGAATTGGCACTCCAGTCACCATAAAAAAACCTCCCACTGTTCCATTCCATCTGAACTAGTGGGGTGCTGAGGTGTCACCCATTGCGTGGCTGCACTTGGGTCCTAATCTGGGGATCCTGAGTTGATTTCTCATGTGGTGGGTACGACAATACCCTGTATCACCGCCTGCTCCTAACCTCTCTCTCTCCATAATCATAAATATGCTGATATTCTTCCATCCATTATCCAACACGCTATATCCCTAACACAGGGTCACGGGGGTCTGCTGGAGCCAATACCAGTCAACACAAGGCGCAAGGCAGGAACAAACCCCGGGCAGGGTGCCAGCCCACCGCAGAGCACACACACACACACACACACCCACCAAGCACACACTAGGGACAATTTAGGATCACCAATGCACCTAATTTTGGACTGTGGGAGGAGACTGGAGGACGCAGAGGAAACCCACACAAGTGTAGAAGAAGAATGTTCTCCTCAGCACCACGTACCCTGTCTGTTTAGTAACTGAGGTTCATAACAATTCTTGTAACTTTGTCAGTGAAAAGGAAAAGCTTGATTTATGAACTAACCAAAATATGTTACGCAAGGACTCAGGAAATTGGTTTCTACATGATTCAAACTGCCTTTTCTGTTAAGTTAAGTGAATGACTCAGGGAAAAAGGTCACAAGGCTGCAGGGTGCAAGTGTAAGGCGTCTGTCCTGTGATCAGTCTTGGGGACATAGATAATGCTTAGCTCAGATATATTGCTCAACTTTGAAATTTTGATGATAAGGATGTTTTTCTGTCTCACCAATCATGAGATTACGGGGTATTTAACCCCCCCCCCCCCAGCTGTTGATCAGGGTTCAGATGAGCCCTGCGGCGATAGACTGTGCTCTCTGAATCTCTGCTTCCTGCGACTCCAACTGCTGATAATAAAAAAGAAAACAAAAGAGAAAACCGCCTGCTGTCAGTCTGCATTTATTTCGTCCACAACAGACACGAGGAGAACATACAAACTCCACTCAGGGCGAACCCAGGTCTCCTTACTGCGAGGCAGCAGCGGTACCACTGTGCCACCGTGCCACCCGCTGATATTCTTGAAACTTCTTATTCCACTTCAGCATCAGGGGGCGGGGCTTATGTTAGTAGCATCCAGCACACAATAGGAATCCATCCATCCATCCATTTTCCAACCCGCTGAATCCGAACACATCCGTCACGGGGGTCTGCTGGAGCCAATCCCAGCCAACACAGGGCACAAGGCAGGAACCAATCCCAGGCAGGGTGCCAACCCACCGCAGCACAGTAGGAATGAGCCCACTAAAGCATATTGTGCTATTGAGATGGCAGTTATGATGCAGCCAGGGAACCCTTACTAACATATTTATTTAGTCTGTTTGTTATTATTTACTGCAGTACTAGAGTGTTGTAACTGTGTTAGCCGTTATGAATGTAGTGAGAAGTCAAGCAAAATGAGCCCTTTTATTGGCAAACTAAAAAGATTACAATATGCAAGCTTTCAAGGCAACTCAGGCCCCTTATATCTTCCCTGAAGAAATGACCTGAGTTGCCTTGAAAGCTTGCATATTGTAATCTTTTTACTTAGCCAAGAAAAGGGGTCATTTTGCTTGACTTCTCTCTACATTATTATATACTGTTATTATTAATGGGCTACATAAATAAAGCTACCTTGACTTGGCTTGGCTTGACGTGACCACGAGCAGCAATTGACTTTGTGTGTTTTGGAGTTCTTGCCATCTTCTTCTACTCGCCTGATCTTTGCTCCGTGCAACTTTTTCTTGTTCCCGCATATGAAAAACGTACGCAAAGGAAAGCGTTTTTGTACCGTGGAGGAAGTTAAAGAAAAATCGCTGCAGGCATTGGACAAACGTTTCTCTTCGGCGATTCCAAAAATGTTTCCACCAGTGAGAAAACCGTTGGGACGAGTGCATTCATTCATGTGGAGAGGAATTTGAAGGAGACTAAAGTTACAGGAAGTAATTACAGAGAGGAGGTGAAGTCATTTGTGGAATGGTGTGATAAAAACAATCTGATACTGAATGTCGAAAAAACAAAAGAACTGGTGATCGACTTCAGGAAGAAACAGCTGATACACATCCCGGTCTACATTAAGAACACTGCTGTGGAAATTGTGCAGTCTACTAAGATCCTGGGAGTTAATGTGACGAACAACCTCACCTGGTCCCTGCACACCTCCTCCGTCATCAAGAAAGCTCACCAGCGCTTGATCTTTCTGCGGAGGCTAAAGAGGGCCCATCTCAGTAAGTCAGTCCTCACCACTTTTTACAGAGGGACCATAGAGAGCGTGCTAACCAGCAGCAGCTCTCTGTGGCAGGAGAGCTGCAGCGCTTCGGACTGGAAAGCACTGAGGAAAGTGGTGAGGGCTGCGGAGAGGATCATTGGAGCCCCATTGCCAAATGTACAAGATTTGGCAAAACAACGCTGTCTGGCCAGAGCTGTGCGGATTTCTAGAGACCCTACTTATCCTGCCTCTGAACTCTTTTCCCTCATGCCCTCAAGCAGAAGGTACCGCAGCCTGAAATGTAGAACTACCAGGTTTAAAAACAGTTTTTTTCCTACTGCCGTTCGTCTTTTAAATGAAGCATTTTAGTATTTTATTGTAGGCTGATTTTAACTATGTGTTTTTATTAATGTCTTGTGCATCGTATTTTCGTTCTGCAGCACATCTTGGATGTTCTGCTGAATGACAAATAAAATTGAATTGAATTGAATTGAATTGAAAATTTATTAAAAATTGTTTTTTTTATCAATTCCAATTATTTTTGGGTACCCCCCTTAGAGTCTGCATATTTCTCCCTAGGAGATTACTTTAACAGTAATGGCCAGAGCATAAAGTATCTGAGGGTCACAATGGGTAATTTCAAGACCCAACAGGAGCGGAGAGAATGGGAATACAAACTTATGCTTAAAGTCAATACTCTACAAAATAGTCTGAATAGAGACAAGAGTTTTATGACCAGATATGTGGACTAACAGACTGATTGACCAGCTGACCACATCAGAGGCCTATCTAACAGACAATACACTTTCAATAAACCTTACAGGACTTTCTCTAGTGATGGTTATCTTACCTCTACATTTTATTAGTTCGTTATTCTCTTCTTTCAGGGTAAATTCATCTAAAGTCATGAAGGGGCCTTAGCTGCCTCGTAAGCTTGTGTTTGTAATCTATTTAGTTAGTCAATAAAAGGTGTCATTTCACCCTACTTTTCCCTAGGAGATTGTGAGTTTTCCTAAGGGTGTTATGAATTTCCTCTCACGTTTCCAAAAACGTGCCAGTTAACTTAACTGGCAAATCCAAATTGGCCCCGTGTGAGGGCGTGTGCATTAGTGCCCTGTTACAGACTGGCGCTTCATCCTTGGCTGTTTCCTGCCTTATGCAAAGTGCTGCCATAACAGGTTCTTGTGCCAAGCACTCCCTGAGAGGAATTAAAAGGTGTGTTACGTCAAACTGAAATCAATTTTCTCTTACCTTAATGGCCCTCAATAACATTTTTAAATTTTGCTATTCCAGAGGGCAGAACATATGATCTGGAACTAATTTATCCACCTCATTGGCATCAGTACATTTTGTTCATAACCTGCTGTTTTTGTTTTCATCCTAAAACTTTTTTGGTCCTCTGAAATTTGGTCTTAAGGGGGTCGATCAATCTATATTCTTCCTTGTTCCTGTACTTTCCTCCCAGTGCCTGATTTTGCAGTCTTTTTCAGCTTTTTCTTAAGATCATTCAGATCGTGTTTGTTATTGTTTATGTTCTGGACTTTCAATGGTGTGAAAAATCCAATGCCTTGCTTATTATGTAATTTACAGTTTATAATTAGCCATAATCATGTCTTTTTCTCTTTGCCTTTCTCTGAGTATAAACACAAGACACACTCTGATCTTAACAAAGATGTTGTGTTTCTGTCATGGCTACATTATGTTTATCCTTTGAATGCCCTTGGCATGTTTTCTTTGGCATCTTTTAGTTGATACTCTTTTTGTTAACTCTTAATGATTTGTTCCTCATAATATGATATTTACAAACCGTTACTAACCCTCCTCTATTCTGTTTCTCTTCCTAGTATCCTCACATGGCACTTGGTGCCACTGCTCCACTGCCACATTGTTTGCCCGCCTATGGAAAAGTCACTTCTGATAAAGGATCCCTGGAATCATTGGGTAGAAGGGTCCTTTCATCTCACTGGTCGGCCAAACACTGATTCAGCTGTGGAGTGCCGAAGAGCTAGTTGGCCAAAGTCTCCTGCGGCCTCATGCATTAAAGTGTGTATAGAATTCACACTAAAACATGGCATACGGACAAAAGCGGAAATGTGTGTACGCACAAAAAAATCCAGATGCATACAGTAAATCTGTGTGTTTGCCAAATTCCACGTTCTTCCGCTACATAAATCCCAGTCAGCGTTAAAAGTAACGCACGTGCACGCACCTTCTGCCCCACCCAAACTCCTCCAAGAATTACGCCTTTTTCCATCCATCCATTTTCTAACCCGCTGAATCCGAACACAGGGTCACGGGGTTCTGCTGGAGCCAATCCCAGCCAACAAAGGGCACAAGGCAGGAAATAATCCTGGGCAGGGTGCCAACCCACCGCAGGACACACACAAGCACACCCACACACCAAGCACATACTAGGGCCAATTTAGAAACGCCAATCCACCTAACCTGCATGTCTTTGGACTGTGGGAGGAAACCGGAGCGCCCGGAGGAAACCCACGCAGACACGGGGAGAACATGCAAACTCCACGCAGGAAGGACCCGGGAAGCGAACCCGGGTCTCCTAACTGCGACTTTTTGAATATGCAAATCAATAGAAATAGCCCTTAAGCTCAGCGTTCTGTGATAAGGCAATGGCAAAAGCATGGGCAAAAATAGAAGAATTTCAGCAAATACCAATTGGAGGCAAAGAAAAACGTACTATTTGTTGGTTTAAACAGTGATACAAACAACAAAAGGAAGTTGATCGCGTGACATAGAGTGTCGGAGAGACTCGAAAGCTCAAATTCACAAAGTCACACAGTGCCCAAAATAAAAAAGAAGTTGTCCGATATCAAAGTCACCGTAAAAAGGTGAGTTGTAGCCCACCGTCTGAGTGTCATATGGAGGGATATTAGGAAACAGAGAAAAAAGAAGGGACACAGTGAGAAAGAAACTCGAAATGTCAACTTAAGTCTGGAAATTTCCACTTTAATCACGTAGTTTATTTTGTCATTAAAGTAGAACATAATAAACTTCATCTTAAAATCATTTAATTTACTAATTTCTCAAATACCATTGTATCTAAAGTAGCATATTAAATGCTTTGTTTTGTATTTGTTCTTCTATGTGCTCTGTGTGTGCGAATCACTAAGTGCTTCTTAAACGGGCTTTCTCTTCCTCCGACAGGACACAGAATCCATTACATTAATGATATTACAGCTCTCTGAATAATTAAAATACTTAGATGTATACTTGATATCATTTTCATGATGATAGGAGTTAAAGCATGTTATTAAACATGGGAATACGGTGGCGCAGTGATAGTGACGAACAGGCGCCCCGTCCATAGATTGTTACTGCCTCACGCAAGATTCTTGCTGCGCTGTGCGCGACCTTCGATGAATTAATTTATTGCAGCAATACTGTCTCTCTTAAACATACTAATGCCCAATTCCTGTCCTTCATTTTCTTTCTCCAAGTAACCAGTCGCCACACAATCAGCTCTGTAATAGACGTTAAACCACCTGTAAGCTTAGAATGCAGATTCTTCAAAACTTTTAATGAACACTGAAATATCTTTGTAGTACATGTTTAATTATTCTATCTATCTATTCTTCCATTGTCGCGCCAACACCACCAAGAATACAGCGCGAGGCAGGAACAATCCCTGAACGGGGCGCCAGATCGTCGCTAGCGCTGAGACACAGTGTCTTCACATGTTTAATTATTAACAATATTGATTATTTAAATGATGTTAAAATTTTATCTGTATAAAGTAATAAACATATTTTGCTGCATTTCATCTTAAAAATGATATCGTCATCATATGTAAATACACGCTTTATAAAGTGACTGAAGCTGTGCAATATTATAACTGTTTACAGTTACAGTGAGGTAACTGCACTCATAAGTACAAACAGTTGTACAAGGAGCACTTGATGGACTGATTGAGTGCATTTATAGTTCTTGGGATGAAACTGTTTCTGAACCGCGAGGTCCCTACAGGAAAGGCTCTGAAGCGTTTGCCATATGAGAGCAGTTCAATAGACAGCATGGCTGAGGCAGCGTGTGCTTGATGCTGTGATACCGGTAATTCTCTTTCCGATCAGCTGCTGTAGAGCTGTGATTCCACACTCAGATACAGTGATATAAATACTCTGAGTGGTGTAGTGAGAGTAATATGGAAAAAAATGATCCGCTGTGGCAACCCCTAACAGGAGCAGCTGAAAGAAGAAGAAGAAGAAGAAGGTGCAGTGAAAGTAATGCTAAAGCAGCTATTGTATTTGGAATAATTTGGTCATTCTGTGGACCATTATATTGTTACAGGTTAATTACAATCAGATGCCCTAAACTAATAAACAATATGCAGGTCATTTCAGTGTATATGATAAAGCCGTTTCAGGGATGTGGATCTAAAAAAGAAAGGGAAACCACACTTGAACAAAAGCACTGCTTTGACACTTGGTGCTGCCAATTTGCAAAAACTGAGCAGAGAACTTCCGTACGCCAAGCATTTAGCTGGTGTGAAAATGTGCGTGGCTTTACGCCAAGTTTAGGTTTTAAACATCGCAATGTGAGCGTGGAAACAGGCTTACACAACATTTTTGTGCGTATGCACCATTTATACATGAGGCCCCAGGACTCTAATAATGTCCTAACTAGCTACTCAAGACAGTGGACAAAAGCAATGAAGAAGACTAACAGGTTGTTAGGTTATACAGCGCTCTGATGTGTGAAGTATAAGTCAAGGGAGGTTATGTTTAGGCTATTTAACACACCGGTGAGGTCTTACAGTATGTCAGGGCTCCCCAACTCCAGTCCTACAGGGCTACTGTGGCTGCAGGTTTTCATTCTAACCCTTTTCTAAATTAGTGACCTGTTTTTGCTGCTAATTAACTTCTTTTGAATTAATTGTAATTGACTTGTTTTTTAATATTTGTTTCTCTGAATTTCTTCATCGTTCCTCTGAATTGCTTAATTTCTTTCATTAAATGTCACCCAAACGGAAATGAAATGTGAAGTAAGTGAACCAACTTTATATGATGTAAGTCAGCGGTCTCAGACTCCGGTCCAAGAGGGCCGCAGTGGCTGCTGGTTTTCATTCTAACCCTTTTTCTTAATCAGTGACCAGTTTTTGCTGCTAATTAACTCCTTTTCCTTCCATTTTAATTGACCTTTTTTTAGGATTTGTTGCGCTGAATTGCTTCATTACTTCCCTTAAACGACATCCAAACAGAAATGAAATGTGAAGTGAGGGAGCCAACAGAAGACCAACTAAGTCAGGGCCTCAAACTCCAATCAATTTCACTCCAAGCAGTTGCTTCATTAGGCGCCGAGTCTTATCTTTAATTCCATGGCTTGTTGCTGCTGTCATGGTGCATTAACAGATATTTCTGAAATTGTTGTTAGAATGTTTTGTGGATCTGAGCAGATCAACATTCCTGACACCTTCATCTTTCTTTATTTTCAGATATTGTATGATGGATACAGTCTGCTGGTCATATTTTTGGCTCATTTTGTATCTCGTCATTGTTTGGGAGCTAATTAAGGAAAAAGAAACAATTAAGGAGTCTGAGTCTTCAAAATTAAAATGAATTCAAAAGAAGTGAATCAGCAGCAAAAACAGGTCACTAATTAAGAAAAGGGTTAGAATGAAAAGCTTCAGCCACTGCAGCCCCCCCCAGGACTGGAGTTTGAGATCCCTGTCATATCTGGAGTACTGTGGGAACTTTTGGTTTTCAGCTATAAAAAGAACATAGCAGTGGTAGAAAAGAAAAATCAAAAGAACAACAACAACAACAACATTTATTTATATAGCACATTTTCATACAAAAAGTAGCTCAAAGTGCTTTACATAATGAAGAAAAGAAAAAACAACAGACAAAATAAGAAATTAAAATAAGACAACATTAGTTAACATAGAAAAGGAGTAAGGTCCGATGGCTAGGGTGAACAGAAAAAAACAAAAAAAAACTCCAGACGGCTGGAGAAAAAAATTAAAATCTGCAGGGGTTCCAGGCCACGAGACCGCCCAGTTCCCTCTGGGCATTCTACCTAACATAAATGAAATAGTCCTCTTTGTAGTTAGGGTTCTCACGGAGTCACTTGATGCTGATGGTCATACAGACTTCTGGCTTTTAATCCATCCATCATTGTTGGAACATCACGGTTGTGCCACCACCAAAAGGACACCGGAAAAGGAAACAGAAGAGAGAGTAGGGGTTAGTACAGATTTTAGAGCCACCATGAATAGTTATTATAATGAATTGGATATACAGAGTATCAGGACTTAAATTACAGTGAAGTTATGAGAAGGCCATGTTAAAGTAATGTGTTTTCAGCAGTTTTTTAAAGTGCTCCACCGTATTAGCCTGGCGAATTCCTATTGGCAGGCTATTCCAGATTTTAGGTGCATAACAGCAGAAGGCCGCCCGCCTCACCACTTCTTTTAAGTTTTGCTCTTGGAATTCTAAGGAGACACTCAGTTGAGGATCTGAGGGTACGATTTGGAATATAAGGTGTCAGACATTCCGATATATAAGATAGGGCAAGATTATTTAAGGCTTTATAAACCATAAGCAGAATTTTAAAGTCAATTCTGAATGACACAGGTAACCAGTGCAGTGACATCAAAACTGGAGAAATGTACTCAGATTTTCTTTTCCTGGTTAAGATTCTAGCAGCTGCATTCTGCACTCGTTGCAAACGATTGATGTCTTTTTTGGGTAGTCCTGAGAGGAGTGCGTTACAGTAATCTAATCGACTGAAAACAAAAGCGTGAACTAATTTCTCAGCATCTTTCAATGTTATAAGAGGTCTAACTTTTGCTATGTTTCTTAAGTGAAAAAATGCTGTCTTAGTGATCTGATTAATATGTGATTTAAAATTCAGATTGCAGTCAACAGTTACCCTTAAGCTTTTTACCTCCGTCTTGACTTTTAATCCTAATGTATCCAGTTTATTTCCAATAGCCTCATTGTATCCATTATTGCCAATCACTAAGATTTCAGTTTTCTCTTTATTTAACTTGAGAAAGTTACTATTCATCCATTCTGAGATACAAGTTAGACATTGTGTTAGTGAAACAAGACAATCGGGGTCATCAGGTACTATTGATACATACAGCTGTGTGTCATCAGCATAGCTGTGGTAGCTCACATGGTGCCCTGAGATAATCTGACCTAACGGAAGCATGTAGATTGAGAAGAGCAGCAGACCAGGAGAGATCCTTGTGGGACACCATATATGATATCATGTGTCTTTGAAGTATAATTACCACAACTAACAAAGAATTTTCTCCCTGCCAGGTAGGATTCAAACCAATTTAAGACACTGCCAGAGAGGCCCACCCATTGACTAAGGCGATTTCTAAGAATATTATGATCAATGGTGTCAAATGCAGCACTCAGATCTAAGAGGATGAGAACAGATAAATGGCCTCTGTCTGCATTTACCTGCAAGTCATTTACTACTTTAACGAGTGCAGTTTCTGTGCTGTGATTTGTTCTAAAACCTGACTGAAATTTATCAAGAATAGCAGATTTACTGAGGTGCTCATTTAATTTAAAAAAAGACCAACTAGGTAGATCTGAGGACTGCAGAGGATGAGGTTAAAGGAGATTTTGAGCTTTTTCAGTTTAAGCAACAGGAGATTAAGAGAAGACCTGGTTGAATTGTTTAAAAAATATAAAGGGAATTAGTCCAGTGGATTGAGATGGTGACTTTAAAATGAATTCATTAAGAACACAACTTCTTAATGGTAAATTTTGCACAAACATTAGGAAGTTTTGCTTCACGTACAGAACCATAGACACATGGAATAAGTTACCAAGTAGTGTGGTAGACAGGAGGACTTTGATGTTATTTTGGAAGAATTAAGTGGATGACCCAGTGATCTTTGTTGTGCTGAATGGCCTGTTCTCATCCAAACTTTTGTAATGTTCTAATGCTGCGTGAGGAATTTCCTCTATAATTACGATGGCTCTTCAACATAGCTCTATCCCTTGGTGGATAACTTCTACCCAAAACCTTTCTGGAATAGTTACTTTATTTATTAAGTAAATCTAGCACTGGGTTTCATTTCAGTTTTCATCTTTCTTCTGCTCCAGACCTTTCTTTCAGCTGCCCTCATGTTTTGCTTTCAGCTCTGACCTTTGCCTATCCCTGTTAGCCATGATATCTTCTGGTCTTCCTGCTCCTCACAACAATCTCTGGAGATGCTTTCTCTAAAAAAATATGAATTCACAACAGGGAGAACTGGGACCCAATTCTCAGACTGGTTTTTAATAATGCGTAATGGGAGTACTCGAGGTTGCATACCAGGAATGGATGTCCAGCTCACTGCAACGTGCAACATCACCTTGCGGGTCCTCACCAGCTCAGGTCAAGTTGGGGAGCAGGAACCGGTCCAACGCGTTGCCGCACCCACCACATGATGAAACAGCTCGGGATCCTGATTGGCAACACCCTCAGGGCAGTCCCACCCTCCAGAAATGATCTTCTATCTGCCGCATGTTGGCATCCCATTGGCCTGGTCCAGCCACTCGGGTCCTCAACAATATGAATGGGATTCCCTCGGGGATGGCTGTAGTGCTGTAATTGACACTCCCTCACAATGCAGGTCATGTGCCTCATCCGGGACTCCGTGAGCAACACAAAGTCAAACCGGGGTACCCAAGGATGCTCTGAAGAGTCACAGTACTGAAGGAGTCTTCGTCTCAGGTCACTGGATAGCGTCCATGTCTCGCAACCGTATAGCAAGGCAGGAAGCAGCAGGACTCTAAAGTCTTGGACCTTCATCCTTTTGCATAGATATCAGGAGCGTCACACACCCCTTTCCAGTGACCTCATGACCCCCCATGCTCACCCAATCCGTCTACTGACTTCATAGGAAGAGTCACCAGAGACGTGAGTGTCACTGCCGAGGTCAGTAAACCTCTCGATCAGGTCAACACTCTCTCCGCAGACAGACACACTGCTGATGGCCGTGCCCAAGAGGTCATTAAAGGCCTGGCTCTTGGTTTTTATCAGGACACTCAGACTCCTCATTCAGTCTGTCGAGAGCCCCAATCAGAGCCTCCGTGTATTACAGAAATGTATAAATGAATGTGCTGTTTGTTTAAATGCTATATTATTTTGTCAGTGGTAGCAGATGTCCTCTCCATCATCATTTATTAACTCAAGTCACCGTTTCCACTATAACGGAAAGGTATGGAATGAATTCCTCATTAAGAATTATGAGATTCTAACAGAAAAGTGCAAAGGACACCTCATTTAGCACATTTATTTAGTCAGATATGACAATGCTCGCCATCTTAATCTCATTCAGCATTACACATTTCACAAAGGTTCTCTTTTCAAGGACCCCCATGGTGTAACTCACCGTTCTGCCCGTGCAGATCATTATCTAACACAATGATTGAAAGGGAAGCATATGTAAAAGACATTACCAAAGTCAAGATTTCAATTTTAATTAAACACATAATTTAACAAGTATGAGATTATCAACAAAATGACCAGAGAAATAGCGCGAGAGATTGTAAACGCGGTATCACATTTCCTTTGCAGACGTGCCACCTGTGGAGCGTGGGCACAAACCCAGTATGAGCTTTGTGGTTTTTTTTTTTTTTCTTCTTCTTTCCTTTTTGCTCAGTGAACTGGCACAGCTAAACAATTTGAAAAGTATAAAACAAACCTTTAGACACGCTTTTAATGATTTAGACTCCGGCATTGTCATCTTGTTTAGCCATTTCCTCGAGCTGATGAAAATTTTAATAGTGCACATTTCATTAGAAAACAATTTGTGCATCATACCCAATAACTTGCTCAATGAGTCATGAGAGACCAAAGCAGTAATATCCATGCAAATAATACAATGTACAAAAAGGAATTTGAGCAAGTTAAACCTCTAAGATGGGCTTTCCAAGTGCCTGCGGTGGGCCTGCACACAATTTGACTTAAACATTTTATGAAGTGGCCACGATGCGCTGAGATGTAAGAAAAAAGAGTGCTCTTTGCAAATCAGCTAGCGACTCGACACGAGATGAGTTCGGGTGCTACAGTGACCAAACTGATCTGTATTGTTCAGAAACAAATCCAGCCTGTATTATGGGATATCAGCTACAGTTGAATTCTGCGCTGTACTTGTAAGACTTCTAAAACACTATTATGTTGTATTGAGGAATACTTGTGTTCTGTTCTGTGTATTGTATTGTATTGACACCCCTTCTTTTTTACACCCATTGCACACCCAGCCTACTTGGAAGGGGGTCTCTCTTTGAACTTTCCCGAGGTTCCTTCCATTTTTTTTTTCCCTACAAGGGTTTTTTTTTTGCGTTTTTCCTTGTCTTCTTAGAGAGTCAAGGCTGGGGGGCTATCAAGAGGCAGGGCCTGTTAAAGCCCATTGCAGCACTCCTTGTGTGATTGTGGGCTATACAAAAATAAATTGTATTGTATACAGTGCATCCGGAAAGTATTCACAGCGCATCACTTTTTCCACATTTTGTTATGTTACAGCCTTATTACAAAATGGATTAAATTCATTTTTTCCTCAGAATTCTGCACACAACACCCCATAATGACAACGTGAAAAAAGTTTACTTGAGATTTTTGCAAATTTATTAAAAATTAAAAAATTGAGAAAGCGCATGTACATAAGTATTCACAGCCTTTGCCATGAAGCTCTAAACTGAGCTCAGGTGCATCCTGTTTCCCCTGATCATCCTTGAGATGTTTCTGCAACTTAATTGGAGTCCACCTGTGGTAAATTCAGTTGATTGGACCTGATTTGGAAAGGCACACACCTGTCTATATAAGGTCCCACAGTTGACAGTTCATGTCAGAGCACAAACCAAGCATGAAGTCAAAAGAATTGTCTGTAGACCTCAGAGACAGGATTGTCTCGAGGCGCATATCTGGGGAAGGTTACAGAAAAATTTCTGCTGCTTTGAAGGTCCCAATGAGCACAGTGGCCTCCATCATCCGTAAGTGGAAGAAGTTCGAAACCACCAGGACTCTTCCTAGAGCTGGCCGGCCATCTAAACTGAGCGATCGGGGGAGAAGGGCCTTAGTCAGGGAGGTGACCAAGAACCCGATGGTCACTCTGTCAGAGCTCCAGAGGTTCTCTGTGGAGAGAGGAGAACCTTTCAGAAGGACAACCATCTCTGCAGCAATCCACCAATCAGGCCTGTGTGGTAGAGTGGCCAGATGGAAGCCACTCCTTAGTAAAAGGCACATGGCAGCACGCTTGGAGTTTACCAAATGGCACCTGAAGGACTCTCAGACCATGGTCTTATGAGACAAAGATTGAACTCTTTGGTGTGAATGCCAGGCGTCACGTTTGGAGGAAACCTGGCACCATCCCTACAGTGAAGCATGGTGGTGGCAGCATCATGCTGTGGGGATGTTTTTCAGCGGCAGGGACTGGGAGACTAGTCAGGATAAAGGGAAAAATGACTGCAGCAATGTACAGAGACATCCTGGATGAAAACCTGCTCCAGAGCGCTCTTGACCTCAGACTGGGGTGACGGTTCATCTTTCAGCAGGACAACGACCCTAAGCACACAGCTAAGATATCAAAGGAGTGGCTTCAGGACAACTCTGTGAATGTCCTTGAGTGGCCCAGCCAGAGCCCAGACTTGAATCCGATTGAACATCTCTGGAGAGATCTTAAAATGGCTGTGCACCGACACTTCCCATCCAACCTGATGGAGCTTGAGAGGTGCTGCAAAGAGGAATGGGCGAAACTGGCCAAGGATAGGTGTGCCAAGCTTGTGGCATCATATTCAAAAAGACTTGAGACTGTAATTGCTGCCAAAGGTGCATCAACAAAGTATTGAGCAAAGGCTGTGAATACTTATGGACATGGGATTTCTCAATTTTTTTATTTTTAATAAATTTGCAAAAACCTCGTTAACTTTTTTCACGTTGTCATTATGGGATGTTGTGTGCAGAATTCTGAGGAAAAAAATGAATTTAATCCATTTTGGAATAAGGCTGTAACATAACAAAATTTTGAAAAAGTGATGTGCTGTGAATACTTTCTGGATGCACTGTAAATCATAAACAAGGCCCACTGATAAAGAGAATCCTTCTGGAAAGATATCTCTCTATTATAAAAGGAAATCTTGGAACGAGACGTGAATTTCACAGAAACACACTTTGACGTCTTGCGAGGACTTTTAACATGAGATTCTTTCAAGTCATACCCTATTTACAAACAATTTTAAATAAGATCACGGACATCTATACTCTCAGTTGTGTAAAGTCTTTTATCAGACACACGTCCTATACTCTCAGCTCTTATATATACTTTCTAGATGACACAACAATGACTAAGCAAAGGAGAAAGAGAAGCACGTGCAGAAAACGCAACAAGGCAGCAGCTGATTCTTGCAAAGAGGAGGTTAAAAAAAATGTATTTGTATCCCAATGTATCACCATTTGAGAGGGGGCTTCAGAGGAGCGAGCATCTCCTTGAGGTGCGTTCAGCACCCCTCTTCACAACACGAGCGGAAGAGACGCGAAGTGGAGTCAAGTAGCGCTAACCGGGCAAGGGGTTGGGCGGGCGAAGCGATCATTGCCCCCTAGTACTTTAAGAAAAACAGAATATGAAAATTATCTACCACTTTGGAAAATCGATAATGTGGACACTCTGAAAAGAAGCCTGTCCAGAATGACAGGAGGAAAATCTTAGTAGGGCATGGAGAAGTCTGCAAAACAAGAAAGAGAGATGGAACCGATCATCAGAGCTAACCTACAAAAGCAGATCTTGGGTTGGGTAGGACAAAGAGACAAAGAGTTCAGATACTGTAAGAGGAAAATGGGGTCATCAGTGGAGTCTGTCAGGGTCCATTACTTTTTCTGATTTACATTAATGACATTGGTGCTGGTATAGTTGGTAAACTTCTGAAATTTGCAGATAATACTAAAATTGGGGGAAAGGAAAACACTGTGGAGATGGCAAAAGCAATTCAGAAAGACTTGGATAAGCTTGGGAACTGGGCAAACACTCTGAAAATACAGCTTATTGTAGAAAAGTGCAAAGTACTACAGTCGTGGCCAAAAGTTTTGAGAACGACAGAAGTATTGGTTTTCACAAAGTTTGCTGCTTCAGTGTTTTAGATCTTTTTGTCAGATGTTTCTATGGTGTACTGAAGTAGAATTTCAGAAGTTTCAAAGGCTTTTATTGACAATGACATGAAGTTTATGCAAAGAATCAATATTTGCAGTGGTGGCCCGTCTTTCTTTTTCAAGACCTCTGCAATTCGCCCTGGCAGGCTGTCCATCAACTTCTGGGCCAAATTCTGACTGATGGCAGCCCATTCTTGCATAATCAATGCTTGAAGTTTGTCAGAATTGGTGGGTTTTTGTTTGTCCACCCGCCTCTTGAGGATTGACCACAAGTTCTCAATGGGGAGTTTCCTGGCCATGGACAACACATTTCGATGTTTTGTTCCCTGAGCCACTCAGTTAACACTTTTGCCTTATGGTCCGGTGCTCCATCTTACCGGAAAAGGCATTGTTGGTCACCAAACTGTTCTTGGATGGTTGGGAGAAGTTGCTCTCGCAAGGATGTTTTGGTCCCATTCTTTATTCATGGCTATGTTCTTAGGCCAAATTGTGAGGGAAAAGCAACACCACACATTAATGGTCTCAGGATGTTTTACTGTTGGCGCGATGTAAGACTGATGGTAGTGCCGCTCACCTTTTCTTTTTTCCGGATGCCCCAAACAATCAGAAAGGGGATTCATCAGAGGCACTGACTTTCCCTCAGCAGTCTAATCCCTGTACCTTTTGCAGAATATCAGTCTGACTCTGATGTTCTTCTTGGCTTCTTTGCTGCCCTTTTTGACACCCACCAGGCCTTCCTCCAAAAGTCTTTGCCTCACTCACACCTGCCTGCTGCCATTCCTGCAAGCTCTGCACTGGTGGTGCCCACAGCTAAATCAATTTTAGGAGACGCTCCTGGCGCTTGCTGAAATTTCTTGGGCTCCATGAAGCCTTCTTCACAACAGCAGTGGAAATGTTTTTTTTATATTAAGTTCATTTTCATGGTAAAGAGGGACTTTGCAATTAATTGCCATTCATTCAATCACTCTTCAGAACATTCTGGAGTATAGGCAAATTGCCATCATTAAAACTGGGGCAGCAAACTTTGGGGAAATTCTCAAAACTTTTGGCCACGACTGTACAGACAGGCAGGTGACTCCAGACATGAAACACAAAGGACTTTTTTCTTCTCTGTAGAACTGGCCTCCCTTTAAATGTTGTGCCGGCCTCCTTGTGCCCAGCAGCCCCTGCACCATCAGCAGACAACCAATCAAAGCCACTGCAAGGACTACTGGGACTTGAAGTTTCATTCCACAGTAGCACCGCTACAAAGTTATTTGCTATTTAAGACTCAGACCCTAACACTAGAATCCTTGAAGAAACTCGTAATCGTAATCCCGGGCCACCTTAAATTCCTTCACACCTCTCCATCAGCGTCTTTTGTTCTGTATATGAGTCGTCAGCACAAGCAGCAAGCAGCCTGCTGTCCCACCCACACACTGACGCAACTCAAGTCACAGAGAAGATTCTCAGAGCCAACATCTGTTTATTGTGGTGTGAGGTGCCTGGAGTCAGGCAGTCAGTCATTTTCCAAACTGCCATATCCTAACACAGGGTCACGGGGGTCTGCTGGAGCCAATGCCAGCCAGCACAGGGTGCAAAGCAGGAAAAAACCCTTGCAGGGCGCCTGCCCACCTCAGCGCCTGGAGTTGTATTGGGTAAATAATATATCGTCATTTGGAATACATACATTTCATGTGTGTTTTCTATGTCTACAACGATCTGTGTAAATGTAGGATGACAGGAAATGCGAGGCAGGAATTGTTGAACACATAACTAGAAAAGAAACATTTTTCATATTTTAGTAATAACTGAGAAAATGTAGACATGAAGTGCATAATGTATGAAGCCTGAAGTCCAAATACTTTCACAAAAGGTATGTGTATAACAAAACAAGTGCACTTTTATTCAAGAATATAACTTTTGTGGAAGTAACCCCCGAGGAAGACAGGAATAGTTCAATCAATCAGTCTTTATTCAGTCACAGATGAGTATGTGGATTCCATGTTGCAAGGCAGAAGAGCAAAGTTCCTCTGTGTCACTCGATTTTTAATTATTTCCTCCCTCCCCCTTCCCCTTACTTATCAATTAGCACAATATGTGTATCTAAGAATTTCATCTTACATTGCGTACATCGGCTAACTGTTTCTATTTTGTGTATATTACAAAAGGGGCCCTAAAGAAGGAAAAGTCATCTTTCCTGTGTCTAACGGATAAATTCCATAAAAAGAAAAAATGATCCTTGGTCTGCTTACTCAACCCTTTCTTATGACAAACTCCTGTATGAATAACCCGCCGTTACAGAAAAAACAGCTTTGTTACTTCTTTTTGTTTTTTTATCCGTTAGTAACTTGCAAGCAGTTAATAATTTTGTTCTTTCACACTGTAGAAAAAGAAATTGGGTTAGGGTACAACGCTGACACGACTGCTTGGATGGTGCAGTGGTAAGAACTGCTGACTCATAATCAAGAGTTCCCAGTTTGATTCTATTAGTATAGAATAAAAACACACATTTGAGTTGAGTCTGTAACAGCTGGTGTAAATTTATGGTACTTGTAAAAGTTAGCTTTTTTTATTATTCAGTTTTATTCCTCTCAGCCACGTTCACGTGCCCCCCTGTCTGACACTGCTAGTTTTCAAATAAAGACGAGCTGTAACAGAGGTGAACTGAGATGAAGATGAGGGTTCTACATCGGAGAAGGAGAACTGAAGCCTTCCCTGCAAGAAACGTCCACTCACATATAAGAACAACGCAGCTGTACCAGGCGTAAAGGCGAAAGATGGCACCGATTGGATGCAGCAACAGGTCGGGTGTCATCCTGCCACTGAATCTGACATTTATATGTTACTTATATAAAAGGCAGATCAAATGTTATTTACCTATTTACCTTGATTTGTTTACTTATCTTCCTACAGCGTAAAGTCACATGTACACTGCAGAGCTTCTTCTTTTTATATATCTGGGCAGGATGGTGAAGGTCCTAGCCTGCTTTGTGTGGCTTTTAGGAGGTCTCACACCTTTTTCACTATGTTAGTGTGCTCTAAAGTACAACATAATATTAGGGCACTGTAGTTTATCTTTAAACAATTTTAATCTGTCCAAATGTACAGTGTGGACATTAGAATAGAATAGAATAGAATGCCTTTTATTGTCACTATACACATGTACAATGAGATTAAAAGCAGCTCCTCCAGTGCAGACATATATGTAGAAGACAACAAATAAACAAAGAAATGGTGCAAAAATTTGCAAAAAGTTGAAAAAAAAAGTTTTGTGACGCTATATACAGAAAGAATAAATAACTATTGCACTATTCGGTTATTGCACATTATTTAAATATTGCACAATAATGATGATCATGTGCAGTGAGTAGTGGATGTTGGACCCTGAGAGTAATGATATTGTACAGTATACAGATACTGCACAGTTATTATCAATATCATTTAGATATTGGATATTGCACAGTTACTGGATATGAGGAAGTCCAGAGGTTGGGGGGTTAGACTGTGTAGGTAAAGCATGGTTCTATTTAAATAACATCCAGACATTATAATGAGCACCATATGTCATTTCTGAAAACAACACGTCTGCACCGACAAAAATAACACACAAAATGCCAGCAATCATGAAGAAATCAATCCACAAGGGAGCTGTGATTACATCAGAAACATAATGCTCAAATAAATAAACAGTGCATAAATCAAATAATATTTTAGTAAAAATGGTATGTTGCCATAATAGATTGCGAGTAATTTGGTCTGCAAGTGTTTTGCAAGACGAGCAAATATTTTAATAAATTTTAAATTGATCAACGTGTGAGGTCTTGCAATATGAGTACTACGTATTGTGAACAAGGTGAACGCGACCCCAAGGGGATGTGGCTGCTCCTCCGAAACCCCCTCTTAAACAGTGATACAATGGGAAACAAACACAGCTTTTCATCTCCTCTTTGCGGGATCAGCTGCTAGCCTGCTGCTTGCTGCCGTGCCACATGATCTCCATCTCACGCAAGACTTGGAACATTTAAAAGACTGTCCGCAACTGTCCAAGTGTCTCACTGCCTTGGCTCTTTTCCTCCAGACATCCACTGGAGCAGCCGCTGAGCCCCTTTGAGGAGGAAGATTTTGTGTTCTTTTGATCAAGAGGCGGAGCTGTGGTGACCGGTTTTGACAGTGTGCCCGGATCGCTCCTAAAAGAGACTTGTGTTTGTTCCGCCTGTATTCGAATAAAGTTTCTGTCTCTTGAAAACCCTGAGTGAACCTGTGCAACTTTGTGACCCAAGCATGACAAGCGTTACGTGATCACAACTAAGCCGATGGTTCTTCTCACTCTCTCTTGCTGTGGGATTGTGGGTAATTGTCTCCCATGCTCAGTCTCAGTCGGCGTGCCTCACTCGTATAGTCAAAATCCGTATGAGCGTATACTGTATACTAAAGCATTGTGACCATGTGTGTGTGTGTAACGATTCTTTTCAAAGGTAAAGTGCAGGTTAATTTGTTTTATGTATTTTTACTTTATATTTTGCATTAATCATTTTTATATGAATATTTCTGGGTTGTGGAAGAAATCATCTGAGTGTCCATTATTTCTTATGGGGAATTCGCTTTGATATACGAGTGTTTTGGATTACAAGCATGTTCCAAAACGAATTATGCTCGCAATCCAAGGCACCGCTGTATTAAATTTTTACATGCACTTTTTCAAAGGATATCATCCAGCAGGATTAAATATTTTTTGCTTTTTTTTGATATTCTGTAGATATTGGCATACAACAGACAGTGACATTGGTGGCTTAGAGATGACTGAGTCCATAGCTAAATTTATATTGGTTAAGCATATATTGACCAAGTATACTTCTTCTAGAGAAAGATCATTTCAAAATGTTAGGTTAGGAGCAGGGCGAAATATTTGAAATATTATGGTTACACTGTTTACAACAAAAGTCCAAAAATGTCGGAACAGCATGAAAATGCTAATAAAAGTAAAAGGCAGTGATTTGTAAATATACCTTGAGTTGTATTGAAAGAAACACAGTGCAAAGACAAGGTGTATCATGTTTGACCTCATCAAGCACTGTGTTTTGAAGACAGATGTTTCTTCTGATACCTGATTGCAACATATTCCAAACAATTTGGGACTTGGTAGTTTAGGACTAATAATGATGTGACAAACTGAAATGAGAAGGTGACGTATAGCTGGTGAGGCAATCACGTTCTAGTACTGGATATAAGGAGCATCCAAAAAAAGGGTAAGTCTGTCAAGACCAAGGATGGATTAAGGCCGGCCAATTTGCTAACAGATGTGTCGGTGAATAATCCAGCACTTTGAGAACAACGTTCCCCAATGACAATTCGGTAGGATTTTGTGCATTTCACCTACCTTGGTGGACAATGTAATGAAAAGTTTCACAAAACATATTCAGATCTCTATGTGTGGAGGGCAAGACTGAATGTGTGTGACCACTCATCCCTCAGATGTTATGGTCTTAAAAACTGACATGTGTCTGCAATGGGCTTGGGAATACTTCAGTAAACCTTTGCCAGTCAACACCGTCCACAGTTATGGCTTGACAGTGCAAAGCAGAGTCCATGCATCAACATTGTCCAGAAGCACCACTCACTTCTCTGGGCTCAGTCTCCTCTGAGATGGAAAGTAGTACAGAAGATTCATGTTTTGTATGGTCCAACAGGTCAATGTATGAAAAAAGAAACAGCCGTCGTGTTCTCCAGGACAAAGAGGAAAAGAACCATCCATCCAGCCAATGTCTGTCATGGTATCATGTGATTATACCTTCTTTTAGATCAATGCTATCCTTAATTAATTGTGTCAGTGAGTTAAATCAGTGGATGGATGAGAACTATTTGCCTCAGCATACAGAAAAAAACAAAAATGTTAAATATTTTAGGGAATTGATGCTGACTGCAACAACATTCTGTCGGTCAGTTAGAATCACCATTAGTGATTAGTGAATCACTGAATCAGCAAACAACTATGTTATGTTTGACACTGGATGTCATTTAAAACACAAATTACAAAACAATCCAAAATGTGTTTTTTCCTTCTCAAAAATAATGAAAGATACTGAGAGATTAATTCATGCGTATATTTCTAGTAGGATTGACTACCGCAATGTGTTATTCACTGGCTGTTGTAATTGTTCTTTATGCATCTTTCTGTTAATTCAAAATGTTGCTGCAAGAATCATTACAAAAACTAAAATATACAAACACATAACTCCAGTTCTCAACTCCTTACACTGGCTCCAAGTTAACTTTAGGGCTGATTTAAAAATCGTCCTTTTAACATATAAAGCCATAAATGGTTGTGTCCCTGCTTACCTATCTGAAATTATCATTACGTACAAACATGAGTGCACATTAAGATCTCCAGATGTTCACCTACTTAAGATTCCAAGGATTGATAAAATAACAGTGGGAGGTTGAGCTTTTAGTTACAGGGCCCCTAAACTGTGGAATGGTTTGCCTGCAAACATGAGAGGTGCCCCTTTCAGTCTCAACTTTTAAATCAGGCTGAAGACTCACAACTTCAGCCCAGCATACCCTGACTAGAGCTGCTGATTAGCTGTTCAGACAGCATATGTGTTTGTTAGTCACTTGTACATAAATATAAGTATCACAATACTTTAAAACCATTACTAACCCTCCTTGTTCAGTTTCTCTTCTTGGTATCTGGACATGGCACTTGGTGCTACTGCTGTACTGCCAGGCTACTCTACTGCATATGGAAAAGCCATCTCAGATCAAGAAGCATTGGAATCATCTGAGGGAAAGATTCTTTCAACAGAATGGATGGCCAGCACAGACTCCACTATACAAAACCCAGGAGGGTGAAGGTGGCCTGTTGGCCAAGTGTCCAGGACTGTGACTTTTTTCACATTCTCTTTTACAATTTTAATCTCCACCTTTGTCAACTGGCAATAATTCATCAACTAATTAATGGACAGATATTGATAGTTCCCATTTACGTTTATAAGTTTCTACCTTGTTCTATGTGTTGTTTAACAAATCTATATTTTTTGTGTACCAGTTCTGTATTTAGTAATTTGTATTGTCTATACTTGTATATATTGTATCCTATTTGTCCTACTTTGGTAAGGCAAATTTTGAGCAGATGTGGCAAACAAAGTCAAAGGAGAATGGACTGGGATAAGCATTTAAGTGGAGAGACAGTCGAGGAGAAGTGGCACAGGTTTTAAAAACATTTTATATATAATGCAGGAGACGTACATCTCAAAATATGGAATTAGGAGGAGTCAAAGACAAATAAAAGAAGACACGAAAAGGTTTGAGGGCAGCCATCCGTATATTGTTCCTGGCAGCAAAATGGGATTGAATTGTTGTACAGATGTGAACAGGTTAGAGTCCAAAACAGAACTGAATTGCTGAGGTTAAGATAGATAGATAGATAGATAGATAGATAGATAGATAGATAGATAGATAGATAGATAGATAGATAGATAGATGGCGGTTTTAAGGGCAAGCAGAGGAAGTAACGTCGTTGGGGCCGGAGCCAGAAGTTGCATCACTGGGGTCGGAACCGGAAGTGACATTGTTGGGGGCGGAACCGGAAGTGACATCATCAGAAGTGGCGTCATCAGGGCCAGGCAGAATTTCCTATGAGTGGTTTGCAATGGAAAGAGAGAAAGGATTAGTACACTTCTTCACCCTCTGGTCTGGCATGGGATTGCCCTCATTCAGGCCTTTTAGCTGCCTACCAAGCGTACGTGTGTGATAGAGGAAATAGTACAGGGTTAAAAAAGAAGCTGCAAAAGAAAAAACAGATGAACAAGGCATCAAAAGACTAATAACTCCAATGTGCATCGTCATGCGTATGAGAACATGAGGGTAACCATTAAGGCAGATATTAGGGAAGCTAAAAGGCAGTTAGAGAACAATATCGCAGATAAGGTGAAAGACGACCAATGAGATTCTTTCAGTATTTTGGTAGTAAAAGAACAGTCAAGGAGGAGGTGACATGCATCAGGAATAGTAAAGGAGAATTTAAAAATACAGACAGTGAAATAGCAGATTCTCTAAACTTGCATTTTTCTGAGGTCTTCACATGTGATGAAGTGGATGAACTCCCAGCCATAAAAGGGACTACTAAGGGGGTACTGAGGGGTTTGGAAAGTGTAGAGGGAGAAGTGCTGCTCAGATTAATTAAGCTGAAATCAAACACATCACTGGCACCAGATAATATTTATCCTCTCATTGTTAAGAAGGTTAGCGAGTACAGATATAAATCCTTGACTTATATAGTACAGTAAAACCTCGATTATCCACCAGTGGATTAATCATCTGTCTCTGTTAACCATTAGGGTAAAACAAACAAAAAAAAAAAAAGATATTGCGCTTGCCAGAGTCTACCTATTACTGTACTGCCCTGAGGTACGTTGCAAGCTGTGCACATTGGTACAACTCTCCCTTGTACTAGCACTTAGTGTTCCTCTCCAGCACCACGTGTCATACCGCATTTTGAAATCACAGTATTAAATTATATTTATTAGAACATTAGAACACTCTAGACGAGAACAGGCCATTCAGCCCAACAAATCCTGCCATTCCTACCTACTTATTTCTTCCAAAAAATCATCAAGTCGAGTTTTGAAAGTCCCTGAAGTCTTATTGTCTACCACACTACTTGGTCGCTTATTCCAAGGGTCTATCATTCTTTGTGTAAAGAAAAACTTCCTAATGTTTGTGCGAAATTTACCCTTAACAAGTTTCCAACTGTGTCCCCGTGTTCTTGATGAACTCATTTTAAAATAACAATCTCGATCCACTGGAATAATTCCCTTCATCATTTTAAACACTTCAATCATGACACCTCTTAATCTACTTTTAGTTAAACTGTAAAGGCTCAGCTCTTTTAATCTTTCTTCATAATTCATCCCCTGTAGCCCTGGAATCAGCCTAGTCACTCTTCTCTGGACTTTTTCTAGCACTCTTATGTACTTTATGTAGCCTGGAGACCCAAATTGCACCCAGTACTCCAGATGAGGCCTCACCAGTGTGTTATAAAGCTTGAGCAGAACCTCCTGTGACTTGTACTCCACACATCAAGGCGCTATATAACCTGACATTCTGTTAGTCTTCTTAATGGCTTCTGAACACTGTCTGGAAGTCGATAGCTTAGAGTCCACTATGACTCCTAAATCCTTCTCATAAGGTGGACTCTCGATTTTCCAACCACACATTGTGTATTCAAACCTAATATTTTTACTTCCTATGTGTAATTCTTTACATTTACTGACATTAAATTTCATCTGCCACAAATGTGCCAAAGCCTGTCTGCTGTTCATGTCCTTCTGTGATGATATAACGGATTCCAAATTATCTGCTAATTCACCTATCTTGGTATCATCTGCAAACTTAACCAGCTTGTTACTTATATTTCTATCTAAATCATTCATATATATTAAAAATAGCAGCAGCCCTAACACTGACCTCTGCTGGTCACCACTCTTAACATCGGCCAATTCTGATGATATTCCTCGCACCATCACACCCTGCTCCTGTGTCTGTGCCAATTCTGTCCCCATCTAAAAACATCATCCTGAACTGCCACTTCTTTTAGTTTGATGCCCAACCTCTCATGTGGCACCTCGTCAAATGCTTTCTTAAAGTCAAGATAAGTAATCTCATCTGCTCCACTTTGATCGTATCCTTTTGTTGCCTCCTCATAGAATTCCAGCATGTTAGTAAATCACGACCTCCCTGTTCTGACCCCACACTGACTGTTCCTAATAACTCCTGTTTTTGCCATCTGCTGCTCAATCTTCTCCTTAATAATTCCTTCCATTAATTTTTCTGTGATGCATGTTAAGCTTACTGGCCTATAGTTGCTTGGATCTGCCCGGTCACCCATTTTATATAATGGGATGATATTTGCCATTTCCAGTCCTTCTGAATCTCTCCATTGCACAGTGACTTCCTAAAAATATGGGTCAAGGGTTTATATCTGTACTTGCTAGCCTCCTTAAGAACTCGAGGGTAAATATGATCTGGTCCTGGTGATTTGTTTGATTTCAGTTTATTTAATCTCAGCATCTCTTCTCTCTCTACAATTTCCAAATTATTCCAAATTTCCAAATTATGTGCCTTCAGTTTTAATTTCATTTTGTAGCTTTACTTATAGCTTTTAAATTAATCTGCTATACATTGTTATGGCCAATAAATGTATGCATGCAGTGTTGGATTTGTCAAAAAAAAATTGAAAATTATTCTACATTTATGAAATAGGAAAAGTGCTTCAAGTATTGCTTCAATATTACGGAGCAAGAAGAACAACAGTGAACAATATAAAGTATGATGCCGACAAAATGGGAACCCCTGATAGTAATATTATTCCGTATTAATGTTCTTCAGTATTTTAATCTTCTTTTTAAATTCTGTTATGTTTTGTTAAAACATTGTGATATGCAGGCAGCTTGTGATGCACTGTGTGGGAGCAGAAAGGGTGGAATGAATGCTGTAAGTGATGGGACTGAGTGAGGGGCTTCTGTTCTGTAAGGGACGATTAAATTCACAAAGTAAAACATTCAATGATGTGGTGTAGTTTTTCCAATATGGTAAATGGTGAGTGGCAAATTTACATATCATTCCTTTTTGTTTTTATTAGCATTTAATAATAAGAATAATAATAATAATAATAATAATAATACATTTTATTTATATAGCGCCTTTCCCATGCTCAAGGCACTTAAACTCAAGTGCTACCATTACCATTACCATAACTTTAACTCAAGGCATTTCCCATACTACTCCTACTATTTTGGAATTGGGATTAAAAATAGGAATATTATATTTGACAAAAAATATTAGATTAAGTTGAAAGATGATATCAAGCAGAAAGCTACAGAATGCACTTTGGCTTTAATGGCAATTTGGATTTCCAATAGAATGATGTTCATGCAGAGGTCTTATGTTGTACTGAAAATTCAGTCATTATATAGATTCAGATCACAAGACAAGACAGGCCTTTCAAGTGCACTTTTTCAAAGTCAATCGTCTAATCAGAGTTTTTAAAGAGTGGGCAAAATTATAGAAATTACATACCGGAACAAACTTGGCATTTACTAGAAGTGAATAGAAAAACAAGTAAAGTCCATGTCTGGTGTAAAATAAGTATGTTAGCCATTTTGTATTCATCTTTTGCACTAAACAATCTTGCATTAGAATTTATAATTTGGCATAAAATAATTTGGAATAATTTGCATTTAGGTTCATTGTACCCAAATGTAGTATTTTTCTTTAACCAGTAACCAAAATGATATCCAATGCTGGAAACTACTTTGAATCTGCTTCTGCCATTCTGTGACCCTGACCTACTGTCTGGTGTTAAACGCTTATGTATTATTCTGTGACTTGTAATGTATCCCAGCAGTTTCAAGTGACCATGAACAGCATCAGCCTGACTCAGGGCAGACTTGCTCACATTAGAACATTAGAACTGTCCGGACGTGAGCAGGCCATTCGTCCGAAAAAAGCTCACCAGTCCTATCCATTTAATTCTACCAAAATAACATCAAGTTGAGTTTTCAAAGTCCCTCAAGTCCTCCTGTTTACCACACTACTTGGTCACTTATTCCAAGTGTCTGTGGTTATCTGTATGAAGAAAAACTTCCTAATGTTTGTGTGAAATTTACCTTAACAACCCAGCACACATGCACCTGGTGGACTCATGCGGGCAGACTGTGGGCAGTGTGGGTCTGGACAAACCCACTGGCCCAATGCAGGGGCTGCTATAAGAAGACCCCTAAAAAAGTTTCCCAGATGACCCAAACTGGGTTAATAACCAGCAGGACAAGTCCAATAAATCCCTCTTTGGCTAGTGATGGTACAGAAACATTACGCAGATCATATAAGGACCCCCGTAGTTCCCCACTTTTTAATGCTGTCTTAGAGTAAGTAATGTAGATTAGTATTCTCTGTGAGTTTTACATTTTGATTTTAGTTGTATAAATAACAATTTGATTGACTTTAGAAAATAATGATTTTAAATTGCCTTAAAGTGCACAATTTTGTTTTATATTATTGGTATAATTTTCTTGTTTAGGAAAAAAAAAGAGCTGGATTGGTATTAATAAATGGAAAAGCGTTTTGTAAGAATAAATAGTTTAAAGCCACATTAGCATTGTGTTTTCTAATTCCTTATCTTATTAATGAATGCATTGTAAGTCTTTCTAATTACACGTAGTGTAACACTAAAAAACAAGTTTCAAGGAAAGGACCAGAAAGAGGAACAGCAGTAATGGTAGCTCTACCACCTTACAACAAAGTGACTGGGGTTGACATCTCAGGTCCTGCCTTCATGGAGCTTCCATTTTCTCCCAGTGTTAGTGTGGCTTTTCTGCCACAGTTCAAAGACATACAGGTATAGGTGGATTGGTGACACCACAATTAGCTCCTGATGAATTTATGTATTCACCTAGTGATTCACCCGTGATCGTCAGAGGTGACTGTGTGCAGAGGGTGCAGACCTATAAATACCCTGGACTGCCAATACTGATGCTCTCTGCAAGAGAGGACAGAGCCGCCTGTACTTCCTTAGAAGACTGGCGTCCTTCAACATCTGCAATAAGATGCTGCAGATGTTCTATCAGACGGTTGTGGCGAGCGCCCTCTTCTACACGATGGTGTGCTGGGGAGGCAGCATTAAGAAGAAGGATGCCTCACGCCTGGACAAACTGGTGAGGAAGGCAGGCTCTATTGTAGGCACAGAGCTGGACAGTTTGACATCTGTGGCAGAGCGACGGGCACTGAGCAGGGTCCTGTCAATCATGGAGAATCCTCTGCATCCACTGAACAGAATCATCTCCAGACAGAGGAGCAGCTTCAGCGACAGACTGCTGTCACCGTCCTGCTCCACTAACAGACTGAGGAGATTGTTCCTCCACCAAACTATGTGACTCTTCAATTCCACCCGGGGGGGTAAACATTAACATTATTCAAAGTTATTGTCTGTTTTTACCTGCATTTTTATTGCTCTTTAATTTAATATTGTTTTTATCAGTATACTGCTGCTGGAGTATGTGAATTTCTCCTTGGGATTAATAAAGTATCTATCTATCTATCTATCTATCTATCTATCTATCTATCTATCTATCTATCTATCTATCTATCTATCTATCTATCTATCTATCTATCTATCTATCTATCTATCTATCTATCTATCTGATGGGCTGGTGACGTGTCAAGGGATTCTCCCTACCTGTGCCCATTGCTTGTTGAGTTAAGCTCCAGTTTCCCCTCAACCCCACCCTGAATAATTAGGTATCGGAAATGAATGTATGGACCAGTAAGGTATGACTTTTTTTTCAGGTTCCTTACCAAATTTGTGCCTCCCCTGGCTGTTTTGGCCAATGTTGCCCTGATGTGTAAATCCCACATAGAACCTGCACTGGCCTAATGTCAGTTTGTTTGCTGGGAAGTTTCCAACTGTGTCCCTGTGTTGGTATTAAACTCATTTTAAAGTCACCATCTCGATCCCCTGCACTAATTCCATTCATCATTTTAAACACTTCAGTCAGGTCTCCTCTTAATCTTCTTTTGCTTAAACTGTAAAGGCTCAGCTCTTTTAATCTTTCCTCATAACTCATCCTCGGTAACCCTGAATCAGCCTAGTTGCTCTCCTCTGGACCTTTTCTAGTGCTGCTATGTCCTTTTTGTAGCCTGGAGACCAAAACTGCAACACAGCACTCCAGATGAGGCCTCACCAGTGTGTTATAAAGCTTGAGCAGAACCTCCTGTGACTTGTACTCCACACATCAAGGCACTATATAACCTGACATTCTGTTAGCCTTCCTAATGGCCTCTGAACATTGTCGAGAAGTCGATAGCTTAGAGTCCACTACGACTCCTTAGTCCTTCTCAGAAGGTGTACTTTTCATTGTCAGACCTCCAATTGTGTATTCACACCTAACATTTTTACTTCCTGCATCTGGTAAGAAGTTAAGCAAAATGACGCCTGTTATTAGCTATCTAAAAAGATTACAATATTCAAGCTTTTGAAGCAACTCAGGCTCCTTCTTCTTGCATATTGTAATCATTTTAGTTAGCCAATAACAGGCGTCATTTTGCTTGACTTCTCACCATAACCATAATGGCTAACACAGTACAACACCCTAGCACTACTAGGGACTTTATTCTTACAATAAAGTCCCGCACACAACACAGTGCTCCAATAAACACAATATTCCGTCTTTCTTCTGCCACCTCCACTCCTCACTCGCAACCTCATCCTCCTCCACCTGACTCTGGCTTCTGAATGGAGTGAGGTGGCCTCCTTTACAGGGCACCGGGAAGTGCTCAAGAGTGTCTCTTGATTAACCTCCGGCAGCACTTCCGTGTGTGGCGGAAGTGCTGCATAGGAACCCTGCTCCTCTTCTGGCAGCACTTCCGGGTGTGGCAGAATTGCTGCATTCCAAGACTCTGGAGCTGTCCAGGTGCCCCCTGGTGATGGCCACAGACCCCCAGTGGTTTGAGCTTCTGAGCTCCAAATCCATGGCCCCGATGTAAATCCAGGAGGCTGCCCTCTCATGTCCCGGGGGAGGTACTTCTAGTAGTATGCCCATTCCCCCGGTCTTCTCTTACAAAGGGCGTCCCGTCCGGGCAGGATCCCCAGCCGTCCATCACATACTTTACATTTAATTACATTAAATTTCATCTGCCATTGTATGTTGTCCAAGTCACCCTGTGATGATTCAATGGATTTGAGATTATCGAACCAATCCACCTATCTTACTGTCATCTGCAACTAATTTAGGCTAATTTAATTTTTCTCATTAAAATGCATGTGTTATAAATGAGGGTGGACAGCAGAGTATTCTGAGAAAAAAGCAATAAATTCATGTGGGGAACATGGAAGCTGTACCTAGATGGTGCTTAAAGTGGGATTTGAACCAAGGAGCTGTAATGCAGCAGCGCTTATCACTCGCAAACTGACAAGATTTGATTCTTTCAATCTCTGTTCATAGCTCAGACCTCTCAGGTCTGGAATCAGCCTGGTTGCTCTTCTCTGGACCTTTTTCTAGTGCTGCTATGTCCTTTTTGTAGCTTGGAGACCCAAACTGCACCCAGGACTCCAGATGAGGCCTCACCAGTGTGTTATAAAGCTTGAGCAGAACCTCCTGTGACTTGTACTCCACACATCAAGGTGCTATATAACCTGACATTCTGTTAGCCTTCTTAATGGCTTCTGAACAGTCTGGCAGCTGGTACTGTCGAGTCCACTAAAACTCCTGAGTCCTTTTCATAAGACGTACTCTCGATTTTCATACCACCCATTGTGTATTCAAACCTAACATTTTTACTTCCTTGTAATACTTCCATGGCAGCTAAGTAAATTAATTTTCTGGTTTGCGCAGCGTCTTCTGCCATTAGGCATATTATTAGTTACTAAAAGCAGAGCAGTGTTCTGAAAACATACTGAAAGGGTTCCATCAAATTAT
The DNA here is from genome assembly GCF_900747795.2 of Erpetoichthys calabaricus. Classification (NCBI taxonomy): domain Eukaryota; kingdom Metazoa; phylum Chordata; class Cladistia; order Polypteriformes; family Polypteridae; genus Erpetoichthys; species Erpetoichthys calabaricus. The sequence continues at coordinate 13,068,495 of NC_041395.2, forward strand.
CAGAAGTGAAGTAATAGGTGAGTTAGGAGGCTACAACACACTCGAGAACGTGTGGCAGAAATGGTAAGTGAAAGGTAGGCCTCAGCATCAAGAGAAGACTTCTTTAATGTTGGGGTTACAGAAGCGATTTTCAGAGTACAGTGGAACCTCGGTTTGCGAGCATAATTCGTTCCGGAAACGTGATTGTAGTCCAAAGCACTCGTATATCAAAGTGAATTTCCCCATAAGAAATAATGGAAACTCAGATGATTTGTTCCACAACCCAAAACTATTCATATAAAAATGATTAATACAAAATATAAAGTAAAAATACATAAAACAAATTAACCTGCACTTTACCTTTGAAAAGAATCACGGCTGGTGTGAGTGAGTTTCTAAACTCTTGTGGGATTCCACCCAATAGGATGACACGCGGAGGAGCGTCCCAAAGCAATCGCAGTCTCCCAGCGCTGTAGCAGTTCGCCGTAAAAGCGAATCCGAAAAGATCGCAGACATGCTATAAGCGCCTGCCATCGATGGGTGATACAAGGAACAAGGAACATTATAAATGTGCAGGGCCCTGCCTGACTGCTGTGTCTGTGTATAAATAACCGCGCTGTTGCTGTTTCAAGCTGAATAAAGCTGGTGTTGCTAAAGTACTGAGACTCAGCTTCGTGTTTTAGGGTGCAAGACAGGGACTCACACGTCACAGCACACACGCACGTGCACACACACATACACACACACACAAGCGCGTGCATGCACACACACGAGCGAGCACGCACGTGCACACACACATACACACACGCGAGCGCGCGCGCACACACACACAATCACAATGCTAATGCTGTAGTAAACAGTATACGCTCGTACGGATGTTGACTATATGAGTGAGGCATGCCGACTCAGACGGAGAATAGGAGACGATTGCCCACAATTCCGCAGCGAGAGAGAGAGAAGAACCATCAGCTCAGTTGTGATCACATGACGCTCAGCAGACAAAGCGTATACATACTTACTCATACTGCAAGACCTCGCTCGTTTATCAAGTCAAAATTCCATCCATCCATCCATTTTCCAACCCGCTGAATCCGAACACAGGGTCACGGGGGTCTGCTGGAACCAATCCCAGCCAACACAGGGCACAAGGCAGGGAACCAATCCTGGGCAGGGTGCCAACCCACCGCAGGACACACACAAACACACCCACACACCAAGCACACACTAGGGCCAATTTAGAATCGCCAATCCACCTAACCTGCATGTCTTCGGACTGTGGGAGGAAACCGGAGCGCCCGGAGGAAACCCACACAGACACGGGGAGAACATGCAAACTCCACGCAGGGAGGACCCGGGAAGTGAACCCAGGTCCCCAGATCTCCCAACTGCGAGGCAGCAGCGCTACCCACTGCGCCACCGTGCCGCCCAAGTCAAAATTTATTAAAAATTTTTGCTCATCTTGCAAAACACTCATAAACCAAGTTACTCGCAAACCGAGGTTCCACTGTAGTTGGTACCGAGTCAGTGTCAAAGGGATGTATTTACTATTGTCATAATAGTCTGGTTTGGTGAGTGTGGTGGGGATGAGGCTCGGTGTGCAAGCAGTGGACCTAATGTTACAAAGCAGGTCATTTCAATCAATACATCCGGCGCCGCCGTGAGTGGCAGCCTTTTCAGCAGCTCCGTGTATGACTGAATATGTATGTGTACTTTTCTACTTTTATTTTTCTATTTTTATTTATTGATCACTCCTACCACTTTATTTTATGTGGATTCCTTCCCTGGACACACTTACTTTTACAACGTGGGCATGGATTTTAACACGCCGAGACTCGCCTATTCAAGTACTCAACTTCGGGCGCTGAGAACAAATGCCAGTGCCGGTGTGGTTCCATATTTACCCGACGAGGTAAGAAGGCGGTATCGTGGCAGCAGAGCCGGCACTAAGCTAAAAAAGAAGCGGCTTGCGAGAAAGTGGCGTTTCAAGCCTTCGGTGCCTTCTGTGATTCTGGGGAATGTAAACTCAATCTCAAATAAGATCGACGAACTGGCTGCGCTGGTGAAAAATGTAAGGACCTACAGAGAATGCAGTTTGTTGTGTTTCTGCGAAACCTGGCTAAATAACACCATCCCAGATGCCAACGTGGAGCTATCCGGGTTTAGCACAGTTAGAGCGGACAGAGATGCAAGTACCTGTGGTAAGCACAAAGGAGGAGGACTCGCTCTCTATGTTAATACACGGTGGTGTCACTTTTGTGAATTTCCCATCGGGATTAATAAAGTATCTATCTATCTATCTATCTATCTATCTATCTATCTATCTATCTATCTATCTATCTATCTATCTATCTATCTATCTATCTATCTATCTATCTATTAATACAAGAAATGGAGATTGAACTGGTGAAAATGTGGAAAAGCCGTCGAATGGTGATGGAAGACCGGGAAAATATATATAAGGAGGATGAATAGTTTAGGTTTTGAAATTTTATCGAAAAAAAAATTTTATCGAAAAAAAATTGAAATTATTTTAGATAGTAATAAGTCCATACATAAGTAATACATTCAATTTTCAGATCTCCCATTGTGTATTCAGACTTAACATCTTGACATCCTACATATAATACTTTACATTTACTTACATTAAATTTATTTGCGTACACTTTTATGCTGTCTCACAGTAACAATTTAGCTGATTCTACATGATTCGCCTTTCAACTTAGTTTGATGTCATCTGCATCCTTAACCAGCTTATTGATTATTTCAGGGGTCCCCAACTCTGGTCCTGGAGGGCCGAAGTGACTGCAGGGTTTCATTATAACTGTTTTCTTAATGATTAACCTGTTTTTGCTACTAATTATCTTCTTTTGAATTAATGTAAAGTTTAAAAATGACACAATTCAAACATAAACATGTGGGGTATTGTTTTAGACTCACTGATCAGAAATATTGTATTATTTTTGGTTTTTGATCCTTTCTTAAAGATCTAGCCTTCTATGGACTTCTATCAGATTGTCTCTGAAATAACTTGAAAGTGCCGAACGTTATTGGCACCCAACTTTGTTTATTCCGTATTCATCAAAAATCAGACTTTGCTTTAGAGTTGTAGAGTCAGAAGAATATTTCAAATAATAACACAAATGAAAATGGCAAAGACAAAAATGACGGGACTCTTCACCTAAGATTTTGTTGCAAAACCTTTAGAGTTTACAATCAATGCAAACAAGCGATTCCTAGAGCTCTCCATGAGACTTCTGTTACCTGTCCACAGGTTGTTTTGCCCACTTGTCCTGAGCAAACTGCTCCAACTGGGTCAGGTCTCCTCTAGACGGCAAGTTTCAGTTCTTTCTATAGATGTTCTACAGGATTCAAATCAGGTGACAACTCCTAGAAGGCCACTTCGCAATAGTCTGTAGCAGCTGGGACACCTCCACGCTGGGAGGATGAGGGGGAGCAAGCGTGGATAGGGTGTTACCTTCCCCGGGACGCTAGATGGTATACCCCCCTTGGGTTGCAGCGGTGCCTCAGACTCCCGCAGGGCTTCTTGGGAGTTGGAGTGTGGTGCTGCCCTGTTGGGATCCACAGGCACCACCAGGGGGTGCTGCAGCAGGAGCTGCTGAGCCCTCATGGGCAGAGCTTCTGCCACATCCAGAAGTGGTGCTGGAAATAGGTCATAGGGTGGGCTATAAAAGGAGCCAGCAGCCACTACTCGAGGAGCCAGAGTTGACAGGAGGAGGACGAAGCCTGACTGGAGGAGTGGAGGAGAAGGAAAAAGAGTGAAGGAAGACTTATTGTTTTTTCATCGTGCTGTGCTTGGACTGTGTTGCTGTGCTTGTTGGAGATGGGGAAGACATTTCCCCCAAAGGAAAAGAAAAAAATTAAACATGTGTTCCTAGAAATTGTGTCCCATGCTTGCCTGTGTTGGGTTCAGGTGGCAATGCCAGCCTGGTGGTCCATAAGTCCAATGTTTTATTCTTTGCCATTCTTGGGTGCCTTTAGTTGTAAGTTTTGTCTCCTTATCCTGTGACTGAGACTAAGCTTTCTGACACTGGGCAGTACGTTTCACTCCAGAATGTCTTGGGATTCCATTGTCCCCAACGCACACAGTGCCAGACACAGCAAAGCAGCATCAAAACATAACCAAGCCTCCTCCATACTCCATGGTAAGTCTGATGTTCTTTTCTTTTCATTTGTGGAAAATCCAGTGTTATCTCATCTGTCCAAAGGACATTCTCCCATTAGTATTTTGAAATATGCATGTTAGCAAATTTTATCTGTCTCCATTGAACCCACTATCACTAAAAAATTGATAGCAGGTGTGATCAGACACTGATGAACCTTCACCTTGGAGTTCAACTTGTATCTCTTTGGAAGTTGTCCTTGGTGTTTTATCTTGGTGTTCTCACTATCCTTCTGCCCATTCTGGGGTTGATTTTCCTCTCGCGGCCGTGTCCAGGAGGTTGGCTACAGCTCCATGGACCTAAAAGATTCTTAATAATATTTGCAACTGTTGTCACAGGACCATCAAGCTGCTTGAAGATGGCCTTCTAGCCTTTTTCTTCAACTTGATTGTCTATCATTTTCTTCCTGGGCTCCTCAGCCAACTCTATCTTTTGCTTTCTTTGGTCCATTTTCAGTGTGGGACACACGATGACACCAAACATCAGAATGACCGCTCTTCTCCTTTTAAATTAGCTGATTGACTGATTGCACAATTGGGGACATGTATGATACAAGTTTGAGAAAATCACTTAAATCCAATTATTTATGATCTTTTCTAGGGGTCCCAACAAATGTGTCCAGGTCCTTTTAGAAGATCTTTGTAGAATAAGCCACACTTGATCTCTTGTCACACTTGCTTTGTTTTACTCAAATGACACATCAGTGGCATGCAGGGACACACAAGGACAATTGCTTGTCATTTCATCACCTTTCAGGAGGGAGACAGAACGTTTTCAGTAAGTTATAAGGGGACCAACAAATTTGTCCACGTCTGTATCCTTTCCGACCCCTTCCTAATTCCACTGAGTATAAGGCACATGGGATCACGCATGTCACTAAAAATGTTTCTGATTATTCATTTTAACTCCAGCTAGCTTACTCAAGAAGACAGGCATTTCAATGTGAAGTAAAGCATGAATCCTGCAGAAACTGAAAAATACAGAGAAGCGGACAATCAGGAAGTGGTTAATTCCACAATACAACCGCAAATCTGATTTATGAAAAGTTAAAGCTAATTTGGCAAAAACCTAGACAGCAATGTTAATTAAACAGGCAAAACAGAATGGTTGTAACTTTCAGCCTACTTTCTCTGCCTCAGCAGTCCGCTGAATCTGCATTTCTTGTTAAAACAAATCGTTTAAGAAACCTCCTTTTTGTCTTAAATGTTATAAATAGCGCAGGGCTACTCTGCTCGCTTCACAGAGCAACATAGAGGGTTGTATGGTTTTATTGTTAATTGGAGCCTAATTATTGGCAGTGATTGACAACGCAGGGTTTCAGACACTATCTTTACAGAAATGATCGATCAACAAGGTAAATTCAGCTCTTAGTTTCTGCTCCATTACTGTTGTACAACTAATACGTGCTAGTAGCATGCTTCGAAAACGGCGGTTGCCATTTTTTAGCAAATTGATGCCCTATATTTAGTAATTCACTTTGCCTTGGATCCTGTTGATTATATATTTATTGTGCACTATATCTAGAAAAATTGAAATTAATTATCCACTCTGCCTTTACAGAAAGTGAATCAGTTACAGGATACGGTAAAGTCAGAGCTTAATTTGCGCCTTAATTTGGGCTGGTTGGAGCCCTTTGTGCCAAATGTGCTGTGGGACTCCAAGAATCTACATAAAATATTTATTTTAAATTTGTTACAATTAGCACATTTACATGCACTTCAATAACCCAATTATTCACAGAAACCTGATTTCTAAAATGCTGTGTAAACTCTTTATTCCGATCAGAGAAATCAAGAATAAAATAAAATGAAATAGAGAAGAGTGTCAGGAGTAATTTGTGACAGATGGATATCAGCAAGAGTGAAAGAAGGTCTACAGGATGGTAGTGAGACCAGCTATGTTATATGGGTTGGAGATGGTGGCACTGATCAGAAAGCAGGAGACTGACCTGGAGGTGGCAGAGTTAAAGATTTGCATTGGGTGTGACGAGGATGGATAGGATTAGAAATGAGGCCATTAGACGATCAGCTCATGTTGGAAGTCAGAGAGGCGAGATTGTGTTGGTTTGGACATGTGCAGAGGAGAAATGCTGGGTATATTGGGAGAAGGGTGTTAAGGATAGAGCTGCCAGGGAAGAGGAAAAGAAGAAGGCCTAAGAGAAGTTTTTATGGATGTTGTGAGAGAGGACATGTAGGTGATGGGGGTAACAGAGCAAGATGACGAAGACAGGAAGATATGGAAGAAGATGATCTGCTGTGGTAACCCCTAACGGGAGCTGCCGAAAGAAGAAGAAGAAGAAGAGAGAAATTGAGTTATTGACCTCTGAGAAACCTGGTTAAAAAAGGTAGATTTCTTCATGAATTACTTGATTATGTGGTCATGTAAACCTTGAGTCTCTTGCACCCCTTGCTAGCACTCTGATCTTTGATTTAATAGAATTTTCAACCAAGATGAAAGTAGGACTGATTTGCTGGCATCGACTCTTAACTTTGTCTATTTCAATTGTGGTGTTAAAATAAACATTGCGTATGCAAGAGATTTAGTGCCTGGCTTTCTAAAGTTTAGAACATTTCCTATTTGAAATTGTATTTACAATCTTGGACTTTTCTTTTGGATTAAGATTTGTTATTGAAAGCATTTTCTCACTCTTAGTCTGTTTGTTTTGCTCCAAATAAGGGGATGTTTCATTACTTTGTTTCAATTTCCAGTTAGTTTGGTTGGGTTCCACACTGAAAACTTTTATGTGAACCTAATATTGCAAACATATCAATCAACGTTCCACCAGTGCTCTATGAATAAGTGGAAAACGTTTAGCACTAGAATCCCTGAATCCTGCGAAAATATTTGTAATGCTAGACTACCTTAAATTCCTCAGCCGTGTCAATCAGCACAGGCAGCAGGCAGTCTGCTATCCCATCCTTCATCGAGGCAGCTGAAGACAGAAGCAAAATTCTCAGACCTGAAATGAATTGGAGTGAGGTGTCTGGAGTTGTAGAGGGTAAATAATATATTGTTATTTGGAAGACATACATTTCATGTGTGTTCCGTGTCTACAACGACCTGTGTAAATGTAGGATGACAGGAAATGCGAGGCAAGAAATGTTGAACTTTTCTAATGTTATAGTAATAATGAGAAAATGCTGATGTGAAATGTATAATGACTGCGAAGACTGAAGTCCAAATATCAAATAAACACTTTTACTAACGGTATAACAAAACAAGTGTGCTTTTATTCAAGAAATTATTTGACTGTTGTACTTTGAGCTTTTCTTTTTAAGGTAATTCAACTTTGTTCTTGCTTCTGTCCTTCGTTTAGATATTTATGGCATTTAGTCTTAGTTTAGTGTTTTTTCTGCCTAATTCTTTTATTGTTTGCCCAAACTTTAATTTCCATGTTACGATTAAGCATCTAATTATTTAGGCACATCTTTTAGTTTCATTTTGTGTTTGTTAATCTTGCAATATTTATTTAATTCCTATTGTTCAATCCTTTGGGCTTTATAAATATCACATCAACCCTAATTTTGCATCTCCTTGTTAACTTAATTAGGTTATTTCAGTACACATTAAAGCGCGTTCTGTTTAAAGATTAAATCATGGATGCGTTTCAGTGTTAGATCAGGATTTGAGTACAGTCAGTAGGTTTCTTCCTTTTACCATTTGGAATAGTGCTACAGTATAATTGTAAATATCGTACTATTTAATTATTTTTGTGCTGCTGAGCAATGTCTGCAATCAGTTGGTGTTACTTTTGTTGTGGAGAAAATGGGCTTCCATTTTCTCTTTTCTAACTGGTAATTTCCAGTAATGTTTACTCCTCAAGAGACCCGGTCCTAAATTTTCATCAAGTAAAGGGCTCATTGCCGGCATGGAGGAGAATTGAGAGAGATGTGAAAAAATTGTGGTGCCGGATTTTTCTGTGCTTTATCACACACTGTGGTTCTGAGGCTAGGGATTTGCACTTGTAATCGGAAGGTTGCCGGTTCAAATCTCGTAAATGCCAAAGGTGACTCTACTCTGTTGGGCCCTTGAGCAAGGCCCTCAAAATGCAATTGCTCCATCCTAGGTATGACGTTAATCTGCATCCAGCCCTGCATGTTGGCCCTCCAACCTGCAGGGAAAAACCTGGGGGTTGGTGGCAGAACTGGCACTCCAGCCACCATAGAAAACCTCCCACTGTTCCATTCAATCTGAATTAGTGTGGTGCTGAGGTGTCACCTGTTGTATGGCTGCACTCAGGTCCTAACCTGGTATCCTGAGTTGGTTTGTCATGTGGTGGGTGCAGCAATGCGCTGTATCAGCGCCAGCTCCTTACCTCTACCACACACTGAATGGGCCATCTGGCCAAACCAATCGAAAGGCCTCTGCTGTTACTAATGTCTGTTACTTTTGCTTCGGAAGGAGGGCTCACTCGATCATATTAAAGGGGGTGAATATTTATTTGATTCATTATTTTTTTTTTATATTTGTAATTATTTTAGACCACTTTCCAGAGATTTGTTTTCACTTTGATATTAAAGAGACATTTTTCTTTTGATCAGTATCAAGAAAGGCAAAATAATGTGAAGACCTTACTTGGAAAATCGGAGCCTCACTTTGGGACTTTGCTGTGATCTCTCAATAGGAGACACTTGTGCGACTACTGTGTTATTTTTTCCTCAGGAGAAAAATCTGAGAAGCATGCAACCAAAGAAAATATTTGTAGTTTTATTTCTTTGTGATTTCATTGTTGTCTAGGAGAAACCAAAAAGATATCAAGGAGATACTGATTTTCTTATTCCTTTGGGTTGGAGTTTCTGTTTTAGCCCTTTTCCATGACAGAGTCTGAGTAGAAACAAAGGAAAAGATGGTGTGAAATCTGTAGTGACCACTGTTACGAGACATTCCTCGACCTCCTTAAGCTGAAGAGTTGAAGATGGTTGACCAGGTGACAGGAAAAACAATCTTTCTTCTTTGACATCTTTATGGAAAAAGAATGGCAAAGAAAGGTCTTAGTTGTTTCTCAAGAAATTACCAGAAGAGTGGACAGACGATCCGATCGTCAACAGATTTTGTGAACTATCAGCACACATGGTGGTAGTGAAGTACACATCTGAATGACGAGTAAGCCTCTTTGAAAAGTACTGACAGGGGACGGGGAACAGAAACAGTTTATTCTACGACTGATCTCAGCTTCATCAGACCTACAAGAGTGGAACAATCTGATGCTGTTCAGTCCAGATGACATAAAAACACTAAAAATGGAGTGATCTCTAAATGTTGTTTGTTTTCTTTACAATTTTGTGGGTTTCTTATAAATATGACAAAGAATTAAACTAGCCATGTGGAGAACAGGATTCTGTTAGTTTTTTTTTTTTTGGACCACCCAAAAATGTTGCATGGTATTTATGATTTTTTTTACATGCATGTGTGTGACTGTGTGTCTTTATTGGTATTTTATTATTGTCAGATGTTCTCAGGAGACGTGTGAATAAAAACTTCATTGTGCTAAGAACTGCCACACATGGACATCAGTGGATCGCCCTGCAGGCTAATCTGAGGTATGTAGTACTACTCTGAGACGAGAGGGGCTGCTGGTGCTAATCATTTCCTATCCCGTTTCCCTAAACAGTGCCTAGAAGTTGGTCAGTGAAGGCAGCTGACTCCGCCCCTTCCGATGTCTCCAGCCTATAAAATACGGGGTTGCCAGAAGGAGGCGTGGCTCTGTGAGCAGAGCACACCACAGGATGGAGCTCCTATCCTTTGACATCCAGGAAGGACGACTTCCCTAAGCCTTACTTGGCTTCCTATTTTTTTTTTCCTTCTGATTTCTATTCCGTGCCATAGAGTACTTATATTGTTTTTTGTTGACTTTGGTTAATTGGGAACAGCCGGATTGTCTTCCCAGTATTTATCATTTGGACTTGTCGTTCATCACTCGACCATGTTACACATGACCATGAACTTCAGGTTGAACTTGAACACTACTTTACTTGGCAATATATCATCCATCCATCCATCCATGATCCAACCCACTATATCCTAACGACAGGGTCAAGGGGGTCTGCTGGAGCCAATCCCAGCCAACACAGGGCGCAAGGCGGGAAACAAACCCCGGGCAGAGCGCCAGCCCACCGCAGGGCACAAACACACACACCAAGCACAAAGTAGGGACAATTTTTGATTGCCAATGCACCTAACCTGCATGTCTTAGGACTGTGGGAGGAAACCGGAGCGCCCGGAGGAAACCCACGCAGACACGGGGAGAACATGCAAACTCCACGCAGAGAGGACCGGTAAGCGAACCCGGGTCTCCTAACTGCGAGGCAACAGTGCTACCACTGTGCCACCGTGCCGCCCCTTCTACAATAATAGATAGCAATAATAAAAATCCTCGGGTACTGTTTAGAACAGTGGCTAAATTAACAAATGGAAATTCAGATCAACAGTGCAAAATACCAACATATATCAGACTTTATGAACTTCTTCAATGAGAAAATTAAAATTATAACATCCCAGATCTCAGCATCACAGTACAAACCAAATACTAGCTTAGCAGACCCTGTCTCACATTGCATTCAGCACTTTAATAATTTTAATCCTGTAACTGAGCAGGAAGTCTTAACTTTAATTTCTAAAATGAAGCCCACTACTTGTTCCCTAAATCCAGTGCCAACAAAACTAGCAAAAATTGCAATGGATGTTCTTGCAGCGCCTATTCTGAACATTATCAGTAGTTCATTATTGCATGGCACAGTACCTGATACACTAAAAGTGTCAGTCATTAAACCATTACTTAAAAAGTCAGACCTTGACCAACACATACTAAATAATTATAGGACTATTTCAAATTTACCGTTTCTCTCTAAAATACTAGAAAAAGTAGTCGCCAGTCAGCTTCAGACACACCTTATGCATTACAATTTTTTTGAGAAATTCCAGTCTGGTTTTCGCACTGGTCATAGTACAGAAACGGCACTAACACGGGTTGTAAATGACATTCTGATATCCTCTGATGAAGGAAACTCAACTGTAATTATGTTGTTGGACTTAAGTGCAGCATTTGACACCATCGACCATTCTATTTTACTACACAGGCTAGAAAATGATGTTGGGCTTACAGGCACCATGCTCGCTTGGTTTAGTTCTTATTTATCAAATCGATTCCAATATGTACAGAAATGTGCTGACAGGACTCCATCATTATACACAGAAGTTCAATATGGTGTCCCGCAGGGCTCAGTACTGGGACCTTTACTGTTTTCACTTTACATGCTTCTACTGGGATCTCTCATTAGGAAACATAATGTTAATTTTCACTCATATGCAGATGACACCCAGTTATACCTTTCATTTAAATCAAATGAAGTTTCTCCGATGTTGTCTTTAATTAGTTGTGTTAGTGAATTAAAGGAGTGGATGAATAAGAACTACTTGTCTTTAAATACAGATAAACCAGAGATGTTAATTGTTGGAGGGAATGACGCTGATCACAACAATATTTTGTCATCATTTAACTCAGTGGGAATCCCCATTAATTTTACTGAATCAGCCCGCAATCTAGGAGTTATCTTTGACTCCTGCATGTCATTTAAAATGCATATTACAAAGTTGTCCAAAACATGTTTCTTCCATCTTAAAAATGTTAGGAAATTAAGGCGCTTTCTAAAGAAACAGGATTCTGAGAAATTAATTCATGCATTTATTTCTAGTAGGATTGACTACTGCAATGCGGTGTTCACTGGATGTTCAAACTGTTCTTTATACAGCCTCCAGTTAATCCAAAACGCGGCTGCAAGAATTATAACAAGAACAAGAAAATGCGAACACATAACTCCAGTTTTTAAATCCTTACACTGGCTGCCGGTTAAGTTTAGGGCAGATTTCAAAATCCTCCTTTTAACATATAAAGCATTAAATGGCCAAGGTCCGGCTTACTTGTTGGAACTTATCATGAATTACAAACCTGAGTGCACATTACGATCTCAAGATGTCGGTCTACTTATGATTCCAAGGATTAATAAAATAACAGTGGGAGGTTGAGCTTTTAGTTACAGGGCCCCTAAACTGTGGAGTGGTCTGCCTGCTAGTATAAGAGATGCCCCTCCGATCTCAGCTTTTAAATCCCGGCTAAACACTCACTACTTCAGTTTAGCACACCCTGACTAGAGCTGCTTATTAACTGTACCGACTGCATCTCTGTTGTTAGTCATTAGCAATACAACATAAGTAACATGATAGTTATAATTGGATACTAACCCTCACCTATTCTGTTTCTCTTCTTGGTACTCAAATGTGGCACTTGGTGCCACGGCCCAACCGTCAAGTTGTTTTGCCTGCCTAAGGTAAAATCATCCCTGATGGAGGAACGCAGGAATCGTGGGAAGGAGGGGTCCTTCAATCGGACTGGCTGGCCCAGCGCTGTTTCAGCCATGGAATGGCCAAATGGGGGAGGCAGCTTGATGGATGAGGTCTCCAGGACTCTAAAAATATCCAAATCTTCTTATGTGATATCATCTACTGTTAAATTCTGCTCCATGCTTCTAAAATTTTTATTTTTATACTGTATTGAGGATTTGTTCTGTTCTGTGTATTGTATTGTATTGTATTGTCATGTGTGAATTTCCCATTGGGATTAATAAAGTATCTATCTATCTATCTATCTATCTATCTATCTATCTATCTATCTATCTATCTATCTATCTATCTATCTATCTGTATTGACCCCCTTCTTTTGACACCCACTGCTCGCCCAACCTACCTGGAAAGGGGTCTCTCTTTGAACTGCCTTTTCCAAGGTTTCTTCCATTTTTCCCTACTAGGTTTTTTTGGGAGTTTTTCCTTGTTTTCTTAGAGAGTCAAGGATGGGGGGCTGTCAAGAGGCAGGGCCTGTTAAAGCCCATTGTGGCACTTCTTGTGTGATTTTGGGCTATACAAAATTAGATTGTATTGTATTGTATTGTTTGGACATGTGCAGAGGAAGAGATGGTGAGTATATTGAGAGAAGGAAGTTAAGGATAGAGCTGCCAGGGAAGAGGAAAAGAGGAAGGCCTAAGAAAAGGTTTATGGATGTGTGAGGGAGGACATGCAGGTGATGGGTGTAACAGAACAAGATGACAAGGACAGAAAGATAAGGAAGAAGATGATCCGCTATGGCAACACCTAACGGGATCAGCCGAAAGAAGATCAAAACCAAACTGACCAGTCAAATTGCTTGGAGAGACCAGATACACACACACACACTCAAACAGACAGTAGCAATTTCTTATATAGTAGGTGGTGTCACAAGTCACATGTTATTATAGTACTGGAATTTTGATAAAATAACCAATGTTCTAATTGTAATTCTTTTTGTTAGTAATTTCTTAGTCATTTCTAGCTAATTTAGGAAGCCATTTTTGATCTTGTCTAGTTTCATCACACCTTTTAGGATCTAACAATAGATTTTGAAGCTTTGTAGTATCAGACCTCTGCCTTTTTTCTTGTCTGACCCTCTGCTTTCCTTTATATTTCCTCTTTATAAAACGATAGTGCCTTTGTGTGGAGTAAAGAGCCAACCTGTGCAAACCCCAAAAATGGTGGTAAAACTATCAGAGAGTTAGTGAGAAAGACAGTCCTGTAAAATGCACCACCCTTAATCATGTCATAGGGAATAAAGGTGAACAATTTATACCCTGTGATTTTACCAGACACAATCAACGCACTAAATTTGTATTTTATTTTTTTACAAGGACTTACATTGTCTGAGATGCGTCTGGCAGGCCTCAGTGTGAATTGTGGTGCCTACTGTACTGTACATCAGTGGATTTGCTGCTCCTTTGGGACTGCTGATATAAACTCTGGGTCATTGAATTGATTTCTATCGGTTTCAGCCAGAATGGCTATGATTTGTTAAATTTAATATAGAAGGTGTTATTCAAGATTTTTTCCTTTGTTGATTTCACGTTTATTATGTACACACAGATTCGTAACAAATAACTGATATTTTAATGCATGTATCAATAATATTTTGCTGTTGCCTCATTGCTCAATACCGATTTTTAGCTCCAATGGAATTTGCCTGTCTTGATGTTTCACGTTCCTAAGTAGAAGTGACCTGTATATCTACCTGTAATGTGAACACATCTGTCCTCTGTAATGGCACACACTGATACGTTTGTGCAGGAATCATCTGCGCCACCAACAACAAATAACACCATACTTGTGAGACGATTCATGGTGTAAACCGACAAAATGAACTAACTAGTGGCTAGTGTATTCATCGCATTTTGCTTTGAAGGACGGCAAAACAGTTCATCAGCTGTTCATGATTAGGTCGAGAAGGTGAAACAAAGCCAGACTGTTATTATCTTGACTATTGGCTGCACCAAGAAATGTGTGGGTATGAGAAATGAGCCGGCAATGGTGGGGCCGTGACTGCTGTCACAGCTGAAATTCTCCTCCATTGTTGTTTTGCTACACTGCCGTCATTAGCCCAATGTGTACTGACCAAAACAGTACACCAATTCCGATCTAACCATTCTCATTCATGTTGCTTAGCCACAAATCAGATACTGATCCGATGAAAGTGACTCAAATCTGATTTGAAAAGACTGGATGTCTAAGTCCAAACAGCCCTGAAAACATTTGATTTGTGTCACATTAAGGCACAAAAGTCATATCTGAGTCACTTCAGACTGGCAATGTGAGCGTAGTGTTTGTTTATTCTTAGCAGCTTAATTAATTCATTATTGGTGGCTGTATACTATATATTCTTTATTTTGTTCCTACACTAATCAATTATGTTAAATTCCTTCTTTTGTTTCAGGGACTTTCTTGTTCCAGCACTGCATGTGACCACAGTTGTGACCAAGCCAAAATCATTCAACTATTCCTGGCTGGAATGGCAGTCCATATGGAGTTTACTCACACCTTCCCCATTCATACTAGCAATGTATCTTTTAGCTGTAGTTTGAAGAATATGTTTAAACGTAAAGACACAACTGTAAACCAAAATGACATTAAACACAGAACAGACATTTGATATGTAATACTGAGTTTTTGTTTCTTTTTTTTGTGATAGTGGCTTGCCAATACAAACATACTGTAGTTGCAATGAAGCAGGAGAGTTCATTTTAATGATGTCGCTGTAGAATTGGAAACCACTTCATGACAGTGAAATAAATCAACCAGTGGGCACATACATTAAAACGCAATGCGGAGACCATCCCCAGAGACAAAACCAATATCACAAGCAGGCTTCAAGTGCCTATTCATCAGATTTGATCTGCTCACGCATACCACAGCCCAGGCTATCCCAATACAGGGCCAATCTCAAGTTGTCCTACAAGGACATTACGATCACAGAGACAAAGAGAGAAATCCTGTGCTCAGTCAGTAACCAGAGGCGCCAATTAGGTTCATCTGTTTACGACTGGCACCTCCTGTGTCATGGATTTTTTTGCTTATACAGGCCATGTACAGCAAACTATCTAAAGATATTGTTCAGTCAATATCAAGGACATAATTGCATATTTTTGCACATTATATATATATATATATATATATATATATGTATATATACACACACACACATATATACAGAATATATACACACATATATTCATAGCATTCATAGTCTGAATCTCGATCTGAATGTATGGGTGGGGGCGAAACACGTGCCGCGTACTCTTTGCATTATTTGACAGTAAACTATGCAACATATATATATATATATATATATATATATATATATATATATACAATGGATGTATATATATATATATATATATATATATATATATATATATATATATATATATATATATATATATATATATATATATATATCCATTCGTTGTTCACCACTATATAGATTCCCGAGTGTATATGCCTGATGAGCCCAGAATTAGGGCGAAACACGTGTCGCATACTCTTTTCATTATTTGACAGTAAAACTATTTTCAACCATTCTATGACCTGTCTTCTCGCAACTGAAAGAGGGCACCGTGGTGGATGTTAGCCGACTTGCTGACCAACCACAAGCGTTACCTGGTAGGTAACCACCCATACAATCAGATTGTGACTCAGATTACGAATGCCATGAATATATATATATATATATATATATATATATATATATATATATGTACTGTATATACAGTGCATCCGGAAAGTATTCACAGCGCATCACTTTTTCCACATTTTGTTATGTTACAGCCTTATTCCAAAATGGATTAAATTCATTTTTTTCCTCAGAATTCTACACACAACACCCCATAATGACAATGTGAAAAAGTTTACTTGAGGTTTTTGCAAATTTATTAAAAATAAAAAAATTGAGAAAGCACATGTACATAAGTATTCACAGCCTTTGCTGTGAAGCTCGAAATTGAGCTCAGGTGCATCCTGTTTCCCCTGATCATCCTTGAGATATTTCTGCAGCTTAATTGGAGTCCACCTGTGGTAAATTCAGTTGATTGGACATGATTTGGAAAGGCACACACCTGTCTATATAAGGTCCCACAGTTGACAGTTCATGTCAGAGCACAAACCAAGCATGAAGTCAAAGGAATTGTCTGTACACCTCCGAGACAGGATTGTCTCGAGGCACATATCTGGGGAAGGTTACAGAAAAATTTCTGCTGCTTTGAAGGTCCCAATGAGCACAGTGGCCTCCATCATCTGTAAGTGGAAGAAGTTTGAAACCACCAGGACTCTTCCTAGAGTTGGCCGGCCATCTAAACTGAGCGATCGGGGGAGAAGGGCCTTAGTCAGGGAGGTGACTAAGAACCCGATGGTCAGTCTGTCAGAGCTTCAGAGGTCCTCTGTGGAGAGAGGAGAACCTTCCAGAAGGACAACTATCTCTGCAGCAATCCACCAATCAGGCCTGTATGGTAGAGTGGCCAGAAGGAAGCCACTCCTTAGTAAAAGGCACATGGCAGCCCACCTGGAGTTTGCCAAAAGGCACCTGAAGGACTCTCAGACCATGAGAAAGAAAATTCTCTGGTCTGATGAGACAAAGATTGAACTCTTTGGCATGAATGCCAGGCGTCACGTTTGGAGGAAACCAGGCACCGCTCATCACCAGGCCAATACCATCCCTACAGTGAAGCATGATGGTGGTAGCATTATGCTGTGGGGATGTTTTTCAGCGGCAGGGACTGGGAGACTAGTCAGGATAAAGGGAAAGATGACTGCAGCAATGTACAGAGACATCCTGGATGAATACCTGCTCCAGAGCGCTCTTGAACTCAGACTGGGGTGATGGTTCGTCTTTCAGCAGGACAACGACCCTAAGCACACAGCCAAGATATCAAAGGAGTGGCTTCAGGACAACTCTGTGAATGTCCTTGAGTGGCCCAGCCAGAGCCCAGACTTGAATCTGATTGAACATCTCTGGAGAGATCTTAAAATGGCTGTGCACCGACGCTTCCCATCCAACCTGATGGAGCTTGAGAGGTGCTGCAAAGAGGAATGGGCGAAACTAGCCAAGGATAGGTGTGCCAAGCATGTGGCATCATATTCAACAAGACTTGAGGCTGTAATTGCTGCCAAAGGTGCATCGACAAAGTATTGAGCAAAGGCTGTGAATACTTATGTACGTGGGATTTCTCAGTTTTTTTATTTTTAATAAATTTGCAAAAACCTCAAGTAAACTTTTTCACGTTGTCATTATGGGGTGTTGTGTGTAGAATTCTGAGGAGAAAAAATGAATTTAATCCATTTTGGAATAAGGCTGTAACATAACAAAATGTGGAAAAGGTGATGCGCTGTGAATAATTTCTTGATGCACTGTATATATATATATATATATATATATATATATATATATATATATATATATATATATATATATATATATATATATAGTGAAAATAAATAGTCTTGACACTGTGGCAGACAACCAGGGACCTTGCCCCACTGGCATGCATAGTGCAAGGAAAGACTGGGAGAGGGGCAACCCTGTGGAGGTTCGTTGCCACCACCATGGGGTGGGCACCTAGATGGTTCCTGAGCCCTGGAGGACAGCACTTCCGCCACACCAGGAAGTGCTGCCGGAAGACCATCACAGAGCACCTGGAGCACATCCGGCGCGTTATAAAAGGGGCTGCCTCACTCCATTCGAGGAGCCAGAGTCGGGAGAAAGTAGACGGAGCTTCTGAGAGAGAAGTGGAGGTGGCTGAAAAGAAGAAAGGACTGAGTAGTCATGTGGTTATAGTGGGGACTGGATTGCGCATTAAAACTGTAAATAGTGTAAATAAACTGTGTGTTGTGGACATTTGGTGTTGTGTCTGACTATGGCCAGGCTATCTTTTACAACACACAATAAAATCTTTGGGCCAGCCACCCGTATACTTAAATCTTAGATGGAAAAAAAGCAAAATAGGTTGACAGATGTGTACAGAGTTGAGTCAAAAACAGAACTGAATACAAAGTGGAGGTTGTCTTGTTTTTAAGGCAGGTCGTCGAAAGTGATGTCCAGAACTGGAAGTGATGTCATCGGGATCTGGAACCGGAAATGACATTCTTGGGCTCGTAACTGGAAGTGACAGAATCAGGCAGAATTTCCCATGTCTGGTCTGCAGAGATTAAAGAGAAAGGTGCACCCCGCCACCACTTGGCCTGGTGTGGAATTACCTTTTTTTGGTCCTTCTAGCTGCCTCCCATGTGCATATGTGTGACAATATATATATAATATATTGAGTTCATCAAGAACACAGGGACACAGTTGGAAACTTGTTAAGGGTAAATTTCGCAAAAACATTAGGAAGTTTTTCTTTACACAAAGAACGATAGACACTTGGAATAAGTGACCAAGTAGTTTGGTAGACAGTAAGACTTTAGGGACTTTCGAAACTCGACTTGATGTTTTTTTGGAAGAAATAAGTGGACAGGACCGGCAAGCTTTGTTGGGCTGAATGACCTGTTCTCGTCTAGAGTGTTCTAATGTTTTAATATACACAGTATATACCGCTGACCGCTGTCATCAACAAGGCATTTTTGCCCAGAGAACTGCTGCTACCTGATATTTTCCCATTTTCAGACCATTCTCTGTAAACCCTAGTAATGGTTGGGCGCAAAAATCCCAGTAGATCAGCTGTTTCTGAAATACTCAGACCAGCCCGTCCGGCACCAACAACCATGCCACGTTGTCTTGTCAATGTCTACAAGCCTAAATGCATTGAGTTGCTGCCATGTGATTAACTGATTAGATATTTGCGTTAAGCAGTTTAACAGTTGTACCTAATCAAGTGGCCGGTGAGGGTATGTACACTGTATTTTCATATTATACGTTATCCAAACATGAGTGGAAGAGACATATTACATATTACATGTTTCATCATTGAAGACTATCCCACATCACAAAATAAAAGATTCAAACAAGATAATTGAAGAAGGTGTGGAAGATAAATAAGGAGAGGGAAACCAAAGAAAAGCTGGGTGTCAACCTAGTCACTCCGTTTACTGCCAGTGACCAAAACAAAGAATAAAAATGGGCGTGCAGTGGCGCAATGGAAAATAGGTGCAAAATCAGCGTCACTGAGTCACTCATCATGAATGGCACGTGACCATAGGTGAGGGTAAGAACATAGATCAACCAGTAAATCTTTTCACCACGACTGACCACTACAATGTCCACATGAATGTGAAGGCTGATTTCATCTGCCTTTTGATCTCTCTCTCCATATTTCCCTCACTCATGAATAAAAACCTGTGGTTGTCCTACAGAATAATAGACTCGACAAAAGAAAAATTTTGGGGAGCCAAGCTGTCTGTCCCTATTTGTTTCTTAGTCCAAACAAAAACACACTCACAATGGTGTAAAAAGAAACAAAAACAGTCACTATGACAACTAATCAGGCTGTTTTGGTCTGCCTTTGAGAAATCTTGGTGCTCCTTAGCTCTGGTCCTTCCAGCCAGGATTTTAACAGCCCAGAAACCAGAAGGGGCGGAGTCAGTTGCCCTCAGTAGGTGGTTTCTCTATACTGTGGAGGAAGAAAAACAACAACACAGTTAGTGGCAGTGCCCCCTGATGACCTTGGGTGATATCACATACCTGGGAATAGCATGGAAGGTGACCCTCTTGACGTGCATGCATGTTAACCCCAGGATACATAAACTCCCCAACTTAACACTAGAATTCCTGAAGTCTACAAAAACACTCATAATCCCAGTCCACCTTAAATCCCTTCGCACCTCTCCTTCAGTGTCTTTTGTGTTGTAAATGTTTCGATCAGCACAAGCAGCAAGCAACCTGCTATCCCATCTCCCTCACTGCCACAGAAAGGGCAGAAAGCTCTCCCAACTCAAGCCTTATTTATCTGGGAGTGAGATACCAGGAGCTGTAGAAGGTAAATAATATATTATTATTTGGAACACATAAATTTCATGTGTGTTCTGTGTCTACAAAGATCTATGTAAGTGTAGGATGACAGGAAATGCAAGAAATGTTGAATACATACCTAAAAGACAAACTTTTTCATGTTTTAGTACTAACAACAACATTTTGACATGAAGTATATAATGTGTGAAGGCTGAAGTCCAAATATCAAATAAAAACTTTCACAAAAGGTACACGTATAACAGAACAAGTGCACTTTTATTCAAGAATATAACCGAAGAAAAAGAAGAAGAAATTGGGTTAGGGTACTTTGTGACATGACTGCTTTGGTAGTACAGCGGTACCTCATCTCTAACCTGAAGAGGGCACTCCATCCTTTTCCACCTGAGAGCCATGACCTCAGACTTGGAGGTCAAAATAGAAAAAAAAATTGTCTGGCTTCATATTCCCGCTTTCCCACAAGGCACTGTACTTCTCTTCAGCTTGACCAGACCTCTGACTAGTAGCAAAAGGTCAATAACCTGACAAGTCTAAAGAGTCTTTTCTAAAATAGCGTAAAGGATTTGAGTGACTATGTAGTGCCTCCCTTGGGTTCTGTGGAGTTGAGCTAATGTGAGAACAAGATATGAGTGAATGCACTAATGATGGTATTAGAGTAGAGAAATTGAAAAACAAAATAAAATAACAAATGTAAACTGCTTGTGTCAATCATTATAAGGCAATTATTGTTGTATGAATCGATCCTCATTGTTTCCCACTTCTATGTGGGGTTGATGTACCTGATCAACTTTCTCCATGCAGTCGGTCCTGCACTTCCTCCCCAGTCTAACTCTTTTCCTTCAGATTTTCTTTTTTTTTATCAATTCATCTCTGCTTTGGTCTCCCTCATTTTCTCTTCCCTGGACTTCCATTCCCATCACCCTTTTGCCTATATTTTCATTGTCTATTCACATAACATGTCCATACCACTTCAATCTCTTTTCCTGGACTTTCTTAGCTGTCTCTCCCACTGTTGTTGCACCTCTGATTGTCTAATTTCTTATTCTGCCCTACATCTTGGTATCTTGCTGTCACTTGAATTTTTGTTTATTCAGTTTTATTCTTGAATAAAAGCACACTTGTTTCGTTATACCTTTGTGAAAGTGTTTATTTCATATTCCAGTAAACACTGAATGAGATCATATTTGTCTCTGCCTCTCTTGCACATGCACACACACACTCATACATGAAACGTCACTATTTGAAAACGCTATGCCATTTAAATATGAGTTGTCATCTGAACATGTTTTTTTTGATCTTGCCTGTACTATGCGTTATGGTGCATGGTACTGAAAATGAGGACAAACTTCTTCGTTTTGGGCGCATACACCGTCAGCACGGCACTGCCAGATTTAAACACTAGTGTGGCGAATTGCTCGCATACTGAAGTGACTTTAGCTGCAGGTGGAGTCCCATTTTACTTTATGGTGCCAAGCAGAGTGCAGCAGTCTATTAGCTGGGGAAAGCACAGTGAAGAAGCTGTCTGTTGTTACAGTCCTGCCTTTGTCCAGTCACGGGACATTGTATCTTTGATCTTTGATTGTACAACAAATAGTTCTGAGCAGGCATCAGCCACAGGGCAGCTCTTGTGAAAAGAATGGAGATAAATGCCATTAACTCAAAGAGGGAGATACAAGTTTGTTGTACCACGTGAACGTCACTGACAGAATAAAACTGAATAATAAAAACACAAGCGCTAACTTTTACAAGTAGCCAAAATTTACACTGGGTGTTACAGACTCAAATCAAATGTATGTTTTTTATTAAATTATAGTAATAATAATAGCAGCTCACTACTCAAAACAAGCAGCGTCTGGACTTGAACCCGCAACCTCTTGATTATAAGACAGCAGTTCTTACCTCTGCACCATCCATGAAGACATACCAACTTTCTGTTGATTCACATTTGAGCTTGGGTTTGTAACACATTGACAGCCACATGTAAATTGAATGATTTTTATTTTCCTTTGGTTATATTCTTGAATAAAAGTGCACATGTTTATTTGATATTTGGACTAAAGACTTCACACGTTATACACTTCACATTATTATTCCCATAACATGGAAATCGTTTCTGTTTTAGTTATGTGTTGAACATTTCTTGCCTCGCTTTTCGTGTCATCCTACACTTACACAGATCTTTGTAGACACGGAACACACATGAAATGTATGTATTCCAAATAACGAAATATTATTTACCCTGTACAACTTCATGCACCTCACACCAGATAAAGAGACTTGAGCTGGGAGAACTTCAGCTGCATCGGTGCAGGAATAGGATAGTAGGCTGCTTGCTGCTTGTGCTGATTGACAGATTTGCAAAACAAAATACGCTAATGGAGGGGTGCAAAGGAATTTAAGGTGGCCTAGGATTACAAGTTTTTTCATAGGCTTCAGGGATTCTAGTGTTAAAAACCTGACCTTTAACCTTTGCCTTAATTTTTCAATCACACAATACCCCTGATACTTTCCAGTTGTGCATCTAATGTTCCATCTCGAGGTACCACTGATCCTAGATATATAATTTATCCACTCTTTTCCAAAAGCTGTCCCTGTATTCTAACTTCTGAATCCTGATCCTCATTAATCTTCAGATATTCCATCTTCTTCCTATTTATCTTTAATACTCTATCTTCCAAAGCCCTTCTCCATTCTTCTAACTTCCTCTTTTCTGGTGCTACACAACAAAATGTCATCATCGAAAAGCCTGCCGTAGGGGGATACACCAAAATTTCAAAAATTCCTACCCACCGCCATATCAATTCAAGTAGAATCTATTCACCTTTGTGTTGCACTTCTGCTGCCTCACAGACTTATAGCCGAGGACCCGGCGTCCCCCTACTGCAGAATCTCCTCTGCATGGTGCAGTCAGCCACAAGTTTCTCTGCTCTCCTGTGAAGTCACAGGATGTTCCAGCACACAGTCTCTGTGGGGCATCTCTCCCATTTGTTCTCACATTACTCTTAGAAGCAGTCGGACTCCAGCTGGCACCATGGATCTTAAAGTGACATGCAAGTCATTTGGTTTTTGAATACTTGCCAGTGACATTCCTGCACAAAAAAGAGAGAAAAACAACACATATATTATCTTCAATATTTTAAACCGCTGTTTGTTGCTTAAAGTCTTTATTAACTCATGTCTGTTATTATTTTTATATTATCCAGTTCTGAGTAGTATGTACACAGAATAGAATAGAATAGAATAAAACATAATGCCTTTTATTTTCATTTCACAGATGTACTCAGAGACTTTTGCACCCTCCCAAACAGGACGACACCCAGAATCACGATCACCTCTTTTGAGACCCTTCCCAATGGGACAACACGCAGAAGTGCGACTGCCTCGTCTGTTGAGGGTTGCTTGTACGTCGCTGAGGCAAACACAGATTCACAGCACCACAGAAACAACTACTACTAACCGATGCCTTGTGCAAACTGCTGGTTGCCCCCTGAGGGAACATTAAAAGTTGGCCACTGACCTGGCCCCGACACAGACAGGCTGAGATCCGAGTTCCAGCAGAGCACACATTTATTTACAAGTGGGGAAGCAAATTCCTTTACTCCCCACAGTATCACAGTACAATGCACCGATATACAGTTCCTTTTCTTCTCCTTTCCGCATCCACTCCTCCACGGTCAAGCTTCGTCCCTTTTCCTCCCGACTCTGGCTCTCCCCAATGGAGTAAGGTGGCTACTTTTATGGTACACCTGGGATTGCACCAGGTGGCTCATCAGGGTTGACTGGCATCACTCTCAGGTGGGATGGAAACCCAAAGTAGGGTTCTACAGCTCCCCCTGGAGGCACCCAAGGAACCCAACAGGGATGTGCCAAACTCCGACTCCCAGCATTCCCTGTGAGAATCCGTGGTGCCACAGCTGCCCCAGGAGGGCTGCCCACTATAATCTCTGGGAAGGTAGTGCCATTTGGATGCTCTCTCCCCTGGTCCTTCCAACCAGGTGGCTGTGGCCATCCATCACAACACATGCATTAATATAAACCAATAAAACCAATAAAACATTGAAGGTGGAAAATATAAACAGCAAATAGTGGAGTAGTTCCTTCTTACAGTGGCTGCAATGAGTCTTCGAGATGTTGCACTTTTGTCCCATTGATTCCGTGGGTGGCAGTGAAAGACAGCAGGTCAAAAGCACTTTGATGTAGTAAACAGTTATTTAACAAGATGTAGTACTCTGATAGAGATCGGGTAGAAGCTTTTCAGTAGTCTGAACATGCGTGCGTATTAACATATTTAACTATCGTAAAGGACAGCCGGGTCCCATGCTGCATCTGTTCCGGGGGAGCAGCCATGGACACTTCAATACCACCCCCGGGACGCTTGGTGGCAGCCTCCCTGGTGGATGATGATTCTCCAACCTGGCGCATGGCTCCATGGGAGATGGAGTCTTCCACAGCCTGGTTGGGGGCTCGGATGGCCGCTAGGGGGAACTGCATGGAGTCTGCAGCCCGGCTGGTTGAATCTGCAGCCCCACCCGGAAATGCAATTAGGACCAGGTGGTCAAGCACCTGGAAGGCTTCCGGGTTGGGTATAAAAAGGGCCAGCCACCACCACTCAAGGAGCCAGAGTTGGGAGGAAGGAGACAAAGCTTGTGGAGGAGTGGTGGAAGAGAAGAGTGTATTGTTGTTGTGTGGAAAAGGAGTGCTTTTGGGGCTGTGTATTACCTGTGGGTCACAGGGAAGACGTGTTCCCACGGGTGAGGAAAAATAAAAGCCCTTGTGTTTTATATGTGCCTCTGTGTCATTCTGTGCCGGGTCAGGCGCCTATATAGCACCTTTTCTACACTATATAGAACTATAACATAACACCTTCCATCAGGCAGCAGAGTGTAAAGGTGGTGGACTGGGTGAGATGGGTCTCTAATAATTTTTTGGGCCCATCGTAAACATCGAGCTCTCTGTGCATCCTCTAGTTGAGGTAACTGGGTGTTGGTAGTTTTTTTGTGCTGAGATGATGAATCTCTGAAGAGTCTTCTTGTCAGTCATGGAGCATCCAGCCTACCATACCAGGATGCTACAGGTGAGTGTGCTTTCCACAAAGCAGCAACAGAAGGACTCCACCGGCTGTTTGGACTGGCATTCCTACCTCAGCATCCTTAAGAGGTAGAGCCGTTTCGGTGCCTTCTTCTATAGAGAGGTTGTGTTAACAGATCATGTGAAGTCCTGGGCGATGTGTTTACCAAATAATTTAAAGTCAGGCACTCTCTCCACTCTGTCTCTTCCGATGTATGGAGGATCAGGCTCCTCTTCCTGCCTCCTGAAGCTGATAATCAGCTTCTTTGTGTTAGAGGTGTTGAGTGCCAAGTAGTTAATGAAGTACCATTCAGGCCGTTTGCTGACCTCATCCCTATAGGCAAATAGCAGCAGAAACAGGTCACTAATTAAGAAAAAGGTTAGAATGAAAACCTGCAGCCATTGTGGACCTCCAGAACTGGAGTTTGAGATCCCTGGTCTATAATATGATTGGAGCTCATATGTGTCAAACTGAATTGATTGGACAACATTTAGAAAAGTGCATATCTTTGTATAGACGATCCTGCAATTCACACTGTATGTTGTGGTGGATGGACAGGGTGCTAACCCAGTGAGGACCTCTGACCATGAAAGGACTGGGGGAAATAGTCAGGACAATTTCTCCCCCGGGCCGACAGAGGGCATCCCTCTTGGGTTCCAGTGGGGCCACCGGTCATGAGCATGGAGGCTACCGCCAGGGGAGCTTGGATGCTTGCAGGGCCCTATTTGCTAGCACTTCCATCACAGCTGGAAGTGCCACCGGAAGAAGATTGTTGGCCACCTGCAGTCTTTCAGTGTGTCTTATAAAAGAAGCCAGTCATTACCACTCAGTGGCCAGAAACGGGATGAAAAAGGGCAAAGACTGTGAGAAGGATTGGAGGCGAAAAGGACTGTGACTTACTCTGCTATATTGTGTTACTGATTAGTATTGGGATTGGTTCCCTGCCTTGTGCCCTGTGTTGGCTGGGATTGGCTCCAGCAGACCCCCGTGACCCTGTGTTCGGATTCAGCGGGTTGGAAAATGGATGGATGGATGGATTAGTATTGGTCTGTGCTGTGGGGAGAGAAGGAAGCGCCCCCCCCATGAGTAAATAAAGGTGTTCTGTGTGGTGAAACTTCTGTCCTGCATGTCTCTGTTGGATTAGTGGGGCTGTACACACCCTGGTGGTCCACAATGTCAGGACCAAATCCTGCAGTAAAGTGAAACTGAGCTGAGCGATTGCAGTACAAGTAGCAGAGCCAGTCAAGATCTCTTCAGGTCACTACAATGGCATTCCTGTTGCAGCACACGTTAGTACCCAACCTTGGGGTGGTCATCAGTGACCGGCCATCCTTCATTGATTAGATCCCATTTACCTCTCAGTCTTGCTGAGTCACTCTATACAGCATTCACAAGATCAAATCATATCTGACAGACCATGCAGCACAACTCCTCGTCCAGGCCACCATGGTCTTACCATGTCTGGACTACTGCAACTCTCTGCTGATGGGAATACTGGCATTTGTTACCAAGCCTATGCAGATAATTTAAAATGCAGCCGCACATCTACTGGCCAACCAGCTGAGGTGGGCACATGTCGCTGCTCTATTCAGACACCTTCATTGGCTCCCTGTAACACCCATAAAGGTCAGATCCTTGATGCTTGCCTACAGTCTAGTCAATGGGTCAGCCCCTGGGCATATGGAGTCACCAATGAGGTTCTGTGCTCCTTCTTGCACACTCAAGTCTGCCAGTGCACAGTATCTGGGTGGTATCAAATCTTGATCCAGATTCTTATCATATGTAACTCCTAGTTCGTGGAACGAGCTGCCCACCTCTCCCAGAACTGCTGACTCCCTTTATGTGTTTAAGAAGTGACTGAAAACCCTTCCATTCTGTGAATATCCATCAAATTGTTAATGAATGCTTTATGCACTGTCGACAACTGCCAAATTATTATTTGAAGTTTCCAGAACTCTTTGCACGGATGACACTAAAGATTTGGTCTTAACACCTGACTGTTCGATGCAAGTGATTGTGATAGAAACTCAATGTCAGCTAGGAAGACCGATTAGAGAAGGTCCATGAACGTAAGAGGGCCAAATATCTTGAAATGGTAGAAGAATGTAGAAGGAACAAGCGGAAGGCCCGCATTGAGTTGGGATGTAAGGGCTTTTTAGAGCAGTCTCTTCATTGGGCACTCCAGGGTTCCAGGTAATAAGAGACAACGAGAACATCATGGAAGCTGCAGAAAAAGCATCAAGGTGGTCGTGGATCAAGAGGGGTGATCCATGTTGTAGGATGCTACTTAGACACAAGCTGGGGGCTGATCACCTGTGGGAGTCTGATGATCTAAAACCTGAAACACCCTATGATCCCAGTTTCATCACTGATCATGTGTTCAAGTTGCACCAACTGACGTATTAGGAGACTAGAATTGCTTTTTGTTATGCTAAGCTTGATAGCTCTTCACTGATGGTGGTCAACCTTTGTAACCTGTCCTGCTACATTTTCTCAAAATAGTCCCCTAGACTGATGTTACTCGATGATGTTGACCTCCTTTGTAACTCGTCTTTGGATTAAAGCATCTGCTAAGCAAATAAATGTAAATGTAAATTCCATCTGCTGGAACAAGGGGGTCCACTGTACCCGAGAATATGATGCTAATTTTCTCCATTATGTATTTTCTTCAGCACTTCCATTTCAATTGTAATTGTTTTGATATCGACGACCAAGTCAAATGATTCGTGTTTCATCTAAGACATACTGTACAGGAGTCGGAGAACAAGCTTTACAGGATAACCCTGGGTGGCAAACTCTAGATGTTCACCTGGAAAGCAGGGAAATGTGTACACAAGCTGACTATTGCAAATGCTGCAGAATTGAGTTCTTAACCTATTATAAATCACTTCCCCAGCTCGCGCTCGGAAGTCATCAAAAAAAATAATACCCAGCATATTTTGACACCACATGTACTCATTCGGCTCCTTCAAAGTTATTTCAGCGGAAAAAGGCCGTTCTTCAAGATGAGCAATGTCGACAAAGTGGGTTATGCTTTGACTAGATTTTTTCCATTGCTTCCTGTTGATGTTAACTTGGTAGAAATGTCTTTATTAACACAAATGTGATTGCTTTGACATTTTGAATTTGTGTACTGGTCATAAATCAACTCGACTGCGGCTCCCAAAGCAATTTCAGGAGTATGTGACTCGCACTGTCTTTCCCATCTGCTTCCCGATATAACAGGATACAAATTTTGGGCTTTCAAAGCTCAACGATTTAAAATGAATGTATGTAAGTGTGGTATATATGCGTGTGTGTGTGTGTGTGTGTGTGTGTTTATTTTCTTTATCATTATACAAAGTATATATCATGTTGTAAGTGTCATAATGGATTTTACGGCATACAATCGAGGAAGAATGCTGATCCCTTCCCTGGAAAGGAGGTCAGAAGGATGGAAGGATCAGGGGAGTTAGCCTCTTCAGAGTATATACTCCCCCGATACACTAGAGGACAGGCTCCATGTGTCTTTACTCCCATTTTTCAGATGACGGATGGCAGGATGGGAATCATAGTCCCATGGGACAACTCTGTTGGATTTCATGAGTGCTGCCATCCATGCATTATCAAAATTTCTACCTGACCCAGAAGTGCTTCCATTGGACTTTGGGTGGACACCGGAAATACTCCCGGGATCTGGTTTAAAAGGAGCCACTCTGTCAGAGGGGGACACTTTTACATTTTTTTTGTGCACTGGGTGGTTCCATTAGGCACCCACTGTTGGGACTAGGGGGGGTGAGAAGTTAAAAGGCTATCTGTACTTATTAATGGTATTTGCTGTCCTGCAAGAGAATCACTGCTTTGAAGTCTGGCCTTGGTAGAATGTCTGTATTTACCTGGCTTGGAAATATTGGTTTCTAATCAGCATATCTGTACTTATTAATGTTTGGTAACCATACATTTTGTTTGTGTTTTTATTAATTGTTAAACCCAGGCAATTTAGATGTGCCATGGATTAAACTGTTTGTCCAGGACTGACAACAGAGGGGTGAAGTAAATATAAACTGCTGGCCAGCAGAAGGCAGGAGAGGGAGAGTCCACAGGAAACGCTGCCAAGACACTCGGACAGGGCACAGGGGCTCGCAGGCAGACAAGGGTACCTGGCTGGCACGACGTGAGGCACAAGGACGGCAACACTTCCAGGGAGGAAGAGACAGCTCCACAAAGAGATGCCGGATGTGGGTTCAGCGAGAGAGGGAATCTGCATGAAAGGACCCAGTAAAGCTGACAGACGAGAAATGAGGCGTGCCTAGGTCCCAGCAACACAAGGAGCCCAGAGTGGAAGAAAAAGGGACAACGAAGAGACGCTGACAGGGAGTCAACAATTTCACACAACTTCTGTGAACAATTAAGTGTTGGGGTAACACAGTGACCAAACTGGACTCTGCACCACTAAAGGTTGTATCCTCCAATTCTTGTTTTTACGGACTTTTAGAGTGTGGACTGTGTATTTTCCTTTTACAAAAAAGGAAATTAATTCCTGATATGTTTAGGTTCTGTTATGTTCGTTTATCTTTTTAATGTACCTTATATTGTCCTGTACAATAGAATTACTGTTGCCTTTTTCTGAAATTACTGTTGTGTCTTTCATTGTGTGTTTACTCACCGCCCAATTTAAAGAAACCTGTGTGCTATTATTGGTAAATCTCAGGAGTTCCCAGTCTCTTAATAAAACTGGGTGGCGTAGTCGGATATTTTAATGGTGTCTAAGTTAGATTACCTATAAGTGTGACCAGACAAGTGTGACAACTCTGCCTTGCCTCAGGGATTTGGAGTGGGGAAGCAGAGGACAACACTTGTGAGAGGAAGAGGAGAAGGAAGAGAGAAGAAAAAAGGAAGGATTTACCAACCTGTTACGTATATTATATATATGGTACTTGGAGTGATAAAATTCATTATAATTGAACTTGTGACTGTGTGTGGGTCAGTTGCATTTGGGTTTTGGGGCTCAGTGGCACCCCCTGCCTTCCACAATGTATAAATTATACAAGGTAACAACTATGCACAATGTATCGAGTGTTATGTTCCTAAGTCTCACATATAGTGGAAAATTTGCCTATGATAAAATGGCGTTAGACAGACAATCTATTACAGTGCCCTTAAAATAATAGTTTCAAATAACATATACCCATTAATATGTGTAATATATTCAGTGGATGTGGACCGCTTCACTTTATGTGCAATTTATTGTGTTGAATATACAGTTAGGTCCATAAATATTTGGACAGAGACAACTTTTTTTCTCATTTTGGTTCTGTAATTTACCACAATGAATTTTAAATGAAACAACTCAGATGCAGTTGAAGTGCAGACTTTCAGCTTTAATTCAGTGGGGTGAACAAACCGATTGCATAAAAATGTGAAGCAATTAAACATTTTTTAACACAATCCCTTTATTTCAGGGGCTCAAAAGTAATTGGACAAATTAAATAACTGGAAATCAAATGTTCATTTCTAATACTTGGTTGAAAACCCTTTGCTGGCAATGACAGCCTGAAGTCTTGAACTCCTGGACATCACCAGATGTTGGGTTTCCTCCTTTTTAATGCTCTGCCAGGCCTTTACTGCAGCGGCTTTCAGTTGCTGTTTTTTTGTGGGCCTTTCTGTCTGAAGTTTAGTCTTCAACAAGTGAAATGCCTGCTCAGTTGGGTTAAGATCAGGTGACTGACTTGGCCATTCAAGAATTTTCCACTTCTTTGCTTTAATAAACTCCTGGGTTGCTTTGGCTGTATGTTTTGGGTCATTGTCCATCTGTATCATGAAATGCCGCCCAATCCATTTGACTGCATTTAGCTGGATTTGAGCAGACAGTATGTCTCTGAACACCTCAGAATTCATTCGGCTGCTTCTGTCCTGTGTCACATCATCAATAAACACGAGTGTCCCAGTGCCACTGGCAGCCATGCACACCCAAGCCATCACACTGCCTCCACTGTGTTTTACAGATGATGTGGTATGCTTTGGATAATGAGCTGTTCCACGCTTTCTCCATACTTTTTTCTTGACATCATTCAGGTAGAGGTTGATCTTGGTTTCATCTGTCCAAAGAATGTTTTTCCAGAACTGTGTTGGCTTTTTTAGATGTTCTTTAGCAAAGTCCAATCTAGCCTTTCTATTCTTGAGGCTTATGAGTGGCTTGCACCTTGCAGTGCATTCTCTGTATTTACTTTCATGCAGTCTTCTCTTTATGGTAGACTTGGATATCGATATGCCTACCCCCTGGAGAGTGTTGTTCACTTGGTTGGCTGTTGTAAAGGGGTTTCTCTTCACCATGGAAATGATTCTGCGATCATCCACCGCTGTTGTCCTCCGTGGACGTCCAGGTCTTTTTGCGTTGCTGAGTTCACCAGTGCTTGCTTTCTTTCTCAGGATGTACCAAACTGTAGATTTTGCCACTCGTAATATTGTAGCAATTTCTCAGATGGGTTTTTTCTGTTTTCGCTGCTTAAGGATGGCTTCTTTCATCTGCATGGAGAGCTCCTTTGACCGCATGTTGTCTGTTCACAGCAAAACCTTCCACATGCAAGCACCACACCTCAAATCACCTCCAGGCTTTTTTATCTGCTTAATTGATAAGGACATAACGACGGACTTGCCCACACCTGCCCATGAAATCGCCTTTGAGTCAATTGTCCAATTACTTTTGAGCCCCTGAAATGAAAGGATTGTGTTCAAAAAATGCTTTAGTTGCCTCACATTTTTATGCAATCGTTTTGTTCACCCCACTGAATTAAAGCTGAAAGTCTGCACTTCAACTGCGTCTGAGTTGTTTCATTTCAAATTCATTGTGGTCATGTACAGAACCAAAATTAGAAAAAAAGTTGTCTCTGTCCAAATATTTATGGACCTAACTGTATAATTTAAAATTGCATATATTTGTCATTTTTACCTTCAGTAAACTACAATGACAAAGTGAGAACAGAGAAAATAGGGTGAAATGACACCAAAGTGAGAACGGAAACTGAAATTCTTAACACAACCCTGAAGCCTACAAAATAGTTGTAATCCCGGGGCACCTTAAATTCCCTCACACCTCCTCATCAGCGTCTTTTGTTTTGTACATGTGTCGATCGGCACTGGCAGCAGGCAGCCTGTTCACTCATCACCCCCACCCCACTCATCTGGCAATGAGTTGTTTGGAGTTGTACAGGGTAAATAATTTATCGTTATTTGGGATATGTACATTTCATGTGTGTTTTCCGTGTCTTCAATGATCTGTGTAAATGCAGGATGACACGAAATGTGAGGCAAGAAATGTTGAACATGTAACTAAAACAGAAACATTTTCATGTTACTGTAACAATGACAAAATGCCAACGTGAAGTGCATAATATGTGAAGACTGACATCCAAATATCAAAGAAACACTTTCACAAAAGGTATAACAAAACAAGTGCTCTTTTATTCGTTATCGTGTTCCTTCATTGTCGTTAGTACTATAGCATGCAAAAACTTTCTGTTTTCGGTGTGCATTCAGCATTTCTTGCATTTCATGCATTTCCTGTCATCCTAAATTTGCACAGATCATTGTAAACATGGAACACACATGAAATGCATGTATTCCAAATAACAATATACTGTATTATTTACCCTAAACAACTTCAGGCATCTCACACTCAGATAAGGAGCCTTGGCTTGAGTGCGGAGAGTTGAGCTCCATCGGTGGGTGATCATCAGGCTGCTTAAGCTGATCGACACATTTACAACACAAAATACGCTAATGGAGAGGCATGAAGGGATTTAAGGTGGGCCAGGATTACGAGTTTTTTTGTAGGCTTCAGGGATTCTAGTGTTGAACCTCAGATTCTATTTATCATCAACTCTCTGTCTTCCAAAGCTCTTCTCCATTCATCCATATTATTTACCCAATACACCTCCACATGCAGATAAACAGACTTGAGCTGGGAGAACTTCAGCTGCATCGGTGGGGGAATAGGATAGCAGACTGCTTGCTGATTGTACTGACTGACAGATTTGCAAAACAAAAGACGCTAATGAAGAGGTGCAAAGGAATTTAAGGTGGTCTGGGACTACGAGTTTTTTCGTAGGCTTCAGGGATTCTAGTGTTAAACCTCAGATTCTATTTACCAACTCTCTATCTTCCAAAGCTCTTCTCCATTCATCCATCTCCATTAAAATATGGAAGGAAACCTTTTAGTTTAATGTTATCATTTTTGTACAAATCTTTATGATAATGTGCTGGGCGAGGTAATTAAAACACACAAGAGTACTGTAGGTTAAAATTTAAAAATGAAATCATGAAATTGAACTGAAGAGTACCTGGCTCAATGTGTACCCAAACAAGTTATTTTTGATGCTTCTGCTTCAATATACGTTATGCCATAATTTCCATATGAATCAAATCACTCTGGGCTTTCTTTGGGGGGGGGGGGGGGGGGGGGGGGGGTGACATTATACTGTGTAAAATGCATAATGACTGGTTAAAATACTAAATAAAATACAAATTGGATGATATCTTCTCTCCAAACATTAGTACAATGTGTTTCTGTTTTTTAAATTTTGGACTAATTAGCATTGTTAATAAGGTTGATTGATGATCCCGGGGAGGCAGATCTTCAAATAGATGTGTTAGCTTTATTTTTCTCCTTTTTGTCTTTGAAATCCAAACGGCGCCCACATATAACATTCAAATATTCCCATCACATATGGGAGGTCTTGCAGTTGAATGTAAGTGCAGCAATGTGCAGTGTACAGATGGAGACTGAAAAAGGGCCATTCAGTGTATGAAAAAGGATTGAGACTTTTTTTTTTTAATGGATTGTATATCATTATTCTGCAAGTGGCTTGTAAGTCTCTAGTACGTTTTCTGTTTTTTTATCTGTTTTTGTGTGCAAAGAACAAATCCCTTTACCAACTGCAGTTGTATTAACATTTAACCTGCTGTCACACTTTTGCTAAATGATGACTGCTTTAATGAAGGTGATCAAGCAGTATGAGGGAGGAAAGAATGTGAATACAATCATATGTAACTTTAAGTTATCCCATTGTAACTGATTTATTTACAGAATCTGATTAACCTCTGAAGCTTCTCCGTTGTGACTCGCAATGTGCCGCTTCGTACGAACTGCCATGAAGGAGTAATGAAATCTCATTGAACTCCTGTCTGTTAATTTTTATTAATTAACAATGTAGTGTTGAAACAAACCATACCATACCATACCATACCATACCATACCATTTTTATTTGTTAAGCGCTTAAAAACACAGCATTACAACTGACCGAAGCGCTGTACAGTTAAAACAAGCAAGACTAAAAGCAAAATATTAAAACAAACATTAAGAGAGAATTAAAACAGAGACACTAAAAACAGGTCAGGGGACCCAATAAAACAGAGAAATAGCAAAAAGCAAGTGGAAATAAGACAGGTTAAGAATTTAAAGCCAATGTGAAGAAGTGCGTTTTTAGGTGTGATTTGAATGTGGCGACTGAAGCGGCTTGCCTAACCACTAAAGGTAAGGAGTTCCAGAGCCTGGGTGCACAGACGGAAAAAGCCCTTTCACCACAAACTTTAAAACGTGCCTTGGGAACGGTTAGGAGCAGCTGATCTGCGGATCTAAGAACACGAGGGGGATTGTGACGATGGAGCAAGACACTCAAGTAGGCAGGGGCTAGACCATTTAGTGCCTTATAGGTTAAGAGGAGTATCTTAAAATCAATTCTGAAGCTAACCGGCAGCCAGTGTAGGGTTTTTAAAATCGGTGTAATGTGTTGGCTTCTGCTGCTTCCAGTTAAAAGCCTTGCAGCCGCATTTTGAACCAATTGGAGTCTAGAAAGAGTGGCTTTACTAATACCATATAGGCAGGAATTAGAATAGTCGAGCCGGGATGTAATGAATGCATGGATTACTGATTCCAGGAGGTGGTAAGGCAGAATTGGTTTGAGTTTGGCAATTCGCCTAAGATGGAAAAAGCAGGATTTTACTGTGCTGTTGACTTGAGCATCCATTTTCAGGACCATATCCATTTTGATTCCAAGATTGGAAACAGACGAAGTTACTGGAATGGGAAGAAAGTCGAGGCCAAGGGGTAGGGTCTGTTTGCGGTCAGGACTAAAAACAATGACCTCGGTTTTTGAATCGTTCAGGTGAAGAAAGTTTATAGCCAGCCAGTCCTTAAAGTCAGATAAGCAGTTGAGAAGAGGTTTAGTGGAGTCAGTTGACTTGAGGGAGAAATAAATTTGACAGTCATCAGCATATAGGTGATACGAGATTGCATGTTTTCTAAAAATTGCACCTAAAGGCAGGATGTAAATTGAAAAAAGTAGTGGCCCCAAAATGGAACCCTGGGGGACACCACATGGGAGTGGGACTAATTCAGATGAAAATTCGTCTAGCATGACTCTAAGAGTCCTGTTGCAGAAATATGACCTGAACCAGTCGAGGGCTAAGCCAGATACACCAGCCCAGGATTCGAGTCGGGAGATCATGATGTATAAAATAAAACATATGAGAACTTAAACTCTGCCGATACAATTCCTCCTCTCACAGTTAACACAATCAACACTGGGAGAAGCTTGCACTGATGACATAACATAACACCGTCAAAGAAAGGATTTGTGAAGCAAATGTCTGGCGCCCACGCAACCAAAATGTAATAACGGAACAAAATAATACAATAAAAAAATAATTTACAAAAAAAAAATAAGATAGAAAATCAACACAATGTGCTAAGAATGATGATAAAAAAGGATATAAAACAAAAAATATGACTTAAGGGACTTATTATACAGTACTATACATACAGTCAGGTTTGAATACATATACTGCTCCATCCTATTTCCAGATCGACTTACGACCGATCTGTTTGAACCAAACGTGGTTGTAAGTCGATGAATCCCTGTATTAGCCATAGTCATATTTCTTTCTGGGTGGCACGGTGGCGCAGTGGGTAGCTCTGCTGCCTCGCAGTTGGGAGACCTGGGGACCTGGGTTCGCTTCCCGGGTCCTCCCTGCATGGAGTTTGCATGTTCTCCCCGTGTCTGCGTGGGTTTCCTCCCACAGTCCAAAGACATGCTGGTTAGGTGGACTGGCGATTCTAAATTGGCCCTAGTGTGTGCTTGGTGTGTTTGTGTATGCCCTGCAGTGGGTTGGCACCCTGCCCGAGATTGGTTCCTGCCTTGTGCCCTGTGTTGGCTGGGATTGGCTCCAGCAGACCCCTGTGTTCGGATTCAGCGGGTTGGAAAATGGATGGATATTTCTTTCTAGAGGTATATAAAATAAAATTTTACAAACAATAGTAATTCAGGTTAACTCAGATATTACAGTAGATCAGGGGTCCCCAACTCCAGTCCTGGAGGACCCCAGTGGCTGCAGGTTTTTATGCAAACCCTTTTCTTAATTAGTCGCCTGTTTTTATTCCTAATTAACTTCTTTTAAATTTATTTTGATTGACTTGCTCTTGAAGACCCCTTATTTTTTTCTTTTTCCTTCATTAGCAGCCAAACAATAATGAGATACAAAATGAGCCAAAACATGACCAGCAAAGTGAAAATAAAAAGGGTGAAGATCTTAGGAATGCTGAGCTGCTCGGATCCACAAAACATTTTACCATAACTCTTAGAAAAGAGAAGATCAACAATTTCAGAAATGTCTGTCATTGGACAATGACAGCAGCAACAAGCCATGGAATTAAAGAACGTATTTAATTAACAACAAGACTTGGGTCCTAATTAAGCAACTGGTTGGAGTTTGAGGCCTTGACTTAGTTGGTCTTCTGTTAGCTCACTCACTTCACATTTCACTTCTGTTTAAAGAAAAAAAATGAAGCAATTCAGAGGAACGATGAAGACATTCTAGGAAACAAATTTTAAAAAACAAGTCAATTAAAATGAAAGGCAAAGGAGTTAATTAGCAGGTCAAGAAAAGGGTTAGAATGGCATTAAGGGATAGGCTGGCGTATTGGGCCGTCCGGCGACTGCCTTTGAGTGCATTTCCTTCACTTACAAGGCACTTAAAAGTTTACTTGAGATTGTTGCAAATTTATTAAAAATAAAAAAACTGAGAAAGCACATGTACATAAGTATTCACAGCCTTTGCCATGAAGCTCAAAATTGAGCTCAGGTGCATCCTGTTTCCCCTGATCATCCTTGAGATGTTTCTGCAGCTTAATTGGAGTCCACCTTGTGGTAAATTCAGTTGGCTGGACATGATTTGGAAAGGCACACACCTGTCTATATAAGGTCCCACAGTTGACAGTTCATTTCAGAGCACAAACCAAGCATGAAGTCAAAGGAATTGTCTGTAGACCTCTGAGACAGGATTGTCTCGAGGAACAAATCTGGGGAAGGTTACAGAAAAATTTCTGCTGATTTGAAGGTCCCAATGAGCACAGTGGCCTCCATCATCCGTAAGTAGAAGAAGTTCGAAACCACCAGGACTCTTCCTAGAGCTGGCCGGCCGTCTAAACTGAGCGATAGGGGGAGAAGGGCCTTAGTCAGGGAGGTGACCAAGAACCCGATGGTCACTCTGTCAGAGCTCCAGAGGTCCTCTGTGGAGAGAGGAGGACCTTCCAGAAGGACAACCATCTCTGCAGCAATCCACCAATCAGGCCTGTATGGTAGAGCCACTCCTTAGCAAACGCCACATGGCAGCGTGCCTGGAGTTTGCCAAAAGGCACCTGAAGGACTCTCAGACCATGAGAAAGAAAATTCTCTGGTCTGATGAGACAAAAATTGAACTCTTTGGTGTGAATGTCAGGCGTCACGTTTGGAAGAAACCAGGCACCGCTCATCACCAGGTCAATACCATCCCTACAGTGAAGCATGGTGGTGGCAGCATCATGCTGTGGGGATGTTTTTCAGCGGCAGAGACTGGGAAACTAGTCAGGATAAAGGGAAAGATGACTGCAGCAATGTACAGAGACATCCTGGATGAAAACCTGCTCCAGAGCGCTCTTGACCTCAGACTGGGGTGACGGTTCATCTTTCAGCAGGACAACGACCCTAAGCACACAGCCAAGATATCAAAGGAGTGGCTTCAGGACAACTCTGTGAATGTCCTTGAGTGGCCCAGCCAGAGCCCAGACTTGAATCCGATCTCTGGAGAGATCTTAAAATGGCTGTGCACCGACGCTTCCCATCCAACCTGATGGAGCTTGAGAGGTGCTGCAAAGAGGAATGGGCGAAACTGGACAAGGATAGGTGTGCCAAGCTTGTGGCATCATATTCAAAAAGAGTTGAGGCTGTAATTGCTGCCAAAGGTGCATCGACAAAGTATTGAGCAAAGGCTGTGAATACTTATGTACATGGGATTTCTCAGTTTTTTTATTTTTAATAAATTTGCAAAAACCTCAAGTAAACTTTTTTCACGTTGTCATTATGGGGTGTTGTGTGTAGAATTCTGAGGAAAAAAATGAATTTAATCCATTTTGGAATAAGGCTGTAACATAACAAAATGTGGAAAAAGTGATGCGCTGTGAATACTTTCCGGATGCACTCTATCTATCTATCTATCTATCTATCTATCTATCTATCTATCTATCTATCTATCTATCTATCTATCTATCTATCTATCTATCTATCTATCTATCTATCTATCTATCTATCTATCTATCCCCAAATTATAATTTCTACAACTCGTCCGAAGCACACTAATGCTGCCGTCTTGTGCAGGAAGATATCCAGTCGGCTGTTCCTACATGCCTTACCATGCCACATTTTCACAAAGCCCAAACACTACGAACATGAAGGGAAATGTGCAAACCTCATCAATACAGATCTCCATCTGGGATCCAAGGGCTACCCCACTGTGCTGCCTGTCCAGTTTATTGAACTGAATTGTTAATCCATTTTTCATCTGGACATTTTTATCCCTTTTCTAATATTATTGAAATTGGCGTTATGTTAATTAAATTAGGCTGACATGTGGACTGGCTTCTAAGATATGTTCTGTGGGAAAAGTACATGATGATCGTATTAATAGAGTCACATAGATCAATCTGTAATTATTAAGTTTTCAGTTGTTAATTTTGTAAGGAACGGCTTCTCATTAAAAGGCATCAAATATTTATGCTCTGTTTACTTTGGCCTTGAGAAAAGGAGCGTATGTTTCTCTGTTCTGCTAAATATACACAGTCATCCATCAAAATATGATGAAATCACACAATATTGTTTCCTGTCAAAAATCTCCTTCACATATGACAAGATTCTGACTGTTGATGCCTGTAGTATTTCAGCAGATAATTAAGCCATCCCTCACACAAAGCAAGTCATACACAAAGAAATGAGAGAGAACACTCGGGAAGATTCACTTTAAAGCTTTGTCATTTACTACGGTTTGTCCTCAGGTAGGCAGCGGAAATCCTATGATTTTTAAAAAGGAGCTGGGCCATTGTGCCAGTGTTTTTGTTCAAGAGAATTACTAAATATTTAAAGAAGTCTACGGTATGTTATAATTGGAAATGCTGTGGTAACATATTAAAAAAGTTGTATTTACATGAACATTATTTATTGTAGTTTTTCTTTATTATTCTCACCTTCTTTAACACATTGACTGCTGGATCATTTATTACCCAGACACTGCAGCGTAGGTCTTTACATATGTGATAAATAAATAAACTCGTAATAAATGTTAAGAAATGTACACTCTTCAAAAAAAATGAAGGGAACACTTGATCATCCCAGTCTAACACCAACTCAATTAAACTTCTGGGATATCAGTCTGTCCAGTTAGGAAGCATAAGCAATTGTGAACAAACGTCACCTGCTTCGGTGCAAATGAAAGTGACAACAGGTGACCTGTGAAAGGCAACAAGACAACCCAAAAAAAGGGAATGGTGGCCACAGACAATTGCTCTCTCCTCATCCTTCCTGACTGATTCTTCTCTAGTTTTGTGTTTTGCTAGTGTCCTTGTCATTACTGGTAGCTTGAGACGGTATCTACAGCCAATTCAGGTTGCACAGGTAGCCATTGTGCCATCACAAGAGTGTTTTCTGTGTCTCCCAGCACAGTCTTAAGACCACGGAGGAGATACCAGGAGATGGGCCATCACATGAGGAGAGCTGGACAGGGCTGTAGAATTGCATCAACCCCGCAGCTGAACTGGTATCTGCTCCTTTGTGTGAGGTGGAACAGGAGAAGCACTGCCAGAGCCTACAAAATGACCCCCAGCTGGCTACTGGTGTGCACGTGTCTGACCAAAATGTGAGAAACAGACTCCATGAGTGTGGCATGAGTCCTCTAGTGGGACAGCCCATCACCATGCAGCTTGAGTGGCATTCACCAGAGAATACCACGATTGGCACCATCCCATTCTCTTCACAGATGAGAGCAGATTCACACTGAGTACATGTGACAGGAGTGAAAGAATCTGGAGACGCCATTGTGAATGTTATGTAGCCCGCAACATCATCCAGCATGACTGCTTTGGCAGTGGGAGGCATATCTGTAGAGGGTTGCACAGACCTCCACATGCTAGTTAACGAAACCCTGACTGCTGTTAGGTACCAAGATGAAATCCTCAAAACCACTGTCAGACCTTTGTAGCATGCGGCTGGGGCTCTTGGCCGGCCGGATGCCTCCACACTGGGAAGACCAGGGGAGCAAGCGTGGCCAGAGCATTACCTCTCCAGGGATGCTAGATGGCAACCCCATCTGGGTTGCAGCAGTACCTCGGACTCCCGCAGGGCTTCATGGGAGTTAGAGTTTGGTGCAGTCCTGTTGGGATCCACAGACGCCACCAGGGGGTGCTGCAGCAGGAGTTTCTGAACCCTAATGGCAGTTCTTCCGCCCCACCCGGAAGTTCTCTGGAAATGGAAATGGAAATATCCTCACAGGTAGTGCAGTGGTAGTGCTGCTGCTTTGCAGTAAGGAGGTAGCAGGTTCGCTTCCCGGGTCCTTCCTGTGTGGAGAGCGCTTTGAGTAGTGAGAAAAGCGCTATATAAATGTAAAGAATTATTATTATTAAATGAGTAACCAAGTATATGGAGCACTTCCTGGTGCCTTATGAAAGGACCCAGTAGCCACTACTCGGGGGCCAGAGTTGGGGGGAGGAGGATGAAGCTTGACCAGAGTAGTGAAAAGATAAAGAGAAGGAAGAGACTTGATGTATTGTGCTGCACTTGTGCTGGGACTGTGTTATACTTGTGGGGAATGGGGAAGACATTTCCCACAAGGGGAAAAAGAAAATAAAAATCAGTCAGTGTCGGGTTAAGCTGGTGGTGCCAGCCTGATGGGCCACACTTTAAACTGGTGCAGTGGGCCCTGGGCTCATACTGGTTCAGGACAATGTCCATCTTTGTGTGTAGGGAGTTCCTGGATGATGAAGGCATTGATGCCATTGACTGGCCTGCACATTCCCAGAACCTGAATCCTATTGAGAACCTCTGTGACGTTATGTATCAGTGCATCTGACACCGCCAAGTAGCACCAGTCTGTCCAGGAGCTCACTGCTGCCCTGATCCAGGTCTGGGAGGAGATCCCCCTATGACACCAAACACTGTGTCATCAGCAGCATGCCCAGACATCGAGATCTGATGTGTGACTTGAGTGTTCCCTAAACAGCTCAGTCCATAGTGGCAAATGCTGGCTACTACAGGGAGAGCAAAGTTTCTATACACTTGACATATTGTCCAAAACACACTTGCATCACTCTTCACACCTTATATGAGGAGGGACCTAAAAATAACAAGAATTCTTTTATAGAAAAATCGTATATTTCTCAGAACATTTCTAAAATTTAATCACCCTCAAAATATTCTCCCTGAGACCCAATGCACTTGTCCCACCGCTTTTTTCCGTTGTTCAAAACTGTTCTGAAACTCTTGCAAAGTGATAGCCTTCAGTGCCTCCATCGTTTGCTTCTTGACCTCCTCTACATCCTGAAAACGCCTTCCTTTAAGGTCCCTCTTCATTCTTGGAAATAAGAAAAAATCGCAGGGTGCAAGGTCTGGGGAGTGAGGGGGGGAACCGTGGTGTTGTGATGTGAAATTTTGCATACAAGTTGATACATATTTTGTATGTCTTTATTTATAATTTAGACAAAGCAATGGAATATTAGTGTTACATTATTGATAATAACAGCAATGGTTTAAGAACCCCTTCCCCATTTAAGACTGAGTCTCTTTGTAATTTTACAACAGGGTTGTTGGAAGCGCCTCAGACAAGTTTGGTAAATGTTTCTCTGCTGTTTCTGAGTCAACCCCCACAGGAAAGCCAGACTGCCTAACTGCCAAGCTTTACCCTAACATATGGTTTGGAGGGCAGGTGTGAAGGTGTTCTGTTCCCCCATTGGTCTGAAGTATGGCTGTTTGGAATTGGCTTGTATCAAAAGCCATTAAGTACCACAACGTCCTATTGGCTCTAGTGGTTGGACAGAAAACCTATAAAATTTGCTTGCTTTACCTCACACTCTCTCTCTCTCACCAAACTGATGAAAGACCATCTCACACATCATGAACTGAAAAGGACAACACAATGAAGAGCACAGCTCGGCTGCCATATTGAGCCGGGGCATGTGGCCTGTTCTGAAGAAAGCTGACCAGAAATGATGCCTTAACTAGAGAACATTTCAAGTAACTAACAAGTCTATCTTACAGACAGACCTCAGTATGTGTGTCTCGGGAACTGCAGGTCTGACGTTGTGGTCAGCAGCACAGGAGCGCCGCAGGGGACTGTACTTTCTCTGGTCCTGTTCAGCCTATATACACTCGGACTTCCAATACAACTCGGAGTCCTGCCACGTGCAGAAGTTTGCTGATGACACTGCTATCATGGGCTGCATCAGGAGTGGGCAGGAGGAGGAGTATAGGAACCTCATCAAGGACTTTGTTAAATGGTGCGACTCAAACCACCTACACCTAAACACCAGCAAAACCAAAGAGCTGGTGGTGGATTTTAGGAGGCCCAGGCCCCTCATGGACCCCATGATTATCAGAGGTGACTGTGTGCAGAGGGTGCAGACCTATAAATACCTGGGAGTGCAGCTGGATGATAAAGTGGACTGGACTGCCAATACTGATGCTCTGAGCAAGAGAGGACAGAACCGACTATACTTTCTTAGAAGGCTGGCATCCTTCAACATCTGCGATAAGATGCTGCAGATGTTCTATCAGACGGTTGTGGCGAGTGCCCTCTCTACACGGTGGTGTGATGGGGAGGCAGCATAAAGAAAAAGGACGCCTCACGCCTGGACAAACTGGTGAGGAAGGCAGACTCTATTGTAGGCACGGAGCTGGACAGTTTCACATCCGTGGCAGAGCGACGGGCGCTGAGCAGACTCCTATCAATTATGGAAAATCCACTGCATCCACTGAACAGGATCATCTCCAGACAGAGGAGCAGCTTCCGCGACAGACTGCTGTCACCGTCCTGCTCCACTGACAGACTGAGGAGATCGTTCCTCCACCACACTATGCGACTCTTCAATTCCACCCGGGGGGGTAAACATTAACATTATAAAAAGTTATTGTCTGTTTTAACCTGCATTTTTATTACTCTTTAATTTAATATTTTTTTTTGTATCAGTATGCTGCTGGAGTATGTGAATTTCCCCTTGGGATTAATAAAGTATCTATCTATCTATCTATCTATCTATCTATCTATCTATCTATCTATCTATCTATCTATCTATCTATCTATCTATCTATCTATCTATCTATCTATCTATCATAGTTTCACTTGCAGGAGTGATTTATTTGCGCTCACCGAGTAGCATATTATTGCACAAATCCATTCAGGTTGATTTTGCAACTTCTCTCATTGCGCTAAGTATGACAGTTCGTTTGCAGGACCAGTGTATTCATGTTAATCTCAGAGAGAGGCTGCGGGCCGAGGGTAGGGGGAAGCGTGATGTCAAGAGTGGGGAGCCGGGCAGGGCCCTCCTCACTCACTCGCTAGGCCTCCGTTCAAATCGGTTTACCTCTGTCCACGTTTTGGAGCTTACCTTACCTCCACTTAGCTAGTGATACCTGTTTGTGTATTGATTTTTATTGTGGAGAGGTGGCTCTGAGGCTAGGGATCTGCACTGGCAATCGGAAGGTTGCCAGTTCGAATCCCGTAAATGCCAAAAAGGGACTCTGCTCTGTTGGGCCCTTAAGCAAGGCCCTTACCCTGCAATTGCTGAGCGCTTTGAGTAATGAGAAAAGTGCTATATAAATGCAAAGAATTTATTTTATTTGTTTAAAACTTGTCCTGTTTCACTACTATCGGGGGCAGCTAGTATACAATTAAAGAATTTCTGATTTAACTTGGAAATGACTCTGTGGAAAATGTGTCTGGTGTTCTGGACTCACTGGCACCCCCTAGAGTCCACAATATGTAGGAAATGAACACATATGTGAATAAATGAATAAAGACAG
This sequence comes from Erpetoichthys calabaricus, assembly GCF_900747795.2. NCBI lineage: Eukaryota > Metazoa > Chordata > Cladistia > Polypteriformes > Polypteridae > Erpetoichthys > Erpetoichthys calabaricus. The sequence continues at coordinate 13,113,379 of NC_041395.2, forward strand.
AAATAAATATTCAGACCAAAGGAAACAAAATGCAACGTTCTCGGGGAAAACACTCCTGTTTTGGAGTGGAATCTGTTACACATAAGTGTTGGCAAGCAATCTCCGAGAGGCATTCAAGCATATCATTGTATGGGTTCTGCCAAAGAGATAAAAATGCAGCCAGACAGCCAAGCTGCTGTGGAGTTCAATTTTCCTAACCTCTATCTGGAAATTAAAGCCTGCAAAATACATTTTGTAGGAACATGCAAACAGCTCAGCAATAACAGCCTCCGTATTTAGGGCTTCATTTTCTTTGAATTGTAGCATGTAGCGTAGTGCAGGGTTCCAGTGACGCTTTAAAATTTAACGCAGTATATTTGAAGAAAAAAAATTATATAAAACAATTCAGCTTAATCTTTAATGCTTCAAATGCAAAGCCTAACATTTAATGTTGTCTCCGTATATTGAATATGACGGCAGCTGTCTCCCATTCTATGACAGATGTCACGGCAGAGTTTGTCTTTCCTCTTTAAGTAGTTTGGATTTAAATCTTGGTAGACGTGGCCGCTCAGTGTGATGAAGCACCAAGCGCTTTGGTTCTGGTGGGCTGCAATGCTTTGTAAAGTTTTTTTTTTTTTTTTTTACAGCTGGACCACCCTGCATTCAGCATCACGTTCATCACTTCTTTCTGCGGGACAGAATGAAGAAGGATGACCAAGGCTGAAAATGTGCTTTCACCAGCAGTTACTGTAAATATTAAAGCCCGCTGCTGCTGTCTGTTACACTCATGAAATATGAGCTGTCACAAATTTAGGTGAAAAATATAGCTCCTTTTGCTTAGTCTGTTTTATTTGTATTGTAAAGTCCCTTTTCCTGGTAGGAGAAATAAAACTGCATGGATGGTTTGGCTGTACAGCAATCAAAGAGATTTATTCTTGTTTTCTTTAAGCAAACATTCAAAGGAACAGTAAAAGAACCAACAACGATTTACAATCATCCCATTGTTTTGGCCATGGGAGACACCTTTACTACACATTTAGTCTTTCCTCGATTCACTTGCTCTTACATTCTAGGTAAAAAAAATAAGCTTGGGTTGCTGCCATATGACATGTTGGAGCAGCCAGCAGGGGGCGCTTACCCCCTATGGTCTGTGTATGTGAAGAGGCCAATGCCCCAGTGCAGTTAAAAAGGTGCCATCCTTTGGAAGAGACATAAAACCCACATCCCGTCCTGACTCTCTGTGGTCATTAAAGATCCCTGGCATCCTTTATAAAGAGTAGGGTATGGCTAAGTTGTCCACCATGACCCAGGCATTCTGCCCCCCGAATCATGCCCCGTCAAAAACAATCCGTTTATTTTCTTTCAGACACGTAAATCTTCATGGTAATATTTTAGTTTAGGTACTGCAAAAATGCTTCCATCTCTCATTTACTCTTATGTATCAAGACACATTTTGGGTCTTCAAAAGAATTACAAAGCACCAGTAAAGTGTTTATTCATCTCTGCAGTGTGACCTTCTAACAAAGCGTCCCTTTGGAGTCGTCCGCGGTTTCTCATTTCTCTTGATATTGCATATTTAGTATAAGACATTCGAATTCTTCATATTAACAACTAATTTTACCAGCACGTCAATACACCACACAACACATAGTTGGATAACCTGTCTACTGATGTTTTATAAGTATGCCAAAGATAGCCCAGCCACAGACAGACGTGACACCAGATGTCCACAACACATGGCTTATTTACAATATTTACAGTTTATAGTGTGCAGTCCAGTCCCCACTAATCCACACAACTACTCAGTCCTTTCCTCTCTTCGGCTGCCTCCACTCCTCTCTGACTCTGGCTCTCCGAATGGAGTGAGGGGGCCCCTTTTATAATGCCCCGGATGTGCTCCAGGTTGTATAATAATCGTGGTATTTCCCTCTACTTGCCCTTTACCTGTTTCCTCAAGGGTAAGTGTTCTCGTCAAGTTCGTTATCGGGTTGGTCTACTGTTGCACTTTAAGCTGAACACACACATACAGTACATAGATATACGCATACACACTGACCCTAACCACAACAGTGCCCCATGAATGACACACACACGCTGATTAACCCTTAGCACTTTAAAGCACACAAGTGCTTTAGGAATAACACAGCCTGTCACTCTGCACTTCAAGAGACTTACTTATTATCGGCACGAACAACATACAGTGTTTTAGTTATATCTCAGACCTAAATATTACTTTTGGTCTACAAGAATACATTTAAACATACAAAGACTCAGCACTCTTGACTATAGGCCATTTATCAACCAAGAATACCTTCTTCTCATATTGTCCCTACTCTCAGCCAAATAAACATCACAGGACAGAAATAATGGCAAAAGTCCGGCTGTACCAGATGCTCAAAGAAATCTAACTTATTACTTCAATCACTCTAGACATTAAGACAAAGCATAGAAAGTTAAAAGCAGCGTGGTATTTATTAGAAGAATAATAATAATACCACTGGAACAAAGAATAATAGAAAATAGATACTGATAGGAATGTCTGAATATATATAGTCTTTAGAAAAAGCTTACGAAAAAAGGTAGAGATGACAAGGATGAATGTCCCAGGGAGGCGTTTGATTTAGCAATCGATGTTCATGATGCTTTTCTGACGACCAGTGCCGTCTTCTTCTTCTTCTGTAGTTTCTTCTTCTCCTTCTTTTCTCTTCTTCTCCTTCTTCTGATGTTACTTTCAAAATGAGGCATATTTATTACGAAATGTCATGCCGTGGTTTCACAACAAATGCACCTGATTGGTTGGCTGTCAATATAATTGATGAATTCTGCTCAAACTCTTTCCCAGATAATAAAGTTCTTTGATTTTGCCTCATGTCCGGTAAACTAAATTGTCGTCCCAGATGTCCATATCAATAGCCTGAGGTGTCGACTCAGTCTTTCTTTCCCAGGTTATAAAGTAATTGAGCCACCAGCATGTCTTCCTTTCAATGTCGAAACAGTTGTTTTAAAAGTGAGGTGTAAGAAAACCTGTTTTGATTTGTCTTAAATGTAGTTCATCTGTTGTTTTATCTTGACCAAAATATAATGGAAAATAAAACCGAAATGTACGGATTTTATACACCACTAGGGGGCTCCGCCCCCTGCTCGCTTCGCTCACCAACCCCTGGTGTTGGGAATGACAAAGAGCGTGATGTATGAATGAGATATAGAATAGTGTGAAGGTGTAGATGATGTAAATAGAAAGCAAACAATAAAGTGTGTGGCACAGTGTAAAGGTTTATTGGAAAATTTCTTTGTACACGCCGTTTAAGTGTAAAAGGTAATTCCAGGTCAGAACTTGTAATGTCAATGAAGATGGTTATTGTTGTGATCAGAGTCAAGTTTGTCAGAGCTTAGAAAGAGTTGTGTCTCTCCAGGAAGTAATGGAATGACTTGGGTATTTATGTTTTCCACATTAATATTTTTTGGACATAATGTAGTGCGTTGTGTTAAAAGGGGCATTTGGTCTAATGAGATTGCTGTTCCAAATCTGTCTGTAACTAAGTCGTCGCAGATAAAGGCTTGAGGAATTGTAATAATATGTGGGTGAAGTCCATCTGTATTGGTGAGTGTACCATCTCCCAGTTGTAATAAGCAATTGTTATGATCTGGTTCTGGACATCGTATGTTTTTTACTAACTGTATCTTTTGAAAGCAATGCCAATTGTCTGCGTATTTTAAGGTGCACTGAACAATAGCTGAGCGCATGGCATGTGGAAGAATAGCTAAGCACTGTCTAAAATCTCCTCCTAATAAAAGTACTTTTCCTCCAAAGGGAATATTATTATTCATAAACGTTTGTAGAAGTTTATGAATGGTGTTGAGTAAGTGACTGGATGCCATTGTACATTCATCAATAATTAACATTTTTGCAAGACGGATGTCACGTGCAGTGCCACCGTTAATGTTCATAGTGGATACCGATTTGTAGGATCTAATGCAGTTGATAAAGATTTCACTTTCAGGTACATCGTTAGTTAGAAGCTTCTGTAGATATTCAGGATATGAATGTAAAGGAGGCAGTCTAATTTGACCCTTTTGACAACAACGTGTAAATGTATTACTTGTATTGCCAGTTGTTTCTTCAGGGACGTGAACTGAATGACAATGATTGCAAATGACATTCATTAATCCGAATGAATTTTCCTGGTGTATGTTTTGCTTGTGCCGTTTGAGAGGCATGTTGTTGCATGTGTAGTATTTGGGACGTGTTGTTTTGGAGCTGTAATTGATTTGCCTGTGCTGTGTGCGAAGCCCGTTGTAGCCTTCGCTGCCGTTAACGTATGTCTGAGATGGGAGGTGTTTCGTTTTGAATCCATGCCTGTTGCGATGCAGCACTTTGATTGATAGATTGCGTCATGTGGATCTAGGATGTAGATTTGTGCATATTTGCGTTGTTGATTTGTTTCAGGGTGCACTGTTCCAATGCGATGCAGTATTTGTGCACATATGCGAAAGCAGTATGGGCCATTGCCTTTTGGTGGCCTGATATTTACTCTGGTAGATGCAAAAGCAAATGAACTATTGTAGGATCTAATGCAGTTCATAAAGTTTTTACTTTTAGGTACATCGTTAGTTAGAAGCTTTAGTTGAGCTTTGCGTTTTTGGAGCCGAGACATTTTTTCTTCTAGAAATATGGATAAGTAATAAGGAGTATTGCACTCACTGTTAATATGGAGCCTTTTCTGCGGTTGAACGGTTAATAGTGCCTTATTGTAATGAGATCCACCTATGCTGCATAGTGTGAATTGTGTTTGGTCCCGTTATCCGAGCGGTATCGTTTTGTACCTGTGATCGTGAATTCATGACTTGTTTGTTCTTGAGCGTGAGAAATATGGATAAGTAATAAGGAGGATCACACTCACTGTTAATATGGAGCCTTTTCTGCGGTTGAACGGTTAATAGTGCCTCATTGTAATGAGATCTACCTATGCTGCATATTGTGAACGTATTGAGATGACGTATGTTTAATACGGACGGTTCATTTAGAAATGGGGCTTTGTGTGTCATTTGTTATTTATGTTACTGTGGTCGTGGGTCTGAGTCGTCGTTTTTTGTGTACGTTTCGTGTGCTATGTCCGTAGTCTGTCCCGTTTCGTGTCCAATGGGCTTTGTGTGGTGCTCGCGGCTTCTTTTTTTTTGTGTGCTTGTGGCTTGTTGAATCCTCCTCTTTGTGTGTGTCCCGTTTCGTGTGCAATGGGATTAAATCCTCCTCTTTGTGTGTGTCCCGTCCGTTGCTTGTGTGTGTGTGTGGTTTTTGCTCGTGCGGCGCTGTGTGCGTCGCCTGCGTTTGACTCCTTTTTTCTGTGCTCACTCCTTTTTTCTGTGGTCTTGGCCGCCTCTCGCGGCGCCTCATTTCTTGGGGGCGCCTGCGCAGTACGTCTTTTTGCGGCTACGGCCCTGCGTCCATCCGGTTTAGCATTCTCGGTTAGTAATGTGGATAACACAGGTGTTCTGTGATGGTCTTCCGGCAGCAATTCCTGGTGTGGTGGAAGCGCTGCCCTTGCATCTGGAAGCACTCCCGGCGTACACAGTGTGGTGGAAGTGCTGTCCTCCAGGGCTCGGAAACCATCCAGGCACCCCCTGGTGGTGGTCATGGACCCCCACAGGGTTGAGCTTCCCAGCTCCGTATCTGTGGCCCCTGATGGAAACCAAGGGGGCTGCCCTCTTGCGCCCAGGGGAGATATTGCCGCTCTCCTGGTCTTTCCCTGCTCTAAGCATCCCGGTGGGGCAATGTCCCTGGTCGTGTACCACAAAGTGTTATGAAGAACAAAGGTTAAGGTCTTGTTACATAACAGTAAAGGAGTAATTGATGGCCTTTTGCAGTGGTGTTACCATCCTCTTCATGATTTATGAAAACAGTGTTGATCACATTTAACGTTTTGAAAAAAAGTAAAGTTCATTACAAACTCACAATTTAGGTTGGGGTCCCCAATGTTTGCCAGTCTCATCTTAGCGTTACAGATGACTTTTTCGTTAATGGAAGGTCAAATGTCTCTGTTCACAGATAACAAAGGCAGCTTCATTTTTGCTAGATGCCCTTATTGCAGTCAATTGCTCTAGTTAAGTTAGGAGAACCAGACGCTGCTGTAAATTGCCTTATGATGTTGACAAAAGCACATTATGTTTGAAGTACGGGCCCCCACAAGATGTGAAAACTGGATGTAGTGTCTCGTCTGCAGGTATGACGGAGAGAAGCTTGGATGAGATATTCCTGATCTGTCAGTATTGTGGAAAAAATCTTCCCTCTGTTTTCAAAGAAGTCATTCACAGGGTGTTTCCTTAGGAGGCTTTAGCTCTCTGGAAATGTGTTCTTTTCAATTGTGGCATTTTAATTAACCTGAATTTAAATAATAAAAAGGTATTATCCCCCTCCAGCATGCAATAAGACGGTTACAAGATTTACACGAGAAGTAAAAAGGATAATCTAGCTCTTTATTGACGGGTTCACGTGGTATTACAAACGGGAAGCTTATGACAGACATATCAAGCATGTGGGAGACTCGACCTACGCTGTCTGCCATCTTTCATTGCCACGCTGAAAGGATTTTAACCGGACAGAAGACATATTCTTCCGCCTGGCAGCTTCAAAGTGTTGGCCGTAGGTCCATCCTTATATTCGGGTTGCTCCATGTGCAGGTTCTTGGCTCCGGATCCAAACAAGGTTAGAAAAAGGACTCAAATCCCACCTTCAAAAATACAGAAATAGCACAATGCCTACATACAGTTCTCATTCTCCCAACAAGGCAAGAGAATGGTGTGCTGACAGAAGTCAGAAATATACTAGTCTGTCTTTAGGCTGACTATTCAATTGTCCAGTTGTCTTTGGCTCTCTAGTCCTGTGCTTGGCTCGGCAATTCTAAATGCTGCTGCTGTGCTCCTGTGTACCATATTTGGTCTGCCTGTATGAATGAGTCCATAACAGTGGGCACAGAGAACAGTGACATTAAACTTAATAAAACATAGTACAGTATAACACAGGGACCAAATGAAAATGCAGAATGATTCTTTATTTGCACAAATGTCTGAATCCATGAAGTGAGTAATCAAGAAAACAGTTAATTCCCTTCTATACTTTTCTATTACTATGACCTTATCTAATACATCACGTCATCTGACTCTTAATATACAGAATTCAATCATCTTAGCCAATCAGCTACAGCCACCAGTAACTTTATATGCATGTCGATTCTTCCACTTCGCTTTGTTAATAGGGGTGTCCTACGGGTTGTCCCACTGATTATACTGTATCACTGCTTCATAATAGGGGTGTTTGGGCTTTCTCACTAGTTTGTTATCGCTTAATACGGGGGGGTGTTTATTACTCAGTTACTTCATTTTAACTTTATTAATAACTTGATGGTTCCGTTTAAGAAAAGGCAACCCTCACATGCTCAGGCTTTAAGCTGCATTTAGTTAACCCTTTAGTTACCTTCAGTCCTTTTCCTTATGCTTTTAATAATCCATTGTTAAAACTTCATTTAAGAGTATGAGGGGGGACCCAAAAATAACGAGAATTAAAAAAAATCGTATATTTCTCAAAACATTTCCAAAATTTAATCACCCTCAAAATACTCTCCCTAAGATGCAATACACTTGTCCCACCAAAAATGCTTTACTTTCCTTTAAGGTCCCTCTTCATTTTTGGAAATAAGAAAAACCACAGGGTGCAAGGTCTGGGGAGTGAGGAGGGACCATTGTCATCCCGTTTTTTGTAACAAACTGTCACACACTCAATACTGTGTGGACAAGAGTGCTGTTGTGATACAGAAGCCACTCGCCTGATCACCACACTGCGTCTCGCAATCACTTGAGCACTTCAAGGTCACCGCTTGGCCAAATGATGCAGAGGACAGTTTAGTACACACACCAAGCGGAAAACGTTGGAACTAACGCCACTCCAACATCCAGAAAAAAATTCTCGTTATTTTTGGGTCCCCACTCGTATACTGTACTTGTATAAAATTTGTAAAAAATTTTCATGTATTGATTTTAAATGTTTGATAAAAATTCTGTATCAGCCCGTTCCCTGAGAAGTAACAACTGGTAGTTGATATAAACTGACCAAAAAAAACAAAAACATTCTTCAGAGCAAATATGCAGCATTCACCCTCTTAAACGCCGCAGTATGACGTTAAACTGCATCTGGACCTGCAAGTGGTTCTCCAACTTGTAGGGAAATCATGGGGGTTGGTTGGTGGATTGCCACTCCAGCCACCATAAAAAACTTCATACAGCTGTGAGATGACAGAAAGGACTCCTTTTTGCTCTGCTGCAGCCACCCGCTGCTCGCATCATGAAGGGGATGGGGGAAAGTCCTCAGGAGCTCCATCCCCAGAAGAGTCGAAACCGTCGGACAGCCAAAGGGGTCAGGTCTGTTGGGGATCAGAACTATTGTGGTGCTGAGGTGTCGCCCGCTGCGCGGCAGCACTTGGGTCCTAATTTGAGGTGGCCCATCTGGGTAGGCGTGTAGAACGTCTTGTCTCTCCTGCACGTTGATCATCTTCCTCTGCTGTCGGAGGAGCTGTGTAAACTTTTAGTGGCAGCACTCTTTAAGGTGCGCAGACCTGGGACTGGCCAGATCTCTGTAGGTGGATACACCTTTTATTGATCTGGTCACTCTGATGGCTGTCACATTCAGGAAGTAGCTGTTGCTGTAGCGGATTGGCTTCTTCTGATGGTGTCCAATATCACTCCTTTCAATGAGTGTATTTTGAGACTCAGATTATAGCACTCCCTGGGTGCCTTGTCTGTTGTCTCAGTGTATGCTCCGACCGTGGTGAGTGATGTCTCGGTGAGGGAAACATTTTATTCGCAACTTCGCTTGGTGGTTGATGGGTGCCCATGAGGTGACACTCCTTTGGTCATGGGTGACTTCTGTGCAACCACTGGCACAGACAGGGCTGGCTATAAGGATTTTTTCGGTCCCCATGGGTCTGGTGACCATGGTGAAAGTGGCTCCATGTTCCTTGACGTTGCAAAAGGTCAGGAGTTGCGAATCGCTGGATCCTGGTTCCAGCGCCCAGAACTGCATTGTTGGACTTGGTACTCCAATAATTCGGTGAAGGAGATCGATCACATCCTCGTGGGCAGACGATGGAGGCTCTTGCAAAACTGCAGGGTTTACAGAAGTGCCCAGTTTGTGAATTCTGACTACAGACATGTTGTTGCTACACTGAAGATCCAGCTTAAATCCAGTAGGAAAATGAGCCTGGACTCGGCAAGATTCCAAAACCAGGCTGTTTCTAATGAGTTTGCATACAGTTTGTGTGAGGAACTTGTGGCTTTGGGTGTGACTGCCAATCCTAATGTGATGTGGGAGACCTTCCATGACAAGACCCCGAAAGTTGCTGAGGGTTGTATTGGTGTTACCGGTGTTCCCAGAACGAGGTGTTTCATCTTGCAGGGCACCCTGGATATCATTGAGAGGAGTCACAGGGCACGGCTTGATGGCAACTCTGGTCTGTACTGGGAACTGAGAAGGATGGCTGCGAGGGCTCTGAGGGAAAAAAAAGAGGCGTTTGTTAGAGGAATCAAAGAGCAGGAGACACACCATCTGTGGTCTAGCGACCCAAGTCGTGCTTACAGTGGAATTAAAGCATTACGCATATCTGTATCTGTTCCTTGAAGAGTTGCAGTCAGGACAGCTGATGAAACGGTCCTTACGGATGACACTGCAGTTGTGACCCGCTGGGCTGGTTACTCTGAGCAGTTGGTCAAAGCTGATCCTCCGGCTAGGACATTGGATATCTCTGGGTCCACGGTTCTTGAGGCTGATCCTCCAATTAGCTGTGAACAACCAAATCTCACTGACTTTGCACAGGTGGTGAACCGGCTGAGGGGAGGCAAGGCAGCAGGGATCTGCGGTATCCGGGGTGAACTTCTCCAGGCTGGTAGTAAGGCTGTCCTCCTGGCGTTGCAAGCAATTTTTGCTTCCATTTGGGAGACTGGTGTCATCCCAACTGACTGGAAAACGGGACCTGTCGTCCCTATCTGGAAAAGGAAGGGTGATCGCCTGGATTATGGAAACTACAGGGAAATAACACTGCTCTCTGTCCCGGGTAAGGTCTACCAGCGACTGCATCCTGGCACTGAGGGTTCTCATGGAGTGCAAACGTGAATATGGGCAGAGTTTCTTTGCAGCCTTTGTCAATTTTCGTAAAGCGTTCAACTCAGTTGATCAAGCTGCCCTGTGGGACATCCTGAGGGTTTGCGGGATCCCCTGAAGGTTACTGGATATCATGGCCGGCCTATACACTGGTACTGTGAGTGCTGTGCAGAGTGGAGAGAGAACCTCTGTGTTTTTCCCAATTGATTCTATGGTTCGTCAGGGGTGTGTTTTTGCACCTACATACAAGTTTAATGCCTGTATGGATTGGGTGTTAGGCAAGGTCATGTAGTCCAGCAGCTGTGGGGCATCTGTTGGTGAAGAAAGATTCACGGATCTTGACTTTGCTGATGATGCTGTGATCTTCGCGGAGTCAATGGAGGCTCTGATTGGAGCTCTCGAAAGACTGAGTGAGGAGCCTGAGTGTCTGGGCTTGTGAGTGTCCTGTATAAAAACCAAGATCCAGGACTTTAATGACTTCTTAGGCTAAGATGTCTATGGAAAAACATCAGGAGAAAATGTCTGAAGGACTGGATTTTGCACCATGACAATGAGACTACATACACCACATTGTCAATGGAGATTTTGACCAAAAACAATGTGGCTGTTGCTAGCCATCAGCAGTGTGTCTGTCTGCGGAGAGAGTTTCGACCTCGTCGAGAGGTTTACTCACCACTGCAAGTAACATTCATGTGACTCTGGTGACTCTTCCTATGAAGTCAGTAGATGGATTAGGAGAGCATGGGAGGTCATGAGGTCACTGGAAAGGGGTGTGTGGTGCTCCCGATATCTCTGCAAAAGGACGAAAGTCCACGTCTTAAGAGCCCTGGTGCTTCCTATTATGCTATATGGTTGTGAGACATGGATGCTATCCAGTGACCTGAGATGAAGACTGGACTCCTGTGGTACTGTGTCTCTTCAGAGAATACAATACAATACAATACAATTTATTTTTGTATAGCCCAAAATCACACAAGAAGTGCCGCAATGGGCTTTTACAGGCCCTGCCTCTTGACAGCCCCCCAGCCTTGACGCTCTAAGAAGACAAGGAAAAAATCCCCCCCCCAAAAAAAACCCTTGCAGGGAAAAAATGGAAGAAACCTTGGGAAAGGCAGTTCAAAGAGAGACCCCTTTCCAGGTAGGTTGGGTGTGCAGTGGGTGTGAAAAAGAAAAAGGGGGGTCAATACAATACAATACACAGAACTGAACATATATAATACTCAATACAATATAATAGTGCAATAGAAATATTACAAGTACAGAGCAGATTTCTTTCATAAATCTCGACATTTGCACAGTAAGCTACATTTTCACACTTTTTCTGCATACGCAAGCTTTAGAAATGAGACTTCAAGCAATTCTAGCTTTTGCTCTTTGGAGACCTGGAAGTTTTTCCTTGCATACCAGCAGTGTTTGAAGTCAAATGGTACTCACCAGTATGCAACAGTGTCACTTCTACTATTTACTCTTCGGTGTATGTTCACTTTATCAGTCATTACTCTGAATTATAATGCCACGTGTAACTGGAAGCCATCTTCTGGGAACTGTAGCTTAAGTGAGGGGAGACTCTAAAATTCCTAGAATCAGTTAATAGCATGAGAGCAGGGTGTAGTTATCAACTATACCACTAGGTGTCTTATGCCTACAGTCTGGTTAATCAGTCCACCGAGTGGCATTGTGCTGAGTTGGTCAAGTGCGTATGTCTCGTATTGATTCTGAAAAATTGATTTGTGGGATTTTTTTTTCTCCAACCACCATGGTAGATTTTCAAGAGACAACAATGATTGCATTTTTTGACATTAACAGACATAGTTTGTTTCCTACAGATAGAACTGCTAACCAGTGAAATTCCATTGAACTGCTAAGATGTCTATGGAAAAACATCAGGAGAAAATGTCTGAAGGACTGGATTTTTCACCATGACAATGAGACTACATACACCACATTGTCAATGGAGATTTTGACCAAAGACAATGTGGTTGTTGCTAGCACCCCTTGTGTTTGCCAGATCTCACACCCTGTGACTTCTTTTTGTTTCCAAAATTAAAATTGAATAATTTCTACCATTATAAAAAAAAAAATTAAAATCCAGGAAAAATTAAATGAGGATCTGAACATGGCAACAACAGATGACTGCAGAAAATATATGCAGGAATAGGAGGTGATGTACAGGGAATTGCTGTAAGTTCTATAATAAAGTTTGTTTTTTTGTTTTGTTTCGTAATCAGTTTTTTTTATCGATGTCAAGGCAACAAAAAAAACGTAAAGACTTTTCATAAATAATCCTGGGAATTTTTAGGTCTCCCCTCATATATGTTTGTGGGGATCCCTATACCCTCTACCCGGGGCACCTCAATTTAGCTGAAACATCCAAAACAACTGGTATACACCCTCATTTCTTTTTTTCGACATCAACCACATAAAAAATGTAAAACATATCCTTCGTTTATTGTATTTAAACTGTATCTTCACAAGTTATTTCAGTTTTTAAGTTCATCTACACTTCTACTGGCGGTTCGATTCACTCTAGATGTGTTCTGTCTGGCAGAGGACCAGGACGTCTCCTTTTAATCCAATAACCTCTGTTTTACTTGGCAAGAATATGAAATACACGTTGACACTATCACATGTAACAATGTACTAACTTAACCTAAGACTTCAAAATGTCAACAAAAGTTCAGAAGCAAAATTTCTATGACCAAAGAGTGAACTTTGTTAGCTGAAATGTCAAGGTTCTCAAATATAAATTAAAGAGAAAGAAAGTACTCTCACACTTAATACTGTAAGTTTAAATGCCAAGATAGTATTTTTACAGGAGACCCGCTTACTAAGTAAGGACCAGTTTCAGTTGCAAAGAGATTGGATTGGCCAAATTTTTCACTCCAGCTATACAAAGAAAACCAGGGGTGTGGGAATCTTAATACACAGAACTATTCCTTTTGTAGTGTCAGATGCAGTTTCGGACTCTGAAGGGCAATATGTCATGGTGATGGGCAATTTATCAAACACTAAAATGATTTTAATTAATCTAAATGTGGATGATAGGCCGCATGTCTGCCTGGGGGGGTTGCAAACCGGGATCCCGAGTTGTTACGTTGTGTAGTGGGTGCGGCAACACACTGTACCAGTACATTCTCCCCAGCTTGACTTGACTTGATGATAGAGGTTTCTTCCAAAATGTATTTGGATCTATCCCTAATGCAAACACTCATAGACTTTAATTGTTTAAATCCAGTTCTGGATATATCTTCAACAACACCAGCGATATCATCTAATACCGCAAAAATAATTACACACTTTGCAACACATTATACCTTATCAGACCCATGGAGGTTTTTAAATCCTAACCTAAAAGCATATTCCTTTTTCTCATCCATAAATCATTGCTACTCCTAACCCCTACTCTCTCTTCTGTTTCCTTTTCCGGTGTCCTATTGGTGGTGGCTTGTGCCACCACCATCTACCCAAAGCACCATGATGTTCCAACAATGATGGATGGATTAAAAGCCAGAAGTCTGTATAACCATCAGCATCAAGTGACTCCGTGAGAACCCTAACTACAAAGAGGACTATTTCATTTATGTTAGGTAGAATGCCCAAAGGGGACTGGGCGGTCTCGTGGCCTGGAACCCCTACAGATTTTATTTTTTTCTCCAGCCTTCTGGAGTTTTTTTTTGTTTTTTCTGTCCACCCTGGCCATCGGACCTTACTCCTTTTTATGTTAACTAAGGTTGTCTTATTTTAATTTCTTATTTGTCTTTTATTCTTCTTTTCTTCACTATGTAAAGCACTTTGAGCTACTTTTTGTATGAAAATGTGCTATATAAATAAATGTTGTTGTTGTTGTTGTACTCAAGAATTGATTATTTTCTCATAGACAACACTTTTCTGCCCACTATCAAATCTTGTAAGTACAACACTATTTTAATCTCTGACCATGCCCCTCTGATCATTTTTAAGAGGGAAGATTATTTCATATTTTTCTCTCAAAAATAAATCGGAAACCAAGATGGTGTGCATGTTAATCAGCAAAATTACCAGAATAGATCTAGATTACACAAGGGGCCTCATGCATAACGCTGTGCGTAGAATTCACACTAAAACATGGCATACAGACAAAAGTGGAAATGTGCTTATGCACAAAAAAATTCAGATGCATAAATCTGTGCGTACGCTAACTTCCACGTTCTTCCGCTACATAAATCCCGGTCAGTGTGAAAAGTAACGCACATGCACGCGCCTGCTGCCCCACCCAAACTTCTCCCAGAATTGCGCCTCTTTCAATATGCAAATCAATATAAATAGCCCTTAAGCTCAGTGTTCTGTGAAAAGGCAATGGCAAAAGCACGGGGGAAAATAGAAGAATTTCAGCAAATTCCAAGTGGAGGCAAAAAAAAAAAAGTATTATTTGTTGGTATAAACAGTTACATAAACAACAAAAGGAAGTTGATCGAGTGACATAGACTGTTGGAGAAACTCGAAAGCTCAAGTTCACAAAGTCACACAGTGCCCAAAATAAAAAAGAAGTTGTCACATATCAAAATTGCAGTGAAAAGGTGAGTCGTAGCCCACCGTCTCTGAGTGTCATATGAAAGTTTATTAGGGTACAGAGAAAAGAAAAAAAAATGGGGACACAGTGGGAAAAAAGCTTGAAATGTCAACTTTAATATCAAAATTTCCACTTTAATCATGTGGTTTATTTTGTCATTAAAGTAGAACATCATAAACTTAATCTTAAAATTGTTTAACTTACTAGTTTCTCAAATACCATCATAACTAAAGTAGCATGTTAAATGCTTTGTATTGTATGTGTTCTTCTATGTGCTCTATGTGTGTGAATCACTATGTGCTTCTTAAACGGGCTTTCTCTTCCTCCGACAGGACATAGAATCCATTACATTCGTGATATTACAGCTCTCTGAATAATTTAAATACTGAGATGTATACTTGATATCATTTTTGTGATGATAAGAGTTAAAGCATGTTATTAAACATGGGAACATGGTGGCACAGTGATAGTGATGAACTGGCGCCCCGTCCAGAGATTGTTCCTGCCTCCCGCAAGATGCTTTCTGTGCCGTGTGTGACCTTCAATGAAATAATTTATTGCAGCAGTACTGTCTCTCACAAACGTACTGACCTCCAATTCCTGTCTTTCCTTTTCTTTCTCCAAATAACCAATCACCACACAATCAGCTCTGTAATAGACGTTAAGCCATCTGTAAGCTTAGAATGCTGATTCTTCAATACTTTAAAGGAACATTGAAATATCTCTGTAGTACATGTTTAATTATTCTATCCATCTATCCTTCCAGTGTCGCGGCAGCACCAGCAAGAATACAGCGCAAGGCAGGAACAATCTGTGCAAGAAAGGACAGAGCTGACTATACTTCCTTAGAAGGCTGGCGTCCTTCAACATCTGCAATAAGATGCTGCAGATGTTCTATCAGACGGTTGTGGCGAGCGCCCTCTTTTACGCGGTGGTGTGCTGGGGAGGCAGCATTAAGAAGAAAGACGCCTCACGCCTGGACAAACTGGTGAGGAAGGCAGGCTCTATTGTTGGCATGGAGCTGGACAGTTTGACATCTGTGGCAGAGCGACGGGCACTGAGCAGACTCCTATCAATCATGGAGAATCCACTGCATCCACTGAACAGGATCATCTCCAGACAGAGGAGCAGCTTCAGCGACAGACTGCTGTCACTGTCCTGCTCCACGGACAGAGGAGATCGTTCCTCCCCCAAACTATGCGACTCTTCAATTCCACCCGGGGGGGTAAACGTTAACATTTAACATTATACAAAGTTATTGTCTGTTTTTTACCTGCATTATTATCAATCTTTAATTTAATATTGTTTATTGTATCAATATGCTGCTGCTGGAGAATGTGAATTTCCCATTGGGATTAATAAAGTATCTATCTATCTATCTATCTATCTATCTATCTATCTATCTATCTATCTATCTATCTATCTATCTATCTATCTATCTATCTATCTGACACCGTGTCCGCACATGTTTAATTATTAACAATATAGTTTATTTAAATGATGTTAACATTTTATCTTTATAATATATTAAACATATTTTGCTGCATTTCTTCTTAAAAATGATATCGTCATCATATGTAAATGCGCGCTTTATAAAGTGGCTCAGGGTTGTGCAATATTATAACTGTATCGCAAGTTTATAGTGAGGTAATTGTACTTATAGGTACAAACAGTTCTACAAGGAGCACTTGATGGGCTGATTGAGTGCGTTTATAATTGGCAAAGCAGCCGGCCCTGATGGCTACCCAGAGGAATTTTATAAAAAAATTTCAAAAAAGGAATTCCATGAGAAATAGAATGTGATGCAGATAGGAAGATCCAATGTGAAGTGGTATTTGTTTTGGGGGCAAAGAGTCAGGTAAACTGCGTTGCAACAAATGAGGTGGCATATTGTGAACTGCAAGCCACTGACTAAGGTGGCAGTTTGGGTCTTCAAGGCACCAATCGAGGTGGGATATAAGAATACGGCGGCTATGTGTGGAGATTCGTAATGGAGTAGAAATACTGGTTTATTTATTTGACATTTATTATTTATTATTCGAAATATTTATTATTTATTGGAGCCCCCTAGGTTTTAAAGGAGAATTATTTATCTGATTTATTTATGAAATGCACCGTTTGCACTTTTGAAAACTTTAAGTCTTTGTGTAATAAAAATAGAATTGAAATCAAGTCCACATCCCACCAGTACACTCCACCACACAATAGTTTCACAGACAAAAAGAGCCAGCCACATGCCCTACACATCCCAATTAGAAATAAATAAGCAATTTTTGAATAAGTGCAACTCCTTTTTCTAAAGATAATATGGTGGATGGAGAAGAGAAATTAACACAAGCAGCTGAAATTTTGAAAAGAAATTTCTCCAGGAATTTACTAAACATGAGTTTTGCTTTTTCCAGTGAGAATCCAGTAGGATCTTAGCAGCTAAAGAACTCACTGAAATCAATTTCTTATTAGAGGATGAAAAGGAGTTTGATGAAAAAATCAAGAAGTGAAAAATAAGCTGTGTAGAACAAGGAATAAAGACATCCAAAATGATCAAAAGAGAGGTGGTAATGGATGTCCACAAAGATTTGTCAGGAAGTCAGGACTAAAGCATATGAAAAAGGAAACAGACACTTTAAGACAGCATAAATTACAAACTGGGTCAGGGGCCAAACCCATTAAACATTGTTTTAAAGGAGTTTTATAAATCCTACGGTCATTTTTAATTTGAATAAGGTCTTTGGCTTCTTTAGCAATTGAACCCCATTTCAAGGCAGAAGAAGACAGCAGATCCGCATCCCACTTAAATTAAAAAATGAGAGACTTTTTTTTTTTAGAACACTCTAGACGAGAACAGGCCATTCAGCCCAACAAAGATCGCCAGTCCTATCCACTTATTATTTCCAAAAAACATCAAGTTGAGTTTTGAAAGTCCCTAAAGTCTTACTGTCTACCACACAACTTGGTTGCTAATTCCAAGTGTCTATCGTTCTTTGTGTAAAGAAAAACTTCCTAATGTTTGTGCGAAATTTCCCCTTAACAAGTTTCCAACTGTGTCCCCGTGTTCTTAATGAACTCATTTTAAAATCTAGATCCACTGGAGTAATTCCTTTCATATTTTTAAACACTTCAGTCAGGTCTCCTCTTAATCTCCTTTTGCTTAAACTGTGAAGGCTCAGCTCTTTTAATCGTTTCTCATAACTCATCCCCTGTAGCCCTGAATCAGCCTAGTTGCTCTTCTCTGGACCTTTTCTAGTGTCCTTTTTTTAGCCTGGAGACCAAAACTGCACCCAGTACTCCAGATGAGGCCTCACCAGTGTGTTATAAAGCTTGAGCAGAACCTCCTGTGACTTGTACTCCACGTATATAATATGACATTCTGTTAGCCTTCTTAATGGCTTCTGAATACTTTCGGGAAGTTGATAGCTTAGAGTCCACTGTGACTCCTAAATCCTTCTCATAAGGTCCCTCTCGATTTTCCGACCACCCATTGTGTATTCAAATCTAACATTTTTACTTCCTACATGTAATTCTTTACATTTACTGACATTACATTTTATCTGTCACAAATCTGCCCAAGCCTGTCTGCTGTCCAAGTCCTTCTGTAATGATATAACGGATTCCAAATTATCTGCTAATCCACCTATCTTGGTATCATCTGCAGACTTAACCAGCTTGTTACTTATATTCCTATCTAAATCATTTATAGATATTACAAATAACAGTGGCCCCAGCACTGACCGCTGCTGGTCACCACTCTTAACATCGGCCAGTTCTGATGAGGTTCCTCGCACAATCACCCTCTGCTTCCTGTGTCTGAGCCAATTCTGCACCCATCTCCACTCCACATCCTGAACTGCCACTTCTTTTAGTTTGATGCCCAACCTCTCATGTGGCACCTTATCAAATGCTTTCTGAAAGTCCAGATAAATAATCTCATCTGCTCCACTTTGATCGTATCCTTTTGTTGCCTCCTCATAGAATTCCAGCACGTTAGTAAAACACGACTTCCCTCTTCTGAACCCATGCTGATTGTTCAGAGTAACTCCTGTCCTTGCCAGGTGTTGCTCAATCTTATCCTTAATAATTCCTTCCATTAATTTTCCTGTGATGCATGTTAAGCTTACTGGCCTATAGTTGCTTGGATCTGCCCTGTCACCCTTTTTATATAATGGGATGATATTTGCCATTTTCCAGTCCTTCAGAATCTCTCCATTGCACAGTAACTTCCTAAAAATATGTGTCAAGGGTTTATATTTGTACTCGCTAGCCTCCTTAAGAACTCGAGGGTAAATATTATCTGGTTTTTAGATGGTGTCACCTATGAGAATCAGAGAATCTCCTCACAGGCTAAATAGAGATATGTGATAACCCACTGGGGCGAGAGGGGGCACTGTTGTTAACATTCTTCTCTCGGTCACTCCCAGTGAGGCCCTTAGCCCCGCCCCTTCTGGTTTGCACAATATATGAAGCTCGGCTGCCCAGAAGGAGGTGTCATTTCCCACTTAGAGCGACGTGCAGAACGAAACTCCACAGAATGACCCTTGCCTTTTGATAGCCCAAGAGAACTTGTTATTTTATTATTTTGCAACCAAATAGGGTGATTTTTGTTTGGACATTTGTGTTAAACAGGACAACCCATTTGGCGTCCCAACTTTTTATTGTCACTCAAACCTGTAATTCCCAGCACCTGGCCATGATGCACATACAGCACTGAGACAGGTTTTAATTGAAAGCTGGAACAAGAATGAGAAGAGATAGGGGATAATCGAGAGATGCCGCATGTCTTGAGAATCAACCTGAGCTGTAAGTAAAAGAAAAAAATGTTGGAAGGTATTGAAAATTTTGAGAAAAGATCACAAAATGATAGAAACCACGACTCCAAAATGATCATTTAGTTCATGAACACCCGAGGTGGACCAATACGGATATAAGATGGGAGGCCCAATAATATTAAGAGCTTTATTATGAAACACAGGGGTCTGTAAACACCATTTATGCACAAAACATAATCAAGCCTCAACTTTTCTAAAAATATGAAGCGTGTATCTAACAAAATCTAACTTGTTAAAGCCAGACTGAAAGAAGTATCTGACAGAATTTGCAGCAAATTTAGACAGGTTTCAATAGAGCAGCGGTTCTCAAACTGTGGGGCACACCCCCCTAGAGTAAAAAAAAAATGTTGACATATGTGGCGTAATTTCGCTATTCGTAAGGAAATTTAAAACTTGTAGCAGTGTATCGGCAGCAGAAAATATAGCAAAAAACCACAGGTGGCGCAGTGGTAGTACTTCTGCTTTGCAGTAAGGAGACTGTGGGTTTGCTTCCCGTGGGTCCTCCCTGTGTGGAGAGCGCTTTGAGTAGTGAAAAGCGCTATATAAATGTAAAGAATTAGTATTATTATTATTAGGAAAAAATTTTATTAGGGTTTCAAAAAAAAACGTTAGGGGGGCGCGATTAAAACTGTTATGAAAACTCGGGTCGCAAATACTTAAAAGGTTGAGAAACGCTGCAATAGAGAGTCATGAAGGGAGTGAAGAGGTAGGGAACAACCAGTAAGATTTGTAATGTAACTTTTAGTGATCATAAGTGTGCTTTGTTTGACTTGTCTTCAAATTTAGAGCTGTCACCTTGTGTTAACTCTAGGCGTACTCGTTTCATTAATGAGTCAGTGATTAATCAGTTTGTTGATTTGTTTGTGGCATCTGATGCCAGCAGTTAATATTGGTAATGTGGAATTAGCAGTTCAATGTTTTAATGACCATTGTACTGATATTTTGAATAAGATTGCTCCTCTTAAAATTAGGCAGCGTCCTGTTACCCACTCAGTTCCTTGGATGAATGACTCCATTCGTAATCTTAGGCGTTCCTGCCGAAAAGCGGAGCGCCTATGGAAGTCTACTAATCTGGAAGTTCATCATTCATACTTAAAGGATTTAATTGCTTCTTTTAAGTCTTTGGTTAGGGATGCTAGAACAGCTTATTTTTCTAATCTTATTCAGACTCACAAGCGTAATCCCAAAGTGCTATTTGATACTATTCACAATATTATTTCTCCATCTCAATCTATTACTCAGGTTTTTTCTGATACTGATTGTAATAATTTTCTTACATTTTTTATTGGCAAGGCTAATGTTGTTCGGGATTTTATTGTTCCAGCTGTCTTACCTAGTGATCTCATTCACTCTGGTTCTGAGTCTTTTGTGTACTCAGAAGTTTCACTTTTGGATCTTTCTGACTTGCTCACCTTCATCATGTCCTACTGACCTGTTGCCAACATCATTAATGTTAAAATCTTTGAGTAGTGTAGGTCCGTGCCTTTTGAATATCATAAATTGCTCCTTGAGATCTGGTGTGGTTCCATCTTATTTTAAACATGCTGTAATTCAACCGTTGTTGAAAATTTTCAAAACTACCTTTTATTGCCAAAGCTTTGGAAAAGGTGGTTGAACAGCAACTTTGTGCCTTCTTAGAAAAGCAACGGTTCTTTGATTCTTTTCAATCTGGTTTTCGGAGGCGACATTCTACAGAAACACTTCTTCTAAAAGTTTTTAATGATCTTTAAATTGCTGCTGATGCAGGCAGGTGCTCTGTGCTTGTACTGTTAGATCATACCGCAGCTTTTGATAATGGTGGACCATCGGATCTTAATAAATAGATAAGAGCTTTTAGGTGTCTCTGGCTCTGCTTTGGACTGGTTCTCCTCTTATTTGTCAAATAGGAGTTTCTCAGTCGGTGTGGCTGGCTTTTCATCTGACTCTGCTCCTTTGACATGTGGAGTGCCACAGGGCTCGGTTCTTGGACCTATACTTTTCTCTCTATATATTCTTCCCCTATCACAAATTCTTAACTCTTTTAAGGACATCTCGTATCATCTATATCAGATGATATACAGCTTTATTTTTCATTTAAGCCTAACCAAATTAATACTTTGGTTACTTTTGTTGATTGTCTGTCTCAGGTTAATGACTGGCTCAGTAGTAATTATCTACAGTTGAATTCAGGAAAAACTGAGGTACTAATTGTTGCTCCTCCTGTTCTTCATTCTGAGAATGATGTTAAAATTATCTTCTGTCTCTTCTGTTATTAAGTCTACGTAACCTTGGGGTTATTTTTGACCAGTCCCTGACACTTGATGAATATGTAAGGTCAGTCAGCCGTTCGTGTTTCTTTCATTTAAGAAATCTCTCAAAACTAAGAAATGTTGTTTCAAAATCAGAATTGGAGATGCTTGTTCATTCTGTTATTTCTTCACGGCTTGATTACTGTAATGCTCTCTTTACAGGTTTGAGCAAGTCTTCTCTCTCACGCCTTCAGTTAGTTCAAAATGCAGCTGCCAGACTCATGATCACTCCGGTTGGCACGAGTTATATCACCCCCATTTTGCACACACTGCACTGGCTCCCAGTGTTTTATAGAATTAATTTTAAAGTTTTGGTACTTACTTTCAGAGCTTTGCATGGACAAGCTCCTGAGTACCTAACCAGCCTGCTCCAACGCTCTACAGCTTGCCGGACTCTAAGATCTGGGCAACAGGGCCTTCTCGTTGTCCCATGGACTCGGCTAAGAAACCGTGGGGAACCGTCAGTCTGTGGCACCAAGACTATGGAATAGCCTGCCTTGTGGTCTGCACGGAGCCGAGTCTCTTAATTCTTTTAAAAAACAACTAAAAACATTTCTTTTTAAACAAGATTTTAATCAGTGCTGAATAGTCCCAGTTTGTTTATTCATTGTTTTTAATGGTTTTGTTTATGTTTTGTTGTTAACTGTTGTATTTGTACTGTATTTGCTGTTCAGCGCTCTGTGACCTTCTGTCTGTGAAGGGTGCTATATAAATAAATAAACTAAACTAAACTAAACTAAGATAAGGGATGCAAAAAGAAGGCCCAATGGTAAGGCTCAAAGTCGGGAATGTTGAACTTTTGGGCGAAGGAAAGGATGAGAGTTCCAACGAGCTTTGCTCCAGAAATTTGGTGGGGTGGGAGAGGTAGCTTTGCGTTTACAGAGATAAAATGTGGTAATATATTTATCTTTATTACAGGTAGATGGGATTGAGATGAAAGAGTAAGATTAATCCAGGAAACGAGAGATTGTGTATCCATCCATCCATCCATCCATCCATCCATCCTCTTCTGCTTATCCGAGGTCGGGTCGCGGGGTCAGCAGCTTGAACAGAGATGCCCAGACTTCCCTCTCCCCGGCCACTTCTTCTAGCTCTTCTTGGAGAATCCCGAGGCGTTCCCAGGCCAGCCGGGAGACATAGTCCCTCCAACGTGTCCTGGGTCTTCCCCGGGGCCTCCTCCCGGTTGGACGTGCCCAGAACACCTCACCAGGGAGGCGTCCAGGAGGCATCCTGATCAGATGCCCGAGCCACCTCATCTGACTCCTCTCGATGCGGAGGAGCAGCAGCTCTACTCTGAACCCCTCCCGGATAACTGAGCTTCTCACCCTATCTTTAAGGGAGAGCCCAGACAACCTGCGGAGGAAACTCATTTCAGCCGCTTGTATTTGCGATCTCGTTCTTTCGGTCACTACCCATAGCTCATGACCATAGGTGAGTGTAGGAACATAGATCGACTGGTAAATTGAGAGATTTGCCTTATGGCTCAGCTCCTTTAACACCACGACAGACCGATGCAGAGCCCGCATCACTGTGGACGCCGCACCGATCCGCCTGTCGATCTCACGCTCCATTCTTCCCTCACTCGTGAACAAGACCCCAAGATACTTGAACTCCTCCACTTGAGGCAGGATCTCGCTCCCAACCCTGAGAGGGCACTCCACCCGATTGTGTAACTTCTCCTAAAATTTGGAGCATATTTAACAAAGCAATACCTTTTAAAACAGGTGTTATAGTGATGCCAAAAAATTGAAAGGATCTTACAACTAGGGACAGAAGGGGCCACAGGTGATAACCCAATGGAGAAATTTAAGGAGAGAAGGTCAGATTTACTCCAGTTAATTTTATATCTGGAGAGTTCCTCATATGTATGAAACAATTTAAAAATAAATACTAAGTCCTCTAAAACATTCCCAAGAAACAGAACAAAATCATCAGCATGAAGAGAGACTTAGTGAGATGAATTATGGGAGGAAACACTTGTGAATCATGCAAGAGTGCCACAAGCAGCTCAAGTAAAAGAATGAAGAGCAGAGAAGAGAGAGGGCAGCCCTGTCTCTCTCTCCTGCAGATTGGAAAAGGGGCAACACGAGTCCAAATGGGTTGGAATTGACACACCGTGAGCCGAGTATAATGTCTTAATCATGTTAATGAAGGAGTCACCAAAGCTCATCACCTACATATCTTTCCACAGATATTGCCAATTTAGTCAGTGTAGTGGATGGCTGGGGCCCTTGCCTAGTCAGGAAACCTGAGAGGACCGGGGGACCAAGCGCACCCAGAGCACTACCTCTCTCGGAGCACTAGATGGCAGCCCCCCTGGGTTGCAGTGGTGCCTAGGACTCCAGCTGGGCTCCATGGGAGTTTGGTACAGCCCTGTTGGGGTCCCTAGGTGACACCAGGGGGTGCTGCAGCAACTGCTGAGCCCTCATGGGCAGTTCTTCCGCCACACCCGGAAGTACTACCGGAAGTAGGTCATCAATCACCTAGAGCACTTCCAGGTGCCTGTGGTGTAGCGGGTCCACGGCTTATGTCAAAAAGGCCACTTTTTAAAATAAATAATCGCCGCACTCGCGGTTTAGTGCGAGGGTGTGGTGTGTGTGTCGTCGAGTGATTCCTGGGGGAATTCGTGATGCAGGCGGTTTAAGTGCACAGTTGAAGAGTCGTCCACATCCGTAATTGTTCTCGGGAGCTGCTAATTGCCACAACTGATCCACATCCCCGTGATAAATAGAAGCGCGAGGCGGCTAGCAGGGAAAAAAGAAGAAGAAAGGAAAGGTTGCTGAAGAGGGAGGCAGGAAGCAGGGAGAGGAAAGCTGGTGCAATGTAAGAGAGCGAGCGAAGGCTTGCAGGCAGCTGGACAGTGAGCCAGGGCGGGGTGTTTGGCCGACACCTAGGGCAGTTGGTAGTGGTCGCTCCCGCTGAGCATTTTAAAGAGCAGGAGTGACCAGAAGAAGGATGATTCGCCGTGGAAGACATCAGGAGTCTGGAGGCTTGGGAGGTGGATTCCCCAGCGTGAGCGTCCTGGCCATTGGGGGAACCCAAGTCTCGGTCTGGAGAGAGCTGAACCGAAGCCAGGGATCGGGAAGCCTCCAGATCAGAAGGTAGCATGAAGGTGAGCTGCAGGTAGGGTGGCTCCCCTGGTGCATAGCCTGGATGGGAGAAGCACTGGGCTGATTTTAAAAGGACAGCTTCCAGCCATTGTTTTAACCTCATTGTTTTTAAAAGATTTTTGTCTATTGGATTTTAACCTCCATGGATTCAAATCTGTTTTAATGGATTATCACTATATAAAAGCGGTCTGGATTGTCCTTCTGTCCCGTGATACGCAGTCGCCTTCTGCGCACGTCAAAAGCCGAATGCGCAGTCGCCTTCTGCGCAGCTGCCTGAAAAACCTTACGAGACCGACATCGCAGCAGGCGGCGGATGTACGGCTGCGAAAATTCAAAGAAAAAAGGTGACTTCGACCGACATCCAACCCTAACATCGCGGCAGGTGGCGGATTTACGGCCGCAAAAATTCAAAGAGAAAGGTGACTTCGACCGACATCCAACCCCAACATCGCGGCAGGTGGCGGATTTACGGCCGCAAAAATTCAAAGAGAAAGGCAACTTCGATTAAAACTCTAGAGGCCTGAAAGGCGATTTCGACTACAGCTCGAGGCCTAATTACGCATTCATTCAATACACCTATATCAGGTTTAATAATACTAATTACTATTCCACTCATGCCCGTTTCATATTACATTGTCGAAACGGGCTCTTTGTCTAGTTTATTTAAAGATTTGTGAAGCACTGCACTATTTATTTGGACACTGTTTTTTTTGTTGGTTGTTGATTTTAAATAAAAGCACTTGGCACTTTTGCATCATCCCCTTGCTCCATTTGTTGTGCCTCACTGCCTAGCTCATTGGTGATATTACCGATGGTGTCGGGTTCAGAGCTCCCGGAAGGAAGATGGGAGCATGCAGTGGAACCCGCATCGTCACAGTGCCTTATACAAGGGGCCAGCAGACACTACTCAGTGAACCACAGCAGGGAGGATGGAGATGAAGCTTGCTCGGAGTAGTGGAGGATAAAAAGAAAAAGAAGACAAATGGAATGGGACTGTGTTGTTGTGCTTGTGGGAGACAGGGAAGACACTTTCCCACAAGGGAAAAGGAAAAATAAAATTTGTGTGCTTGGGCTTGTGCCTCCTGCATCTGTCTGTGTCAGGATGGGGTGGTTGGACGCCCTCTATCGGCCACATCTGTCATCGAATGAAACAGCGCCACAGGTACCATTTTGGAACGATCCTTGCTAATCCTATATAACAAGTGATGAAGATTATCTGCTGCAAAGTGGCCACGAAGGAAGCTGGATTGATATAGCTTGTGTAGAACAGTTTGAAGACGAGCATCCTGGACTTTGGCAAGTAACTTAACATTAGACCTCATCAAGAAAAGTGGCCTGTAGCTGGAACCATCTGTCAGATCCTTGCTAGATTTAAGAAGCAATAAGATGGTGATAGAATTTAAATTGGTCTGAAGGTGCATCTTCGCCAAAGGTGTAACAGCTGTGTGAACTGTGACCAAATGTTGAGAACAATCTGTGCCGAATTCATTCAGGCCATGGTGACTTACCATAAGAGAATAAGGCCTGTTTGATTTCATCCGCAATTATCAGAGAGTTTAAGAAATCGTTGTCGCTTTGAAATACTTTCAGAATTATCGCAGTATACAGTAGCTTCAAGACATGTAGGGGAAGGCTCATCTGTGTACAGTTTAGGGGAAAATTCAACAAAGCATTTATTAATTTCAGACACATTATTAAAAAGAGTGTCCAGTGTAGACTTAATGGAGGATATGGATGTGTGTATGAGGGCAGCCACAGTGGTGCAGTAGTAGCACCGCTGCCTCGCAGTAAGAAGACCTGCGTTTGCCTCCCTGCGTGGAGTTTGCATGTTTTTTTTTTTTTTTTTTTGTTCTTTATTTCACCTTATACAATTTCTTGTATTAGGAATTTGTTCATTTTCGTGTACCCCTTGGGGTCAAAGCACAGGGTCAGCCATATGTACAGCGCCCCGGGAGCAATTACAGGTTAAGGGTCTTGCTCAAGGGCCCAGCAGAGTAGGAACTCTTTTGGCAGTGACGGGGATTCGAACCAGCAACCTTCTGGGTACCAGCACAGATCCTTAGCCTCAGAGCCACCACTCCGCCCGTGTCTGGGTGGGTTTCATCCGGGTGCTCCCGTTTCCTCCCACAGTCCAAAGATATGCAGGTCAGGTGCATTGGCGATCCTAAATTGTCCCTTGTGTGTGCTTGGTGTTTGGGGATGTGTGTGTGTGTGTGCCCTGCCCGGGGTTTTTTCCTGCCTTGCACCCTGTGTTGGCTGGGATTGGCTCCAGCAGACCCCCATGACCCTGTAGTTAGGATATAGCAGGTTGGATGATGGATGGATGGATGGATGGATGGATGGAAGATGTGGTATGATTTTGGGTCTACAAAGGCCCACTGTAAGGTCCACTTCCACCATTGCTAGAGGTGTGGGCACTGAGATATGCGCTGGGATAAAAGGACAACTATTAGTGGAATACCAAATCTTTGAAGTATTTTAAGTTTATCTTTCTGCTCTTTCTTCGTGTGCGCTTTTGGTTTTGACCCTGTTGTTCTATCGACCATGATTATTGACTCTCGCATTGGGCTTTGTTTTACTTTATATCTTTTTTTTGTTTTGTTTTGTTTTATTTTATGTGTATCTCCCGGTGGTTGCTCACAAGTTTATATGCCAGTTTTCTAACAAAACAGCTTTTAGAGATACAAGATTCTGGCTTTACATTATATATTAAGGGTCTGGCTCTCTTGTGTTCATTTAAACAATATTCAAGGTCACATATTATTTTATGAGCCCTTCGTGAGCAATCGGCAGCAAAAGCAATGAAAAAATGTCTCTTAAAAAGTCTTTAAAAGCTATAAACACGGAAACAGGATTGCTTATCGAATTAACATTTGCCTCAATAAATTCACTCAGTTTCATTAAGAATTGTTTAATAAATTCACTGTACTGTGACAATGAACTGTTGATATGCCACTGTGCCAGCCTAAAGGACAAAAGTGGACGATGAAGATTCAATGCGAAAAATCAGAAACAATGCATTAAGAGAGCAAGATGCTAGTGGTTTAGAGATAAAGATATAATTATTTCTGGAGGAAGGAGAATTTGAACCAAATCCACCGATGTCAGATCCAAAATGAACTTGGCCAGAGAGGAAGAGGCAGGTGGAACATGCTGATTGATTAGGGGAAGAGCTTCACCTAAAAGTGGGTCAATAAAAGATTGTGCATCGATTCCTATAATAGGTTCAAAATGAACATATGAAAGAATGTTTTAAACCAGGGGTCACCAAGTCCAGTCCTGGAGGACCACCATGGCTGCAGGTTTCCATTCTAACCCTTTTTCTTAATGAGTGCCCTGTTTGTTCTGCTAAATTAACTTCTTGTGAATTCATTTTAATTGAATTGCTTTTTTAAGATTTTCTCCCCTGAATTTCTCCAATGTTCCTCTGAATTGTTTCATTTCTTTCCTTAAATGGCACCCAAACAGAAATGAAATGTGAAGTGAGGGAGCCAACAGAAGACCAACTAAGTCAGGGCCTCAAACTCCAACCAATTTCACTCCAACCAGCTGCCTAACGAGGTGCCAATTCTTGTTGTTAATTAAACCAATTCTTTAATTTCGTGGCTTGTTGCTGCTCTCGTGGTGCAATACCAGACATTTCCAAAATTGTTGATTTTCTCTTTTCTAAGAGCTCTGTTAAAATGTTTTGTGGACCAGAGCAGATCAACATTCCTGTGACCTTCACCTTTATTTATTTTTAGATATTGTATGATGGACACATGGGGGGTATTTTCCATACGTCGCTTAAATCATCCAAGATCAGATGCCTCATCTTGGATAAGTTAATTGCCAGTGAAACTCATCCAGATAAGTCGGTTTTTCAAACGCAGCCATGTAGTAGATTAGTCGAGCTGGATCTAATCATCTGAGATGAATGCGCGCGTCCGCGCTGAGTGAAAAGCCCATATATATTGAGTCTAGAAAACATGATCAGCAAGTCTTTGATAGGCTGTAACAAAATGACAAAAGAACGGGCGCATTTTTTTCACACAAGTGGTGCTGGACCTTTTATTCGAAGGACATGAAGAATTTCAAGATTTAATATGCACAAGGGGTAACACTGCAAAAGCAACCCAAACCAGAAAAGACGGCTGGCAAAAAGTGGCCGACAAATTAAACGCTAATTAGTGTGCATTGTAGTTACTGAAAGCAGCGTTTCATTTCCTATGTGTCAGATTAATTATTATTTAATATGTCTTAATTCCAGATCAAACGTGAGCACAAGGAGAACACGGGAACAGGTTAAAGTGAAGTACAAGAATATACTTCAAACTGGTAAATATTGGGATATAACTATTTAAAGAATTGTTGACATAAATAATCATATAAAATATAAAAACATTAATTTTAAAGCTAATAAAAAGGCAGACAAGCAAAAAACTGGTGGAGGTCCATGCGGTCCAGACCTAACCCCTGCAGAAGAGTTGGCTCTCCAGCAA
The DNA here is from genome assembly GCF_900747795.2 of Erpetoichthys calabaricus. Classification (NCBI taxonomy): domain Eukaryota; kingdom Metazoa; phylum Chordata; class Cladistia; order Polypteriformes; family Polypteridae; genus Erpetoichthys; species Erpetoichthys calabaricus. Next base: position 13,142,753 of record NC_041395.2, read on the forward strand.
AATGCCCATCGCCCTGTTTCTGAGGTCATTCCAGGGGGAAGCTCCTCCTCAGAACCAGTGGCAGGATGCAGTGGTCACTTCATTTCAGGTAAAGGATGGTCATTGCATATATTTGTCCTCCATGTGTGCCACAGGTATGTTCCATATAGCCCTCTTTTTTGTTGGGTCAGTTGCAGGGAATGTCTGACCAACGAGATGTATATTTGATGAAGACACTGTGTCTGATTATTCATCAGGAGGAGAGGTACATTTTCCAAATAATGTTTGATCAAACTCCACCCTGATCAGTCCCATGTGCCCCAATCACATTTGGAAACGCTGGGTAATGAGAATGTTAGGCTGATTGAGATTCTTTATGGAACTGTGGGTGTTTTTGCCTGTGTATTACCTACCTGCAATGGCATGAAACGCCTCTTTTATTGTCTGCACACGCAGGTGTCCAGGAAACACAATGAAAACTTGAAGGAAATATTTCAGAGCCAAACAGACTTTACGAATTGCCTGGCAAACTGCACTTTTAGATTTTCCGCATCGCCTACAGTATATAAAAAAAGTGCTGCTTGCAAAAACCTCAAAACAATGCATACTGTCTGTGTGGTTGTGAGAGCCCCACTTCGCCGAGTCTGACTTCGAATATAAGGTGCTAATAAATCTTTGAGGTACAATATTCCCCCTTGGCTAAAGCGGTATCTTTCGAAAAGAATTTCCTCCGGGAGCAATAAAGGATCTTGCCGATCGTGCAAAACCCTCTCTATATGAAATTCTCTTCTTATAATTTGCGCACCGATATATCAATTGGTTGCTCATTCATGAACGGTGAAGCCATGACTGAATGAATTCCACGCACAGTCACTGATTAAGTGTGTGAGCTAATCTTTGTTTACATCATAGAACAAACCCGCTCAGAGCAGGTCTGAGGATTAGGATGTGCTGCTATGACAACACATCCAGCAAGAGTTTCGAAAAACCGACAGATCCAGGATCAGGCCAAATCGTCAACAATTACATCCGGCTAAACGAGTAATCCACATACAAAAAATACCCCCCCCAGTTGTTTTGGTTCATTTTGTATCTCATTATTATTTGGCTGCTAATTAAGGAAAAAGAAACAATTAAGGGGTCTGAGTCTTCAAGAGCAAGTCAGTTAAACTTAGTTCAAAAGAGGTTACTTAGCAGCAAAAACAGGTCACTCATTAAGAAAAAGGGTTAGAATGAAAACCTGAAGCCACGGTGGTCCTCCAGGACCAGAGTTGACGACTCCTGGTTTAAACAATGTCAGTAAAGAAAATACTTCTAGGTGTGTAAATCAAGCAGCAGGCAAGTTTCCTGCCATGCAGCTCATCTAAAGTGTAGCAGAACCTTCTCTAATTGTCACACATGGAGGTAAGAATCTTAAGCTGTAACAATCATCTAACTAAAACACCACTTTTATGGATGAATGCAGTCAACAAGGCAGCAACAATATAGTTGCAAATGGAAACATATAAAATGAGAACAGTAGCAATCCAAACAAAGAGTCCTGCGGGACACCATATTTAACTTCTGAATATAATGATAAAGTACTATCGGCACATTTCTGTGCAACCTAAATCGATCTGATAAATATGAACTTAACCAGGCAAGGACAATGTTAATAAATGTTATTGTTTGTATTGATGGCTGGATAATGTGCACCTCTCTAAACGGTTATGTTAAATTTTATAATATTGACATTTCCACACTAATTAGGAAGGTCTGCTTCGATGAAATTTGGCATACAAGTTGTATAAAAAGCAAAGAGTGCTATTCTCTCATATTTCATAAAAGCAGCTGTGGTGTGTGTAATAAAGGTGGCTGCATACTTTAAACATTACATAAAAGCAATCTATCCTCACCGTCTGTGATTTCATAAGCAGTGACAGTGATACTCTAAAGATTTATAAAATGTCATAGAAGCCTACAGTGCCTCATTTGTCATGTAATTCTGTAGCTCTCCTTGTATCACGCTGACATTATTGTTGTTTCAGTTATAGGAAATGAGTTTTACAATACACACACTGGTCGCATTTTCATCCCGTTAAAATACTGACAAAGCCAGCAAACTGGTAAAGTTAATGGACTACTATGCCCTTTCTTCATGCGCAAACTCATAATATGGCATTTCTGTGTCTAAATGATTATCCTTTACACAAAATACAATGCGTCATATGGCGCGTCATTTCCACCAAAAAATAAATGAGGTTCTTTTCTGTTTGAATCTTGATTTACAGTATATCAGTCATTTTACATTTTAATCTTGTATTAATATATAGATTTTCGCAGTTGTACAGCTCTTCTGGTTTTAATTGACTGAGGGGCTTTAAGATATACATTGAAGACCCAACCTTTACCTTGGATTTAATCCCCGAGGAATGAAACAGAAAATAAATAATCTTTTGGTCATTTCCTGCTTTATGGCTACATTTGGACAACTCTGTTGGTACACAAAGAAGGGACACTTATTTCAAGGCACAATCCTGTTTGCTCGGCTGCTGTCATAACCGGTACATCCTGCACTCATTTTTATGTCAGTAATGAAACTTTACAAGGTCCCAAGGCAATAAAGCAGACAAAAGTGATGACAGAGTGAAATGATTGAGAAGGCAATTGAGAAACACAAACACTGATGCCTAGCACATTGAAAAAAAAAACAAAATGGAAGGGCACGACTGGCATTATGCTGGTGTCCCAGGTGGGATTTTTTTGTATAGTTAGATGGAAGAAATGGGCCCTCTTTCTGCAAATGAATTAACATTTATTGTTTAGATAGATAGATAGATAGATAGATAGATAGATAGATAGATAGATAGATAGATAGATAGATAGATAGATAGATAGATAGATAGATAGATAGATAGATAGATAGATAGATAGATAGATATGAAGGCACTATATAATAGATAGATAGTGTGGTACCTGGCGGGGGTTCATGCCCGGCCGGGATGCCCAGGAGGACCGGAGGAGGGCTTGTGCCTCCTCCAGAACATGAGGGGGCATCCTCCCTGGTTGCTGTGGGGACTACGGGTACAGAGCTTGGAAGCTCAACCCTGTAGGGGCCCGTGGTCACCGCCAGGGGGCGCGCCGATGCCTTGGGAGCCCTGGACCTCAGTACTTCCGCCACACCCGGACGTGCTGGGGGGAAGAAGATTGGGGACACCCGGTGGACTTCCGGTTACACTGCCAGAGCTTCCGCCACACAGGGGTGTGGCTACAGAAGCCTCAGGATGCACCTGGAGTCCTTCCGGGGTGTATAAAAGGGGCTGCCTCCCTCCAGTCAGGGGAAAGAGTTGGGTGAAAGAGGATGAAGCTTGGTGAAGAGGAGTGGCGGCAGACCAGAGACTGTGAGAAGGCATTGTGTTGTGGCCAAGGACTTGAGGGGTGATTGGTGCTGCAGCACTGCGTTTGTCCACTTCACTATTGTAAATATGAATAATAAATAGATACATAGATAGATGTGAAAGGCACTATATAATACATAGATAGATGTGAAAGGCACTATATAATAGATAGATAGATGTGAAAGGCACTATATAATAGATAGATAGATAGATAGATAGATGTGAAAGGCACTATATAATAGATAGATATGAAAGGTACTATATAATAGATAGATAGATGTGAAAGGCACTATATAATAGATAGATAGACAGATAGATGTGAAAGGCACTATATAATAGATAGACAGATAGATGTGAAAGGCACTATATAATAGATAGATAGATATGAAAGGTACTATATAATACATAGATAAGCACTTTGTTTGACCCAAAGGGGAAATGTAGTTTAATTACAGAAGCTTAGTCAATAAGTAAATATTATAACAAACAGCAACAACCACTCTCAATTACACACCTGAATTATTAAAAAGAATGAGTACCTTCTGACTTAGCCAAAGATAAACTGAGCAGTCTTAGTCCCAGCTAGGTGCTATACTGGTTTATTGCTGTTGGTATAAAGTAGCCCCAGTCATGTTTCTTGACACAATTTGTTGGCTGAACATCCTCAGTGTTGGGGTGTCAGACAGAAAATGTGCAACATTGTTCATAATGGTGCTTAGTTTTGTTCGTTTACTGCTCTCATGGGGTTACAAGGGGCGTTCAAAAACTGAGCCTGTCTTCTTAATGAGTTTGTTGATTCAGTGGGCCTCTCTTGAAGTGATGTTACCAGTTCAGCACACCACAACATTGAAGATCGCACTGGCCATCACAGAGTTATAGAAGATGTTAAAGATGTCACCACCCACATTAAAGAAGCACAGTGTCCTAAGGGAAAAAAGGAGCCTGCTCTTTCCATTCTTATATAGTTCTTCTGTATTATGACTGCAGTCCAGCCTGCCACTGATATGGACCACCAAGTACTTGTAGCAGTGCACCACCCACACATCCACTCCCTGAATAGTGACCAGACATAGAGGCTCTTTGGTTCCTTGGTTTTGCTGCTGTTAAGTTGCAGACAATTCTCAGTTTCTCCCACTGACTTTCTCTCTTCTGTCTTATTCCCTTTATCAATACACCCCATTAGAGCAGAATCATCAATGAATTTCTGTAAGTGACGTAACCTGTGGTTTTATTTATAGTCACAAGTGACTTACAAACAGCAAGACCATCATACGGGTATCAGATATGGTCAAATATCACTTATTCATAATTGCATATTAACAAGATGTATAAATTGTTAAACACAACAACATACCAGCAATTTATATTAAAAAAATGAGTTGACCTGAACACAAAACAAACATAATTACTCTTGACATTACATATATATTGCATAGTATAAAAAGTCCACATTACCTACCGCATGAAAGGTCACTGATCAAACTAAAAGAAGTGGTAATTCAGAACACTGTCTACGGGTGGGGCGAAACTGAATCAGACACAGGAAGCAAAGAGTTATGGTGAGAGAAACAGTTTCAGACTTAGGTCATGCGGTGTCCAGCAGGGGTCAGTCCTGAGCGAGTCTCGCTGATGCTATACGTCTGGAGACAACCATGAGTGAAATGTGCTAAAAAGTGGGTGGGGTCAATTAGATGGCTCACTGAGTGTCACATTTCTAAACCAATCGAAATCCTCATGAAGGCGGCGCTACAAGCAGGGTTGGTGATTTTGATCAGTGGTGCTCTCACTAACCTGGTCGGACAGAGTGGAAGCTTCTTTTTATGATTTATGATGAACAGTCAAAAAGTATTCCCAAAAAATCCTATTAGATATATAAATGTGTGTCACATGTGCAGAGAGCACAATGCCTGTTTTAAAAATATAAACATAATAACTTTTCTGTAGCATTGGATTATACATTGGCATTCGACACCATCAATAGACGAGTAGTAAACGTTAACGGTACATTGTCATAGGTGCCTTGTGTGCTCTCTGTGGTTCAGTGTTATGACGATAGTGTAGGACTCAATGTAACCTTGAAAGAACTGGCAGCTGTACTCATGAATGTATGAACTGCAACATATACATTTGAAGTAAATGGTGTATTACACCCCGCTGAAACGTTGAGCTGACAACAAAGTGCCACAGGAGATGCAGATTTCAGTACTCAAAGCACCAGGCAATTCACCTGAAGCTAAGCAGGTTTAGAGGTGTAGGTAAGACAACATGGGGCACTTACCCTGTGGTCTGTGTGTGGATCCCAGTGCAGTGACAGGGACACCATGCAGTACTATGAGATGAAAAATCGATGTCTTGACTTCCTATGTGAATTTCCCCTTGGGATTAATAAAGTATCTATCTATCTATCTATCTATCTATCTATCTATCTATCTATCTATCTATCTATCTATCTATCTATCTATCTATCTATCTATGGTCATAAAGCATCTTTCTTAAAGAGTATGGTGTATCCAGATGTTCTGGCTAAATTGCCAACCATGGCTTAGTGATTCTGCCCCCCTATTCATCCCCTGTCTCTAGTTGTCTATCTATCACCCCTTTACCACCAAACAGCTAATATGTGGTGAGCATATTGGCACAAAATGGCTGCTATCGTATCATCCAGATGGATGCTGCACATCAGTGGTGGTTTAAGCTGTGAAAAGCACTTTGAGTAGTTAGAAAAATGTTATATAAATGTGAAGAATTATCATTTTATTTTTATTATTACAGTAATCCCTTCTCAATTGCGGGGGTTGCGTTCCAGAACCCCCCGCGAAAGGTGAAAATCCGCGAAGTAGAAACCATATGTTTATATGGTTATTTTTATATTGTCATGCTTGGGTCACAGATTTGCACAGAAACACAGGAGGTTGTAGAGAGACAGGAACGTTATTCAAACACTGCAAACAAACATTTGTCTCTTTTTCAAAAGTTTAAACTGTGCTCCATGACAAGACAGAGATGACAGTTCCATCTCACAATTAAAAGAATGCAAACATATCTTCCTCTTCAAAGGAGTGCGCGTCAGGAGCAGAGAATGTCAGAGAGAGAGAGAGAAAAAAGCAGTCAAAAATCAATAGGGCTGTTTGGCTTTTAAGTATGTGAAGCACCGCCGGACAAGGTAGCTGCAAGGAAGGGAGCAAGCATTTTTCATCATTTTTTAGAGGAGCGTCCGTATCCTCTAGGCCAGTGTGCGAACAGCCCCTCCGTCAGGAGCAAAGAATGTCAGAGCAAGAGAGAGAGAGAGAGGAAAGCAAACAATCAAAAATCAATACGTGCTGTTTGATCTTTCAAGTATGCGAAGCACCGTGCGGGAAGCATATCGCTTGCAAAGCAGCCACATGTAAGCCCAGCAAAGAAGGGAGCAATGTGAAGGTAATCTTTCAGCGTTTTTTGAGGAGCGGCTGTATCCTCTAGGGGTGCGAACAGCCCCCGTGCTCACAATATATTTGAGGAGTTTTATTTAATACATAATACGTGCTGTGGTTGGGTAGCTTCTCAGCCATCTGCCAATAGCGTCCCTTGTATGAAATCAACTGGGCAAACCAACTGAGGAAGCATGTACCAGAAGTTAAAAGACCCATTGTCCGCAGAAATCTGCGAACCAGCAAAAAATCCGCAATATATATTTAAATATGCTTACATATAAAATCCGCGATAGAGTGAAGCTGCGAAAGTCGAAGCACGATATAGCGAGGGATTACTGTACTATTATTAATATTCTAATATAGTGGTTCTTAAACTTTTTTTTCTCAAAACACAATGCTGCCTTTCTTCTGTCTTCAAGACCTAGAATTTCCACAGACCATAACTTTAGCAAGGTGGGTGTTTCCTCATGGAGAACTGCCACCAACCATCATCTCCATGAGAATCGCCAACACAGGTCAAAGCTACGCAATGGCATTTGCTTAAACCACCCATGACGACCCATCGCAAAACAGCCCGGAAAACGTATGCGGCCCTTTGCAATTGAGTAGTAACGTGAATTGGGGCTCAGTCTCAGACAGCATGTGACTCTTTGTTTATGAACCTATGTTTTAATGCATAGCGTCTCATACTATTCAAATAGGTCTTGTCACAGGAGGCTGGGAGACAGACCCAGCTGGGACATCTGGAAGGACCGGGAGGTGAGTTATACGTTCCCCGGGTCACAAGGGGGCAACCACCCTGGATCTTGAGGAGACCACGGGAAAGGAGCAGGGAGGCTCAAGCCCATTGGGGCCCGTGGCCACTGCCAGGGGGCGCCCCGAGCCTCATGGAGCCCAAGAAACAGGCACTTCCGCCACACCTGGGAAGGTGGAGGAAGATCCTTCCAGGGATGCCCGGAGTGCTTCCAGGTGAAAGGGCAGCACTTCCGCCACTCCAGGAAGTGCTGCCGGAAGAGTGTCATCAGGCACCTGGAGCACATCTGGGTGAGAATAAAAGGGGCCGCCTCGCTACAATCGGGGAGCTAGAGTCTGCAGTGGGAGTAGGACGAAGTTCCCGAGAGGAGAGGAAAGGTGGCCCACGGACATCGGAAGGGGCCTGTGTTGGGAGTGATTGGTGCAGGGGGCACTGTGTGTTGTGCAAGAACTGTGTAAATAAATGCATGGTTTATAAAGAAGCGGTGTCTGTCTGGTGGTGTTCGGACCCGGGTCTCACAGTCTAAAATAGTCTTTTGTTTTAAGTCCACTTTGGAAACTGAAGGTAACTTCCCCTGCGCCACCACTGCAGTGCCATGATGACCGGCATAGACACAGGGTCGCATTTGCTAATCTCAAAGGATAATGACATCAAGGATTTTAAATTAATACTTGCTGCAGTGGCAAAGGGGACTCTTCCACAACGACACAGGTGTAGATATTCCTTAGAACAGAAGTCGTGCAAAGCATGCCATGTGGTTTAGGGAAATTAATGCTGCAATGAATCTACAGCAGTTGGGTCAATTAGACATTAGGGGAGGAAATGAGGATGCCATCACAATTAAATAGTTCCAACACATGATTGTCATGCAGTACATTGAAAAAATGGGGCATTTCATGTGATCTTTATACGTTTTTGGGTGCTGAATTCAAAAATGAAAATCTAGTTTTAGTTTTAATTATATTTTTATTGTTTTCACACTACAATAAATTATATAACAATGTTTTATTGTATTAATGACTAGCCACGGTACCTGTCAAAGTCAGATAATATAATAGATTTTAAAAATTCGCTTTCTCCGTATTTCTGTGTTTGAATGTCTCTTCCCTGGAGCTCCATTTCTCAACTGTGTTCCCGTAAAGCCAGCTTCTCAGACTCTTATCGTTATTTTCATGACACCTTTCTTGCCTCCTGTCCGCTTTTATATTTTGAAGGTGACTCTGTCAGCGTGCCTCTTACGTCTTTACCAATGTCTCTTCACCGATGCTCCCTTTCTCGAGCTAATTCCTGTAAAGCCAGCTTCTGTAATTCTGTCATTATTTTCGAGGCGCCTTTCTCACCTCTGGTCCAGTTTTATACTTTGAAGCTGACACTCTTTACTCCTTTACTCCTCCTCGTACGTCTCACATTCGCAATTCCATTTTATTGCGTCACCAAAGCCAAACTGACCAATCACACCAAAGCCATACTGACAAATCAGATTGCTCTGAGGAAGTAGGCACACCAACCTTAGTGTTTTATTACATACAGTGCATCCGGAAAGTATTCACAGCACATCACTTTTTCCACATTTTGTTATGTTACAGCCTTATTCCAAAATGGATTAAATTCATTTTTTTCCTCAGAATTCTACACACAACACCCCATAATGACAATGTGAAAAAAGTTTACTTGAGGTTCTTGCAAATTTATTAAAAATAAAAAAAATTGAGAAAGCACATGTACATAAGTATTCACAGCCTTTGCCATGAAGCTCAAAATTGAGTTCAGGTGCATCCTGTTTCCCCTGATCATCCTTGAGATGTTTCTGCAGCTTACTTGGAGTCCACCTGTGGTAAATTCAGTTGATTGGACATGATTTGGAAAGGCACACACCTGTCTATATAAGGTCCCACAGTTGACAGTTCATGTCAGAGCACAAACCAAGCATGAAGTCAAAGGAATTGTCTGTAGGCCTCCGAGACAGGATTGTCTCGAGGCACAAATCTGGGGAAGGTTACAGAAAAATTTCTGCTGCTTTGAAGGTCCCAATGAGCACAGTGGCCTCCATCATCCATAAGTGGAAGAAGTTCGAAACCACCAGGACTCTTCCTAGAGCTGGCCGGCCATCTAAACTGAGCGATCGGGGGAGAAGGGCCTTAGTCAGGGAGGTGACCAAGAACCCGATGGTCACTGTGTCAGAGCTCCAGAGGTCCTCTGTGGAGAGAGGAGAACCTTCCAGAAGGACAACCATCTCTGCCCGCATGGAATTTGCCAAAAGGCACCTGAAGGACTCTCAGACCATGAGAAAGAAAATTCTCTGGTCTGATGAGACAAAGATTGAACTCTTTGGTGTGAATTCCAGGCGTCACGTTTGGAGGAAACCTGGCACCATCCCTACAGTGAAGCATGGTGGTGGCAGCATCATGCTGTGGGGATGTTTTTCAGTGGCAGGAACTGGGAGACTAGTCAGGATAAAGGGAAAGATGACTGCAGCAATGTACAGAGACATCCTGGATGAAAACCTGCTCCAGAGCGCTCTTGACCTCAGGCTGGGGCGACGGTTCATCTTTCAGTAGGACAACGACCCTAAGCACACAGCCAAGATATCAAAGGAGTGGCATCAGGACAACTCTGTGAATGTCCTTGAGTGGCCCAGCCAGAGCCCAGACTTGAATCCGATCTCTGGAGAGATCTTAAAATGGCTGTGCACCGACGCTTCCCATCCAACCTGATGGAGCTTGAGAGGTGCTGCAAAGAGAAATGGGCGAAACTGGCCAAGGATAGGTGTGCCAAGCTTGTGGCATCATATTCAAAAAGACTTGAGGCTGGAATTGCTGCCAAAGGTGCATCGACAAAGTATTGAGCAAAGGCTGTGAATACTTATGTACATGGGATTTCTCAGTTTTTTTATTTTTAATAAATTTGCAAAAACTTCAAGTAAACTTTTTTCACATTGTCATTATGGGGTGTTGTGTGTAGAATTCTGAGGAAAAAAATGTATTTTAATCCATTTTGGAATAAGGCTGTAACATAACAAAAGGTGGAAAAAGTGATGCGCTGTGAATACTTTTTGGATGCACTGTAGCAGATCGTTTGTTTGAATTTAATATTTTCTAATATTATGGCAGAGTTGTGGCTCTGAGGCTTGCACTGGCAATCGAAAGGTTGCCGGTTCAAATCCTATTAATGCCAAAAGTAACTCCAGTTCATTGGGCCCTTGAGCAAGGCCCTTAAACTGCAATTGCTCCATCCTGGGCATGACGCTAATCTGCATGTAGGCCATCCAACCTACAGGGAAAAACCAGGGGGTTGGTGGCAGAATTTGCACTCCAGCCACCATAAAAAACCTCACAGTGTTCCATTCCATCTGAACTAATGTGGTGCTGAGGTGTCACCCGTTGTATGATTGCACTCAAGTCCTAATCTGGGATCCTGAATTGGTTTTTCATGCGGTGGGTGTGGCAATGCACTGTATTAGTACCCGCCCCTAACCTCTCTCTCTCACTTTCTCTCTCTCTCTCTCTCTCTCTCTCTCTCTCTCTCTCTCTCTCTCTCTATCATTTTATGTAATTTTTTTTCTTGATAATAAGGTCAGAACATAGCTGGGATTGAATTCATGTTATGATAAGTCACAGCAGCAGGCATCAGAATGTGACGTCATTAGAGACACATCTGGACGAATGAGCGGGACAGCATAGCCAACAACTAACAATGGATTCAGATGGAATGGCCGGCTAGAAAAAAGCTACAGCGTGGTGCCAAAAATGTCCTCAGATCAAACTTGGTGGATCCAGATGAAGTGCTACCGTCGCATATTAAGCTGGGTTCAAGGAAACCCTGCCAAAAGATGGAGCCAGTTTTATGGATTTGTGCCCAATGTTTCCTCAAGGTTTCTCTGAGGCTAAATGGAAAGAGGACATTTTTGCTTAGGTAACTAACTTCTAATAAAGGTTTTGATGGTATGGTGAACAATCTGTATAGGCTTGGTTATGAATCAAAGAAGTAATGTCTAAGTTTTTAGGTTGAAATTAAGATCCAGCATGTAAAGAAATTGTGAAAAATGTGTTAGTTAAGTTTAAGGAATCAGGTTGACACATGAGTCTCAAAGTTCATTGCATTTGAAATTTTTTCTTGAAAAACTTGGAACAGTAAGTGAAGAAAAGGGTGAAAGATTCTGTCTAGGACATGGAAAGAAGGTATCAAGAACATCAGTATGATAGCAGGTGGACTACTACTAGATGATTCATAGGGACCCTCCAGAAAATGTGGAGACGTAAAAAACGAAATGAAAAAGTAAGAAGTGACACAATGTTCAGAAGTAATATGTAAGTCAATGAATTTGGATTGTCGTGTTCTTCACATATAGTGTAATAACCCATGTCACGTATGCACGGCAGAGTGACGCCTTCCAGGTTCTATTAAAGTATGTATTACCACCCCGGGTCAAGTGGGGCGCTGTCACTAACAGTCTTCTCTCCTTTAAACACTCACTGCTTTAAGAAACCACCACTTGAGGGCAACAAAGCCAAGGAAGCCCCTCCATAACCACTATGATGAATAATTTAAGAAACAAAGTACAATTAAAGCGAACACTAACTTGAGAGAATAAGCTCTCACAGAGAAAGCCTGCAAGCACATATTTTTGGTTATTTGTTTTTTTTTTGTCTTTTATTGGAATTATACAGGAATTTGCACAGTTGGCACCCCAAGCATTTGCCTTTTGTCTTGGCTCATCATTTTCCCTGCTGCATGTGAAAGAAAACTACAAAAAGCAGACAATCAAAGCAGAGTATGAGACACACCAGAGGGTGTTGAACACGTGAAATGATGTGGGTAATGGACAAATCAAAGTTATAAACCCAGTAAGGAGCAGACTGATCGTGCAAAAAAGCAGCTGAAAGTCGTAGGAGACAGGACTCCCGGAAAAGATGATAAAAGGAGGGGTTCAATTGGTGCTTTGGGTCACTTTCTGCTGGGAAGCTTGTTGGCCAAATAGCACATTTTGGGACCCTAAAACCGGGAGGACTTCAACATGTAGACTTGCTACAAGATGCAAGTACAGCACGTTGCGAGGCCGTGACACAGAGACGACTTTAGTGCACGTATGGCTTGTTCCAGAGACAGGGCCACAAAACACAACTATAAGAAGGGTACCCACCTTGGACAATAACAGTGGGGGTTAAATAAACAGTTAGGTTTTGTTTGGTTTCTCCTTCGTATCTCCGGCTCTTAACTTCCATAACCTCACTCCCAGAGGTGTAGCTAAGGTTTTCAGCGCCCGGGGACAACTGAAGATTTCGTGCCCCCTCTTGTTTGCCAAATGGAGAGACAGAGTGCCTGGTCAGTGGAGGGAGGTGTTGCTATTCTTGCAGGCTCTTTGTTCTGCACCTCAAACCGTGCAAAGAAGTTGTTCAGCTCATCCAGAAAGGAGGCATCACCATCGTTTGTAATTGTCTGAACGCCCTGCCACATACGACGTGTGTCTCTGGTGCTGCTGAATTGTTTGTTGATCCTCTGCGCGTATGCCCACTTAGCTCTCCTTATTGGGCGCGAGACAGGTTGGCTCTGGTCATCCTGAGGAAGGCCTTGTCTCCAGATCTGAAGGCTGCATTTCTGATCTTGAGCAGCTTATGCACTTCTCTTGTGATCCAGGGCTTTTGGCCTTCCTTGATATCTTGAAACTTGTTTCTTTTTAAAGAATAAAGAATTAGAGCCAGCCGACTGTCATCTGCCTTTTCTTTCAACCTACATGACACACAACGCGGAGGGCAAGCAGGAAATGGTGGGCACCATAAGGGTGAATCAAAAGAATCAATTAGTTAAGAGCCAAGTCTCTCAAGAAGTTCCTTATTTTCAGCAATTTTATACTTTAAATGCAAGTGCCCATCTTTAACAATATGTCTGCTATAAAGTCACTGACCATGTTGCTCATGCATGACGTGCATAGGTAACACATAACTAAATGACTAAATAAAATTGTGGGGCGCACATAAATTAACTGATTCAAACAACTTTTGAAACTTGTTTAGCATGGTTGGAAATTACAACGTTGTTGTTGTTTTATATTTTATGATGAAAGTAGCTATTCAATTAATTGATTGAATGAATTAATTTATGTGCGCCCCACAATTTTATTTAGTTACATATAACCATGAAAATTGTGGTTAAAGAAATATTTATTTTTTGCTTTTTAGTGCATTTATAACTAAAGTACATAAAATCATTTTATTTAAAAAAAAATTATATATTTTATTTTTTACTTTTTAGTCTTTGAGTATTTTGCAAATGATTTTTCTGTAATCATTTATCATGAATGGGAAGCTTCATTAAACGTATTAAATAATATTAAAACGTTATTTGCAGAATTATTTGAATAATAAAAAAAATTATATTTTGGTCTCTATTTTTCTGTTCAGGCTCTTATGGGATTAGCCCTCAGTCACTGTGAAAAAAATATCAACGACAGAATGGCACGCTTATGGCAATACTTCCTCACTATGATCATCAAGGCTACTCCTTCGCAAGAGTAAACCAGTAAAGTCAGCACACATATTTATCCACTCCACTCACTGGAAGAGGCAAGTGAGGGCAATCCGATGCGTCTCTCATTTGTCTGCTTCTATATCGCACTATATTCTTTGTCTATCATTGTTGTGTGCGTTAATTGAAATTGCATAACCATTGATTACGGAAAAATCGGTTTTGACGAATTATTGTATTGTCATCGATACTTTACACGTATGCAAAATTTGAAGAAATTCGCTTTGCCAAAAGTGGGTTTAAAATCATTTGCAAGATTTGATCCAGACAAACAAATAGGCAGAGGAGTCAAGTTAAATAAAATTATTTAATGAAAATATTAATTACGACAAAAAAAGAAAAATGTTATTCCCAGTGTCCATCTGGGCCTTCAAGTTTCCTCCATAATCCTGAATATGTTCTGGGTTGGAGGGCTGGAAATTTGTGGACTATAAAAGCAGAGCATGGGACAGACCATAGGGTTTTGAATATGCTAAATGAGGTGGGGACAAATCAAAGTTATGAACCCGGCCAGGAACACACTCTTCAGACTCACTTAGCTAACCCTGCAAAACTTCCTATTGTTCTAATTGTTTTTTTTAAATAAATTATTTATGCTTTAACCTGAGTGAATTCTGTCTTATCTATATACAGTGGACCCTTGACTTACGAATTTAATTCGTTCGAGAGGGCTGGTTGTAACTCAAGTTGGTTGTAAGTCAAGACTATTTTTCCCATAAGAAATAATGGAAATACCCATAATGCGTTCCGAACCTCCCACAGCAACACTTACTTAACCTTTTCATAATAAAAAAGGGTTGTATAATGTGCATAATTTACCAAAACATCATCATTTTTCTAATGTACTAACCAAAAAGTTATAAAAAGTGCCTAGCCTACCAGAAACAACAATTTCATACTGTACTCACCATTTAATTTGACATCAACACAGCCTCTCCGCTGTTTTTACGATTGTTCTGTTTGTATAACACGTTGTCAGTTCAGCACTCCGGTTGGAATATGACCAAGCCATGCAAGCTTACTGTTAAGAATACAACGTATAGTTGTACAGGAGAAAAGCAATCTTGCCTCAAATCAATGGCAACCTTTTGTAGGTCTATGAAGTTAATTTAAACTTTAGGTTTACACGGTGCTCTGTTTCCATAGTACCTGCACTCATGAATATGTCTGTATGCGTCAGTCGCTGAAATCCCCGCGCTTCGCACCGGCGAAGTACTGCTTTTAAATTTTTATTAAGAAGAAAAGAAAACCTTTTTAAATTGAAGGAAAATATACCAATAACAATTTGTTAAGGATCTGTTTTTTTGTGAAGCTGAGTTCACACAGCCTCTCTGCTGTTTTATAAACGAATGCCATATAAGGTCTTCCTTTTTCGTTGCTTCGCCAACAGAAGCAGCCTTTTTATTTAAGCCACGGGTTGTCCGCTGTTTTTTTGTTCGTTTATTACGATTGTTATAGTTCTGTTTGTATACCACGTTGTCAGTTCAGCACTCCGGTTGTAATATGACCAAGCTGTGCAAGCACACTCTTGAGAATGCAACGTATAGTTGTACAGGAGAAAAGCAATCTTGCCTGAAATCAATGGCAACCTTTTGTAGGTCTATGAACATAATTTAAACTTTAGGTTTACACGGTGCTTTCTTTCCGAAGTACCTGCACTCATGAATATGTCTGTATGCGTCAGTCGCTCAAATCCCTGCGGTTCGCACCGGCGAAGTACTGCTTTTAAATTTTTATTAAGAAGAAAAGAAAACCTTTTAAAATTGAGGGAAAATATACCAATAACAGTTTGTTAAGGATCTGTTTTTTTGTGAAGCTGCCTTCACTCGAGTGATCATTTCGAGCTTTAAGCCTGAGAAATCACCCCGTAAATGCACACGTTTAATTGCACATCTGTTAATATGTATGCTTACACAGTATTAACCTTTTAACCGCCAACTCCCTAAATATTCCCCATGCCAGGAGAAATCTAAACAATTTTCGTTTTTTTACTTTACATTTATTCAAGCAGTATTTACCTGCTGAAATACCTGGTGAAATGTTTCAAATAAATGGTCAATCAAAGGACGTAGCTTGAACAAGCGGTCACGGTTTGGATCTTTCATATCTGGCTCAGATAACGGGCAGCAGTCCAGTTGAGATGCTGGGGATACACCCACTCATCGCCATCATCCGATGCGCCGTCATTCACAATATCATGCAGCGCACGTTGCTGATCATCATTGTCGCTAAAATCTTCTTCAGAACTGCTACAATCATGATCAGAATTATTGTCCAAAATCGCCTGCAAAACCTCACTTGAAGTCAGTTTACGTTTCGCCATATTCACAGCTTTCACTTTCGAATCACATCACGTGATCGGCCAATACAAGCGCAGAGTTGTCGAAATACAACGTAGTAATAATAACAACGCCAAACTGTCAGTTATACTACGCGCCAGGCATTCACATAACCACAGGCAAATGTGCCAGATAATTCCGGCAGTAAGGCGTCAGCAATAAAGCTACGATGCCGGATATATCCGGCAGAGGGCGGTTAAGGGGTTAAAAGACACTCAACAATTACACAGTATTAAAAGACACTCAACAATTAACGTAATTTACCTTCGTTCCCGCGTTTGACTCGTGCTGTAAATCTCTTCCTTGTTTTCAGTTCACGTAATGCGTGATGACGCGATACGTGACTCCGCCTCTTCCATTAAAGTATATGGACAAAAAACAGGTTCCAGTTATGACCATTACGTGTAGAATTTCGAAATGAAACCTGCCTAACTTTTGTAAGTAAGCTGTAAGGAATGAGCCTGCCAAATTTCAGACTTCCACCTACATGGGAAGTTGGAGAATTAGTGATGAGTGAGTCAGTCAGTCAGTGAGTCAGTGAGGGCTTTGCCTTTTATTAGTATAGATAAATCACTGCACTGACCAAAATTACGTCCATAAACACATGTATCTGGGCTCTGACTGACGCTTACTAACACTCTCAGTTGTTTGTTTACAATCGCGCAAGCAGAAACACGTGACCGCATTCAGGTCGTAATGCAAGATGTTGGTCATAAATCAAAATAAAAATTTTGGTCGTAAATCAAGTTGTTCGCATATCAGGCCAGTCGTATATAAAGGGTCGACTGTATATATATACAAGCCAAATACCACTGACTCACTCATCACGAAATCTCCCGAACCATGAGAACTTGGGACTTGAAATTTGGAATGTAGGTTACCCCTGGCCCATAAGTGCTCGCTAAGAAACGATTTTAAAAATTTCGTGGTCCAAGCACGAAATTTCTTATAGTCTTTTAGACCCGTTAGTATGTCTGTCCACTTTTCGCTACTTAACGGATTTAGATCGGGTTTTTTTCTATAATTTGCTTGAACATTCCGATGATTTTGTGACTTTCTCATTGCGTTAAGAATCATGGTTCGCTTGTGGTACCGATTTATTAGAGCAAATCCGAGAGAGACTCGGGGCGTAACCTTAACTTCGCTTAGTTAGCAAACAAGAGAACTACTTAACGGATTTAGATCTTTTTTTTTTCTATAATTTGCTTGAACATTCCAGTTGATTTTGCAACTTCTCTCATTGCACTAAGAATCATAGTTCGCTTGCAGGAGCGATATATTCATGCTAATCCAAGACATAGGCCATGGTTCAAGGGAAGGGAGAAGAGTGACGTCAGGAGTAGAGAGCTGGGCAGGGCCCTCCTCACTGTCCTGTTTCACTAATATGCAGGCGAAGATGGCTAGTTATATATATTGTTTGAGTTTTGAAAATCAGGGATTCTGATTCTGAAGACAGATTGTAGGTTTAATGCATTTTTGAGGAGCTCATAATTTATTAGCATTTTGCCACATCCTCATTTTGTTTTACATTTGGGTGCTGCCATTTTGTGGATTTCATCATTATGATGCAGATCCTGGTTGCTAGGGCCAAGAAAGATTAATTGGTGAGAGGTTATAAGGTTGCCTCAACGACCATTTTGTATCCAAGTTTGTGGCCATTTCGCATCTTAGTTTGTGGATAATAAACCTATATTCTTTTGCAACTTTCAGCAGCTTCATTTTTGATTTCCTAGTTTTTGAATCTTTTTCTCTTGTCCCTGAACTTTGATTTTTGGTTCTCATTTGGGCTTTGTTGATAGATCTGGCGACCCTTGGCTTCGATCTGCACGAGTTTTTTGACTTTGCATATCTCATAAAAAATATAGTGTCTCTCTAAAAGTCAGTAAATATGTTTGTTGTGTTTGGTAATGTCACAGTTTGATCTTTCTCTTTCTCATATTTGACCTGGGAACAAAGGAAATCCTACGAGAAAAGGCAAGGGACCACCCGGTGTGTGTTTTTCTTTTTTTGCTAAAGTGGGGTCCAGAAGTGACTTAAGAAGGACGCACCCAGTAAGAGAAACGAAGGTTTCACGGAAGCCCTGGAAAAAGAATGAATGAAGTAGGCATATTAACTGCCTTGCTCAGGGCGATCAGAGTTATAAAATAATTCATAAAGTGAAGCTGCAAACGGTTGAACTCGTAAGTGATGTGGTCTGCTGGTAATTGTTCCACTAATTATAACGTGTCATTTTTCCCTGTTTTGTTTTTCACTTTACTGCTTGTTCTCACACATTCTGTCTTGTTATAACATACCTATGTCTTTATTAATGTCTTCTAGTTATAATTTCATATTTATTGTGAACCTTACTTAATGAGGGTAACAGCGTTTTCCACCCTAATTATCTGTATCATTACTAGTGAATACCTTCAAATTAATGGGCATAATGCAACATTAATTATCCTCTATTTATCTTGACATCTTGTTCAGAAATAAAAAAAAAAATTAATAATTCTCCGTGCAACTAAAATACAGTGACAAAAGAAAAATTAACTGAACATGAGGAAGGTGAATGAAGTATGCCTGAGAGTAAACTTCTCAAAACCAAGGATGTGTAACGAAGGTGGAATATTAAATTTGTAACATTAAGCTTATCGTTAGCATTAGGAATTGTGGGTAAATATTTTTCTTTTTTTTTTCTGTTGCCATTAAGTCACGAATTAACTACCCTATCAGTCACACGTGAGCTACTTGGATAATGCCGGACTCCGATTTAATTACAGTATTGACTTTAAAGACTGCCATCGAGTGATTCAAAATCAGGAGGATTCTTTGTTTACTGATGCACATTCATTAACAAGGCTTATTTTTTTCTGTTTTTATTTTTTTACAAAGTTTTCATATTATCTGCTGAAAAGATTCCTCAAAGCAACAAATAATATACTGTAATTATGTTGCTTTTGATACAGTTATAAGGTATTTTTACATTCTTTGTTGCCTGAGTCCTGAGATAAACAAGGGTGACACATTGAAATGTGTTTTCCAGCTGTGCCATAACCACATTTGTCATGCAGTTTTCTTTCATTTAAAAGTACTTGTTAAAATTTTCATAATAATAAATTCACTTGAACCATAAAGTCATGCACAGCATGTCCATGTTAGAAAGACTGCAACAACGCTGACCTGTTACATCAGATAAGGATGAGTCACCCAAGTATGAGCTGGCATCACCAGTGGCAGGGACACCTAGAGAAATGGCAAACATACAAAGTATCTTGCTTTAAAACTAGCGTGTCAAGTTGCAAGCAGTCCTTTTTAGGATAGAGAGCCACCTCAAATAGTCTTGTTAAGAGCAGAGATTCCATCCACTGAAGTGTTATTCACACACCTTAACTCCAATTAATCAGAAGCTCTTTTTCTTTTTATTGTTTGCTGATCAGTTAGTCAGTTAATATATACTGTAAGAGAAACAAGAGGACAACGTAATGTATTATTATTATTATTATTATAAGCCTGGAGGAGATTCTCAATGCAATGCCTATGTTTTAGCAGTCTCTCTACTGCCATCTAGTGCTTCTTCTTCTAATTCATTCGTGGACAAACAAAGATCAAGATCCAAATGAATATTATATATAGAGATATTAAAAATAACAGCAGCTCACTACTCAAAAGGGCAAATATACGAGGCAGTCAGGATCAAACCGGGGGACTCTTGATTACAAGTCAGCAGTTCTTACTGCTGCGCCATGGAAACTGTTGTATCATCCTTGATCATTTTGTTAAAGTGTTTATTTGATTTTTGGACTTCAGCCTTCACACATTATACAGTTTACAAGGGGGGCTCTGCCCCCTGCTCGCTTCGCTCGCCTACCCCCGGCGTTGGGTATCCTGAAATACATTAATCGAGGTCGTTCGTCTTGGAGCCGTGCCCGCTTTGCTTGCGGTATTTCAGACGCGCGTTGTAGGCGCCTGCGTTCATTGATTTTATCCATTCGGGCCCGTGTTTGTATATCCGTCAGTCAAGCTCGTTCGTTTTGAACCTGTGCCTGGTTGCTTCTGCAGTTTCAGATGCGCGTTGTAAGCGCCTGCGTTCATTGATCTTATCCAGGTGGGCTCATGTTTGTATCATTGAGCTGTATTGTGTTTGCATTCAGTGTAAAGCGTTCAGCGGTTTGTACAATCCCAAGCAGCACATCATTCCTAACTTCACTCCGCAGTAGTGCCACTAACAATATGGCGGTGACGCCTGCGCCTTCCGCAGTAGTGCCACTCACAATATGGTGGTGACACCTGCGCCTTCACTCATTGTGGACCTGTGGGGCTGTTTGAATCTGGGCTGCAGCGCAGAATCCTCTTTTTTGTGTGGCTGTGTCGGTAGTCGTTAGCTATGGGCGCGTTGTTGCTTCATTTCTCAACCACGTCAGTTGAGCTCTTTCGTTTTTGGGCCGTGACTCCTTCGTGCGCGGTGGATACGACTTCGCTTGCGGTTTATGAGACGTGCGCTGTACGCGCCTGCGCAGTACGTCTCATGGTCCCATCGCCGTGTACCTGCATCCATGCCATCTGGTTTACCATTCTCGGTTAGTAATATGGATGTCTACATTTTGTCATTTATTACTAAAATATGAAAAATGTTTCTGTTTTACCGATGTATTTACGTAAATATTATAGAAACGGAACACACATGAAATGCATGTGTTCCAAAGAACGATCTCTTATTTCTGTATACATCACTAGGTACCTGACTCCCAGATAATCGAGGCATGAGCTGGGAGAATTTTGTGCCCGTTCTGCGGTGGTGGGGAGATGGAATAGCAGGTCTTGATCGGAACAGTTACAAGACAAAAGACGCTGACAGAGAGGTGCTAAGAGATTTAAGGTGGGACGGGTTTATGAGTTTTCTCGTAGGCTTTGGCAATTCTAGTGCTAGAGAAAAACCAACAGAAACACCTTGTGACACATGTGCGTAATGGAAGCCCTGCAAAGATTCAGGTAAGATCAACAATAACACTCTGGGGCAAAAGGGGGCCGCTGACGCTAACAATCTTTCATTTCTCCTCCGCTGCTCCAAGTGACTCCCTGGAGACAACACCTAGCCCCCGCCCTCGATGAACCCCGCCCCGACCCTTTTTCAGGATATGTCAGGAGAAGACAGTCAATTAGACCCTAGCAATTGTTGGAGGCGGAGCTCTCATTTATTTTGTTGGAATGAACAACAAGAATCATTTTGAAAACACTCCTTTGGCAATCCACTCACACACTTCCCTTCCTGTCTGTAGTCCTCATTTAAATCATTCCATGGGGTTGTAGAGTAGACAAGTAGACACTAGTGATTGTGGGAGGTAGAGATCTCAGTTACAGTATTTTGTTGGGAAGAATGACAATAGTGATACTGAAAATGGTGTAACTTCACTCTCTTTGTTTCTTTCTTTGTGCCTTTGTTTGATTCAATGGGGCTTCACCAGGTTGATGGTCCAACCATCTGCACCCATGTGCACCAGTTCTGTCGCAATCTGCAAACTTCACACAGAGAGCAACCAGAAGCAGGATGGATCCTGGATCGTGGAGATCAGTGCTAATCACTGTGCCACCCCTAAAGAATCTGCACTTGGGGTTTTTCAAAATATATAAATTCTTTTTGTATGACTAAACATGGCACCCGTCAAAATATCATGTTGCAGATACTTAAACAATTTAGTAACAGATACTACTCTGAGCGGCACGGTGGCACAGTGGGTAGTGCTGCTGCCTCGCAGTAAGGAGGCCTGGGTTTGCTTCCCGGGTCCTCCCTGCGTGGAGTTTGCATGTTCTCCCCCTGTCTGCAGGTTTCCTCTCACAGTCCAAAGACATGCAGGTTAGGTGCGTTGGCGATTCTAAATTGGCCCTAGTGTGTGCATGTGTCCTGCGGTGGGTTGGCGCCCTGCCCAGGATTGGTTCCTGCCTTGCGCCCTGTGTTGGCTGGGATTGGCTCCAGCAGACCCCCGTGACCCTGTGTTTGGATTCAGCGGGTTGGAAAATGGATGGATGGATGGATGGATACTACTGTGAATTTGTTTTTTGGGGGGCTTCTGAATTTTTACTTTAATGTGGTGTGAAATACTGTTACATTCATTTTGACAATACCATCTCTGTAATAAATTGCATTTTACCTTAGAAGAGATAAGCACGGGCCATAAAGAAAAGTGGTTTAGGAAAAACAAAATGCTTCTCTTTTTCCCACTGTCATGTTTATTGTAAGTGCTCTCAAACAGATAATGCGTTTCACTAAGATCAGACGTGGGTTTGTAAAAAAAAAATGAAAGGCCACCTCTATAAATGTCAGTTAACTGGAACACAACTTGTGCATGTTTCAATTTGGGCATAAGCAAGCTTAAAAACAAAATGTATCTGGTTTAGCTTGTGTTAGATGGGGATACAGTTCAAATTTGACATAAAAAAAGGAAAAGATGCAAAAATGTTTCTATCCATCCTCACACATTAAACACAGCATGGATGTTGCATTGAAGAATATATTGAGACTAATCAAAGTGAGAGTTTAAAATCATAAAGCAACTCAGGACGGCTGATGCTAGGTGTTCCTTTATGGCCATTTCTTCATAGTATATTCAGACAGATAGATAGAGGTGAAAGGCACTAAATAATAGATAGATAGATAGATAGATAGATAGATAGATAGATAGATAGATAGATAGATAGATAGATGTGAAAGGCACTATAGATAGATAGATAGATAGATAGATAGATAGATAGATAGATAGATAGATATGAATGACACTATATAATAATAATAATACATTTTATTTACTGTATATAGCGCCTTTCCCATGCTCAAGATAGATAGATGAAAGGCACTATATAACTGATAGATAGATAGATAGATAGATAGATAGATAGATAGATAGATAGATATGAATGGCACTATAGATAGATAATAAGAATAATAAATTTTATTTATATAACGCCTTTCCCATGCTCAAGATAGATAGATAGATGGATAAAAGGCACTATATAACTGATAGATAGATAGATATGAATGGCACTATATAATAGATAATAATAATACATTTTATTTATATAGCGCCTTTCCCATGCTCAAGATAGATAGATGAAAGGCACTATATAACTGATAGATAGATAGATAGATAGATAGATAGATAGATAGATAGATAGATAGATAGATAGATAGATAGATATGAATGGCACTATAGATAGATAATAAGAATAATAAATTTTATTTATATAACGCCTTTCCCATGCTCAAGATAGATAGATAGATGGATGAAAGGCACTATATAACAGATAGATAGATAGATAGATAGATAGATAGATAGATAGATAGATAGATAGATAGATAGATAGATAGATAGATAGATAGATAGATAGATGTGAAAACTCATAATAAAGGAATGCAGCATCCTAAGGATAAAGAGGTTGCTCAGCCCTTTCTTCTCTACTTCCTCTGTGTTCTGTGACCAGTCCATCCTATCACTGATACGGACCCCCAAGTACTTGTAGGAGTGGCCCACCTGTACATCCACTCCTTGAATAGTGAGTAGACGTAGAGGCTCTTTGTTGCAGTGAAAGTCAATAAGCAGTTCCTTGGTTTTGCTGATGTTAAGTTGCAGACAACTCTCTGTGCACCATGAAACAAAGTTCTCCCCTGACTTTTCTCCTCTGTCTCATCCCCCCTTACTGATACACCCCAGAAGTTCAGAATCATCTGAGAATCTGAGACAAGTCACATGACCTGCTGTTATATGGTATTTACAGTTTGAGGTGTATAGAGACATGGAGACAGGCCTGTTGCTTGTGGTTCTCCAGTGTTGCTCATACAGACCTTAAGGATCATAAACTCTGGTCTGCCTGACAGATAGTCCATTATCCAGAACCCCATAGACATATCCACCTGCACATTTCTGAGTTTACACCTTAACAGGGGTGCCGGGATGATGTTGAAGGCGCTGGAGAAATCAAAAAACATCATTCTCACAGTGCGGCCAGCTTTGTCCAGGTAAGAATATTGTGGAGCAGATAAATAATTGCATCTTCCACTCCAATCTTTCTATGACAGGCAAAGTGCAGTGGGTCCAGGTGGTCTACCACAATAGAGCTCATATAGACCAGGACCAGCCTCTCAGAGGTCTTTGTGATGTAAAACATCCAGTAAGTGCCACTTCATTAGGTGAAGAGGTGCCAGCCTTCTTTGGAACATGACCAATGCAGGATGTTTTTCCCACAGCAGTGGCACTACTGAAGCCTTAGTGACTCAGTAAACAGGTGACAGAGGACACCACAAAGTTGGTTATCACAGGCCTTAAGAACTCGAGGACTGACTCCATCTAGTCCCACGGCTTTTCCTGTGTGTCACTTCCTCAGTTGTCTCCTTACTTGGTCTTCAGTTTTAGACAGCCCATACTGATGGTCAGGGATCACTGTGAAGAGGTGGCAGTGGGAGAGAAAAATCTCTTAAAAATGTGGTTCAGGGTGTTAGCTTTGTCCACATCCCCTTCAAGCACCTGAGCCCTGGATTGCTTGAGTCCAATATTTATGCCCAGTCCATTAAGGACATCCTTCATGTTGTTCTGAGTGAGTTTGTTTTCTATTTTAGCTTTGTAAGTTTCCTTTCCTTCACTCTGCTTTTTCTTTAGCACATGCTATGCGTCCTTCTGAGCCTCTTTTCTCTTTTTCTTATTCAGGAGACCTTTTATGTCTGTAGTAATCCAGGGCTTGTTGTTTGGAAAGCAAACACATGGTCTTTGAGATTAGCACAGTGTTGACACAACTCCACTTCAGTCTTTCAGTAATAAAGACAAGAGGTGGATATGAGTAAAGTCCACAGCGTATTAAAAGGGACAGCAGAGTGGTTAATGCTGCTGCCACATTTTGCCGGTGATTCCAGCACCAAGTTGTGTTCCATGTGGAGTCTACACGTTCTGCCCATACCTTCGTGTTTCTTTTTTTATTCTTCTTCTTCTAATTGCATTCTCACACTCCAGAGTTGTATGTGATAGGCTCATTTATCATTCTAAATTAGCCAGATGTATACAGGAATGGACCCTATGATGGACTGGCACCCTATCTGTGGATTAAGAAGATTAGGACATTAGAACAATTTTGAACAAAGCAGAGCACTTATCTCAACGACCCCATTCACCTAATTTCTGTAACATAACTTCAAACGTAAACCACATGGGGCACTCCAGCCACTCCAACCCGACACAGACAGGCAGAGACGTGAGTTCCAGAACAGCACATGTCAGGAGTGATTTGTGACAGATGGATATCAGCAAGAGCTAAAGGGAAGGCCTACAGGACTGTAGTGAGACCAGCTATGTTATATGGGCTGGAGACGGTGGCACAGGAGACAGAGCTGGAGGTGGCAGAGTTAAAGATGCTAAGATTTGCACTGGGTGTGACGAGGATGGATAGGATTGGAAATGAGGACATTAGAGGGTCAGCCCAGGTTGGACAGTTGGGAGACAAATCAGAGAAGCGAGATTGCGTTGGTTTGGACATGTGCAGAGGAGAGATGCTGGGTATATTGGGAGAAGGATGTTAAAGAGAGCTGCCAGGGAAGAGGAAAAGAGGAAGGTTTATGGATGTGGGGAGAGAGGACATGCAGGTGATGGGTGAGACAGAACAAGATGGAGACGACAGAAAGATATGGAAGAAGATGATCTGCTGTGGTGACCCCTAACAGGATCAACTGACAGAAGAAGAAGATGGATATGTTATGAATGGCACTATATAATAGATAATAATAATACATTTTATTTATATAGCGCCTTTCCCATGCTCAAGATAGATAGATGAAAGGCACTATATAACTGATAGATAGATAGATAGATAGTGTGGGGAACAGCCCGGACACAGACAGGTAGACAAGATGTTATCACCCAACACACGTTTATTTACACTATTTACATTCATTTTAGTGCACATCCCAGTGCCGCAGCACCAATCACCCCTTCTGTCCTGGCCACAACACAATGCCCTCTCCAAGTCTCTGGTCAACCTCCACTCCTCTTCACCAAGCTTTGTCCTCTTCCACCCGACTCTTGCCCCTGACTGGAGGGAGGCAGCCCCTTTTATACACCCCGGATGGGCTCCAGGTGCATCCTAAGGGCTTCTGTAGCCACACCCCTGTGTGGCGGAAGCTCTGTCGGTGTATCCGGAAGTCCACCGGGTTTCCCCAATACTCTTCCCCCCAGCACTTCCGGGTGTGGCGGAAGTACTGAGGTCCAGGGATCCCAAGGCATCAGGGAGCCCCCTGGTGGTGACCACGGGCCCTTACAGGGTAGAGCTTTCAAGCTCTGTACCCGTGGCCCCCACAGCAACCAGCCATCCTCCGGTCCTCCTGGGCATCACGGCCGGGCATGAATCCCCGCCGGGTACCACAATAGATAGATAGATAGATAGATAGATAGATAGATAGATAGATAGATAGATAGATAGATAGATAGATAGATAGATAGATAGATAGATATTTGGCTTTTTGCAGAAGCTCTTTAAATAAATAGACACAAACTTTGGCCTGAATGACCACACACCAGAATGACCATAAAGCAAGAAAATTGGCAAGAGAGGAATGTTCTGACTTGGCTGTATGGTACAGTGGTACGATGCTAAGTTACCAGAAAAATGAAAATTCAACAGCTAAAACAGAATGGAGACCTTACTCTGTTAAAATCCTTCTACAGAAATGATGCTAGTCCCAACAGTCCCAGCCTTCTTCATTGCCTGAAGAATAGCAGAAAGCAATCTCATCTTTTATCGCAGATGTTACATGATAAGACCACAAGAAGCCTGACAAATAAGAGGAGGCCGTTCAGCCCATTTGTCGCCCCTTTGCTTAGCTAATAGCTCAGCTGTCCCCATGTCTCCTCTAGATTCTTCTTAAAGGTTTCTACTTCAACTCCATGTCTCGCTAGTTTGACCCAGAGTCCTAAAACTCTTTCCGTAAAGAAGTGCTTCCTGGCTGCAGCCCTAAATGCCCTTTCTCTTACTTTACACTGGTATCCTCAAGTATGTGATTCACTATTAATTAATAAATATCCATGGTATGAAAATGAGATTATTGTGCACATTAATAATAAAAAAATGATAAATAAACTGTTTCCTGGTTTATGGCTATTATTTTAGCAGTAAAGGATCTGCATTTTAGGGTTATGAAATTTTAAA
Source organism: Erpetoichthys calabaricus (assembly GCF_900747795.2). Classification (NCBI taxonomy): domain Eukaryota; kingdom Metazoa; phylum Chordata; class Cladistia; order Polypteriformes; family Polypteridae; genus Erpetoichthys; species Erpetoichthys calabaricus. The sequence continues at coordinate 13,170,294 of NC_041395.2, forward strand.
AATAAAAACCTTACAATTCTCACTTATTCCACTACCCTTAAGTTCTTCATTTTTGTCTTAGAAATTGCGCCGTTAAAATAATCCACACGCTGGGATAAACCAGCATTTTAGTACATCACAAATATTTGTTTTTAAAAGATAAGTGTCACTAACTATAACCAAGAAAAACAACCCTCAGGTGCTTCTTCTTCCATTCTAATTGGTACTTGTAGAAGAATTAATTAGTCTGCATGCTCTCATAAATAAGGTGGCCATTGAACCGATCTACAAAAACAAATATTTTGGGGGAGTTGCTGAGGCAACGGTTTCCTTTGAGAGCTTTGACCATGAACTCCTGCTATCATCAGCTTCACTAAATCCTCCCCTGACTCAAATTGTTTCAAAGGGATCATAAAGGAGAGTTTCTGCGCCACGTTTCCATCTGGAGATTAAATTTATTTTAAACTGAAGGAAATTTAAATGTGTTTGTAATTCAACATTGCAGTTCTTTTTCCTTTTTTTTTATAGTAGTCTTATTTATTTATTTTATTTTTCTGTGTCTCTATTTGGCTGAATTAGGTTGTGACATTTTACAGGTCTAATGTCACGTTGTGTGCTTTTGGCTTAGGAAGGAAATGAGAAAGTCTTTGTGTAGAAAACGAAAGCTTCTCAAGATTAAAATATATGTTTCGTGGTCTTTGGAAGGAACGGCAGGTCCAGAAAGAGAAAATGTCGGGGTCGCCCCCCGTTTAATTAAGAAAACAGTCCAAACAAAAAGGAACACTTGATGGCGCTAAAGAAACAAAAGAAGGATCCTACTGTGAGGAACCCTTTCTCGGCTGGTAAAGCCTAAGAGAGTCATGCCGGGAAGGAGCTGTGTGCTGCGGTGCGTTCTTATATCGACTGACGTGGGATATGTATTTGGGGGACCTGGAATTGGAAGAGTCAGTTGCCTTCACTGGTCATCTTCTCGGTAGAAGATAAGCTTAGCACCAGCAACCCCTCTCAGCTCACATGGAGTGAGGTCATCAGTGGAGACCCTTAGGGTTCTGTCCATGGACCTTTACCTTTTCTGATTTATATTAATGTCATTGATTCCATTATAGTAACTAAACTTGTGAAATTTGCAGACGACACTAAAATTGGAGAGATGGCAGACACTGTGGAGGCAAAAAGAAGAACTGAAAAAGACCTGGACAACTTCAAAACTGGGTGAACACCTAGAAAATGAAGCTTAATGTAGAAAAGTGCAAAGTTCTACACGTGGGCAAAAGGAACAACTCTATAAATATAAAATCCAACATTTGTCCGCTTTTCACAAAAGAACTACTTAACGGATTTAGATTGGGTTTTTTTCTAGAATTTGCTTGAACATTCCAGTTGATTTTGCAACTTCTCTCATCATGCTAAAAATCACAGTTCGCTTGCAGGAGCGATATATTCAACACTAATCCGAGACAGAGGCTGTGGACTGAGGGGAGGGTGGTGTGACGTCAGGAGTGAGGAGCTGGAGAGGGCCCTCCTTACTGTCCTGTTTCACTACTACGCGGTCGGAGCCGCGGGGGACAGCTAGTCAGTTATGAATACAAGATAGGAGAAGAAACCTCTGAGAAGGATTTAGGGGCTTATGTTGATGCAACATTTTTATCGACTAAGCAATGCACAGAAGCAACTACAAAGGCAAATAAAATGTTAGGTTGTATCATAAGAACTGTTGAATCTAAGGAATGTATAAAATAAACACTTTCACAAAGATATAACAAAACAAGTGTGCTTTTATTCAAGAATAAAACTGAATGACAAAAAATTCAAGTGACAACAAGATACCAAGAAGACATGATTCACCAGTGTTTATGCGTCTGCTTAAATCCCTTCAGTGGTAAATACTTTTACAGTAGGAAAACTTTACACCGGCTGTTACAGACTCAAATCAAATGTGTTTTATCATATGATCATAATAATAACAGCAGCTCACTACACAAAGCGGGGAGAACCCACGCTCAAACCTGCAACCTTATGATTACGACGCAGCAGTTCTTACCTCTACACCAGCCAAGTTAGCTTTCTGTCGATTGATATTTGGCTTGAGTTTTTACTCATTGACAGAAACATGTAAATCGAAAGATTTATTTTTCGTTGGGTATATTCTTGAATAAAGGCACACTTGTTTTGTTATACCTTTTTTGAAAGTGTTTATTTGATATTTCGTCGTCACAAATTATACACTTCACGTCAGCATTTTTGTCATTATTACTATAACATGAAAAAAGTTTCTGCTTTAGTTATGTGTTCAACATTTATGGCCTCTCATTTCCTGTCATTTACCCAGATCATTGTAGACACGGAACACACATATTCCAAATAATTATACAGCATATTATTTACCCTCTACAATTCCAGACACCTCACTCCCAGATATTGAGACTTCAGCTCTGAGAATTTTGCTTCTGACTTGACTTCAGCTGCCTTGGTGGAAGATGGGAGAGCAGGCTGCTTGTGCTGATTGACACATTTGCAAAACAAAGACACTGATGAAGAGGTGTGAAGGAATTTAAGGTGGCCCAGCTTCATGACTTTTCTGTTATGCTTCAGAGATTCTAGTATTAAGTAGATCCAGCAACGTTCTTTCAACTTATTTGTGAATCGTGTACTCAAGGACACCAGTGAACATTTACAAATGAAGCCAGGAATTGCTTCATTAGATGAACATAGATAGATAGATAGATAGATAGATAGATAGATAGATAGATAGATAGATAGATAGATAGATAGATAGATAGATAGATAGATAGATAGATAGATAGTCAGTGAAATGTCCTGTCAGACTTATCTTTCCTACTGTATTTAGATTGATGTTTTGGTATTTACTAATTTCTGTGACACATAATAACATTTTTTCTTGGGACAAAAATTCAGCATTTTTAGTTTGCTTTTCCAGGGATAACCATAATGTTAAGAGGGTTAAGTGGGTTTGAAGTTGCCTTTTTTAAATACTGTACCTCTGCAAGATGTCCAAAGCTTTATTTTTGGCTGCCTATGCCAAAATGTACAGCTATGGCTTCTTGAGTGACAGTGTCCCTCTATCACAGGGGTGTCGAACTCCAGGCCTGGAGGGCCGCAGTGGCAGCAGGTTTTCATTCTAACCCTTTTTCCTAATCAGTGAGCCGTTTTCACTGCTAATTAACTCCTTTCCCCTTCATTTTCCTAGCCTCTGTTTTAAAGGATTCAGTTCTCTGAATTGATTCATTTCTTCATTATGTGATAGCCAGAAATGAGATGTGAGACAAGCCAACAGATGACCAGCTAAACTGGGATTTCAAACTCTCACCAATTTCACTCCAACGAATCTCTTAATGAGAAGCTGATTCTTGCCGTTCGACTAAGAAGTCTGCCATCGACCGCATAAAGCATTCGACTCAGTTGATAGATAGATAGATAGATACTTTATTAATCCCAAGGGGAAATTCACAAGCGTTCGAAGTTGAGTACTTGAATAGACGAGTCTCGGCGTGTAAAAATCCATGCCACATGTTGTAAAAATAAGTGTGTCCAGGGAACGAATCCACATAAAATAAAGTGATAGGAGTGATCAATAAAAAAGAGAACAAATAAAAGTAGAAAAATAAAGTCGTGCACGGAACTGCTGAAAAGGCTGCCACTCTCGGCCGCGCCTGAGTCTTTAAGACTGAGCAGCCCTGTGGGACATCCAGAGGATTCTCAGGATCCCCTTGAGTTTGCTGGATATCCTGGCTGGCCGTACTCACTGGTACTGTGAGTTCTGTGCAGAGTGGAGGCAGAACCTCTGTGTTTTTTTCCCCAGTTGATTCTGGGGTTCATCAGGGGTGTGTTCTGTTCCTACTCTGTCCAATGCTTGTATGGATTGGGTGTTGGGCAAGATTGTGGGGTCCAGCATCTGTAGGGGCATGTGTTGGTGAAGAAAGATTCACGGTTCTTGACTTTGCTGACGATGCTGAGCGAGGAGTCTGAGTGTCTGGGCTTGCGAGTGTCCTGATAAAAACCAAGATCCAGGCGTTTAATGACCTCTTAGGCACAGCCATCAGCAGTGTGTCTGTTTGCGGAGAGAGTGTCGACCTCGTTGAGAGGTTTACTGACCTTGGCAGTGACATTCATGTCTCTTGTGACTTTTCCTATGAAGTCAGTAGACAGATTGGGAGAGCATGGGGGGTCATGAGGTCGCTGTAAAGGGGTGTGTGGCGCTCCAGATATCTATGCAAAAAGATGAAGGTCCAAGTCTTTAGAGTCCTGGTGCTTCCTGTCATGCTATACGGTTGCGAGACATGGATGCTATCCAGTGACCTGAGACGAAGACTGGACTCCTTTGATACTGTGTCTCTCTGGAAAATCCTTGGGTACCGTTGGTTTGACGTTGTGTTGCTCATGGAGTCCCGAATGAGGCACATTACCTTGTAGCAAGACTACATAACGGACAGTCGGGTTAGCCTTCTGAATTGTCCGTCACTTTATAATGTTGACTGGGAGGGTGTTTTAAATAGCCCTTCAGGCACCTTTGGTGACGTCCCGTTCTGGGAGGATCCCGCCCGAGTACACTTTCCAGCTGCCTGTTGTCGGCGTAAGGTTGCCATAACAACCGAGAGGGGCAAGGATTTTCGGCGGGAAATTTTCTCTTTTTAAGGGGAATGGCGGAACAAGTTGGAGAGGAAAAAAGAAAGGACAAGGCTGAAGGCATCGCAGCGACTATCCACGCTCTAAGAACTATTCAGGATTTTACTTCACCCAGGGACGTCTGCTATTCATGGGTGGCCACCCCGAAGAAATATTCAAGGACGAATCCCCGAGAAGAGGCCAGGGTCTGGTGTTCTCCGGGTGCTCCCGTCTGGTGAGTCGGATTCCTGAGTTTCATTCTTCGTGATAGTCCGCGGAGAAGCCGTTCCGCCAAAGGACGGTTGTGTTTCTTGCCTTCACGGAAGAACTAAACTGCAGTGTTTCATGTTTTCTTATATTTTGGACTAAGTGAAATCTCCTTTTGCTTTCTCAAAGAACAGTTTTTCTTATTATTTACTTTTTTTCTTTTTTTTGTCTGTGTCAAACCGGGGGTTAGTATTTGGGCGCTAGGGAGGGCGTCTGGGGAAGGGGTTCACTAAGGGGCACTCAGGCACCGGTCAAGTTAATGTAACAGCAACTGTTAATATATTTTTTCTGTTCCACTTCCTGTTGCGTTTTATTTGCTGCAAATTATTAAGAAGGGAATCATGGCAAGAGGGGACGAGGACCGAATATGGTTGTGCTATTATGCTTTCAAACATCGTCCACGCCCCTGTACGGGTTGTGAAGTGTAGGAATCGCGTTCCCGTATTTTGCGGTTGCTACAACCTGCATTGTGAGGGAGCGTCAGTTACGGCACTATGGCCATGTGGCGTGTTTCCCCGAGGATGATCCGGCTCATAAGATCCTCATTGTTGGGTACACGAGTGGCTGGACCAGGCCAAGGGGTCGCCCACGTAACACCTGGCTGCGGCAGATAGAGGGCCATTTCCGGAGGGTGGGACTGGAACTCGTGTCTGCCTGGGGGGGTTGCCAACCGTGGTCCTGAGTTGTTTTGTTGTGTACTAGGTCAATGCCGTCTCAAAAAACAAGGCCCGCTCATGCGTTACTTATTGGTCCGGTGACGTCACAATCGAGGTGCTATGTTTACAAACAGTGCCTGCTGAACTTTCCATCTAAGATCGTCGTTGAAGTTGTAAAGAAAGTTAATGCCATTTTAGTTTTTGATATAAAGTTATTGCAATTGTAAAGGTTATAAGTTCAGATGTCTGCGGTGTAGTGCAAGGTAATATTTTGATGTGTTTTGTTTATTTTAATGGTGAACAACTGCACCGCGTGCTGGGTAACATCAATAATGCTGCAAGTGGAGGTTAGGACATGTAATGCAGTATAATGGTGTGACTCTGTGACCTGTGTTAGGTGCCGCCTAGTGAAATGATGGGAGGTTTCGCCACGACAAATTTTTTTAAACATACAATAATACAGAGTTTTAAGTATTTATATCAGCACATTTGTTAATTTTGCTTATTTTATGATGGTATGAAAAAAATCATCGTTTATCATTAGTCATTCTAAAATAATGGCTGTTTGTATTTTATCTGGTGTTGCTTGTTATTTTTTAGATTTAACTGCATTAACAAAGTGTTAAATGTAGCTTTTCTTGTGAATATTAATGGGTAAATCTGCATTATTTTTCACGTTACTTCTGTTTAATCCAGGAATATGTGATTTCCTGAGATGCATGTAAATATTCATTTTTCATATGGTGCCAACCACTCGTCGCTGTGATTTTCTAGTTTTTTTTTCTTACTTTATCATAGTCATCTTCATATATGAACATTCAGTATTGCATTGTTTTATTCAATACAGTATTCAGTGTTACTCTTAGGTTAATCTCATGTTTAAGGCATTAATTGCATTAATGTTGAGTTGCTGATATCTATATAATAGTTGCTGTTAAGTATGTCAAATATGTGATTTAAACGTTATGTGTGACGTTTTATATAAAAATAATTAAAATGCATAACACAACTGACTTGCCTTTGTTATTTCACGCATTGCATTAATTAATTTTACACGGGAATAATTTATTTACATGCGTACAACGCGTATAACGCGTACAACGCGACAGGTTCTCTATATGCATCTGTTGCTGCTGTAGCACCTCAATTGTGACGTTACCACAGGCATGAGCGGGCCTTGTTTTTTGATACGGCATTGACTAGGTGCGGCAACGTGCTGTACCAGTGCATGCTCCCCAACTTGACTTGACTTGACTTAAGGGGCCTGAGTCACGTCAATTAAAACAAAAGCAAAAGAAGTTAATTAGGTGCCAAAACTGCTCACTAATGAAGAAGATGGTTAGAATGAAAACCTGCAGCCACTGTGGCCCTCCAGGACCAGAGTTCGATACCTGTGCTCTATCGAGATTCTCATTGGCTGTTATTTTGGAACAGACTACTTAAAACAGTGAAGTGCATCTTAAAATAAAAGATTCACATTTATGTGGGAAATTAAACCAAAAAAAAAAAAAGACTTCAGTTGCTTTAGCCATGCATCTTATTCCTCAGCTGCCCACTCTTGCCTGTAGCAGTAAATCATGCAGCAAAGGATTATGTTGAATCACCTGAGACAGATGGGATTACTACATCTCTCTACAATCAACCACCTCCACCATTACCCCATCAGTGCTTATCTTTGTTGCAGCCTTCAGCTGATGTTCATTGCCAGGCTATTGACATGGGCTACCTAGAAAGATCCAGAAAACATCCATCTTTAATCATATGATTTTTGCTTTTTATTGACAATATAGATGTAAGGCAGCCATAACTGTCAGTGCAATCAAAAAGTCTTCAGTCCCCTTCATGTTTTGTTACGTTGAAACCTTACACTAAAATAACTTAAGTTCATTTTTCCTCATCAAGCAACTCTCAATGCCAATGGAACATAGGGTGACGTACAAGAGTGGAGGAAGATGCACACAGGTACATTACATCCTATGCAGAAGAGTCAATCTGAAGGAGACTGAAGACAGTAAAGTAGTGGCAGGGGAAAGAGTAGTTAAGCAGCATAGGATGGTGGTGTATAGGATGATGTGGGAGATCAAGAAGAGGAAGAGAGTGAAGGCAGAGCCAAGGATCAAATGGTGGAAGTTGAAAAAGGAAGACTGCAAGGTTGAGTTTAGGGAGGAGGTGAGATAGGCACTGGGTGGTAGTGAAGAGTTACCGGACAGCTGGGCAACTGCAGCAGATGTAGTAAGGGTGACAGCAAGAAGGGTGCGTGACGTGACATCTGGACAGAGGAAGGAGGAAAAGGAAACCTAGTGGTGGAATGCAGAAGTACAGGAGAGTATACAGAGGAAGAGGATGGCAAAGAAAAAGTGGAATAGTCAGAGAGATACAGAAAGTAGACAAGAGTACAAGGAGATAAGGCGCAAGGTGAAGAGAGAGGTGACGAAGGCTAAAGAAGAAGCATATGCTGAGTTGTATGAGAGGTTGGACACTAAGGAAGGAGAAAAGGACCGGTGGGCTAGACAGAGGAACTGAGCTGGGAAAGATATGCGGCAGGTTAGGGTAATAAAGGATAAAGATGGAAACGTACTCACAATCGAGGAGAGTGTGTTGAGCAGATGGAAAGAGTAATTTGAGAGGCTTATGAATGAAGAGAATGAGAGAGAAAAGAGGTTGAAGTGCAACGGATTAACAAGGAGGAAGTAAGGACAGCTATGAAGAAGATGAAGAATGGAAAAGCTGTTGGCCCAGATGACATACCTGTGGAAGCATGGAGGTGTTTAGGAGAGATGGCAGTGGAGTTTTTAACCAGATTGTTTAATGGAATCTTGGAAAGTGACAGGATGCCTGAGGAGTGGAGAAGAAGTGTACTGGTGCTGATTTTCAAGAATAAGGGGGATGTGCAGGACTGTAGTAATTACAGGGGGACTAAATTGATGAGCCACAGCATGAAGTTATAGGAAAGAGTAGTGGAAGCTCAGTTAAGAAGTGAGGTGATGATTAGTGAGCAGCAGTATAGTTTCATGCCAAGAAAGAGCACCACAGATACGATGTTTGCTCTGAGGGTGTTGATGGAGAAGTATACAGAATGCCAGAAGGAGTTGCTTTGCATCTTTGTGGACCTGGAGAAAGCATATGACAGGGAGCCTCAAGAGGAGTTGTGGTATTGTATGAGGAAGTCGGGAGTGGCAGAGAAGTATGTAAGAGTTGTACAGGATATGTACGAGGGAAGTGTGACTGTGGTGAGGTCTGCGGTAAGAGTGACGGATACATTCAACAAGGAGGTGGGATTTCATCAGGGATCAGCTCTGAGCCCTTTCTTATTTGCAATGGTGATGAACAGGTTGACAGATGAAATTAGACAGGCGTCCCAGTGGACTGTGATGTTTGCTGATGACACTGTAATCTGTAGCGAGAGTAGGGAGCAGGTTGAGGAGACCATGGAGAGGTGGAGATATGCTCTAGAGAGCGATAGGAATTAAGGTCAGATAGGAACAAGACAGAATACATGTGTGTAAATGAGAGGGAGGTCAGTAAAATGGTGAGAATGCAAGGAGTAGATTTGGCGAAGGTGGATGAGTTTAAATACTTGGGATCAACAGTACAGAGTAATGGGGATTGTGGAAGAGAAGTGAAAAAGAGAGTGCAGGCAGGGTGGAGTGGGTGGAGAAGAGTGTCAGGAATGGTTTTTGACAGACGGATATCAGCAAGAGTGAAAGAGGTCTACAGGACAGAAAGATATGGAAGAGGATGATCTGAGAAGCAACTCTCAATGCCCTAGAATGACAAAGCGAAAACAGGATATTTGAAGTTTTTGCAAATTTATGAAAAAAAAAGAAAAAAAGCTGAAATCTCACATGGATAGAAGTATTCAGACCCTTTGCTGTGACACTTGAAATTTAGATCAGGCACATTCATGCGCATTCCATTTTATTGATTTTTCTACATCTTCTTTATTACCATCTCTTCATACTGGCCCGGTTCCTTCCAGCCTAAAGACTGCTCTTGTTACACCTTATCTCAAAAAGCCTGGACTTGACCTTGAGAATTTTAAAAACTATCAAATCTTCCCTTTCTTAGTAAAACCCTAGAGCATTTCACTCTTCTAGTGTTCCTGTGTAGTATAATTATCTCCTGTACCGTCATCAGTCCACACCTTGAACCTGTCCCAGTCATTCAATACATAAGACACAATGTTCCTCCGGATATCAAGAGTGAGCCTGATATGGCCGTGCAATATGTAACACAGAGAATGGAAAAGGCAGTCGCCATCTCTGGGCATGGACACCACTCGGTGACAGTTCTTTGATCGATGGTGATCACCTCGATAGACATGTTAATGGGGGTACGGTTGGAACGATAAAGGAAATGGGTACCTGAACAATGTAAACTAAGTCTAAAATACCTACACAATAACTATTATCATAATAAACGAACAATAAAACAGCGGAGAAGCCGTGGATTAAATAAAAAGGCTGCAGTTATCAGCAGGGAGACGTGAATACCGTGGAGAAGCAAGGAAGGGAATGAAGAGACCGGAGCGACGGATGGCCTTACAGGGAAGCCGCCTACCAAATTTCGTGAAGATGGGTCCATAAATAAGAACGTTTAACATGGCGGACGTTGTAGACCGTTATGACCGTTATGCGTAGGATTTCGAAATGAAACCTGCTTAACTTTTGTAAGTAAGCTGTAAGGAATGAGCCTGCCAAATTTCAGCCTTCTACCTACACGGGAAGTTGGAGAATTAGTGATGAGTGAGTCAGTGAGGGCTTTTCCTTTTATTAGTATAGATTCAAAACATCCACGTATCCAAAGAGCGACCCTACAAAGGCCAAAGGCAGAAGGTGGCATGGCTCTACCTAACTTTCATTTTTACTATTGGGCAGCAAACATACAATATATAAAAACCTGGACATTGACACAAATAGATGAAAATATGCAGGCTTGGTCTGCAATAGAAATAGAATCCTGCAGTTCATCTTTATATTCCTTGCTTTGCGCCCCAAATAAATGCAAATTATCGCCAATATACTAATAACCCAATTGTGCTTCACTCACTCAGAATATGGAACCAATGTAGGAAGCATTTTAAGATGGAGAATCTTTTATCTGTGGAACCTCTGCACGAGAACCACCTTTTTCAACCCTCGCAAACATAATGTATGCAGTTTTTAATGTCTGGAAAACATTTGGGATTAAATCACTTAGAGATCTGTACATAGACAACGTCTTTACATCCTACAAACAATTACATTCGAAATTTAACTTTCCAGCAACGCATTTCTTTCAGTACTTTCAAATTAGAAACTTTGTTAAACAGAACCTGCCCAGTTTTCCTCATCTCCCACCTTCCACTATGCTGGAAAAAATATTCATCAGTTTCAAGGACTTAGACAGCATCTCTGCAATATATAAAGCCATTTTACAGTCCCTCCCTTTTAAAGATCCAAGAGGACAGTGGGAAAAGGATCTCTCACTCAACAAATCAGAAAAGGAGTGGAAGGTAGCAATGCAGAGAATTCACTCGAGCTCCATATGTGCAAAGCATACAATTATTTAACTAAAAATTATATATCGAGCACATCTGTCTCGCTTAAAATTGTCCAAAATGTGTCCAGGGCAAGATCCAACTTGCGAACACTGCAATCAAGCTCCAGCCTCACTGGGTCACACGTTTTGGGCCTGTACCAAATTAACATCATTTTGGACCAAGATTTTTAAATGGCTTTCTGACATCCTTGGTGTCCCAATCCCTCCTAATCCACTAACAGTTCTGTTTGGTGTCCTTCCAGATGGGTTTAAAGTGGAGAAGGACAAACAAACTGTAATTGCCTTTACTTCACTATTGGCACGGAGACTTATCTTGCTCAACTGGAAGAATCCTAACTCTCCCCTTTTCAGTCAGTGGGTAACTGATCTTATATATTATTTGAAATTGGAAAAATAATATTCTCACTTACAGGATCTGTACAGAAATTTTTCCAAACCTGGCAGGTTCAAATCAATAACATTTTAGAATAGGCTTTTAAAGCACCGAGGAAGCAGATTCTCTCCTTATTCTCTTTTTTTTTTTTTCCTTTTCTTCATTGTGTAGCGTTGGTGGTATAGTGGTTAGCATAGCTGCCTTCCAAGCAGTTGACCTGGGTTCAATTCCTGGCCAGCGCAAGTGAAATTTTGAGCGCTTTCAGTAGTGAGAAAAGCGCTATATAAAAGTAAAGAATTATTATTATTATTGTTATTCTCCATTTATCTATATTCACTTATTAATTTATCTATTTGCTTATTTTTACTAGGTTTAAGTTTTATTCTGCTGCCCATGCTCTCTTTCTCAGGGGTGGGGGTTGATTTGTTTTCAATCTTATTCTTGTAAAATTTATCTATTTGTATGGAATGTTGTGTGATTTCAATAAAATCAATAAAAAAGAATAAAAAAAAGAAGAATGGCAGAAAATCTCCAAATCCAGTGTCATGTCAGACCCAAGTACTGAGTACTTGGACAGAAAGAGGAGTATAGGAACTTAATCAAGGACTTTGTTAAATGGTGTGACTCAAACCACCTACACCTGAACACCAGCAAAACCAAGGAGCTGGTGGTGGATTTTAGGAGGCCCAGGCCCCTCATGGACCCCGTGATCATCAGAGGTGACTGTGTGCAGAGGGTGCAGACCTATAAATACCTGGGAGTGCAGCTGGATGATAAACTGGACTGGACTGCCAATACTGATGCTCTGTGCAAGAGAGGACAGAGCCGACTATACTTCCTTAGAAGGCTGGCATCCTTCAACATCTGCAATAAGATGCTGCAGATGTTCTACCAGACTGTTGTGGCGAGCGCCCTCTTCTACGTGGTTGTGTGCTGGGGAGGCAGCATAAAGAAGAGGGACGCCTCACGCCTGGACAAACTGGTGAGGAAAGCAGGATCTATTGTAGGCACGGAGCTGGACAGTTTGACATCTGTGGCAGAGCGACGGGCGCTGAGCAGACTCCTGTCAATCATGGAGAATCCACCGCATCCACTGAACAGGATCATCTCCAGACAGAGGAGCAGCTTCAGCGACAGACTGCTGTCACCGTCCTGTTCCACTGACAGACTGAGGAGATCGTTCCTCCACCACACTATGCGACTCTTCAATTCCACCCGGGGGGGTAAACATTAACATTATATAAAGTTACTATCTGTCTGTATACCTGCATTGTTATCACTCTTTAATTTAATATTGTTCTTTATCAGTATGCTGCTGCTGGAGTATGGGAATTTCCCCATGGGATTAATAAAATATCTATCTATCTATCTATCTAGTCTGAATACTTGTGTTAATATTTGCATTTTCCTCTATTTTTCCATTTGGACACAGAATCCTGTTTTTGCTTCGTCATTCAGTTTATGTGGAAAAAAAGATCATTTCAATGGTTTTAGTGTTAGGCAGCAACACAATAAAATGTGAAAAAAGTGAAAACTTTCTGACTGCGTACATAATAACAACTGATTAAAATGGCCATCAGCTTATAGCAGTGGGTTTGTGCTAATGTTGAAAAATCAGCTATAAATCCAGAAGTATTTTTCCAGTTGTCTGTACAGTGTATAGTCAGAGTAGTACAAACACAGTATAACTTATATCTTTAAGTGAAAACATGTTTGCTAGAAGGAAATAATAAGATAATGTACTTTCTTCCACCTCAATTTATGCTCTATAGCTTAAAGGCATGAGAAAATAAAACAGAAGGTAAACACACAAACTTTTCTCAAAAAATGCCAGCCAGCTGATACCATGTTGTGACAACTGCTAAAAGGCAAGAAAATTAATTTAAGATTCATATAAACAACATGTGCCTTTTAACAGACAAAAAAATATTTCAAACACAAGTCTAACACTTAGGTGATCCCACCTGCTGCTGTGCTGAAAACAATCAACATTAATTACTTTTTCAATCGGGAGAGCAGTGCAGGTGACACACAACTTGACATTATTGATCTCTCTTTAAAACACAAGGTGCTGATTATAACAAAAAATAATTACTATGCAATTGCTACTTAAGGTACTAAATGTAGCATAATATTATGAAGGTCTAATAAATTGTTACTGGTGTTGTTTAAAGGAGAAGTTCACAACTAATTTTGTTGCTTATCTAGATCCATGATGATACCCCGACTTTTATGATTTACTGTATGCATTTTTTATGGGTTCATTAATAGACAACGTAGACATCGATCTAATCAGGTCAATGACTCTAAAAATAACATTAGGTTCCCATTAGAGAGTAATTTTTAAAAAGTTGGAAATTATTACCATTACTAGCCATGTGCGCCCAACTACGTTGTGCGTGTTAAAGTTGTCTGTGAAGGGCTCCCTGTTTAAACGCGGCTGCCAGTCGTGAACTGGGCCCTTCGTCGCACAGCAGTATGATTTTTTATAAGGGAAACAAAATTACAAAAGAAAACCCTTGGACATTGACTCGATAGGAACGGCCTACTCGGAATCACTGTCCGAACAGTAATTATGTGGTGGTGTAGGAGCATTTCTGCTTCTCTCTGTTCACAGTCCGTCTCGTTTTCACGACGCTGTCGTTTCCTCTCACGATCTCTTCTCAACCTTTCTCCAATCTCACAGGTTGCTTTCTGGCAATCCAAAGAGTAAGGCAATGTACATGGAGCAATGGTTATAAAAGGGGGACACATAGGTATCCAGGCTCTTTAAAGCATAAATAGGGATCACTTCACTGACATGTGAGCAAGCCACGGTACAACTGTGAGATGCGCAGCACTCGCTGGCTACAACGTAACAATAATAATTTCCGGAACGTGCTGTTACGTTGTCATTCATTTTACCCACTGTCTTTCTTTCATTCATATGTTACGTAGGCACGCACCTTTATCTTCGGCAATCTCATTCTCTAACCAGGCCTCAGGAGCTAACCAGCGTAACACTGTCCACCACACCTTTTGTTATTCCGGCACATTGTTGACATCCAACAACAACGTACTAAACTAGAAGGTGGTCTACACATGCGTGGAATTCGCGGACAAACAAAGATCAAGATCCAAATGAAGATTATATATAAAGATTAGTTAATTTTAAGCACAACAATTTGTTTAGTTTGAATGTCTGTGTTTTGAGGTGTGACTGGAGTACTACAGTCTTCAGTAGTATAAGCCTGGAGGAGATTCTTAATGCAATGCCTATGTTTTAGCTGTCTCTCTACTGCCACCTAGTGCTTCTTCTTCTAATTCATTCGCGGACAAACAAAGATCAAGATCCAAATGAAGATTATATATAGAGATGTTATTTCAACATCTTTATTTAGTTTGTGGCACCACCACGGACGATTGCCTCCCAGAATTCCTCTTGATGATTGGTGATGTCATCAGCACAGCCGTACTTACAGGAGGTTGGTATGGAAGATTGGCTGTAAACATAAGAACGTATGAAATTTGAGACCATTTAGTCCATCAAGCCCATGTGTTTAAATTACAGCTAAGCTGTCGCCATAGCTCATCCAGATCCTTCATAAAGGTTGTCGAGATTTCTGCTTCAACTACATGACTCCACAGATTCCCACAACTCTTTGTGTAAAGTGCTTCCTGTCTTCAGTCCTAAAGGCATTTTCTCCTAATTTACATTGGTGTCCTTACGTATGCAATTCAAAGTTAAGATAACAGAATTCTGATTAATCTACTTTATCAATGCCTTTGAGAATTTTGAAGACCTGGATTAGGTCCCATTAGGTTTACATGTTCTCCCCGTGTCTGCGTGGGTTTCCTTTGGGTGCTCCGGTTTCCTCCCACAGTCCAAAGACATGCAGGTTAGGTGGATTGGCGATTCTAAATTGGCCCTATTGTGTGCTTGGTGTGTGGGTGTGTTTGTGTGTGTCCTGCGGTGAGTTGGAACCCTGCCCAGGATTGGTTCCTGCCTTGTGCCCTGTGTTGGCTGGGATTGGCTCCAGCAGACCCCCGTGACCCTGTGTTCGGATTCAGCGAGTTTGAAAATGGATGGATGGATGGATGGATTAGGTCCCCACGCAGTCTCCTTTGCTCAGGGATAAACAGGTTTAATTCTCGGAGTCTGTCACAGTAGGACATGTCCTTAAGTCCTCGGATGTACGTACTTGGTTGATCTCCTATGCACAGCTTCAAGTGCTCCTGTGTCTTGCTTGTACTGTGGTCACCAGAACTGCACCCAGTACTGCTGATTTAGTGACACTAGTGCATTATATAATCTGAACATAACGTCAACTCATTTGCATTCATTAGAACATTCTAGATGAGAACAGGCCATTCAGCTCAACAAATCTCACCAGTCCCATTCACTTCATTCTTCTAGAATAACATCACGTTGGGTTTCAAAGGTCCCTAAAGTCCTACTGTCTACCACACTTATTGATCACTTATTCCATGTCTCTGTGTAGACTAACTTGCTAATATTTGAGTGAAATTAACCCTCAACAAGTTCCCAAAGGTGCCCCAGTGTTCCTGATGAATTTGTTTTAAAATAACAGTCTTGATCCACTGAACTAATCCCCTTCATAATTTTAAAGACTCCATTCATGTCACCTCTTCTTCATGTCATCTCCTTTTGCTGAAACTGTAAAGGCTCAGCTCCTTTAATCTTTCCTCTTAACTCATCCCCTGTAGCCCTGAATCAGCCCAGTCGCTCTTCTCTGGACCATTTCTAGTCCTGCTATGTCCTTTTTGTAGCCTGGGGACCCAAACTGCACTCAGGCTGGGTGACAGCCCCAGCTGGGACACCTGGAAGGACTGGGAGGTGGCTTATACGTCCCCTGGGCCACGAGGGGGCAATTGCCCTGGATCTTGAGGAGACCACGGGAAAGGAGCAAGGAGGCTCAAGCCCACTGGGGCTTGTGGCCAATGCCAGGGGGTGCCCCGAGCCTCATGGAGCCCAGGAAACAGGCACTTCCTCCACACCTGGAAAGGTGGAAGAAGATCCTTCCAGGGATGCCCGGAGTGCTTCCAGGTGCAAGGGCAGCACTTCCACCACACCAAGAAGTGCTGCCGGAAGAGTGTCATCAGGCACCTGGAGCATGTCCGGGTGAACATAAAAGGGGCCGCCTCCCTACAATCTGGGAGCTGGAGTCGGGAGTGGGAGCAGGACGAAGCTCCCGTGAAGAGAGGAAAGGCAGCCCATGAACAGGGTCATGTACAAGGTGGTTAGTGCTGGGAGCACTGTGTGCTGTGCGGGAATGTGTTTAATGAATAAACGTGTGCTATTTATAAAGAAGTGGTGTTTGTCTGATGCTGTTCAGACCCGGGTTCTCACAATGTTCTTCTCTGGACTTTGTCTATTACTGCTTTTTGTAGCCTGGAGACCAAAACTGCACCCAGGACTCCAGGTGAGGCCTCACCAGTGTGTTATAAAGCTTGAGCAGAACCTCCTGTGACTTGTACTCCACACATCAAGGCGCTATATAACCTGTGATTCTGTTTGCCTTCTTAATGGCTTCTGAACACTATCTGGCAGTTGATAGCGTTGAGCCCACCATGACTCCTAAATCCTTTAACATTTCCTCATAGCTCATCTCCTGTAGCCATGGAATTAGCCTTATCACTCTTCTCTGAACTTTTTCTAGTGCTGCTATGTCCTTTTTGTAGACGGGAGACCCAAACTGCACCCACTACTCCAGATGAGGCCTCACCAGTATAAAGCTTGAGCAGAACCTCCTGTGACTTGTACTGAATTCCACAGTTTTTACGATATAACATTTTATTTGCCTTTTCAATTGCTTCTGCACATTGCTTAGATGATAAAAATGTTGTGTTAAAATAAATCTCTAAATCCATTTCAGAAGTCTCTTGCTGTAGGATGGTGTCTCCCATCTTGTATTTTTATTAGACTAGCTGTCCCCTGTGGCTACGCCCGTGTAGTAGTGAAACAGGACAGTGAGGAGGGCCCTTCCCTCGGCCCACAGCCTCTATCTCTGATTAGCTGGAGTTTATCACTCCTGCAAGCGAACTATGATTCTTAGCGTGATGAGAGAAGTTGCAAAATTAACCAGAATGTTCAAGAAAATTAGAGAAAATACCCAATCTAAATTCGTAAATTAGTTCTCTCGTTCGCTAGCTAAGCGAAGGTATGGTACGTCCCAAGGCTGACGCGTGAGTGAGGATGAACCTACCACCCTCCCCATGGCCAACTGTGTGTCTCTCGGATTCACGCAAATAAATCTTTACTGCAAGTGAACTATGATACTTAGTGCAATGAGAGAGGTTGCAAAATCAACCAGAATCCATCCATCCATTTTCCAACCTGCTGAATCCGAACACAGAGTCACGGGGGTCTGCTGGAGCCAATCCCAGCCAACACAGGGCACAAGGCAGGAACCAACCCTGGGCAGGGTGCCAACGCACCGCAGGACACACACAAACACACCCACACACCAAGCACACACTAGGGCCAATTTAGAATCGCCAATCCACCTAACCTGCATGTCTTTGGACTATGGGAGGAAACCGGAGCACCCGGAGGAAACCCACTCAGACACGGGGAGAACATGCAAACTCCACGCAGGGAGGACCCGGGAAGCGAACCCAGGTCCCCTGGTCGCCCAACTGCGAGGCAGCAGCGCTACCCACTGCGCCACCATGCTGCCATCAACCAGAATGTTCAAGCAAATTATAGAAAAAAATCCGATCTAAATCCGTTAAGCAGTTCTCTCGTGAAAAGTGGACAGACAGACAGACAGACAGATGTTGGATTTTATATATATATATAGATTTCCTATTTGTCCATGTGTAGTACTTTGCACTTTCCCACATTAAATTGAAGTTTTTGACTGTTTGCCCAGTTCTGAAGCTTCTTTGGGTCTCCTATTTGTCTGCCGTTTCTCTAATTTTAGAGTCATCTGCAAATTTCACAAGTTTACTAAATATACTGGACTCAATCTCATCATTGTAAATTAGAAAGTAAACGGCTCAAGGACAAACCCCTTAAATGTGGCTGTGAAAAAATCCTTTCTTTGGACGCCAAGTATTTAGATTCTGCACTTCTAGTACTGGTCTTCCATTTTTGGTTCTTTATTTTAATTTATCTGTTCTGATCCATTTGATTTTTTGCCTTGACTTTGGCTTGTTCTAATTATGTTTATCTTTTGGTCCTATTCTTTAAAAATATATTCAATCTGAGTCAGTAAACTAACCAGGCTTTACATTTTACTTTGATTCTGAATATTTTAAACTTGTTTAAATTAAATGTTAAAAACAAAATCGATAAGAATTTTACCATTTTAAAATGCTATTTATGTCACCTCTCAAAAGGGAGCAGGGATCGCATGAATTATTTTTCATAGAAATTATTATTATTTTTTTTTACTTTATTTTATATTTTACTTCTTTTTTGGCCATCCCTTTCCTCCTTTTTTAAATTAAGCTGCAATTATTATATTGCCATTTGTTTTATTAACCCTTAAACTGCCACATACTCGGGGGTTAATACTCCCCTGGACGCCAAATACTTTTTTGCCACATTTGTAAGTAAATGTCATAATTCACAATGAAAAAGTACAATTTTAATGGAACGCATTTTTTTTCATGCAAAGAGCATCACAATTACTGCAGCACTGATCATTTTACATGCTGCCAATGAACTGTAAAAAGTATAAAAAAAAACTACTGCAACAATCAATTATGATATGTACAAGGTGTGACTGACGCCATTGATGAAATTCAGTAAATCACTGAGCCAACTGCGCTTGAACTGGCGGCACAGAAGCACACAGAGGTAAGCACTGATGACTGCAGGCTAGTCTAGTGCAGCGGTACAATCCCAAGGACAGTGATGCTAATTCGCTAGGGGGTGCCAGTGGTCATGAGCTGGCTGCTCACTGAATGGATGACACAGACGAATTAGCTCTGGCGTGCTGGCAAATTGCATTGGGAACCGAATATAGCCGGTTCTGGTGGTTTAAGGGTTAATTATATGCACATTTGGGCCACTTATGGCTACATCTTGAATAATTGGTTACTAAAAACTAAACAGTTATTGTTTAAGCTTCAGTTATTATATTAAAATTTCTTTCATTAATTATACGCACACTTCGGCTACCACAAAGTAACACGTATCACACACGTGCGCATGGGAGGCAGCTAAAGGGCTTGAAGGAAGGTAATTCCACACCAGACCAGGGGGTGGCGAGGTGCACTGGTCCTTTGTCTTTTTCCACTGCAGACCCTTAATGGGAAATTCTGCCTGGCCTCCATGACGTCACTTCCGGTCTAGAACGCGGCCCCTTCCGGTCACAAGCCAGATTAACGTCACTTCTAGTTTAGAAGATGCCCCTTCTGGTCAAGAGCCCGATGACGTCACTTCCGGGTCCAGTCATAATTACCTAACTTCCTCTGCCACACTTTAGAAACCCACCATCTTAGCCTCGCCAGTTAGTTCTGTTCTGGACTCAAACCTGTAATTGTCCACAACAGAGGAGTCAAGATTATTTTTCTTCAGCAGGGGTTTAACAACAGCAGTCTTAAGACAGTCTGGGAAGACCCCCATATCTAATGACGAGTTTACTATGTCAAGACTACTATCAATTAGCACGCCCGATACTTCTTTGAAAAAACTTGTTGGTATTGGGTCAAGGACGCAGGTGGAAGGTCTCAGTTGAGAAATTATTCTATATAAATCAGGAAGATCTATCTTGGTGAAAGAATTTAATTCACTTAAAATGGAATACCAGGATTTAATACGAATGGCATTGGGGGATGTAATAATAAATCTTTGCATTTATATAGCACTTTTCTCACTACTCAAAGCGCTCAGCAATTGCAGGTTAAGGGCCTGGATCAAGGTCCCAACAGAGCAGAGTCCCTATTGGCATTTATGGGATTCGAACTGGCACCCTTCCGATTGCCAGTGCAGATTCCTAGCCTCAGAGCTGCCATTCCGCAGCTCTACTATATTATTTCTAACATCATTAATTTTAAATAGCTGAGCTGTCCCATAGTTTGAGAAACACTACAATACTGTCATAGCAGTATATTGGGTGAACTTTCACTGTGCCATCCTTTACTTTACACCCTCACAGGTGGTGCAGTGGTAGTACTGCTGCTTTGCAGTAAGGAGACTTTGGAAGATTGTGGGTTTGCTTCCCGGTTCCTCCTTGTGTGGATAGCGCTTTGAATACTGAGAAAAGCGCTATATAAATGTAATTTATTATTATTAATGAATTATTACTGCCTTTTGGTTCCCTTCTTTGACTACTTCAGATATTGTTAACCCAATATTTGGTGGATGTCTAGATTAGGGTTAGGTTTAGGGTAAGGGTTACCTGTGTTGTTCCATTTTGTTTTACATTGTGCAATTTAGGAAGTGAGATTGCATTAAAAATAAGCATCCTTCATGAAATTAATTTTCAGAACTGTTCAAATTAAAAAAAAAAAAAAAAAACTTTATATAAAGACAGAGGGCAAAAAGAAATGACTAAAGCACATTGAAACAGAAAGTCAACAGTGTGGCTGGATTTCTAAACAGGCAAGGGTGAAACGCTCATTATAGCGACAACAACTGCAAGATGTATGCAGTGCACGGGTTCTTCAAAATAACTGATGTAAAAATATTTCCATGACATTTTAACTCTGTTATTTAAGAGCACAGCTGCAAACTAATTTGTAAAATAGATTTGCTTTTGACACAAACATACTATTAGCCAAGGCAGAATTTCATGTTGTTTTAATGTGGGCACCTTAACAAAACCCCAAATTACCAGTGTGAGTGCCACAGAGGACAGATGGGCATCCCAGCTGGATGACGGCATGACCTCTGGACAAGATGGAAGGTGCCAGGTGTGGAAGAATAATTTTAGGGTAACAGCATTCATCTTAAAGAAATAGCATAAAGGTTTAAAAAATGTCAGAAACCTGTTCAGGCATAACAGGAAACCAGATAAAGGTGAAGTGAACAACAAAATGTACAATGAACTATAAGAAAAATACTGAGATGGTCAAGTAAATAAAGAATGTACCAGAAGAAAGGTTGATGTCATATACACAATGAACTGAAGGATGACAAAGAGATGACTAAGCAGATGTCCTATAGACGAGAATGCACATTTGTTATATGCACAGAAATTTCAAGGGTGGTGGCTCAACTCAAATGTATAAGAAGAACCAGAATAAATATAATAGACTTTTATTTTATATAAAATTATTTTGGTGTAATGGACAGCCTGCTTCAAATCATCCCATAGATTTTTGATGATCTTCAAGTCAGGGGACTGTGACGGCCATTCCAGAACATTGTACTTCTCCCTCTGCATGAATGCCTTAATGAAGTAGATTTCCAACTGTGTTTTGGGTCATTGTCTTGTTGGAATATCCAACCCCTGCATAACTTCAACTTTGTGACTGATGCTTGAACATTATCCTGAAGAATTTGTTGATATTGGGTTGAATTCATCTGACCCTCAACTTTAACAAGGGCCCCAGTCCCTGAACTAGCCACACAGCCCCACAGCATGATGGAACCTCCACCAAATTTGACAGTAGGTAGCAGGTGTTTTTCTTGGAATGTGGTGTTCTTCTTCTGCCATGCAAAGCGCTTTTTATTATGACCAAATAACTCAATTTTTGTCTCATCAGTCCAAAGCACTTTGTTCCCTTGTCTAAATGAGCATTTGCATACAACAAGCGACTCTGTTTGTGGTGTGAGTGCAGAAAGGGCTTCTTTCTCATCACCCTGCCATACAGATGTTCTTTGTGCAAATTGCGCTGAATTGTAGAACGATGTACAGATACACCATCTGCAGCAAGATGTTCTTGCAGGTGTTTGGAGGTGATCTGTGGATTGTCTGTAACCATTCTCACAAACCTGCCCATATGCCGCTCCTGTATTTTTCTTGTCCTGCCAGACCTGCTGGGTTTAACAGCAACTGTGCCTATGGCCTTCCATTTCCTGATTCCATTCCTTACAGTTGAAACTGACAGTTTAAACCTCTGAGATAGCTTTGTAACCTTCCCCTAAACCACAGGTGTTGAACTCCAGGCCTGGAGGGCCGCAGTGGCTACAGGTTTTCATTCTAACCCTTTTCCTAATCAGTGACCAGTTTTCACTGCTAATTCACTTTTTTCCCTTCATTTTAATAGCCCTGTTAGAAGGATTCCTTCCTCATTAAATGACAGCCAAACAGAAATGCGATTTGAAATGAGCCAACAGATGACCAGCTAAACTGGAGCTTCAGACTCCAACCAGTTTCTTAATGAAAAGCCAATGCTTGCTGTTATTTAAACCCGCTATTTAATTATTCTTTCTGCCACAGCAGACATTTCTAAAACTAATGATTTTATGTTTTTTTCTAAGAACACCGTCAAGATGTTTTGATGATCTGAGAGATCAGACTTACTGAGACCTCCACCTTTCTCTGTTTTCATATATTGTGTAATGGGCACAGGTGAGCTGGTCATGTGGCCGCTTGTTTCATGTCTCATTATTGTTTGGCCGCTAATTAAGGAAAAAGAAACAACTAAGGGACCTGAGTCAAGTTAATTAAAAGTAATTAGCAGCAAAAACTGGTCACTAATTAAGAAGATGTTTAGAATGAAAACCTGCAGCCACTGCGGCCCTCTAGGACTGGAGTTCAACACCCCTGCCCTAAATCATGAGACTGAACAATCTTTGTGTTCAGATCTTTGGAGAGTTGCTTTGAGGATCCCATGCTATCACTCTTCAGAGGAGAGTCAAAGGGAAGGAAGCACATCTTGCAATTGACCACCTTAAATACCTTTATATCTCATGATGGGACACACCTGTCTGTGAAGTTCAAGGCTTAATGAGCTCATCAACCAATTTGGTGTTGTAAGTAATCAGCATTGAGCAGTGACAGGCATTCAAATCAGCACAATGACAAGGGGACCCACATTTGTGCACAGCCAGTTTTTCACATTTGATTTAATTCCATACAACTAAATACTGCGTCACTAAAAATCTTTGTTCGGAAAACACCGCAGTACTCAGATGTTCCTAGGAAATGAAAGACAAACCACTGTTATCTTTTTTGTTGAAAGGAGAGTCAATTATTATGCAGGCTGAGAGGGGTTCCCAAACTTTTTCATATGACTGTATACAGTGCCAATCTATCTATCTATCTATCTATCTATCTATCTATCTATCTATCTATCTATCTATCTATCTATCTATCTATCTATCTATCTATCTATCTATCTATCTATCCCTCCTGGCCATTACTTAATAGTTTGCCCTCTGGACAGGCCATTTTTCAAATGACTATTATAATCTACAGCCACGATCAGAGAGTGTGGTTCTTTTCATAAATACGGGGCTTGGAAGTGCAGACTCCAGAGGGCGATGTTCTCTTGTGGACCCTTGAGCTTAATGTGAACCCCAAATTATATTCACTTATAAAATCCAAGACAGGCATATGACCTGAACAAGGCAAGGTTTATCAGAGGTCTAGAGGTGACAGAAAAGTAGAGAGAATGATGACGATTGTACATTTATTGGACAACTTCACCCAAGGTGACTTACAAGATCAGGATAAATTAGGATTTACATACATTTTTTCACAGTGGGTGCACAGACAGGTTATACTTCTTCCTGAAGGTCACAAAGTGAGCAATAGGAGGTATAAAACTCAATTCCCCAGACACTATGTCACACTGCCTTGCCTAGTCGTAAGAAGAAACAGAAAGTGAAACCAAAAAAACGGTGTGAGCTGCCACTCTGTTTGAAAAGGTCATCTGCATCTGCTTATTTAGGCCCGTACGGTCCATGCTGCTTCATGTTTAACTTTATGTTTGCTTTCTGTTACTCCCTTTAGTGCCTTGTTAAAGTATCATCCCATTTGGTGTTTGTCTTGTTTAACGCTTCCAACCTGGAATTAAAATGAATTTTCGTTAGGATTTTATGCAACAGACTTAACAATACAGTTCAAATTGTTGAAGTGAAATGAAAATAAATTTCCTTTGTGTGTAAACAAAGAAAGAAAGAAAGAAAGAAAGAAAGAAAGAAAGAAAGAAAGAAAGAAAGACATTGTGAGTGCATATGTATTAATCTCCTTTTCTATGAAGCCCCTCAATAAGATTTGGTCCAACCAATACATTTCAGAAGTCATTGTGGTGCAGTGGTTAAGGCTTTGGACTTCAAACCCTGAGTCTGTGGGGTTCAAATCCTGCCATTTACACTCTGTGACCCTTAGTAAATCACTTCAGCCACCTTGGCTCCAATTGGAATAAAAGAAAAGAAACGTAACCAGTTGTATCTCAAATGTTATAAGATGCCTTATAAAAAGGCATCAGCCAAATAAATAAAAGTAAACATCATTAGATTTAGGGGTCTATATATAGATCTCTGAGCATTTTAATCCGAAAATTTTTCCAGGTATTAAAAACTGGATATGTTTGCGAGGATTGAAAGAGGTGGTTCTCTTGCAGAGGTGCCACAGATAAAAGATTTTCCATCTTAAAATGCTTTCTAAGTTGGTTCCATATTCTGAGTTAGTAAAGCACAATTGGGTTATTAGTATATTTGTGATAACTTGCATTTATTGGAGCGCAGAGCAGGGAGTATAAAGAAGTATTACAGGATTTTACTTCTATTGCGGACCAAGCCGGTGTATGTTCATTTATTTGTGTCCAGGTTTTTATGGCTTGTATGTTTGCTGCCCAGTAATAAAACTGAAAATAAGGTAAAGCCATGCCACCTTCTGCCTGAGGTCTTTGTAGGGTCGCTCTTCGGATACATGGATGTTTTGAGTTCCAAATGAATGAGGTTATTGTTGAATCTAATTGCTTAAAAAACAATTTATTGATATATATTGGAATGTTTTGAAATAAAAAAAGAAGTTTAGGAAGGATATTCATCTTAACAACGTTAATTCTTCCGGCTAGAGTGAGATGAAGGGTTGACCATCTATGCAAGTCTTGCTTAATTTTTTCCATACAGACGCCAAACTTTTGTTGATAAAGAGCTTAATGTTTACTTGTGATATTTACCCCTAGGTATTTAACACTAGAATTACCAGAGCCTACGAAAAAACTCGTAAATCCGTCCCACCTTAAATCGCGTCTTAAAGCCGTTTGCACATCTCCGCCAGAGTCCTTTGTCATCTAAATGTGCTGATAAACACAAGCTACTAGCAGCCAGCTATTACACCCCCCCCCCCCCCCCCCCACCGACTTAGAATGAACTTCTCCTAGCTCATGCGTTGCCTTGATTTGATTATCTGGGATTGAAGTGGAGTTTTAGAGTGGAAATAATATAGCGTTATTTGGAATACACGCATTTCATGTGTGTTCCGTTTCTATAGTAGTCTGTGCAAACACATTTTTAAAACATAAACATTTTTCATATTCTAATAGTAAATCACAAAATGTAGGCATAAACGATATAACGTATGAAGCCTGAAGTCCATATATCAAAGAAACACTTTCACAAAAGGTACAAATAAGAGAACACGTGCACACAAAAAAAAGCCGCGTTAGCATGCCACATTGACACTCTTACTACAACCGCCGCGGTGGCGTAATGGTATCAGCTCCTGACTGGGGATCAGAGGGTGGTGAGTTTGATCCCGCACGGCTCCACTTCGAGAAATGAACTGCTCTTATTCTTACAATTTTAGAATAACAACATAAATTTGATTTCAGTCTGTAACAGCCGGTGTAACTTATGATACTGGTAAAGGTTAGCTTTTTTTTTTTTTTTTTTTAATTCACTTTTCATTCTCGCAGTCACATTCAGAATCAATCCGTATAACCCCATCTGACACAGCTGTTTTCACATAAATAAAAGTGCACTTTTATTCAAGACTATAACCGAAGAATAAAGAAAGCAAGTTACAGTTGGTGGTTGATACGACAGCTTGTGTGGTGCAATGCTAAGAACTGCTGATTTCAAGTGACGGTAAGATACGAAGAAGGCAGCTTGGCCAGCGTTTGTGTGTCAGAACCCTTTTGGGGGGGGGCGGTAGTATGCATCGTGGTACACTGCAGACCTATAGCGCGTCTTTATGTCAGATGGGGTTGTATGGATTGATTCTGAATGCGACTGCGAGAATGAAAAGTGAATTAAAAAAAAAAAAAAAGCTAACCTTTACCAGTATCATAAGTTACACCGGCTGTTACAGACTGAAATCAAATTTATGTTGTTATTCTAAAATTGTAAGAATAAGAGCAGTTCACTTCTTGAAGTGGAGCCGTGTGGGATCGAACTCGCCACCCTCTGATTCCCAGTCAGGAGCTGATACCATTACACCACCACGGCAGTTGTAGTAAGAGTGTCAATGTGGCATGCTAACGCGGCTTTTTTTTTTGTGCAATTATATTTTTGAATAAAAGCGCACGTGTTCTCTTATTTGTACCTTTTGTGAAAGTGTTTCTTTGATATATGGACTTCAGGCTTCATACATTATATCGTTTATGCCTACATTTTGTCATTTACTATTAGAATATGAAAAACGTTTCTGTTTTAAAATTGTGTTTGCACAGACTACTATAGAAACGGAACACACATGAAATGCGTGTATTCCAAATAACGCTATATTATTTCCACTCTAAAACTCCACTTCAATCCCAGATAATCAAATCAAGGCAACGCATGAGCTAGGAGAAGTTCATTCTAAGTCAGTGGGGGTGGAATAGCTGGCTGCTAGTAGCTTGTGTTTATCAGCACATTTAGATGACAAAGGACTCTGGCAGAGAGGTGCAAACGGATTTAAGACGCGATTTAAGGTGGGACGGATTTTCGAGTTTTTTCGTAGGCTCTGGTAATTCTAGTGTTAAACTGATCTGCTATGGTAAAAGGTAGGGTGTCCAATCTAATATTATATGCTTGTGAATTCACTGGAAAGAGTATACTTTTATTCAGATTAATTCTGTTAGTGCTGTTAGAACTGCAGGCACAGTGTTTTCTGGGTCTGATATATATAAAACCATATCATCTGCATAGAGAGAAATTTTCTGTTCCAGTCCTTCTCTGATAATCCCCTTTATCTGATAAGAATTTCAACAGTGAACCGCCAGTGGTTCAATGGCGATTGCAAACAGCAGTGGTGACAAGGGACATCCTTGTCTGGTACCACGTTCTAGCTTAAAGTAGTCTGAGCAAATGTTGTTAATACAAACTGAAGCTTCTGGATTGGTATACAGTAGTTTGATCAATGCATAAATATTTGGGCCAAACCCAAATTTCTCCAATGCAGTGAAAAGGTAGTTCCATTCAATCATATCAAATGCTTTTTCTGCGTCTAATGATAGTAATATCTCTGGGGTGTTTGAGTTTGCTGGTGAATATATAACATTAAACAAGCGTCGGAGATTGGAAGATAGGTGTCGGCCTTTAATAAATCCAGTTTGATCCTGTGATATTATCGAGGGCAGCACTTTCTCCAACAAATGGAACTGTTCTGTGTATGAGAATTCCCACCCCTCTAGTTTTCTTTATAAAGCTAAAGTGGAACATTTGGCCAGTCCAGTCTTTTTGTAGTCTGAACTGATCCTTGCTTAGTAAGTGGGTCTCCTGTAAAAATACTATTTTAGCTTTTAAGCCTGTTAGGTGAGAGCATACTTTCTTTCTCTTTAATTTGTGATTCAGGCCTTTAACATTCCAGCTCACAAAGTTAACTGTCCCATCATGGAGACATTGATTCTGAGTTGTTAATTTCATTTTATAGTCTTAACTGGTAGCGAGGCAGTTTTAATCTTAATTTCAAAATTCCCCATGAGTTATTGCATTTTAGCCTATTGTTGCATTGATATTTATAGTTATAAGGATTAGAAGAATAGATTAGATATAGCCTGCTCTCCTTCTCTCCCCCTTTTATCCCCCCACCCCCCCATTTTGCCTCCCCACATGAGGCTAGATCCCACCTCGCGTTGTCCCGGTCCTCTGACATACAAAGAGACAGAGCACGTCCAAAACAAAACAAACCCCACCCCGCAGTGGAGTTTGAGAATTAAAACAAAGAGATATCTATTGCAGCTAAATTCTAAATACTATCTGCCGAAAATATAATCACTAACAGTCTTTAAGCTTAAAATAATCTTCAGCAATTTTAAGATATTAAGATAATAAAAGAAAGAACCCTGGGAATGATTTTAAAAAGTAGTCTAGGATAAACATGGTAATTCCAAATGTAATAGTATAATATAATAGTATAAACAGTCGAAATAGCAATAAACCAAGAGTATGATGTTAAACAGTCTACTTTAAGGTAGTAAAAAAAAAAAAACACGCAGCCCTACTTTAATTACTTCCACACTTCCACACTCACGTCTATAACTGTAATTAAGACATAAACATATAATGTCCAAGTAAAGAAAAGGATGTATAATTATAATACCACTCTCTTTAAAAGTGGATCCAACAGCAGATGATAGGTCCTTCCCATGTCTTGACAGAATACAGCTCCTTATTAACTTTCAAAAAAGTGTCGGAAACAGCTTCTTTAATTCCTTTTCAGCTTCCTCCTCGCTTGGAAATACATAATATTGGTCTTGAACTTCCACTTTCAGTTTGGCGGGATACAAGAGGCTGTATTTGATATCGGCTTTCTGTAGCAAATTTTTAATGTTAAAGTAAGCTGCACGTTTTGCAGCTGTTAATGGTGAGAAGTCGGGGAAAATACGAATAAGATTATTTTCAAATATAATCTCTTGCTTGTGTCTGAGAAGTGCCATCACATCAAGCTTGCATCGTAATCGCTCGAAGCGGACAATAAAAGACCTAGGTTTAAAGGTGCTTGATCTGTATGTGCGATAAGCAGCTGCTATCTCAATGTCGAGTTTAAAATCATCTCCAATTATTTTAGAGAGTAATTCTACTGCAGATTTCACTGGGTTTGAGCTTTCTCGTTTCTCAGGTATACCCTCAATTCTTATATTGTTTCTTCTGCACCCATCTTCCAGGGCCACAAGTCTGTGTCCGAGTTTTTTGCATTCGGAATTTGCAGCTGTAGGTTTTTCATCGGCGTTAGACGCCAATTGTTCCGCTGTTACAACTCAAGCCGTGAATGCCTGCTTAACGTCATCCAGCTGATCTGTAACATCATTAATCTGGTCGGCAAGCATTTTCAGTTTGGATCTATTTTCTTCGATGTGTTCCTCTAATTTCTCCAATATGCCTTTAAAGTTCACGTCAAAACTTTGAAATAGACGTGTTTCCCGGTCTTTTTTTATCCTTCTTCAACTCAATGTTCGCCTTCTTAAGCTCATTCTTGTTATCCTTCTTAAGCTCATTTATGGCCGTAGCCATGGCAGAGGCCAGTGTAGCGATCATCTCTTTCCGTTCAGTTTTCAGTTCGGACAGTTCGTTTCGGATTTCGTGCTCCGCAAGTGGAAATGCAGCTCCTGTTACAGCAGGGGCTGCGGGCTCGCGATGAGTAGATGAGAGCACATCCTGCAGGGCCTTTTCTAGTCTCGAATGATCCTCAGAAATCGGTGAACAATCGCGACCTGTATTACTTGCACCTTCCCTCCCATTTTCACTCTCGACTGGAGACGATACAATGGAGCGGGGTCCCAGGAAATCTGCACATTCGTCTGCCTGTTCCAGGTCAGTCTCTGAGAAGCCATACCTTGCACTCGGGCCAGATGTCTGTCAAGACTTTGCAGCTTTAAGTTTCTTTTCCGGTTCTTTCTGACATTTATTCTTGTTACTCATGCTTGTATATTGTAGTGGAAGTTCCTTGGTCAGATTAAATACAGGATACCTCTAAATAATATGAAATACGTAGGAAAATAAAGCCGCTGCTAGTAGAGCTCTGCTTCAGACGTCCATCTCCTATAATGGACGAGACCAACCTCCACTCTTGTTTTCTTTTCTGCTATGTCACCCTTTCAAGCAGCTTGCTGTAAGAAAGACCCAAAACATCTAACTCTGGGGATGTTACATTCTGTATCCTGTGACACTTAGCAGAGATAATTGCTTTTCTTCTTCCTCTGTCTATAAGCAGACTCAATAATGCATTTAACATTCAACAGATGTCCTTACTGTTGATTTCCTTTCTGCCACCTCACCCTCTTGAGCAGCTTGCTATAAGAAAGACACAAACACCTCTAACTTTGTGGTGGTTGCGTTCTGTATCCTGTATTTGATGCTTAGCAAACGCAATTGCTGTTCTTCTTCCTCTTTCTATAAGCAAACTCAACCATGCAGTTTGCGCTCAGCAGATGTCGCCACTCTTTTTTTCCTTTCCGCCATGTCACCCTATCGAGCAGCTTGCGGTAAGAAAGACACGAACACCGATAAGTTTGTGGAGGCTGCATTCTGCATCCCGTATTTGTTGCTTAGCAGATAGCACAGCTGCTCTTCTTTCTCTTCCTATAAGTGGACTCAATTATATGCTTTATACTCGGCAGATGTCGCTACTGTTCTTTTTCCTTTCTGCCATGTCACCCTTTCAAGCAATTTGCTGTACAATGATGGTGGAAGTTCCTGCTACTCTGATTTTTTGCTTCAGCAGTGCGTATAGTGTCATAAGCCTTCGATTAAGACCAAAATCAAGGTTCTAGCCCAGTGGTTCATGGGTAGGCCCATAACAGACAGAAACATCTCTTAGCATTTTATATATTGTCAACATTTGGGCTTCCATGTTACACAAAAGACAGGAAGGAGAAGACTGAACAGAACAACCTTTTTTCTGGCACTCGGAGGAACAGCATTCAGGTTTTATTCAGTATTGGGAGTGTTTATTTGAACACACAGCAAACTGGACAAGTTCCTAGTCATACTCCGATTTTATTCTTGAGATTGAAAGAACTCCAAGTTGTCTTCATCACCTTTGGAGGAAGAGGCACACCGGTGGGGACAGAGCTGGATGTGATCTGCACAGGACAGAGAAAAAAAATAGAAGAGTGGGCAAGTAAGCCGGCTTTAAGGTCTCGAACCAACATGCGATAAGTACCTTAGGCAGTACAGTCCACAGATGGCAGGTGGTCCCACAAAGAAAGCCTGAAGGCAAATAGAGAGTGTGTTTCTTTTGCTTTTAAAAGCCATTTGACAGAGTGGTCTCACCATGGCAGATCTAGACCAGGAGAACACGGCGCAGCACAAATGCACACAATATACACATTACGTTTTATTGGGAACAACCCTAGGTTCTGTCTTGCAGCTGATACTGCCGAGATTTATTCTGGATTCACAGTAACTGCGACATAGCAAGTAGGCTCAAACAATAGATGTAAGAACTAACAAAAGTTAGAATTTAAATATACAGTAAAACCATGGATTGCGAGTAACTTGGTCTGCGAGTGTTTTGCAAGACGAGCTAAAATTTTTAATAAATTTTAACTTGATAAACGTGCGAGGTCTTGCAATACGAGTAGTATGTATACGCTTTGTCTGCTGAGCGTCACGTGATCACAACTGAGCTGATGGTTCTTCTCTCTCTCTCACTGCGGGATTGTGGGTAATCGTCTCCCATGCTCGTTCTCAGTTGGTGTGCCTCACTCATATAGTCAATATCCGTACGCGCGTATACTGTTTACTACAGCATTGTGACCACGTGTGTGTGTTGTGATGTGTGAGTCCCTGTCTTGCACCCCAAAACACGAAGCTGAGTCTCAGTACTTTAGCAACACCAGCTTTATTTAGAGTGAAACAGGAACAGCACGGTTATTTATTATAGCGGGATCTGCCGCTCTCCTATACACAGACACAGCAGTCAGGCAGGGCCGTGGCCAGGTAATACTGTGCCCTGCACATTTATAATGTTCCTTGTTCCTTGTATCACCCATCAACAGCAGACACTTATAACATGACCGCGATCTTTTTGGATTCACTTTTTACGGCGAACTGCTACAGCGCTGGGAGCCTGCAGTTGCGTCGGGACGCTCTTCTGTGTTGGGTGGAATCCCAAAAGAGTTTAGAAACCTTACAGTGCATAAGGCATCTTTTTTTTATTCTGTGTCCAAGTGTAGTGACTCTTCAGGCAAAAGCAACTGTCATTGGAGAGATTTCATTGTTAAAGTCGCAAAAAAAGAAGAAGATTCCAGTGAGCCAACAGATAGCAGGGATTCTGTTAGTTAGAGTGAAAGTCACCCTACACAATAACCCTCCTCTCTCTCGTCTCCCTCACACCAGCCAAGATTCTTTTCAAAGGTAAAGTGCAGGTTAATTTTTTCATGTATTTTTACTTTATATTTTGTATTATCATTTTAATATGAATAGTTTTGTGTTGTGGAACGAATCATCTGAGTTTCCATTATTTCTTAGGGGAAATTTGCTTTGATATACGAGGGCTTTGGATTACAAGCACATGTCAGGAATGAATTACGCTCGCAATGCAAGGTTCCACTGTATAAAGTTTGTACAGGGTGGTACACGAAAAACTGAACCGTCTTCGTCCGGCTGGCTGAAGCTATTATACAGGCGGGTGCCGTCACCCGTCATTAAGCAGGCAAACAGAATGTCAGGTTATATAGCGCCTTGATGTGTGGAGTACAAGTCACAGGAGGTTCTGCTCAAGCTTTATAACACACTGGTGAGGCCTCATCTGGGGTACTGGGTGCAGTTTTGGTCTCCAGAGAAGAACATTGTGAGAACCCAGGTCTGAACACTATCAGACAAACACCACTTTTTTATAAAAAGCACACGTTTATTCATTAAACACAGTCCCGCACAGAACACAGTGCTCCCAGAACTAACCACCTTGTACACGGAACTTTCTCTCCCTGTTCGTGGCCCCTTTTATTCTCACCCGGATGTGCTCCAGGTGCCTGATGACACTCTTCCGGCAGCACTTCCTGGCTGACTGAAAGGCATTTAAAGATTTTGGTCCAGAATGATGTTATTTTGGTGCAGGCCCAGAACATGTGGCCCAGTGAGGCTGGAGCTCGACTGCAATGTTCACAGGTTGATTCTCACTCTGGAAAAATTTAAGACAATTTTAAACAAGAGAGATGTACTCGATATATAATTTTGAGTTGAATAATTCTGTTTTGCTCATTTGGAGCTTGTGTCAATTCTGTGCATTGCTACTTTCCACTCCTTTTCTGAAATGTTAAGTGAGAGATCCTTTTTCCACTTTACTCTTGGATCTTTGAAAGGGAGGGACTGTAAAATGTTTTTATATATTACAGAAATGCTGTCTGAGTCCTCGACACTGAGCAATATTTTTTTCCAGCATAGAGGTAGGTGGGAGGTGAAGAAAACTGGGCAGGTTTTGTTTAGCAAAGTTTCTAATTTGAAGGTAGTGAAAGAAATGTGTTGCTGGAAAGTTACATTTGGAATGAAATTGTTCGTAGGATGCAAAGACGTTGTCTATGTACAGATCTCTAAGTGATTTAATCCTGAATGTTTTCCAGACATTAAAACCTGCGTCTGCGGTGGGTTGGCGCCCTGCCAGGGTTTGGTTCCCTGCCTTGCGCCCTGTGTTGGCTGGGATTGGCTCCAGCAGACCCCCGTGACCCTGTGTTCGGATTCAACGGGTTGGAAAATGGATGGATGGATAAAACCTGCGTATGTTTGAGAGGGAGGAAAAAGGTGGCTCTCGTGCAGAGGTGCCACAGATAAAAGCTTCTCTATCTTGAAGTACATCCTCTATTGGTTCCATATTCTGAGTGAGTGAAGCACAATTGGGTTGTTAGTATATTGGCGATAACTTGTATATATTGGGGTTCAAAGCGAGGAATATAAAGAAGTGCTGCAGGATTCCAAGTGTTCTCTTAATAGTCCCTGTAGTGAGAAGTCAAGCAAAACAGCAGCTTTTATTGGCTCACTCAAAACATTACAATATGCAAGCTTTCAAAGCAACTCAGACACAAATCAAATGTATGTTTTTATTATATAATAGTAATAATAACAGCAGTTCACTACTCAAAACAGTAAATGCGTGGAAGACTCGGGACCAAACCTGCAACCTCTTGGTTTATAAGCTCTAAATTGATAGTTGGGCTTCGGTTTTTATATATTCACAGCAACATGTAAATTGAACGATTTCTTTTTCTTTGGTTCTATTCTTGAATAAAAGTGCACTTGTTCTGTTATACCATTTGTGAAAGATGTTTATTTGATATTTAAACTTCAGTCTTCACACATTATACGCTTCTCGTCAGCATTTTGTCGTTATTACAATATGAAAAAAGTTTCTGTTTTAGTTACCGTATATACTCGCGTATAAGTCGGGTCTGTAAACCCGAACAATCGATCATAAAATTAGACCCCGACTTATACGCCCATTCAAAAATATGACACTTAATTTTTTTTTTTTACATCACCTTGCCTCCTTCAATCTCACGTCAGTTTCTCAGACACATCGAATTTTGTTGCAGCAGCACAGTTTCCAATTTCTTTCGCTAGTTCAACAACCTTTAATTTAAAACCAGCTTCATATTTTCTTCTGATCGAACGCTCTATCGTAGATAAGGGATGCTCTTGCCATAAAGGTGTATGACTGTGTGTGATACAAATAACACAAAACAGTCCAAACGTCACTTTAGAATAGTTGGGCTATTACCGTGTGGTCACGTAGGCACAATATATACATGTAGAAAGAAAAAGGCCATGTGCTCCGTGGTTACTCTCTCAGGTGGGTGTTAGCATATCATAATCTCTTGAACCAATAGCGTGAGTCTTCTGCATTCAACTTATATGACCGACATTATAAAATACCAGAAATTATACAGTAAAATCAAGTCTCCCGAATTATTAGCAGGAGAACTTAAACGCGAGTATATACAGTATGTGTTCAACATTTCTTAACTCACATATCCTGTTATCCTACATTTACACATATCATTGTAGACACGGAACACACATGAAATGCATGTGATCTAAATAACAATATATTATTTACCTTATACAACTCCGTACACCTCACACCCAGATAAAGATCCTTGAGCTGGGAGAACTTAAGCTGTGTCAGTGGAATGGATGGGATAGCAGGCTGCTTGCTGCTTGTGCTGATCGACACATTTGCAAAACAAAAGACGCTAATGGAGAGATGAGAAGGAATTTAAGGAGCCCCACCATTACAACTTTTTTCGTAGGCTTCAGGGATTGTAGCATTAAAGCACCCCTTTCTGCTGTAATTTCAACCTCATTTTAATTGATTTATTTAATGGATGTTGCGATAAATAATGCCAAAAGACATGATAAAGGTTTGGGGCAGAATGCCGTATAATGTATCATGGCTGCTAAAATTTTAAATGATTGAACAGTGATGTCCAAAACAGAACTGATCAAAGACAAGAACGATGGCAGCTTTAAAGACCCATTCAGGAAGTGACATCATCTCTGGGGCCGGAACCGGAAGCAATGTCATGAAGGGTGCCGGAACCTGGCGGGATTTCCCGGGAACAGTCTGCAAGTAACTGAAAAAGACAGTAAGCACACTCCGCCACCCCCCCACCTGGTTGGTGGTGGTATTACAATTACTCAGGCCCTTTAGCTGCCTCCTACATGCACGTGTGTGACAATGTTTATTTGGAAAATTTTAACCTTCACAATCACTTTCATTTTGTTGGATTATTTATTTCATGATTTGATACACTACACTTTTGAACAACTTTTGGATTGATTTTAACAAACGCATTT
This sequence comes from Erpetoichthys calabaricus, assembly GCF_900747795.2. Lineage (NCBI taxonomy): Eukaryota > Metazoa > Chordata > Cladistia > Polypteriformes > Polypteridae > Erpetoichthys > Erpetoichthys calabaricus. Next base: position 13,206,304 of record NC_041395.2, read on the forward strand.
GATACTTTTTTGACTTGCTGCATGCCTGACTTATCTCGATCTATGACTGTCGACAGTTTTGGGTTGGAAAGGCTCCCAGAAGCAACCAGGGCACGTGGAGCTGACACAGACCATCACAAATGGTCATCATTTTGGATGACCTTTAAGCCTGCCACCAATTCAGATCAGTACCATGTCTCCCACAGAATACTGTGAATGCGAGACGCGAATGACACAAAATACCGGTGTTCATCGGGATCCAAGATAGCATTGTGGGTAAAAAAAAAAATTATATTCATAACAACACCAATCGGAGGAGGAAGAGGCAAAAGCAAAAAAAGTCCTCAGAGGAGGGTCCATGGATGGGTCTGACCTTCTAGCACTTGCTCCCTCTTCTGTCTTTTCCAACGGGTACACTTGTGAGCAGGTGCAGATTTTGTTGAATTGCCACCATCTTTCCCGGCCCCCTGCATTTTCCTCACTGCTCACCCAATTTGTCTGAATGATAGCAGTGTAGGAGTGATCCTGATGGACATTATGTGGCTTAATTTAATTTATTCAAATGTCTGGTATTTTAAGGTGTACTTTGTTTTTTAATTAGAAGCTACTCTATTCAAACATTCATTCACTTCACTCAAACCCAGCCACTCTCACAATGCCCAGCAGTGTTTTTCTTTATCCTCTAAGGCCTCAGCTAACGATCCATATTATTAACCATTATGTAATCTAACATTTTACTTTAGCTCTGAGGCAAATTTTGGTTGCTTAGAGTTTTTATTTTATTTATTTATTTTTTTCTGTACGTGTAACAAAAAGAAGTTTCATAATTCTAATTAATGGTGGAATTGCAGCCATCTCTTTAGTATCCCCAGGGGATGAGGAGGTCAATGGAAGAGACCTTTACAAATGACCATAACTGATCAAAGCCAATATTCTTATCCAACGAGAAGGTGCAGAAGTCTCTCTGAATACAGAGTTTGTGTAAGACAGCAGTGGTGAAGGGAGCAGAAAATAAAGATTAATTGATTCTTCTTAAAGTTAAAATAACTATGTGATAGAAATAAAAAAACACACATTTCTTCTCTTGAGTTCAAAATCCAATTTACTACATAAAAATACAGAGAAATGAAAACTTCTCTTCTTACTTCCATTTGTGCTGCTGAAGTGCCACTCATTTGCTATAACAATATTTCCAGTCTATCAAAATTAATGTTGCTTTGGTAATTGTTGCTCCATTTGCCACATATCATAAATCAGTCATTCTGTTTCCTTTGCACAGGCAGAAAATGATTATAAGACAAAAGGGAATCAGACGTTTAATATAAAAACTATGATAAAATGAAAAGGTTAACCTTTGAGAAACAAAAAAAAAAAAAAATTACCTCTTTTACAGTATTAAAAAAAGAGAATTACTTACAATGGATTCAGGAAGTATTCAGACCCCATCAGTTTCTACACACTTTATTTATGTTAAAGTACACGTACTTGGGGGTCCACATTAATGACAGGTTGGACTGGTCTCGGAACACAGAGGCGCTAGAGAAGACAGGGCAGAGCAGGCTCTTCATCCTTAGGAGACTGCAGTCCTTTAATGTGGGAAGTGACATCCTTCACATCTTCTGCAACTCTGTGATGTCCAGTGGGGTGTGTTTTATGCTGGTAACATCACCAAACTCATTAAAATGGCGGGCTCAGTTATGGAACGCACTGTGGACACCCTGGAGCAAAGGAGAGAATGAAAACAAAACCGAGTGCCATTATGAACAATGCTTCACATCCTCTCTGTAACACACCAACCTTGAGGACTTTCAGCCAACAAATTATTCAGCAGAAGTGTGTCAAGATACACGATTGAGGTCCTTCACCCTAACAGCAATACGCCTTCACTGGGACTGGGACAGCCAAGTCAGATGTTTTCTTTCTTTTTAATTTTCTCCTTTGTTCAGACCAAAGTCTGTCTGTCTGTCTGTCTATCTATCTATCTATCTATCTATCTATCTATCTATCTATCTATCTATCTATCTATCTATCTATCTATCTATCTATCTATCTATCTATCTATCTATCTATCTATCCACCTGCTCCTCTGTATTAATGGCCTCTTTTTAAATTCCATGCCAGCCTCCTTGTCCCCAGCAGCCCCTGCACCCTCAGCAGATGACCAATCAGAGCCACCGCAGGGACTGCTGGGAGTTGAAGCGCCGTTACATATCTGTCTATAGTGCCTTTCATTATCTATCTATCTATCTATCTATCTATCTATCTATCTATCTATCTATCTATCTATCTATCTATCTATCTATCTATCTATCTATCTATCTATTATATAGTGCTTTTCATATATCTATCTATCTATCTATCTATCTATCTATCTATCTATCTATCTATCTATCTATCTATCTATCTATCTGTTCCTCTGTATTAATGGCCTTTTTTTAAATTCCATGCCAGCCTCCTTGTCTCCAGCAGCCCCTGCGCCCTAAGCGGATGACCAATCAGAGCCACTGCAGGGACTGCTGGGAGTTGAAGTTTCATTTTCCAGTAGTGCCGTTACATATCTGTCTATAGTGCTTTTCATTATCTATCTGTCTGTCTGTCTGTCTGTCTGTCTGTATGTATGTATGTATGTATGTATGTATTTATTCATTTAAAGAGATTCTGCAAAAAGCCAAATTTCACCCTATGGACAAATAATGTTCTATCTAATTTTAAATGAATAAATTTGTCATTTATGCCCATCATTCTACACTCTGGAAAAACATGTTTTTAGAAAGGTTTGCAAATTATTAAACATCAAAACCTTTCATATAAGTATTTAGACTTAGTATTTGCACCCCATGTAGGCACCAGACTACATCCTGGGTGTCCTTGTAGTTTGGGACCAAACAGGACCAGCAGGGGAGGTGTACTGTAAGTCACAGAGCCACAGACAAAAATATTGGGTTGAAACACAATGCTGCAATTTATTTATAGGTGCAGGTGTTACTTCTGTCTGTGCGTTGCGATTCATTTATTTCTTTTTAGATGTAAGACAGAGACCACACAATCAGTTATCCCCCTCTATAAGTTTAGTTCTCTGGCTGTAGCATAAAATACAGAAAGAGTCTCAGCATTTGGGTACCATCAGAGCAGCCATTAAAGAACTTAGTTTTACTTTAATGAAACATATAAAGTTTTAAACAAAAATACAAAATATGTACATGTACTATAAAACTTACTCTTTTACCAGAATACAAAACACTGTTTATTACAATATTTTGTTTTTCCCCAAATAACATTATACAACAAACGTTTGCACTCAAATATCGACAGACAGAGGTGTATTTGTCTTAGGAATTGTCAAATAGCCTATACAGAGGCTGATACAGAAAATTTACGTTGTTTGGGACCAATGCGACCTCGTTTAGAACCCCTAGCCATTAGTTCTAATGGAGCCACGGAGTGGTGTGCAATGAGTGTTTGATGTGAAAGCCTTTTATAAGAATGGTGTTAGTGTGACTGCTGCACAAAGGGAATTTCCACGTCCTTACCAGTTAGGACATCACGATCGCGTCCTGTCTGCTCATGCGATTACAACATGGGGGCGCAATTTCAAAGAAACAGGCTCAGCCTTAAAAAAGAAGTCCCCAGGTGGAGCCACTTCGCATACTGCCTGACGATTGATGGTAGCTATTCGACGATTGTTTGAAAGGCGCGTCATTTCACACAACAGTGACATTCCATGGCCTCCGAAATCACCAGATCTCACTGTTTGGAATTTTTTTCTGTGGGGACATCTTAAAAGCCAAGTGTACCACACACATGCTACAACCACTGCTGAACTAAAAAGGAGGACTGAAGAGGAAATCGCTGGCATTCCTTTTGACATGTTACGTCGAGCAATGCAGAATTTCTATAACAGGCTGTCAGAATGTGTACAGAGAAATAGACAACACCTTCATGATGTTTCTTCAAAACATAAAATGAATAATGATTACCAATATTCATTAATTGCATATCCTGTAAAATACATTTCATCATTAAATATATTTTGTAATGTGTTCATTCGTGCATTGAACATCAATTGAAAATTTCCAGTTTTCCTGCGCCACCCTGTATATGCAACATCAATAGAATACTGATGCTCTGTGTAAGAAAGGACAGAGCCAGTTATACTTCCTTAGAAGGCTGGCGTCCTTCAACATCTGCAATAAGATGCTGCAGATGTTCTATCAAATGGTTGTGGCGAGCGCCCTCTTCTACGCGGTGGTGTGCTGGGGAGGCAGCATAAAGAAGGGGGACGCCTCACGTCTGGACAAACTGGTGAGGAAGGCAGGCTCTATTGTAGGTACGGAGCTGGACAGTCTGACATCCGTGGCAGAGTGACGGGCGCTGAGCAGGCTCCTGTCAATTATGGAGAATCCACTGCTTCCACTGAACAGGATCATCTCCAGACAGAAGAGCAGCTTCAGTGACAGACTGCTGTCACCATCCTGCTCCACTGACAGACTGAGGAGATCGTTCCTCCATCACACTATGCGACTTTTCAGTTCCACCCGGGGGGGTAAACATTAACATTATTCAAAGTTATTATCTGTTTTTACCTGCATTTTTATCACTCTTTAATTTAATATTGTTTTTTTTGTATCAGTATGCTGCTGCTGGAGTATGTGAATTTCCCCTTAGGATTAATAAAGTATCTATCTATCTATCTATCTATCTATCTATCTATCTATCTATCTATCTATCTATCTATCTATCTATCTATCTATCTATCTATCTATCTATCTATAAATATGCTTCAATTAAGCCACCTTGGACTGTTTGAAAGTGAATTAATTTTATTACATTGCACTGCAAAGACGATCAATCACTTTGTAAATGTTATATTAACATTAGGGCGGAGTGGTGGCTCTGAGGCTAAGGATCTGCTCTGGTATCCAGAAGGTTACCGGTTTGAATCCCCGTCACTGCCAAAAAGAGACCCTACTCTGCCGGGCCCTTGAGCAAGGCCCTTAACCTTCAATTGCTCCAGGGACGCTGTACAATGGCTGACCCTGCGCTCTGACCGCAAGGGGTATGCGAAAACTAACAATTTCCTAATACAAGAAATTGTATAAAGCGAAAATAAAGAACAAAAAACAAGCCTCTGCTAAGATCTTGTTACATAAGACTAACAGAGTAATAGATGCATTTTGCAGTACCTAAACTAAAGTGTTACCAAAATGGTGATTATTTGAAATACTTACAGTAGTAGCAGGGTGTTGTACCGTGTTACTGGCTAACTGAACTGATTACAATATGCAAGCTTTTGGGCAGCTCAGGCCCCTTCTTCAGGCAAGTTGAAGTCCAGAATCTCAAGTTTCTTGTGTTAATATATACACTTTAATATATATATAATATATAATATAACACTTTAGGAAAGCAACATACCCTTTAAGTGGCTCATCTTCAATGTTAAAAATGAATGTACCTCTCCAGCCTAAGATTTATTCTGCTGGGGAGGAGAACAATGTGTATTTAAGATCTTATGATAAGATAACTGTCCACTGAAAGGCTTTGTTTCCAGGAGACTGGGGTTCATGTCCCGGGTCGTCCCTGTGTGGAGTTTGCATGTTCTCCCTCGGTCTGTGTGGGTTACCTACGGGTGCTCCGGTTTCCTCCCACAGTCCAAATACATGCAGGTTAGTTACAATGAGTATGCTAAATTGGCTCTAGTGTGTGTGTTTCGTCCTGCAATGGACTGGCACCCTCTCCAGGGAACTGATTCCTGCCTTGAGCCCTATGCTATTTTTGGTATTGACCTGAAATTTTACAGGACAAAAAGTAGCCCTTTCTGGCATGACCTTTATACCACAACAATCTGTTAGGAATGACAACCTCAGCATTGGAGCACATTTTTCCATTTCAGTCCACAATGTTTGTGACAGCCTCTGGGGAACGGACAGTAGGGTTTCTTCATTCGGTGCATTTGTTATAGAAGCAGTAGCATGTCCCTTTTTCATTTGTTCATTTCACAGTAGCGCTCGCAACAGGATATCGTTCCACAAACCCCGCACACGTCAACTGGAAGGAGACTATAAGAGTTCCACAATCAAATTCACAGGCACAGCCAACTGTTTTGTTTGAGGGTATGTAAGATTTGATTTTGTGCCCCCATTCTGCATGCATTTTATAAAGAAAAATATTCATAGGAGTCAAATACCATAAGTACAGACTAAATAAAATTATAGGCTGCAACAGAAACAAAAATCCAACAATAACGACACAATTAATATTATTATAATTATTATCGTCAAAATGGCTTAGCATAGGAGACACAGACACTACAAAATAAACTTAACCCGGGTGTGTGTTGAACACCAATCTCAATTATTTTTGTCCAACGTCCTTTTACTTGAACCTACCGGCAGCATCCACCATCTCTCTTCACCTTGATTCACTACAAGTCCAGTGCCGCAATGGTTTCCCTCCAGTGTGCCTCCAGCTTGTTTTATGAGTTGGCGCAAAGTCGCTAGTTCCGTATGGCGAATTTGGCACACAGCGCGGGTGCTTACGTATGTATGATGACGATGAAATGTTCTTCTTGCGATGACTTTGTCTGCCAAGAACATTCAACAACTGAAGTGAAATGGGATCCATGTGCAAATCCTGCAAGTGTGAACGGTGACGAATGAGCGCTGGAGAAATGGATCAGGTTTATTTTCAGATAGTCCTAGACCAGGGGTGCCCAACTCCAGTCCTAGAGAGCCGCAGTGGCTGCAGGTTTCCGTCCTAACCCTAACCCTTTCCTTAATCAGTGACCTGTTTTTGCTGCTAAGTAACTTCTTTTGAATTCATTTTATTTGACTTGCTCTTGAAGACTCGGACCCCTCAATTGTTTCTTTTTCCTTAATTAGCAGCCAAACAATAATGAGATACAAAATGAGCCAAAACTTGACCAGCAAACTGTGTCCATCATGCAATATCTGAAAATAAAGAAAGGTGAAGGTCTCAGGAATGCTGATCTGCTCTTAGAAAAGAGAAAATCCACAATTTTGGAAATGTCTGCTATTGCACAATAAAAGGAGCAACAAGTCATATAATTAAAGAACGGGTTTAATTAATGACAAGAATCTGTGCCTCATTAAGCAACTGGTTGGAGTTAAATTTGTTGGAGTTTGAGGCCCTGACTTAGTTGGTCTTCTGTTGGCTCACTCACTTCACATTTCATTTCTGTTTGGGTGCCATTTAAGGAAAGAAATGAAGCAATTCAGAAGAACAATGAAGAAATTCAGAGAATCATTTCCTAAAAACCAAGTCAATTAAAATGAATTCAAAAGAAGTTAATTAGCAGCAAAAACAGATCACTAATTAAGAAAAGGGTTAGAATGAAAATCTGCAGCCACTGCGGCCCTCCAGGACTGGAGCTGGGCACCCCTGTCCTAGACTGTGTCATACTATTTAGTAATATGGTATCAAATGACATTAAAAACATGTACAATTTTAAATTATAGCAATATTTTATATTACATCCTCACAGCATATATCCATCCATCCATTTTCCAACCCGCTGAATCCAAATACAGGGTCACGGGGGTCTGCTGGAGCCAATCCCAGCCAACACAGGGCACAAGGCAGGAACTAATCCTGGGCAGGGTGCCAACCCACCGCAGGACACACACAAACGCACCCACACACCAAGCACACACTAGGGCCAATTTAGAATCGCCAATCCACCTAACCAGCATGTCTTTGGACTGTGGGAGGAAACCGGAGCACCCGGAGGAAACCCACGCAGACACGGGGAGAACATGCAAACTCCACGCAGGGAGGACCCGGGAAGCGAACCCGGGTCCCCAGGTCTCCCAACTGCGAGGCAGCAGCGCTACCCACTGCGCCACCGTGCCGCCCCACAGCATATATAAATAGCCAATTTAACTGGTGCCTAAAGTACACCGCGCGAGTACTTATGAGATAAGAAATGGTACGAGTAGTTAAGAGTTAAACAATCAATGTGGCGACAGGACTGAAAGATGCGGAGAAATCAGTTCACACGTTTGTTTTCAGTCGACTAGATTACTGTAACGCACTCCTCTCAGGACTACCCAAAAAAGACATAAATCGATTGCAACTAGTGCAGAATGCAGCTGCTAGAAATCTTACCAGGAAAAGAAAATCCGAGCACATCTCTCCAATTTTGATGTCACTACACTGTTTACCTGTGTCATTCAGGATTGGCTTTAAAATTCTGCTTATGGTTTATAAAGCCATAGATAGATAGATAGATAGATAGATAGATAGATAGATAGATAGATACTTTATTAATCCCAATGGGAAATTCACATTCTCCAACAGCAGCATACTGATACAATAAATAATATTAAATTAAAGATTGATAATAATGCAGGTGAAAAACAGACAATAACTTTGTATAATGTTAAATATTAACGTTTACCCCCCCCCCCCCCCCGGGTGGAATTGAAGAGTCGCATAGTTTGGGGGAGGAACAATCTCCTCAATCTGTCAGTGGAGCAGGACAGTGACAGCAGTCTGTTGCTGAAGCTGCTCTTCTGTCTGGAGATGATCCTGTTTAGTGGATGCAGTGGATTCTCCATAATTGATAGGAGCCTGCTGAGCGCCCTTCGCTCTGCCACAGATGTTAAACTGTCCAGCTCCATGCCAACAATAGAGCCTGCCTTCCTCACCAGTTTGTCCGGACATGAGGCATCTTTCTTCTTAATGCTGCCTACCCAGCACACCACCGCGTAGAAGAGGGCGCTCGCCACAACCGTCTGATAGAACATCTGCAGCATCTTATTGCAGATGTTGAAGGACGCCAGCCTTCTAAGGAAGTATAGTCGGCTCTGTCCTTTCTTGCACGGAGCATCAGTATTGGCAGTCCAGTCTAATTTATCATCCAGCTGCACTCTCAGATATTTATAGGTCTGCACCCTCTGCACACAGTCACCTCTGATGATCACAGGGTCCATGAGGGGTCTGGGCCTCCTAAAATCCAATAACATAAAATAAAATAATCTCGCCCCATCCTATATATCGGAATGTCTGATGTCTTATATTCCAAATCGCAACCTCAGATCCTCAACTGAGTGTCTCCTTAGAATTCCAAGAGCAAAACTTAAAAGAAGTGGTGAGGCGGCCTTCAGCTGTTATGCACCTAAAATCTGGAATAGCCTGCCAGTAGGAATTCGCCAGGCTAATACAGTGGAGCACTTTAAAAAACTGTTGAAAACACATTATTTTAACATGGCCTTCTCATAACTTCACTGTAATTTAAATCCTGATACTCTGTATATCCAATTCATTATAATAACTATTCATGGTGGCTCTAAAATCTGTACTAACCCCTACTCTCTCTTCTGTTTCCTTTTCCGGTGTCCTTCTGGTGGTGGCTTGTGCCACCACCATGTCCTCTGAGTACCATGATGTTCCAAAAATGATGGATGGATTAAAAGCCAGAAGTCTGTATGACCATCAGCATCAAGTGAATCCGTGAGAACCCTAACTACAAAGAGGACTATTTCATTTATATTAGGTAGAATGCCCAGAGGGGACTGGGTGGTCTCGTGGCCTGGATCCCCTACAGATTTTATTTTTTGTTTTTTCTGTCCACCCTGGCCATCGGACCTTACTCCTTTTCTATGTTAACTAATGTTGTCTTATTTTAATTTCTTATTTTGTCTTTTATTTTTCTTTTTTTCATTATGTAAAGCATTTTGAGCTACTTTCTGTATGTAAATGTGCTAAATAAATAAATGTTGTTGTTGTTGACTCCAGGCTTTGATTGCATTTCTAAAGGCTGATTTTATTCAAAGCATAAGCATCTCTTAAATGGGCTTACAGCAAAACTTGCATGAAATCTCCACAAAAAATCATTCTGTTTTTTACCACCATCACTGACTTCACATTTTCTCCATATCGGGTTTTTAGCTGGAATAGCACTCTGATGTTGTGCATCAATTGCATGGTGATATTGCATTATTTTCATTTGTTGATGAGGAAATGGTAAAAAGAAACTGGGTGGATGTTTAAAGGTAATTATTATGCTTTGATTTCTTTGGAGTTTCTGATTATGTTAGGATAGTCACTTTATTTCGGAGACCTTAATCCAGTTGATATGATTATGATTTATAGGGTTGCATGGTAAGATTATGGATAACATGTCACCATTGCCGTAGGCTACCTTGTATGTTTGTGGGTTAAATAAGAAGCTACCCACCCTTAGTTCTGTTTATATAGCTCTTTAAAGGTCATTTTTATTTTCACTCATGTTAACACAGACCCTGTCTTTTTGCAGAAATAGATCATTAAAAAAGAGCAAAGAGAGGCTGCTATTACAGGCCAGTTTCTACTTGTTTTCTGAAATGTCATGTCTCAAGCATGTACTTTTCCAATTGAGCTCTGCAGTCACACGTCGCTGTAATCGAATATCCTCCTCAACATTCTGTAATTGTCAATCCGCTCTTTTCCATTAAGCCCCTCCACATCTTCCTCTCAGCAGTAATGGATCCTCTCTCGTGTCTTTGGGTTTCTATGTACAGAGGAGACAATAACGATTTCACTCAGAGCGTCTTTGAGGACTTGTGAGCTGACGAATTTGCAGATGTCCAACACTGCAAACGATTTGAAGTCAGCCTGTCAGCACTCAGCCTGTCACTGGGATTCTTGGTTTTTCTATTAGGCTGCTTCTGACTGATGAATTCATTTTAATTAATTTTGCAGATTCCAGCTAGAAATCAATACACAGTCATATCGGATTTGAATCGTTTGCAAAATTAATTTGAACAGTCAAACTGATGTCGAAGATGAGACAAAAAGAGTCACAAAAAGATTTGGGGCTGTAATGCTCCAATAACCAGTCAGAATAATTTCTCAGTTGTGAATTTATTTCAGACTTATTGGAAATAACAGACATTACATAAAGTCACTCCTACAACTCCTGAGCTGACTTAACAGCCCAGAACTTTCCTGCCACCACCCACCAGGTCCCTTGCTGCCTGTTTAACTGCCTGATTAATAATCCAACACCTTCCCCCTTAAACTGATTCTAACATTTCAGTAATACTGAATTGAAGAAAAAATAAATAATAATGGGCGGCACGGTGGCGCAGTGATAGCGCTGCTGCCTCGTAGTTAGGAGACCTGGGTTCGCTTCCCGGGTCCTCCCTGCGTGGAGTTTGCATGTTCTCCCCGTGTCTGCGTGGGTTTCCTCCGGGCGCTCCGGTTTCCTCCCACCATCCAAAGTCATGCAGGTTAAGTGGATTGGCGATTCTACATTGGCCCTAGTGTGTGCCTGGTGTGTGGGTGTGTTTGTGTGTGTCCTGCGGTGGGTTGGCACCCTGCCCGGGATTGGTTCCCTGCCTTGTGCCCTGTGTTGGCTGGGATTGGCTCCAGCAGACCCCCGTGACCCTATGTTCGGATTCAGCGGGTTGGAAAATGGATGGATGGATAAATAATAATAATAATAATAACGAACAAGAACAATATCAACAATAATAATGATATTAATAATCATCATTTATCCACTTATTGTGCTCTATTTAGTGTACTGGCTTTACTAATCTCCTGTAGAAATAAAATAATCCTGTTCATGTTCAAAGGTAATCTTTCAAATAAGAGGACAGGGTATGTTTGGAATGGTGGAACAGTCTCTGCCCTATCTGTGTCCTCCAACTGTGGGCCACCAGACACATCGTCAGGTTCTGGCATAGGAAGGGGTTTAATTACTGGGCTGTCTTCTGCCTGTTCTGTTCTCTGATGATCATCTGCCAACGGAACCAAGAAGTCATCTTGTTGCACTGCTTGTAGTGCCCCGGGTTGGTCACAGCTGGGACGGATGTGGTCTTGGTGTCGTTTGACCACCTGCCCATTCTCTGTCTCCACTCTCCAAAAAATAGGACCAGTCTGATCGACCACTGCCCCGCACATTCCTCATGTCTGGAAATTACGAATATAAACAGGCTGTCCCAATGAGAATGTCCTCTCCTTTGCATGACTGTCATGGTGACTCTTTATTTTCACTTGCTTCTCTGCCACTGGGGCAGACACCTGTATAATTATTCCTGGCTGCAAAAGAATTCAATTGAAAGTACATTTGTGTACAGACTCGAGTCCAAAACAGAATTGTCTTGATGAGGCAAAGATGGTGGTTTTAAAGCAGAGGATAGGAAGTCATCAGGGCCGGAACCAGAAGTGATGTCATTAAGTCAGGAACTGGAAGTGACATTATCAGGACCAGGTGGCATTTCCTGTAACCTGTCTAGAGTGGAAAGAGAGAAGGGGTTAGTACACTCCGCCACCCCCTGGTCTGGCGTGGAATTACCCTCATTCAGGCCCTTTAGCTGCCTCCCATGCACACATATGTCACACTGAAAAATTGAATATGAGGTAAAAACTGGAAATAAATCACATAAATCACTAAATGACATCTTGTGCAATAGTGTTCATGTGCAATTAAGGTCTTATGTTGAATGTCTGTGTTCTACCTTATTTCTTCTTATCCTTTCTTACCCTTTTGTAATTATATTTATTTATATTTTGACTCCGCACGGACTGCACCTAATTTCATTGTATTTATTACAATGACAATAAAGTTATTCTGGTTTTGAACTTCTAACTACGGTCTAAATGTAGCCTTAGTAGCCTGTAGCACAAAGTTTCTCAAAGTGTAGTCTATGGACCTCCAGGTAAAGTGAATTTTAAATCACTCAGAAAAATTAAGCTGTTATTTACGCAAGTAAGTGTTTACAGTGGAATTAGAAAGCATTCAAAACCCTTCACTTTCTGCTCACTTTAAGTTGATAAAATTTGCCATTTTTACCCAACTGTCCACACTCAATTGGCCGTAATGACAAAGTGAAAATGTATTTTCTGAAAGGTTTGCATTTTTATTAAAAATCAAACTACTTTCCTAGAGTTGGGTGTCCAGCCATATTGAGTAACCTGGTAAGAAGGGCTTTGGTCAGTGAAGAGACCAAGAACCCAATAGTCACTCTAACAGAGCTGGTGTTGGAAGGATGATGATCTCGGCGGCACACCATAGGTGTTTATGGGAGTGTGGCTAGATGGAAACCACTCTTCAGTAAAAGGCATTGAAAGGTCTCTGAGAGCATAGAGAAAAAGGTTTTCTGGTCTGATAAGAAACAGAGTGATTGCTCTATGGCTAAGGATTTGTGCTGATATCAGGGAAGTTGACAGTTCAATTGTCACTACTGTAAGAAGAGATCTTACTTCGTTGGGTCCTTGAGCAAGATCCTTAACACTAGAATCCCTGAAGCCTATGAAAACAACACGTAATCCTGGGCAACCTTAAATTCCTTCGCACCTCTCCATTAGCGTCTTTTGTTTTGTAAATGCGTCGATCGGCACAAGCAGCAAGCAGCCTGCTAAAACCCCCCGACGGAGCTCAAGTCAGTCGCAAACTTCTCCCAGCTTAATTCTCTTTATCGTGGTGTGAGGTACCTGGAGTTGTACAGGGTGAATAATATATCGTTATTTCATGTGTGTTCTGTGTCTACAATGATCTGGGTAAGTGTAGGATGACAGGAAATGCGAGAAATGCAAGAAATGCTGAACACATAGCTAAAGCAGAAACCTTTTTCATGTTATAGTAATAATGACGTGAAGTGTACAATGTATTAAAACTTTAGTCCAAATATCGAAGAAACACATGTGCTTTTATTCAAGAATATAAGCAAAGTAAAAAAAATTAAAACATTCAATTTACATTTTGCTGTCAATGAGTTAAACACCCACGTTCAAATGTCAATCGACAGAAAGTTGATCTGTATTCAGTTGTTTCTGTATTTAAAGATGCTTTACTTCGCCTTCAGTATACTCTAAGCCAGTGGTTCCCAACCTTTTTTTGGCCATGCCACACCTAGGCCTCTCTAAAATCATGATGTCCCCCACTGTAACATATACCTCATTCTTATTATTACCTATTCAAAAAGTGAACTCCTACTCACGTGGAGGAAGCCCATAATGTCATTAATTTGGTCTAAACAAGCTTCCAATGAACATGGAAACAAAAGAGGGAAAGGATAGTCGAAGTACTGACAAAGAAATCACTAAGAAATTATTTAAAAAAAAATAATATAATATGAAGTAATATGAAAATACAGCAAATGCAGTTTTGAAAACATATAATAAGAGATGTAATATTTATAAAAATAAAATTTCTTTAACCCCTTGTTGCCTAAATTTATTTACAATTATATAAAAAAAGAAATTATTTGTGTTTTTGCTGTCAAGCAGATGCTAAATTAAGGAGAAGGGTCCAACTGCAGCCTGCAATACCTATGACATAGGTCAAGTAATGCCCACAACATCAGTCACAAAACACCCTTTGAGTCAGATAACCGTCCTGCAACCCTAACCTTAACCACAGTTTAACGGGCCGCTAATGCTAATCATAGTCTAATGTGATGGGTGTTACGTGACGGATGTTGAGGGTGTTTCTTAATGTTGGGGCAATACATGACTGACCTCATGGGTACTGCGGTCTGCAATTACACTTTGTTCAAATTAAGTGGAGATTGTTAATTTGAATATAGCACATAAGGGAACAATAAGCTGGTACGTATTTTTATCTTACCACAACTTACCTCAAATGTGGACAATTTCTCGAAATTAGTAGCCAAAATCCATGTGCAAGACCCACACCAACACTTTGCTTCCATCGAGCTGATGTAGTTTCCACTACGACTGCTAGATGGCGTGACCAGTGCTTCCAATACGATCCTTGAAGTTATGTGTCAAATATGCATCAACTGGCATTGGAAGGATACATACGCCACCTCGGCTGCATTCAGGCCGGAAGCGTTTTCAAGCTATTTCACAATGATTGTCTACAAGGGGTTAATGACAGCTTTTTCTGTAATATTTTGATCATTTTATATTTTTGTTATATTGAAAAATTTTATAATCTTTGTTACAATTCATTTTAATAAAGTATCTATCTATCTATCTATAATGGGCGGCACGGTGGCGGAGTAGGTAGACCTGGGTTTGCTTCCCGGGTCCTCCCTGCGTGGAGTTTGCATGTTCTCACCGTGTCTGTGTGGGTTTCCTCCCACAGTCCAAAGACATGCAGGTTAGGCGATTTTTACTTATCCCTAGTGTGTGCTTGGTGTGTGTGTGTATGCCCTGCGGTGGGCTGGCGCCCTGCCCAGGGTTTGTTTCCTGCCTTGCACCCTGCGTTGGCTGGGATTGGCTTCAGCAGACCCCCGTGACCCTGTAGTTAGGATATAGCAGGTTGGATGGACAATTCATATTATTTTAATGGTAAAAACGATTTCTAAGTAGAAAAACCCAAGCCGGTTGTAAAGTCATAAATTAAAGGGTTCTTCACCATCCCTTCTATGTTTATATAAATATATAAAGGTCTCTGTAAAAAATAAAAATAAAAATTGTATATTTTTTTCTATCATTTTTAACAGTAAATTTCTGTTTTTTCATTTTATAAATTGCTTAACGTACCTAAATTCTCAAATTGCCCCCCCTAAAAAATCAAATTGTCCCCCAGTGGGGCGTGTGCCCCACGTTGGGAATCAGCTGTCTAAATGTACGGCACTACACGTTCAATACAGCATCTTAACTTTTATACTATTGGGCATATAAGGCCTGGATAAAAACCGTGTGCCCTCCATGTCTTACACACGGCAAGGCAGGTCACTAACTGAGAATAATGGATAGTCAGAGAGACAACAAATAGTTAGAATATGCCAATTCAATTCAACTTATGGGGGTTATAAGAACCGGCCATAGACTATGCTCTAATACGCTATATAGGCAAACATTTAATATAATTTAAATAACTAGCAAACGGCTCTTACACAAACTACTGTGAATTATTTGAGTTTTGTATTTCATACTGTGCCCAAATTTTGTTTGCCAACTCCATGCTATTACATTCTTTTTTCAATGAAACTGTTAATAACTGTAGCTTGTTTGAGCGAGAGGTTTGTCTATTTATTTATTTGTTTGTATTTTGCTGTGATATTAACTTGTTTCAATCTGACAGCCTCATGTGTTGCTGAAATATCGTTAACATTTGCATTTTATTTAGGAGGTCATTTGAGTGCAAAATGCAGGTTACACGGCACCTGCTTTCCTGTTCTCCATCGCACCGTGTTATAGTGCTGCTTTGGTGGTGTTGTTTTTCATAACATTATGGGTCAGAATTGGTCTCATCTGGGAAATATTCTCCTTTAAGCTATTTGTTTCGTCAAGTCAGGAAAGTACACCTGGGTACAAGATCTGTGAGACAGATTCTTTTTTTATATTTCTTTATTTATTTTATTAATTATATACAGTGGATTCAAAAGACCCCTTCACTTTCTGCGCACTTTATTGTGTTGTAGATTTAATTTTGAATAGATAATGTTTACATTTTTGTCCATCGATCTACAGTACAATAACCAATAATGACAAAGTGAGAACGTTTTCAGAAATGTTTCCAATTTTTTAAAAATCAAAAACTGAAATCTCTCCTTCCTATAAGCATTCAGACCCTCAACTGAGGCCTGAAAAGGCCTTTGGGCAGCTTCATGTCTTCTTGCTTAAGTCTCTAAAAGCTTTGCACACTGGGATTTGGCCCATTTATCCCATTCTTCCTGACTGATCCTCTAAATCTTTGTTAGACTGGATGGGAAGCGTCTGTAAACTGGCATCTTCAGGTTTCCCATCACATGTTCTATAGCAGGGGTCTCCAACCTTTTTTTCCCCCTGAGAGCTACTTTTACAAAATGAAAATGGCCGAGAGCTACTCCTGTTTTCTAACATTTATTCTCATAGCTTATTTCAACCCAAACAAACTGAAGTGGTCATATCAAGGGGTGTCAATGTCGCACCCTAATGTGGGTTCTTTTTCTGCAGTTATATTCTAGAATAGAAGCGCACTTGTTCTGTTATATTTGTACCTTTTGTTAAAGTGTTTATTTGATATTTGGACTTCAGGCTTCACACATTATACACTTCATGCCTACATTTTGTCAATTATTACTAAAACATGAAAAACGTTTCTGTTTTAACGATGTGTTTACATAGAATGTTGTAGACACGGAACACACATGAAATGCAAGTGTTCCAAATAACCATATAGTATTTATAAAAGGTGTCATTTTGCTTAATTTTCACTCTATACAACTCTAAGCAACTGACACGCAGGTAAACAGACTTGAGCTGAGAATACTGTGCGGCGGTGGGGGAATGTGATAGCAGCCTGCTTGCTGCTTGTGCTGATAGACAAATTTACAGGACAAAAGACGCTGGCGGAGAGGTGCATAGGGATTTAAGGTGGGATGGAATTTGGTAATTCTAGTGTTAAAGCCACTCCGGCATTGTCCTGGCTGTATGCTTCTGATGATTGCCATTCTGAAAGGTGAACTGTCTCCCCTATATCAGATTGCGAGTACTCTAAAGTGCATTATCTTCAAGGACCTCTCAGTATTTGGCTGAATTTATTATTCCCTCATTTCTGACCAGTCTCCAACACCTCCATTGCATGTTGCTGCCACCAACATGCTTCATCGTAGAGTCGGTATTAGGCAAGTGATAAGCAGTGCCTGGTCTTTGCTTGGAGTTCTTCTCAAAAGTACTTTTTTTGATTTTAATATACTTTATTAATCCCTAAGGGGAAATTGTCTTTTCACGTGTCCTTTGGGGGTCAGAGCACCCCTGGAGCAATTTTGAGCTTAACACAAGAATTCCTGAAGTCTACTGAAAGTACCTTTCTTGTTCTGCTTTACATAAGTTAACCGTAAAAGTACCAAAAAAAAGTGACTTCACTGGATATAAATGAAAGGGAAAAGCAGCTGTATAAGCATATATAACACTGAACTAATTGCAGAAATACGAGGGAGACTCAAAAAGTAAAGGCCACATACCCTTTAATGTTAGTAATTGTGAGCAGATGAACATACCAGTTCTATCATTTCTCCACAAAGTCTCCATGAAGGACAATTCACTTCTTTTAGCATTCCATGAAGTTCTTCATTCCTTAGGAGAAGAAGCTTTTCAGCTGCTCCCTAATCTAGGTCTGCACTACTTCCTTAACCACATCATCAGAGGTGAACTCGCAACCACATAGAACTTCTTTAAGTGACTGAAAATGTGACAGTTGCATGGTGCTAGATCATGACTGTTAGCAGAAATGGAAGATGTATTCAGTTCCATAACGACCCAAAATCTGTGGGTGAAATTTAGCGGGTTTCACTACGTCTGAAATCTGTCTATGACTCGTTATACAAAAAGGGTGCAAACCGGTAGTGGAGTGTCCATGTTCATTTGACCCTGCTTCCAACTACTGTAGACTAATGGCTGAGCACTGGCACCTATAAGTCATTGCAAACGTGTTTTATTGTGTTGGCTTCTATCCATTGCAGTTACAACGTCATTTTCAAATTGTGTTTACTTTTTTATTTACCCTTGTATTATCTGCACATTATGATTTTGAAGAGCTGACGTTATCAGCCTGCAGGTAAAAGGTGTTTGAACTAATTTATAAAACGTGAAAGGTGCAGCTATGATGGTTAATAAATGGAACTGCGGTTCATCTACAGGCAGAAAATCGGATATGCAGGTTCACCTCTGAAGATGAGGACCATGCTGGGCACTAGATGCAAGGACAGGCCAGGATAACAGTTTACACCATGCTCATTACTTACAGGTATAAAATACAACAGACTGATTACGAGTCACGATTTATCCATACCTGAAGACTCTTTTAGTTTCCATTTATCTTCATACTGGAATTAACGTCTTTAAGGTAATTGCCACCTTTCGTATCCCTATCCTCTTTAATAAAACCCCTGTGTGCGTCCAGTGTCCGTGTCTTCTGGTGAAGTGCACATGCGCGGGGCACGGTGCGATGCTTCAAAGCAGATGCTTCAAAGGCCGCCTGTCACGTCACACAAGACAGAGAGGGCGGGACCTATAAAATATCGCGCGGCCGATCCAATCGGATATCTGGAAATGAGGTAAGACTTAAAACAAAAGGCATGAAAAATCCAATCGGGTACTGAGACGTGGAGACCAGCTTCCCCAAAGAGGTGGGATTAGTGTTTGTGGTTGTGCAAGTGTTCACTCTGAGGATGTCAGATTTGCGATTAAGAAGCCTGGCCCAGTAAAATGTAAAGTGTCAGTCATTGAAGGGGTTTTCTTAAATATACGAATTTTCATGAAATTACAACAAATTAAAATACTTGCTGGGGAACTGCACAGTACTTGCGCCACAAGCACGATTATCAACTACACGCTACACATTACATCAGTTGCTGGGGAGAATCTGCTGATTGCCCACTGTTGTGACAGAAAATTAAATGCATATTACGGACATCAAAGCCAGTTTTACTGTCAGAGAAAATTACAGGCATTTTACGGAAATACAAACCAGTATTACTGCGAGAGAAAATTAAAGGCACACAATACAGTGACGCATATTACAGCCACATACAAGCCAGTATTACTGTAACAGAAAATATTACGGACGTACAAGCTTATATTACTGTGACTATCTACTAACAACATGCCACCCAAAAATTATAATGAGCGTCAGAAAAACGCTAAAAGAGAAAGACTCAGAAGAGCAAATAGATCTATAGAGGAACAGGAAAATGAGCGTAAAGAAAATTCTCAAATAGAATGCACTACTGTTCTAGTGCCCGTTATTGTAACGGTGTTAATGTCTAATTATACAATAAATCGGTTCTTATTTATTTATATCATTTTAATGAACTGCTGTATTTTAACTAATATTAATGGCTAGATGGGGAAATGATTTCAGATTCTTTTCTCCTATCATAGGGTAAAACTCTTAGTAGTTTCTCATGAGTGAATTGTGCTTAAAACTGGATGGAGACATTGAGACACCTCACTGAGTGTCACATTTCTAAGCCAATCCAAAGTCTCAAGAAGGTGGAGCTCAAAGTAGGGGCGGGGATTTTGAACTGCAATGATCAGAGGTGCTCTTGTTAACCTCGCCCGACAGACAGCAGACTTCTGATTACAAGGAACCATCTACAGTCAAATAGTCTCCTAAAAAAACAATTAGACGTACTGTATAAATGTGTGTTGCATGTGCAGAGAGCACATTGAATGTGTTAAAAATAAATATAACCTGATGCAAGGGAATACACTTTCTGTAGCATCAAATTATACAGTACATTGGCATTCAAAGACATGAATGAATGAGTAGTAAAAGTGAACGGCGCATTGTTCAGGTGCTGTGTGTGTTCTCCGTTGTTCAGATACGATGATAGTGTAGGAGTCGATGGAATCTTGAAAGAACTGGCAGCTATGTTTGTAAAAATATGAATGGCAAAATATGTGTTTGAAGTAATTAGTAATCACATTCCATCAAAATAACAACATTTATTTCTATAGCACATTTTCGTACAAATGATGTAGCTCAAAGTACTATTAAAAAATGTGTAAGATGTAGTTACAAGCAAAGAAATAAAAGCCATTAAAATTAGATAACATGCAAAAAATAAATAAAGCACATATACATGAGAGTTATACAATTAACAGAAAAGTAGAGTTTTTATATGTAGAAATTATTTTTAATTCTCTAAGAATGAATCCGATGATTAAGGTTGGATAACTGGGGAGGACAGAAAAAAAAATAACGAAACTCCAGTTTGTAGTTGAGCTGAAAAAAAAAATCTGCAGGGGTTCCAAAGACTAAACACCACTGGACAATCTGCCTGATACAGTACATTTCCTTATCAAAATATCCTTCTTTTTTTGAGGTTTCGCCTAAGTGGATTCAGTGTGGTGGGTCTCGTTTGGAAGTTGGGATATCCACTTTCCTCTCGATTGTCTTAACCAAGCCATTTATTTCTTACTTCATATTTTTCTGAATGTCTTTCTTGAGCTCACTTATGGCCGTGGCCAATGTTGCGATTATTTCCTTCAGTTTGGACAAATTGTTTCGGCTTTCGTGCTCCGCGGGTGAAGTTGCAGCCCCCGTTACAGCCAATGCTTCCGGCTCGCGAGGAGTAGATGAATGCGCGGACTATAAGGCCATTTCTAGTTTCAAGTGATCTTCTGGAATCGGCGAGATGATGTAGTGGAACGGGGTCCTGGGAAGTCCGTGCTTTCGCATGCCTGTTCCAGGTCAGTCTCTGAAAGGCCGTACCTTGCACTTGCATTTGGGCCTGATGCCTGTCTAGACTTGGATGTAGCTTTAGGTTTCTTTTCCGTTTCTTTCTGACCCCCTTTCTTGTTACTCATGTTTATATACTGTAGTAGAAACTCCTTTAGTTAGGTAAATACAGGATACCTTGGGATAAAAAGAAATAAGAGAAAAAATAAAGCCACTGCAACGGAGCTGCGCTTCAGACATCCATCTCCCGTAACAGACGAGACCAACTCCCAGTTTCCACTTTCCTTCAAACATCACAGATGGCTACACAGGAGTTTGATCAGGTGTTCTTGGCCACAGAAAAACTGGAAGAAAAAAAAAAGAAAAACAGAAAAGTAAAAATGAATAAAGAATGTAAATCATTGGCGAGAACGGTAATTCTATACATATCTAGGTTAATAAGAGGAGAACTAAAACGTAGTAACAAAAAAGAGGGTTTTTAGAAGTTTTTTTTAAATGATTGACAATGTTAACCTGGCATATCTGTACTGGTAAAGCATTTGAGATTTCTAGTGTATGACAGCAAAAGGACGCCTCACCACTTCTTCAGACCGCTGTTAGAAAATCTAAGGCTTGGAATGTATGGAGAAGGGATCGCTAAAATATAAAAGAAGCAAAATTATTTAAGTGTTTACATACTGACTTGAGATACTAAGCGAGGAGTCTGAGGGTCTGGGCTTGTGAGGGTCCTGATAAATACCTTAATGACCTTAATGACCCCTTGGACAAAGCCATCAGCAGTGTGTCTGTCTGCAGAGAGAATGCTGACCTCGTCGAGATGTTTACTGACCTCGGCAATGACATTCTTGTCTGTGGTGACTCTTCCTATGAAGTCAGTAGACGGACTGGGGGGTCATGAGATCGCTGGAAAGGGGTGTGTGGGTGCTCCCGATATCTCTGCAAAAGGATAAAGGTCCAAGTCTATAGAGTCCTAGTGCTTCCTGTTTTGCTGTACAGTTGCAAGACATGGCCACTATCGATTGATGTGAGATGAAGACTGGTCTCCTTTGGTACTGTGTCTCTTTGGAGAATCCGTGCATGGCACTGGTTTGACTTTGTGTTGCTCATGGAGTACCAGATGAGGCACATTACCTGCATTGTGAGGGAGCGCGAGTTACAGCACTACAGCCAAGTGGCACAATTCCCTGAGGGTGATCCTCTTTGTTGAGAACCCGAGTGGCTGGACCAGGCCAAGAGGATGCCCATATAACACTTGGCTGTGGCAGATAGAGGGTCATTTCCAGAGGGTGGGACTGGACTGTGTGTCTGCCTGGGGTTTGCCAACCAGAATCCTGAGCTGTTTCCTCATGTGGTGGGTGTGGCAACACTCTGTACCAGTGCATGCTCCCCAACCTGACCTGACTTGATACCATTAGTAGTATTTTAAAGTGAATTCTAAATGGCACAGGTAACCAGTGCAACAATGCTAAGACTGGTGAGATGTGCTCAGGTTTTCTTTTTCCAGTTACGATCCTTACTGCTGCATTCTGAACTACCTGTAACTGATTGATATCTGTCTTAGGTAGTCCAGGTGGAATTGCATTATAGTAATTTTATTAACTATACATTAATTTCTCAGCATCTTGCAATGTTACAAGAAGTCTAACTTGGGCAGTGTTCATTGGATGGAAGAATGCAGTCCTGGTAATCTAGTAAATGTGCGATTAGGTCTGTGATTGCACCTAGATTCTCTGCTTCAGCCTAGACTTTTAATGATACGGAATCAAGTTTATTTCTAGTAGCCTCAATATTTCCATTTTACCAATGACGAAGATTTCAGTTTAATTCCTTATTATTTTTGAGAAAATTACTACTCATCTTTTAAATACGAGGCAGACATTGGATCAGAGAGCCCAGAGTGTCAGGGTCATCAAGAGCTACAGGTAAGTAAAGCTGCATGTCATCTGCACAGCTGTGGTAGTTCACCTTGTATTTTTAAATAATCGGGTATAATGGGAGCATGTAGACTGAAAATAACAGAATTCCCAGAAAAGATCCTTGTGGTACACCATACACAATAATGGGTCCTTTAACTAACAAAGAAATTCCTACTTGTTAAATAAGATTGAAACCAGTTTAAGACACTGCACGAGAGGCCCACCCATTGACTGAGGTGGTTTATTAGAATATTGTGGTCTCTGGTGTCAGATTCTGGACTCTGGCATCTGACAACAAGAACAGATATGTGGTCACTTTCTGCATTAACTTGTGTAGAATTATGTGTAATTTCTGTATTACAATTTGTTTTAAAACCTGACTGAAACTTAAGCCTAGAATGTTTATTAAAATGGTCTTTTAATTACTGAAATCTGCTTTTTCTATAATTATACTTCATTAAAAGCAGGTCAAAAATAGGTCTAAAGTTGTCAAAGACCGAGGACCCGAGACTATTTTTCTTAAACTCTCACCTCAGAGCACTTCACCCTCCACCAATCCTTCTGCTGATGCCAGCATAGGAGAGAGTTCCCCCCCACACACACACACATTTACAGCAGCCCAGCTAAGCAGAGAGCTGAGGAGACTTCGTGCCAGCAAAGCAGAGGGTCCAGATGGAGTATCGCCACGACAGCTGAAGGCCTGTGCGATGGAGGTGGGGAGTCCTCTACAGTGTATCTTCAACCTGAGCCTGGAACAGGGGAGAGTGCTGAGGCTTTGGAAAACATCTTGCATCACCCCAGTACCAAAGGTATCACATCCTGGTGAGCTGAATGACTTCAATCCTGTCGCCTTGACGTCACATGTGATGAAGACCATGGAGCGGCTGCTGCTTCACCACCTGAGGCCACAGATCCACCACACCCTCGACCCTCTGCAGTTCGCATACCAAGAGAAGGTGGGAGCAGAGGATGCCATCATCTATATGCTACACCAATCCAGAGGCAGTGGTGCTGTAAGAATTATGTTTCTGGACTTCTCTACAACACCATCCAACCTCAGCACCTTAGTGACAAGCTGACAGAGATGGGAGTAGATTCATACCTGGTAGCAGGGATTGTGGACTATCTTAAAGACAGACCTCAGTATGTGCGTCTAGGGAACTGCAGGTCTGACATTGTGGTCAGCAACACAGGAGAGCTGCAGGGGACTGTGCTTTCTCCCGTCCTGTTCAGCCTATATACATCAGACTTCCAATACAACTTGGAGTCCTGCCATGTGCAAAAGTTTGCTGACGACACTGCTATCATGGGCTGCATCAGGAGTGGGCAGGAGGAGGAGTATAGGAACCTCATCAAGGACTTTGTTAAATGGTGCAACTCAAACCACCTACAACTGAACACCAGCAAAACCAAGGTGCTGGTGGTGGACTTTAGGAGGCCCAGACCCCTCATGGACCCCGTGATCATCAGAGGTGACTTTATGCAGAGGGTGCAGACCTATAAATAGGCTGGCATCCTGCAACATCTACAATAAGATGGTGGACATGTTCTATCAGACGGTTGTGGCAAGCGCCCTCTTCTATGCGGTGGTATGCTGGGGAGGCAGCATAAAGAAGAGGGACGCCTCACGCCTGGACAAACTGGTGAGGAAGGCAGGCTCTATTGTAGGCATGGAGCTGGACAGTTTGACATCCATGACAGAGCGATGGGCACTGAACAGGCTCCTGTCAATCATGGAGAATCCACTGCATCCACTGAACAGGATCATCTCCAGACAGAGGAGCAGCTTCAGCGACAGACTGCTGTCACCGTCCTGCTCGTTCCTCAACCACACTATGCGACTCTTCAATTCTACCCGGGGGAGTAAATGTTAACATTATACAAAGTTATAGATAGATAGATAGATAGATAGATAGATAGATAGATAGATAGATAGATAGATAGATAGATAGATAGATAGATAGATAGATAGATAGATAGATACTTTATTAATCCCAGGGGGAAATTCACATACTCCAGCAGCAAAAAATATTAAATTAAAGAGTAATAAAAAAATGCAGGTAAAAAACAGACAATAACTTGAATAATGTTCAACGTTTACCCCCTCTGGTGGAATTGAAGAGTCGCATAGTTTGGGGGAGGAATGATCTTCTCAGTCTGTCAGTGGAGCAGGACAGTGACAGCAGTCTGTCGCTGAAACTGCTCCTCTGTCTGGAGATGACACTGTTTAATGGATGTAGTGGATTCTCCATAATTGATAGGAGCCTGCTGAGTGCCCGTTGCTCTGCTACGGATGTCAAACCATCCAGCTCTATGCCAACAATATAGCCTGCCTTCCTCACCAGTTTGTCCAGGCGTGAGGCATCCTTCTTCTTAATGCTGCCTCCCCAGCACACCACTGCGTAGAAGAGGGCACTCGCCACAACCATCTGATAGAACATCTGCAGCATCTTACTGCAGATGTTGAAGGATGCCAGTCTTCTAAGGAAGTACAGGCGGCTCTGTCCTTTCTTGCACAGAGAATCAGTATTGGCAGTCCAGTCCAATTTATTGTCCAGCTGCACTCCCAGGTATTTGTATGTCTGCACCCTCTGCACACAGTCACCTCTGATGATCACGGGGTCCATGAGGGGCCTGGGTCTCCTAAAATCCACCACCAGTTCCTTGGTTTTGCTGGTGTTCAGTTGTAGGTGGTTTAAGTCGCACCATTTAACAAAGTCCTTGATGAGGTTTCTATACTCCTCCTCCTGCCCACTCCTGATGCAGCCCACGATAGCAGTGTCGTCAGCAAACTTTTGCACATGGCAGGACTCCGAGTTATATTGGAAGTCTGATGTATATAAGCTGAACAGGACCGGAGAAAGTACAGTCCCCTGCGGCGCTCCTGTGTTGCTGACCACAATGTCAGATCTGCAATTCCCGAGACGCACATACTGAGGTCTGTTTGTAAGATAGTCCACGATCCATGCCACTAGGTATATAATTGTCTGTTATACCTGCATTTTTTATCACTCTTTAATTTAATATTGTTTTTTATCAGTATGCTGCTGCTGGAGTATGTGAATTTCCCCTTGGGATTAATAAAGTATCTATCTATCTATCTATCTATCTATCTATCTATCTATCTATCTATCTATCTATCTATCTATCTATCTATCTATAAATATGCTTCAATTAAGCCACCTTGGACTTTTCCAAAGTGAATTAATTTTATTACGTTGCATTACAAAGATGATCAATCACTTTGTAAATGTTATATTAACATTAGGGCGGAGTGGTGGCTCTGAGGCTAAGGATCTGCGCTGGTATCCAGAAGGTTGCCGGTTTGAATCCCCGTCACTGCCAACTACTACTACTACTACTACTGTAGCAGTGTTGTTAAATAAGAACTGCATTTCCCAGCTGTCCTGGCTGGGGCTGCTGGGGTCAAAGGTGGTCAAAGGAGGTTTAAAAGAGGGCAGAGGGCAAAAGGAAAAAAAGTTTGTTTGTTTTGGTACATTGTGTGTTGCGTTGATCTGTCATGCTGCCTGCTGTTATTGGAACTCTAATTAATCATTGTGTCCTGGACTGTATTCGTTTGTTGGGGTCTGGATCTACCTGTGCACTGAGGACTGTGTTGGATTCATTGGTTTTCCGGAAGAGTGGAGCGCTCCTGAACCATCCATCCAATTTCATCCTTTCAGTAACTACCGGTAGGACTGTGTTTTCTTTCACCCTTTCAACATACAGATCACTGGGCTTAATTTCGTCACCTCCCATTTTTCATCCGGTTTGGTTTTCATGGACTTTGCTGTGTGGTGTTTGTGTATATATGTTTAATGTAATATCGCCGAAGGGGTCAGGGGTGGTATTACTGTTTTCATTTAGTTAATTGTGTTTCATTATATGCTTGATTGTTTACCCTTCCCAGTGTGCGTTATTGGTCTCTGTGGAGGGTGTCCAAGGCTGGGGACGTTCCTGGGGTCTCCTCAATTAAAATAAATAAATCACCGTCACCTTTGACGGTGTGAATCTTAGCGGCCCCTGACCGATATCTATCTATCTATCTATCTATCTATCTATCTATCTATCTATCTATCTATCTATCTATCTATCTATCTATCTATCTATCTATCTATCTATCTATCTATCTATCTATCTATCTATCTATCTATCTATCTATCTATTCTTGCACAGCGTCAATAACTTCCTCATCCGGCTTGAATTTCTTCCCTCCTAAAAATTCCTTAAGCGGACCGAAGACATGATAGCCCCTCTCTGAATGACTTGCACCAATCATGCACTGCAGACTGAGAGAGAGAGAGAGAGAGACACTCATCCCCAAAATGATTTTCAAGTCTAGAATAAATCTGAGATGGAATGACTCCTTCATTTGTCAAAAATTGAATAATAATGCGCTGCACACCACTACTGTGTACCTCCTGCTCAGACATGTTGATTACAATGGACAGGAAAGAGCAGCTAGCACTACTAATGACAACTTCAAACATGCATGTGTTTGTCCAATGAGTCAGGTCTACCTTGCACTCTTTAGCATGAAAATTCCTGTTTATAATTGAACACCCCTCGTATTTATTTACTT
Source organism: Erpetoichthys calabaricus (assembly GCF_900747795.2). Classification (NCBI taxonomy): domain Eukaryota; kingdom Metazoa; phylum Chordata; class Cladistia; order Polypteriformes; family Polypteridae; genus Erpetoichthys; species Erpetoichthys calabaricus. The sequence goes on from NC_041395.2 coordinate 13,233,869, forward strand.
ACTTATTAATTTATTGATTGGCTGCATTATCTGTCCTGTGAGACTGTATTCTTGTTTTATATATCCCTGCTGCTGTATGCATCTGAATTTTCCCTTGGTATTAACTCTTTGAGGGCTGAATATTTTTTCTGAAAAGCACACAATGCACTAGTTTCACACATAAATCAACATAAAACGTCTGTTGCTACATGCCTTGGCTGCTGTTGGCGCCTGTAAGAGCCAATCTTAGAAAGGTAAAGTTTTGAGTTAAACTCCTTTTACTGTTTGCTTAATTTGAATAGAATATAAATTTCTTCCATAGACTTAGACAATGGTATCGTCTTTTCCTCCTATAAGTTAGTAAGAGATAGAACTTTCTTGCTATAACTGAGATACAGTGTGATAATTACGTCAGTTGTGTTTAGAACAGGTCCGAGTACACAAGGACTTGAAAGACCCATTTTCAACTCAGAGATGGGATAGACATACAGTTTTCTGACCGTCGTCGTTTGTTCAGAAACGTTAAGTAATTAGTAATGATTTGAAATGTAACAAGATTTAAGCTTTGAACAGAACTTTTCTTAACAAGAATTTTTCTTTTTTTTGCTATTTTAATCTTCTTTTTTTGTGTGAACTGTTTTATTTGAATTTTAACGAAAACTTTTAAAAAAGAAGATATTTTGTCTGTGGAATCATTTCAGCTCGTCAGAATTTTATTGAATCCCACTTTTAAGCTAGAGCTGCTGAACGTTGGTAATTTTGGAAAAACGCAGTTACAGCGCCTGTTTGGCATCTCTGGCAGCAGTGGCTGTGCAGGGGTGGCTCGATGGCCAGCAGGAATGCATGGTGGGCCAGTTACCTCGCTGCCTTTGCACAGCAGGTGGGCGACGGTGGCAGTTGCAGTGTGATGCAATATGGTTTGTACCTCAATGCAGCTACACGAACGTGTTCAACACCACGATCAGCTGGGGACCGATAGACTGATGCTGGTACCTCAATTTCATTTTTGATCTCCAGATCACTTGCATCAAACTCAAGAGTCCGAAAAGTCAGAGTCTGATTCAGCGATACACATTTGCACATTTGCTTTAGTCTCACCGGATGCTGATGCCATTTTAGAGCTTGTTTGCTCTTTGCTACTCACGCAGGCACAGGGAATTGAGGTCAAATCGACAAAGCTGTGTAACTTTCCTTCAAGCAAAGAGAGTCGAACTAAAAAGTAAGGGCGACTTTTGTCACAGTTTAAAGCCGATTACCATCCTCTACCCCTGAATTTTGACAAAAGTCAAAATCAGCCCTGAAAAAGTTAATAAAGTTGAGCTAATTTAATCTAAATCTACTACTCTTATGAACCTATCACAACAAGTTATTATTATGGATACTAAGTCTGAGAATTCCCAGTAAAGGACGCATTATATTTTGAGGGCATATGACAGACTGTGTTGCTCCTTGAATAAGAATGGAGAGATACTCGAAAGATACAAAAGTATCTTTTGAATGATCAGCTCCGGAGTGCTGACAAATTGCTCTTGGAACCGACTATAGCCGGCTCATAGGCGGTTTAAGGGTTAAGCCATGTAGACATTTTCTAACTTATTAGAAGCTTTTTGCAAAAAAAAGTGCAAAACACCTATTGTACTGCCCATGTCTGTCTGTCTATCTATCTATCTATTATATAGTGCCTTTCATATCCATCTATCTATGTCTATCTATCTATTATATAGTGCCTTTCATATCTATCTATCTATCTATCTATCTATCTATCTATCTATCTATCTATCTATTATATAGTGCCTTTCATCTCTATCTATCCATCTATCTATCTGTCTATCTATTATATAGTGCCTTTCATATCTATCTATCTATCTATCTATCTATCTATCTATCTATCTATCTATCTATCTATCTATCTATCTATCTATCTATCTATTATATAGTGCCTTTCATCTCTATCTATCTATCCATCTATCTATCTATCTATCTATCTATCTATTATATAGTGCCTTTCATATCTATCTATCTATCTATCTATCTATCTATCTATCTATCTATCTATTATATAGTGCCTTTCATCTCTATCTATCTATCTATCTATCTATTATATAGTGCCTTTCATCTCTATCTATCCATCTATCTATCTATCTATCTATTATATAGTGCCTTTCATATCTATCTATCTATCTATCTATCTATCTATCTATCTATCTATCTATCTATCTATCTATCTATCTATCTATCTATCTATTATATAGTGCCTTTCATCTCTATCTATCCATCTATCTGTCTATCTATCTATTATATAGTGCCTTTCATATCTATCTATCTATCTATCTATCTATCTATCTATCTATCTATCTATCTATCTATCTATCTATCTATCTATCTATTATATAGTGCCTTTCATCTCTATCTATCTATCTATCTATCTATCTATCTATCTATCTATCTATCTATCTATCTATCTATCTATCTATCTATCTATTATATAGTGCCTTTCATCTCTATCTATCCATCTATCTGTCTATCTATCTATTATATAGTGCCTTTCATATCTATCTATCTATCTATCTATCTATCTATCTATCTATCTATCTATCTATCTATTATATAGTGCCTTTCATCTCTATCTATCTATCTATCTATCTATCTATCTATCTATCTATCTATCTATCTATCTATCTATCTATCTATCTATCTATTATATAGTGCCTTTCATATCTATCTATCTATCTATCTATCTATCTATCTATCTATCTATCTATCTATCTATCTATCTATCTATCTATCTATCTATCTATCTATTATATAGTGCCTTTCATCTCTATCTATCTATCTATCTATCTATCTATCTATCTATCTATCTATCTATCTATCTATCTATGTTGGTGGATGTGTCAGGTAAACCAGAGAACCCAAAGGAAAGTCCATGCTGGTACAGGGAGTAACATATAAACTCCACTGGACATGATTCAAACCCACAGAAGCAGCAGCACTTAGCATTGTGCGACCACGTCATACCAGTCTTCAATAGAATTACAATAGGATCGTCCCATTCCGTTTTGGTTCCAGCTCTGTTGCTGGATTAAGCAGATTTGAAACTAGATGGATGCATTAGACAATGTATTAATTAAGCAGCAATAAATTCAAACTACTAATAAAAACAATAAGCCTAAGGATTGGGCAGAATGCTGAAGGCAACCCGTTTCTCGTCGTGAGCTACAGAACTAAAGGCAGATTAATCTTTTTACAGACTAACTTATGTTGCTTAAAAAGCACTTTTTTCCGATTGCCTGCAGGTCATTACAATAAGAGAATATAAAGATTGAAGTCTGTTATAAAAGAGTAATGAAAATGCAAAGGGCTTTTACAGAAGTCATAAAAATGAGTAACAAAGGGTATGCAGTTTACATCTTTCAAAAAATTGACTATTTTATGACTTTCTTGGTAATGGAGAGAGCAGAAGCCTTTTTAATATTTATAACTAAGCATTTTATTTTGCAAGAATGCAAAAAGGGGTATAATACTGAATTTCGGCTATGAAGGCAATGCGACTGGTGAAACAAACACGTAAGAAATGGCAAACGCCGTGTCTTTAAGGCGTTAGAATGCGGGGCGTTGACCCTGTGGTGGTGGGCTCATTTCTCTTCTATCTACATTCATCTTCCTTCTTCTGACAATTTCATTTTGATTTTACCGTTTTGTTCAATTGTTTTCGCTTTGAAATCACTGAATTTGGATTTAAACTTTGTCTATGTTTGGAAATTCATGTCAGTTTTGTGTCAATAAGAATTACTTATGAACACTTGGAAATCAGTTCAGCTGACTCACCTGCACAAGGAAACCACCTCATATCATTAACTGTTTGACTCAACTTGATGCCTTTTGAGCCTCTGGGGGTCTTTTCTGCCCACTACTATCAGGTAATTCAGTGATAACACCCGATATACACGTTAGACTTGATGTACTCTTTCAAAGTTACATTAGTGCAACAATGTTTTCTGAAATGTACTGCACAGGTCATAGGTATATATGATATTTGAAATAATTCATTCTATGTCTCTGTTTTTTGTCAGTGTGGCTTTGACATCTTGGACCAGAAGGTGCATACTAATTCACAATGAGCAGGAACACTCAAGAATAAAACTGAATAAATAAAAATTCACATCCATAATCATTCCCAGTCACGCACACCACTCACACCCACGTCCACAGTTTTCCCAGTCCCAGTCTCATTCACGCACAAGATCTGACACTGTTTTCAAATAAAGAGGTGATATAAAAAAACAAGTTTGTTTGTTATACCACGTCTTTATCTGAAAACAGCATCAGATCAGGGGTTCTGTGGGAGCGTGAATGTGACTGAGAGAATAAAACTGAAAAAAAACGCTAACTTTTACAAGTACTCTAAATTTACACCGGCTGTTACAGACGCAATTGAAATATATGTTTTTATTGTACAATATTAACAAAAAGAGCAGCTCACTATTCAAAATAGCAAATTAGGGAGGCAGCCAGTATCGAACAACGACCTCTTGATTAGGAGTCAGCAGCTGTTACCGCAGCGCCAAGGATTGTGCCCGTAAGTTGAGGTATTGCTGTGATTTTTGAGAGATGATCTACCAGAAATTACCACAGGGACCTCAGTTCGAATCCCGTTCACGACACATTGCTGAATGGAAGAAAATATATCTAAAATAAATTTAAAAAAAAACGTTCTCTTCAACGAACGGTGCTTTGAATCCTGCATTACAGATGTAGCTATTTATTTTTCTTTTTTGATTAAAAAAATATATTTAATGAATGATTGATTTGTCAAGGAACACAACAAGCATAGTTAAAAAATCACACTTAAACAAAGTGCCAGCCCATTCTATTGAATCAGGATTATAATAAATAATAAAGCATTTCACTTACTTATATACTGTAGCACCTTTACCTATCTCTAAGATGGCTGCACAGATAATCAAGAGGGGTTAAATAAAAATCAATAAATAATAGTGCACAGCCTTGTATATATGTATTTATAAAATTTGCTAAGTAATATTTTCTAGTTGATGCTGGCATTTAATTAATCTGAAGTAGGTAAAAATAAATGTTTGGAAATATTGCAAAGGGAAATGTTTAAATACTCAGAGCAAAACAACTATATGTGTGCTAGTAAACACTACAAGACCACTGGCACACACACCACCTAGTTAATTATATATATATATATATATATATATAATATGCATGATTAGAATCATCTAAGTATTAAAGGTATAGGTCTATTTTATAAGCATATTTTATTATTATTATTCTATATTATCATTGATGTGAACAATTTGTGAAATTAGTGTTAAGTATACAAAACATATCAGTCACTTATTTTTACAGGTATATATATATATATATATATATATATATATATATATATATATATATATATATATATATATATATATATATATATATATATATAGTCACACATGCGCGATTATAGAACAACTAAAGGGCTTGAATAAAAATAATTCCATACCTGACCAGGGGGTGACAAAGTGCACTGATTCTCTCTCTCAATTCCTTGCAGACCATTCTTGGGAAGTCCAATCCGATTCTGGGGTAACCAATGACGTCACTGCTGGTTCCGGCCCTGATGACATCACTTCCTCTACTTGCATTTAAAGGCCACCATTTTAAGGCAGCAAGTCAGTTCTGTTTTGGACTCAGTCGTGGGAACATGCCTGTTCTTTTTGATAGATTTTTCAGCCCCTGAAATATTATATGGGTCATTGACAAACCTTTCTAATGACTCTTTGTCATTCTTGTGACAATAAATATATATATATATATATATATATATATATATAGTCAGTCAGTCAGTCATTCTCCAACCTCCTATATCCTAACACAGGGTCACGGGGGTCTGCTGCAGCCAATCCCAGGCAGCACAGGGTGCAAGGCAGGAATATATATATATATATATACATACTGTATATATATTCACGGCATTCGAAGTCTGTGTCACAATCTGATTGTATGGGTGGTTACCTACCAGGTAACGCTGTGGTTGGCCAGCAATCTGCTAACATCCGCCACGGTGCCCTCAGTTTGTGAGGAGCAGATCATAGAATGGTTGAAATAGTTTTACTGTCAAATAAATGCAAAGAGTACGCGACACGTGTTTCGCCCTCATTCTGGGCTCATCAGGTGTACCTGGTAGGTAACCACCCATACAATCAGATTGTGACACAGACTTCGAATGCCGTGAATGTAATTACCCCGATCTACATGCTGTCAAATAAACGAACCACACGCCGTGGCGCAATGTTAGGGGCATCGCCTCTGGCGCTGACGTCCGAGGTTCGATTCCTGAGAGGGAGTGCAGTGGAGTGTGTACGCCTGATGAGCCCAGAATGAGGGCGAAACACGTGTCGTGTACTCTTTGCATTTATTTGACAGTAAAACTATTTCAACCATATATATATATATATATATATATATATATATATATATATATATATATATATATATAATATTTTAACTGCAGTAATTCATTAAGAATTATTGGTCATTATATACCAGAAATACTATCGTAGGGTCTTTTGTAGGAAATATGTACACATAGTTCATCTATCTTTTCAGATAAAAACTCACCCAAACAATGAATTTAAAAAAACAAAGTTTTTAAATTGGCAAAGATAAAGTCAAGAAAAAAAAGTTTTCACTTTGAATGATTTGTATTTTTATAATTACACAGCACTTCATATTATTATTATTTTTAAAGCTCATTCTGTAAAATGAAACTATGATTATACAATACAATGTTTATTATACTTTTATTTATACATTATTATATCTTTCTTTTCTGTTTAGTACACATATTTAATAGCTGTAATAAACTACACCATGAATGTTTAAAAAATCATTCAAAATATGTGTACGTGAATGTAAATATATCAATCCATTCATAATTCATTTAGACTACCAGATTACAAAACAAAATATGTAATCATATATCAAAGGGTGGTAAAACAACAATAATTAATACATTTATAAAACTTTTATGACAAAATGAAATAAATATATATTTTAGGTTATTCATCTCCACAAACCGAGACTCGTGAATAACATTTTTAGAAAGTTAAAAAATAAACACAAAGTGCAAAGTGTGTATGTGCTGAATCAAACAAGCTTTTGCAGAATACATTAATTGACAAGAGGATGGCCCGCCCTTTCCGATTTTTGGTAGCCGACACAAGCCGTGATTTGCCAAGTCTTGGTAGCGACCGAGCCGTCATTGGCCAATTCTTGTTAGCCGAACAGGTTGTGAATGGTCAATTCTTGGTAGTCAATATGGGCTTCAATTAGCCCAAGCTTTCAATTCTTGGTAGAATCTTGGTAGCGAAAAGCAATCTGATTGGTTCTCGCTACCAAGAATTACCTCGACTCACGGCTGCTTGGAGGCATCACCCAAGCAGTCATGTCATTGACTTACCCTAGCGCAACTTCTTTTTCTTTGGTTATATTCTTGAATAAAAGCTCACTTGTTTTGTTATACTTGTACCTTTTGTGAAAGTGCTTATTTGAATACATTATACACTTCATGTCTACATTTTTCCAATCAATACTAAAAAATGAAAAATGTTTCTGTTTTAACAATGTGTTTACATAGATTGTTGTAGACACGGAACACACATGAAATGTATGTATTCCAAATAACGATATATTATTTACCCTCTACAACTCCAGGACTTCACTCCAAGATAAACACTGAGCACTGAGAACCTTCTTTGAGAATTGAGCTGCGTCGATGGGCGAGGGGATGGTATAGCAGGCTGCTTGCGCTGATCACATTTACAACACAAAAGACGCTGACGGAGAGGTGCAAAGGGATTTAAGGTGGGCCGGAATTACAAGTTTTTTCGTAGGCTTTGGTAATTCTTGTGTTAAACCTGGTATTTATACAAAAGGTGGACTCGACAAAATACTAAAGTTTGGGTATTCAATACCTCTGAAAATATCAGTTTTTTTCATTTTTTTATCTGTTTATTGAATTTATTAAAAGCAAGTAACATTCCACAAAATCAACTCAAACTTGACAAAACTAAATTCAGTTCAATCATCACCCATAAGAAAGAGAGGGAGGCCAACAGCCAGAGTAAAACTTTTGAGAGTAGTAAAGAGAGAAAGGTGTCTTTCCCAATATAAGTTCTTATTCTAAAATGTTGTTGATTAGGTCCTGCCAGGTTTTAAAAAAGTTTTGTAGAGAAGTGAGAATTTGAGTTTTTCCAATTTCAAATAGCATATAACATCAGTTACCCACTGACTTAGGATAGGAGAGTTAGGATTCTTCTAGTTGAGCAAGAGAAGTCTATGTGCTAATAGTGAAGTAAAGGCCATTCCAGTTTGTTTGTCCTTCTCTACTTTAAGCCCATCTTTGAGCCCACCAAACACAGCTGTTAATGGATTAGGTGGGATGGTGACACCAAGGCTGTCTGATAGGCATTTAAAATTTTTTGTCCAGAATGATGTTAATTTGGTACACGCCACCCAAAACATGTGACACAGTGAGGCTGGAGCTCGATTGAAGAGTTTTTTTCTAACATAAAACAATGTAACTTTAAAAAAATAACAATAATTTTAAGTTCCAATGCTTTAAAATACTGTAAAAATATCACAGAGTCAAAAGAAAATGTAAGTAGAATTTGTTTCCTAGTAAAATTAGAGATACTTTTGCATGGCACTGTAATACTAAGTACAAAATATTCTACATGCAGTGCCTATAACAGTCTTCACCACCTTGCAAGTTTTTCACATTTTGTTATTATAAAATGACGAACAGGAAACTGCAAGTCACCACTGGAAAATGTAGGAGTGCCAACCCAGTTGTCCCTGTTTAATTCCAACAAAGAAAATGCTGCAAAGTCCTTGAAAAACTAGGGGGCTCTGCCACCTGCTCGCTTTGCTTGCCCACCCCTGGGTTTGGTTAACCGAATATACAATTTAAAGAGATTGTTATTTTCATAGGAATTGTTACATATGCATTATTTTCACTTTTACTGTAAAACTTTAGTAAAAACAATACTTGGAATTAACATTTCTTCAAGATCGCATTGAATTTTGATTCCGTGTTTGAACTTACATTATGAGAACGCAACGTATAACTGCCTGTGAGTGAATATCGTTTTTTTCTCTCTAATAAATATAATGATGTTTTCGAATGTTTGTTTGTTCATGCTCTTTCTTCTTCATTTAGTTGTTGACGTGTCATTTAGAATGTACAAAAATTATTGTCCCGATAAAATTTATAAGAGGAAGTGTTTCTGATGAAAGCATTCAAACGACTAAGAGCTGAGAGCACTGGCAAGCGGAAGGTTGCCAGTTTGAATTCCATAAATGCCAATAAGGACTCTGCTCTGTTGGGCCCCTGAGCAAAGCCCTTAACCTGCAATTGCTGAGAGCTTTGAGTAGTGAGAAAAGCGCTATATAAATGCAAAGAATTATTATTATAGGAAGTGTATCTGACAAAAGCATTCACACGACTGAAGTTAGATGACCGTGGTCTTATTTGAAAATAGTTGTAAGTAGGGCGTGACTTGAAAGAATCTCATGGCCAAAGTCACCGTCTCATGGGACTTCATACTGCATCAATGTTTTTGGAATCTTTTAATTCTTGCTGGCAACACGAATTAGACGATCTCCGACTTAAAGTTAAATCCAAACAATATATTTGATCTCTTTCCGCTGTTCCGTTATTTCACAGAGTAATAATTACCGTTTGTTTGCGCTAATGCGATCTTTCCTATCCTTTTTTTGAGACTTTCGAATTGTCATACTTCCATTATCTCTTACCTGCTCTGCCTGTGTACTGCTCCAACATTTTTTAATTCTTTATGATGTTCTAATAATAATAATAATAATGTTTTATTTATGTAGCGCCTTTCATACACTCAGTGACACTTTACAATTCAATACACACATTAACAAGACAGCAGAAATTACATACATGAAAAAGAATAATGCTCATTGGAAAGATGTGTTTTTAACACGAGTTTGAAATTAATAATATAATTTTTCTCGTGAAGGCTGAGAGGGAAAGACTTCCAAATTTTAGGGGCTATCACACTGATAGCTCTGCCACCCATAGTTACTAACCTGTATTAAGGTACAGTGAGTAACTAAGAGTCCGATGATCATAATGCATGGGCAGGAGTGCAAGGATAATGAAGGGCTAAACCATGAATGGTTTTAAAAGTGAGAAGAATAATTTTATATTTGATTCTTGAAGAAACTGGTCACCAATGTAAATCATAGACGACAGAGTGATGTGAGCAGATTTTTTAGTGTGTATAAGTAAACGAGCAGCAGAATTCCGAACATATTGTAATCTATTGATATATTTAGTCGGGAGGCCATAAAACAAAGCATTGCAATAGTCCAGACAGGTAGCGATGAAAGCGTGAAGCCGTGTTTCAGTATCCTTCACACTGAGGAAAGAATGCAGATGAGCAAAGTTGCGAAGATGAAAAAAGCCTGTCTGTACTATTGAGCTAATGTGTGACTGAAAAGTAAGAAGATGATCAAAAATGACACCCAATTTATGGACTGAGGCTGAAGGTTCAACCACGATCCCAATAATTTTTAGCCCACAAAGGGTAGAGAGAACAGATTTGGTACCAACTAATAAGATTTCTGTTTTATCAGGATTGAGTTGTAAAAAATGATCTGCCATCCAATGATTGATTTCCCGAATGCAGTCAGTCAGTGCAACAGGTGAAGATGTTGCAGTTACATCAACACATATAAAGTTGTGTGACATCGGCATAGCAGTGGAAGTTAAACCATACCGACGAATAATCTCACCTAATGGGAGCATATACAGTAGATGTTGAAGAGAATTGGACCGAGAACTGACCCTTGAGGGATACCTTGTGTGAATGAAGTAGCGGCAGATTTGTATTCCCTAATGAAGACGTAATACTGACGATCACTAAGGTATGATATGAACCAAGAAAGAGCAGCACCAGAGATAACAATAGCTGAAAGTCGGGACAGTATAATGTTATGGTTAACTGAATCAAATGCTGCACTCAAGTCATGAAGAACTAGAATAGTGGCCATCCCAGAATCTGCGGTTATAAGTAAGTTATTGGCTACCTTAAGTAAAGCAGTTTCAGTGCTATGTAGGGCTCTGAATTCCGATTAAAAAGGCTCAAGCAGGTTATACAAATTTAAATGATCATTGAGTTGAGCAGCAACAACCTTTTCTAAGATCTTAGTCATAAATGGAAAATTAGAAATTTTAGCTGTAAGGGATCTGAGCCAGGCTTTTTTAAAACAGGGGTTACAGCAGCAGTTTTTAAATCACAAGTGAGAAATGGGGGCAGAACATTTGTCAGTGCAAGCCTTAATAAGTAAAGTATGGGCAGAATCTAGGTGGCTGGTAGATTGATTTAATTTAGTTACTACTTCAGCAATATAAGTTGGTTTCGGTTTCCTCCCACCATCCAAAGTCATTCAGGTTAGGTGGATTGACGATTCTAAATTGTTCCTAGTGTGTGCTTGGTGTGTGGGTGTGTTTGTGTGTGTCCTGCGGATTGGTTCCTGCCTTGTGCCCTGTGTTGGCTGGGATTGGCTCCTGCAGACCCCCGTGACCCTGTGTTCAGATTCAGCGGGTTGGAAAATGGATGAATATCAGTTGGTGTAGTGGAGTTAAATTTAGATAAATAAACTGGAGATTTAGAAGTATAATCATTCGACAGAGATGAGGAACTTTGAGAAACTTTGATATATGGTCATAATTTTTGACTGAAAATAGTCCAAAAATGGATTACAGTGCTTCAGAGAAATACGGATTTTTAACAGCAGGTTGACAAAGTCTGTTAACTGTATTAAAAAGAGATCTAGGACGACAAGTACCAAAGTCAATAAGAGTGGAATAGTACTTTGAATGTGCTGCCGATAAGGCACATCTGTATTCCTTCAGATGTTCAGTGTAAGCCAGGGGGTGAACAGCCAGACCAGTCTTCTTCCAGAGCCTTTCCAAGCAGTGACCAGTTTGTTTTATGGTACGCAATTCTGCTGTAAACCATGGAGATGACCGGGTAGTTGGAACAACCAAGGATTTAATAGGTGCATAATGATAGAAAATTTGTGACAATGTGGAATTATATAGAGATAAAAACTGCATAGGGCAAGACAACCCTATTTGGATGATAAACTGGACTGGACTGCCAATACTGATTCTCTGTGCAAGAGAGGACAGAGCCGACTATACTTCTAGAAGACTGGCGTCCTTCAACATCTGCAATAAGATGTTGCAGATGTTCTATCAGACGGTTGTGGTGTGGTGGGGAGGCAGCATAAAGAAGAAGGGCGCCTCACGCCTGGACAAACTGGTGAGGAAGGCAGGCTCTATTGTAAGCACGGAGCTGGACAGTTTGACATCCGTGGCAGAGCGACGGGCGCTGAGCAGACTCCTGTCAATCATGGAGAATCCACCACATCCACTGAACAGGATCATCTCCAGACAGAGAAGCAGCTTCAGCGACAGACTGCTGTCACCATCCTGCTCCACTGACAGACTGAGGAGATCGTTCCCCCCCCACACTATGAGACTCTTCAATTCCACCCGTGAGGGGTAAACGTTAACATTATACAAAGTTATTGTCTGTTATACCTGCATTGTTATCACTCTTTAATTTAATATTGTTTTTTGTATCAGTATGCTGCTGCTGGAGCATGTGAATTTCCCCTTGGGATTAATAAAGCATCTATCTATCCAACCCAGAAACATCAAGGAGACAGGAAGCACCAACAGACATAGAGAAGGATAACTGATCAACGTTCTTGACATTACGATAGGTTATTTTAGATTTTACAGTTATTTTAGGGAGGGGATAAGTGAAGCTAAATTCAATCAGCTTGTAATCGGAGATACCAATAACAGTACCAGATGTACAGACATTCTGCAGACCAGAGGAACATACAAGACCCAGAATATGGCCCTTAGTATGGGCTGAAAAACCAACATGGTGCACAAAACTGAAACAATCCAGTACTGAACGTAGTTCACAAGCAGATGGACAGTCAGAATCCACATGAATATTAAAGTCACCAAGTAAAGTAACAGCAGTAGACATGCCACAGACAAGAGCGAGTATTTCATAAAGTTCAGAGGAAAAATCCAGCTGAAGCTTAGGAGGTCTGTAGATTAACTCTTATAGGGCTAATTATTTTGTTTCCCATTTGTCCCAGGGCTCAATATTTTTCCAGAACAACTCAGTTTTCTAAGAAGCACGCAAATCAATGGTTTCATACATAAATCAACATAACATACTTATGATAAATGTCACTCTGCGTTATGTTCCATGAGCCTCTACAGTAGGCAAATTCACATACTTATTACATACCTGTTTGTCTCATCACTCATAAGTTGAAAGGCACTTTCTGGAAAAAAAGCAGCTTGAAGGAGTTGAGTGGCTGGTAATCTGTAGTGCCCACTAGCATCACGTGTGGTTTGCAGTCCAGTTGCCAGCTTGCCTACTACGCCTCTACTATATATCTGTGTAGTTCTCCCAGGGTGAACGTTGCTGTTTCCTTAAGAGGCATTAGCTCTCTGGAAATGTGTTCTTTTCAATTGCGGCATTTTAATAACGTGAATTTAAATAAAAAGATATTATCCCACCCAGCATGCAAAATGACGGTTACAAGCTTACAAGTTAGGATAATTCTAGCTCTTTATTGACGGTTTCACGCGGTATTACAAACGGGAAGCTTATGACAGACATATCAAGCCGTGGGACTCTTGATCTGTGCAGTCCGTCATTTTTCGTTGCCACGCTGAAAGGATTTTAGCCGGACAGAAGACATAATCTTCTGCTCGGCCTCGGACGGAAGAAATACTCTTCCGCCTGGAAGCTTCAAAGTGTTGGTTGTTGGTTCATCCTTTTATTTTGGTTGTTCCATGTGCAGGGTGCATTTCTCTGGTTCCAAACAAGGGCAGGAAGGATTACAGCCCCACCTTCAAAAAATACAGGAATAGCACAATGCCTATATACAGTTCTTATACTCCCAACAAGGAAATAAGATGGTGTACTGACAGAAGACAGAAATATACTAGTCTGTCCTTAGGCTGACTATTCAATTCTCCAGTTGTCTGTGGCTATCTAGTCCTGTGCTTGGCTCGGCAATTTTAAATGAAGATGTTGTGCCCTGTGTACCATATTTGGTCTGCCTGTATGAATAAGTCCATAACAGTGGGCACAGAGAACAGTGACATTAAACTTAAAAAAAAAAACACATAGTATAACAGTTGCCGTAGGTACACTTAGCTCGAGCGTGTTTAGGATTAGCTGGGGACTGATCAGCTGATGCAGTCTTTCGTTTTTTCGATTTCCAACTCGTGTGAATTAAAAAATCGAAGGTTGAGGAGTGTCTGTGTAGTCTAATGTATAGGCACATCAGTGCCTATGGCACCCCTTAATCATCCCTTTGGTCATGTCTCACAATCAGTTCAGTGGGGATTACTCGTGTGGAATTTCAGTTTATTGTAGTCTAAATTTACCTGAATATAGAAGGGACAAGTTGTGGTGAGTCAATATGGTGGTCTAAATTACAGCTGTGGCCAAAAGTTTTGAGAATGACACAAGTATTGGTTTTCACAATTTGCTGCTTCCGTGTTTTTAGATCTTTTTGTCAGATGTTTCTATGGTGTACTGAAATAGAATTACAAGCAGTTCATAAGTTACAAAGGTTTTTATTGATAATGACATGAAGTTTATGCAAAGAGTCAATATTTGCAGTGTTGGCCCTTCTTTCTTTTTCAAGACCTCTGCAATTTGCACTGGCAGGCTGTCCATCAACTTCTGGGCCCAATCCCATTCTTGTATAATCAATGCTTGGAGTTTGTCAGAGTTAGTGGGTTTTTGTTTGTCCACCTGCCTCTTGAGGACTAACCACAAGTTCTCAACGGGGAGTTTCCTGTCCATGGACCTCAAAATTTCAATGTTTTGTTCTCCGAGCCACTTAGTTGTCACTTTTGCCTTATGGCCCAGTGCTCCATCATGCTGGATTGTTCATTGTGGGTCACCAAACTGTTCTTGGATGGTTGGGAGAAGTTGCTCTCAGAGGACGTTCTGGTCCCATTCTTTATTCATGGCTGTGTTCTTAGGCCAAATTGTGAGTGAGACCACTGCCTTGGCTGAGAAGCAACCCCACATGACATGAATGGTCTCAGGGTGCTTTACTATTGGCGTGACACAGGACTGATGGTAGCGCCGCTCACGTTTTCTTTTTTGTGGATGCCCCAAATAATTGGAAAGGGGATTCACCAGAGAAAATGACTTGACCCCAGCATTCCTTCAGCAGAATATCAGTCTGTCCTGATGTTTTTCTTGGCTTCTTTGCTGCCCTTCTTGACACCCACCATGCCATCCTCCAAAAGTCTTTACCTCACTCACACCTGCCTGCTGCCATTCATTCCTGAGCAAGCTCTGCCCTGGTGGTGCCCACAGCTGAATCAACTTTAGGAGACTCTCCTGGCGCTTGCTGGAATTTCTTGGGCGCCCAGAAGCATTCTTCACCACAACTGAACCTCTCTATTCTAAGTCAGTCATCATGCCAGAGTGATCTCCAGCCTTGTCCTTGTCGACACTCTCACCTTTGTTAACGAGAGAATCACTGAAATGATGTCAGCAGGTCTTTTTGTGGCAGGCCTGACATGCAGTGGAAATGTTTTTTTTTCGATATTAAGTTCATTGTCATGGCAAAAAGGAACTTTGCAATTAATTGCAATTTATCTGATCACTCTTCAGAACATTCTGGAGTAGATGCAAATTGCCATTATAAAAAATGAGGTAGCAAACTTTGTGAAAATTAATATTTGTGTCAATCTCAAAACTTTTGGCCCAGACTGTACACAATGTAGACAAAACAACACTCCAAGTAACTCCATGAAAAGTACCAGTCAGGGGATGGAGACAAGAAGATACCCAAGTCTTTGAATATCCAATTAAATCAATCATGAACAAAAGAAAAGTGTGGAACAGTTGGAAGTCTGCTAGAGCAGGCCGTCCACAAAAACTGAAGAAGACATGTGTGGGTGGCCATCAGAAGACCTCTGGGGACTATGAAGCTACAGTGGTTGTGATTGAAGAAGCTGTGTAGAGAATAATTATTTTCTTGAGTGCCTCACCGATCACAGGTTTACGGGAGCGTGGCAAATAAAAAAAACACACAGGACATCTCAGCTGAAGGCACATGGGAAACTCATAAGTGAGCTGGAAGAAGATTCTACGTTCTGAGGTGACCCGAAATGAGCTTTTTGTCCTTCAGTCTGAACACCATGTTACACTGCCATTTGCACCATGAAGCAATTTTGATGGCAGCATCAGGGTGTAGGGATGCTTCCCTGCAACATCTGGTAGATTTGTGAAGGGAGTTTGAAGGCCACAAAATTACGAGGAAAATCCTTGAGGAAAACCTGTTGTAGTTTGCAAGAGACCGGCACCTCAGAAGAAGACTGGATTTCCAGAAGAACAACAAGCTCAAGCATAAAGCCAAAGCTACACAGGAATGGCTTTCTAACAACAAAGTGAATGACCAAGAGCGGTTAAGTCAGAGTCCATATCTCAAACCAAGTGAGAATTTACGGCTGAACTTGACAAAGGCTCTTCTCTCATGATAAACATGACACCTGACAGATCTTGAGTAGCTCTACAAAGGAGAACAAGGAGAAAAATGGCAGAGTCGAGACGTACAAAGCTGAAAGAGACCTGATTGCACAGACTCAAGGCTGTCATGGCAGCCATCTACTAAATAGAAACTCATTGGGAGTGAATACTTATGCCATTCACTAGTTTGTAGCGTGTGCAGCATCGCTAACATTCACACCGGTGATTTATTTATTTTTCGGTGGGGACCACAGGAACACATACAAGTCTTGGCCTGATTTGCACCACTCATACACAAAGACGTGACAACACATGGATGAAACAGAAATCAACACAAGTGCATTAAACAAAAAGAGAAGGATATAATCAACAAAACGAATAAAACAATCCCTCCCTAAATCCCCTGCCGCCGATCACACACATGACAGAACCTGCAAACAACAACACACATAATGAACACACAGTCCTAATACACTGTCCATATGAAACAGCAACTGATGAGGTGAAAATGATGCAGAACAGATAATACAGAGAACAGCTTGCTGTAAGTAATGGAAAACGGCCCTACTGGTATTCCTGATGCGTTGAGAGATGAAAAGATTTGGAGCGCTCCCTCTGACGAAGAACGAGAACCAGTCTTACACATTTCTCACATGACAGGCAGGCACAAAGCACTCCATACGTTCATACAGGCGTTGAGATCCAGGACAAAGACGATAATCCAAAGGCAGATGATACTTGACAGCAAAACAGACAGGTGAACACAGACACAAACTTCAGACTTCTGAACCTCCTCACTCACTAGCCGGATTCCCTTTTCAAAGGTCCCAATGGCCGATCTTATTCCCAGCAGCCCCTGTGCTCTCTTCAGACATCCACAGCACAGCCACAGCAGTTGAAGTCCATCGTTCATGTAGCGCCAATACAACTTTTGTTTTTTTGTCTTTTTTTCATTTATTAATTTAGACAATATTCATTTTGACATCTGTTTTGTCTTGATAGAGCTCTATATTACTTTACTTTACCTTTTAATAGTATTTATTGTGTAGCCTTTGTCAGAATGCCCCAAACCCCATAGACTTACCACTGTTTGTAAGTTATTGTACTTTATAACTTCTTCCCACTTTCCCTTCTACATCTATAACCTCAGGTAATTACACAGAGTAAAAGACAAGCAGCAGTTAGGTTGCAACTTAGATAAAGTATTATTGATAATATTCATAAAATAATAAGAATAAGGAAAGTACATTTGAATATCGGCAACCATACAACCTGATAAATGCTGATGCATAGTTTCAGGTGGCACACAGACTTGCAGTTACTTTAAGTGTCTCTAGTTAAGTCATCATTTTATGGACAGGCCGCATGTCTGTCTCAATATGGCTGCCAAGTTGTGCTTCTCAGTGTGGTCTTTTTTTCAATTCATGGCGTGTGAGATGCTCCTTTGTCATGATGGTGAGAGAGATAGGGAGGGGTAAAGCAACTGAATGTATAGATTCTTTGTTCATATTCTTACACTAATAGGGTGTCATACTACAGAATCGCCTCTGATTCAAACCGATCCCAAACATCCATACTTCAGACCAATGGGGGCACACAATGCCTTTCACACCTGCAAACCAAAACCATTTGTTGAGCTGATGCTTTCCAACTAGGTAATTTGGCTTGTGGGGGTTCATCATCAAATTCTTCCATGAGAACCCTGAATACAATGAGGACTGATTGAGGTCGTTTATGTTAGGTAGAATGCCTAGAGGGGGCTGGGTGGTCTCGTGGCCTGGAACCCCTGCAGATTTTATTTTTTTCTCCAGCCGTCTAGAGTTTTTTTTGTTTTTGTTTTTTCTGTCCTCCCTGGCCATTGGACCTTACTTTTATTCTATGTTAATTAGTGTTGCCTAATTTTAATTATTTATTTTGTCTTTTTTCTCTTTCTTCATCATGTAAAGCACTTTGAACTACATTGTTTGTATGAAAATGTGCGACAGAAATAAATGTTCTTGTTGATTGAGAGAGTCCTGCAGAGAATCACTTGCCAAACTGGTTTGAGGCCCTTCACCCAACCCTGTCATAAAATTACAAAGACTCAGTCCTAAAAGGGGGGGTGGGGAGGGGGGGTCTTAAACATCAAACCATTGCTGTTCTAAGCAGTGATATGACACTAATATTATACATTGCTTTGTCTAAGTTACAAATAAAGACATACAAAATATTCATCAACTTATATACAAAATTTCACACCACAACAGCATCAAACAATCATTTCTACTGATCAGTGTAAGATAAGCCACAATGATTGAAATGTTTAAAATTATGATGGGAATTTGTACAGTGGACTTTAAAATGAGTTTAGCAACAAGAATATTGACATGTTTGGAAACTTTTTAAGAGAAAGATTCCGCGCAAATCTTAAAAGATTTTACTTGACACAAGAAACCATAGATAGATTGATAGATAGGAAAGGCATTATATGAAAGATAGATAGATAGATAGATAGATAGATAGATAGATAGATAGATAGATAGATAGATAGATAGATAGATAGATAGATAGATAGATATGAAAGGCACTATATACTGTAATAGATAGATAGATAGATGGACGGACGTGAAAGGCACTATATGATAGATAGATAGATAGATAGATAGATAGATAGATAGATAGATAGATAGATAGATAGATAGATAGATAGATAGATAGATAGATAGATAGATAGATAGATAGATACGTATAAGCCAGGTCTTGAAACCCAAAAAATCGATCATAAAATTAGATCCTGACTTGTACGCCCATTCAAAAATGCAACACTTAATTTCAAATTTTTTTTTACATCTTCTTGCCTTCTCCAATTTCATCGAATTTTGTTGCAGCAGCACAGATACCAATTTCTTTCGCTACTTCAACAACGTTGAAGTTTAATTTAAAACCAGCTTCATACGACGGAGCATTTTTTATGATCGAATGCTCCGTCGTAGATAAAGGTGTATGAGGGTGTGAGATACAAAAACCACAAATCAGTGCAAACGTCGCTTCTGAATAGTTTGGGTATTTCCGTGTGGTCACATAGGCATGAGAGGGGGAGAGGTTAGGAGCACACGCTGATACAGCGCATTGCTGCACCCACATAGGAAAAAAAGCTGTGTGCTCCGTGGTTACTCTCTCAGCATATCGTAATCTTTTGGACCAATAGCGTGAGTTTTCCACATTTGACTTATACGACCAACATTATAAAATACCAGAAATTATACTGTAAAATCAAGCCCCAACTTATCTGCAGGAGTACTTATCTGTGAGTATATACGGTAGATAGATAGGAAAAGCACTATATGTTAGATACAGTAGATAGATAGATAGATAGATAGATAGATAGATAGATAGATAGATAGATAGATAGATAGATAGATAGATAGTGTCACGCACAAGCGTTTAGGGAGTAGCTTAAAGACCCAATGAGCAGTGCGAAATCGCACGTCAGAGGATGACAGCAGTGTACTAACCACTCTCTCTTTGTTCCAACAGGAAAGACAAGAAAACACCACCTTGAATTCACCCAAAAACTCTAGCCAGCAGACCAAGCCACTTCCAGGTTCCTTCCATCCTTCTGGTCCCCCAAAGATGACATCACCACATCCCATCTACCTCAAGGGCTCCTTTCCCAGCATTCCCTTTCCATTTCCATCCCCACAGCATAAAATGTCTGCTGATCATTGTACCTGTTGTCTGTATTGTATTTTCATTTTCACTGACCAGATATCTGCAATACACCGGTCCTTGCAGTATACGGGAATGGATTCCCCAACTCTTAAAGATCGTGTTTGTGCTTTCTTTTACAGTAGATAGATAGAGTACATTTGTAAGTACTGTAGTATGATGAAATGTAGGACTTTATAGACCTTCATTTCTCGACTTGATGTAACTTTGGCCAATGTGTGGCCCAAGTGGTGCCTCTGTGGCTAAAGGCTCTGGACTGGAAACTCAAAGGTTGTTGGTTCAAATCCCGGCAGTGACAGAGGGAATGCTACTCAGTTGCCCTTAACGTGCACTTGCTCTCGAAGCCGTGTATTAATAGCTGACCCTGAATCTCTGAGTAAGTTGTGTTATGTGAAAAAGAGAATTTCTACCATTGGGATTAATGCAGTCTACCAAAAAATACAGTACACTGAGGTAAGGCTTCCATCTGGCCACTCTGTCATTAAGCCCTGATCGGTGGAGTGTGCCAGTGCTGGTTGTCTTATTGGAGGTTTCTTCCATCTCCACACAGGATCTCTTGATCTTAGCTGGAGTAACCTTTGGGTTCTTGGTCACCTCTCCTACCAAGGCCCTTCTCCTCTAATTGCTCAGTTTATCTGACCAACTGGATCTAGGAGGAGTTATGGTTGTTCCAAACTACTTCCATATCAGAATTACGGAGTTGACTGTAGTTTTGGGAACCTTCAGTGGTGCAGAATTGTGTGTAGTCTTCATCAGATCTGTGCCTGGACACAATCCTGTCTCTATGCTTGCTCTGCAGGCAGTTCCTTCTACCAAATTAAATCCACTTTAATTCAATGTTGTATATTAATAAACTGACCGTGACAGGCAAAAGATCGTTTCAGCATTACGTTTTTACATATATCATGCATTTTTTTAAAATCAGGTGTTTGCCTGATTTACGCTCAACCCAAAATACACATGAGTGAGATTACTATAAGACATTCTCACTTTTTTATCCCATCAGGAGTACATTTAAGTTGTTGTTTTAGCAGGTCCACTGAGCCATATTTTCTTTTGTACCTCAATAGATGCTACCTGTTAGAATTCACAAGAAGAGAAGCTCAGTCCAAGTGAAGATAGTTAAACCCTCAAAGAATTTTTACCAGGGATAGGAAGGTTAACACTGAGAGGCTCGTCATTTAAACAAGAGCTTACAGTTTTGCTTGAAAGATGACGCTTGGAGCAAAAGGATAAGCCATGCTGGAACACTGGCTCACTTCCCATCAAAAGGCCCCGTGAACTGTTGAACGCTATTAAACAATGTGGAAAGCTCATAAAACCTGACAGATGAATACTCCTAAAATGACTGGTTTGTTTTCAAGGCATTGTTTCTTGACAGTTTCCCAAATAAAAATTAAATGTTAGCATCGCACGCAATGCCAACCGACATATCAATCCACTGGCGTAGGAAATGACACTGACACTAAGCCGAAACAAAATAAAATGGTGTCAAATACTATTAATGCTGACATGCTTGAACAAGCACAACAAAGCTTGATTGTCACGATAAACTCATTTTCTAATGACTGACAACATAAGTGGAAATAAATAGCTGCAATGGTAAGCAATAATGGAAATTATTAAGGTAGAGGAAAAAGTTAGAAAGGAACAAGAAATCAGAGGCGCTTTGCATTTTCAATATTTAGGTTTAAATTACTTGCCATTAGTGAATGTTTCTCACTTGTCAACAATAACACTTACATATGTTTTGCCTGAAAAAGAGGCAAAAATATAATAAACCTTTTTTTTACGCTTTATTGCAAAAGCGTTTCTGATGTTCATTTTCTCTTGTTTTTAAAATGTCATTCCTAAAGTTGGAGGACATTGGTGATTCTCTTTGCATTTCTGTAAAAAAGTAAAATTTAGCCAAATAAGAATCAGACATTACTCAACTTTATGGATTTAGTCATTCAGGTCTGTGTTCAGACCATAGTGGCTGTCAGTATTCATTCATTTATCTGTCTACCTGGTGTAGGTGCAGTTGTGGCTCTGAGGCTAGGGATCTGCACTGGAAATCGGAAGGTTACTAATTCAAATCCCGTAAATGCCAAAAGAGACTCTGTTGAGCCCTTGAGCAAGGCCCTTAACCTGCAATTGCTGAGCGCTTTGAGTAGTGAGAAAAGCGCTATATAAATGCAAAGAATTATTATTATTATTACCAATGTATGCTTTTATTTATTTGAATAGCTTTGATAAAAAGCCAAACTTCCCCTTGAGGACAAATAAAAGTTCTATCTATCTATCTATCTATCTATCTATCTATCTATCTATCTATCTATCTATCTATCTATCTATCTATCTATAATGCTTTTCATGACTATCTATCTATTATATAGTGCCTTTCATGACTATCTATCTATCTATCTATCTATCTATCTATCTATCTATCTATCTATCTATCTATCTATCTATCTATCTATCTATCTATCTAAAATTAATAATATTTATGTCATCAAGTTTAATATAACCTGCATACTGAATAAACAAGAAACTCAGCAAAATTAAACCTCCTAGGAGAGAAATGCCCAAAGTAGTCCCTTTCAATTACCTGACATCTCTACATTTCAATATTTTTTGCTGACGATTTCAATAGTTTCTAGGACCCTGGGCTTTTTACAGCATGGGCTTACACAGCTAGTATAGAATCTATACTAATAAAAGGCAAAGTTCTCACTGACTCACTCATCACTAATTCTCCAACTTCCTGTATAGGTAGAAGGCTGAAATTTGTCAGGCTCGTTCCTTACAGCTTACTTACAAAAGTAAAGCAGGTTTCATTTTGAAATTCTACATGTAATGGTCATAACGGTCGACAACGTCCGCCATGTTAAACTTTCTTATTTATGGCCCCATCTTCACGAAATTTGGTAGGCGGCTTTCTTGCGCTAACCGAAACCAATGTACGTACTTATTTCGGTGGTATGATGCCACTGTCAGCCAAAATCCTATGCGTAACGGTCATAATGGTTGACAATATCCGCCATGTTAAACTTTCTTATTTATGGCCCCATCATCACGAAATTTGGTAGGCGGTTTCCTGCGCTAACTGAAACCAATGTACGTACCTATTTCGGTGGTATGATGCCACTTTTGGCCGCCATATTGAACTTTCCAACGGTCTTTGTTACTTATAGGCCCATCTTCAAGAAATTTGGTACGCGGGTTCCCAACGCTAACTGAATTTTACTTACGTACATATATACGTCCATAGCCTGCAGCTCGGTCGCCATGTGAGGCGGTGTTGGGTCCCCCATCCCCTCGCCTCCCACGTAGTTGGCTGCCTGCCTATATAAGGCCATCCGTCGCTCCGGTCTCTTCATTCCCTTCCTTGCTTTGCCACGGTATTCACGTCTCCCAGCTGATAACTGCAGCCTTTTTATTTAATCCACAGCTTCTCCGGTGTTTTATTGTTCGTTTATTATGATTATAGTTATTGTGTAGGTATTTTAGACTTAGTTTACATTGTTCAGGTACCCATTTCCTTTATCGTTCCAACCGTACCCTCATTAACATGTCTATCGAGGTGATCACCGTCGATCAAAGAACTGTCACTTACCGAGTGCTTTCCATGCCTGGAGATGTCGCCTGCCTTTTCCATTCTCTGTGTTACATATTGCACGGCCATATCAGGCTCACTCTTGATATCTGGAGGAACATTGTGTCTTATGTATTGAATGACTGGGACAGGTTCAAGATGTGGACTGATGACGGTACAGGAGATAATTATACTACAGAGGAGCACTAGAAGAGTGAAATGCTTAAGCCCTTCACCTATGGTTCTGCATGTGAGTTGATGGCTGTCGCTGAATTGTTCGGTTGTCGCTTTCAAGTGTACCGAAATAGCCAAATATTTTACACCTTTGGACAACCGCCAATGCCTCTTAAACATCTTAAATTCACAGGTGACGATTTAAGTAGTGGACACTTTGATGTTTATGAATGTTTAAACTCTCCAAAGCTGGATGCGAAGTTATCGATGAAATCCATTTCAATTCAAGCACCTCCAATTTTCAGTAAGGCTCTGCTTCGCAATGACAATTAATAAGTCTCAGGGACAGACCCTACAAAAGGTTGGCATTGATTTGAGGCATGATTGCTTTTCACATGGCCAACTGTACGTTGCCTGCTCAAGAGTAAGCTCAGCGCACAACTTGGTCATATTACAACCGGAGGGCAGAACTGACAACGTGGTATACAAAGAGATCCTTAACAAGTAATTATTGGTATATTTTCCCTCAGTTTAAAAAGGTTTAAGGCAGTACTTTGCTGCTGCGACGCGCGGGCATTTTGCTAGTATGCAATAAATGAGTTATGGAGACTGTTATTACTTAGGATATGCATATCTGAGAAAATGGGCTGCATTAAAGACAATATTCCATTTTTAAACAAAAAGGCACACCACCTTGTATTGTTCAAGCATCAAGCAGAGCTTCCATTTTGTGTGAGACAAGCACATTGAGATGTTGTGTGTAAACAACCACCACTGCTCTGCTGCAGTCCTTTCCTCCTGCTGAACACCAACTCACTTTAAACTGTGGGTTTCCTCCTGTCAACGCCTGCACATTGCTGACTGCTGGGATTTGGAGTCCTCTTAGTAGCCCTGCCACAGGCGTGTCCTCATGCAGACAGAACATAAACTTTGCTATAAAGAGAATATCGGCTTTATCTCATCCCATTTCAATAATATGGATGGATTTCTCTGAGTCTCAAAAGAGCCATTATTGATTATCCACAGGGAATGCATCAAAAATATGCAGAACCTTTCTTCAGAATTAAGATTACTGTTGAATTTATTAAGTTTTCAGAACTGGAGGTTTGACCTTCTTTTACTTTCATCGTCAGGAAGTCTATGTTTAATTACTTAATTAAAGATTTCTTTAGTTATAATCGTTTAAATATTTATTTCCTATTTTTCTCTTATTATAAAATTTTTAGTTGATCTACATTTGGCCTCACACTTTGCATTTTATATGAAGGTTCTTTTCTCAATAAAAATGCTCTAAGCTATTTTTCTACATAAAATGTGCGGTGTAATAAAATATAAATTAATTTATTATTAATATATTTTAACTTAATCCATCCATTTTGTTTCCTAACCCACTTACCCAGGGCAGGGTCATGGGGTAGCTAGAGCCTATCCCAGTAGTGTATGAAGTGCTGTGGAGCTACAACACCTGGACAGGGTGCCAGTCATCACAGGGCGAGCACACACACACACATACACATACACACACGCACACACTTGAGTCAATTTGACATCATTGATTTATGCACCCAGCAGCGTCAATTATTTCTTTGTAATCCAGCAATTTATGCAAACATGGGAGCACAAAGGGGGCACCCAGAACTGGGGACCTCTTGAGCACTAAGTGAGAGCACTCCGTGATGGCCCAGGGTTACTTTTTGCCTTGCTTTCAGTAGTGTCTGGGTAGGCACAAAAGACAAAAAAAAAGAAGCTACAGACTGAAGTCAGTTCCCTTCCATTCCCTTTGCACTTCAGTGATATTATTTTCTCTGCCATCATTATTCATGTGTAATGGGGTTAGACAGCGCTGTGCTTGTAGCTGTGTAGTAATTTAGAATTCCATATATTCATCCTTTTTAATACACACTTACTTCAATTCACATTTGTGGGGAAAATAACTCTGTCCATATAGCTTTTAGCACAAAGTAGGAAACAATTCTAGAAGGGGTACCCATTGTAGAACAATTAACTATAGGTAAATAAAATAATAGAGATAATTAACTTACTATATTTTTTTAATTGTATAATGACAGTTATAACAAGTGATGAGCAAGTGAGAAGGACTTGGCAAAATTTATTAAAGTCAATAGGGAAAGAAGAACTGATTTTGTGTAGATTTCAATGATGTGGTGTTCTTTTAAGGTCTTTAAGCCTCAAAGAAAAAATGGAACAATAACCACAAACAAAACACAGCAAATAGCCACAAACTAGGAATATGTAAATAAAATATAGATAATTGTTTCTGTGCCATGAACCATCATTGAGGGACTGCCTTGTTCCATTGTTTGAAGTTACAGCTCCAGGCACAGCTGGGATATTATTTTTTGTGTTGTTTCTTATGTATCTGTGCAGATATGTCACACTTGTGAAGTAAGAAACACCTGTAAATAGTAATATACATTTTGTTATTATTATTTCAAAAAGGTCTCCTGATTAGAGGAAAGGAAGTCTCCTTCTAGGCTTGTTTTGACACTTAGCTGCAGCACATGGCTAATTATGCATGTAGAATTAGCCATGAAGAGCTGCACATAGTGTTACAGGGAATAGTATTATATTTATGGTGGTGGTACTCATAATAGTCTCATTATCATCAGTTAATGTACCCCCCAAATAAGAAAAACTGGAAGATTTTTTTTTTAACACGTGCAGGGTGTAAACCCGACCACAGTACTGATCTGGTCGTGACTTCACACATGCACAAAACAGATCGGCAATGATCTTATATGTATGAAAGTTCCGTGCATGCCAGCTAGAGCTCTGTGACCTTATGTTGGTCATGTAAAGCATCATGAGTCGCTGGGAAAAAAATGTTCATCGAAACAAGCCGCACAGTAAATTTCCAGTAAAATATGTGACATTCAACACTATTTATAACAAATATACTGACATAAAGACAGTATTTCTTACAGAGGTACCCTTATTGTATATTAAGAGTGGATCAAGCACTTGCATAATAATGTGCAATTTTGTCTTTTTCTGTTTTGTCTTCATTTTCTTTTATGCAGTCATGTGAAAAAAATAAGCACACCCTATGGAAATTGTCTTCATGCAAACAGTGCTGACAGATAAAGGTGATATTCTTCAATAAAAACACAAGGTAAAATTGACATTCACATGGTTTTGTTTAGGAAGATTTTTGAAGAAATATTTTTCAACTACTCAAAAGCACTTCTTGAAATGTTCAGGTTTGTAGATACAATACAATACAATACAATTTATTTTGTATAGCCCAAAATCACACAAGGAGTGCTGCAATGGGCTTTAACAGGCCCTGCCTTTTGACAGCCCCCCCCCCCCCAGCTTTGACTCTCTAAGAAGACAAGGAAAAACTCCCAAAAAAACCTAGTAGGGAAAAAATGGAAGAAACCTTGGGAAAGGCAATTCAAAGAGAGACACCTTTCCAGGTAGGTTGGGCGTGCAGTTGGGTGTCAAAAAAAGGGGTAAATACAACACAATACACAGAACAGAACACAAGTAAACCTCAATGCAATATAAAAATTAAAATATTACAAGTACAGAGCAGAATTTAACAATGGATGATATCAGATAAGGACGGCACAGTGCGCAGGGGTAACGCTGTTGCCTTGCAGTAAGGAGACCTGGGTTCATTTCCTGCGTGGAGTTTGCATGTTCTCCCTGTGTCTGTGTGGTTTTCCTCCGGGTGCTCCGGTTTCCTCCCACAGTCCAAAGACATGCAGGTTAGGTGCATTGGTGATCCTAAATTGTCCCTGGTGTGTGCTTGGTGTGTGGGAGTGTGTGTGTGTCCTGTGGTGGGCTGGCGTCCTGCCCGGGATTTGTTGCTGCCTTGCACCCTGTGCTGGATGGGATTGGCTCCAGCAGGCCTCCGTGACCCTGTGTTAGGTCCTGGAGACCTCGGCCATCAAGCTGCCTCCAGTCAGTGCTGTGCCAGCCAATCCGATGACCCCTCTACCTGATGATTCCTGCGATCCCCCATCAGAGATGACTTTACCTTAGGCAGGCAAAACAACTGGGCAGGTGGGTCGTGGCACCAAGTGCCACATTTGAGTACCAAGAAGAGAAACAGAATAGGTGAGGGTTGGTAACAAATTATAACTGTCATGTTACTTATGTTTTAGTGCTAATGACTAACAACTGAGGTGCAGTCTGTACAGTTAATCAGCAGCTCTAGTCAGGGTGTGCTAAACTGAAGCAGTGAGTCTTCAGCCGAGATTTAAAAGCTGAGACTGCAGGGGCATCTCTTATAGTAGCAGGCAGACCAGTCCACAGTTTAGGGGTCCTGTAACTAAAAGCTCGGCCTCACACTGTTATTTTATTAATCATTGGAATCATAAGCTGACCAACATCTTGAGATCATAATGTGCGCTCTGGTTTGTAAGTCATGATAAGTTCAGACAAGTAAGCCAGACCTTGGCCATTTAAGGCTTTATATGTTAAAAGGAGGATTTTGAAATCTGCCCTAAACTTAACTGGGACCCAATGTAAGGAATTAAGAACTGGAGTTATGTGTTTGTATTTTCTTGTTCTTGCAGCAGCATTTTGGATTAACGGGAGGCTGTATAAAGAACAGTTTGAACATCCAGTGAACACTGCATTGCAGTAGTCAATCCTACTAGAAATAAATGCATGAATTAATTTCTCAGAATCCAGCTTATTTAGAAAATGCCTTAATTTCTCAACATTTTTAAGATGGAAGAAACATGACTTAGACAACTTTGTAATGTGCGCTTTAAATGACATGCTAGAATCAAAGATAACTCCTAGATTGTTGTCTGATTCAATAAAATTAATGATCAACAAGGAATTAAGCTAGACATGAATGTGGCGCACGGTTGCGAGTCATTTCCTCTGAGGAGAACAAACAAGCATCCATGCTCTACTGTTTTCCTCATGGTTTATTGGCACCAGAAAGCTTCAAGAAGACAGAAGCTCATCTAGGCAACTAAGTACTGACGCAGAGAACTGTCCAGGAGTTTTGATTTGAGCAGGAAAGCTGAGTAGTAAAGATGATCCAAGAGTGGGACACCCCAGGACATTGACATCAGATGAAACTGTTGCCCAAGTGGAGAACATCATCGATAATGAACCCTAAATCTAAGTGCTTGAAGAAAGGACCAAGATTTCAAAGACACGCCACTACTTACTGAAGAACTCGACTACATAAAGACATCACTGTTCACTGGGTTCCTGGTCTCCTGAAGCCAAAAAAGAAGGAGGCTCATGTCAAAATTGTGAGGGTGTCTCTTCAAGCAGTTCAACAATGGAAAATCACCAGATTTGAAGAAAATTGCCACTACAGAGGCAACCTGGTTCTTCAAATTGGTTCCTGAGACAAAACAGAAGAGCAAAATACAAGACCAAGGTTTAAGTCTGAAAAAGGAGCACCATGGCCAATGAAAACTTGACGTGTAAAGTCTGCCATCAAGGTGGTGTTCAACATTTTCTTCTCTCATTCTCCCTTCTTCTCTCAAACTCTCGCAGAGTTTCTTAACAGTCTTAGTCAATTTTTGTAAAGAGTTCGTCTTAATTGACCTCCCAAATTTTTGGGATCCCCCAAAAGCCCCCTGGATGTCATGGCTGGCCTGTAAACCGGTACTGTGAGTGCTGCGCAGAGTGAAGGTAGAACCTCTGCATTTTTCCCAGTTGATTTTGGGGTTCATCAGGGGTGTGTTCTGCTCCTACTGCTTGCATGGACTTGAGTGGTGGACAAAGACGTGAGGTCCAGTGGCTGTGCGGCATATGTTGGTGAAGAAAGATTCACTGATCAAACAATGCTGTGATCTTTGCGGAGTCAATGGAGGCTCTGATCAGAGCTCTCGAAAGACTGAGTGAGGAGTCTGAGTGTCTGGGCTTGCGAGGGTCCTGATAAAAACCAAAGAGCCAGGCCTTTAATAACCTCATGGACACGGCCATCAACAGTATGTCTGTCTGTGGAGAGAGTGTCAACCTTGTTGAGAGGTTTACTTACCTTGGCAGTGACATTCATGTCTCTGGTGACTCTTCCTGTGAAGTCAGTAGATGGATTGGGAGAGCATGGTGGGGGTCATGAGGTCGCTGGAAAGGGGTGTGTGGCACTCCCCGATATTTCAGCAAAATGGACGAAGGTCCAAGTCTTTAGAGTTCTGGTGCTTCCTGTCTTGCTATATGGTTGAGAGACATGGACGCTATTTAGTGATCTGAGACAAAGACTGGACTCCTTCGGTACTGGGTCTTGTCGGAGAATCCTTGGGTACCACTGGTTTGACTTTGTGTCGAATTTTTGGTTGTTCATGGAGTGCCAAATGAGGCACATTACCTGCATTGTGAGGGCGCATCAGTTATGGCACTATGGCCATGTGGCGCGATTCCACGATTGTGATCCGGTTTGTAGGGTCCACATTGTTGAGGACCCGAGTGGCTGGACCAGGCCACGTAACACCTGGCTGCGGCAGATAGAGGGTCCTTTCTGGGGGGTGGGACTAGACAGCATGTCTGCCTCGGGGGTTGCACAACCAGGATCCTGAGCTGTTTCAATGTCTGGTGAGTGTAGCAATATGCTGTACCAGTGCATGCTCCCCAACCTAACCTGACCTGATGAGAGAATTGTGGCTGCCATCCCATTTGATGTAGGTCAGACCATGTCAGCAGACGTCCTGCAAAAAGAAATGTTAGGCTGAAGTTATCCAAAATCTCAAGAGAGGTTGCACCAAGTGCAAATTTACCACAACAACACTCCTGCTCATCGTGCCAGTAATGCCATCCTTTTCATTGGTGCTTCCAGGATCCGTGTTTTGGAGGCCTCTCCCTACTTGCCTGACCTGGCCCCTTGTGATCTCTGGCTTTTCACCAAAATCTCCAACTTGTGTGGAAAATGCTACAAGGATCAAGAAGACGTGAAAGAAAAGCTAGCAAAGCTTAAAAAATCTTTTCTTGAGTGTTTAGAAAAATGTATCAACAGATCCTAAAAGTGCATTGAGGTCGGCAGTGATTATGTGGAGAATTACAGAATGACAAGTGTTCAAAAGAAAATAATTTAGGGGTTGTCTCTTTCATATCTATTAAAGCGAATGGCCTTTCAAGCTCCCTCATATTCCACAGTATCAGAGAAAGGATTTCATGTTTTCAGCCACCACTGGAGCCCACGACCTTCTAATTATCAGAGTATTTCGCATAGTGAGTCAGATGGGAAATATGCACCATAGTGCAGATGCATGAAAGAAATGATAATAATATGGATCTGCAAAAAGTGCATAGTTTTGAAGAAAGACAGGACAAAAATAATATAATAAGGTACTTTGTGAATATTTATCACACCGTGTTTCATATAAATGTATGACTACACATGATGAAATTCAATACGGACATTATTAAAGGAAGCAGAAAACTTCAAATTGTGAACGTACAGAGAAGGCAAAGGGCCAGAGGGCAACTGAGGAGAGAAAAGCAAAATTCTACAATGAGAGAAATCCGTTTCCAAAGGACAGAGAATGTCCTTCTGTTCTGACAGATACGGTTTTGACTTCAAAAAAGAGCTCTAAATGAATAAAAAGCTCTAACACACTACACTGATCTCAGATGTCCAGAGCGGAATTCTGCTTGTCAGCTGATAGTTGTGCTCTCCACTATAAATTCCAAAGCTGAGGGCAAGGACAGAGAATAATGCATTATAAAAGCAGGCTCGAGTCGCCCCTCGTCTATTTGTATTTCAGTGCCATTGTTTTCTGCCTTACCCTTGCTATTCAGAGCTCATTATATTGTGCCACTTTGATTTATATTTTATGGCATTCGGGTAACAATTTTCAAAGCATCCTTTAAGCGCTGCAGTTGAACTCTTTCAGCCGAATCACACACTGGAAGATATTAAAAAGAGAGGTATTAAAAAATGGAACTGCAACAATATTCAGAAATATCAATAATGTGTGCGTTGTAGTGTACAGTAATGGAACACCGGTTAAAGCTGCCATCAGCTCGTAGGATCTGGAGTTGATTTTTGGACTTACAAACTTCTCTGTATCTCGCATCACTCTGATAACAGGATCAGGCACAAGTGCATTCCATATTAGATTAACTAAGTTACCCCCCCACCCCACCACTACCGTGCTCAGGATTAAACAGGCTTAGAAATTAGTATGGTATTTGAGTTTAAATACTTGGGATCAAAAGTACAGAGTAACGGGGAATGTGGAATGGGTGGAGAAGAGTGTCAGGAGTGATTTGTGACAGATGGGTATCATCAAGAGTGAAAAGGAAGGTCTACAGGACGGTACTGGGATCAGCTATGTTATATGGGTTGGAGACCGTGGCACTGACCAGAAAGCAGGAGACCAAGCTGGAGGTGGCAGAGTTAAAGATGTTAAGATTTGCATTGAGCGTGATGAGGATGGACATGATTAGAAATGAGGACATTAGAGGGTCAGCTCAGGTTGGACGGTTAAGAGACAAAGTCAGAGAGAGAAGATTGTGTTGGTTTGGACAAGTGCAGAGGAGAGATAGATAGATAGATAGATAGATAGATAGATAGATAGATAGATAGATAGATAGATAGATAGATAGATAGATAGATAGATAGATAGATAGATGTGAAAGGCACTATATACAGTCATATGAAAAAGTTTGTGAACCCTCTCAGCCTGCATAATAATTGACTCTCCTTTAAACAAATAAGATAACAGTGGTGTGTCTTTCATTTCCTAGGAACATCTGAGTACTGCGGTGGTTTCCAAACAAAGATTTTTAGTGACGCAGTATTTAGTTGTATGAAATTAAATCAAATGTGAAAAACTAGCTATGCACAAAGGTGGGTCCCCTTGTCACTTTGCTGATTTGAATGCCTGTCACTGCTCAATGCTGATTACTTGGTGTGATGAGCTCCTCAAGCCTCAAACTTCATAGACAGGTGATACTTTATTAATCCCAATGGAAAATTCACATACTCCAGCAACAGCATACTGATAAAGACAATATTAAATTAAAGAGTGATAACAATGCAGGTATACAGACAATAACTTTATATAATGTTAACGTTTACCCCGAGTGGAAAGGAAGAGACGCATAGTGTGAGGGAGGAACGATCTCCTCAGTCTGTCAGTGGAGCAGGACGGTGACAGCAGTCTGTCGCTGAAGCTGCTCCTCTGTCTGGAAATGATACTGTTTAGTGGATGCAGTGGATTCTCCATGATTGACAGGAGTCTGCTCAGCGCCTGTCGCTCCACCACAGATGTCAAACTGTCCAGCTCCATGCCTACAATAGAGCCTGCCTTCCTCACCAGTTTGTCCAGGCGTGAGGTGTCTCTCTTCTTTATGCTGCCTCCCCAGCACACCACCGCGTAGATGAGGGCGCTTGCCAGAACCGTCTGGTAGAACATCTGCAGCATCTTATTGCAGATGTTGAAGGACGCCAGCCTTCTAAGTAAGTATAGTTGGCTCTGTCCTCTCTTACACAGAGCATCAGTATTGGCAGTCCAGTCCAATTTATCATCCAGCTGCTCTCCCAGGTATTTATAGGTCTGCACCCTCTGCACACAGTCACCTCTGATGATCACGGGGTCCATGAGGGGCCCATGCTGGGTATATTGGGAGAAGGATGTTAAGGATAGAGCTGCCAGGGAAGAGATAAAGAGGAAGGCATAAGAGAAGGTTTATAGATGTGTTGAGAAAGGACATGCAGGTGATGGGTGTGACAGAACAAGATGACAAGGACAGGAAAATATGGAAGAAGATGATTTGATGTGGCGACCCCTAATGGTAACAGCCAAAAAAAGAAGAAGAAAATGGTATGGTATTCTATGGGGATAACAAGTAATATATTAATATCAAGAACTTAGTAAATGTCTTTTCAAGGTTTCTTATTTATGTGAATTTTGCTTCTGTTAATTATTTGCTTTATTTATGAGGTGTGTGTTATGGCCAGTATGGACTGAAAAAAAAAAAAAGGTCTGAAAAGGGGAAAATATCCAGTAAGCAGCAGTTCTCTGGATGTAAATGTCTTGTTAATGCCAGAGGTCAGAGGAGAATGGCCAGACTGGTTTGAGCAATAAGAACTCAAATAAGGACTCATTAGGACCGAGGTGTGCAGAAGAGCATCTCTGAACACACAGCATGTTGAACCTTGAAGCTAGTGGGCTACAGCAGTAGGAGACCACACTGGGTGCCACTCCTGTCAGCAAAGAACAGGCAACTGAGGCTACAGTTCACATGGACTCAGCAAAATTGGGCAATAGAAGACTGGAAAAATGTTGCCTGGTCCAATGAGTCTCAATTTTTGGTGCATCATTCAGATGGTAGACTCAGAATTTGGCATCAACAACATGACAGCATGGATCCATCCTGTCTTGTATCAACAGTTCAGCCTGGTGGTGGTGGTGTAATGGTGTGGGGGATATTTTCTTGGCATACTTTGGGCCCCTTAGTAACAACTGAGCATTGTTTAAATGCCACAGCCTACCTGAGTATTGTCGACCATGTCCATCCCTTTATTACTGCAGTGTACCCATCCTCTGATGGCCACTTCCAGCAGGATAATGCACCATGTCACAAAGCTCAGATCACCTAAAACTGATTTCTTGAACATGACGATGAGTTCACTGGACTCAAACAGCCTCCACAGTCACCAGATCTCAATCCAATTGAGCACCTTTGGGATGTGGTGGAACAGGAGACTCGGATCATGGATGTGCAGCTGACAAATGTGCAGCAACTGTGGGATGCTATCATGTCAATATGGACCAAAATGCCTGCGGAATGTTTCCAGCACCTTGCTGAATCAATGCCATGATGAATTATGGCAGTTCTGAAAGCAAAAGGGTCCAACCTGGCAAGATGTACCTAATAAAGTGGCAGCTGAGCTTTGCCAGAATGCACCTCAAAGATTCTGATGCCAAGTGGTAAAAGGTCTTATGGTCAGATGAGACCAGAATCAAACTATCTGGCCTCAATACCAAATGGTACACCTGGTGGAAATCCAATACAGCTGACCATCCATAACACATCATACCTACAGTAAAGCAAGGAGGTGGCAGCATTCTGTTGTGGAGATGTTTCTCTGCCACAGAGCCTGGGGCTCTTGTTAGGGTAGAAGGAAAAATGGATGGGGCAAAATACCATCAAATTCTTGAGGAAAACCTGCTACCCTCTGCCAGAAAGTTGAAGATGGGCAGAATGTTCACCTTGCAACACGACAATGGTCCGAAGCACACAGCAAAATTGACCACACTGTAGCCGAAGGAGAAAAAAGTGAATGTCCTCGTGTGGCCCAGTCAGAGCCCAGACCGAAATCCCATTGAAAATCTGTGGAAAGATTTGAAGATAGCAGACCACCAATGCTCACCCTCCAATTTGACCGAACTTGAACAGTTAAACTGTAAAGAAGAGAAGGGGATCAGATATTACTCAATCTAGGTGGGCAAAGCTGATAGAGAAGTATCACAACAGACTCAAGGCTGTCATTAAAGCAAAAGTTGGGTCAACAAAATGACACTGACATTGGTGGGGGGTGATCCATTATTAATCTCAGAAGGTCTTGTTTTTGAATTTTTATAATTCCTCTGAACTCTAGTTGTGCTATCTTTCACTTGGATGTTAGAGGTTGCATTGACTAAGTAAAGCTGGGAAGAAATATTTTTATGTATGTTTTCATTTAAGGCTGTAAAGCAAAAAAAAAAAAAGGGAATATTTTGAAGGGGGGGAGATTCTTTTCTATACCCACTGTACATATATACACTATTTTTTTCTTGACCTTCTGTAAAGTTTTAACTTCCCTCTGTGGACGAATAAGGTTCATCTTTTCTAATCTAAAAAGCACACTGCCACTGCAGATAGTCTTCGTCTTAGCCTGCTGTTAGTCTGCAGCTCTGAGGCACACTGCAAACATCCTGTGTATGAAAATGTGGTGTTACAATAAATGTTGTTGTTGTTGATGCTACTAGGAAAGACCCTTACCTCTGAAGAAGCTGTAAAGCGAAACATAAATTATGAAGGATGAGAGTGTGTGGGGTTGTGAGTACTGTAGTGCTGTGATAAAATTGTAAGGATCGTTAGAATTAGGGGTGGCGCAGTGGTAGCGCTGCTGCCTCGCAGTTAGGAGACCCGGGTTCGCTTCCCGGGTCCTCCCTGCGTGGAGTTTGCATGTTCTCCCCGTGTCTGCGTGAGTTTCCTCCGGGCGCTCCGGTTTCCTCACACAGTCCAAAGACATGCAGGTTAGGTGGATTGGTGATTCTAAATTGGCCCTAGTGTGTGCTTGGTGTATGGGTGTGTTTGTGTGTGTCCTGCGGTGGGTTGGCACCCTGCCCAGGATTGGTTCCCTGCCTTGTGCCCTGTGTTGGCTGGGATTGGCTCCAGCAGACCCCAGTGACCCTGTGTTCGGATTCAGCGGGTTAGAAAATGGATGAATGGATGGTTAGAATTAGGGTTAGGTCTGCTTCTTGATTTGCTCTGAATGCTTCTGAGACAGGGATTATTTCTTTGTAAAAGTGCAATGTCAAAAGCAGCTACAGAAAAAATGAAGAGATGAATAAGTAGGTCAAGTAGTTTAACTAACCATAAAACTAACAAGAAAAGACATTTAACACTATTGATCAAGCAATCTGACAGATGGATATTATGGATATTATGGTGCCGTGTTGCCTGTTGGTTAGACGTGCAAGCAAGAATTTCACTGTTTTCTGCCCACGTGGGAATACTACAACTACTAGTAGTAGTAGAAATAATAATACAAATAATAATGATAATAATAGCACTGATTCCTCCATAGAAGTCAATAACTGTAGATGTTTTCCGTCTGATTGGATCAGTCATTCCTTATCGATTCTACACATTTCTGGCAAAAAAGCAGCCAAAGCATTTTTCCCTTTAATTAAATATACGCACTTGGAATGAATTAAATACTTGGTAGTCTGTACTCTAATCGCCAACTTTGAGTTCTGACTTGGCTCCGAGGCAAGATAGTCCATTAGCACTTACCAGTTGATCATCAATGCTGTGGCATCAAATGTATAAAAGCACAAAGACTGGAGGTGGCATAAAGCGAGACAGTCCTTGAACTTTAAGAGCCGTAACACCGGAGCACAGATGGCAGTGCATAGCCCGAAACACAGTTTTGTTTTGTTTTTTACAGTATATTTCTGAGAAAGAGTGGAGTGATGCACAGTTCAGTAATGACAAAAACAGTAATGGAAGATAATCAGAATGTTTAATTGGAAACATGAGAACAAGGATCATAACTACAGCAAAGCAGAACTTATAAAAACAACAGTCCCTAAATCACGACACTGGTTTCCAGTTAGGTTTAGAGCTAATTATAATTAATGTTTGGCGTGGTACCTGAGGGTTCAAGAGGTTGATAAGAGCCTCTACTGCTACAATATATATATATATAAACTTTAAACTTGCCATTTGAATTTAAGTAATTAAATACTTCTGAGCCAATGGTTGGATCATCATTGCAGTGATGTATATGTGGCAATCATTCTTTTAACATGAACTGATGATACAGTGGTCACAGAAAAGATGTTAGTGCATTTCCAAATTATTGGCTTCCATCAAGGAAAGAAAACAATTAAGGAGACTAGTGAAATAAATTGAATCAGGTTAAGAAATGTCTAACACATGATTAAAACCTTTAGGGATAGTGGTGAACCATCAACTTTAAGGAGGAAATGTGGTTTGAAAAAATCTTGAATGATAAAGACTAGAGATCACTAAAGTGCTTAATGAAGTCAAATAGTAGAACATTGACAGAAGATCTCACAGCTGTGTTTAATAGTGAAAGTAACAGCATTTCCACACACGCAATGTGGCAAGAACTTACAGGACTGGGACAAAAGAGCTGTGTGGCCACAAGAAAACCACTTGCTAGTGAGGCTAAGAGAAGAAAGTGACTTCAGTTTGTTAGAGAGCATAAACATTGGACTGTGGAACAATGAAAAAAGGTCAGGTGGTCTGATGAGTCCAGATTCACATAGTGTACAAAACCATCCATTATCCAACCTGCTATATCCTAACTACAGGATCACGGGGGTCAGCTGGAGCCAATCCCAGACATCACAGGGTGCAAGGGAGGAAACAAAGCCCTGGGCAGAGCGCCAGCCCACCGCCGGGCACACCCACATGGGACAATTTAGAACCGCCAATGCACCTAACCTGCATGTCTTTGGACTGTGGGAGGAAACCGGAGCACCCGGAGGAAACCCATGCAGACACTGGGAGAACATGCAAACTCCACGCAGGGAGGACCTGGGAAGCGAACCCGAGTCTCCTAACTGCGAGGCAGCAGTGCTACCCACTGCGCCACCGTGCCGCCCTTAGTGTACAAACCAATCACGTATGTAGATGGGTCCATAAATATTTGGACAGTGGCTCAATTTTCATAATTTTGGCTCTCTACACAACCACAATGGATTTGAAATGAAGAAATGACTACAAGATTGAGGGGTATGTGTTTAGCTTTAATTCTAAGGGTTTAACATAAATATCTTATGAGCCATTTAGGAATGATAGCCATTTTTATACATGCCCCCCACCCCAACCATTTCCAGAAGCTCAAAAGTATTTGGACATTTGACTGACAAGCTGTTCCATTGCCAGGTTTGAGCAGGTCCCTCATTATTTCATTAACTATTAATCAGGTAGGAGGTCTGAAGTTGATTTCAGGGTGGAATCTGCCTTTGGAAGCTGTCACTGTTAACTCTCAGTTTGAGGTCCAAAGAGCTGCCGATGAAAGTACAAACAGGCATGTGCTGATTGACACATTTACAAAACAAAAGACTCTAATGGAGAGGTGCAAAGGGATTTAAGGTGGCCCGGGATTACAACTTTTTTGTAGGCTTCAGGGATTCTAGTGTTTAACCCCTTAAATTAAAGCCGAAAGTCTACACTTCAATCACATAATGATTTCTTCATTTCAGATCCATTACAGTTGGCGCAAATTGCCAAAATTATGAAAACTGCATCACTGTCCAAGTACTTATGGACCTAACTGTTGTTCCTTCTATACAAGCCTCTGGAGGAAGTGTCATGAACTGGGGTTTCTTCCGTTGGTCTGGTTTTAGGCTCAGCAACGTTATGCACCAAAAAATGTGAGCTGAGAGCCCGAGTTTACAGATAGACCAGGTTATCCCATCGATAGACTTTTTCTTCCCTGACAGCATGGCCATATACTCCAGGACAAAAATGCCAAAATTCGCTGGGCTCATATTGTGAAAGAGTGGCTCAGGGGGCAGTAAGAATCACTTCCACACATGAAGTGGCCACCACAGAGTCCTAAACAACCTCATTGAAAGTCTCCAGGATGTAGTGGAGAAGAATTTAGAGATAGGCCAATAAAAAATCTTGGCAAAAAATAAATGCAAATCTGGATGAAAATAGATGTTAAGACATTGCATCATCATCAAAATGATTCCATAATGAATGAGTGAAGCGATAAAAGCTGAAGGCAGTCCAGTGAAATATTAATGTGTGTTTTGGGCCATTATATAATATATATATCTTCTTCTATAATACGCTACTGTGGCTGTTCGTTTGTCTGTCCAGGATTTTAAATCACCTGTAGCTCGCATACCGTTTCACCTATTGACTTGAAATTTGGTACACATATACTATGTAACGTCTACTATCCGCTTTCGGGGTGATGATTTTATTGCTCTTTTTATTTTTATTTTATTTTATTGTAGAATCAACTCTCGGCAGCGCGCAGCAGGGCGGCCATGCGGCGCATGCATACGGGCGCCGTTCTCATTCCCTACCATTCTTGAGGCAGATTGAAGACTTAAGTGCCAGATTAAGTGAAAGATTAAAGAAAATGTACTAAGTAATTGCAACACAAAAACTAACTTAATCAGTTTTAACGTGAAAAGATAAAAGAGAAGCAGCGGGCCGCTAGGGTGGAGAAAAAAAGAGCAGCTCAGGAAGCAGCAAGCACATCAAACTCTGAGCAAACGAATTCTAAACGTACAGAGAAAGAGGAGGAAAACTATGAGTCAAGTGTATTCACTGCATGTTATCGTGCAGTACATAGTTACTGGTATATATATACAGTACTGTGCAAAAGTTTTAAGCAGGTGTGAAAAAATGCTGTAAACAAAGAATGCCATCCATCCATCCATCTTCTTCCGCTTATCTGAGGTTGGGTCGCGGGGGCAGCAGCTTGAGCAGAGATACCCAGACTTCCCTCTCCCCGGCCACTTCTTCTAGCTGTTCCGGGAGAATCCCAAGGCGTTCCCAGGCCAGCCGGGAGACATAGTCCCTCCAGCATGTCCTGGGTCTTCCCCGGGGCCTCCTCCCGGTTGGACGTGCCCGGAACACCTCACCAGGGAGGCGTCCAGGAGGCATCCTGATCACATGCCCGAGCCACCTCATCTGACTCCTCTCGATGCGGAGGAGCAGCGGCTCTACTCTGAGCCCCTCCCAGATGACTGAGCTTCTCACCCTATCTTTAAGGGAGAGCACAGACACCCTGCGGAGGAAACTCATTTCAGCCGCTTGTATTTGCGATCTTGTTCTTTCGGTCACTACCCATAGCTCATGACCATAGGTGAGGGTAGGAACATAGATCGACCGGTAAATTGAGAGCTTTGCCTTACGACTCAGCTCCTTTTTCACCACGACAGACCGATGCAGCGCCCGCATTACTGCGGATGCCGCACCGATCCGCCTGTCGATCTCACACTCTATTCTTCCCTCACTCATGAACAAGACCCCGAGATACTTGAACTCCTCCACTTGAGGCAGGATCTCGCTACCAACCCTAAGAGGGCACGCCACCCTTTTCCGGCTGAGGACCATGGTCTCAGATTTGGAGGTGCTGATTCCCATCCCAGCCGCTTCACACTCAGCTGCAAACCGATCCAGAGAGAGCTGAAGATTACAGCCTGATGAAGCAAACAGGACAACATCATCTGCAAAAAGCAGTGACCCAATCCTGAGTCCACCAAACCGGACCCCCTCAACACCCTGGCTGCGCCTAGAAATTCTGTCCATAAAAGTTATGAACAGAATTGGTGACAAAGGGCAGCCCTCTCACTGGAAATGGGTTCGACTTACTGCCGGCAATGCGGACCAAGCTCTGACACCGGTTGTACAGGGACCAAACAGCTCTTATTAGGGGGTCCGTTACCCCATATTCCCGGAGCACCCCCCCCACAGGATTCCCAGAGGGACACAGTTGAACGCCTTTTCCAAGTCCACAAAACACATGTAGACTGGTTGGGCAAACTCCCATGCACCCTCCAGGACTCTGCTAAGGGTGTAGAGCTGGTCCACTGTTCCGCGACCAGGATGAAAACCACAGTGTTCCTCCTGAATCCGAGGTTCGACTCTCCGACGGACCCTCCTCTCCAGAACCCCCGAATAGACTTTTCCAGGGAGGCTGAGGAGTGTGATCCCTCTGTAGTTGGAACACACCCTCCGGTGCCCTTTCTTAAAGAGGGGGACCACCACCCCAGTCTGCCAATCCAGAGGCACTGTCCCTGATGTCCATGCGATGTTGCAGAGACGTGTCAACCAAGACAGCCCTACAACATCCAGAGCCTTGAGGAACTCCGGGCGTATCTCATCCACCCCCGGGGCCCTGCCACCAAGGAGTTTTTTGACCACCTCGGTGACCTCAGTCCGAGAGATGGGGGAGCCCACCTCTGAGTCCCCAGGCTCTGCTTCCTCATTGGAAGGCATGTTAATGGGATTGAGGAGGTCTTCGAAGTACTCCCCCCACCGACCCACAACGTCCCGAGTCGAGGTCAGCAGCGCACCATCCCCACCATATACAGTGTTGACACTGCACTGCTTCCCCCTCCTGAGACGCCGGACGGTGGACCAGAATCTCCTCGAAGCCGTCCGAAAGTCGTTCTCCATGGCCTCCCCAAACTCCTCCCATGCCCGAGTTTTTGCCTCAGCAACCACTGAAGCCGCATTCCGTTTGGCCTGCCGGTACCTATCAGCTGCCTCCAGAGTCCCACAGGACAAAAGGTACCGGTAGGACTCCTTCTTCAGCTTGACAGCATCCCTCACCGCCGGTGTCCACCAAAGGGTTCGGGGATTGCCGCCACGACAGGCACCGACCACCTTACAGCCACAGCTCCGGTCAGCCGCCTCAACAATAGAGGCACGGAACATGGCCCATTCGGACTCAATGTCCCCCACCTCCCTCGGGACGTGGTCGAAGTTCTGCCAGAGGTGGGAGTTGAAGCTACTTCTGACAGGGGGCTCTGCCAGATGTTCCCAGCAGACCCTTACAACACGTTTGGGCCTACCAGGCCTGACCGACATCGTCCCCCACCATCGAAGCCAACTCAACACCAGGTGGTGATCAGTTGACAGCTCCGCCCCTCTCTTCACCCGAGTGTCCAAGACATGTGGCTGCAAGTCCGACGACACGACCACAAAGTCGATCATCGAACTGAGGCCTAGGGTGTCCTGGTGCCAAGTGCGCATATGAACACCCCTATGCTTGAACATGGTGTTCGTTATGGACAATCCGTGACGAGCACAGAAGTCCAATAACAAAACACCACTCGGGTTCAGATCAGGGGGGCCATTCCTCCCAATCACACCCTTCCAGGTCTCACTGTCATTGCCCACGTGAGCATTGAAGTCTCCCAGCAGTACGAGGGAGTCCCCAGAAGGTATGCCCTCTAGCACCCCCTCCAGGGACTCCAAAAAGGGTGGGTACTGCAAACTGCTGTTCGGTGCATACGCACAAACAACAGTTAGGACCCGTCCCCCCACCCGAAGGCGGAGGAAGGCTACCCTCTAGTCCACCGGGGTAAACACCAATGTATAGGCTCCAAGTCGGGGGGCAATAAGTATGCCCACACCCTCTCGGCGCCTCTCACTGGGGGCAACTCCAGAGTGGTACAGAGTCCAGCCCCTCTCAAGGAGATTGGTTCCAGAGTCCAAGCTGTGCGTCGAGGTGAGCCCGACTATATCTAGCCGGAACCTCTCAACTTTGCGCACTAGCTCAGGCTCCTTCCCCTTCAGAGAGGTGACATTCCACGTCCCAAGAGCCAGCTTCTATAGCCGAGGATCGGACCGCCAAGGTCCCTGCCTTCGGCCACCACCTAACTCACACTGCACCCGACCTCCTTGGTCCTTCCCATAGGTGGTGAGCCCATGGGAAGGGGGACCCACGTTGACTCTTCGGGCTGTGCCCGGCCGAGCCCCATGGGTGCAAGTCCGGCCACCAGGCACTCGCCATCGAGCCCCACCTCCAGGCCTGGCTCCAGAGGGGGGCCCCAGGCAAGGGAAAACGCCGTCCAAAGTTTTTAGTCATCATAGGAGGTTGTTTTGAACCGCACTTTGTCTCATCCCTCACCTAGGACCAGTTTGCCTTGGGTGGCCCTACCAGGGGCATAAAGCCCCGGACAACAGAGCTCCTAGGATCACTGGGACATGCAAACTCCTCCACCACGATAAGGTGGTGGTTCGAGGAGGAGCAAAGAATGCTTTCAGAAATATAAATAATGATTGTTTATTGTTATCAATTTACAAAATGCAAAGTGAGCGGACAAAAGAAAAATCTAAATCAAATCAATATTTGTTGTTATCACCTTTTGCCTTCAAACCAGCATCAATTCTTATAGGTCCACTTGCACAAAGTCAGGGATTTTGTAGGATTCT
This sequence comes from Erpetoichthys calabaricus, assembly GCF_900747795.2. Taxonomy (NCBI): domain Eukaryota; kingdom Metazoa; phylum Chordata; class Cladistia; order Polypteriformes; family Polypteridae; genus Erpetoichthys; species Erpetoichthys calabaricus. The sequence goes on from NC_041395.2 coordinate 13,277,561, forward strand.
AGTCAGGTGTATGATCAACCAATTCTACCAAACAGGTGCTAATGATCATCAATGTCATACGTAGGTTGAAACACAGTCATTAACTGAAACAGAAACAGCTGTGTAGGAGGCTTCAAACTGGGTGAGGAACAGCCAAACTCTGCTACCAAGGTGAGGCTGTGGAAGACAGTTTCATATCATGGCAAGATTGAGCACAGCAACAAGACACAAGGTAGATCTACTGCATCAGCAAGGTCTCTCCCAGACAAAGATTTCAAAGCAGACTGGGGATTCAAGATGTGCTGTTCAAGCTCTTTTGAAGAAGCACCAAAAGAAACGGGCAACGTTGAGGATCATAGACGCAGTGGTTGGCCAAGGAAACTTAGTGCAGCAGATGAAAGACACATCAAGCTTATTACCCTTCGAAATCGGAAGATGTCCAGCAGTGCCATCAGCTCAGAACTGGCAGAAACCAGTGGGACCCAGGTACACCCATCTACTGAAGTCTGGCCAGAAGTGGTCTTCATGGAAGAGTTGCAGCCAAAAAGCCATACCTTCTCCTTGGAAACAAGGCCAAGCGACTCAAGTATGCATGAAAACAAAGGAAAAATGGCAGCAGGTGCTCTGGACTGATGAGTCAAAATTTGAAATATTTGGCTGTAGCAGAAGGCAGTTTGTTCGTCAAAGGGCTGAAGAGCGGTACAATAATGAGTGTCTGCAGGCAACAGTGAAGCATGGTAGAGGTTCCTTGAACATTTGGGGCTGCATTTTTGCAAATGGAGTAGGAGATTTGGTCAGGATTAATGGTGTTCTCAATGCTGAGAAATACAGGCAGATACTTATCCATCATGCAATACCATCAGGGAGGTGTATGATTGGCCTCAAATTTACTCTGCAGCAGGACAACGACCCCAAACATACAGCCAAAGTCATTAAGAACTATCTTCAGCGTAAAGAAGAACAAGAAGTCCTGGAAGTGATGGTATTGCCCCTACAGAGCCCTGATCTCAACATCATTGAGTGTGTCTGGGATTACATAAAGAGACAGAAGGATGTGAGGAAGCCTACATCCACAGAAGATCTGGGGTTAGTTCTCCAAGATGTTTGGAACAACCTACCAGCCGAGTTCCTTCAAAAACTGTGTGCAAGTGTACCTAGGAGAATTGATGCTGTTGTGAAGGCAAAGGGTGGTCACACCAAATATTGATTTGATTTAGATTTCTCTTTTGTTCATTCACTGCATTTTGTTGATTGATGAAAATAAATGATTAACACTTCCATTTTTGAAAGCATTCTTTGTTTACAGCATTTTTTCACACCTGCACGGTACTATATATATATATATATATATATATATATATAATATATACATACATACCGTATACAAATTTTCAGTCAGATTCAAATCCAGACTCTAGCTAGGCCACTGCAAAACTTGGATCTTCTTTTTGTCAAACCATACTTTATTTACGTTTGCACAGTGTTTCAGGTCATTGTCCTGCTGAAAGTGGTAACGTCATCCGAGTCCCAATTTCATGGCTGACGTTTGAAGGTTTTCTTCCAAAATCTGGATATACTTCTTACTCTCCATTCTTCCTTCAAAACGGACAAGCTAGCCAGTGCCTGCCCTAGAGAAGCAGCCCCAAAACATGATGCTTCCCCCCCACCACCACCACGCTTGATTGTAGGTATGGTGTTTGCCAGATCATTGGCAGCCCCTTCCATCCGCCAGACAAACGCCTTTGTGTTGAGGTCAAAAAATTCAATTTTTGACCTAGGCCACTTCACTATGCTTGCAGTTGTCCTCCACTTCGCTATGATGGCCTTCAACAGTGGACACACTGAGGCTAAGGAGCTTGGCAATCTCCTTGGCACCATTGACATCTTGAAACTTCTTAGTGGTTCTCAAGTTATTAGAAAGTTCCCTTGTCTTCATTTTTGTCAGGTTTTGAGGTTTCACCACATAAGCCAGTTGTACTGATTTTTCAATTGTATGTTCCTAAGTACTGGCCTAAATAATCACTTCTAGACCAGTAAACAAGCTAGAGGATTAATTGCTTGATTGTTTACACCTGTTACACATGCATTGTTAACAATCATACAGTCTCCAAGCTATTAGGGTTCCAGTATTTATTCAACAACAGATTTCACTGATATATTATCGTTGCAGCATAATTTGGTTTTCAGGATTTTTTTAGTGAAAATTTATTGTCCAATAGGCCCACATTTACAGTATATGTAACAGTATAAAACCAAAGATGCATTTTCAAAGAAAAATATTACAGGAAATGTAAACTTTGTCTACTGTGTTGAATACTTTTCCAACCCACTGTATATATATAAATATGGGTGTGTGTGTCTTTCTGCACAATATAACAATTAATGTTTCATTCTCTTATTTTCATATGCTGATGGGACCCAGATTTATCTTACCACGGATTTGAACTTTTGCATCAGTACTGCCGTGATGATTGTTATTCCTTCACATGCCATTTATGATCATGGTGTTTGATTTGACTCATCGCTTATCTTCAAACTCCACATAAGTTCTCTAACTAAAATGACTTTTTTTCTTCGCAGTAACATTGCTTGCTTTTGCACGTTACTCAACCAGAAAGACGCTGTGGTGCCCGGCCGGGACGCCCAGGAGGAGTGGAGGAGGGCTTGTGCCTCCTCCAGGACACGAGGGGGCGTCCTCCCTGGTGGCTTTGGGGACCACGGGTACGGAGCTTGGAAGCTCAACCCTGTAGGGGCCCGTGGTCACCGTCAGGGGGCGCCCCGATGCCCTGGGAACATTGGCCCTCAGTACTTCCGCCACACCGGGAAGTACTGGGGGGAAGAGACTTGAGGGAACCCGAAGGACTTCCGGCTTCACCTTGTGAGCTTCCGCCACACAGGGGTGTGGCTACAGAGGTCCTGAGGATGCACCTGGAGCCCATCCGGGGCACATAAAAGGGGCCGCCTCCCTCCAGTCAGGAGCGAGAGTCGGGAGGAAGAAGACGAAGCGTGGTGGAGAGGAGTGGAGGCGGACCAAAAGACATTGAAGGCATTGTGTTGTGGCCAGGACTGAAAAATGGGTTTTGTGCACTTTATTGGATTTTATTATGAATAATAAACGTGTGGTGGACTTTAATATGGTGTCCGTCTGTCTGTGTCTGGGCAGCTTATCACAACGCCTACACTCAGTCTCTTACTTTTATTACTGTACTTCCCCAAATCGAATAGTATAATTCCTTCTTCACTGGTATCTCATCTTAAACACTCACGACACTTCAGTTTATTCCAAATGCAGGCACAGCAGTTCTTACACTTACAAGGCATACAGATGACTCCACTCTTAGTCTCTGTCAGCTGGCTTCTAATTTCATCATATATGAAATGCAAAATTCTGTTTGCTACCTTCAAAGTCCTGCATGGTCAAGCTCCCATTTATGTCATTCAGCGCCGTTACTCTTTCAAACTTCCACATGCACTCAGAGTCTCTTTAATTTTTATTCAATCTGTTTGCTGTCTTGTGAATTTTATTATGTGCATTCTGTGATGTTAAATATGTTTTTAGTTTTTTGTGTATTATTTCTTTTTTCTTTTTATTATTTTATATCATTGTTGATTAAGCATCTGTTAACTCTGGGACAGCTTAAAGGCTCCGGTGGTGGTAATTCCTTGCCGATCCACAGAGTGTTATCACCTCTTCTCTTCCTCCCTCTGCAATCTGGATGATTGACAGCCTGACCACCTCTGACATCACTTCCGGTGTCTATCCAGCTGGCCCCGCCTCTTCCTGCCTGGCCTATATTTAGCCAGAAATGTCACCATTTGGGCAGTCAACTTTTAGATTTGTGTTTATAGAGAAAAGCACTTTATTATTTTGAATTTGCAATATACGGAGTCACAGTGTTTCTCTAAACATTTATTTCCCTTTGTCCTGTTTTACACTCTTTATATTTTATTATATGTAGCTGCATGTCCTGCCCTCCATGAAAAAAGGTTAATATTTGACGGGTGCACAGCACTTATGGCTGTAAGCTGATAGGGAAAAATAAAATCATAATCCACACTGCGGTGGGTTGGCACCCTGCCCAGGATTGGTTCCTGCCTTGTGCCCTGTGTTGGCTGGGATTGGCTCCAGCAGACCCCCGTGACCCTGTGTTTGGATTCAGCGGGTTGGAAAATGGATGGATGGATGGAAGTTCCACACTCTTAAAAATAGTGGTTCTTAAATGATATTTTCTTGGGTTGTGTTGTTCTTCATTGAACTTTTGTTTGACAAAGATGATTTTTTTTTTTTAATTTTGAAACGGTTCCTAATATGTGGATGAAACAGAAATTTTTACTACCTAGTAGACAACCTAGCAGGACACCTCACATTTTAAAATCATGAGCTCTTTTCAATTTTCCCTTAATTTATGGTTATATATGGACCCTGTTATGGATCTAAAAGGCTCATTCTGAAATCTTAATGTGAATGTTTCCTTTGGGAACCAAAACATGGTAGCCCTATGGTATTACTCCAAAGAACCACTCTGGCACCTTAATTTTGAAGAGTATACTTCAGCAGTTTCCCAACATAAGGTTCTGCAGACTCCAGAAATACAGAAAGTACAAGAATTTTATTTACCAAAGACATCTTTTGGAGAACACTTCGCACTTACATATAATCACAAGTGTGCTAAAAATCCTTTGTTAGACAAAGTCATGGTAAGTCAACCTATTCATACCCCGCATTGCAGCATACAGTGCCAAGAAATAACATTCCCCAGGACCGCAGTGCAAAATATACATGAGCACAGGACAAATGCAAGACAGATAAAGAACTATACTATACTATAAAAATATAAATAAATAATAGGCAAGTGAATAGATAGTGATAATTTGAAATAGCGATAAATAAATAAAACAACCATAATAATGTGTAATAAATAGGCAATTAATGATGAACAATAGATATTTTGCTGAATAATTTAAATACTGAGATGCATACTTGATATCATTTTCATGATGATAGGAGTTAAAGCATGTTATTAAACGTGGGAACACGGTGGCGCAGTGATAGTGACGAGCTGGCACTCCGTCTAGAGATTGTTCCTGCCTTTCGTAAGATGCTTGCTGCGCCGTGCACGACTTTCGATGAAATAATTTACTGTAGCAGTACTGTCTCTTTAAAATGTACTAACCACCAATTCTTGTCTTTCCTTTTCTTTCTCCAAGTAACCAATTGCCACACAATCATTTCTGCAATAGATGTTAAGCCATCTGTAAGCTCAGAACGCCAATTCTTCAAATCTTTTAAGGAACATTGAAATATCTTCATAGTACGTGTTTAATTATTATATCCATCTATTCTTCCAGTGTCACGCCAACCCCAGCAAGAATACAGCACGAGGCAGAAACAATTCCTGAACTAGCTAGCGCTGCGCCACCGTGTCCTCACATGTTTAATTATTAATAATATAGATTATTTAAATGATGTTAACATTTTATCTGTATAATGTAATAAACATATTTTGCTGTATTTCATCTTAAAAATGATATTGTCATCATGTGTAAATACGCGCTTTATAAAGTGGCTCAGGTTGTGCAATATTATAACTGTATTGCAAGTTTACAGTGAGGTGATTGTACTTATAAGTACAAACAGTTCTACAAGGAGCACTTGATGGACTGATTAAGTGCATTTATAGATCTTGGGATGAAACTGTTTCTGAACCGCGAGGTCCGTACAGGAAAGGCTCTGAAGTGTTTGTCGTATGGGAGCAGTTCAAATGGACAGCATGGCTGAGGCAGCGTGTGCTTGATGCTGTATTCCGATCAACTGCTGTAGAGCTGTGATTCCACACTCAGATACAGTCAGATAAATACTTGAGAGTAACAATGCTAAAGCAGCCATGGTATTTGGAATAGTTTGGCCATTCCATGGACCATTATATTTTTAGAGGTTAATTACAATCAGATGCCTTAAACTAATAAACAATTTCCACTTAATTTCAGTGTATATGATAAAGCCGCGTCAGGGATGTGGATCTAAAAAAGAAAGGGAAACCACAAAGCACTGCTTTGACGCTGGGTGCCACCAGTTTGCAAAACCGAGCGGAGAACTTGCGTACACCAAGGATTGAGCTGGCATGAAAATGTGTGTGGCTTTATATCCAGTTTAGGTTTTATACATCGCGATATGAGCGTGGAAATGGGTGTACACAACATTTTTGTGCGTACAAACCGTTTATACAGTACATGAGGCCCCTTGTGATCTGATTAATGTGTGATTTAAAATTCAGATCAGAGTCAATAGTTACCCCTAAATTCTTTACCACTGTCTTGATGTTTAGGCCTAATGGATCAAGTTTATTTCTAATACGCTCATTATATCCATTTTTGCCAATCACTAAGATTTCTCTTTTCTCCTTATTTAGTTTGAATAACAACCATTAGGGAAAATAACGAATGTAAGCGTCTTGAACATGGGAAAGACACCATATAAATATTATTATTATTATTATTATAAGGACGAGAACTTTTAGACTCCCAGAGAAATACACATGCGCTTTTTACACCTTATTCATATTTCTATGCAGACTTTGTTTACTGTTAGATTTGTTCCTAACAAATCAGTTTATTCCACACTGTAGAAAATATTGCTGCCCTAATTCTTTTCATTTTCATTATGATATAACCCAGCAATGTCAGATTCAATGTCATTAGTTTGTTGTTTTTTTTCCATTCTCCCCAGAGGCAGAATCGTTTCATATTGGCTTAGATATTTAAAGTGCAGATATCCTTCTTTTATTCATGACAATGCATCTTATATTATAGACTCTGTAGCTTAAAACACAAATTGTTTGATGCATTTCAATAAATGATAATTGTATTTTGATGCCACATGATCTTTTTCAGGGGAAAAGGAAGGAAGACGGAAAGGTCTGGCAAAAAATTAATTGAAATTCTAAAAACATTGTTTGCATTATGCATTTCTACAATGCCGGAGAAGCAACACAACAATAACATTTTATTGGGAAAATTAAAATGTAAATGTTTGTGATTTATGCAGCTGTGGCGACCATATTCCGTTCTACAACTGACTGGAGTAATGTTATTGAGCTCACATTCCTCAAGGTTGCTCTTTAGATGTGTTCAGAAAGAGGTTCTGGTTGGGCTTTACAGTATGTCTCGTACTGTAGATAAGGCGGCACATCTAAAAAGCTTCCCTTAAGCAGCGGAATGGGCTTTTCTGTGAGGATGCTCTGCAGGCCGAATTAAAAAAATGGTTTGTCCTTGCCAGTGTTGTACCGCCTGAATATTTTTTATGGTAAGTGAGCCATAAAAATTGTTGTTATCATGTGATTTATGTGATGACTTATACTGTGAAGCTTTTATCTAGAAGAATGTTTTATAAATGCCGTCCTCCAAAATTTCATCCCCTGCCTGGAAAAGACTTGAGTGAAAGAAATCTCATTCGCTAAATCCGCCAATGCATACATTGAGAAGTATGGCGATGGCAGATGTTGGGATGATCACAATCCTTCATCTGATCCTAGGATAGCAAAAAGGGTAATGAGGCAGATCCAAGTTCACTGTAGGCCTTTAAGATAAATTAGTGCAAGATTGAGCAGAACAAGGGCAAGAACAGGAGTTTTAGTGAGCAGTCAGCATGGGTTCAGACGAGGGAGGTGGAACATGCTGGGGGAAGGAGCAAAAAGATACAATGAGAGTGGTGCACATGATATTATATATCTTGACTTTCAGAAAGCTTTTGACAAGGTGTCCCATGAGAGACTGGGCATCAAAATAAAAGAAATGTCAGTTCAGTGTGTGGCGTGTAGGTTGGCTCAGACACAGGAAGCAGAGGGTGATGGTGTGAGGAACCTCACCAGAATTGGCCGATGTTAAGAGTGGTGTGCAGCAGGGGTCAGTGTGGGGCCACTGCTATTTTTAATATCTATAAATGATTTAGATAGGAATATAAATAACAAGCTGGTTAAGTTTGCAGATGATACCAAGATAGGTGGATTGGTAGATAATCGAGAATGAATCATCACAGATGGACTTGGACAGCAGACAGGCTTGGGCAGATTTGTGGCAGATGAAATTTAATGTCAGTAAATGTAAAGTATTACATGTAGGAAGTGAAAATGTTAGGTTTGAATGCACAATGGGAGATTCAAAACTCGATAGTACGAACCTCTCATGAGAAGGACTAAGGAGTCATAGTGAACTTGACACTATCAAATTCCATTTAGTGTGCTGAAGCCAATAAGGAGGACAGAACATTAGGTTATGTAGTGTCCTGATGTGTAGAGTACAAGTCCAAGGAGGTTCTGCTAAACCCATGAGTGATGTTCATTCTTTTGTTACTTTGCTGGCGCTCACATCTCTGGTAGATCCACAACATTATTGTCATTGAAGATTCCTGGGCACCCTACGTAAAGAGCAGGGTGCATCTCAATGTCCTGGCTAAACTGTCTTCCATAACCGAGTCATTCTGGGCCCCTAATCATTACCTGTCCCTTAGTAGCTAACTATCTCTTTCATCCCTTAAATACCTCATAGCTCATGTGAAGTGACCGTACTTTCCCAAAATGGCTGCCATCGCTTTATCCAGGTGCGTTCAGGGGCAACTGGATGACAGACAACTCGGCGAAAGAGAACTCAGCGAAAAGACAACTCAGTGAAAAGACAACTCGGCGAAAAGACAACTCAGCGATATCCTTTGCCAGTTAGGTAATAGTTAGGTTCAAAGAGATTTTTTAATGATATTTAAATGACAACGTAGGGCACCGGAAAATCCACAGAATCACCTGCTTTATGAGAGTCCCAATACGCTGAGAGTAAAGATATCCCTTAAGCCGTACTCGCAGGTCACCTTTTGTATTCTAAATAACGTTGTCATACGATTATAATCAATACAATTTATATAAAGGATTAGCAATTTTGGTTGCCGAAGATAATGTAAGATAGAGTTTGTTCCATCTGCAGAATAAAGTTCATTCGTCAATTATATAAATTTATTTTCAACATTTTAAATCACGTTGTCATTTAAATATAATTAAAGGATCTCTTTGAACCTAACTATTACCTAACTCAGCGGTTCTCAAACTGTGGGGCGCGAAGTAACAAAAAAGGGAGCGCGAATGTTGCCATATGTGGCGTAATTTCGCTATTCGTAGGGAAATTTTTTACTTTTAGCAGTGTATAGGCAGCAAAAAATATAGGCGTAAATTTTATTAGGGTTTCAAAAAAACGTTAGGGGGGCGCGATTAAAACTGTTATGAAAACTCGGGTCGCAAATACTTAACGGTTGAGAAATGCTGACCTAACTGGTAAAGGATGTCGGCGAGTTGTATTTCACCAAGTTGGCTTTCGCTGAGTTGTCTTTTCGTAAGGTTGTCTTTTGCCGAGTTGTCTTTTTGCCGGGTTGTCTTTCGCCGAGTTTTCTTTTCGCCGAGTTGACTGTCACCCAGTTGCCACCGAACCACCCAGGTGGGTGCTACACATGGATGGTGGTTGAAGTGGCTCCCCATTCCTATGAAAAGGGCTTTGAGCAGTGAGAAAAGCGCTATATAAATGTAAAGAATTATTAAATGTAAAGAATTATTATTAATGTTAATTAATATGGGGTTTTAATACAATAAAAAACATAACATTTAATGTTTAACTACTTAACAGATGTTGACTTTCTTTCACTTATAAACAATATAGTAAAATGTACTATTTACCTCTGCTAAATCACATGTATCAATGAAAGTGCTGTTCGATTCTTGTGATAAAATGTGTTTTTGTGTAGAAATCGATGATAATCAAGACATAGGTGGAATACATCATATAAAGTTTGAACAGATATAAATGAGATTTCCAGAGGAATTGGTCTGTATTGTTTTGATATAAACAAATTGAAAGAGCAAAGATTACATATAGTATGATATTGGAATGATTCAATAAGCCACATTGAACTCAAATCTATAACATCTACGCAACACATGAAGAGTTTTACTGTGTGCATTGAAAATGGATTTTTTGCACATCATGCATACAAACTGTGGCTTCCTGTTCTTTTTGGGTCCACAAGCTTCTCAGTGTTACCTTTAGCTGCTACTGCCAGCAGAGCACAATCATGAAATGCTGGACAGTTCTAGTCTACTAATGCAACTTATAAGTGTCTGTCTTCCTCTCAAAAATATATATATAAAAACACACACACACACACACACACACACACACATATATATATATATATATATATATACTAGCCATGTGCACCCAACTACGTTGCACGTGTTAAAGTTGTCTGTGAAGGGCTCCCTGTTTAAACACGGCTGCCAGTCGTGAACTGGGCCCTTCATCGCACAGCATTATGATTTTTTATAAGGGAAACAAAATTACAAAAGAAAACCCTTGGACATTGATTCGATAGTAACGGCCTACTCGGAATCACTGTCCGAATAGTAATTATGTGGTGGTGGAGGAGCATTTCTGCTTCTCTCCGTTCACAGTCCGTCTCGTTTTCATGACGCTGTCGTTTCCTCTCACGATCTCTTCTCAACCTGTTTCCAATCTCGCAGGTTGCTTTGCGGCAATCCAAAGAGTAAGGAAGAACCAATGCTTCTTTCTTGAACTCCAAACGCCGACTGATGGAAAATCACAGAAGTGTGTCCGACTTATATACTCTGACTGCCGACTCCAAGAAGTGGGTGAACATTCGATTTGGACGAAGTGCTGCCAACGACGGTCGATAGAAACACAAAAAACCACAGTCTCGACAACGAAGCAGGTGTCGACGCCAGATCTAAACACAAAGAGTGGTATCGACAGTGTTTGTAAACAAAAGTAACAACCAAGGTGTTTTGTATTCAGCCAGTACAAACAGCACGTAGTCTCCTTTAGTTCAATCGTCTTTAATCACCACACTCCAACCTCATCCAACGATCCTCCCCCTCACTTCCTCTCCCCTCCATCACTACTGCCCTCTACTGAACACAGCAGGAACACCACACAAGGCAGTGAATTCGTGGACAAACAAAGATCAAGATCCAAATGAAGATTATATATAAAGATACATACATATATATATATATATATATATATATATATATATATATATATATATATATATATATATATATATATATATATATATATATATATATATATATATATATACACACATATATTTATATACACTGTTCAAAAAAATTAAAGGAACACTTTGAAAACACATCAGATCTCAATGGGAAAAAAAATCCTGCTGGCTATCTCTACTGATATGGACTGACATGGTGATGTGTTAGGAACGAAAGGATGGAGATGAAAATGATCAACTGACAGAGGGCTGAATTCAAAGACACCCCGAAAATCAAAGGGAAAAAATGATGCAGCAGGCGAGTCCATTTTGCCAAAATTTCATTGCAGCAAATCCAAATCGTACGCAGTAGTTTGTATGCCCCCGCCCACGTGCTTGTATGCATCCCTGACAACGTCCTAATGAGACGACGGATGGTGTCCTGGAGGATCTCTTCCCAGATCTGGACCAGGGCATCACTGAACTCCTGGACAGTCTGAGGCGTCGGATGGACCGAAACATAATGTCCCACCTAGAGGTGTTTTATTAGATTGAGGTCAGGCGAGCGCAGGGGCCAGTCAATGGTATCAATTAATTCATCCTCAGGAACTGCCTGCATACTCTCGACACATTGTTGTGCACCAGGAGGAACCCAGGAGCCACTGCACCAGCATAGGGTGTGACAATGGGTCCAAGGATTTCATCCCGATACCTAATGGCAGTCAAGGTGCCGTTGTCTAGCCTGTAGAGGTCTGTGCGTCCCTCCATGGATATGCCTCCCCAGATATACCATCACTGACCCACCACCAAACCAGTCATGTTCCAGGAACCATTACGTTCTCCACGGCTTCTCCAGACCCTTTCAAGTCTGTCACATGTGCTGCTCTCCTCTGAGAAAAGCACAGGGCGCCAGTGGTGGACCTGCCAATTCTGGCATTCTATGGAAAATGCTAATCGAGCTCCATGGTGCCCACTAGAAGACCCTCATGAAGTCTGTTTCTGATTGTTTAGTCAGAGACATTCACACCAGTGGCCTGCTTGCTGGAGGTCATTTTGTAGGCTCTGCCAGTGCTCATCCTGTTCCTCCTTGCCCAAAGGAGCAGATACCGCTGGGTCCTGCTTATGGCTTACGGACCTTCTATGAGGGGCCTTATCCAGCTCTCCTAGAGGAACTGCCTGTCTGTCTCCCGAAATCTCCTCCATGCCCTTGAGACTGTGCTGGGAGACACAGCAAACCTTCTGGCAATGCCACGTATTGATGTGCCATCCTGGAGAAGTTGGACTACTTGTGCCAGCTCTGTGGTGTCCAAGTATGGCCTCATGCTACCAGTAGTGACACTGACTGTAGCCAAATGCAAAACGAGTGACAAAATAGATGAGGAGTGAAAAATGTCAGTGGCCTCCCTCCACCTGTTAAACCATTCATTACTGTTTTGGGGGTCGTCTCATTGTTGCCCCTCTAGTGCACCAACACAGCTAAAAATGATGAACAAGCCCCTCTGCTACTTAACTGAGCAGATCGATAGCCTAGAAGTTTCATTGACTTGATGCCGTACTCTCATTAAAAAGGGTTCCTTTAATTTTTTTGAGCAATATATATATATATTTGTCTTTAGTTCTAGTGGTGGGCTTTGTTTGCATGAAAGCTGACAACATGTGAATGCTCAGTCAGAATTCAATAACGAGAAATAAGGAACATGGGATGTCTTGGTCCTCACAAAGAGAAGAGAAGCTCCTCTGTGTCATATCATTTCTTTTATATGCCACAACAGAATGGAAGAAAAGAAAAAAAAGGGCTGGGATTGTGATTGAAGTCGCCATAACGGTTAACCCTTTGTTCAACATCCGCTCCATCAGGCAGCACGCTACTGCCTGTCAGAAGAAGGGCGAGCATGACGGTGACGCAAAGTTAATAGGCCCAGCGAGTTCCTATCATGCAAGTCGACATGGTCAGCTGTCGGCAAGTCTGACATACCCTCCAAGCAGAAACTGAATCATGTGACATGGACCTTAAGACACTGTGAAGGGATTATATCACTCTGGTGGCCTTATAGCATGCGGGAATTCATCGGCAGTATCTGGAGATCATTGCTGAGGTTACGAAAAGGTGAACATAAAATGAGAAAAATGTCCTTTAAATTAAGGGGCCGCACTTACTGAACTGACACGTTTGAGTCAAAGTCCTTTTATGTGAATGGAGTTTTTCTCAGAAAGCAAATACGTTCATCCTACTTCTGCATTTTTCATTAAAATCAAAGCTTTGCCCTTATGTTGAACATTTTGTTTTTAATTTGAAAGATTATTTCTATGCATGGGATTATAACTCTTAATTGAAATACAGTATGATGCAGGGAAGGGTTGAATGCTTTCCCTACCTCCTGCGATGCCTTGACAAGTAATTACATTAATTAGACCTGGAGAGTGAGGAAATTTTGCAAAGTAATTCTGTTCCATTCATTCCTAACAGCTGCAGGACCAAATCAATGCGTTCACAGTTGGTTCATTAGTTTGTTTTTCTTTGGTCTTAATGATAAAATCAAATAATTAAAGGGCCCTAATGTCTGCTTTTAATGTGTTATATGACATGTAAATCACTGAATAGAAGTTAAAAATGAAAAATGAATTTTGTGTCTCACACTCTGCCATGGCATTTTTAGCATTTAGGTGGTTTACTGTGTTCTTCCTCTTCATCTTTTCCCACTTCTATGTGGGGTTGATGTGCTTGATCAGCCTTCTCCATGCAGCTCGGTCCTCCACCTCCTCCCCAGTCAGATCCTTTTCCTTCAGATCTTCTTTTACTTTATCCATCCATGTCCACTTTGGTCTCCCTCGTTTTCTCTTCCCCTGTACCTCCATTCCCATCACTCTTTTGCCCACAGCTTCCTTCTCTGTCCTCATCACACATCCATAACACTTCAACCTTCTTTCCTGTACTTTCTCAGGTATTTCTCCCACTTTCATTGTCCCTCTGATTGTCTCATTTCTTTTCTGTTCACACATCCTTCTCCTCTGTGAAAGATAGAGGCACTGTCGACCCCTTGAACCCTCAAACCAGACGTCAGACACTATATAAAAGTCCAAATATTGAATTTATTATAATAATAATGTGCACAAAGCACCCTCTTCTCCACAATACTTAATAAATCAATAATGAAATAATCAATAATCACAATCCTCCACTCCCAGACGCGTTGCCACCCTTCCACCCAGCTTAGCTCTTCATCTGGGATTTCCCATAGTCTTTTTATATTCCCTGACCCGGAAGTGTTTCCAATCCCTCAGTCCATGTGATCTCCTATCACTTCTGGGTCAGATAAAAATCCTCTTCTTCATCCCAGAAGCACGTCATTTCCCTTGTCGCTTTGCCTATGACGTACTTCCAGGTTATAGGGCATGTAGAATTCCCTGGGCCTCCCTACAGCGTCTCTTGGAGGTCCCCATGGTATGCAGCAGGGCTGGTTGTAAAAACTACAAGGTCCATGAGGCCCTGCTGGAATTTGGGGAACCTCTATGCCGCAGGGAGAGCTCCATCTGGTGGCCTGGTGGTGTTGGCCAGGATGACAGGCTGGCCATCCCTCACACCTCATTCTCATTTCTCCACCATTTGACTTCTTCTCCTGCACTCCACTTCACTGCTCATGTCTGGTCTTGCCAGTCTTAAACCCCTGACCTTTAACCATCATCTTAATTCAGTGATCACACACCACTCCTGATACCTTTTTCTAATTTTTCCATCTACGCTGCACTCTGCGGATAATGTCTGCATTTAGTTTTCCATCTTGAATCCCACTAATCCTAGATACAGTGGAACCTTGGGTCACGAACGTCTTGGAACGGGTTACGACCAAAAAGTTTGCCAAACTTTTGCATCTATTCACAACCACATACTCGGGTGACGAACAAGCGAGTTTCCCTTCCGTTTCGTACGCGCCGATGATTTCCGCACATGTTCAGTCTCTCCCTGTGCATTCGCTGTGAACACTTTGTGCTCTATTGCGTTTCCCTTCTGGTTCGTGTACGCCGTTGATTTACGCACGTGTTCAGTCTCTCCCTGTACAGTACATTGTTCTCGCTCAGACGTGCATCACGCAGAGGGACTTTACCTCAAAACTGTAACCTCCTCTCCACCCAGCTTCCTGCTCACTTCCTACATGCCAGAACTCGACTCATGCAAGGTTAGTTTTCTTGGTTGTTTATGGTTAGTTTTTGTATAAATTAAGGATTTTTCAAATGTTCATTTTTTTCCCTGTGCTTAAAAACTCATTAAAAAAAGTGTTTACAGTGAGCGGTACGTAAGGCTGTAGTGTGAACTTTTGCAATGTTAGTTTTCTCTGTTCAAGGTTTTCTCAGTGTTATTCAATGTTTTTACATTTAATTTACTATTACACTGTGCATTCTATGGTATAATTAACTATTTTTGTGCTTAAAAATCTTTAAAAAAATATATTTACATACAGCTCGTATGGTCTGGAACGGATTAATTGTATTTACATACAATCCTATGGGGGAAATTACTTCGGGTCATGACCAAATTGGGTTGCGACCAGACTTTTGGAACGAATTACGGTTGTGACCTGAGGTTCCACTGTATTTAAATGTCTCCACTCATTTCAATAGCTCTCTCTGCAGGCTAACTTCTTAATCCTGGTCACCATTAATCCTCATATATTTGGTCTTCTTTCTATTTATCAACCTTTATCCTTCAAAGCCCTTCTCCATTCTTCCAAATTCCCCTCCAGTTCCTCTTTACTGGTTTTACACGCAATGTCATCAGCACAAAGCCTGCACTGGGGTGATTGTTTTTTTCCCCCCCAACTCAACACATCCATAAGCAGATCAAAGAGGTAAGGACTTTATGAAGATCCCTGGTGCAGACCTCTTCTAACTGGGATCCCACCTGTTACCCCAACTCTGCTTTTAACCTGAGTCCTCTTCACCTTAATTCTTCAATCACACAATACTCCTGACACCTTCTTCCAATTATTCCATCCACACTGCACTCTGTGGGTTATCTCTGCATCTAGTTTGTCCTCTTGCCCTACCCATGATCCCAGATTTTGAAATTTATAAACTCTTTTCAATAGCTGTCCTTGCAGACTAACTTTATGATCACCATTAAACCTCATGTATTCTCCCTTGTTCTTCCCATTTATCTTCAATCCTCTTTCTTCTACATACTTCCAGTGGGAGTTCATTGTGTTGATGGGTGCAAAAAATGGCTCAGACACAGGAAGCAGAGGAATCATAGTGTGAGGAGCCTTATCAGAATTGGCTGACATTAACAGTGGTGTCCAGCAGAGGTCAGTGTTAGGGCCGCTGCTATTTTTTAATACATATATATGATTAGCTTTCCCCCGCGGCTCAGCCCACGTAGTAGTGAAACAGGACAAAATTTAAAACGTTGACACTGTTTTTGATTGTCAACCATTGGCACCATATCTAAGCGTGTTCAGCTCTGACAGGAGAGCGTCCCCCACGTAGGGAGAAAAGCACGTAGCTATGATATCTCCGTTAATTAGCAGCTACTCTCTAAAACACACATACAGTACTGTGCAAAAGTTTTAGGCAGGTGTGAAAAAATGCTGTAAACAAAGAATGCTTTCAGAAATGGAAGTGTTAATCATTTATTTTCATCAATCAACAAAATGCAGTGAATGAACAGAAGAGAAATCTAAATCAAATCAATATTTGGTGTGACCACTCTTTGCCTTCAAACCAGCATCAATTCTTCTAGGTATACTTGCACACAGTTTTTGAAGGAACTCGGCTGGTAGGTTGTTCCAAACATCTTGGAGAACTAACCACAGATCTTCTGTGGATGTAGGCTTCCTCACATCCTTCTGTCTCTTTATGTAATCCCAGACACACTCGATGATGTTGAGATCAGGGCTCTGTGGGGGCCATACCATCACTTTCAGGACTTCTTGTTCTTCTTTACGCTGAAGATAGTTCTTAATGACTTTGGCTGTATGTTTGGGGTCGTTGTCCTGCTGCAGAATAAATTTGGGGCCAATCATATGTCTCCCTGATGGTATTGCATGATGGATAAGTATCTGCCTGTATTTCTCAGCATTGAGAACACCATTAATCCTGACCAAATCTCCAACTCCATTTGCAGAAATGCAGCCCCAAACGTTCAAGGAACCTCCACCATGCTTCACTGTTGCCTGCAGACACTCATTATTGTACCGCTCTCCAGCCCTTTGACGAACAAACTGCCTTCTGCTACAGCCAAATATTTCAAATTTTGACTCATCAATCCAGAGGACCTGCTGCCATTTTTTCTGCACCCCAGTTCCTATGTTTTTGTGCATACTTGAGTCGCTCGGCCTTGTTTTCACGTTGGAGGTATGGCTTTTTGGTTGCAACTCTTCCATGAAGACCACTTCTGGCCAGACTTCTCCGGACAGTAGATGGGTGTACCTGGGTCCCACTGGTTTCTGCCAGTTCTGAGCTGATGGCACTGCTGGACATCTTCCGATTCCGAAGGGTAATAATCTTGATGTGTCTTTCATCTGCTGCACTAAGTTTCCTTGGCCGACCACTGCGTCTACGATCCTCAACGTTGCCCGTTTCTTTGTGCTTCTTCAAAAGAGCTTGAACAGCACATCTTGAAACCCCAGTCTGCTTTGAAATCTTTGTCTGGGAGAGACCTTGCTGATGCAGTAGATCTACCTTGTGTCTTGTTGCTGTGCTCAATCTTGCCATGACATGAACCTCACCTTGGTAGCAGAGTTTGGCTGTTCCTCACCCAGTTTGAAGCCTCCTACACAGCTGTCTCTGTTTCAGTTAATGACTGTGTTTCAACCTACGTGTGACATTGATGATCATTAGCACCTGTTTGGTATAATTGGTTGATCAAACACCTGACTAGAATCCTACAAAATCCCTGACTTTGTGTAAGTGTACCTATAAGAATTGATGCTGGTTTGAAGGCAAAAGGTAGTAACACCAAATATTGATTTGATTTAGATTTTTGTTTTGTTCGCTCACTTTGCATTTTGTAAATTAATAACAATAAACAATCATTATTTATATTTCTGAAAGCATTCTTTGTTTACAGCATTTTTTCACACCTGCCTAAAACTTTTGCACAGTGCTGTAGCTCTTATCTCTCTCGCAAAAATGTCAAATGTTGCTCCTTAACAATCTCTAGATGGTAATGTCTGTTGAACAAACAGGTATCGCTAGCTAAGCAGAGGCAAGGTACACTCCAACACGTGGAGAGAGGGAGAGCGACTCAAATGGAGGCTGGCGTGTGGGCGGCTCCCTACTCCTGAGGTCCCGCCTAACCCTCCCCTTAACCCGCAGCCTCTCTTTCGGATTTGTGCAAAATACCACATGCTAACTATGATGTTTAGCGCGATGAGAGAAGCTGCAAAACTGGAATGTTCAAGCAAATTATAGAAATAAAAAACAATCAAAATCCATTAAGTAGTTCTCTCGTGAAAAGCTAACAGACAGACAAACAGATGTTGGATTTTATATATGATATATATATATATTGTAAGTGGATGTTTGAGGGCGCTGTTTCCCCGTGAAACCCAACAGACAGATGCAGACACAGGTTTAAAAGCACCAAGAAGTATTTTAATTTTCTTCTTTAAAGTGCCCCAAAGCACCTCCACCACAATAAACAGACAATAACTATAATAATCACACAATACTTAAACACAACAATTCTCCTCCTCTCCTCCCAGCAGCCCTGTCGCACTCCCTCCCAACTCCAGCTCTCTTGCTGGGTCTCCCATAGTCCTTTATATAGTTCTTGACCCGGAAGTGCTTCTCCTCTTCTGTTCACGTGACTTGTCAGCACTTCCGGGTCAGATGCAGGTTCACATTTTTCTTCAGCCCAGAAGTACTTCTGTCCTTCCATCCCCATGACTTGGCAGTACTTCCGGGCTATATTGGAAATGGAAATCCCTCTGTCTCCCTGCAGCATCCCCTGGCAGCACCACGGTACCCAACAGGGCTGTGAAGCCAAACTCCATCTCCCATAGTACCCTGCAGGAATCTGGGGCACCGCTAAGCTGAAAGGAAGTCACCATCTAGCGTCCCGGGATTTTCGACCTTGTTGAGCTGCCGGCCGTCCATCACAGTTCCCCACCCTCAGCTGAGCACAGTGGGGCAAAGCGTCCAATTACGCGAGGGCTGTCCTTCTCCAGGAGGTGCTTTTTGTTGTGGCCAGACCATGGCTTTGTCCTGTAAAGCAATCACAGGAGAACTATGGGGAGACACTGTACATATGATGACTTTTAACTTCCTCCCCGGTTCTCCATGGACAATTTCTCCGCACGTGGCCTGGCTGGCGGTATTCATAGCACGGCCGCCTTCCCCCTGATAGTGTCGCCCTGCAAGACTGAAAACAAGTTGGAAATGCTTGCTCCGCCCCTCTAACAGCTGAGGATGAACCGTCACATGTGGCCCAGAAGGAACCTCAGAGTGGCCGAGCCCGTGATCCCATCAGAAACTCAGAGAAAAACTGAGAAAAACACATTTTGCGAGCTTTCCGAAATTCCTGCAGTAGTACAGCCCATGAATGCAGTGTGTTGTTGTGTGTCTACTAGAGGTGGTAGTAGTCTATGATACTGTGACTATTTGTCTCCCTCTCACCCTGATCCTATCACTCAGCATTCTCTACAGAGGTGCCCTAGGCCCCCACAAAATGCTTTCCCCCAAGACGCACCCCCATAGCCCACGTAGCAGTGAGACACGTCACAATGTCAACAAGCTTGTAGTGATTTAAACGAGCCCGTGTTCCCTCAGTGTGCCATAGATGTTGTATTTGTGTGTGTTGGTTACTGTTATCACTTGTTATCAGCTTTGATGGCGCTGATAGTTTCCTTATTATGTTAAATTAACTTTATTATGGAGGTGGCTCATATTTATGCAGTGGCGCAATCATAGAGCTGCTGCTTCACATTAAAAAGATACTGGGTTTGTTTCCAGCGCTCAAAGTGTTTTAAGTAGTGAGAAAAACATCATGTAAATATAAGGAATTGTTAATATTATATAACCAAAATATTTATTTCATTTCAAAAGGGAAACAAATGTTATTGCTAAAATTGTGCAGTTTTTTTGATTGTATCCACCTAGAAAAACCTAGTAATGTCACATCTTTCAAGTTTTTGGCTAATTGAGAAAATGATGTTGCCCCTATAATTATCGATCACTAGATTTAATTTTTCCTGAGCTTCGCGTACACAATAGTTCTTTTTTTTTCACAAATCACCAACACCCACCATTTAAATCATACAGTCCCTGCTTTTAAATCACATGATCGTAATCCAACGTTTCCATTGGTAGGCGGTCAGTGGAGTTGCTTGGTTTTTGTCTGGTAGTATATAAAATACTGTGTACATACTCGCTTCTTCCATCGTGTCATAACCGGAATGAAGACATATTTGGCCATCACCACTACCTTGTAACATCAGAAAACACCTATTAACTCCAAAAAACTAAACAAACTCAATTTTGAATAAAAATGGCAGTTACTAGATTTACAGTGCATCCGGAAAGTATTCACAGCGCATCACTTTTTCCAAATTTTGTTATGTTACTGCCTTATTCCAAAATGGATTAAATTCAGTTTTTTTCCTCAGGATTCTACACACAACATCCCATAATGACAATGTGAAAAAAGTTTACATGAGGTTTTTGCAAATTTATTAAAAATAAAAAAACTGAGAAAGCACATGTACATAAGTATTCGCAGCCTTTGCAATGAAGCTCAAAATTGAGCTCAGGTGCATCCTGTTTCCCCTGAACATCCTTGAGATGTTTCTGCAGCTTAATTGGAGTCCACCTGTGGTAAATTCAGTTGACTGGACATGATTTGGAAAAGCACACACCTGTCTATATAAGGTCCCACAGTTGACAGTTCATGTCAGAGCACAAACCAAGCAAGAAGTCAAAGGAATTGTCTGTAGACCTCCGAGACAGGATTGTCTTGAGGCACATATCTGGGGATGGTTACAGAAACATTTCTGCTGCTTTGAAGGTCCCAATGAGCACAGTGGCCTCCATCATCCGTAAGTGGAAGAAGTTCAAAACCACCAGGACTATTCCTAGAGCTGGCCAGCCATCTAAACTGAGCGATCGGAGGAGAAGGGCCTTAGTCAGGGAGGTGACCAAGAACCCAATGGTCACTCTGTCAGAGCTCCAGAGGTCCTCTGTGGAGAGAGGAGAACCTTTCAGAAGGACAACCATCTCTGCAGCAATCCACCAATCAGGCCTGTATGGTAGAGTGGCCAGACGGAAGCCACTCCTTAGTAAAAGGCACATGGCAGCCTGCCTGGAATTTGCCAAAAGGCACCTGAAGGACTCTCAGACCACGAGAAAGAAAATTCTCTGGTCTGATGAGACAAAGATTGAACTCTTTGGTGTGAATGCCAGGCGTCATGTTTGGAGGAAACCAGGCACCGCTCATCACCAGGCCAATACCATCCCTACAGTGAAGCATGGTGGTGGCAGTATCATGCTGTGGGGATGTTTTTCAGCGGCAGGGACTGGGAGACTAGTCAGGATAAAGGGAAAGATGACTGCAGCAATGTACAGAGACATCCTGGATGAAAACCTGCTCCAGAGCGCTCTTGACCTCAGACTGGGGCGACGGTTCATCTTTCAGCAGGACGACGACCCTAAGCACACAGCCAAGATATCAAAGGAGTGGCTTCAGGACAACTCTGTGAATGTCCTTGAGTGGCCCAGCCAGAGCCCAGACTTGAATCCGATTGAACATCTCTGGGAGATCTTAAAATGGCTGTGCACCGACGCTTCCCATCCAACCTGATGGAGCTTGAGAGGTGCTGCAAAGAGGAATGGGTGAAACTGGCCAAGGATAGGTGTGCCAAGCTTGTGGCATCATATTCAAAAAGACTTGAGGCTGGAATTGCTGCCAAAGGTGCATCGACAAAGTATTGAGCAAAGGCTGTGAATACTTATGGACATGGGATTTCTCAGTTTTTTTATTTTTAATAAATTTGCAAAAACCTCAAGTAAACTTTTTTCACGTTGTCATTATGGGGTGTTGTGTGCAGAATTCTGAGGAAAAAAATGAATTTAATCCATTTTGGAATGAGGCTGTAACATAACAAAATGTGGAACAAGTGATGCTCTGTGAATACTTTCCGGATGCACTGTATCAATTGCACGTGAGAGTTGTACCTGGGTCAGATGTGAGCAAGACGTTTATTTTATTTCAAAAGAGAAACAAATGTTATTGTTAATACTGTGCACATTTTACTTTCATGTATACGAAGTATACGGAAAGTATTATAATTCTCCAAAAATTCCATTTCGAGATTTAGATGAATCTCGATGTTTTAGACCTCCCTGACTCTGAAAATACCATTTTTGGAATTATATCTGTGTGTCTGCTGCGGTGGATGGCCAGGACACCCCTTTGATTCTGGATCTGGAGGAGCAGCCATGGGATTCACACTACGTCCCCTGGAACACTTGGTGGAAGCCACCCCCTGGGTTGCATCGAGGCCACGATTGTGTTACACCTGAAGCTCAACCCTGTTGGACTCCGTGGCCACTGCCAGGGGGAGCTGCATGGCTTCCTGAGCCCGTCTGGGCTGGTGACGCAGCCACACCCGGAAGTGCAGCCTAACTTTTGGTCAATTATCACCGGGAGCGCTTCGGGGTGGGCAATAAGAGAGGCCGACACCCAACACTCAAGGAGCCAGAGTCGGGACGAGGGAGACAAAGCTGCCGAGAGGAGTGGAGGAAAGAAGAGTGTTTTGTTTTGGTGTTTCTGTTTGTGATTTTGGGACTATGTTGTGTCTCTGGGTACAGGGAAGATGTACTGTAGCCCAAAGATGAAGAAAATAAAACATTTATTTGTTTTTATTAGTGTGCCTCCTGTGTCTGTCTGTGTCAGGTCCGGCGCCAATATAACGCTTTATCACACTGTCTGTGTGTGTTTGTGTAAACACAATAACTTGAGTACACACTCACTTAGGTCAACCAAATTTTGCATACAAGTATTAAGTACAAAACGTAGATTTCTATCAACTTTTGGGCTATTTCCGATAACTGAAGTGATACTTTACCTTTTATTCATGCAGGTGCAGGATCTGATTTTTTCAACTTTACTTTTATAATAATTGTTCAATATACAGTATCATTCATCCACCCATTCATTTTCCAATCCACTATATCCTAACACAGGGTCACGGGGGTCTGCTGGTGCCAATCCCAGCCAACACAGGGCACAAGGCAGGAACCAATCCCAGGCAGGGCGCCAACCCACCGCAGATATATCATTCATTTGATTTGATTTGTTGTTGATGATTCTTTAATGCACATGATATGAAAATATAATCATTGTCTAACGGTTTACTCCTCAAATATCCAGCCCCATATCTGAGTTTACGAGAAAGCCTAGCGGAGACCACTCCCAATTTTTGAGATGTGCTTGGGTCAGATTTGACAAAAATGTTTTGTTTTTTTATTTCAAAAGTGGAAAAAAGTATTGCTACTACCTGAGATTCTGTTCAGTTATAGCTTTTTATTGTCTTTTTATGCACATGTTGACGTGGCTGTGTCAGGTGTAACCAAATTTAAAACGGAAACAACGACTAAACAGGACTTGTGTTTTTAATGCATTCATTTATGTTGGTTTAAAATTGGTCTTTACCAGCTGCTGAAAATGTCTGGCCCAGCTAAATTTCTTGGTTTGAAAATCTGGCCCAACTGAATTTGTTATTGAATACCCCGGCTGTAGATCATAATATATTTGTCTCTTGCCTTTCTGCAGTTGCCATTTCTGGCACAGTTCTTTCCTGGTTTAAATCTTATCAACTGGATAGAAAGTTCTACATTTTCTTACAGTATATGGACACCAATCCTCTTCTGCCCCTGTTACCCATTGTGTACCTCAGAGATCTGTTCCCGGCCCCCGCTCTCTTTTCTAATAATACTGTAAATGCTCCCCTTAGGACAAATTATCCACCGACACGGTCTCAGCTTTCATTGTTATGCAGATGACACTCAGATCTATCGTAATACTAGGTCTACCATTGACCTGTGACCCCCATGGTCTGCTTGAATGCACTTCTGATCTAAATATTTGGCTGGATGTTAATTTTCTTAAATGGAATGCTCATAAGCCTGAGGTGTTATTAGTTGCTCCCAAGTCGATTGCCTCTAAGATTTCAGGCTTCAGTCTTAACATTAATGGTGTATTGATTCAACCTTCACAAGTTGCACGTAATTTAGGTGTCATTTTCGACTCATCACTTACGTTTGATGCCTCATATAAGTTCACTTATGAAAAATTCTTTTCATCTCCTTCTCAATATCGCCCGTCTTCATCCGTTACTGAATAGGAAAGTAGATGAAACACTCGTGCGTGCCGTTATTACTTCTTGGCTCGACTATTGTAACTCTCTGCTTGCTGGCCTTCCCGTTAACACAGTCACTCGACTAAATTATATCCACAACTCAGTTGCAAAAGTCCTCACACACATCAAACAAACTGAGCACCTCACTCTAGTCATTTGTCATTTGTACTGGCTGCCTGTTTCATCTCATATCGATACTACAGAGGCATGCAAAAATATTCAGTCCCCTGGAAAGTCATCCTAATTTTCTGCATTACAAAAGATTTGCATACATATTCCTCCATTCGGTGTTTTTAAAGTGAACTCTCATGCTGTAACAATAGTCCAAATAAAGCATTTTCTGTAGATATTTAACTGAAGAAGAAAAACTCCAAAGTGAGTGATTGCCTACATATTCAAGGCCTGCACATTCATACTTTGTCGAGAAGCCTTTTGCTGCAATAACAAGCTTCATTCTTTGGGGTATGTACAGTGCATCCGGAAAGTATTCACAGCGCATCACTTTTCCACATTTTGTTATGTTACAGCCTTATTCCAAAATGGATTAAATTAATTTTTATCCTCAGAATTCTACACACACACCCCATAATGACAACGTGAAAAAAGTTTACTTGAGGTTTTTGCAAATTTATTAAAAATAAAAAAATTGAGAGCACATGTACATAAGTATTCACAGCCTTTGCCATGAAGCTCAAAATTGAGCTCAGGTGCATCCTGTTTCCCCTGATCATCCTTGAGATGTTTCTGCAGCTTAATTGGAGTCCACCTGTGGTAAATTCAGTTGACTGGACATGATTTGGAAAGGCACACACCTGTCTATATAAGGTCCCACAGTTGACAGTTCATGTCAGAGCACAAACCAAGCATGAAGTCAAAGGAATTGTCTGTAGACATCCGAGACAGGATTGTCTCGAGGCACAAATCTGGGGAAGGTTACAGAAAAATTTCTGCTGCTTTGAAGGTCCCAATGAGCACAGTGGCCTCCATCATACATAAGTGGAAGAAGTTCAAAACCACCAGGACTCTTCCTAGAGCTGGCCGGCCATCTAAACTGAGCAATTCGGGGGAGAAGGGCCTTAGTCAGGGAGGTGACCAAGAACCCGACGGTCACTCTGTCAGAGCTCCAGAGGTCCTCTGTGGAGAGAGGAGAACCTTCCAGAAGGACAACCATCTCTGCAGCAATCCACCAATCAGGCCTGTATGGTAGAGTGGCCAGACGGAAGCCACACCTTAGTAAAAGGCACATGGCAGCCCACCTGGAGTTTGCCAAAAGGCACCTGAAGGACTCTCACACCATGAGAAAGAAAATTCTCTGGTCTGATGAGACAAAGATTGAACTCTTTGGTGTGAATGCCAGGCGTCACGTTTGGAAGAAACCAAGCACCATCCCTACAGTGAAGCATGGTGGTGGCAGCATCATGCTGTGGGGATGTTTTTCAGCGGCAGAGACTAGTCAGGATAAAGGGAAAGATGACTGCAACAATGTACAGAGACATCCTGGATGAAAACCTGCTCCAGAGCGCTCTTGACCTCAGACTGGGGCGACGGTTCATCTTTCAGCAGGACAACGACCCTAAGCACACAGCCAAGATATCAAAGGAGTGGCTTCAGGACAACTCTGTGAATGTCCTTGAGTGGCCCAGCCAGAGCCCAGACTTGAATCCGATTGAACATCTCTGGAGAGATCTTAAAATGGCTGTGCACCGACGCTTCCCATCCAACCTGATGGAGCTTGAGAGGTGCTGCAAAGAGGAATGGGCGAAACTGGCCAAGGATAGGTGTGCCAAGCTCGTGGCATCATATTCAACAAGACTTGAGGCTGGAATTGCTGCCAAAGGTGCATCGACAAAGTATTGAGCAAAGGCTGTGAATACTTATGTACATGGGATTCCTCAGTTTTTTTATTTTTAATAAATTTGCAAAAACCTCAAGTAAACTTTTTTCACGTTGTCATTATGGGGTGTTGTGTGTAGAATTCTGAGGAAAAAAATGAATTTAATCCATTTTGGAATGAGGCTGTAACGTAAGAAAAGGTGGAAAAAGTGATGCGCTGTGAATACATTTTGGATGCACTGTAAGTATGTCCTAGTTTTGTTCACAAGTGATTCTTCCCCATTCTTCTATGCAGAATTGATTGAGACCCTCTAGTTTGGTGGGCTGGCACCTCTGGACAGCAGTTTTCAAAAAGTGCCATAGATTCTCAATAGAGTTAAGACCAGGGCTTTGACTCAGCCATTCCAAAACATTCACTTTTCTGTCTCTGAGCCATTCCAGTGTCACTTTGGCCTCATGCTGAGGATCCCTGTCATGTTGAAAGATGAACCTTCTCCCAACTCGTAGGTTCATAGCAGACTGAATCAAGTACTCCTGCAATATTGTGTGGTATTTGTGTCCATTGTCACAGGAGGCTGGGGGACAGACCCAGCCGGGACGCCTGGAAGGACCGGGAGGTGGCGTATACGTCATCCGGGCCATGAGGGGGCAACCACCCTGGGTGTGTAGGGGACCATGGGAAAGGAACAAGGAAGCTCATGGAGCCCAGGAAACAGAGGAAGATCCTTCCATGGACGCCCGGAGTGCTTCTGGGTGCAAGGGCAGCACTTCCGCCACACCAGGAAGTGCTGCTGGAAGAGTGTCATCAGGCACCTGGAGCACATCCGGGTGTGAATAAAAGGGGCCACCTCCCTACAATCAGGGAGCTAGAGTCGGGAGTGGGAGCAGGACGAAGCTCCTGTGGAGAGAGGACAGGTGGCCCACGGACAGGGAGAGAATAGATAGATAGATAGATAGATAGATAGATAGATAGATAGATAGATAGATAGATAGATAGATAGATAGATAGATAGATAGATAGATAGATAGATAGATAGATAGATAGATACTTTATTAATCCCAATGGGAAATTCACATTCTCCAGCAGCAGCATACTGATACAATAAATAATATTAAATTAAAGAAAGATAATAATGCAGGTGAAAAACAGACAATAACTTTGTATAATGTTAAATGTTAACGTTTACCCCCCCCGGATGGAATTAAAGAGTCGTATAGTTTGGGGGAGGAACGATCTCCTCAATCTGTCTGTGGAGCAGGACGGTGACAGCAGTCTGTCGCTGAAGCTGCTCTTCTGTCTGGAGATGATCCTGTTCAGTGGATGCAGTGGATTCTCCATAATTGATAGGAGTCCATGTGCAGGGTGATTGGTGCTGGGAGCACTGTGTGCTGTGCGAGACTGTGTTTAATTAATAAACAGGGTCTCACACCATCCATTGTCTTGTCAACTCTCACAAGATTCCCAGTCATAGCCACATGAAAAGCATCCCCATAGCATGATGCTGCCACCATTCATATTTCACAGTAGGGTATGTTGTTTCTCGACGCTTGGGCAGTGTTAGTTTTACACCACACTTACCTCTTTGAAGTCTGGCCAAAAAGTTTTATTTTGGGCTCATCAGAACTTAAAACCTTCTCCCAAATCTTAACTGGGTTTTTCTCAAGCTTTTTGTAGCAAATGTCATACGTGCTTCTATGTGGGCCTTATGAAGGAATGGCTTCTTTCTTGCTTCCATCTCATACGGGCCAGTTTTATGTGAGCTCTTGAAATTGTGGACCCCTGCACCTTCATTCCAGTTTTAGCTAAAGAGCATTGCAGAATTCTAAGAGTGTCGGTTGGATTTTTAGTCGCCTCTCCCACCAGTTGACGTCTCGCTCTGATGTTTAGTTTTGAGGGACGGCCTGTTCTAGTCAGAGTCGGGGTGCTGTGATGAAACTTCCACTTTCTGATGATGGATCCAGCGCACCGCTGGATCAGGTCATTCAAGTCAAGTCAAGTCAAGTCAAGTCAACTTTATTTATAAAGCACTTTACATACAACAGCCGCTGACCAAAGTGCTGAACATAGACTAAAATAACTTTTAAACAAAAACAAAATAATAAATAAGTAAATAAAATACAATAAATAAAACTAATTAAAACATAGTAAAAACAACTAAACAGAGTTAAAACAGAGTAAAATCAACTGCTCACACAGGATCAAACGCCAAACCAAAAATGTAAGTTTTAAGAGCAGACTTAAAAATGGGCAGTGAGGAGGCCTGTCTAATGTGGATCGGCAGTGAATTCCAGAGCCTTGGAGCCACAACGGCAAAGGCCCTATCCACCCTGAGCTTTCACTGAGTCCTAGGCACATCAAGAAGCAGCTGACCAGCTGATCTGAGTGAGCGGGAAGGAGAGTGCATATGCAGCAGCTCAGCGAGATAGGGCGGAGCAAGCCCATTTAAGGACTTAAAAATAAATAAAAGAATCTTAAAATGAACTCTAAACTGAACAGGCAGCCAGTGCAGTGAGGATAATACAGGGGTAATGTGCTCATTCTTTTGCGTGCCAGTTAAAAGGCATGCAGCAGCATTTTGCACCAGCTGCAGCTGAGACAGGGTGGACTGGCTAACACCAACATACAACGAATTACAATAGTCCAACCGGGTTGTAATAAAGGCGTGGATTACTGTTGTAAATTGATCTTTGGAAAGAATGTTTTTTATCTTCGCCAAACGTCTAAGCTGAAAAAAAACAGATTTCACCACCGCCCTGATCTGACCATCCAGTCTAAAATCCTCATCTATCCTAAAACCCAAATTTGTAATAACAGGCGTACCATATTGTGCAAGGGGACCCAAATCCACAGGAGAAGAAGTAGAAATAGACCCACTGGTGCCCCCAGGACCAAAAACTATAACCTCTGTCTTATTTTCATTAAAATTTAAGGAGTTCACTGCCATCCAAGCTTTCACCTCTTCTAGGCACATAACCAAAGTTTGTATGGAGTAAGCATCCTTGCGTTTGAGGGGTACATAAACCTGAATATCGTCTGCATAACAATGGAAAGCAATTTTATGCTTTCTAAGAATAGAGCCAAGAGGCAGGAGATACTAAGAAAATAGCAGAGTATGGAGCCTTGCGGAACCCCACATGATAGTGGAGCAGAAGAAGATCTAAATTCATCTAGCCTCACTGAAAAAGTTCTTTGAGTCATTCAGACTCTTAGATATTTTTTTGTTGCTGTAGCTGCGTTTTCCCAATGTTTCCAAAGTTCAGCAGCTCTAACTCAAAAAATGGGATTCAACAAAAGCCTGACGCGCAGAAATGATTCCACAGACAAAATATCTTCGTTTTTAAAAGTTTAGTGAAAATTCAAAGTAAAACAGTTCACACAGAAAAGAAAATAGCAAAAAAATCGTTACTATTTGCTTAACATTTCTGAACCATTTCAAAACGGTTAGAAAACTGTATGCTTATCCCATTTCTAAGTTAAAAATGGGTCTTTCAAGACCCTGTTTACTGGGACCTGTTCTAAACACAACTGAATTCTAATATCACACTGTTTCTCAGGTATAGCAAGAAGGTTCTATCTCTTACATACTTATAGGGGGAAAACACTATACCATTGTCTATGACTATGGAAGAAATTTTATTCTATTCAAAGTAAGCAAACATTAATATGGGTTTAACTCAAAACTTTAACTTTCTAAGATTGGCTCTTATAGTTGCCATTTCCTGCCTTGTGCATTTCAAACTCTTTGTTTCTCACATCAGCAGAAGACTCCTTGGTCTTCATTTTTGCAGCAATTATCCAATAAACAATGTGGCCTTACAAAGGGGGCTTTTATATCTAGAGACATAGAAAGGACTCACAAGTCAAACCTCATTATGTTTAAATATGACTGTCAAAAGACTCCTTTGTGTCATTTATGTTTAATTTGTCATTTGTGTAAACCTGGAGCTTCCAAAGCACAGAGCTTTAAATACAAGGAGGGGCATAAAGGTCTCCCACATTTTGAAGGGGTATAAAAAAATGAACGAAGCTATCTAAAAAAATGTATATATTTATGTAAAGTATATAAAAAAAAGTTTTGTTTTAATGGGTTTTAAGAATAATATCAGACAAATGGCGGCCGTCATTGGAAATACATTGCTGAAGATATTCCCAGAAGTTCTCCATCACTCTCTGGGTCATCTCGGGCAGAATGGCATCGATTTCCTATCTGATCTTTTCCTTCAAATCCTCAAGAGATTGAGAATGATATTTGAAAAGCTTTTCCTTTAGGTGTCTTCAAAGGAAAAAGTCACATGGGCTTAAATCTGGTGACTGTGCCATCCACCCCACATCCCCCCTTAAAGAGATAAAATGCCCAGGGAACATTTCCTTCAACATTTAGAGCGAACGTCGTGCTGTATGAGCTGTGGACCCGTCCTGTTGAAACCACACATGTTCTGTCCCAAGTCTGCCAGGTGATTTTCTTTTCAGTATGGACCCAGTTGCCCGAAAGATAGAAATCCATAGCAAAATCGTTTTCTGATCTTGTACAGATGCATTTCGACCGAGCGCAAAGTGTGTACAAAATGTTCTCTGTTCCCACTATCACAGAATGATTGTTCTCAAAATACGCTTGAACAACAAAGCCCCGATGTTCACCGGTCCAACTCATGATGGGTACTGAAAATGGTAGAGCCTAATCTACCAAATGAGACCTACCCCACCTCTCTAACCCCACTACATCCTGCACAGTTCTCCCTTGAAATTGGGAGAGATCTTTATGCCCCACACTGTACTTACACAAACACAAACTTTGGAGTTTTTCTTCAGTTAAATTTCTACAGAAAATGCTTTTTTTGGAATATTGTTACAGCATAATAGTTGACATTAAAAATGCAGAATGGATAAATATGTATACAGTACAAATCTTTTGTCATGCACAAAATTAGGCTGAATTTCAAGGTTATTAAATACATATGTATGCCACTTCTTCTTCTTCTTTCAGCTGCTCCCATTAGGGGTTGCCACAGCGGATCATCTTCTTCCAAATCTTTCTGTCCTTGTCATCTTGTTCTGTCACACCCATCACCAGCATGTCCTCTCTTACCACATCCATAAACCTTCGCTTAGGCCTTCCTCTTTTCTTCTTCCCTGGCAGCTCTATCCTTAGCACCCTTCTCCCAATATGCCCAGCATCTCTCCTCTGCACATGTCCAAACCAACGCAATCTCGCCTCTCTGTCTCTCAACCGTCCAACTTGAGCTGACCCTCTAATGTCCTCATTTCTAATCCTGTCCATCCTCGTCACACCCAGTGCAAATCTTAGCATCTTTAACTCTGCCACCTCCAGCTCTGTCTCCTGCTTTCTGATCAGTGCCACCGTCTCCAACTCATATAACATAGCTGGTCTCACTACTGTCCTGTAGACCTTACCTTTCACTCTTGCTGATATCTGTCTGTCGCAAATCACTCCTGACACTCTTCTCCACCCATTCCACCCAGCCTGCACTCTCTTATTCACCTCTCTTCCACAATCCTCATTACTCTGTACTATTGATCCCAAGTATTTAAACTCATCCACCTTCACCAGCTCTACTCCCTGTCTCCTCACCATTCCTCTGACCTCCCTCTCATTTACACACATGTATTCTGTCTTGGTGGTCCTACTGACCTTCATTCCTCTCCTCTCATATCTCCACCTATCCAGGGTCTCCTCGACCTGCTCCCTACTGTCATTACAGATCACAATGTCATCAGCAAACATCATAGTCCACGGGGACTCCTGTCTAATCTCGTCTGTCAACCTGTCCATCGCCATTGCAAGTAAGAAAGGGCTCAGAGCTGATCCCTGATGTATTCCTACCTCCACCTTAAATGCATCCGTCACTCCTACCGCAGACCTTACCACTGTCACACTTCCCTTGTACATATCCTGTACAACTCTTATGTACTTCTCTGCCACTCCCGACTTCCTCATACAATACCACAGCTCCTCTTGAGGCACCCTGGCATATGCTTTCTCCAGGTCCACAAAGACACAATGCAATTCCTTCTGGCCTTCTCTCTACTTCTCCATCAACACCCTCAGAGCAAACATCTCATCTGTGGTGCTCTTTCATGGCTTGAAACCACACTGCTGCTCACTAATCATCACCTTACTTCTTAACCGAGCTTCCACTACTGTTTCCCATAACTTCGTATATAATAAAATGCTACTGTCTGCATGTATGTGTGTGTCCGTTCTTTCTGAGCAATCTGATTGGTCTGTTTGGCTTTGGCCGGATTGGTCAATTTGGCTGTTGCTGCTCTGTGGCAGGGATGATGACACAATACTTTAGCGGTGCAAAGTTCAATTTCTGATTGTGACAATTTTTTTTCATTATTATTTTTACAAAAAAGGAGGTAAAATGGATCATATCAATAATAACATAGTGAATAACATTTATAAGCAAAATTGGGTCAGTAAATACTAAGGAGGCAATATCTCAAGAATACGCATGATGTTTTCCCAGAGGGTAAAGAGTGCCCTTCTACCAATAGTGGTAGTTGAAAAAGCAGGAAGGAGGCGAGTAGAGCACCTCGAATTGACAGTCTGAGAAGCAGGCTGAGACACACGAGGATACCAAGGAAATCATTGGACAAACTGTGAGGGTCTGTCTGATACCACAGAAGAATCTCCGTGAGACAATCTGCATGCAGAGCATTTTGATTTTTACATTTAAATCTATGAAGGACTTTCAAAAAGTTTGCGTGCTTTTTTTTTAACTCAAAAACAAATGACATCACTTTTCTACATAGTCACCTTTCTTTGTGATGCTATTTTCCCAGCGTCGTAACAACTTTTTAATGCCATCAGCAAAAAATGTTTTTGGTTGAGCGTGTAGCCACTGATGCACCACATGAAAATCTTCTTCCACTTAAAGCTTCTTTGAGCGCTCCAAAAAGGTGGAAATATGATGGCGCTAAATCCGGACTATAAGCTGGCTCTTCCATAACATCCCATTTCAATTGTCTGAGGGTTTCCAATGTGTGGGGGGCAGGCGTTATCATGCAACAACACAATTACCTTTGACAGATTTTCTCTTCTTTTAGAGTGGACTTCGGGTTTCAATTCTCTCTGAAGCATGTCACAATACGTTGCACTTGTGAATTTGTTCCACGTTCCTGTTAGGTTTCGAGAAGAGGCCCTTGAGAGTCCCAGAAAATGGTCCACATCAACTTTCCTGCCGATGGTTGTGTCTTGAATTACTTATTACGGGAGATGATGGATGCTTCCATTGCATACTCTGCTGCCTGCTTGTAAAGGTGAACCCACGTTTCATCTGCTGCGGAAAATTGTCACCTTCTTCATGATAACAGGCCAAGTGTCGGGAACAAATGTCTAAGTGCTTGCTCTTATGCTCCTCTGTCAGTTGCTTAGGCACCCATCTGGCACATACTTTACTGAACTTAAGGCTGTCATGAATCAGAGCATAGGCTGATCCAATATTCATATTCAGCTCTCCTGCAACTTCTTCAGCTGTTATTCTTCTGTTTTCACAAATCAGTTCCAGGTTCTTTCTTCATTCCTCATGGCCATGGCTGTAGCTGGATGTCCGGAGCACTCTGCATTTGTCACACTAGTATGGCCATTTTCAAACATTTCAATCCACTCCTAGATGACTCTACGAGAGAGAACTTTATCCCCATACTGAGTACACATGTGGAGGTGAATTGGTGCTCCCGGCACACCTTTTGCCCACAAAAAGTCTATGACAGAACGCTATTCCTCTTTGGTGCAATTTATAAGTTTCGCAGCCATCTTCACCTCAGGGTGACATCTCTTACACTAAACTGCAAGGGCAGTCGGCTTTACCAGACAGAACTAGTCACATGGCACTCTCAGACATGGCCAAATACTACTACTCCTGCCTTCACTGTTTCCAATGAAAATGTAAAAGTGCAGAAACTTTTTGAATGTCCCCAGTACATTAATTGTTAGGAGATGCTTTTATGCAAAAGTAATTTAATCAACATAAGTGAATAAACTTCAGTCTGAGGGACTGTTTTAGAACAGGTGTTTGCCATACAGAAAGGGTATAGAAATGATCATCACAAGTGAAGAGCTCTGGACAAAAGACAAGCTACTGTAGTTCAGGTCAGGGGCCTCACCCGTTATCATGAAAAGTAAAAACCGATAAAAAATAAAATAAATGTGTCCACTTGTCTGTGCTATAAATTTGTTTTCTGTATGATTCCAATAATTGTGATCATTTTAATAGTCAAAATCACTGAATTTGCACATTTCCTGTGCAAATACAGGGGAAAAACGCGAGGTGCGGCAGCGACGAGACTCACCTCCCCTCCCCTCGGACTGCGCTCTCCCTCACACAGAGGACTGATGCATGTAATTGGCGCATGCCTGTTGCTGTCTCTCTGTCTCACGTTTATTATACACTCTGACTTTCCACAGTCTGGCAAATATCTTTAATGAATGTGTGTGACATATTTTGTCTTGCTGATCGGACATAAAACCACAGTGAAAAGGCAGATTAGAACATTAGAACACTCTAGATGAGAACAGGCCATTCAGCCCAACAAAGCTCGCCAGTCCTATCCACTTATTTCTTTCAAAAAAATAATCAAGTCCAGTTTTGAAAGTTCCTAAAGTCTTACTGTCTACCACACTACTTGGTCGCTTATTCCAAGTGTCTTTCGTTCTTTGTGTAAAGAAAAACTTCCTGATGTTTGGGCGAAATTTACCCTTAACAAGTTTCCAACTGTGTCCCCGTGTTCTTGATTAACTCATTTATAATAACAATCTCGATCCACCGGACAAATTCCCTTCATAATTTTAAACACTTCAATCAGGTCACCTTTGAATCTTCTTTTGCTTAAACTGTAAAGGCTCAGCTCTTTTAATCTTTCCTCATAATTCAACCCCTGTAGCCCTGGAATCAGCCCAGTTTCTCTTCTCTGGACTTTTTCTAGTGCTGTTATGTCCTTTTTGTAGCCTGGAGACCAAAACTGCACACAGGACTCCAGATGAGGATCACCAGTGTGTTATAAAGCTTAAGCAGAACCTCCTTTGACTTGTACTCCACACATCAAGGTGCTATATAACCTGACACACTGTTGGGAACTCGATAGCTTAGAGTCCACTATGACTCCTAAATCCTTCTCGTAAGGTGTACTCTCAATTTTCTGACTGCCCATTGTAGGTAGGTAGGTAGGTAGGTAGGTAGGTAGGTAGGTAGGTAGATAGATAGATAGATAGATAGATAGATAGATAGATAGATAGATAGATAGATAGATAGATAGATAGATAGATAGATAGATAGATAGATAGATAGATAGATAGATAGATAGATAGATAGATAGATAGATAGATAGATAGATAGATAGATAGATAGATAGATAGATAGATAGATAGATAGATAGATAGATACTTTATTAATCCCAAGGGGAAATTCACATATTCCAGCAGCAGCTTATTGATAAAAAACAATTTTAAATTTAAGAGTGATAACAATGCAGGTATAACAGACAATAACTTTGTATAATGTTAACGTTTACCCCCCCGGGTGGAATTGAAAAGTTGCACAGTGTGGGGGAGGAACGATCTCCTCAGTCTGTCAGTGGAGCAGGATGGTGACAGCAGTCTGTCGCTGAAGCTGCTCCTCTGTCTGGAGATGATCCTGTTCAGTGGATGCAGTGGATTCTCCATGATTGACAGGAGTCTGCTCAGCGCCCCGTCGCTCTGCCACAGATGTCAAACTGTCCAGCTCCATGCCTACAATAGAGCCTGCCTTCCTCACCAGTTTGTCCAGGCGTGAGGCGTCCCTCTTCTTTATGCTGCCTCCCCAGCACACCACCGCGTAGAAGAGGGCGCTCGCCACAACCGTCTGATAGAACATCTGCAGCATCTTATTGCAGATGTTGAAGGACGCCAGCCTTCTAAGGAAGTATAGTCGGCTCTGTCCTCTCTTACACAGAGCATCAGTATTGGCAGTCCAGTCCAATTTATCATCCAGCTGCACTCCCAGGTATTTATAGGTCTGCACCCTCTGCACACAGTCACCTTTGATGATCACGGGGTCTATGAGGGGTCTGGGCCTCCTAAAATCCACCACCAGCTCCTTGGTTTTGCTGGTGTTCAGGTGTAGGTGGTTTGAGTCGCATCATTTAACAAAGTCCTTGATGAGGTTCCTATACTCCTCCTCCTGCCCACTCCTGATGCAGCCCACGATAGCAGTGTCGTCAGCGAAGTTTTGCACGTGGCAGGACTCCGAGTTGTACTGGAAGTCTGATGTATATAGGCTGAACAGGACCGGAGAAAGTACAGTCCCCTGCGTCGCTCCTGTGCTGCTGACCACAATGTCAGACCTGCAGTTCCCGAGACGCACATACTGAGGTCTGTTTGTAAGATAGTCCACGATCCATGCCACCAGGTATGAATCTACTCCCATCTGTGTCAGCTTGTCCCTAAGGAGCCGAGGTTGGATGGTGTTGAAGGCGCTAGAGAAGTCCAGAAACATAATTCTTACAGCACCACTGCCTCTGTCAGTATTGTGTATGCAAGTCTAAAATTTTTACTTCCTATGTATAATTCTTTACATTTACTGACATTAAATTTCATCTGCCACAAATCTACCCAAGCCTGTATGCTATCCAAGTCCTTCTGTAATGATATAACGGATTCCAAATTTTCTGCTAATCCACCTATCTTGGTATCATCTACAAACATGGTGAGGCAGTCAGTACCAAGCCTCCCTGAAAGGGGTGCATGTGAGCCCAACAGATGCTCATTGCTGCTGTTCTTCTACACGGAGGTGCCAATAAGTCAGCGATATCGGAAAGTCAAGTGCACTACAGCACTCCATTTATTTTTAGTTTTTGTTCCAACTGACTGCCAAAATCGAAGATTAAGACGTTTAAAACTAAAGGAAAATATGGAGGGACTTTTACAAGAAAGTGATGGAGATTTTCATGGAGAAGGATAGGTACATGGACTTCATTTACAAATAAAGGTTGTAGCGGGGCCACATAGGTATTGGTGTTTATTGTGTTTGCACTCAGTCGCGTCTCATCTCAGCACCCTGTTTAAACTAATGTGAGTCTGTTTAAATGTCATCCCCGTAAGAAGTAATGGGGAAGGGTGTTGCGGGGAGGCAGCGACCCCCTGGACATGTCAGGACCGGGATTTTACCAATTACATCCGGCTCATCATTATTTAAACCATCAGGAGGGAAAAAAGACGAAAAAAGGAGGAAGATGGAGATTTCATTTACTAACAACAGCTCATCATTTTCTGCCACTATTTACATCGCGCCTTGATCCAGTTTTGCTTCTCATTCCGCTGGAATCACAACAGCCCATTCAGAAACCCCAGGGTTGGACATTATTATCCGTCTTTTCGCCGAGGAATCACGGTGAGGTTGTTCTATCTATTTTCCAGGAGATTCAAACACGTCTACTTTTGATCAGTCATCCGTATTCTGGACAATGATTTAACCGGAGTCAATGTCACGCCATTGACATTCAGATTATTCAGTATATTTGTGTTTTATGTTTGTTATATAGTGCATCCGGAAAGTATTCACAGCGCATCACTTTTTCCACATTTTGTTATGTTACAGCCTTATTCCAAAATGGATTAAATTCATTTTTTTCCTCAGAATTCTGCACACAACACCCCATAATGACAACGTGAA
This sequence comes from Erpetoichthys calabaricus, assembly GCF_900747795.2. Lineage (NCBI taxonomy): Eukaryota > Metazoa > Chordata > Cladistia > Polypteriformes > Polypteridae > Erpetoichthys > Erpetoichthys calabaricus. The sequence continues at coordinate 13,315,448 of NC_041395.2, forward strand.
AAAAGTTTACTTGAGATTTTTGCAAATTTATTAAAAATACAAAAATTGAGAAAGCACATGTACATAAGTATTCACAGCCTTTGCCATGAAGCTCAAAATTGAGCTCAGGCGCATCCTGTTTCCCCTGATCATCCTTGAGATGTTTCTGCAGCTTCATTGGAGTCCACCTGTGGTAAATTCAGTTGACTGGACATGATTTGGAAAGGCACACACCTGTCTATATAAGGTCCCACAGTTGACAGTTCATGTCAGAGCACAAATCAAGCATGAAGTCAAACGAATTGTCTATAGACCTCAGAGACAGGATTGTCTCGAGGCACAAATCTGGGGAAGGTTACAGAAAACGTCTGCTGCTTTGAAGGTCCCAATGAGCACAGTGGCCTCCATCATCCATAAGTGGAAGAAGTTCGAAACCACCAGGACTCTTCCTAGAGCTGGCCGACCATCTAAACTGAGCGATCAGGGGAGAAGAGCCTTAGTCAGGGAAGTGACCAAGAACCTGATGGTCACTCTGTCAGAGCTCCAGAGGTCCTCTGTGGAGAGAGGAGAACCTTCCAGAAGGACAACCATCTCTGCAGCAATCCACCAATCAGGCCTGTATGGCAGAGTGGCCAGACGGAAGCCACTCCTTAGTAAAAGGCACATGGCAGCCCGCCTGGAGTTTGCCAAAAGGCACCCAAAGGACTCTCAGACCATGAGAAAGAAAATTCTCTGGTCTGATGAGACAAAGATTGAACTCTTTGCTGTGAATGCCAGGCATCACGTTTGGAGGAAACCAGGCACCGCTCATCACCAGACCAATACCATCCCTACAGTGAAGCATGGTGGTGGCAGCATCATGCTGTGGGGATGTTTTTCAGCGGCAGGAACTGGGAGACTAGTCAGGATAAAGGGGAAGATGACTGCAGCAATGTACAGAGACATCCTGGATGAAAACCTGCTCCAGAGCACTCTTGACCTCAGACTGGGGTGACGGTTCATCTTTCAGCAGGACAACGACCCTAAGCACACAGCTAAGATATCAAAGGAGTGGCTTCAGGACAACTCTGTGAATGTCCTTGAGTGGCCCAGCCAGAGCCCAGACTTGAATCCGATTGAACATCTCTGGAGAGATCTTAAAATGGCTGTGCACCGACGCTTCCCATCCAACCTGATGGAGCTTGAGAGGTGCTGCGAAGAGGAATGGGCGAAACTGGCCAAGGATAGGTGTGCCAAGCTTGTGGCATCATATTCAACAAGACTTGAGGCTGTAATTGCTGCCAAAGGTGCATCGACAAAGTATTGAGCAAAGGCTGTGAATACTTATGTACATGGGATTTCCCAGTTTTTTTATTTTTAATAAATTTGCAAAAATCTCAACTAAACTTTTTTCACGTTGTCATTATGGGGTGTAGTGTTGAAAATTCTGAGGAAAAAAATGAATTTAATCCCTTTTGGAATAAGGCTGTAACATAACAAAATGTGGAAAAAGTGATGAAGCGCTGTGAATACTTTCCGGATGCACTGTATGTTTGCAGGGGCAAGGGAGGTTTTTTGCTATTATATATGTAGTGTTTTCACTTTGCGGGTTTAGTGGAGGAATATATATATATATATATATATATATATATATATATCTGCCTTTGTTTACTAGTCTTTAAACCGTCGATTGGGGAATGTATTAATTGTCAGAAGTACGGCTTGGTATAGGTAAGTTTCTCAGTTTGGTATAGGTAAGTTTCTCAGTAATTCATCCAGGCCACAATTCCTAATAGTGTGGCTTCCGGCTGGGTAAGGAGTCGGCCGTTACAAGGTAAGACCATAAACGGTTTCAATTTTATAAAAAAATGGGATCAGACTAAGAAAAAAAAAACAATCCAGTATTTAAAAACAAAATTTTAATCTTAAATAAAATATTATTTTGTTTTTCTTGTTTTCCTTTTGTTGAACAGTCTCTATTAAAATTCCTTAAAGCATCAGAATTATTTCAAATTAAGTAGATCAAATTGTAATCCTTTTTTCTGTACAGCACTCTATACTTTCATTTGTATTGAATGAGTTTGAATTGTGGAAATGCAGTGTCAAGTTTAGAACACATGGAGGGTGAGGAGCAAATGCGCTCTCTCTACTCTCTCTGCTCTCTCGCCACTATAAATGTAACGTTCTTTCTCAGCCAAACATGCGCCTTACCTACGTGTGTGTAAAGAATGCTGCTGAGATATGAAACATAACCAGTAGTCAATGTGCATGCTGGCTGCCAATTGAATAGTGAATAGGCTACTCTTTCGGGTTCATATATTTGTAAATCTGACTCTGAAGGAGTGAGTCAGTGCCTCACCAGTCATGAACCTCACCACACGTCACTGTTGTAGTTGCAGTAAAACCTAACAGCTGATATCAGTTAGAAAGAAAATCATCAAATAAGACTCTTCAGACACATTGAGGAAGTCAGAATTCTGAATGGAGGTGGGCAGCGTCTTTCTCCAGCTATAAGCTACATATGACAAGAACCTGGACTGAGATGTAATATCCCACAGAGGTACTGGAAGAGGCATATTGGCTTCCCATACCACCTGTGCTTCAGAGCAGGGTATCTAATGTGATGGATTTCCAGGGACCTTGCCCCACTGGGAGGTCTGGAGAAGCAGGGGACCAGAAGAGGGGCAATTCCTTCCCCAGGTCGCAAGAAGGCGGCCATCCTGGATGATGAGGAAGCCACGGAGCTGGAAGGATCCACCCTGTGGGGATCCATGGCCACTGCCAGGGGGCACCCGAATTACTATGGAGCCTTGGACTGCAGCACTTCCGCCACACCAGGAAGTGCTGCCGGACCAGGAAGCTCCGGGTGCCCATGCAGCACTTTCGTCACACCAGGAGGTGCTGCAGGAAGGCCATCAGGGAGCACCTGGAGCACATCCAGCTGCATTATAAAAAGGGCCACCTCACTCCATTCAGGGAGCCGGAGTCGGGTGGAAGAGGACGGAGCTTGTGAGTGGAGGACTAGAGGCGGCAGAAGACTTGGGAAAAGGGAAAGGAAGGACTGAGCCATTACTGTGTGTTGGTGCACTGTGTGTATTGTGCTGAAAAAGAATTAAAGTGTGTGTCTGGTCATCTGGCTGTCTCAGTGTCTGTCTGTGTCTGGGCTTCTTTTACACTACCTGAAGCTAAGCAGGTTCGGGCCCGACCAGGAAAAGCTTGGGTTGCTGCTGGAAGAGGTGTTGGTAAGACCCGCAGGGGGCGCTTACCCCGTGGTCTGTATGTGGATCCCAATGTCCCAGTGCAGGGGTGTTGAACTCTGGTCCTGGAGGGCCTCAGTGGCTGCAGGTTTTCATTCTAACCATCTTTTTCATTAGTGATCAGCTTTTTCTTTAATTTTAATTAACGTGACTCAGGCCCCTTAGTTGTTTCTTTTTTCTTAATTAGCAGCCAAACATTAATGAGACACAAAACGAGCTGACACAAGACCAGCTCACCTGTGCCCATCACACAATATGTGGGAAATAAAAGAAAGGTGAAGGTCTGAGTAAGGCTGATCTCTGAGGTCACCCAAACATTTTGATGGTGTTCATCGAAAAAGCAGAAAATCAACAGCTTGGGAAATGTCTTCTGTGGAAGAATGAGAGCAGCAACAAGCCATGGAATTAAATAACAGGTTTAATTAAGAGCAAGAATCAGCTTCTCATTAAGAATCTGGTTGGAGTGAAATTGGTAGGAGTTTGAAGCCCCAGTTCAGCTGGTCATCCATCAGCTCCTTTCACGTCTCACTTCTGTTTGGCTGCCATTTAACGGTGAAAAGAATCAATTCAGAGGATTGAATCCTTAAAAACAGGGCTATGAAAATGAATGGAAAAGGAGTTAATTAGCAGCGAAAACTGATTAGGAAAAGGGTTAGAATGAAAACCTACAGGCATGGTGTTCGACATCTGTGCAATGATGGGAATGCTGTGCTGCAGGAATGGTGCCATCAAAACCGAGGTCCTGACTCTCTGTGATCATTGAAGATCCTTGGGCATCTTTTGAAAAAAGAGTAGGGGGTATCCCGATGCCCATCAGGCCCCCTAATCATCCTCTATCACTAATTATCCAACAATCTCCTTCACCAGATAGGAGGACGTGGGCCCACCTTGTGCTTGCTGCCTCACTGGTGATACCTTATCTCAGCCATATAGCTGGCATATGAGTCCTATTAATCTTTAATAGACAATGTTTTTAGTAAAAACTTCAAGCCTTGCCCACCATTGCGGAGGTGTCTCACTTGCACGCTGTTGAACTGCAGAGCTTATTTCATTTTGACGTTGTGCTTCTTCATTTGTGCCATTAGCACAATGTCATTAATGCGCCATGGTGTTTGCTGCTCACACGTCTTTGGTAGTGAGAAGTGAGGTGCATGCAAGCGCTGAAAAAATGTAAAAGTGCACACATGCGCCATCTAGTGGCTGTGGTTGTGCATGGGCGGAGCGGACTACAGTGAACCCTCGTTTATCACGGTTAATCCATTCCAGACTCTACCGCGATAAATTAATTTTCCCGAAGTAGGATTCTTTATTTATAAATCGAATATTTTCGCAGTTAGAGTATAGAAAACCTGTTTACGACCTTCTAAATACATTTTTTAACATTATTAGAGCCCTCTAGACATGAAATAACACCCTTTAGTCACCATTACACTCGTATTACCCAATATATTAGACAAAATAAGAGAAAATAAGACATATTAGACGTTACAAATATCATATTATTATTATTTTACTGTACATTTAATTACACACACACACAGTTCTTACACACAGCCACTAACCTATAAAGGCACGAGCTCAGTAGGAGAGTCTTCAGGTTGTAAGCTGGAGCACTGATCGCACCCTCAGAGGACACAGATACCCCTGGGAAAACCCCTGAAACAGCTGACAGTCTACCTTCACATTGCTCCTTACCCTTCTTACTTGTGCTGTAACGCGCGATAAACCTCTCACGCGGTACTCCGCTTACTTAAAAGTATTGTGCAGCGCCTCTCAGCTTTGGAATTAGTTGTTTTGTTTCTCTCTCTCTCAGACATTCTCTGCTCCTGGCAGAACTGTCATCTCTGACTTGTCATGGAGCACGTTTAAACTTTTGAAAAGAGACAAATGTTTATTTGCAGTGCTTTGAATAAAGTTCTTTTTTTTCTACAACCTCCTGTGTCTCTGTGCAAATCTGTGACCCAAGCGTGACAAGGTGGTGCAGTATCTTCAGCAGGTGCGTCGTTGTCTTCTTCCGCTGAAGGAGTACTAGGAGTAGGCAGTGGGTGTCTGGGTGCGCGGCTGAAGAACATCTTGATAGGCAGTTGCTGGCGCTGTCTTTTCATATGCGTGAGGAGGCTTTTGTAGGGTATTGCCATCTTTGATCATATCCAAGAGCTTCATCTTCTCCTGGATGGTAAGCATCTTCCTCCGCCGCTTAGTTTCATTGTCAGAAGGCTTAGAAAAAGCAGCACGTTTAGGAGCCATCGTGGGGCTTAGATAAAAGTTCTCAGTTACGTCTCATGCATAGTGACATAAGCGTGTATGAGAAAAAATTGCGATAGAGTGAAGCCGCGAAAGTCGAAGCGTGATATAGTGATTGATCACTGTACTCCATACACACACATAGACCTTTCATTTATACTAGGGGGCTTTGCCCCCTGCTTGCTTCGCTCGCCAACTCCTCCCCTGCGCTACACGCCAGTCACTACGCATCTCTGCCGTTCACGTTGTAAAGAGTGGGGTTGCTGAACGCACGCTAAGGAGATGCGGTCGCTCCTCCGAAACCCCTTCTTAAATGGTGATACACTGGGATATCAATACAGGTTTTTTTACCTCCTCTTTGCTCAGTTACTAGCTTGCTGCTGCTGATGTGCTGCGTGATCTGCATGTCGCGCGGAGCTTCGAACATTTAAAAGCCTGTACAGCAGCTGTCCTTTTGTCTCACTGCCTAGTCTCGCGGGATGTTTAAAGTGTCTCCGAGAAAATCACGTCTCGTCTCCTTCCAAGATTTTTTTTTATAATAGAGAGATAGGTCTAATGGTCATTATCTGTATACCAGTTGTAAACGAATCAGTCTCAACACACGAAAAAGGTTTGGGGCGGCCACCCGTATATTGTCCCTGGCTGCAAAAGGCTTTGAAAATAGGCACTGATGTGCATGTGTTGAGTTGCAGACTGAACTGATTTGAGTGGTGAGATGATGGTGGTTTTAAAAGCCAAAACAGGAAGTGATGTCATCTAAGGCCTAAACCGGAAGTGACGTTGTTCTAGGTGCCGGATCAGGAAGTGATGTCAGTCTTGGCTCCGGAAACCGGAAGTGACATCAGTCTTGGCACCGGATCCAGAAGTGACATCAGTCTTGCCGTTGAAACCGGAAGTGATGTCGTTGATGTTGACTCAGATAGGTTTTCCCGTATTTGGCCTGCAGAGACAACAGAAGTAGGTTTAACACTAGAATTACCAGAGCCTACGAAAAAACTCGTATATCCGGCCCACCTTAAATCGCTTCTTAAATCCGTTCACACCTCTCCGCCAGCATCCTTTGTCCTCTAAATGTGCTGATAAAAGACAAGCTGCCAGCAGCCGGCTATTCCATCCCCCCACCGACTTAGAACGTGAGCGAACTTTTCCCAGCTCACGCCTTGATTGTTTACCTGGGAGTGAAGTGCAGTTTTACAGTGGAAATGATAGATCGTTATTTGGAAGACACGCATGAAATGCGTGTTCCGTTTCTAAAGTAATCTGTGTAAACACATTGTTAAAACAGAAACTTTTTCATATTTTAGTAATAAATGTTACAAAATGTAGTAGGCATAAACTATAGAATATATAAAGCCCGAGTTCCAATGATCAAATAAACACTTTCACAAAAGCTTCAAGAATGATTTAACAGCTTCTGTGGCATAGTGTGCTAAGATTTGCCTCTTAGCACAGAGCAGCTTTTCCTTGCCTCACAGACCTGAGTTCGATTCCCCGCTGGGGATAGAGTGTTGCTTTTTTTTTCTTTTCTTTTAAACCTCAAACGGACATAAAATTTATACATTGGTATGCACTGTCAGTTACTGAGATCGTTATATTTTCATGTGGGATGCTCCTTTTCAAATATTTTTTTAACAATTGAGACTGCAATTAACAGGAACAACTGTCCTTATAACTTATTTTTAAGATCCATAACACACAGACAGACAGAGCACTGCGTAATAGAGAGACAGACAGGCAGAGAAATCACTAGACTTAGTCAGATCATGGAGGGGTGATGTTAGAGCGCCTGCGCTTATTCAGTGCAGCAGGGACAACGCACATGTTGTTCTTTTTTTCTTTCAGTACACGTGGCTTCCCTGTTTATTTATATATCTAGTGACTTCTCTGCCTGTCTGTCTCTCTATTATGCAGTGCTCTGTCTGTCTGTGTGTTATGGATCTTAAAAATAAGTTATAAGGACAGTTGTTCCTGTTAATTGCAGTCTCAATTGTTAAAAAAATATTTGAAAAGGAGCATCCCACATGAAAATATAACGCTCTCAGTAACTGACAGTGCATACCAATGTATAAATTTTATGTCCGTTTGAGGTGAAGAAAAGAAAAAAAAAGCAACACTTTATCCCCAGCGGGGAATCGAACTCAGGTCTGTGAGGCAAGGAAAAGCTGCTCTGTGCTAAGAGGCAAATCTTAGCACGCTACGCCACAGAAGCTGTTGAATCATTCTTGAAGCTTTTGTGAAAGTGTTTATTTGATCTTTGGAACTCGGGCTTTATATATTCTATAGTTTATGCCTACTACATTTTGTAACATTTATTACTAAAATATGAAAAAGTTTCTGTTTTAACAATGTGTTTACACAGATTACTTTAGAAACGGAACACGCATTTCATGCGTGTCTTCCAAATAACGATCTATCATTTCCACTGTAAAACTGCACTTCACTCCCAGGTAAACAATCAAGGCGTGAGCTGGGAAAAGTTCGCTCACGTTCTAAGTCGGTGGGGGGATGGAATAGCCGGCTGCTGGCAGCTTGTCTTTTATCAGCACATTTAGAGGACAAAGGATGTTGGCGGAGAGGTGTGAACGGATTTAAGAAGCGATTTAAGGTGGGCCAGATATACGAGTTTTTTCGTAAGCTCTGGTAATTCTAGTGTTAACGCACCCTGCCACCTCCTGGCCTGGTGTGTAATTACCTCCACTTGGTCCACTCAGGCTTCCTCCTAATCGCACATGTGTGACACAGTCTATATATTTTAAAATCCTTCCATACTCCACGTCAGCTCCAGGACACCATGCGCACAGACATCACCCCAACCTGGAGCTGAAATTGACGCAAGACGATAGGAAGTGCCAATTTTCAAAACTCCAAATTTAATCAAAGGTTGCACAATCATTTTAAAGGGCATGATAATAATACTCATGTATACTTTCTCACAGTTTTCCTAGCGCGTTCTAATTCCCTAAAAGAATCAATTATGTATGGACCAGTTGATTGCCATTTATGAATTTAAGCCTACATATATCTGACATGCAATTTATCTCAGCCTTGCCCTTCAGCCGAGTAGGTGAAACCCTCGAAGACGAGAGTGCAGAAGAAAAGTGCACAGCAGTAGCAGCACAAATCAACGTAAATAAAAAGTGGCTGGCGGTGTAAACCGCTGCTCTGTCAACAAGCCGAGGGAACATACTGCATCCTGCCAAAGCTGCGAGCAGTTTACGTGACACGTGCAGCTAATTAAAGAACATTCCCCGCAGCCCTGCAAAGAGGTAGCTTAACCCTGACTGCTTTACACAGCTGCTCCACACTCCCTGTGGAAGGCGCAGCGAGGGCTGGAGATGAGCAGACCCAGGGGCGACTGTGGAGGGGACACAGCTGATGGCCTGCTTAGCAGCTGATGCAGCCGAGGAGCCCACTTATTCACGTCGTCTGGGTTCGTGGAATCGAAGGGTGAAATATGGGCAAGCTTCGATGATAGAGGGGAATGTTATCTGTGCTCTTTTGGCAGCAGTTAATACATTTTATTCAAATCCTAACAGTATAACCAAATAGACAGAATCCATCAGAAACACCCAAAACACTTTCAAGTTTAAGACACTGTTAACAGGAGATAGCAACCAGGGGTTTAAATTTAAAGATTTAAGAATTTGCCACTAAATTAGTAGTTATTAAGTATCATTTAGGATGCTGTGACCCTAAATTCATTTTATTTGCTAGTTTGCTTTATGTAGGAGGTTTTAACAGCAAAAAAAAGCAGCATTATACTCACAGATGTTGCATTTTAAATGTTATTTTCAAGGGTGTGTGACAGATGTACTGGTCTTTTCATCCTTCTGTTTTTGCGTGCTTATCTTTCCATACATTAAATCTCAAAATGTGCCAAAAGAAGCAGAGGAATTACATTTTAATTTGAATACCTGACTGTTTGAAAAACACACAGAGAGAAACTTTACTGGGAATGTTTGTGCATTGTTATACTATGGGGGGCTGGCATTAGACTCTTTTAGATAGATAGATAGATAGATAGATAGATAGATAGATAGATAGATAGATAGATAGATAGATAGATAGATAGATAGATAGATAGATAGATAGATAGATAGATAGATAGATAGATAGATAGATAGATAGATAGATAGATAGATAGATAGATAGATAGATAGATAGATAGATACTTTTAATCCCAAGGGGAAATTCACATATTAGATGACAAGACCCCCAAAAATAAACAGGGGCTGAAGATGGCTGCATTAGAGGTTTGGCAGAGCATCACCGGAGAAGAAGAATTCTTTCAGATGCCTTCCATAATGTTTTTCTGGCTTTAGAAACTGATGCTCACTTATTTACTTACTTACAGTACAGTTAAAGATGCTAAGATTTGCATTGGGTGTGACGAGGGTGGACAGGATTAGGAACGAGGACATTAGAGGGTCAGCTCAGATTGGACGGTTGGGAGACAAAAATCAGAGAGGCGAGATTACATTGGTTTGGACATGTGCAGAGGGGAGATGCTGGGTATATTAGGAGAAGGATGGTAAGGATTGAGCTGCCAGGGAAGAGGAGAAGAGGAAGGTCTAAGAGAAAGGTTTATGGATGTGATGAGAGAGGACATGCAGGTGATGGGTTTGACAGAGCAACATGACGAGGACAGAATGATATGGAAGAAGATGATCTGCTGTGGCAACCCCTAACAGGAGCAGTCAAAAGAAGAAGAAGAAGAAGAAACTAATCCTCACAACATTTTTTCTGAGCATACCCACATTTCCTGGTCCAGTTATTTCTACCCTGCTGGCCGAACACCTAAAGTGCCCTCCATAATGTTTGGGGCAAAGGCACATTTTTCCTTGATTTGCCCCCTCTGCTCCACAGTTTCCAATTATAAATCATTCAGTTCAGACATTGTGATTAAAGTGCAGACAGCAGACTTTCATTTAAGGGGATTTGCACACATTTCACACAACAACACTTTTTCTACACGGTCCCCCCATTTTGGGTCTCCATAATGTTTGGACACAGCAATGGCAGGTCTGTATTTAGTTCTTTGTCCCTCACATGCAATGACTGATTGAAGTCTGCGATGCACAGACATCAGCAGGTGCTGAGGGTTCTTCTCCGGTGATGCTCTGCCGAACCTCTAATGCAGCCATCTTCAGCCCCTGTTTGTTTTTGCGGGTCTTGTCATCTTAAGTTTCTCATCAGCATGTGGATGGTCTGCTCAATTGGATTAAAATCAGGAGACTAAATTGGCCATTCAGCAATTTCCATTTTTTGGCTCTGATACACTCCTGTGTTGCCTTAGCAGTAGATCTGGCTCATTATCTTGTTAAATGATGAAGTGCTGTCTACTGAGTTTGGAGGCTTTTACTGGCACTTGAGGAGATCAGATGTTTCTACACACCTCAGAATTCACTGTGCCACTTCTATCAGCAGTTCCATCATCACTGAAGAGAAGTGTGCCAGGACCTGTGGCAGCCATACACGCCCAAACCATAACACCCTCAGCACCACCATGTTTAACAGATGGGGTGGTCCGCTTTGGATCTTGGGCAGTTCCTTTGGTCTCCACACACTTTGCTCTTGTCATCATTCTCATGAGGTTCAACTTTGTCTCATCTGTCCACAAGACCTTTTCCCAGAATTCTTTAGTCTCTTTGAAGTCCTTTGTCACAAACTGTCATCTGGCCATCCTGTTTTTGTGGTCTCCATCTTGCAGTGTGTCCTCTGTGTTTCTGGTGATGAAGTCTTCCACTGATAGTTGTCTCTGACACGTCCACATCGGCCCCCTGAAGACTGTTTCTGATCTGCCACACAGGTGATTGGTGCTTTTTCTTTACCATAGTGAGGATTCTTCTGTCATCATTAGTGAAGGTCTTTTTAGGTCCACTAGTCCGTTTGTGATTACTGAGCTCACCAGTGTGTTCTTTCTTCTTCATGATATTCCAGACAGTTGATTTAGTTTAACCGATGAGGTGATCTGCTTTGGACCTTGGGGGGTTTCTTTTCATCTCCATACTTTGCTCTCGACATTACTCTGATATTGATTCATCTTTGTGTCATCTGTCTACAAGACCTTTTAATTACTTAAGTACTTGCTGGTAGTTGCTTGGAAGGCTTTCAACAAGATTTTGGAGTGTTTCTGTGGGAATTTGTGCCCATTCATTCTGTAGAATATACAGTTAGGTCCATAAATATTTGGACAGAGACAACTTTTTTATAATTTTGGTTCTGTAAATTACCACAATAAATTTTAAATGAAACAACTCCGATGCAGTTGAAGTGCAGACTTTCAGCTTTAATTCAGTGGGGTGAACAAAACGATTGCATAAAAATGTGAGGCAACTAAAGCATTTTATAAACACAATCCCTTCATTTCAGGGGCTCAAAAGTAATTGGACAAATTAAATAACTGGAAATCAAATGCTCATTTCTAATACTTGGTTGAAAGTCCTTTGCTGGCAATGACAGCCTGAAGTCTTGAACTCATGGATATCACCAGATGTTGGGTTTCCTCCTTTTTAATGCTCTGCCAGGCCTTTACTGCAGCGGCTTTCAGTTGCTGTTTGTTTGTGGGCCTTTCTGTCTGACGTTTAGTCTTCAACAAGTGAAATGCCAGCTCAGTTGGGTTAAGATCAGGTGACTGACTTGGCCATTCAAGAATTTTCCACTTCTTTGCTTTAATAAACTCCTGGGTTGCTTTGGCTGTATGTTTTGGGTCATTGTCCATCTGCCCAATCAATTTGACTGCTGTATTTAGCTGGATTTGAGCAGACAGTATGTCTCTGAACACCTCAGAATTCATTCTGCTGCTCCTGTCCTGTGTCACATCATCAATAAACACTAGTGTCCCAGTGCCACTGGCAGCCATGCACGCCCAATCCATCACACTGCCTCCACCATGTTTTACAGATGATGTGCTATGCTTTGGATGATGAGCTGTTCCACACCTTCTCCATACTTTTTTTTTGCCATCATTCTGGTAGAGGTTGATCTTGGTTTCATCTGTCCAAAGAATGTTTTTCCAGAACTGTGCTGGCTTTTTTAGATGTTCTTCAGCAAAGTCCAATCTAGCCTTTCTATTCTTGAGGCTTATGAGTGGCTTGCACCTTGCAGTGCACCCTCAGTATTTACTTTCATGCAGTCTTCTCTTTATGGTAGACTTGGATATCGATACGCCTACCCCCTGGAGAGTGTTGTTCACTTGGTTGGCTGTTGTGAAGGGGTTTCTCTTCACCATGGAAATGATTCTGTGATCATCCACCACTGTTGTCTTCCGTGGACGTCCAGTTCTTTTTGCGTTGCTGAGTTCACCAGTGCTTGCTTTCTTTCTCAGGATGTACCACACTGTAGATGTTGCCACTTGTAATATTGTAGCAGTTTCTCAGATGTTTTTTTCTGTTTTCGCAGCTAAGGATGGCTTCTTTCACCTGCATGGAGAGCTCCTTTGACCGCATGTTGTCTGTTCACAGCAAAATCTTCCACATGCAAGCACCACACCTCAAATCAACTCCTGACCTTTTATCTTCTTAATTGATAATGACATAACGACGGACTTGCCCACACCTGCCCATGAAATAGTCTTTGAGTCAATTGTCCAATTACTTTGGAGCCCCTGAAATGAAGGGATTGTGTTCAAAAAATGTTTTAGTTGCCTCACATTTTTATGTAATCGTTTTGTTCACCCCAATGAATTAAAGCTGAAAGTCTGCACTTCAACTGAATCGGAGTTGTTTCATTTGAAATTCATTGTGGTCATGTACAGAACCAAAATTAGAAAAAAGTTGTCTTGCCCAAGCTTCGTCCTGCTCCCACTCCCGACTCCAGCTCCCTGATGGTAGGGAGGCGGCCCCTTTTATTCCCACCCGGATATGCTCCAGGTGCCTGATGACGTCCTTCTGGCAGCACTTCCTGGGGTGGTGGAAGTGCTGCCCTTGCACTCAGAAGCACTCCGGGTGTCGCTGGAAGGATCTTCCTCCACCTTCTCAGGTGTGGCAGAAGTGCATGTTTCCCGGGCTCCACGACACTCGGGGCACCCCCTGGCGGTGGCCACAGGCCCCATTGGGCTTGAGCTTCCTTGCTCCTTTCCTGTGGTCCCCTTAACATCCAGGGCGGTTGCCCCCTTGTGGCCCAGGGGACGTATAAGTCACCTCCCGGTCCTTCCAGGCATTCCGGCTGGGTCTGACCCCCAGCCTCTTATGACAATGGGCATAGGTGATATGACAGAAGTATGTAGATATTGTTTGGCTTTAAACTTTAAGTCAGACACTTGTAGATCGTCTAATTCATGTTGCCATCAGGGAAAAGTAGTGTTTCTTTACAATGAAGAGGCGTATCCACGAGAAATAAAAGATTTGTTGCTTGGTGAAAGTGAAATCCACATACGCGAGCTGCAGAGACTCAAAATAGCTGGCGTGCCCACAGTCCTCTCACTTCTCATTCGTGTGAATGCTATTGTCAGACACAGTACCTGTGCTCTCAAATCCAAGCGGGGTTGTAAATAAAAGACAAAGAGTAGATGACAAAGTAGAACGTCGTAAAGAATTCAAAACCATTGGTGCAGTAAACATGGAGAGCAGGTTAGAGATAATGAAAGTACTAAAATTCGAAAAATGATAGTAACGATCGCACTAGCGCAAAACAAATGGAAATTATTACTCGGTGAAATAACAGAAGAGTAAAAAGAGATTGAATATATTGTTCGGATTTAACTTTTAAGTCGCAGACTTGTAGATCGTCTAATTTATGTTGCCATCAAGGAAAAGTAGTGTTACTTCCCAATGAAGAGGCCAATCTGTGAGAATTAAAAGTTTTGTTGTTTGGTGAAAGTTAAATCCATCAAACGCGAGTGACAGAGACGCGAAGTTGCTGGCACGTAGCGTTGGGGGGTTGAAGCCCCCTTGTACTGTATGTAGAAAAGTTCCAAGGGCCTCTGTTAGGCAGAAACGACAGTGAGGTTCTTCAGCTTGGCCCATGGCATGATTTTTTTGCGGGGCATGTTAATATACAAGCAATGAACATATTTGAATCGAACATTTTGATAATTTGGGTTTTTGGAAGCCGGAAAGATTTCAGTGTTAAGGATAGTTTTGTGGGTAAGTTCTCCTGCCAGAATGAAGTTATTAAGTGAAGGATTGTAGGCTTGCCAGAATCTTCATGGTGAGACAGAGTGAACAAGAAAATGTAAATAGAGGATGAGTGTCGGAAGAGAAGATGATAGGGAAACCCCACTTTCCTAGTGAAAACTTTATTAGAGATACTGTATCATGTAGGACCCACGTTTTCTTCTTCCAGAACAACTCAAGTTCTTAGAGACATGGATTCAACAATCTGCTGGAAACATTCCTTAGTTTGGTCTATGTTGACTTGCTAGCATCAGGATTTTAATAAACACATTCATGTTAACTCAAAACACAGTTCAACATTATATAGGGGCTGGAGTAAAGTGAAGGTACTATCATGTTAGTGAAACAAGCACAAGATGATGTGTGCTTGGTGCCATGGCGCATAACCCATTTGTCAAAAGACAGACTGCAGGCATAAAAAGATTCACATGGTCAACAGCAATCCTTAGTTATGTTGTGCTACAGAAATGGCCTAATGTGTGTCAAGAAAACATTCGCTGTAACAGCAACAACAACGACAAAGCCCAAAATTAAATAAGGAATGACTCCACAGGCTTTAACAGGCCTTTTTTTTGACAGCCCCCAATATTGACTCTTTAAGAAGACAAGAAAACAACTCCCAAAAAAAAAACAACCTTGTAAAAAAAAAAAAATGGAGGAAATATTGGGAAAGGGCAGTTCATAGAAAGACCCCCGTCCAGGTAGGATGGGCGTCACAAATTGTAATAAATACATCACAAAAAAACAGAACACAATAATCCTCTTCACAGAGCTTGATGGCCAATCCGTTATGCACACCTCAGACATACAACACAACAGTTCAAACTTTGTTCTCGCACGGTGCTCCTTACACAGTGCAGACACAGAGCAACGTGACCACTCTCAAGGTAAAATGTAAGAATAGGTAATACTACTCACTAAATGCAGAACTATCACATAAGATGATACAGATTTGTACAATTGCATCAAAGACAAAGTAGAAACAAATTAGCATAAATGAAAAACAACGACATCTGTCCATTAGCTCATCGTAGAACCAGATTGTAGTAAAGGAATCAGAAAAGCCAGGCACAGTCAGAGTCCTGGAGACCTCGGCCAACGAGATGCCTCCCACTTACTGGCACATTGGGGCAGGGAGTTTAGGCCAGGCCAGGTTTAGAACAGTATGTGGAGGAACAACGCAATAGTGAAAAAATAAAAATGCATAGTAATGTAAATTCTAACCCAATGTTCAAATTTAAACGTAAAATAAGTAACACATTCAAAATAGCTTGCCTTAATGCTAGAAGTATCAAAAATAAAACAAGTGAGTTGGAGTTGTGTATAGAGGAACATAATTATAATATTATAGCAATAACAGAAACCTGTCTTGATAACAAAGATGAAGATGGGTATAACATAGAGGGATACACTTTTTTAGGAAGGATAAATAGAATAGAAAAGGAGGTGAGGTTGCTGTTTATGTCAAACAGAATTTAAACGCAAGTCATCTTAAGTTGGACGATGAGCCCCATCTTAGTGAGGACATCTGGCTTTGTCTGGAAAGCATTAGGAAAAGATGGTCTTATTTTAGGAGTGTGTTACTGACCGCCCAAAGCAGACAATAATTTCAATCCAAATCGTTTTGTTAATATTAAAAAATCAAGTTTACAGGGTGATATTATAGTCTTGGGGGACTTTAACTACCCACATATTAACCTGGATAATCTTGCAAATTGAGCAGGAATTTTTAGAAGTTATCAGTGACGTTTTTTAACACAATATGTTAAAGCACCAATGTGGGGTGAAGCCTTGTCTAAATTTAATATTTTGTAATAATCAGGATAGAATTGAGGGTGTAGTGATAGATAGATAGATAGATAGATAGATAGATAGATAGATAGATAGATAGATAGATAGATAGATAGATAGATAGATAGATAGATAGATAGATAGATAGATAGATAGATAGATAGATAGATAGATACTTTATTAATCCCAAGGGGAAATTCACATACTCCAGCAGCAGCATATTGATAAAAAACAATAATAAATTAAAGAGTAATAAAAATGCAGGTATAACACACAATAACTTTGTATAATGTTAATGTTTACCCCCTGGGTGGAACTGAAGAGTCGCATAGTGTGGGGGAGGAACGATCTCCTCAGTATGTCAGTGGAGCAGGA
This sequence comes from Erpetoichthys calabaricus, assembly GCF_900747795.2. NCBI lineage: Eukaryota > Metazoa > Chordata > Cladistia > Polypteriformes > Polypteridae > Erpetoichthys > Erpetoichthys calabaricus. The sequence continues at coordinate 13,332,189 of NC_041395.2, forward strand.
CGGTGACAGCAGTCTGTCGCTGAAGCTGCTCCTCTGTCTGGAGATGATCCTGTTCAGTGGATGCAGTGGATTCTCCATGATTGACAGGAGTCTGCTCAGTGCCAGTCGCTCTGCCACAGATGTCAAACTGTCCAGCTCCGTGCCTACAATAGAGCCTGCCTTCCTCACCAGTTTGTCCAGGTGTGAGGCGTCCCTCTTCTTTATGCTGCCTCCCCAGCACACCATTGCGTAGAAGAGGGCACTCGCCACAACCGTCTGATAGAACATCTGCAGCATGGTGATTGAAACACTAGGGTCAAGTGACCATAATGTAATACAATTCTTAGTGTTTTGGAAGAGTGCAAATGCAAACATTAAAACTGTTAAGTTTAAATTTGGTAGGGCAAATTTTGAGCAGATGTGACAACGTTCAGCAGCCATACCACATGCACTCCAGAAGAGGTCATCCACATGAAGTTAAGTATGTTTCAACCTGGCCAGTTCTTGGATGGGAGACCATCAGGCAAAAGCTTGAGTTGATGCTGAAGCAGGTGTTGGAGGGTCCAGCAGGGGGTGCCTACCCTGTAATTTGAAAGGGGATCCCAATGACCCAGTGCAGTGATGGGGACATTGTGCTGTAAAATCGGCTTTGTCTTTTGGATGAGAGGTAAGACTGAGGTCCTGACTCTCTGTGGTCATAAAATATTCCTGGGCATCCTTTGTAAAGAGTAGGGCGTATCTGGCTGGCCTGATTAAATTGCCCTCTATGGCCTACTCATTCTGACCCCTAATCTTTCCCTGTCTCTAACAGGCTAACTATCTCTCACCCCTTCAGCACCAAGCAGCTAAAGTTTGGTGCAAAATGGCTGCCATCGCATCATTCAGGTAGATACTGCATGTTAGTGCTGGTTGAAGTGGCTCTGGATTCACTATGGAATGTCCAAAAATTGAAAGTCCACTTTATGAGAAGGATTTAGGAGTCATTGTTGACTCAACACTATAAACTGCCAGACAGTGTTCAGAAGCCATTAAGAAAGCTAACAGAATGTTAGGTTATATAGCGCCTTGATGTGTGGAGCACAAGTCACAGGAAGTTTTGCTCCTGCTTTATAACACATTGGTGAGGCCTCATCTGGAGTACTGGGTGCATTTTTGGTCTCCAGGCTACAAAAAGAACATAGCAGCGCTAGAAAAAGTCCAGAGAAAAGTGACTAGGCCAATTCAGGGACTACGGGAGATGAGTTATGAGGAAAAATTTAAAGAGTTGAGCCTTTAAAATTTAAGCAAAAGGAAATTAAGAGGAGACCTGTTTGAATTGTTTAAAATTATGAAGTGAATTAGTACAGTGGATCAAGACAATGTTTTGCGCATTATCGCGGAGTCGGACTCTTGATTTTTCAGAATCGGATTTTATTGGCAGTGATCAGGAGATCGAGCAAGAGAGTGAGAAGCCAGCATCAGCTGATCAGACACCAGCCGATGCTGCGCCAGCGGATCTGCTGCCAGTTGAGTGCCTTCGCGCAGCCGATGCATCTACGGCAAGGTTCGCATGGGATAAATACACAGACATTGATCCGTTGAGAGCCGATCTGGCTACCGGAGTTTACAAGACGGCATGGCTTGCTGTTGGACACGACAGATCACCAGCTGCTGTACTTCAGGCTGCTCTCTCCTGATGCTGCTTTTCAGCTACTGTCAGACGAGACAAACAGGTAGGCAGAGATTTTTTTTGAATTGCAGGCTGCGTTTGCATCGCATTCTCGTTTTTCAAAGTGGAAACCCACAACGAAAGACGAGATGAAGCGCGCTGTGGCATTACAAATAGAGATGGGACAGAACTGGTGATATAACTTCAGGGAGCATTGGTCCAAACGTGTTTTGTCCCTTGGTGGCTTAGGTACGTGCTGCTGCAAAGTTTTATTCACTTCTGTAATAAACAGAAGCAAATCCCAAGGGGTGAGCCAGGCTATAATGCCATACATAAAGTTCATAAAGTTTCAGAAGATGAAAAGAGGTGACAATACGGTTTTCATGCAGGCAGAAAACTTGGTGGCACTGGCATGGCACGATGGCAAATGGGTGACTTGTCTCTCTACAGTACACACTAACAATATATGTGAGAAAGTGCAGCAACAGACAATTGAAAAATAGGCACCAAAGCAACACGTATTGTAAGGAGTGCAATGTGGCAATGACTGAAATTAGCTGCTTTGAGCGAGATCGGACTTTGCTGTATAAAATGTATGTGATATGTATGTGAAATCATAGAGTATGCAGGCTCATACAACATGCAAGACAGTAACATCTGTCAAAAGTAAATATTTTTTGTTGATTTGATATGTTAAACAATTGCTTTGTGTTCTTTTTTAAAAAATGTTAGTTTTTGGAAAAATATTCAGCCCTGGGAGAAAAGAAACAAAAAAAAATTAGCCCTAAAAGAGTTAAGAGAGAGAGATCTCATAAATCTCTCATCTCGCGGGTCATGAGTTCCTGACATTTTTTAGTTTATAATGAAAAAAACAGAATAAGAATCTGAAAATCTAACAACATCACATTAAAGTTCGATAAATTCTGAAAAGAATGATACCAAACATATATATGTAGGTTTTAAAATAAGGCCAATTTACAGAGTGACAAAAAAACGTGACATAAAAACGTGACATAAAATCGTTGCACAAAATCGTTGCACTTTTAGGCTTAGGATTTTATATATAGAGAGTAGATTTGGACTTCAGTCTTCACACATTATACACTTCACTTCAGCATTTTGCCCAATATTAGTAGAACATGAAAAAAGTTTCTGTTTTAGTTACATGTTCAACATTTCTTGCCTCGCATTTCCTCTCATCCTACACTTACACAGATCATCGTCGAAACGGAACACACATGAAATGCATGTGTTCCAAATAACAATATATTATTTACCTTATACAATTCCAGGCACCTCACGCCCAGATAAGCAAGACTTGAGCTGGGAGAACTTCAGCTGCGTCGGTAGAGTGGATGGGATAGTAGGCTGCTTGCTGCTTGTGCTGATCAACACATTTGCAAAACAAAAGACACTGATGGAGAGGTGAGAAAGGATTTAAGGTGGCCTGGGATGACGAGTTTTTTCGTAGGCTTCAGGGATTCTGGTGTTAAGGGAGGGCCTCCCATGGTTCCTGGTGGTTCACTGAATGCAGTTGGAGTGGAGTGTTTCTTGTGTTACTGTGCCTTTACATTTCCACATGTGCTCTACTTTTCGACTGTGTCTTTGGTTTTCGTATCGTGTTTATTGTTCAGGGATTCTAGTGTTAAATAGGATGGAGGCCATTCCTGGCAGTTATTGGCAGGTGGCCCCGTCCCTTGGGTAGCCACCCACAAAACACAAGGGGCATAACTAAGGACAAATGAACACAAAACAAAATGTCCATAATAAACAAAATAAACATGAATACAAATACATGTCATAAAATAACACGAAACAATCAAGAAACACAACTTTAAACATCAGCCAGAGGGAATACGGTGGCTGAACCATGACAGTAAAAAAGTAAGTAAACAAACAAGAAATGTTTTTTTCTTTTTTAACATCTATGGACATGTCAAGATTTAAACCTCATGTAAACAATACCTATGGATAAAGATGATATAACAAAGATGTAGTCCAGTGTATCATTTAAATAAGCAGAAATGCACGTGAGAAAGTAAATCTAACCCCTACATTTATCACAGCCTGCAACACCTTGAATTAGAACCAGGTGCATGAGATCACAGCATCATTGGAGAGGATCTTGTCTGAAACTGTCATATTTACACTTTAGTTTGGGGGCAGCACGGTGGTGCAGTGGTAGCACTGCTGCCTTGCAGTAAGGAGACCTGGGTTCGCTTCCCGGGTCCTCCCTGTGTGGAATTTGCATATTCTCCCTCTGTCTTCATGGGTTTCCTCTGGGTGCTCTGGTTTTCTCCCACAGTCTAAAGACATGCAAGTTAGGTGCATTGGCGATCCTAAATTGTCCCTAGTGTGTGTGCCCTGCAGTGGATTTGTTCCTGCCTTGCGCCCTGTGCTGGCTGGGATTGGCTCCAGCAAACCCCCATGACTCTGTGTTAGGATATAGTGGGTTGGAAAATGACTGACTGACATTTAGTTTGGTTTGCTCCTTGGTGTTGAAGTGCGTGTTTTCACCCTGACAACATCAAAAGAGCTTCTCTGAGGCCTTCAGAGAGAAGATTATAGATGCCTAGGTCTGAAAAGGGGTTGAAATGGATCTCCAAACAAACAGAAATCAACCATTGCACTCTCTGGGAGACCATCCACAAGTGGAGAAGATTCCAAACAACTGCCAAGTTGTCATGGTCAGGCCACCCCAGCATTTTCAGTCTGTGATCAGAACACAAGCACTTGAGGAAGAATGAACTCTAGTCCTGGGGATCTGTTGGATTTCAGCTTGTCTTATATATCAACGTCAACGCGTGGAAGTGTGTGTGTGTCTGTCTGTCTGGCCCGGAAGTGAGAAGTAGAGTCGGGGTGAAGGCTCCACCTCCAAGGAAACAGAAACTCGCTTAGCCGCTAATAAACACAAGCAAGGCGAGCATGTCAGCAAAACGAAACCTCTGAAGAAAGAAACACTTGCTTAGCCGCTAATTCACATGCGAGGCAAGTACATCGGCAAAACAAAATCTCCGAAGAAAGACAAAGTCGCTTAGCTGCTAATAACACAAGTGAGGCAAGCACATCGCCAAAACAAAACCTCTGAAGAAAGAGACACTTGATTAGCCACTAATTCACATGCGAGGCAAGCACATCGGCAAAACAAAACCTCTGAAGAAAGAGACGCTCGCTTAGCCGCTAATTCACAAGCGATGCAAGCACATCGGCAAAGCAAAACCTCCGAAGAAATACGAAGTCGCTTAGCCACTAATACACAAGTAAGGCAAGCACATTGCCAAAACAAAACCTGTGAAGAAAGAGTTGCTCACTTAGCCGCTAATTCACAAGCAAGGCGAGCATGTCAGGAAAAACTAAGCCTCAGAAGAAAGACAAAGTCGCTTAGCTGCTAATATATAAGTGATGCGAGCACATCGGCAGAATGAATCCTCCTAGGAGAGAGATGCCCAGAGTAGTTCCTTTCAATTACATGACATCTCTACTTTTTATTTCTGACAATTTCAATAGTTTCTGGGATCCCAGGCTTTTTACAGCATGGGCTTACACAGCTAGTCTTATATATAAACGTCTATGCGTGGAAGTGTGTGTGTCTGTATGTCCGGCCCAGAAGTGAGAGGTGGAGTCGGGGTAAGGGCTTCACCTCCGAGGAAACAGAAAACTCAATTAAGCAAATACACAAGTGAGGTGAGCACGTCGGCAAAATGAAACCTCAGAAGAAAGAGACTCTCGGTTAGCAGCATAATACACAGGTGAGGTGATCACATCTGCAAAACGAATCCTCCGAAGAAAGAGATGCTAGCTTAGCCACTTAATACACAAGTGAGGCAAGCACGCCGGCAAAACGAAACCTCAGAAGAAAGAGGTGCTCGCTTAGCAATATAATACACAAGGTGAGGCGAGCACATCGGCAAAACGAATCCTCCGAAGAAAGAGATGCTCGCTTAGCCACTTAATACACAAGCGAGGTGAGCACGTCGGCAAAACGAAACCTCGAAAGAAAGAGACTCTCACTTAGCAACATAATACACAAGCGAGGCGAGCACGTCGGCAAAACGAAACCTCAGAAGAAAGAGACACTCGCTTAGCAACATAATACACAAGTGAGGTGAGCACATCAGCAACCTGAGAAGAAAGAGACTCTTGCTTAGCAGCATAATACACAGGTGAGGCGAGCACATCGGCAAAACGAATCCTCTGAAGAAAGAGATGCTTGCTTAGCCACTTAATACACAAGCGAGGCGAGCATGTCGGCAAAACAAAACCTCAGAAGAAAGAGACTCTCGCTTAGCAACATAATACACAAGCGAGGCGAACACATCGGCAAAACGAATGCTCCGAAGAAAGTGATGCTCGCTTAGCCACTTAATACACAAGCGAGGCGAGCATGTCGGCAAAACGAAACCTTGAAAGAAAGAGACTTTCGCTTAGCAGCATAATACACAGGTGAGGTGAGCACATCGGCAAAATGGTATCCCTTTTACTTTTCCTCCCGCTGCTAATACACAAGCGAGGCGAGCATGTTGGCAAAACAAATCCTCCGAAGAAAGAGACGCTAGCTTAGCCACTTAATGCACAAGCGAGATGAGCACATCGGCAAAACGAATCCTCCTTGGAGAGAAACACCCAGGGTAGTTCCTTTCAATTACCCGACATCTCTACATTTCATTTTTTTTCTGACGATTTCAATAGCTTCTAGGACCCTGGTCTTTTTACAGCACGGGCTTACACAGCTAGCTTAGTATAAGCAGTACTTCCAAATCAATTTGTCCCAGTACCTCCTCCAGTTGTTACGGTTTCCACTTTACCTTCATGACATACTAGTTTGTTCCAGATCCCTTTAATAATGAAGTCTTTCCTGAGTTTTTTCTTTAATCCAATTCCTATTTATCAGTGCCCTTGAGTGTGTGATTGATTGTTTAATTAAAAGTCTTCTGATGGATGAGTTGTAATGATGCCTGTAATGGTCTTGAAAACTGTGTCGTCTTTCAGTGATTTCAAAACTAGACAACAAATGAATTTGCTGGAGCAGAAGGATGCGAAGATTCATAAAACCCAAAACAAGAACCTTATACTTTTCACAAAAAATGTTATTAAAATCAAGAGCGACGATGAGGCCTAGACCTCAGACACATGGTCAGCAGCTTAATAACAGAGGACAGATAAAGAAGGAGCCACCCGACTGGATTAAAAAACAAAACCACCAACATCAAAGCCCTCCTAAGGATAATCAGGCTATCAACTTGCATTGAAGAGAACAATTCCATTGAACCACAACATGATTTTTGGGATAAGCCTTGTGATAAATAAGAACACCAGACATCATAAAGGTTTGGGGAAGCCATCCGTATAATATGTCCTGGCTGCAAGAGGTTGAGATTTCTAACAGAGTTGTTCACAAGACTGAGTCCAAAACAGAACTGATTAACTAGAAGCAAGATGGTGGCTTTAAAGGCCCGTAGAGGAAGTGACGTCGTCAAAGGAGGCCAGAACAAGAAACGACGTTGTGAGGACTGGAAGTGACGTCATCAAGGGACCCAGAACCGGAAGTGATGTCATCAGATGTGATGGGACAAGAAGTGATGTCATCAGGACCAAAAGTGACATCATTGAGAGTGTCAGAACCGGAAGTGACATTGTCAGGACTGGAAGTGATGTCATCAAAGACACCGGAACCTGGCAGGATTTCCCGGAAAGGGTCTGCAAGGAACTGAGAAAGACAGTTAGTGCACCCCGGTGCCCCCTGGTCTGATGTGGTATTACTATTACTCAAGCCCTTTAGCTGCCTCCTAGTCGCACGTGTGTGACAGCCTGCAATCTGTGATCCTTAATAACTCTTAAAGAAATACACAAGTGATCTCAGAAATAAATTATATAAGTCCAATAAACCATCCAAAAAGTTGAACAATAAACCCTCTGGTCCTGATTCGATTCTGGCCAGAGGTATGGACTTCAGGCTTTTGTACAGTGGCTGCACCTAATCACCTGGGACAAAGAAGAAATGTCTGCTGAGATTGAGATGTACTTGTAGTCACCAAATTCAGAAATAAATTGTGATACAGTCAATCATGGGAGCTACAAAGGCATTCCTCTTCTGTCTACAACTGGAAAAAATCCTCATCCACAGATCAGTCTACAAGCTGCTACTTTTGTGAGTGTCACAACATGGCTTCTGCTCATCCAAAGGTACAATTAACTTGATCTATACAGGATGGCAACAAAAATGCCCAGAGCAACATCACCCACTCCACATGGTTTTCATTGACTTGACTACGACTTTTAACTCTGTCAACAGTTATGCCTGTGGGCAGTTGCTGTCAAAATAGGTAGCCATGATGAATTAATTTGGATCTTGCAACTTCTGCATAATAATGTCAGTAGCTGTAGTCGGCAGCAGTGGCTCTGAGACTGCCCTTTCAGGATGAAAACTGGGATAATGGCAGAGAATTTATCACACAGGTGTTCTGCCAAATGCACCAGTTTCCACATTTCATTACTAGAATATCATCCTGCTATTCATTTTCTAAATCTAAGTTTTGGATTACAATGAGATCTGGAGGTCATCTGTGTCCAAATACTCCATCACAGGGTACAATGATGTACACTTCTACTTTCAGTCATAGCAGGCCAATTTGTGTCTGTTGAATAAACCTAAAGAAACACATCAACATCTGGGGAGCTGCGTTGCTGCAACTTAACACGTCCAGCGTGCTGGCGTCAAGTCCTGCTTCTGACCAATGACAACGTTCTCCCTGTGCCTATCTGGGTTTTCCTCTGGGTACTCCGGCTTACCACACATATTCATGAAGACATACGGGTAAGCAGGAAATTCCAAATCTGACACCATACAGTGCCACCATGTCGTCACCCCTTGGATCTCTTCACATTTTCTTGTTAAACAACATTGAATCAGAGTGGATTTAAGGTCTAAGTGAAAACAGATCTCTGAAAAGTGCTCTAATTAATTAGATAGATAGATAGATAGATAGATAGATAGATAGATAGATAGATAGATAGATAGATAGATAGATAGATAGATAGATAGATAGATAGATAGATAGATAGATAGATAGATAGATAGATAGATAGATAGATAGATAGATGTGAAAGGCATTATATAATAGATAGATAGATAGATAGATAGATAGATAGATAGATAGATAGATAGATAGATAGATAGATAGATAGATAGATAGATAGATAGATAGATAGATAGATAGATAGGAAAGGCACTATATAATAGATAGATAGATAGATAGATAGATAGATAGATAGATAGATAGATGTGAAAGGCATTATATAATAGATAGATAGATAGATAGATAGATAGATAGATAGATAGATAGATAGATAGATAGATAGATAGATAGATAGATAGATAGATAGATAGATAGATAGATGTGAAAGGCATTATATAATAGATAGATAGATAGATAGATAGATAGATAGATAGATAGATAGATAGATAGATAGATAGATAGATAGATAGATAGATAGGAAAGGCACTATATAATAGATAGATAGATAGATAGATAGATAGATAGATAGATAGATAGATAGATAGATAGATAGATAGATAGATAGATAGATAGATAGATAGATGTGAAAGGCATTATATAATAGATAGATAGATAGATAGATAGATAGATAGATAGATAGATAGATAGATAGATAGATAGATAGATAGATAGATAGATAGATAGATAGATAGATAGATAGATAGATAGATAGGAAAGGCACTATATAATAGATAGATAGATAGATAGATAGATAGATAGATAGATAGATAGATAGATAGATAGATAGATAGATAGATAGATAGATAGATAGATAGATAGATAGATAGATAGGAAAGCCACTATATAATAGATAGATAGATAGATAGATAGATAGATAGATAGATAGATAGATAGATAGATAGATAGATAGATAGATAGATAGATAGATAGATAGATAGGAAAGGCACTATATAATAGATAGATAGATAGATAGATAGATAGATAGATAGATAGATAGATAGATAGATAGATAGATAGATAGATAGATAGATAGATAGATAGATAGATAGATAGATAGATAGATAGATAGATAGATAGATAGGAAAGGCACTATATAATAGATAGATAGATAGATAGATAGATAGATAGATAGATAGATAGATAGATAGATAGATAGATAGATAGATAGATAGATAGATAGATATGAAAGGCACTATATAATAGATAGATAGATAGATAGATAGATAGATAGATAGATAGATAGATAGATAGATAGATAGATAGATAGATAGATAGGAAAGGCACTATATAATAGATAGATAGATAGATAGATAGATAGATAGATAGATAGATAGATAGATAGATAGATAGATAGATAGATAGATAGATAGATAGATAGGAAAGGCACTAAATAATAGATAGATAGATAGATAGATAGATAGATAGATAGATAGATAGATAGATAGATAGATAGATAGATAGATAGATAGATAGATAGGAAAGGCACTATATAATAGATAGATAGATAGATAGATAGATAGATAGATAGATAGATAGATAGATAGATAGATAGATAGATAGATATGAAAGGCACTATATAATAGATAGATAGATAGATAGATAGATAGATAGATAGATAGATAGATAGATAGATAGATAGATAGATAGATAGATAGATAGATAGGAAAGGCACTATATAATAGATAGATAGATAGATAGATAGATAGATAGATAGATAGATAGATAGATAGATAGATAGATAGATAGATAGATAGATAGATAGGAAAGGCACTAAATAATAGATAGATAGATAGATAGATAGATAGATAGATAGATAGATAGATAGATAGATAGATAGATAGATAGATAGATAGATAGATAGATAGATAGATAGGAAAGGCACTATATAATAGATAGATAGATAGATAGATAGATAGATAGATAGATAGATAGATAGATAGATAGATAGATAGATAGATAGATAGATAGATAGATAGATAGATAGATAGATAGATAGGAAAGGCACTAAATAATAGATAGATAGATAGATAGATAGATAGATAGATAGATAGATAGATAGATAGATAGATAGATAGATAGATAGATAGATAGATAGGAAAGGCACTATATAATAGATAGATAGATAGATAGATAGATAGATAGATAGATAGATAGATAGATAGATAGATAGATAGATAGATAGATAGATAGATAGATAGATAGATAGATAGGAAAGGCACTATATAATAGATAGATAGATAGATAGATAGATAGATAGATAGATAGATAGATAGATAGATAGATAGATAGATAGATAGATAGATAGATAGATAGATAGATAGATAGATGTGAAAGGCACTATATAATAGATAGATAGATAGATAGATAGATAGATAGATAGATAGATAGATAGATAGATAGATAGATAGATAGATAGATAGATAGATAGGAAAGGCACTATATAATAGATAGATAGATAGATAGATAGATAGATAGATAGATAGATAGATAGATAGATAGATAGATAGATAGATAGATAGATAGATAGATAGATAGATAGATAGATAGATAGATAATGTGATATCGATTGTGCTCACGTACGTTTAGGACATTGTTGATCTTGATGTTTATGCTTTCAATACCATCCAGCCATCCCTGTTAAGGAGTAAAGTCAGAGATATTAGATAGCTGATCCTAGTCCAAGAAGAGTTGGAGTGCCACCCTGGTAAACCCCATTTAATTTGAACAAAAGAAAAAAAAAAGACCGAAAACACGCACTTGATGAATCTAGGCCTGCCATTGATGTGTCCCAAACATTATGGTGCCCTGAAATGGGAGGACCGTGTAGACAAAGTGCTATGCGACCAAAATGTCTGCAAATCCCCTTAAATGAAAGTCTGCAATGCACACTTGAATCACATCTGAGTTGCTGGAAGGTCAAAGGGATAAATCAAGGAAAAAAAATATGTTTTTGTCCCAAACATTATGGAGGGCAGCGCATATAAATAATACATTAATAATCAGTTAGCGATAGTCATTATTAACACTAGTTATGTCCAGGCTCTATTTTTAGATCAATTTAATGTTATCTTGGAAATCACTTTCTATGTAAAAACCTGGGTCTGGGTGCTTCCAGGCTTTTGGCTGGTACTGTAGGTCACCTTTAGAAAATATTTGTGAAAATACCTGCCATAACACCAAAACTCTTTTTGACTATGCTACAAATAAATACCTGCCAAATGTACAATCACTATAAAAAATAAAAATAGAGCCTAAAGTGTGTGTTGATAAATTAAGTAACCAAGCAGTAAAAACACTAGCTCCCATTATAGTGAAGCTTTATGATTCAGTGCTTAAAGATATGAATATATTACTCCCGTAAAGCAGAAGGCCTTCTGATAAATAGGATCTGAGTAGAGGAGGCTATCTATAATCCGCAGCGGTGCAAGGTCTCCGGTACAGGTTAATAATCCTTAACAAAGAAGTGCCAGAGGAGAGATATTTCTATGACAAGATCTGATGGAGTTTCTTAAATAAAATACCAACATTCAGCCCACAGTGCATACAGTTTCCATTAAATATCCTTTAAAAATGCTTGGAAACTGTAGCCATGTTAGTGTAACCTTCAGAAACATGAGTGAAACTACACACGGCATAACCCAGTTTGATCTCGGCGGTGAAAATAGAATGGCTCCCAGATTTAGTGTTTTCATTTAGACGGTATTTGTTCATTGCCTCTGGGGCATATTAATAAATAGAAAACTGAACAAGAAATTGCAAAGGTGTTTAGGAGAAGGTTGAGGGACATGAATATATTTACATAATGAGGAGAAAAGCTGCTTTCTAAGAGGTTGGTGTGGCCTTGTCGGAAATGTGCGAGTCAAAGTTTTATAGGTAAATTAGGCAGGTGGAAGGGGAAAGGGTTGAATTAAGTAAGCGACGAGAAATAGAAAGGAGAAATGAAAAACACAATGCGCCAGTCTCCTTCTTAAAGAAGTATGACTAGGTACTGTGTTCAGAATCCACCCATGCACCCACTCTCTGAATTCCTTTTGAATTCTGGGTAGATATGTCACGTCATGTCATTTTCTAGCATAGGGCGCAACACAGAAACAAAGCTTAGATGGGGTGCCAGTCCATCACAGTGGGTAAGTATGCCCTGTCATGTCATTTACTAACCTGCTTACTCCAGACCAGGGTCTTGGGTTTGGGTGGTGCTGGAGTCTATCCCAGCAAGCACAGGGTGCATGGCAAGAACAAATTCCAGAGTGGTGTGCCAGTCCATTGCAGTGGGTAAATATACAAATGATATTCAAATTGTAATAGATTCCACACCACACAGAAAGAGGTTTGGGGATGGTCGCCCGTATACTTAAATTTGGCTGCCAAAATAGCAAAGGTTGTGGTTCAATGTGACAGGTTTCAGTCCAGAACAAGAAGAAAGCAAACATGGAGTTTATATAGAGAGAGACGGGAAATGATGTCATCAGACAGGAACCAAAAGTGATGTCCTCGGGACCGGAACCGGAAGTCTTGGGACCGTTAACTGAAAGTGGTGTCATTGGGCCCAAGCGGAATTTCCCGTGATCGTCTGTTAATGGAAAAGATCAAGGATTAGGACACTCTGCTGCCCCCTGGTTTGGCGAGGAATTACCGTCTTTTGAGCCTTTTAGCTGCCTCCCATGCACACGTGTGTAACAAAATGTATATGAACTTTTAACCTACTCTATGGGTTCTTCCCTGTGTATCCCAAATCGTATTATGTGATATCATCTACTGTTGAATTCTGCTCTGTACTTGTAATATTCCTATTGCACAATTGTATTGTATTGAGGATTACTTGTGTTCTGTTCTGTTCTGTGTATTGTATTGTAATTTCCCCCTTTTTTTTGACACCCACTGCCCACCCAACCCAACTTGGAAAGGGGTTTCTCTCTGAACTGCCTTTCCCAAGGTTTCTTCCATATTTTTGGGGTGTTTGTCCTTGTCATCTTAGAGAGTCAAGGCTGGGGGGCTGTCAAATGGCAGGGCCTGTTAAAGCCCATTGCGGCACTCCTTGTATGATTTTGGGCAATTACAAAAATAAATTGTATTGTATTGGCATATTGTTTATATCAGCATTTCTCAAACTTTATGGTCTCACGATTCAGTTTCCCACTTAATGCAGGGTGGGGGGAAAGGCGTTGAAATGATTATGAATGTCAGAGCTGGGGTTGGGGAACTTGTGCAAGCGCAGATACAATTGGGGATAACTATCACACTTTAACAGTATCTCACGCACCCAATGGTGGCAGCCGCCAACCTGACCCAGTGATTGAGAAGCACTTGTTTATATGATCAACTAGCTGTCCCCTGCATAGTAGTGAAACAGGACAGTGAGGAGGGACCTGCCTGGCTCCCCACTCCTGACATCACACTTCACCCTTAAAAATGGCCATCTTAAGATACAGTCATATGAAAAAGTTTGGGAACCCCTCTCAGCCTGCATAATAATTGACTCTCCTTTCAACATTAAAGATAACAGCGGTATGTCTTTCATTTCCTAGGAACATCTGAGTACTGGGGTGTTTTCTGAACAAAGATTTTTAGTGAAGCTTGCTGTTTGCTGCTTATCTACACATTTACAGGACAAAAGACACTGACGGAGAGGTGAGAACTGATTTAAGGTGGGACAGATCTATGAGTTTTTTGGTAGGCTCTGGTAATTCTAGTGTTAACCAAACTCTCTTCTCCCAGACTCCCTCTTCTCCAGTCGCTGCTACCAAGCTGCTGTACCCCCCTGAAAAGGAAGACTTTTTGTTATTTTCACCAGGAGGTTTCAAGTTTGACAGCTATTCCCAGTGTTGCTCAACCACTTCTATAATGGTTCTGTGTTTATATCTGCCAGAACTGCAATAAAGCTTCTGCTCCTTGGAAACCCTTCTGCTCTCTCATGTGCAACTTTGTGACCCAAGCTTGACAAAAGAAATTCAGAAACTTGGACACAAGGAAGAGGATGCCACTAATGTTTATACTCTTGTTGTGGTGCCCTTCTGCAAACCACATGGAGCAACAAGGGTACTTTTGCCAGATGTAATGTTTCTGCCAAGGTTCAGTTCCTGCCTTATGTGTATTTTTTGTTATTTTTAAATTATTTTTTAATGTTTTAGGTCCTGGGGAGCTGCGGTAGCTGCAGGTTTTCATTCTAACCATCTTCAGTAGTGACCAGTTTTTGCTGCTAATTAACTTCTTTTGCTTTAGTTTTAATTGACGTAACTCAGGCCCCTTAGTTGTCTCTTTTTCCTTAATTATCAACCAAACAATAATGAGGCACAATCTCATCACACAAAATCTGAAAATAAAGAAAGGTGAAGGTCTCAGTAAGGTTGATCTCTCAGGTCGCCCAAACATTTTAATGTTGCTCTTAGTGTCACACACGTGCGATTCAGAGGCAGTCAGCAAGCCCTACGGTAAGCAAAAAATTACGGGTAGAAGGGTTACTAAAGGGTACTAACACTTCTCTCTTTCTCTTCTCAGCCGCAAACAGGAAAAATAAACACCACATACCCATTCCAGCACTCAAAATGGCCGTTTCACCACTTCCACTACCGTCCCTCCGTAGATGATGTAACTTCCGGTCCCATTGTGATGAGGTCATATCCTGCTTTTTCATTTCCTGTAGCCATTTTTTGTTGTGTATAAATACCCCTCTATTCATGATCAGTTTGTCAAATGTTTATTTTGAACTGTTTTTATTTAAAATTTATTTTTCCTGTCCATCGGACATTATACGGGGAAATTCCCCAAAACTTTATACGACTAGAGTCGTCTTATTTTACGACATTAGAAAAAACAGAAAAATCAACTGTTTTGGAAATGTCTGCTGTGGCAGAATGAGAGCAGCAACAAGCTATGGAATTAAATAACAGGTTTAATTAACAGCAAGAATGAGCTTCTCATTAAGAGATTGGTTGAAGTCTGAAATCCCAGTTTTCCCAGGGTTGCCTGATTAGAAAATTAGAAATACGGGACACTCTTAAAATCTCTCTCTATATTACTATATATATACATTTTTACATGCCCCCTACACATCCAGACTAATATATTACATAAAAGTAGAGACATAAGTTAAAAACATAAAGCAAGGATTTTAATGGGTTATGAGGAAAACAAAAGTAAAATCTCTTGAAAATTATTTAATAGAAGCTAAAAAAAATTCTGTAAATCATTTGAAAATATTTATTTAATACAGAACACAGAGAAATATTATTATTATTTAATACAGGCAGTTAGAAAAAAAGTGGGCCGTGGAGAGTAGTAACACCACACTTTGTTGACAGTCATTATATGTTGCAATGCTGATCCAGAACTGCACAGCAAACACTCGTTTCCTTGTTACATTTGGGTTATTTTCATCAAGAGAATCTGAGAAAAGAAAGTATAATTACTTATAAAGTTACAACTAAGTAGCGTAAGAAGGTAGTAAAAAATATATTTTTATTACGAAATTTGAAAATGAACTAAATACGGGACATTTGGGTGTCCCTGAAAGGTCAATACGGGACAGGAGACAAAATTATCAAATATAGGACATGTCCCGTATATAAGGGACGTCTGGCAACCCTAAGTTTAGCTGGTCATCTGTTGGCTCGTTTCACGTCTCATTTCTGTTTGGCTACCATTTAATGAATAAAGGAATCAATTCTTAGGACTGAATCCTTAAAAACAGAGCTATTAAAATGAAGGGAAAAGGAGTTAATTAGCAGTGAAAACTGGTCACTGATTAGGAAAAGGGTCAGAATGACAACCTGCAGCCACTGCAGCCCTCCAAGCCTGGAGTTCGACACCCCTGTTTTAGGTCATTCCTACCATGTTAATATCCTTTTCAATTATGAGAAATAAGCCACAAAGGCAAATAGATAGATAGATACTTTATTAATCCCAAGGGGAAATTCACATACTCCAGATAGATAGATAGATAGATAGATAGATAGATAGATAGATAGATAGATAGATAGATAGATAGATAGATAGATAGATAGATAGATAGATAGATAGATAGATAGATAGATAGATAGATAGATAGATAGATAGATAGATAGATAGTTGCAGCAGTCCAAAAACAAAGGTTTTATACTCTTAATTGTAAAATGCAGATTCAGAAAAACAAGGTGCCCCCCCAAAAAAAACAACAGACAAACAAAAAACAATGACGTGTGAAACACTTCTCAAACTTGTTTTTTACACCCCACCGTACATCTTAATAGAACTTCCTTAGCGATTTCCCGCCCCCAGCCGCTGCTTTATTTATGATTGGTAGATGTGGCTCCTCTGCCCGCCCCTGTCCACAGCACCCCATTTGCATGGCATTTTAGACCATGCTGCCTCAGTGGTGACTTCTTTATCCAGACTGTAACACTACAGTATGTACATCCTGTGTCTTTAAATTCATATACTCCATGCATCTTGTGTTCTGTGGCTGGAACCCCAAGAGAAGCGGCCACCATAACGTTACACCTGAGTGATCTCCCGCTACCTTTATATTCTGATGTGTGAGATGGCATTGAAAGGTTTTTGAAATTGGTAAGTATTGATTTCTTTTCTTTGGATTCATTGTTTTTCCGTGACTTTTTGTCCTCTTTTCTGAATCTCAAATGTTGGACAGCATATTGGGAATTGCTTGCTTTTGGTTACCTTTCAGACAAATCCTTTTTTGCCATTGTTTTCTCGTTTTGTTAAATACATTCTTCTTTTAGAAAATTCAGCGTTGCCTTTTTGATGACAAGCCAGAGTTTTAGGATTTCTCTCTCTCTTGAAAAGCATTGTGTTAAAGTCCGGAGCCATCTGTGCATTCTGAACTTTTAAAAATGAGTTTGATAACTTAGGCCTGTCTGGGCTGAAGCCTGTAAATAGAATAGAAAGCCTCCTCCAGGATGGCTTCAAAATGAAAGGCAATTTTTATTTATTTATTTTTTTTTATGAAGGAAGGACCAGGAGAAAATATGAGGTCAAAAATAATGTAGCAAATGCCAAAACTAGAAATCAAAGGGACAAATGACAAAACCAGAATGGCTAACCAAAAAAATCAAAGTCGAAGTACAGAGGAAAAGTTATGTCATGTCATTTTCTAACCTTCTTAAATCAGAATGAGGGACGTGGTGGGTGCCAGAGCTGATCCCACCTAGCAATAGGCCCAAGGCAGGAGCAAACCCTTGACAAGGTGACAGGCCAGCGCTACCATTGAGCCACCGTGCCACCCAGAGTACTGTAAAAGTGTCAGTAAATTTAATGGTAAAAATACTGTAAATGCTGAAAGTAAAATACCTTTTCTGAAAAAAAGGAAAGTTACCTTATGTTCTACTGAAAATTACCTGTATATCTTAAACAATACATTTCATTATTTTTAACAGCCAAGTTCTCTAAAATCAATATTTTTCTACCTTTAAAATATGCTACATATACCATTTACTGATATATTACGGTTACACGGAAAAAATTGCTTCTAATTTTACAGTGCAAAACAACCGTAAAATGTAAAACGGTAAAGTGCTGTGTCAGTAACACCGAAGTTACGATATTTGCATAAGGACACGCCCCCTTTTACCATATCGTTCCTGGTGAACAGCATACCTGTGCACTGTGGGGACAAAAAAACTTAAACAAAGTTAGCAGACTTCTTTTTCCCTGCGTGCTGAAGGTTTTTTGAGGCTATGGAAGCTGAATTATGGTGGGTTGTATTCGATAAGCCAGTAGGACGCCATACACCTCAAAAGCAAACGTCACTTCTCCACCAGACAATGCAACATAACTTCCTTTAACCTTGAATTCTTTTTAATGTATATAATTAAATGATACACATTTGCTGTTGGTTGTTGTTACTTTACTAGTGCAGACTGTGTGTTTGATCACGACAATATTTGCTAAGGGTTTATTGATTGGCATGTTTATTACAGTGCATGGATTTCAGGTTATGGTTAAACGTTCACTTCTATTGGATTGCGTTGTAACGAAAAAACATTAACGATCATTGACTACAAGGTTATACTGTAGACCTATAAATATTCTCACCTTCTTTTTTATGGTAAAATTCTGGCAACCACAGCTGCCAGTACTGTACCGTAAATTTAATTTTTTTTTTACAGTGTATAGAAACGAAATGGTAAACCATTTGGGTGTCTCTTTATTTGTTCACTAATCACACGATAACGGCCCAGCCGATTTCCACGAAATTTTGCACGCACAGTTGAAGTCAGAAGTTTACACACACATTTAGTTTGCAAACTATAAAACTGGCATATCATGTGTAACAAAGTGTATGTAAACTTTAGACCCACTGGAATTGTGATATAGTTAACCCTTAAACTCCAGCAACCGGCTATAGTCGGTTCCCAGCGCAATTTTCCAGCATGCCGGAGCTAATTAGTCCGTGCCTTCCATTCGTTGAGCAGCCAGCTCATGACCACTGGCGCCCCCTAGCGAATCAGCATCACTGTTCCTGGGATTCAGCCGCTGCACTAGACTGGCCTGTAAGCGTCAGCGTTGGCCTCTCTGTGTGCTTGCGTACGGCCAGTTCAAGCGCAGTTGGCTCAGTGATTTACTGAATTTCATCAATGGCGTCAGTTGCACCTTGTACGTATTATAATAGATTGTTCAAGTAGTTTTTGTTAATAGTTTTACAGTTCCTTGGCAGCATGTAACATGATCTGTGTTTCAATAATTGTGATGCTCTTTGCATGAAAAAAATGTGTTCCATTAAAATTTTACTTTTTCTTTGTGAACTGTGACATTTCCTTAAAAAGTGCAGGGACCCTTAACCCTATAGGGGCCCATGGTCACCGCCAGGGGGCGCCCAGATGCCTATGAAGCCCTGGACGTCAGCACTTCCGCCACACCAGGAAGTGCCAGCGGAAGTTCACCAAGGGGCACCTGGAGCATATCTGGGGCAACATGAAAGGGGCCGCCTCCCTCCATTCGTCAGCTGGAGTCGGGTGGAAGTGGACATAGCTCAGAGGAGAGGACATGAGGCGGTGAAGGAAGGCTAGATTGTGAGAGGCCTGGACTGAGGGTGTGTGATGCAGGGGCACTGGGTTGTGTGCGGTAACTGTAAATATTGCACATATGGCGAATAAACGTGTGTTGGTGACTAAGCCATCAGTGTACGCCTGTCTGTGTCCGGGCTGGTTCCCACAAAGGTTTGTTCTTGTCTTTTTAGAGAGACAAGGCTGGGAGGGTCTGTCAAAACAACAGGGCCTGTTAAAGCCTATTGAGACATTCCTAGTGGGATTTTTGGGATATACCAGACACAAATCCAAATCATATTATGTGATATCATCTACTGTTGAATTCTGCTCTGTACTTGTAATACTGTAATTCTATTGTATTCAGGATTACTTGTGATTACTTTTTTGACACCCACTGCACGCCCAACCAGAGGCGGCCTTAGGGGTGTGCGGGGCCTAGGACTGACCAACCCCACGCGGGCCCGGTTACTGATATGTGTGTACTGTATAAACTTGCGTGCAAATTTTAGAAAAATAATGTTAACATACACCGGAATTTCTCATTACAGTATTCAGGTAAATTTTTGCAAGGTAACATGCGGACTTTATCAAAATATAACGATACAATCTATTAAAAAAAGTGCAATTCATAATTCATGAAAATAACATGACAGTGTGAAATGTGGTGCGGTGTCATGCGGAAATAGGCAGGTCCTCTTCAAGAAAAATACCCAAATTGCAAGTATACTCTGAGTCGTGATATACAGAAACCCAGCAACTAATGGGCTAGACCTATTTTAGGAAGGGATTATACTGGCGACCCTTTTTGGGCGATGAAGGTGGATTATGAATTGTTTTCAAAGATGTACATGTATGGAATTGGACCTTAAAGAGGGATTTTAAAAGGGTTCCTCTTAGAAGCATCTGAGTAATGGCGGACTGCATGATAACGTGCAGTGAATACACTTGACTTATAGTTTTCATCCTCTTTCTCTGTATGTGTATCATTCGTTTGCTCAGAGGTTGATGCGCTTGCTGCTTCCTGAGCAGCTCTTTTTTTCTCCATCCTAGCGACCCACTTGTTCTCTTTATTCGTCGGCATCTTTTTGCGTTGAAACTGATGAACTCATTGTTTGTGTTGCAATTACTTACTACATTTTCCTTAATTTTTCACTGAAGCTGGCACTTACAGTGCATCCGGAAAGTATTCACAGCTCATCAGTTTTTCCACATTTTGTTATGTTACAGCCTTATTCCAAAGTGGATTAAATTCATTTTTATGCTCAGAATTCTACACACAACACCCCATAATGACAACGTGAAAAAAGTTTACTTGAGATTTTTGCAAATGTATTAAAAATAAAATAAACTGAGAAAGCACATGTACATAAGTATTCACAGCCTTTGCCATGAAGCTCAAAATTGAGTTCAGGTGCATCCTGTTTCCCCTGATCATCCTTGAGATGTTTCTGCAGCTTCATTGGAGTCCACCTGTGGTAAATTCAGTTCACTGGACGTGATTTGGAAAAGCACACACCTGTCTATATAAGGTCCCACAGTTGACAGTTCATGTCAGAGCACAAACCAAGCAAGAAGTCAAAGGAATTGTCTGTAGACCTCCGAGACAGGATTGTCTCGAGGCACATATCTGGGGAAGGTTACAGAAACATTTCTGCTGCTTTGAAGGTCCCAATGAGCACAGTGGCCTCCATCATCTGTAAGTGGAAGAAGTTCAAAACCACCAGGACTCTTCCTAGAACTGGCCGGCCATCTAAACTGAGCGTTCAGGGGAGTCAGGGAGGTGACCAAGAACCCAATGGTCACTCTGTCAGAGCTCCAGAGGTCCTCCGTGGAGAGAGGAGAACCTTCCAGAAGGACAACCATCTCTGCAGCAATCCACCAATCAGGCCTGTATGGTAGAGTGGCCAGATGGAAGCCACTCCTTAGTAAAAGGCACATGGCAGCCTGCCTGGAATTTGCCAAAAGGCACCTGAAGGACTCTCAGACCATGAGAAAGAAAATTCTCTGGTCTGATGAGACAAAGATTGAACTCTTTGGTGTGAATGCCAGGCGTCACGTTTGGAGGAAACCTAGCACCGCTCATCACCAGGCCAATACCATCCCTATAGTGAAGAATGGTGGTGGCAGCATCATGCTGTGTGGATGTTTTTCAGTGGCAGGAACTGGGAGACTAGTCAGGATAAAGGGAAAGATGACTGCAGCAATGTACAGAGACATCCTGGATGAAAACCTGCTCCAGAGCGATCTTGACCTCAGACTGGGGCGACGGTTCATCTTTCAGCAGGACAACGACCCTAAGCACACAGCCAAGATATCAAAGGAGTGGCTTCAGGACAACTCTGTGAATGTCCTTGAGTGGCCCAGCCAGAGCCCAGACTTGAATCCGATTGAACATCTCTGGAGAGATCTTAAAATGGCTGTGCACCAACGCTTCCCATCCAACCTGATGGAGCTTGAGTGGTGCTGCAAAGAGGAATGGGCGAAACTGGCCAAGGATAGGTGTGCCAAGCTCGTGGCATCATATTCAAAAAGACTTGAGGCTGTAATTGCTGCCAAAGGTGCATCAACAAAGTATTGAGCAAAGGCTGTGAATACTTATGTACATGGGATTTCTCAGTTTTTGTATTTTTAATAAATTTGCAAAAACCTCAAGTAAACTTTTTCATGTTGTCATTATGGGGTGTTGTGTGCAGAATTCTGAGGAAAAAAATGAATTTAATCCATTTTTGAATAAGGCTGTAACATAACAAAAGGTGGAAAAAGTGTTGCACTGTGAATACTTTCTGGATGCACTGTAAGTCTTCAATCTGCCTCAAGAATGATTTAAGATATGAAGAGGTAGGGGAAGTGACAGCGAAGGTGGTAGGGAATGAGAACGATGCACATACGCATGGGCCGCACAGCCACCCAGCTGGCCGCTGCCGTCAGTTGATTCTACAATAAAATAAAATAAAAATAAAAAAATATGGCCAGGTTTTTAAATCCATAAAGCCATGTCAGTCTCCGTGAGCGCGATTGCATGACCACAGGGAGTTAATGACGTAGTTGGTGCGAGTTACACTTGCACGTGCAGGTGCAGTCATTCTCAATTGCTTCATTGGCTTCCTGCGGCATGTGATTAAGGCGCTACGCCCATGGAGACATGTATATATACGGACCGGCAGAAGGGGAAAAGAGGAAAAGGAAAGGAGAGATCAAAGACGGGAGAGAGAGATCAAAGATGGAAGAAATGAAAGAAAGGTAAAAAATCGAAAGAGGTTAAAAGACGTAAAAGGCAGTCTTAGCAGGTGGATCTGGCCACCTGAAATGAGGAAACAGGGCGAGGTGGAGCCCCGTGAAGGAGTGTTAGCTGTGGCTCTCTAGGGGATAGTTCGCCCAACTGAACATTCGGGTGGAGTGTGGCGAGCAAGGCAGGTGCCCTCCCTAGGTTTCCGAGGTGCGACTACGTGAGCATAAAGGAAGAAGAGAGGAGAGCCGACCTCGGACGTTCTGGCCATGATGCCTGGAGGCAGCCAAGACGGGGGTCGGCCGAAAGGAGCTTGTAGCTGCTGAGTCTCCACCATCTACGTGAGCAAAGGGTGAGCTGGGGAGAACAAGAGATGGAGGTGTGCTGAGATCGTGAGGAGAGAGACTGCATTTTAACTTCTTATTTTTAATGGATTTATTTATTGCTTTTTATCTCCACTTTTCACTGTTTCTATGGATTATTTATTGGAACTGTGGAGCACTGCACTCTTTGTTTGGACGTAACTGTTTTTGGTTTGTTGATTTTAAATAAAAGCACTCTGCACTTTTTCCACCATCCCTTGCTTCATTGTTGATGTCTCCACTGCCTAGCTCATCAGTGACATTACTGACGGTGTTGGGTTCAAGAGCTCCCAGAAGCTGGAAGGGAGCAAGGAGCTGAGCCTGCATCATCACAAGAGGAATAACCTTGGAGGTCAATCATCACCCAGAAAGCGGATAGTAGGGGGTCACGTAGTATATGTGTACCAAATTTCAGGTCAATAGGTCAAACGGTTTGTGAGCTACAGGTGATTTAAAATCCTGGACAGACAAATGGACAGCCATGGTAGTGTATTATATATAAAGATACTGGAGAATATAACTTGACAAATCCGACTCGAACGGGACACGTGGACCTCAAAAGCAGGGCCCCCTTTGGCGCGGGGCCTGGGGTGGTCACCCCACTTGCCACCCACAAATGCCACTTTTGTGCCCAACCTACCTGGAGAGGGGTCTCTCTTTCTGCCTTTCCCAAGGTTTCTTCCATTTCTTTCCTTGGGGAGTTTTTGCTTGTCTTCTTAGAGAGTCAAGGCTGGGGGGGGGGGGGGGGGGGGTTTGGGGGGGGACTGTCAAAGTCCATTGAGGCACGTCTTGTGTGATTTTGAGCTCTACAAGAATAAATTGTATTGTATTGTCTGCGGTGGGCTGGCACCCTGCCCAGGGATTTGTTCCTGCCTTGCGCCCTGTGTTGGTTGGGATTGACTCTGGCAGGCCACCGTGACCCTGTGTTAGGATATAGCAGGTTGGAAAATGACTGACTGACTGTATTGTTTTAGATAGATAGATAGATAGATAGATAGATAGATAGATAGATAGATAGATAGATAGATAGATAGATAGATAGATAGATAGATAGATAGATAGATAGATAGATAGATAGATAGATAGATAGATAGATAGATAGATAGATAGATAGATAGTTTCTTGGTGCTGAGGTGAGAGAAGGAGCAGAGATTGACGGCTACAGTGACTACTCTCGCCCCAGCGGGTTATCACATACCTCGACTGAGCCATCAGGAGATCCCTTCAACACACATGCGTGACAACACATTAAAAACTTCAGCTTTCTTCTAAGCAGAATAAAACAACTTAATAAGCAAAGTATCCATCCCAGAATGAAATGGTGCTTTGTTAAGGAATGGCTCTACAAGGAACCACACAGAACCCAGTAAAGAACCATAAATAGATAGATAGATAGATAGATAGATAGATAGATAGATAGATAGATAGATAGATAGATAGATAGATAGATAGATAGATAGATAGATAGATAGATAGATAGATAGATAGATAGATACTTTATTAATCCCAGGGGGAAATTCACATACTCCAGCAGCAAAAAATATTAAATTAAAGAGTGATAACAATGCAGGTATAATAGACAATAACTTTGTATAATGTTAACGTTTACCCCCCCAGGTGGAACTGAAGAGTCGCATAGTGTGGGGGAGGAACAATCTCCTCAGTCTGTCAGTGGAGCAGGACGGTGACAGCAGTCTGTCGCTGAAGCTGCTCCTCTGTCTGGAGATGATCCTGTTCAGTGGATGCCATGGATTCTCCATAATTGACAGGAGTCTGCTCAGCGCCCGTCACTCTGCCACAGATGTCAAGCTGTCCAGCTCCGTGCCTACAATAAGCTCCAGCTTATTCAAAACTCAGCTGCAAGAGTCCATACTCGAACCAGCAGCAGCAAGCACATCAGACCCATTCTGCTCCGTCTTCCCTGGCTCCCTGTGTCCTACAGAATCGAATATAAAATCCTACTAATAACCTACAAAGCTTTAAATAACCTCGCACCAAACTACATCAGTGACCTTCTCCATCACTATGTGCCTGCCCGCCCACTGAGGTCCTCTGATTCTGGTAATCTTGTTGTGCCCCTCACTAATCTACACTCCATGGGTGACAGCAGGGCCTTCAGCTGTATAGCGCCCAGACTCTGGAATGACCTACCAAAATTAATCAGGTCAGCTGACTCCATGAATTCTTTTAAAAAACAACTCAAAACTCATCTGTTCAGGAAGGCTTTTAGCTCTACTTGACTTTATTACCTTTCTCTCAGTTTACCTCTCTGTCAAGTTGCTAATGTAACCTGTATGTGTGTGTGCGAGACCATCAATTAAGTTGTCTGTTTTTTTCTCAGAATTTACTGTCTTAATCTTCTTTATTTATTTATCTGGTTTGTACAATGCTATATATTGTATATTCTGCCGTTCTTTATTTATTCTGTAAGTGCCTTGAGCATGGGAAAGGCGCTATATAAATAAAATGTATTATTATTATTATTATTATTACAATAGAGCCTGCCTTCCTCACCAGTTTGTCCAGGCGTGAGATGTCCCTCTTCTTTATGCTGCCTCCCCAGCACACCACTGTGTAGAAGGTGCTCACCACAATCGTCTGATAGAACATCTGCAGCATCTTATTGCAGATGTTGAAGGACGCCAGCCTTCTAAGGAAGTATAGTCGGCTCTGTCCTCTATTTCACAGAGCATCAGTATTGGCAGTCCAGTCCAGTTTATCATCCAGCTGCACTCCCAGGTATTTATAGGTCTGTACCCTCTGCACACAGTCACCTCTGATAATCACGGGGTTCATGAGGGGCCTGGTCCTCCTAAAATCCAACTCCTTGGTTTTGCTGGTGTTCAGGTGTAGGTGGTTTGAGTCACACCATTCAACAAAGTCCTTGATTAGGTCCCTATACTCCTCCTCCTGCCCACTCCTGATGCAGCCCACGATAGCAGTGTCGTCAGCGAACTTTTGCACGTGGCAGGACTCCGAGTTATATTGTAAGTCCGATGTATATAGGCTGAATAGGACCGGAGAAAGTACAGTCCCCTGCGGCACTCCTGTGCTGCTGACCATTATAATGTCAGACATGCAGTTCCCAAGACGCACATACTGAGGTCTGTCTTTAAGATAGTCCACGATCCATGCCACCAGGTATGAACCTACTCCCATCTCTGTCAGCTTGTCCTTAAGGAGCAGAGGTTGGATGGTGTTGAAGGCGCTAGAGAAGTCTGGAAACATAATTCTTACTGCACCACTGCCTCTGTCCAAGTGAGAGAGGGATCGGTGTAGCATGTAGATGATGGCATCCTCCGCTCCCACCTTCTCCTGGTACGTGAAATGCAGAGGGTCGAGGGCGTGGCGGACCTGTGGCCTCAGGTGGTTTTGTATTGTATTCTATTATATAAATTGTTGTTATTGTTGAAAGTACATTGCCGTTTGAATTTTTACCACAGAAAATCACAGTCCCTTACCGAAATGCTGTGAAGCCTTGAAATGTACACATTAAAATCAGAAAAAAGCCCCCTAATACTACCTTAGGTTGTGCTTCATCACTGTGACAATAACCTAGCCTGGAAGTCGCATCAGGTCCACGCTGCCATCAAGGTGAGTGGTTTAGGGGGCCTGAATCATCCATTAAAAAGTCCTTTATCCGAGCCCAAGTAGGTGTTTACTCATCAGAAAAGAGAAAAAAAAGTAACTTGTAGAGGATGATTTTCAAATGACAAATCACTAAAGGCATCGGAGTCAAGGTGGTTTGAATAAAAGATGCTGACTTATTTTCTTGTGGTCTTTTTCCACACAACACTAAGAAACATTCCTTTCTTTTTTTTCTCTCTTTTTTAACGGTGCAGTATCACGTAACAAACAGCGTAAATAAACTGACGGCAACTCTCCTCAAGGTCACACCATCGATGAATAATTTAGTGCGCAAGATATGCAATCTAAATTAATAATGACTTTTTTTTTTATTTTCCCACAGCATACTATTTTATTTCAATTATTTTGAGTTTCACTTAATTAGCACAAGAGTAAGATGTGTTCTGTTTTGTTGGTTTTAAATTAGAGGTTGAAATAAGGAAAGTGATGACAAAACTAAAAGTTCAAGGTGCTTGAAACAAATGCTGCTGGGGTTTGCAGCTTCCTATTTAAGGTGCCCAGCAGTGGTGGCTAAAAAAGGGACCTTCATTTGTTTAATTAGCTTGGGCAGGAAAGCAGAGTGGGCCACCGAGAGTTACAGAGAAGCCAGGAGGGCAAGTTGCCATTGGGAAAGCCCCCATAGAGCAGGAAGATGGAGGATTGAGGATCACTGGATCCATGATGTCTTGAGCGACTGAAGTAAATAAATATTAGAGCGCCGGGTGAGAGGAGACTGCTGATTTCTTACCTACAGGATAATCGAGTCTGAGAGGTCGCACCTCAATAGAAGAAGAAGTGTGATAGAAGTAAGACTCCACCATTGGTTGATAAGTGACATATAATCAAAGAAGTGTTGAGGCTGTGTGTGTCTCGGGGTCACTTGTGTGTTTATGAGTCCCTGTGGAATACTGAGGCCAGGACACATCTAAGAGAAACAGGGTACAAGACCACCTTATTTGGACATCGAGGAACACAAACTTATGCCTGACGCCGATAAGCTCAGTTGGAAAGCCACCGAGGACAACATCCATCCTTGACATTTGCTGATGTTTCAGTAAGCCCTCCTAAGACTACTTCCGGACTTTTGCTTTCTATTTTATTTTCTATTACACTTTTATTCTATTGGTATTGTTATACTTTAATAAACATCAGGTGGCTTTTACATTTCTATATTTTGTCTTTATATCTTATGTAAATGAAATAGGTATGAAGGCACCTGGTGTGAGAAGATCGCTGCTTTATTCCCAACAGGGTAAGCGAGGCTGAGAAGTCACACCCCAATAGAAGAAGAAGAAGTGCAGTAGAAGTAAGACTCTCCCCGTTGGTTGGTAAGTGACATATATTCAAAGGGATGTTGAGGGTTCATGTGCCTTGGGGGTCACTTGTGTGTTTTTGAGTCCCTGTGGTGAATTGAGACCAAGACACCTCCAAAAGAAATGGAGAACAAGACCACCTCATGTAGACGTAGAAGAACTTACATTTATGCCTGACACCGATTGCTCAGTTGGAAAGCCGCCCAGGACAACATCCACTATTCACATTTGCCTATGTTTCAGTAAAGTCTTCTAAGACTACTGTATATCCAGACTTTTTCTATCTATTTTATCTTCTATTACACTTTTATTCCATTGGTATTGTTATACTTTAATAAACATCATGTGGTCTTTACATTTCTATATTTTGTCTTTATATCTTATGTAAATGAAATAAGTATGAAGGCACCTGGTGTGAGGAGACTGCAGATTTCTTCCCAATAGGGTAATCGAATCTGTGAGGTCGCACCTCAATAGAAGAAGAAGTGCAGTAGAAGTAAGACCCCCCATTGGTTGGTAAGTGACATATACTCAACAACAACAACAACATTTATTTATATAGCACATTTTCATACAAAAAGTAGCTCAAAGTGCTTTACATAATGAAGAAAAGAAAAATAAAAGACAAAATAAGAAATTAAAATAAGACAATATTAGTTAACATAGAAAAGGAGTAAGGTCCGATGGCCAGGGTGGACAGAAAAAACAAAAAAAAACTCCAGAAACCTGGAGAAAAAAATAAAATCTGTAGGGGTTCCTGGCCACGAGACCACCCAGTCCCCTCTGGGTATTCTACCTAACATAAATGAAATAGTCCAAACATCCTTGAAAGGGATGTTGAGGGTTCATGTGCCTTGGGGGTCATTTGTGTGTTTGTGATAGTGAGTCCCTGTGGAGTACTGAGGCCAAGACACATCTAAGAGAAACAGAGAACAAGACCACCTCATATGGATGTTGAGGAACACAAACTTATGCCTGACACTGATTGCTCATTTGGAAAGCTGCCCAGGAAAACATCCACCCTTTGCTGATGTTTCAGTAAGCCCTTCTAAGACTATATCTGGACTTTTTATATCTATTTTATTTTCTATTATGCATTTATTCTATTGGTTTTGTTATACTTTAATAAATATCATGTGGCCTTTACATTTCTATATTTTTTGTTTATATCTAATGTAAATGAAGTAAACATGAAGGCACCTGATATGAGAAGATTGCTGCTTTATTCCCAACAGGGTAATCGAGTCTGAGAGGTCGCACCTCAATAGAAGAACAAGTGTGGTAGAAGTAAGACACCCCCCCTCCCCCCCGCCCTCCACTGGTTGGTAAGTGACATATAATCAAAGGGGTGTTGAGGCTTTGTGTGTCTCGGGGGTCACTTGTGTGTTTTTGAGTCCCTGTGGAGTACTGAGTCCAAGACAAATCTAAGAGAAATAGAGAACAAGACCACCTCATATGGACGTTGAGGAACACAAACTTATGCCTGACACCGATTGCTCTGTTGGAAAGCTGCCCAGGAAAACATCCACCCTTGACATTTGCAGATGTTTCAGTAAAGTCTTCTAAGACTATATCTGGACTTTTTATATATGTTTTATTTTCTATTACACTTTTATTCTATTGGTATTGTTATACTTTCATAAACATCATGTGGCCTTTACATTTCTATATTTTGTGTTTATATCTTATGTTATTGAAGTAAATATGAAGTCACTTGGTGTGAGGAGATTGCTGCTTTATTCCCAACAGGGTAATCGAGTCTTAGAGGTCCCACCTCAATAGAAGAAGAAGTGAGGTAGAAGTAAGACACCCAACCCCCCCAAAGCCCCCCCCCCCCCCCACCCCGTTGGTTGGTAAGTGACATATAATCAAAGGGGTGTTGAGGCTTTGTGTGTCTCGGGTTAAGTTGTGAGTTTTTGAGTCCCTGTGGTGAATTGAAATCAAGACATATCAAAAAGAAATGAGAACAAGACCACCTCATTTGGACGCAGAAGGACATAAACTTATGCCTGCCTCCGATTGCTCAGTTGAAATGCCGCCCAGGACAACTTCCACCCTTGACATTTGCTGATGTTTCAGTAAGCCCTTCTAAGACTCTATCCAGACCTTTTCTATCAATTTTATTTTCTTCTTCTTCTTCTTCTTTCAACTGCTCCCATTAGGGGTTATCACAGCGGATCACCTTCTTCCATATCTTCCTGTCCTCGTCATCTTGTTCTGTCACACCCATTACCTGCATGTCCTCTCTCACCACATCCATAAAGCTTCTCTTAGGCCTTCCTCTTTTCCTCTTCCCTGGCAGCTCTATCCTTAGCACCCTTCTCCCAATATACCCAGCATTTCTCCTCTGCACATGTCCAAACCCAACACAATCTTGCCTCTCTGATTTTGTCTTCCAACCGTCCAACCTGAGATGACCCTCTAATGTCCTCATTTCTAATCCTGTCCATCCTTGTCACATCCAATGCAAATCTTAGCATCTTTAACTCTGCCACCTCCAGCTCTGTCTCCTGCTTTCTGGTCAGTGCCACCGTCTCCATCCCATATAACAGAGCTGGTTTCACTACCATCCTGTAGACCTTCCCTTTCACTCTTGCTGATATCCGTCTGTCACAAATCACTCCTGACACTCTCCTCCACCCATTCCACCTGCCTGCACTCTCTTCTTCACCTTTTCTTCCACAATCCCCATTACTCTGTACTGATAATCCCAAGTATTTGAACTCATCCACCTTCGCCAACTCTACTCCTTTTTATCTTTATATATTATGTAATTAAAATAAATATGAAGGCACCTGGTGTGAGAAGATTGCTGCTGTCTTCCCCAAAGGGTTACCGAGGCTGAGAAATCTCATCTCAATAGAAGAATAAGTGTGGTAGAAGTAAGACCCCCCCCTCATTCTCATTCTTGAGGCCTCATTCTTACGTACTTAAGTGGGTGGTTAGCCAATCAAATGATTGTGCCTTTTCATTTTATCGGGAGGCTTACTTTGAAGTGAAGTAAAGAGTAGGTGTAATATGGTAGTGTCATAATGCAGCTTCGGTCAGTAACAAAGTATCTCTATATATAATCTTCATTTGGATCTTGATCTTTGTTTGTCCGCGAATGAATTAGAAGAAGAAGCACTAGATGGCAGTAGAGAGACAGCTAAAACATAGGCATTGCATTAAGAATCTCCTCCAGGGTTATACTACTGAAGACTGTAGTACTCCAGTCACACCTCAAAACACAGACATTCAAACTAAACAAATTGTTGCGCTTTAAATTAACTAATCTTTATATATAATCTTCATTTGGATCTTGATCTTTGTTTGTCCGCGAATTCCACGCATGCGTAGACCACCTTCCAGTTTAGTACGTTGTTGTTACTCACGGATGTCAACAATGTGCCAGAATAACGAAAGGGGTGGTGGACAGTGTTACGCTGGTTAGCTCCTGAGGCCTGGTTAGAGAATGAGATTTCCGAAGATGAAAGGTACGTGCCTACGTAACATATGAATGAAAGAAAGACAGTGGATAAAATGAATGACAACGTAACAGCACGTTCCAGAAATTATTATTGTTACGTTGTAGCTGGCGAGTGCTGTGTGTCTCACAGTTGTACCCTGGCTTGCTCACATGTCAGTGAAGTGCTTTAAAGAGCCTGGATACCTATGTGTCCCCCTTTTATAACCATTGTTCCGTGTATATTGCCTTACTCTTTGGATTGCCACAAAGCAACCTGCAAGATTGGAGAAAGGTTGAGAAGAGATCATGAGAGGAAACGACAGCGTCTTGAAAATGAGATGGACTGTGAACGGAGAGAAGCAGAAATGCTCCTACACCACCACATAATTACTATTCGGACAGTGATTCCGAGTAGGCCGTTCCTATCGAATCAATGTCCAAGGGTTTTCTTTTGTAATTTTGTTTCCCTTATAAAAAATCATAATGCTCTGCAATGAAGGGCCCAGTTCACGCCTGGCAGCCGCATTTAAACAGGGAGCCCTTCACAGACAACTTTAACACGCGCAACGTAGTTGGGCGCACATAGCTAGTGCTCCGAATAATAATAATAATAATTCATTACATTTATATAGCGCTTTTCTCAGTACTCAAAGCGCTATCCACACAGGGAGGAACCGGGAAGCGAACCCACAATCTTCCACAGTCTCCTTACTGCAAAGCAGCAGTCAAAATACCACAGTCGGTCACATTGAAAATAAGCCTAAGAGCAAAACTCTGCCAGGAACACGGATTCCTCGCTATTGTTGAGGAGGGATATAGTAGTTGTGGCAACCATTGTTCATATCGAGCATGGACGGACACAAGCGAAATAACATGAGGATTTTCCTCAGATGAACCAGGATGAACTGAATTGACAGTAGTGTTAAAGCAATTTAACTACAGAGGCAATTCACGTTGAAAATATGGCAACATTCACATTACCAGGCTGAAGTGACTCAAATCCGACGTCGTTGCTTTAATGTAACACAAATCTGATGTTTCCAGAGATGTGTGGGCACAGAAATCAGATAGCATTCCTGCTGTGACCTTTGAACTGGATAAATCAGAAATGGAAAATGTATGGTAGAAAGTGCATAGTTTTAGTAAATATCTGGGAACCTTTAATGTGAAGTCCCTACCGCCACAGGAAGATGGGAGCAGAAACAGGCTGAGAAAAACGCTATGTGACTCTGTGTGTGTGTGGGAATGACAAGATTTTCTTAAGTCTCGCCTCTTATTGTCTCTTCTGTGAAAGCTGAATTTAAAGCTACCCGTGTTCCCGTGGAAACCGAGACAAAAGGGGGGTCACAAGTGAACACGGACCCTTTTTAACATGCACAGCAGGATCCTGACTTCATCGCTTTTCGTGTATTTGTGTATGTGTGTCTGTGTGTGTGCTTTCGAGTTCACTAATTTGGAAATCGGGGCCCCTTTTCAGAGGATGGCTTTCTTTTTACCAGACTTCAGTAAACCCACTGTCAATAAAATGTAAACAGACAGTTTTTGAAATGAAGGCACTTTAAAAAAAAATGCATTAAAATGCTCTTAAGTCTGTAAACTTTAATATCATGGCTGTGTTTTGCACTCCTTGTCCTGTGCATTTTACACGGCGATTCAGTTCAAAGTTATATCTTTTTTATTTTTGCCTGCTTCGTTCCCGACATACGCATTCCAATTTCAGATCAGCCAATGTGATGTGTCCCGTCTCTAGGCAATTTTTTTTTTTTCTTTTTAAATCCCACCCAGTGTCCTTTGTTAAATGCGGAGCCTAACAGACTGTGGAGTCTTTGTGAGGAGGTCCGGCCTGCGTTGATCAGCGTAAACTCATCTCGTCTGAGCTAAAAGAGCTGAAGAGACGAGCGGAATGACGGGTATCTGCAAACTGGCATTTTACTTAAAACCTTTCTTTGAAATTAAGATTAGAGGGTGGAAACTGGAGGCTTAGAGAAGACTGGATGATATAGGGAAATTTATTTACTGTATCTCCCTACTTTTTTATATGGAGACTGTTTAATGTCTGTGTGGGTTTCCTCCCACAGTGCAAAGACATGCAGGTTAGGTGCATTGACGGTCCTAAATTGTCCGTAGTGTGAGTGCTTGGTGTGTGTGTGTGTGTGCCCTGCGGTGGGCTGGGGTTTGTTTCCTGCCTTGTGCCCAGTGTTGGCTGGGATTGGCTCCAGAAGACCCCCGTGACCCTGTACTTAGGATATAGCGGGTTGGATAATGGATGGATGGATGCACTGTTTTACGTGCCATAGATTCATTTTTACACTTTTATAATTTTTCACTTTTCTTTGTGTTTTTATTTAAAAGTGTAATGCCACAGGTACAGACGTGCATTTATTTAAGGTGGCAAAAAAAAGGAGGATGGTACTCCCTGCACCGGAAACTCTGTGCCAGGCATCTGTACCATGCAAAAATGGACCAGTCATAGATGCTTTACACTGGGCACATAGACTAAAGTATATGTTTTAAAACTAAACTCTTTATTACACACGCTGAAAAATAATAATTCTTGTGTCATACATGCAAAACACTGTTGTCTGTGATGATATGGAATATTTACATCAAATAACAAAAAATAAGTGATGTCAGATACTGTATGTAAAGTATGGACCGTTATGCATGTGCAATCGGCGGCTCTGTCGAGGTCGGGATGAGAGGGGGTGCTATCCTTAACGTTGTCATATCCTTCTCTCCATGCCCTCAACTGACTCTGCCCCTTCCAGTTCAATAAAATACAATACAGTTTATTTTTTTATAGTCCAAAATCACACAAGAAGTGCTGCAATGGGCTTTAACAGGCCCTGCCTCTTGACGGCCCCCCAGCTTTGACTCTCTAAGAAGACTCCCAAAAAAAAACCCTTGTATGGAAAAAAATGGAAGAAACCTCAGTTCAAAGAGAGACCCCTTTCCAGGTAGGTTGGGCGTGCTGTGGGTGTCAATAAAATTCAATACACAGGACAGAACAAAAGTAATCCTCAATACAATA
This sequence comes from Erpetoichthys calabaricus, assembly GCF_900747795.2. Lineage (NCBI taxonomy): Eukaryota > Metazoa > Chordata > Cladistia > Polypteriformes > Polypteridae > Erpetoichthys > Erpetoichthys calabaricus. The sequence continues at coordinate 13,366,818 of NC_041395.2, forward strand.
TAAAAATAAAAATATTACAAGTATAGAGCAGAATTTAACAGTAGATGATATCCCATACTGTAGTGGGCTTGCACCCTGCCCGGGATTTGTTTCCTGCCTTGCAGACTGTGTTGGCTGGGATTGGCTCCAGCAGACCCCCGTGACCCTGTAGTTGGGATATAGCGGGTTGGATAATGGATGGATGGATGATAGATATCCCATAATATGATTTGGATTTGTTTAGAGTCCTGGAGACCTCGGCCATCAAGCTACCTCCCCCAGTTGACCATTCCACAGCTGAGACATCCAATCCGATGAAAGGACCCCTCTACCCGATGATTCCTGTGATCCTCCATCAGAGATGACTTTACTTTAGTCAGGCAAAACAACTTGGCAGGTGGGCCGTGGCACCAAGTGGAACATTTGAGTACCGAGAAGAGAAACAGAATAGGTGAGGGTTAGTATCTAATTCTAACTATCATGTTACTTATGTTTAAGTGCTAATGACTAACAACAGAGATGCAGTCTGTACAGTTAATCAGCAGCTCTAGTCAGGGTGTGCTAAACTGAAGTTGTGAGTCTTCAGTCGGGATTTGAAAGCTGAGACTGAAGGGGCATCTCTTATAGTAGCAGGCAGACCATAAAGTCTGCCATAAGTCACCGGCCATAAAATCATAAAAAAATTTTCTAACCCGCTGAATCCAAACACAGGGTCACGGGGGTCTGCTGGAGCCAATCCCAGCCAACACAGGGCACAAGGCAGGAACCAATCCCGGGCAGGGTGCCAACCCACCACAGGACACACACAAACACACCCAGGCCAATTTAGAATCACCAATCCACCTAACCTGCATGTCTTAGGACTGTGGGAGGAAACCAGAGCACACCCATGCAGACATGGGGAGAACATGCAAACTCCACGCAGGGAGGACCCGGGAAGCGAACCCAGGTCCCCCAACTGCGAGGCAGCAGCGCTACCCACTGCGCCACCATGCAGCCCTTGTATAGTTATAAGAGGTCTAACTATTGCTATATTCCTTAAGTGAATTAATGCAGTCCTAGTAATCTGGCTAATATGTGATTTAAAGTTTAGCTCAGAGTCCATGACTACCACTAAAATTTTTACCTCTGCCTTAATGTTTACACCTAAGTGATCAAGTTAATTTCTAATGCCCTCTCTATATCCATGATTTCTGATTTCTCCTAATTTGGTTTGAGAAAGTTGCCACTCATCCGATTGGAAACACTGCTAAGACATTGGATTGGAGATCCATGAGTCCCAGGGTCATCAGGTGATATCGATAAATAAAGCTGCATGTTGTGTACATGGCTGTTAGCTCACCTTGTGCTTTGAGATAATCTGACCAAATAGAAGCATAGAGAATGAAAAGAGCAGAACAGCCAGAATAGATCATTGGGATACATCATATACAATATCATGGGTCTCTGAAGTACAATCACCATTAATCTGGAACCTTATTATTCTTGTAGACTGCCACAAGATACTTTTCTAATTGAAGATGTGAGTTCCAAAATGTGCTAATTACACCTTTTGGTATAATTGAGTGAACACGTGATTGTGACTTTTCATGTAGTTGGTCATGCGCTGAAAATATGTTTGAGCTTCAAAACCTGCTAATTGCAACAGTGTAGCGCTATAGTTTAAGGGATTTAGATTCAAAATCTGCTTATGGACCCAGATTTTCCTATTTATCTCCAAAATTTATCTTTTGTACTTAGCTGATTTTGGAACTGAGCTCTTCAATTTTTGCTTTTGGGGTTTCATTATTACACTTTGTTTTTTTTGTTTGGAGCAGCTGTAAATAAAGAAGACTTGTTGTTTTCACTTTTATAAATTCTTGTCTGTGTCTCTCTGCTCTCACCATCAGTTCACTCAATCCATGAAGTGCCCAGAATGTAGCATGGTACCATTCCTACAACTCGTGGTATCACAAATGGTGGTAGAAGTGGGATTGAAACCCACATCTCCTGAGAAGCTGGTAGTAAAAGCTATTTAAAAATAACAGTAAAGCTATCAATAGCTACACTCATGACCATTTTTTAACATGGTGCAGTTCACCACAAGGATGACTATATGGCCTGTCCAGGGACTATTCCTGCATTGCACCCTATGCTTTCTAGGATAGAATCCAGCTTGCCCTGCGACTATACTCAGGATAAGCAATTACCGTATATACTTGCAGATAAGTTCTCCCGCGGATTAGTCGGGACTTGCTTTTACAGTATAATTTATGGTATTTTGTAATGTCGCTCGTATAAATTGAATACAGAAAATGCACGCTATTGGTCCAAGGGATTATGATATGCTAATGCCCACCTGAGAGAGTAACCCTGGAGCACACGGCAATGCGCGGTATCAGCGTGTGCTCCTAACCTCTCTCTCCCTCTCTCTATTGTGCCTACGTGACCACACGGTAATACCCGAACTATTCCGAGGCGATGTTTGCACTAATTTATGTTTATTGTATCTCACACCCTCATACACCTTTAACGTAAGAGCATCCCTTATCTACGATGGAGCGTTGGGTCAGAAGTAAATATGAAGCTGGTTTTAAATTAAACGTTGTTGAAGTGGTGAAAGCAGTTGGTAACTGCGCTGCTGCAACAAAACTTGTTGCAGATGTAAAAAAAAAATAATAATACTTGTCGCATTCTTGAGCGGGTGTATAAGTCGGGGTCTGATTTTATGATCGATTTTTTGGGTTTCAAAACCCAACTTATATGCTAGTATATACGGTATAGAAAATGGACGGATTGATGGATATGGCTGAAAACAGAGAATGTGCTACAAAAATCCCTAAGTGATGGTCAAGTTAGCAAGAGAGACCGGTCCTGGGAAATGCTGAGGTAGAATTAGACGTGTTGTACACTACGCACAATATGTCATAGAGCACCAGGCCGCAGACATACCTGGGAATGAGGAAATGCTGCAGCCGTGTAGGGGAGAATTTGTATGTCACTGTTATCCCAGCTATGGGGTCACCTATCCATTTATTCCAGTGTTGTGCTGATTTTGGAGTGACGTCCTTCAACAACTTGGTTTTCTTATTGACTGTGGCAAGGAGTTTGGCAAGCGTAGGAAAATGTTTGGGGATTTCAGTGAACTTGACAATGAGGAGGGAGAAAGTGAGCTAGTGTTAAGCGGATTATAAGGTAGGGTTGCCAGACGTCCCTTATATACTTGACATGTCCCATATTTGATCATTTTTCCCCTGTCCCGTACTCACCTTTCAGGGACACCCAAATGTCCCGTATTTAGTTCATTTTCAAATTACGTAATAAAAATACATTTTTACTACCTTCTTACGGTACTTAGTGGTAACTTTATAAGTAATTATACTTTCTTTTCTCAGATTCTCTTGATGAAAATAACCCGAATGTAACGAGGAAATGAGTGTTTGCTGCCTGTGTATAACTTGTTCAGTTGGCTGAGGACGGCGACGCTCTTACCGTTTTGCTCTCCCGCCGCGCTGCTGTGCAGTTCTGGATCAGCATTGCGACATACAGTGACTGTCATCAAAGTGTGGTGTTACTACTCGCCACGGCCCGTTTTTTTTTTCTAACTGCCTGTATTAAATATTAATAATATTTCTCTGTTGTCTATAATAAATAAATGTTTTCAAATGATTTCACTTTTACAGATTTTTTTTAGCTTGTATTTAATCATTTTCAAATGATTTTACTTTTGTTTTCCTCATAACCCATTAATATCCTTGCTTTATGTTTTTAACTTATGTCTCTACTGTTATATAATATATTGGTCTGGGTGTGTAGGGGGCATGTAAAAATGTATATATATATAGTAATATAGAGAGAGATTTTAAGAGGGGTGGCACAGTGGCGCAGTGGGTAGCGCTGCTGCCTCGCAGTTGGGAGACCTGGGGACCTGGGTTCGCTTCCCGGGTCCTCCCTGCATGGAGTTTGCATGTTCTCCCCGTGTCTGCGTGGGTTTCCTCCCACAGTCCAAAGACATGCAGGTTAGGTGGACTGGTGTTTCTAAATTGGCCCAAGTGTGTGTGCTTGGTGTGTGGGTGTGTTTGTGTGTGTCCCGCGGTGGGTTGGCACCCTGCCCGGGATTGGTTCCTGCCCTGTGTTGGCTGGGATTGGCTCCAGCAGACCCCTGCGACCCTGTGTTTGGATTCAGCGGGTTGGAAAATGGATGGATGGATGGAGATTTTAAGAGTGTCCCGTATTTCTAATTTTCTAATCTGGTAACCCTATTATAAGGGTTGTTTAAGTGTCCCTGAATTGTCTGCCAACTATGCTTGCCAAGTCACCTTGGATAAAAGATGTCTGCTAAATAAATAATAAAAATAATAATTTCAAACACAAAACCAGGCCATATTTGACCCAAGGATGCTGTAAGGTTTAGTCTCTTTATGTCGTATTTATTTATTTAACCCTGTTTTGCTACTTTTCTTTTTTCCAGCACCCAGTCAATATGAGCCATCAAAACTTGTAGCAGTGCTACTGGGGATTGAAACTTCAACTCCCAGCAGACCTTGCAGTGGCTCTGCCAAGGGAGCAGGGGCTGTTGGGTACAAGGAGGCCGGTGCGACATTTAAAAGGGGGCCAGTGATACAAAAACAGAGAAGTCTTTTGTGTTGCCTGTCTGTCTGCCTTCTGTTTTGCTACCTGTGGATTCTTGTTTTGTCCAGGACCGTCTCCATTTTTCGGTGTATGGACTGTCTGGTGTCTTCCTGCTGCATGAGGACTGTCTGAGGATTTGTTGTCATCTTGGGAAGAAAGGAAGGAGCGCTCCTGAGCCCATTCATATGTTATCATCTCATCAGGAAATACTGGTAGGACTGACCTTTACATTCACATACGGCGTGCTGATCGCTGGACTATCTACCACCATTTCATTTCATCAGTTACTATTTGTCATGCACATCATAGTGTGCGGTTTTTGTTAGCAGTTTGTTATTGTCGAGTTCGTGTTTATTGTACATTGCCGTAAGAGGAACTGGGGTGGGATCATTGTTTCATTTATTATTGTTTGATACATTCATGAACTCTTTTAGGGCTGATTTTTTTTTGTTTCTTTTCTCCCAGGGCTGAAAATGTTTCCAAAAACTCACTTTTTTAAAAAAAGAACACAAAAGCAATGGTTTAACACATCAAATCAACAAGAAATATTTATTTTTGACAAATGTTACTGTCTTGCAAGTTGTATAAGCCTGCATACTATATGATTTCACATACAGTGATCCCCCGCCTATCGCGAAAGTTACGTTAAAGACCCATCAGCGATATAGAAAGACCATATAAATAGACATTTTTTTTAAGCCTTAAAATACCCCTCTCACACGCTTTAAACACATGTAAACTTATTAAAACACACTTTGTAAACATGTGATATGTGGATGTCGGGCTAAGGATATGAGTAACATCTCTCTATTATAAAAAAAATTCTTGGCAGGGAGACGAGGCGTGATCTTCTTGGAAGACAATTGACATCCTGTGAGAGACATTTTATCATCACGCAAGACAAGGCAGTGAGACAGAAGGACAGCTGCTGTGCAGGCTTTTAAATGATCGACACGCAGAGCGACAAGCAGAACAGGCATCTTGGCAGAAGCAGCACAAAGCCAGTAGCTGATCCGTCCGCATCTCCTTAGCGTGCATTCAGCTCCCCCCCTTCACAACACGAGCTGGAGAGATGTGAAGTGGCAGGAGCGCAGCGCTTCTCCGGGGGTGTTGAGCGAAGTGATCGAGACCAGATCATCTCAGAGAGACACTTTGATGACACGCAAGACTAGACATTAAATCCTTAGGAAGCAAAACCCGTGAGACGGTGACTTTTGCACATCACGCACTACTTACAAACAATTTAAAACAAGTTCACTGACATCTAACGTAGCAGTTGTTGGAATGCTTTTGGCAGACACACTTCAGGTGCTCCCTGCTCTTAAAACAACGACAAGCAGAACACGCAGCTCGCCAGCAGCAGCTACAGCAAGCCAGCAGATAATCCGAGCGCATCTCCTTAGCGTGTGTTCAGCCCTCAGCCTCGCCTTCGCCTTCTCCTTTAAAACGCTAGTGGCAGAGACGCGAAGCTGCAAAATGACAGATTTTAAGTGATTGAAGCAAAACGCGACAAGCACAACACACAGCTGGCCAGCAGCAGCAGCAGCAGCAGCAAGACAGCAGCAAGACAGCAGCTGAACAAATCGCATCTCCTTAGCGTGCGTTCAGCTGCCCCCCTTCACAACGTGAGCGGGAGAGACGCGAAGTGGCAGGAGCGTTGCGCGTCTCCGGGGGTGTTGAGCGAAGCGATCGAGACCAGATCATCTCAGAGAGACAACTTTGATGACACGCAAGACTAGACATTTCAACCTTAGGAAGCAAAACCCTTAAAATGGTGACTTTTGCACGTCACGCCCTACTTACAAACAATTTAAAACAAGTTCACTGACATCTAACCTAGCAGTTGTTGGAATGCTTTTGGCAGACACACTTCAGGTGCTCCCGGCTCTTAAAACAACGACAAGCAGAACATGCAGCAAGCCAGCAGATGATCCATGCGCATCTCCTTAGCGTTAGTTCAGCCCTCGGCCTTCTCCTTCAGAACGCTAGCGGCAGAGACGCGAAGTGGCAAAATGACAGCTGTTGTACAGGCTTTTAAGTGATTGATGCAAAGCATGACAAGCACAACACACAGCTGGCCAGCAGCAGCAGCAAGCCAGCAGCTGAACCGATCGTATCTCCTTAGCGTGCATTCAGCTCCCCCCTTCACAATAGCGAGTTGGAGAGACGCAAAGTAGCAGGAGCGTAGCGCGCCTGTGGGGGTGTTGAGCGAAGCGATCGAGACCAGATCATCTCGGAGAGACACTTTGATGACACGCAAGACTAGACATTACAACCTTAGGAAGCAAAACCCGTGAGACGGTGACTTTTGCACGTCACACCGTACTTACAAACAATTTAAAACAAGTTCACTGACATCTAACATAGCAGTTGTTGGAATGCTTTTGGCAGATACACTTCAGGTGCTCCCGGCTCTTAAAACAACGACAAGCAGAACATGCAGCAAGCCAGCAGATGATCCATGCGCATCTCCTTAGCGTGAGTTCAGACAAATATTGTTTTTACAAAAGCTAAAATGAAAATAATGCATATGTAACAATTCCTCATGAAAATAACAATCTCTTTAAATTTATCCGGTAAACCAAACCCGGGGGTGGGTGAGCGAAGCAAGCAGGGGGCAGAGCCTCCTAGTAATAATAATAATATTAATAAATCCGTGATGTAGCGGGGGGCGTGATAGCTGAACTGCGGTATAGAGGGGATCACTGTACATATCACATACATGTTACACAGGAAAGTATGATATCGCTCAGAGCAGACAATCACATGCATTGCCACATTATGCGTTGCACTTTTGTCTCCTTTTCAATTGTCTGTTGCTGAACAGAACACAGTCAGGTTTGTATTTTTTGTCCTCATATGTTGCAGGAAAGTGGCGCTCAGTCAGCCTGTCTGGCACTACTCTGTGATGGCCTTCCTCGCTTTGCCAAAGACACTGCAAAGTACTCTGCCAGCAAACCGTTGACCACCTTCTTGTGGAAATCTGCCACTTTCATGGTGCTGTCACAGTTTGTGAGTGCAATCTTACATACACAGTGTGGTACGACTTGGTGGACTCATGGCCATAAGCGTATGACCCCAGCTTCTGATCGAGTCGATCAACTCCAGCCATTTTACAGTTATACGCCTCAAGTGCAACTGGCTTGTCCAGCTTCCTACCTTCTGGGTTTCCCTTTTGATGAATAACTTTCTCACATGTATTGTTGGTGTGTACTGTAGAGAGACAAGTCACCCGTCTGACTTCGTGCCATGCCACTGCCACCATGACAACCGGATTGTCACCTCTTTTCATCTTTAGCCTGTCTGGCTTCAACTGTGAAGGCCTGTGTCTCCTGTTCACCCTCACTGTGCCACAAGCTCCAATTATCCTGCTCTGTAGCTCTCCATGAACAATTCTGGTGATGTATAGAAATTGTCCATGTGCACAACATGAAGCAGCTTCAGCACAACCTGACTTGTCAAGGGACAGTTCTCTCTTTAAAAGGAGTACTTTCCTGTATATGTGATTACTTTCAGGCAGAAACCAGTATTTGCATTGGTGTGGTGTAGCGGGTCCACAGCTCAAAATTGAAAAGGACAGTTTTAATAGGCCAGGTTTCACCACCTGAGGTCACAGGTCTGCCACGACCTCGACCCTCTGCAGTTCGCATACCAGGAGACGGTGGGAGTGGAGGATGCCATCATCTATATGCTACACCGATCCCTCTCCTACTTGGACAGAGGCAGTGGTGCTGTAAGAATTATGTTTCTGGACTTCTCTAGCGCTTCAACACCATCCAACCTCTGCTCCTCAGGGACAAGCTGACAGAGATGGGAGCAGATTCATACCTGGTGGCATGGATTGTGGACTATCTTACAGACAGACCTCAGTATGTGCGTCTCGGGAACTGCAGGTCTGACATTGTAGTCAGCAGCACAGGAGCGCCGCAGGGGACTGTACTTTCTCCGGTCCTGTTCAACCTATATACATCGGACTTCCAATACAACTCGGAGTCCTGCCATGTGCAAAAGTTCGCTGATGACACTGCTATCGTGGGCTGCATCAGGAGTGGGCAGGAGGAGGAGTAAAGGAACCTAATCAAGGACTTTGTTAAATGGTGCGACTCAAACTACCTACAACTGAACACCAGCAAAACCAAGGAGCTGGTAGTGGATTTTAGGAGGCCCAGGCCCCTCCTGGACCCTGTGATCATCAGAGGTGACTGTGTGCAGATGGTGCAGACCTATAAATACCTGGGAGTGCAGCTGGATGATAAACTGGACTGGACTGCCAATGCTGGTGCTCTGTGCAAGAGAGGACAGAGCCGGCTATACTTCCTCAGAAGACTGGCATCCTTCAACAACTGCAATAAGATGCTGCAGATGTTCTACCAGATGGCTGTTGCGCGCGCCCTCTTCTACGCAGTGGTGTGCCGGGGAGGCAGCATAAAGAAAAAGGACGCCTCACGCGTGGACGAACTGGTGAGGAAGGCAGACTCTATTGTAGGCACGGAGCTGAACAGTTTGACATCTGTGGCAGAGCGACGGGTGCTGAGCAGACTCCTGTCAATCATGGAGAATCCACTGCATCCACTGAACAGGATCATCTCCAGATAGAGGAGCAGCTTCAGAGACAGACTGCTGTCACCGTCCTGCTCCACTGACAGACTGAGGAGATCGTTCTTCCCCCACACTATGGGACTCTTCAATTCTACCTGGGGGGGTAAACGTTAACATTATACAAAGTTACTGTCTGTTTTACCTGCATTTTTATCACTCTTTAATTTAATGTTTTTTTATCATTATGCTGCTCTTGGAATATGTGAATTTCCCCTTGGGATTAATAAAGTATCTATCTATCTATCTATCTATCTATCTATCTATCTATCTATCTATCTATCTATCTATCTATCTATCTATCTATCTATCTATCTATCTATCTATCTATCTATCTATCTATCTATCTATCTATCTATCTATCTATCTATCTATCTACTCAGGCTGTAAAAACAGCGCTAAAAGTGTTTGTCATGAGTGCCACTGGCGAAACGGTATAGACACATCTTGCGTAAATATTAGACCCGAGGATTACTCAGGCTATAATAGTGCCAACTGCGTTAGTGCCAAGCGTTGCTCAGGAAATGATATTGGTGTGTTCTGCGTAAGCGACAGGCCCGAGTGTTACCCTGGCAACGGTGCAGACACGACTTCTTCTAGCTTCATAATGGCGTCTCATAAGAAACGTTTTTCGCACGCTCTTGGCAGTGATTCGAGCAGTGAATACGAAATTAATCTGTCTTCAGGTGGTTAAATTGAAATGGTCAATGAAATCGAAAAAGAGATTCTGATGAATCCAAAAGTGACGCTCGTGCCGTGTGCTGTTCAAAAACTGTGCTGATCAGTCTGGAAAGAAAATCCGCAAGGAATCACGTTACTGTGGTCCCGACTGTGACGTCGGATTGTGTTTTGCACTGTGCTTCAGGACATCCCACACAAACGACACATTTTGACAGTATATACGGTATTAGCACTATTTTTATTATTATTATTATTATTAGTCATTACTATTATTGGCGGCACTGTGGCGCAGTGGGTAGCGCTGCTGCCTCGTAGTTGGGACACCTGGGGACCTGGGTTCGATTCCCGGGTCCTCCTTGCGTGGAGTTTGCATGTTCTCCCCGTGTCTGTGTGGGTTTCCTCCGGGCGCTCCGGTTTCCTCCCACAGTCCAAAGACATGCAGGTTAGGTGGATTGGCGATTCTAAATTGGCCCTAGTGTGTGCTTGGTGTGTTTGTGTGTGTCCTGCGGTGGGTTGGCACCCTGCCCGGGATTGGTTCCTACCTTGTGCCCTGTGTTGGCTGGGATTGGCTCCAGCAGACCCCCGTGACCCTGTGTTCGGATTCAGCGGGTTGGAAAATGGATGGATTACTATTATTATTATTACACTTCTGACTTTGTACTTTTTGTGTTTTGCATGTTTTACAGTAGAAAGATCAGATTTATTAAATATGTAATTTTCCAAGTCAGAAAATCCAACGCTTTTAACATGTTTTTTTCGAGAGAAAATGTAACGTTAAGTAGGCTACACTGGGACTTGTGTCTGTGAGGTCGTGTCTGGGGGTCTTGGTTGTTACAGTACCTCCGGCGGTCACGGTATGTTTCTTGATTTTTCCATATCTAGTTTAATTGTTGTTTGGTATTACATAAACTTATTTTCGGTAACAACCATACATAAAAATGCATTTCCAAAATAATCTATTGAAGGGACATTCACTTTTAAAATGGAATTTGTGTGACTTGTCTGAAAATGCATACTTATCACTGCATTGAGTGTAGTTGTGCTTCAAGCTATTTGTTGGGAGTTGGAGTTCCAGATATGGCAAAAGTGCGTGAAGCCACAAACACAGACCAGGATTTTCACTGGCCAGCCTAAAAGAGGATGAGGCCCTTTGCTCCGCCTTCTGGCTCTGATTGGTCATTTGATTACATTATGTTTTGGCATGATCAGCACATGGTCTTGAATATTAGCACAATCCAGAAGTGAGCAGACCAGTGAGACCACCAAAGCTCACCAGACTTATTCACTTTTATTTTAAATTCACTTTTTTATTTGATTTCAAAAAATAGAACAAGCATAACAAAGTATAAAACATTTTCATATATAAATTGGAAATCCCCACATGGGCTCTCACCGCAACCCACCTCTCCCTGGAGCTATACATAAGAGAACAGATTACAATTTTAATTAAAAAAAAAACACCCAGGTCATTAAAGTCTCAAAGGCCCACACATCCGAGTGAGCAAGAGGAAATTATTACATTTTCAATCAAGTTGAATCATGGGCTCGCTGTCATCCATGACTTAATTGTGGAAACAGCGTCTTTCCACTTGCTGATAGTTTGAGGGGTTACACCATTGATCTGAGTGGCTGACAGTTCTAACAGAACAAGGTTGTGAAAAGAAGTCCTATCCTCTTAATTCTTCCAAATAACATCAAGTTGAGTTTTAAAAGTCCCTAAAGTCCTCCTCTCTACTATGCTACTTGGTCGCTTATTCCATGTGCCTGTGGTTCTCTGTCTAAAGAAAAAACGTCCTAATATTTGTACGAAATTTCCCCTTAACAAGTATCCAACTGTGTCCCCGTGTTCTTGATGAACTCAATTTCAAGTCAATGTCTTGATCCACTGGACTTATTCCCTTTATAATTGTACACACTTCAATCAGGTCTCTTCTTAATCTTCTTCTGGTTAAACTGAAAAGGGTTCTGTTCTGCATCGCCGAATACCAGTTTGTTATTTCAAAGGAATGTTAACATAATGTTATGAATATTCATGTCAATAGTTGTAAGGAAGTAAAAATAGAATTACAGGAAGTTAGTAGTTAGAAAGCAAGCTTCACGAATAGTCAGTTTCTTTCTTTCTTTCTTTCTTTCTTTCTTTCTTTCTTTCTTTCTTTCTTTCTTTCTTTCTTTCTTTCTTTCTTTCTTTCTTTCTTTCTTTCTTTCTTTCTTTCTCCACTCTTCTTACGGCAAGCTTCATCTTCCAACTCCCAGCATGCCCTGCGTGATCAGTCAGTGCCGTACATTTGCTGAGCAGCCAGGTCATGACCACTGGCACCCCCTAGTGAATCAGCATCACTGTCCCTGGGATTCAGCCGCTGCACTAGACAGGCCTGCGAGCATCAGCGTTGGCCACTGTGTGCTTGTGTTCAGCCAGTTCAAGCACAGTCTGCTCTGTGATTTACGGAATTTCATCAATGGTGTCAGTTGCACCTCGTACATATCATCAGAGATTGTTGCAGTAGTTTTTATAGTTTGTACAGTTCATTGGCACTGTGTAAAATGATCAGTGTTGCAGTAATTGTGATGCTCTTTGCATGAAAAAATATCTTCTTCTTCTTTTGGCTGCTCCGGGGTCGCCAAAGTGGATCATCTTCTTCCATATCTTTCTGTCCTCGTCATCTTGATCTGTTACACCCATCACCTGCATGTCCTCTCTCACCACATCCATAAACCTTCTCTTAGGCCTTCCTCTTTTCCTCTTGCCTGGCAGCTCTATTTGTAGCATCCTTCTCCCAATATACCCAGCATCTCTCCTCTGCACATGTCCAAACCAACACAATGTCTCCCAACCATCCAACTTGAGCTGACCCTCTAATGTCCTCATTTCTAATCCTGTCCATCCTCGCCACACCCAATGCAAATCTTAACATCTTTAACTCTGCCACCTCCAGTTATGTCTCCTGCTTTCTGGTCAGTGCCACCGTCTCCAACCCATAACATAGCTGGTCTCACTACCGTCCTGTAGACCTTACCTTTCACTCTTGCTGATACCCGTCTATAATAAATCACTCCTGACACTCTTCTCCACCCATTCCACCTGCCTGCACTCTCTTCTTCACCTCTCTTCCACAATCCCTGTTACTCTGTACTGTTGATCCCAAGTATTTAAACTCATCCTCCTTCACCATCTCTACTCCCTGCATCCTCACCATTCCACTGACTTCCCTCTCATTCACACACATGTATTCTGTCTTGGTGGTCCTACTGACCTTCATTCCTCTCCCCTCTAGAGCATATCTCCACCTCTCCAGGGTCTCCTCGACCTGCTCCCTACTATCGCTACAGATCACAATGTCATCAGCAAACATCATAGTCCATGGGGACTCCTGTCTAATCTCATCTGTCAACCTGTCCATCACCATTGCAAATAAAAAAGGGCTCAGAGCCGATCCCTGATGTAATCCCACCTCCGTCACTCCCATCGCAGACCTCACCACAGTTACACTTCCCTCGTACATATCCTGTACAACTCTTACGTACTTCTCTGCCACTCCCGACTTCCTCATACAATACCACAGCTCCTCTCGAGGTACCCTGTCATATGCTTTCTCCAGGTCCACAAAGCCGCAATGCAACTCCTTCTGGCCTTCTCTAAACTTCTCAGAGCAAACATCACATCTGTGTTGCTCTTTCTTGGCATGAAACCACATTGCTGCTCACTAATCATCACCTCACTTCTTAACCGAGCTTCCACTACTCTTTCCCATAACTTCATGCTGTGGCTCATCAATTTTATCCCCCTGTAGTTACTGTAGTCCTACACATCCCCCTTATTCTTAAATATTGGAACCAGTACACTTCTTCTCCACTCCTCAGGCATCCTCTCACTTTCCAAGATTCCATTAAACAATCTGGTTAAAAACTCCACTGCCATCTCTCCTAAACACCGCCATGCTTCCATAGCCTGCAAGTATCAGCCAGTTCAAGCACAGTCCGCTCTGTGATTTATTGAATTTCATCAATGGCGTCAGTTGCACCTCGTACATATCATCAGAGATTGTTGCAGTAGTTTTTTATAGTTTTTACAGTTCATTGGCAGTGTGTAAAATGATCAGTGTTGCAGTAATTGTGATGCTCTTTGCATTCAAATTTCACTTTTGTTTGGTGAATTATGACATTTCCTTAAAAAGTGCAGCAAAAAAGTATTTGGCGTCCAGGGGGTGCATTAAGCCCCCCAAGTATGGGGCAGTTTAAGGGTTAATGTTTGTGATGCACAATCTGTTGGAATAATAGAGACATATCAACTGGGTGGACACACAGACACTAATCCTTTTATTAAGGTGGAAGGGAGTCAATTAGATTAGATTAAATAAACTTTATTAACTCCATAAAGACATAAACAGCAAAGGTACAGACTCACAAGACAGAAAATACAGTCAATCAATCAATCAATCAAAAAATATAAAGTTAGCAAGTACATTGGGAGGAAGCATTGAACTGCCTGATAGTAATGGACAGAAAAGACCCCCAGAAGCACTTCTTAGCACACTGTGGTGGAATGAGCCTGTGGCTAAAAGCTCTCCATTAGAGCTCCTCTTGGAGGGGATGGATGGTATTTTCCATGATGGCATCCAATCTTGCTGCCATCCCCTTTTCCACAACAACTTACAGTGTGTCCAGAGTCCCCGTGTGATGGTGCAGACTTTCCTGGTACATTTCTTCAGGTATCGTGCTTCTTTTGAACTCAGGTTTCTTCCCCAGGAAACTGCAACATAGAAAACCACACTGGCCAGTACGGACTGATAGAACATCTCCAGCAGCTTGCTGCACAAATGAAAAGACCCGAGTCTCTTTAGGAAGTCCAGTCTGCTCTGGACTTTCTTGTCCACTGTGTGTTCAGACCAGTTCAGTTTGTTGTTAATGTGAACCCCCAGGTACTTGTAGCTCTGCTCCATTTCCATGTCCTCCCCCTGAATGGTGACTGGTCTCAGAGACTCCTTGGCACGTCTGATGTCCACCATCAGCTCGTTTGTCTTGCTGATGTTGAGTTGCAGGATGTTGTCCCTGCACCACTAGATGATATCCTCCACAACTTTCCTGTATTCTGACTCATCTACATTGTTATTGCAGCCAATGATGGATGAGTCAAATGAAATTTCTGTAGATGGCAAGCACTGGTATTGTGTTGTGTAGAGGGTTGAACAAGAAGGGGTCAGGAAAGTTTCCCGAGGTGCTCCAGTGTTACACACCACCATCTCTCACCCACAGTCCCCTCACTCTCACAAACTGCTGTCTGTTGATCAGGTAGTCTGTGATCCAGGAGACTGAGGGAATATCAAGACTGAGAGCCTTGAGCTTTTTCATCATTCAATGAAGGAAAATGGAGTTAAAAGCACTGGAAGAGTCTAAGTACATTAATCTGACTGTGGTGTCAACTTTGTCCAAGTGGGAGTAGGTTCTGTGGAGAATGGGGATCAGATATGTATGTGGATATCATGGATACCATATATATATATATATATATATATATATATATATATATTATATAAAAAAAATCCTTCGATGAGACAAGACTTTTTTGGGAAAGACGAGACTTTGGCCATGAGATTTTTTTGAAGTCCCATCCTCCACTCAAACATTTTCAACCACACACTCGGTCCTCTCATTCGTGTGAATGCTTTTGTCAGACAAACTTCCTGTGCTCTCAGCTCTTATAAATTTTAATGTTTTCCTCACTTTCGGTTCCTAATTAAAGAAGACATATTATGTCCAAATCTTATTGATGAATTTCATCCCAAAGGATTATCAACAGAAGAAATGAGTACACGGGCAATCCTAGCACCGACAAACAATAAAGTCAAACGAGTCAAAATGAAAATTGTCAATCGGTTACAGGATAAATTGGTTAAATGCATATCAATATGTAGCAGTCCAGTGCTGCTAAGATTCACACCGTCAAGAAGACGGTGATTTATTTATTTTTGTGGAGGAGATCCCAGGGATGCTCCCAGCCTTGCCCTGACCCGCACACACTCACCAACAGAGACAAAATAATGCACACTGGAATTAAACAACAATTAAAGAATATAATGAAATTAAATGAAAACAACAAAACCACCCCTGTACCCCTACGGCGATATTAAATTAAACCACAAACACAAACAACCTCCCACAGCAAAGTCCATAGAAAACAGCACCGGATGTAATGAACTGATAAAGATAGTAAGTCCAGAGATCTGTACGTTGAAAGGGAATGAAAAGACAGTTCTACCGGTAGTCTCTGTAATGGTGAAGATGGGTGGACGGTTCAAGACCGCTCCTTTACTTGCTGGAAGGCCATGAATCCACTTTCAGTCCTCAGCACACAGATAGACAGAAAACAATCCAGACCCCAATAACAAAACAATCCAGGACAAAATTACTAAGTACGGTTAACCCAACAGAAGGCAGACCGACACGTACATGGAACACAGAATACAAAAAAAACACTCTCCTCTTCTTTGGACACTGGCCCTCCTTTTAAGAGCCACTCTGACCACCTTTGACCCCAACAGCCCCTGCACCCTGGACAGAAGACCAGAGAGCCTCTGCAGGGACTGCTGGGAGATGCAGTTTTAACTTATAGTAGCACTGCTACAAATAGACTATGCTGAAACAGTTGGTGGTGATGGTGTGGAAGATGAAAACATCAACTTACAATATCCCGAAGAATATTTACAACCGTTAACACCATCCAGTCTTCCACCGCACGAAAGGAGGATGTATCCAAGAAAGGTAATGTAGTACATCTTCAGGGTATAACATTAGACAACAAAGGAGATTTTGATCTGCCATTCATATTAAAATGTTAACAGTTTCACGTTAGAATAGCTTTTGCAAAGACAATTAACAAATCACAGGGACAAACATTTGAAAAAGTCATTTTATTTAATAGAGAGAAGGAAACTAAATTCAATCACAGGCAGTTATACGTGGTGTTGATGAATATGTAACAATTCCCATGAAAATAAAAATCTGTTTAAATAGTACATCTGCAACCCCATACATGAGCAACAGAACCGCAAAGAGGCTAGCGCATAGCGCAGGCCTGGGGGTTAGCAAGCAAAGCAAGCAGGGGGCCAAGCCCCCTAGTACACACACACACACACACACACATATATATATATATATATATATATATATATATATATATATATATATATATATATATATATATATATATATATACAGTGCATCCGGAAAGTATTCACAGCGCATCACTTTTTCCACATTTTGTCATGTTACAGCCTTATTCCAAAATGGATTAAATTCATTTTGTTCTCAGAATTCTACACACAACACCCCATAATGACAACGTGAAAAAAGTTTACTTGAGGTTTTCGCAAATTTATTAAAAATAAAAAAACTGAGAAATCCCATGTACATAAGTATTCACAGCCTTTGCTCAATACTTTGTCGATGCACCTTTAGCAGCAATTCCAGCCTCAAGTCTTGTTGAATATGATGCCACAAGCTTGGCACACCTATCCTTGTCCAGTTTCGCCCATTCCCCTTTGCAGCACCTCTCAAGCTCCATCAGGTTGGATGGGAAGCGTCAGTGCACAGCCATTTTAAGATCTCTCCAGAGATGTTCAATCGGATTCAAGTCTGGGCTCTGGCTGGGCCACTCAAGGACATTCACAGAGTTGTCCTGAAGCCACTCCTTTGATATCTTGGCTGTGTGCTTAGGGTCGTTGTCCTGCTTAAAGATGAACCGTCGCCCCAGTCTGAGGTCAAGAGCGCTCTGGAGCAGGTTTTCATCCAGGATGTCTCTGTACATTGCTGCAGTCATCTTTCCCTTTATCCTGACTAGTCTCCCAGTCCCTGCCACTGAAAAACATCCCCACAGCATGATGCTTCCACCACCATGCTTCACTGTAGGTTTTCCCCAAATGTGACGCCTGGCATTCACACCAAAGAGTTCAATCTTTGTCTCATCAGACCAGAGAATTTTCTTTCTCATGGTCTGAGAGTCCTTCAGGTGCCTTTTGGCAAACTCCAGGCGGGCTGCCATGTGCCTTTTACTAAGGAGTGGCTTCCGTCTGGCCACTCTACCATACAGGCCTGATTGGTGGATTGCTGCAGAGATGGTTGTCCTTCTGGAAGGTTCTCCTCTCTCCACAGAGGACCTCTGGAGCTCTGACAGAGTGACCATCGGGTTCTTGGTCACCTCCCTGACTAAGGCCCTTCTCCCCTGATCGCTCAGTTTAGATGGCCAGCCAGCTCTAGGAAGAGTCCTGGTGGTTTCGAACTTCTTCCACTTACGGATGATGGAGGCCACTGTGCTCATTGGGACCTTCAAAGCAGCAGAAATTTTTCTGTAACCTTCCCCAGATTTGTGCCTCGAGACAATCCTGTCTCGGAGGTCTACAGACAATTCCTTTGACTTCATGCTTGGTTTGTGCTCTGACATGAACTGTCAACTGTGGGACCTTATATAGACAGGTGTGTGCCTTTCCAAATCATGTCCAGTCAACTGAATTTACCACAAGGTGGACTCCAATTAAGCTGCAGAAACATCTCAAGGATGATCAGGGGAAACAGGATGCACCTGAGCTCAATTTTGAGCTTCACAGCAAAGGCTGTAAATACTTATGTACATGTGCTTTCTCAGTTTTTTATTTTTAATAAATTTGCAAAAACCTCAAGTAAACTTTTTTCACATTGTCATTATGGGGTGTTGTGTGCAGAATTCTAAGGAAAAAAATGAATTTAATCCATTTTGGAATAAGGCTGTAACATAACAAAATGTGGAAAATGTGATGCGCTGTGAATACTTTCCGGATGCACTGTATATATATATATATATATATATATATATATATATATATATATATATAAATGCAACCAATAAGAAAAGATGCATCCATTCTTTGGTTTTGTTTCGGACGCAGAATTGAGATACCACAATAGTTTAGAAGTTTAATAAGAAATGGAATGCCAGACCCCAGCTCATGAAAAATCCCCAGACAAGGGGGCCATTTCATAATAGGACCACCCCGACTCACACAGGGTCAATATAGAATTATTGATTCGCCTAATCTGCCCATCTCTGGGAAATGCAGAGAGGAAGAAGATGAAAACTCCACACTTACTACAGTCAGACACACTGGTCGAGATCATCATAAGTGGTGAATGAATATTCATTTTTTTAAGTTTACAGAAAAATAAGAATTTTGTCTATTTCAACAAAAAGCACATGGATGTTTTTTTTTCCCACTTTTGTTTCAGCTTTCCTCAAGGGCACTCAGGAAAGACACTCTCAGACTCACAAGTTGTTCCTTCAGCATTCCCAATCCTCTCCGTGCCCCTCTGCAGACCCTGGGGGTGCTCTTAGCTTTGCACACACGAGAGCCAAATTTTGTATTTATCCCAGTGAGAGGTCAGGCAGCCAGCATCTGCCATTGCATCTGCCTAAAGCTTATTGTGTAACCTGACATCAGAAAGCTGGATTAGAAAGATATCCGCGTACTTAATGATATGTCTGACAGCACACTGCTACAGAGAAATGCTTATCAACCTCAAACCTCAGTCGAGCTGGAATATGCAGGATGTTCTTAGTCTTCATTACTGTACATACTAAAATTATAGCATTATTAAATCAGCAGGAAGCATTATAATACTCTCTCTTATTTCAGGTAATAAATTTAATCTGAATGTAAATGAAATTGCTCAGCACATTTACAGAATTTGGCACAGCTCGGTATGGAGGGTCCAGGTTCAGTTCTTCATTCAGTCACTTTCTGTCAAGAATTTGCTTGTATTTATGTTCTTTAATGCCACTTTATGGTTTTTTTACTGGGTTCTGTGTGGTTCCTAGTAGAGCCATTCCTTAACAAAGCACCATTTCATTCTGGGATGGATTCTTTGCTTATGAAGTTGTTTTATTCTCCTTAGAAGAAAGCTGAAGTTTTTAATGTGTTGTCATGCATGTGTGTTGAAGGGATCTCTTGACGGCTCAATCGAGGTATGTGATAACCCGCTGGGGTAAGAGGAGGCACTGTGGCTGTCAATCTTTGCTCCTTCTCTCACCTCAGCACCAAGAAACTATCTATCTATCTATCTATCTATCTATCTATCTATCTATCTATCTATCTATCTATCTATCTATCTATCTATCTATCTATCTATCTATCTATCTATCTATCTATCTATCTATCTATCTATCTATCTATCTATCTATCTATCTATCTATCTATCTATCTATCTATCTATCTATCTATCTATCTATCTATTTTGTAAGAGTGCAAATGCAAAGACCAATATTGTTAAGTTGAACTTTGGTAGGGCTAATTTTGAGCAGATGCGACAATGTCTAAGTAGGATACACTGGAATAAGCTTTTAAGTGTGGAGACGGTCGAGGAGCAGTAGAACAGATTTAAAAATGTTTTACATGTAATGCCGGACAGATACCTACCTACATTTGGAATTGATATGAAATTAAAAAAAACTCCACAGTGTTTTAAATAAAGATTTAAAAAAGAAGCTGCAAAGGAAAAACAGGCAAATAAGGTGTATAAGGCTAATGACTGCAAAGTGAATCGTAGAGAGTATGAGAACATGAGGGTAAACATTAAGAAGGATATCAGGGAGGCTTAAAGACAGTTGTAGAGGAATATAGCAGATAAGGCGAAAGACGACCCTAAGAGATTCTTTCAGTATTTTAGTATTAAAATAACAGTCAGGGAGGAGGTGAAGTGCATCAGAAATAGTAAAGGGGGATTAAAAGATACAGACAGTGAAATAGCGGATCCCCTAAACTTGCATTTTTCTGAGGTGTTCACAAGTGAGCAAGTGGATGACCTCAGAGCAATAACAGGGACTACTAAGGAGGTACTGAGGGATTTAGAAATTGTAGAGGGAGAAGAGCTGCTGAGATTAAATAAGATAAAATCAAACAAATCAGCAGGACCAGATAATATTTACCCTCAAGTTCTTAAGGAGGCCAGTGAGTACAGATATAATCCCTTGGCACAAATTTTTTGGAAGTGACTTTGCACTGGGGAGATTCTGAAAGCCTGGAAGATGGCAGATATCATTCCATTATATAAAAAGGGTGACCGGGCAGATCCAAGCAACTATAGGCCAGTAAGTTTAACATGCATCACAGGAAAATTAATGGAAGGAATTATTAAGGATAAGATTGAGCAACATCTCAAAAGGACAGGAGTTATTAGGAACAGTCAGTGTGGGTTCAGAAGAGGGAGGTCATGTTATACTAACAGGCTGGAATTCTATGAGGAGGCAACAAAAGGAGACGATCAAAGTGGAGCAGATGATATTGTTTATTTGGACTTTCAGAAAGCATTTGATAAGGCGCCACATGAAAAGTTGGGCATCAATTTAAAAGAAGTGGGAGTTCAGTGTGTGGGGTGTAGGTGGGTGCAGAATTGGCTCAGACACAGGAAGCAGAGGGTGATGGTATGAGGAACCTCATTAGAATTGAAAGCCTAAACTTAAACCCCATAGAAAATCAGTGGAGAGACCTAAAGATGGCAGTTTACACTGGGGAACAACTGGGGGGACGATCAATGACTGGCAACACTGGAGTGGCTTCTGAAGAAGTCCCTGACTGTCCTTGAGTGTCTTATCCAAACCCCAAACTTAAACCCCATCTGTGAAAAAGCTGAAAGATGGCATTTTACAGATGCTTCCCATCCGATTGAATGGAGCTTGAGGGGATCTGACAGAAAGAATGAGATAAACTACCCAAAGCCAAATTTGCAAAGCTTGTAGAGATTTAGCCAGAAAGACTTGAAGCTAGAATTGCTGCCCAAGGGGCTTCTACAAAGTATTGCATTATGTGTCTGAATTCTTAAATGAATGAGATATTTCAGTTGCTGATTGTTAATACGTTTTTATACTTTTCTGCAAACGAGTTTTCATGTTGTCATTATGGGTTATTGAGTATAGCTTGCAAAAATGGCAGATTTATCCATTTAAAATTAAAACTAAAATAATAAAGTGTGCAGAAAGTGAAGGGTATGAATACGAGTGCACTGTATGGCTGGGCCCAGCCCTTGATAGCTCAGCAGATCATCATGGAGCACCTTCGTTCATTTACGTACACTCCCTCTATCAGCACTGAGGACTGGAGGACGAAACCACATGAAGGCCAGGCCAACTCTAAACATACAGCAAAGGGGCTTGGGATTGAAACCCAGTCTCCTGAAACTGTGAGGTAGCAGCACTAACCACTACCCCACCATGCCCCCCTGCCTAACCTCTGTTGTATTTTCTTGCGCTTTATATCAAGTCAAAATTAAAACATTGCTTATCACAGTTTATTTTCCATTCTTATTTCCATAATGAGCTTATGTCACTGTTGTTTTATTTTCATTTCTCTTGTGATTAGGCTGTTTCAGAATTTATAGCCGGCCTTTGCAGCTTGCATTAAACTTTATCCATTTGTCATTCACTTCACATAGACGATTCGTTATTTATAGGGGCAAGCAGGCGAGACCGTGACAGGGTTTGGTTCGAGCAGTGAGGATTCTGCTGGTTCGCTAATGATGTGAGACATATTGTCCTGTTGTGTGACCCGAGTCCACTCATTTCATTAGGAGGCTCATAAATGCCGTGCGGTAAATTACAATCTTGAGGGATCATCTGCATCCCACTGCGCCGTATTTCTACACAGCTGTGAGGAGGCCATCCAGAATGGCCGTTATTTGCACCCATGTCAACTGACTGACAGCACAAAGAGCTAAAAGGGAAACATCACATTAGGGAAGATAAAAACATAGTGAGAAAATGGCTAGTCGGGCGGTGGAAGGACAGACTGGAATCAGTCAGGAGTCTGGGTCGTCCCTTTCATTCGACGCCAGATGAAGTAAACACAAATAAAAGGAAAAGAAAAAACGTGCAAATGTGCTGCTCCCCGGTCTGGTGGGGTCCTCTTTCTCGGGAGTTCATTTTGTGCTGTGCAGTGTGGCTTACTGGGGACGTCCAGCAAGAGCCGCCTCTCTTTAGGCTGTGCATCCTTTATGGCGACACGCCCCTGGAAGGGGCGGGGCTAAATGGCCTTATTGGGCGGTCTCTCGGAGCCGTGTGGGAAGAAGAGAAACATCTCGTGATTACATAGGAGTCCTCTGACGCCCATGCCTGACAACAGTGAATTCAGAGAGTATGACTCGGACCCTACCATTTTCTACACACTTTATTGCGCATTTACCATTGTGAAAATAATCAGCCTTGACACACAGAAAAAGGGTTTGGGGCAGCCACCCGCATACTTAATCCCTGGCTGCAAAAACGGCAAATAAATGTAAAGTTAAGAACAGGTTTGAGTCCAAAAATGAACTGCATACAAGGGGAGGTTGTCTTACTTTTAAAGTTGGTCAGCGGAAGTGACGTCATCTGGGGGGTCAGAACCGGAAGTGAGTTCTTGGGGCCAGAGCCAGAAGTGACATCATAGGGCTGGGACCGGAAGTGACATATACAGAGCCAGAACCGGAAGTGGCATCATAGGGGCGGGGCCAGAAAGTGACCTATTCAGGGGCAAAACTGGAAGTGACATCATAGGGTTGGAACCGGAAGTGACATCATAGGGCCGGGGCGGAAAGTGACATATTAAGGGCCAGAACCGGAAGCGACATCATAAGGGCGGCACTGGAAGTGATGTCTTCAGGGCTGGAATTGGAAGTGACATCATAGGGCCAGATGGAAAGTGACAAATTAAGGGCCAGAACCGGAAGTGACATCATAAGGGCGGCACCGGAAGTGATGTCTTCAGGGCTGGAACTGGAAGTGACATCATAGGGCCAGGGTCGGAAGTGACCTATTCAGGGCCAGAACCGGAAGTGACATCATAAGGACGGAACTGGAAGTGATGTCTTCAAAGCTGGAACTGGAAGTGACATCATAGGGCTGGGTCTGGAAGTGACATATTAAGGGCCAGAACCGGAAGTGACATCATAAGGGTGGAACTGGAAGTGAAATGTACACAGCCATAATACAGCCCACAGTGTCACACTGTCTTTGTCTTAGTGGGCTGTATTCTGGTTGTGTACATTTGCAGCACACCGTGCATTCCTTATGCCTCTGTTATGTGCCATTTGGTATGAGGTTCATTAAAGCTTTTTATTACTAAAAATGTTTGTGATGCACCATCTGTTGGAATGACAGAGACATAGCATCCAGAAAGACACACAGACACATATCCTTTTATTAAGGTAAACTAGACGTTGTGATGGATGGCAGCCGGCACCATTACAAAGCCGGGATGCCTCCAAGGCGGAAGGACGGTCGGAGAGGACTTCTAGGGGACACTGTTATTTGGCTGCCCCCCCCTTGGGTTGCAACAATGTCTCGGATTCCTGCAGGGCTGTGTGGTGTCACACACGTGCGCATGGGAGGCAGCTAAATTGCTTGAATGAGGGTAATTCCGAGCCAGACCGGGATGTAGCAGAGTGCACTGACTCTTTTTCTCGCTTGTCTATAGACTGTTTATGGGAAATGCCGCCTGGTCCTGATGACGTCAAGCCTGCTTCCGACCCCTTTGACGTCACTTCTGGATCTGAGCCTATGAACGAAGACCCTTCCGGGTCCGGCCCCGCTGATGTCATTTCCAGTCTTGAGCCTATGGATGAAGACCCTTCCAGGTCAGACTACCCTGATGTAATTTTCTGTATTGGCCTTTAAAAGCCGCCTCTTTTCCCCTATCCCTTCAGTTCTATTTTGGACTGTGAATCATGCACCTCAGTGCTTTCATTTTGCAATTTTCATCCATCCATCCATCCATCCATTATCCAACCTGCTATATCCTAACTACACGGTCACAGGGGTCTGCTGGACCCAATTCCAGCCAACACAGGGCGCAAGGCAGGAAACAAACCCCAGGCAGGGCTCCAATCCACCGCAGATTTTGCAATTTTGCAGCCAGGAAACAATATATGGGTGGCTGCCCCAAACCTTGCTATGGCTCTTGGTCGAGTTTGTGACAGTGGGAATTACTATTTGCCAGCACAGCCCTGTTGGGATCTGTGGATGCCACTAGGGGGAGCTGTAGGAACTCCAGGAGCTGCAGAGCCCTAGTTTGGGCTTCAGCATCCACTGGGAGCAATTCCAGACCTCCTTAATGAAGCACTTAGAGTGCTCCTGGGTGTGGCTTAAAAGGGAGCCAGCCGCCTTCCAAAAGAACCAGAGTCAGAGGATAAGGTTGGTGAGGCAAGCATTGAGAAGAGCAAAATGAGGCTGCAAGGCTCTGGAGCAGGGGTGTCCAACTCCGGTCATGGTGGGCCGCAGTGGCTGCAGGTTTTCATTCTAACCATCTTCTTGATTAGTGAGCTGTTTTTGCTACTAATTAACTTGTTTGGCCTTCGTTTTGATTGACGTGATGCAGACCCCCTAGTTCAGGGGTGTCGAACTCCGGTCCTGGTGGGCCGCAGTGGCTGCAGGTTTTCATTCTAACCATCTTCTTCATTAGTGAGCCATTTTTGCCGCTGATTAACTTGCTTTGCCTTCATTTTAACTGACGTGACTCAGACCCCCTTAGTTTAGGTGTGTCCAACTCCGGTCCTGGTGGGCCGCAGTGGCTGCAGGTTTTCATTCTAACCATCTTCTTAATTAGTGAGCCATTTTTGCCGCTGATTAACTTGCTTTGCCTTCATTTTAACTGACGTGACTCAGACCCCCTTAGTTTAGGTGTGTCCAACTCCGGTCCTGGTGGGCCGCAGTGGCTGCAGGTTTTCATTCTAACCATCTTCTTCATTAGTGAGCCATTTTTGCCGCTGATTAACTTGCTTTGCCTTCATTTTAACTGACGTGACTCAGACCCCCCTTAGTTTAGGTGTGTCCAACTCCGGTCCTGGTGGGCCGCAGTGGCTGCAGGTTTTCATTCTAACCATCTTCTTAATTAGTGAGCCATTTTTTCCGCTGATTAACTTGCTTTGCCTTCATTTTAACTGACGTGACTCAGGCCCCCTTAGTTTAGGTGTGTCCAACTCCGGTCCTGGTGGGCCGCAGTGGCTGCAGGTTTTCATTCTAACCATCTTCTTGATTAGAGAGCTGTTTTTGCTGCTAATTGACTTGTTTGGCCTTCGTTTTGATTGACGTGATGCAGACCCCCTTAGTTCAGGGGTGTCCAACTCCGGTCCTGGTGGGCCACAGTGGCTGCAGGTTTTCATTCTAACCATCTTCTTAATTAGTGAGCTGTTTTTGCTGCTGATTACCTTTTTTTACCTTTGTTTTAATTGACGTGACTCTGACCCCTTAGTTGTTTCTTTTCCTTCATGAGTAGCCAAACAATAATGAGACACAAAACAAGCCGCCACATGACCAGCTCACCTGAAAATAAAGAAAGGTGAAGGTCTTGGTCATTTTGGTCTGCTCAGGTCACCAAAACATCTTAGAAAAAACAGAAGATCAACACTCTGCTGTGGCAGAATGAGAGCAGCAACAAGTCATGGTATTCAATAACGGCTTTAATTAACAGCAAGAATTAGCTTCTCATTAAGAAACTGGTTGGAGTGAAATTGGCTGGAGTTTAACGTTTCACTTTAGCTGGTCATCTGTTGGCTCGTTTCACATCTCGTTTCTGTTTGGCTGCCATTTAATGTAGAAACGAATCAATTCAGAAGACTGAGTCCTTAAAAACAGGGCTAATAAAATGATGGGAAGGGGAGTTAATTAGCAGTGAAAACCGATTAGGAAAAGGGTGAGAATGAAAACCTGCAGCCACTGCGGCCCACCAGAACCGGTGATGGACACCACTACTCTAGCGGAAAGGGACACAGTTTTACTCTGTTTGGGATTCTTGCTCTTGGTCCTTGGGGACTACTCTGGATTTGAGTGCCTTCCCGTGAAATATTGGACTGACCTGCTGGCGTTGCCTATTTGTGTCGGGTTGGGGCAGCAGCTGCTCCCTGGGTCTTCAAATTGTGCTTAATGTAAACCTCAGCGTTAATGTTTACAGTGCACCACACAATGCATATGTCACTGTTATATGCCATTTGTAAAGGCAGTGTTAATGTTTGAGATGCACCATATGTTGGAATGACAGAGACATTGCAACTAGATGAACACACAGACCGACACACAGATACTTATCCTTGTATTAAGGAGGAACATGTTTTATAACGTGTTTTGTATGTTGCCTTGGATAAAGGTATCTGCTAAACAATACTAATAATAATAACTGAACAGACCGTTGGTTCATTAAAATGTAAATGGCGGTTTTTGGATTCGTTGGGGTGCACACTACTGTTCAGCCCCCCTAAAGGTGTGCAGCATTGTGATGGCTCGTGCAGTACCGCACAACATAGTGAGTGGTGGCGGAGGGCCGGGACCCCCTGAGTATTGAAGGAGGACCAGGGGAGAGAGCATTTTCAAAACTGACAGAGGGCAGCCCCCTTGGCTTACAGCGGGGCCACGGATTATAAGCATGGGAGCTCAACTCTGCTGTGGGCGCCAGGACTTTTACAGGCCCCTATTTGGTAGCACTTCCACCACACATACACACACGCACACAGACAGACATTGTGAGAGATGGCCAGCAGCTTATCCCAGCCAATACATCTAGGCCGCTAGATGGAGTCCTCCCTGCAGCATAGATAGATAGATAGATAGATAGATAGATAGATAGATAGATAGATAGATAGATAGATAGATAGATAGATAGATAGATAGATAGATAGATAGATAGATAGATAGATAGATAGATAGATAGATAGATAGATAGATACTTTATTAATCCCAGGCATGGAGGTGTCCCAGATTCCCACAGGGCATCTTGGGAGATGGAGTGTGACTTCACAGCCCCGCTGGGTGCCGTGGGTGCCATCGGAGGACGCTGCAGGGAGATACTGGGATTTCTATTTTCCCTATAGCCTGGAAGTACTCCCAGGTCACGGGGATGGAAGAACAGAAGTACTTCCGGGCTGAAGAAAAATGTGAATCTTCAACCGACCCGGAAGTGCTAGTGAATCATGTGGACTGAAGGACAGGAGCACTTCCGGGTCACGGACTATTTAAAGGACTGTGGGAAACCCAGCAAGCTGAGCTGGAGTTGAGAGGAAGTGTGACGGAGCTGCTGGGTGGAGAGGAGGATTGATTTATTGTTATTGTATTGTTATTGATTTATTGTTCATGGTGGTGGAGGTGCTTTGGGGCACTTTATTGAAGAAAATATTAAAAAAAATATTTCTTGCTGCTTTTACCTGGAGTCTTGAACGTTCTGTCTGTGGGTTTGGAGGAACGACAGAGCCCCCTACTGTCACAACATATACAAAGGCATAATTCCAAAAATGGTATTTTCGTACTCAGGGAGGTCTAAAACATCGAGATTCATCAAAATCTCAACATCGAATTTGTGGACGATTATGATACATCCCCTATACCTCATATATGAGAAAGTAAAAACCATTGTAGGAAAAAAAAAATGGAAGAAACTTTGGGAAAGGCAATTTGAAGAGAGACCCCTTTCCAGGTAGGTTGGGCAAGCAATGGGGGTCAAAAAAAAGGGGTAAATACAATACAATACACAGAACAGAACACAAGTAATCCTCAATACAATATAATAAAAGTACAAGAAAAGAGCAAAATGCAAGAGTAAAAATGTGTCTAGTGGTTGTAATGGCAAAACCCAGCATTTAATCTGAAAATATGGTATATAAAATAAAATGGAAAATAAAAACTACAGTTAACACAAATGGTGCAGAAAACAACTTTGAGACATCCTTACCCACTGGGTATTCTACAGCAATTAAATGTGACACAGATGTCCGCAATAGAAATCAAATCCTGCAGTATTTCTTTATATTCCCTGCTTTGAACCCCTATACATACAAGTTATTGCGAATATACTAACAACCCAATGGTGCTTCACTCACTTGGAATATGAACCAATGCAGGAAGTATTTTGAGACAGAGAATCTTTTATCTGTGACACCTCTGCACGAGAACCACCTTTTTCCTCCCTCTCAAACGTACACGGTTTTTAATATCTGGAACACATTTGGGATTAAATCACTTACAGATCTGTACATAGACAACGTCTTTGCATCCTACGAACATTTACATTCCAAATGTAACTTTCCAGCAACACATTTCTTTCAAATGTGAAATTTTGTTAAACAGAACCTGCCCAGTTTTCTTCACCTCCCACCTACCTCTATGCCAGAAAAAATATTAATCAGTCTTGAGGGCTCAGACAGCATTTCTGTAATATATAAAACAATTTTACAGTCCCTCCCGTTCAAATATCTCAGAGTGCAGTGGAATAAGGATCTCTTACTCAATATTTCAGGAAAGGAGTGGAAGGTAGCAATGCAGAGAATCCACTCGCGCTCCATATGCACAAAGCATAGAATTATTCAACTCAAAATTATGTAGCGAGCACATCTGTCTCATTTAAAATTGTCCAAAATGTTTCCAGGGTGAGATCCAACCTGTGAACGTTGCAATCGAGCTCCAGCCTCACTAGGCCTCATGTTTTGGGCCTGCACCTAATTAACATCATTCTGGACCAAAATCTTGAAATGCCTTTCAGACAGCCTTGGGGTCCCAATCCCTCCTAATACACTAAAAGTTTGTTTTTGGTGGGCTCACAGAGGGGCTTAAAGTGGAGAACGACAAACAAACTGTGATCACCTTTACTACACTATTGGCATGTAGACTTACTATCTTAAAGACAGACCTCAGTATGTACGTCATGGGAACTGCACGTCTGACATTGTGGTCAGCAACACAGGAGCGCCACAAGGGACTGTACTTTCTCCGGTCCTGTTCAGCCTACAGTATATACATCGGACTTTCAACACAACTCAGAGTCCTGCCACATGCAAAAGTTCGCTGATGACACTGCTATCGTGGGCTGCATCAGGAGTGGGCAGGAGGAGGAGTATAGGGACCTAATCAATGACTTTGTTAAATGGTGCGACTCAAACCACCTACACCTGAACACCAGCAAAACCAAGGAGCTGGTGGTGGATTTTAGGAGGCCCAGACCCCTCATGGACCCCGTGATCATCAGAGGTGACTGTGTGCAGAGGGTGCAGACCGATAAATACCTGGCAGTGCAGCTGGATGATAAATTGGACTGGACTGCCAATACTGATGCTCTGTGTAAGAAAGGACAGAGCCAACTATACTTCCTGAGAAGGCTGGCGTCCTTCAACATATGCAATAAGATGCTGCAGATGTTCTATCAGACGGTTGTGGTGAGCGCCCTCTTCTACGCAGTGGTGTGCTGGGGAGGCAGCATTAAGAAGAAAGACGCCTCACGCCTGGACAAACTGGTGAGGAAGGCAGGCTCTATTGTTGGCATGGAGCTGGACAGTCTGACATCTGTGGCAGAGCGACGGGTGCTGAGCAGGCTCCTATCAATTATGGAGAATCCACTGCATCCACTGAACAGGATCATCTCCAGACAGAGGAGCAGCTTCAGCGACAGACTGCTGTCACTGTCCTGCTCCACTGACAGACTGAGAAGATCGTTCCTCCCCCAAACTATGCGACTTTTCAATTCCACCCTTTATCTATCTATCTATCTATCTATCTATCTATCTATCTATCTATCTATCTATCTATCTATCTATCTATCTATCTATCTATCTATCTATCTATCTATCTATCTATCTATCTATCTATCTATCTATCTATCTATCTATCTATCTATCTATCTATCTATCTATCTATCTATCCACTGTATCTTACACAACTGGAAGAATCCTAACTCTGCTCTTTTAAGTCTATGGGTAACTGATGTTTTATATTATTTGAAAGTGGAAAAAATCAAATTCGCACTTTACAGGATTTGTACAAAACTTTTTAAAAACCTGGCAGGATCTAATCAGTAACATTTTAGAATAAGCATTTAAATTGAAGAAGCAGGTTCTCTCCCCTCTTTAACTCCATTTATCTTTATTCATTTATTATTTTGATCTATTCGTTGTCTTTACTAGCATAACGTCTTACACTGCTGGCCTAGCTCTCTTTCTCAGAGGTGGGAGTTGATTTGTTTCGAACCTTTTTCTTTTTCCTTTTTTTTTTCTTTTTGTAAAACTCGAGTTGTGTATGGAGTGTTATTTAATTTTTAAAAAATCAATAAAATAAAAATAAATAAATAAATAAATAAATGTGACACAGATATCATAACTGGCAGTTCATGTGTGTGCCAACCAAAAAACAAAGCGAAAGTAAGCGCAATATTCTCAAAAAATACCCCCTTGGTTGAACTGTAAAACCCTGGCTAGTAACAAAAAGGGCAAATATGAAATCGTTACAAATAAAAATGCTTTTTATACAAAATCATTCTGTTAACACTGAAGACAAAAGAGCACAAAAGGTACAACAGTTGTTACACGAAAAGCAAAGGCAATCCAAGGCAAATGAATCCCAATCCACTAATCCAGAAAGCAAAGTTAAAAAACAGAGCAGAGGGTCAAAATGCAGAAAAGTCACTAAAAGATACAAAAAAAATCACAATAGAAATTCACCCACAGAGTGAATTCAATGAACCGCAAGGGACTGCCGGTTTTCCTCACCCCTTGTAGGGCTGATGGAGTTATGTTTTAGCTAGGGTTCCTTTTTTGTCATTTTTTTTTGTCTATTTTGTTAATCATTTATGTTTACATTACTGATTATTTAGTTTCCTTATGTTTAGTCATCTTTCATCATGTTCATTGTGTTTTGTGGGTGGTACAGCGGGTCTTTGGCTCAGAAAAACTGACTATTTTTAATAAATAAATAAATAATGAACATGCTCATGCTGGGGAGTGGAGCAGGTGCGAGCGATCTGAGAAGAAGACAGGTTGGTGCCTGGCGGTCGCCCATCTGAACTTTGCCTTGCCGGCATGTGCGGGGTTACTGGTTGTCTCATTGCCAACCTGGGGCTGCAATCAGGTGATCACACCTGCAACTGCGACCCAGCATATAAAAAGGGGAGTGCAAGATCAGAAAAGGGGAGAAAGAAAAGAAGAAGAGAGAGAATGGAGGTTACAGAAAGGAAGAAGAGAGGCAGGAGTGTGAGAGAAAGAGAGAGAGAGAGAGAGAGAGAAAGAGCTGGTGAGAGGAAAGGAAGCCGGCAGATGGGTATGGAAACCCTGGGAGGAGTGTGTTTGGCCAGCGCTCAAGTGGGGGGTCGGGGCTGAAGGGTCACTCTAGCTGAGAGGTGACCATTATGCTCAGGAATGTGGGGAGGAGTGGCAGTGGTGAGACGACAGAGCTCCCAGCAGACACCGTAGGATTGGCAACAGGAACACAGGCCAGGAGAAGAGGGCTATCTGCATCTTCACCTTCTCCTCGGGCTGCAAGGTCTGGAAAGGGCAAGCTGAAGAGAAGTCAGTTTTAAAGGGGTACTGAGGTTCAGTGTTTTAAAGTTGGTTTCCTTCCTGTGTTTTTAACCTTATTTTATGGATATTTATCTGGAATAATTTTAACCTTCACCATCAATGACTTTTTATGGATTATTTATTTATTGAATTTTTGAGCAGTGTACTTTTTGAACACTGTTTTGGTTTGTTTATTTCAATAAAAACACTCGAGCACTTGACCTGGTCATGATTATCGACAGTTCAAGAGGCTCCCAAAATGGAAGAGGGAGCGTGGAGCTGACCCGCACAGTCACAGTGGGGTCACCTACCCTCGGGCCTCTACAGTCCCTTATGGGGATGAGCAGGGAAACCCACAGTTCCTTGCGGTTCATTCAAATACGCTTTGGATTGGCGAGTTCTTGGATTGTCATTATTTCTTGTGCTTTGTCTATTACCAGATTTTTAACCTCTCTGTGTCATGACTCATCCATCCATTTTCCAACCCGCTGAATCCGGAACTAATCCAGACGTCCAAAAAGCACATAAGTTCGAAAAATGCTTTCTAAAATTGCCCTGTAGAGTGGGATTACCATCCAAACCCAGATACAAACAAGCCTTAGAAGAATCTTTATAAAATAAAAGGGTTTATTTTAACAAAAGGCTCTGTAGTCCAAGAAGCTCCTTAGAGCACAAATAGAATTGCTCGGCCCAATACAGAATCCCAAAGCAAACTCACAAACGGAGCACAGGTTCAAAAATCCAGGAACTCATAAAAAGCAATAAGACAAAGCAAAACACAAGTAGACACTCCACTCCACTAAACTCCACTCCACTCCAATCCCAGACACATTTGAAATGAGCCGTCAGGAACTATGGAAGGGCCTCCAATTTATAGGGTGGAGGATTGTTACCGGCAGTGATTGGCAGGTGTCCCCGC
The DNA here is from genome assembly GCF_900747795.2 of Erpetoichthys calabaricus. NCBI lineage: Eukaryota > Metazoa > Chordata > Cladistia > Polypteriformes > Polypteridae > Erpetoichthys > Erpetoichthys calabaricus. Next base: position 13,399,897 of record NC_041395.2, read on the forward strand.
CTCTTGGGGGGCCCAACCGCAAAACACATTAGGACATAACTATCTATATATCTGTCTATATCTTGCTACTATAAGAGAAGCCCCTTTAATCTCAGCTTTCAAATCCCGGCTGAAGACTCACTACTTCCGTTTTAGCACACCCTGACTAGAGCTGCTGATTCACTGTACAGACTGCATCTCTGTTGTTAGTCATTAGCTCTAAAACATAAGTAACATGATAGTTATAATTTGTCACTAACCCTCACCTATTCTGTTTTTCTTCTTGGTACTCCAAATGTGGCACTTGCTGCCACGGCCCACCTGCCAAGTTGTTTTGCCTGCCTAAGGTAAAGTCATCTCTGATGGAGGATAGCAGAAATCATCAGGTAGAGGGGTCATAGGATTGGCTGGCCCAGCACTGACTCAGCTGTGGAATGGCCAACAGGGGGAGGCAGCTTGATGGCCGAGGTCTCCAGGACTCTCTGAACAAATCCAAATCCTAATATGCGATATCATCTACTGTTACATTCTTCTCTGTACTTGTAATATTTCTGTTGCACTATTATATTGTATTGAGTATTGTGTTCTGTTCTGTGTATTGTATTGTATTGACCCCCCTTTTTCTTTTTGACACCCACTGCACGCCCAGCCTACCTAGAAAGGGGTCTCTCTTTGAATTTCCTTTCCCGAGGTTTTTTAATTTTTTTTCCCTACTAGGGTTTTTTTGGGAGTTTCTCCTTGTCTTCTTAGAGAGTCAAGGCTGGGGGGCTGTCAAATGGCAGGGCCTGTTAAAGCCCATTAAGGGCACTTCTGGTGTGATTTTGGGCTATACAAAAATAAATTGTATTGTATTGTATAACTAAGGCATTTTCTAGAGAAAAACAAAGAATAATGCACATGTAAAAGTTGCCATGTGGCGTGTTGGGTTGTCATGGGAAGTTTGTGGCAGACCAATAGGAGAAGTCAAACGCCAAAAAAGCAAGAGGAAAAGCTATACTAGTGGAAAATGTCAGGTGAACCCGGGTTCATTTCAATAAGAATCGTTTTCTTTTTTTTTCTGAATGAGGTGATGTTATTTGGGAGAGGACCCGACGGGGACTGTGTAGGATTATATTTCCCAGGACACATCCAGCACATCCTTCACCATAACAGACAATATATGATCAGGCCTAACAGTGGATATTTAAAGGACTCTGGTTTTCATGAATTCTTTTCTCACTATTGTTATGTGTGTATTAGTGGTGTATGTTGTTGAGTGTTTTGTTTTGTGAATGGCGTGTAGGGGGGCTGGCAGCGCTGCCGTGCGGTGCTATGCATACCGGGGGTTTGTTTGTTTGTTTTGTACACTTTCTTATTTGATGCATAATAACAAACATCGCTTACCTCAACATTTGCTTTCGCTGGTGTGCTTCTGTACTTCTGGTGGTCTAGTAGGGAAGTAGTGTTGGTCGCTCGTGCCCCTGGATCATTTCTTTCTTTCTTCACTTTTTTGTCTCTGTTTGCTGTCGCTCTAGGACTGCAGCGCATATTATTATCGTAGCGGCTTAGGGAGCGGTACACACATAATAAACATTAACATAAATAAATGACACAAAAATGGACAAAGCAGACAAGAAAACACGACAATGAACCCCATCCTGGAGAAAAATGCTGGCTGAGACATGACACTTTGGACCACTGCATGAGGGGTTTGGTTTGCTGTCAGACCGCCTGCATTTGTTAGGGAACTCCTTTTGCCTTTGTGATCCATCCATCCATCCATTTTCCAACCCGCTGAATCCAAACACAGGGTCACGGGGGGCTGCTGGAGCCAATCCCAGCCAACACAGGGCACAAGGCAGGAACCAATCCCGGGCAGGGTACCAACCCACCGCAAGACACACACAAACACACCAAACACACACTAGGGGCCAATTTAGAATCGCCAATCCACCTAACCTGCATGTCTTTGGACTGTGGGAGGAAACTGGAGTGCCCGGAGGAAACCCATGCAGACACAGGGGAGAACATGCAAACTCCACACAGGGAGGACCCGGGAAGTGAACCCAGGTCCCCAAATCTCCCAACTGCGAGGCAGCAGCGCTACCCACTGCGCCACCGTGCCGCCGCCTTTGCGATCCTCGGTGTTGATTTTTGTGCTACTCAGTATTTTTGTATTAATAAATCATTTTATTCATAAAGATTCTCTGTGGCCCTCAATTTTACTAGCCAGGGTTTTTTTGAGGGTGTTTTCCCCCTCTAGTGGGCATTTGTAGAACTGTTTGGGACTGTTGAGTTCATAATAGAGAACAACCTCTTGACGGTGAGGGTCAGGTGGCCCCGCCTCTTAAGGGACCGCCCCCAAAACACACCGCACATAGAAAAAGATATTTAGACATGAAGAAACTAAATGATCAAGAATGTTAACATAATAAAATGAGCAAACCAGAAATAAAAAAGGTGTATGAACCCCAGCCTGGGGGAGAAAATCCTGGCTAAAACATGACAATCCCTTGGGTAGGAACAAATAGGGTGGTCACCCTGAGTGCTGCACTTTACTCATTAAGATTCAGTTTCAAGATTTCATTCTTTAACGATATCCCTTAGGATGCAGTGTAGCTTCTTCTTCCCACGACCCCAAGTAAAAGAGCACTTCATCACGCAAATTTGCTTGTTAGCGTTTCTACTTGCTCAATGTATGTGAAAACTCTTTGCGTCTTGGCCCTTAAGCTGAACTTACTTAAAGCAGGCGTCTTACGTTTTCGAGACAGGCACTATCTGATCACAAAAGTACATGGATTAAGTGGGTTCAGAATGCTAGAACTCCGAAAGACATTGTTAGGAGGGGAGCTGTTTTTGCTCTTCTCTCTTTCGTTATTAACTGGCCATATGTCTCATCGCCCGATTACTGACAAGCCTGAAGCCAGTAACATATTTACAGCTGCTTATCCATGTAGACTTCTGGTTAAATGAAGATCCAGTATTTTAAAAGTCAAACACTTATAGTTATCATTCTTCTTCTTCTTTTTTCAGCCGCTCCCATTAGGGGTTGCCACAGTGGATCACCCAAAATTGTTTTCCGCATTTTGATTTGGCAAAATTTTACACCGGATGACCTTCCTGATGTAACCCTCCCCATTTATCCAGGCTTGGGACCGGCACGAAGAAACACACTGGTTTGTGCATCCCCTGTGGCTGGGTTACTTATATTTATCATTAAACTGATCAATAACACATTTTAATTTCATTTGACTTCTGCTTGGCCTAATGTAGAAACACTTGTCAGATTCTCGGGCAGACCTGGCATGAACAGACATCTGGTAAACAAGACAGGACAAGGTTGATATTGTGAAGAAGGGGGCTCTGCACCCCCCCTGGAGGATGGGGTCACTCCTCTGAGGCCCCCTTCTTGAACGCTGTTGCAATGAAAACAAATACAGTTTTCCTCCTCTTTGCTCTGTTAGATGCTGGGTTGCTGCTGCTGCTGCTGTGTCATGTGATCTGCTTCTCGCACAGCACTTTGTACATTTAAAAGCCTGTACAGCACCTCTCCTTTTTGCTTATTGCCTTTTCTCACTTCTCCCCAAGACATCCTCTGCTTTATGCTTTATTCTGCTGCATACAAATAAAGTTTCTTGAAAACCTTGAATGAATCTGTGCCATTGTATAACCCAAGCATGACAATATATAGTGTACATACTTCAGGGTCTCAACAATGAAATGGACACATCTATAAGCTCAAGGGGCTGACTCAGCGGGCAGCAGGCCTCTGCCTATGCAAATTAGAAACTGAGGGCGGAGCTCACTGGGATCCCTGCAACCAATGAGGTTCACAGCAGCTGACCTCTTTATGCAAAGAGACAAAAGGCCTAAAAAGGGGATGTGGGTGCAGGCTGTGTGTTAAAGAGTAACAAATGGGATAGAAAAGGTGCAAAAGTCACTATAGCTGGAGGACGTGCACCAGAGCAGCAGTCAGGGTGTTCTCCATGGCCATAACAATAAAGAAGTAGCAGTTGGGAATGTGAAAAGTTATAGCTTATTTCTTACATGACTGTAATGTTCCTTAAAGACTCTATTCTTTTTTTAATTTATATTGTAACGTTAAAGGTGAATCTTGTTCTTCATCTTCTTCTTCCTCTTTTTTGATCAACCTTCTTGATGCAACTCATCCTGCACTTCCTTCCCAGTCAGACCCTTTTCCATAAGATCTTCTTTCACTTTATCCATCCACCTCCTCTTTGGCCCCCCTCACTTTCTCTTCCCCTGGACTTCCATTCCCATCACTCATCTGCCCACATCTTTATTGTTTCTGTTCATCACACGTCCAAACAACTTCAACCTCCTTTGCAGTACTTTCTTAGATTTCTCTCTCACTTTTGTCATTCCTCTGGTTGTCTCATTTCTTATTCTGTCCGTTTTTGTAACTCCATACATCCATCTCCACATTCTCATTTCTGTCACATCTAACTTCTTCTCCTGCTGTGCTCCCTTTACTGTCCATGTCTCATCTCCATACATCATTGGTGGTCTTATAAACCTGACCTTTAACCATCATCTTACTTCTTTGATCACATGATGCGGAGTGGTGGCTCTGAGGCTAAGGATCTGCGCTGGTATCCCGAAGGTTGCCGGTTCGAATCCCTGTCACTGCCAAAAGAGATCCTACTCTGCTGGGCCCTTGAGCAAGGCCCTTAACCTGTAATTGCTCCAGGGGCGCTGTACAATGGCTGACCCTGCGCTCTGACCCCAAGGGGTATGCGAAAAACTAACAAACACTGTTGTAAGTCGCTCTGGATAAGAGCGTCTGCTAAATGATGTAAATGTAATGTAAATGTAAATGTAAATGATACTCCTGATACCTTCTTCCAATTGTTCCATCCACACTGCTGTCTGTGGGTTATCTCTGCATTTAGGTTTCCATCTGGACTCCCACTAATCCTAGATATTTAAATGTCTCCACTCTTTTCAATAGCTCTCTCTGCAGGCTAACTTCTTCATCCTGATCATCATTAAACCACAAATATTTGGTCTTCTTTCTATTTATCTTAAACCCTTTATCCTCCTAAGCTCTTCTCCATTCTTCCAAACTCTTCTCCACTTGTTTATTTCTGATACTTGTGAGAGATAGCCCGAACACCATCAGACAGACACCTGCAGTACTATAAAACACACGCTTTATTGACACAATGTCCCCAACACAGTCCCACACAGCACACAGTGCTCCCGCGGAAGTCACCCTCACACAGGCCTTTAAACATCCGTGGGCCGCCTTTCTTCCTCTCACTGGAGCTTCATCCTCCTCCAGCACCTGACTCTGGCTCTCTGACTGTAGGAAAGCGGCCCCTTTTATAATCATTCAGATGTGCTCCAGGTGCTCGCTGATGTCCTTCCGCATGAGCACCCGGAAGCACTCTGGGCGTCCCTGGAAGGTCCTCCATCCACCTTCCCAGGTGTGATGGAATTGCAGATATCCCGGGCTCTATGAGGCTCGGGGTGCCCCCTGGCAGTGGCCACAGGCCCCAATGGGTTTGATCCTCCACGCCCCGTCCCCATTGGCCCCACACTATCCAGGGCGGTTGCCCCCTCATGGCCCGGGGGATGTATAATCTGCCTCCTGGTCCTTCCAGGCATCCCGGCTGGGTCTGACCCCCAGCCTCCTGCCACATACTACACAACCCAATGTCATCAGCACAGAGCCTGCACCGGGGGATTGGTCTTTTATCCCATGTCTCAACACATTCATAACCAGATGAAGGAGGTAAGGACTTGAATAAGACCCCTGATACAGGCCTCGTCTAACTGGGATCTCGTCTGTTACCCCAACTCTGCTTTTAAACTGCGCCACCGCAGGCCAAGCGACTCAAGTATGCACAAAAACATAGGAACTGGGGTGCAAAAAAATGGCAGCAGGTGCTCTGGACTGATGAGTCAAAATTTGAAATATTTGGCTGTAGCAGAAGGCAGTTTGTTCGTCGAAGGGCTGGAGTGCGGTACAATAATGAGTGTCTGCAGGCAACAGTGAAGCATGGTGGAGGTCCCTTGAATGTTTGGGGCTGCATTTCTGCAAATGGAGTTGGAGATTTGGTCAAGATTAATGGTGTTCTCAATGCTGAGAAATACAGGCAGATACTTATCCACCATGCAATACTATCAGGGAGGCGTATGATTGGCCCCAAATTTATTCTACAGCAGGACAACAACCCCAAACATACAGCCAAAGTCATTAAGAACTATCTTCAGCGTAAAGAAGAACAAGAAGTCCTGGAAGTGATGGTATGGCCCCCACAGAGCCCTGATCTCAACATCATCGAGTGTGTCTGGGATTACATGAAGAGACAGAAGGATGTGAGGAAGCCTACATCCACAGAAGATCTGGGGTTAGTTCTCCAAGATGTTTGGAACAACCAACCAGCCGAGTTCCTTCAAAAACTGTGTGCAAATGCACCTGGAAGAATTGATGCTGGTTTGAAGGCAAAAGGTACGAACACCAAATATTGATTTGATTTAGATTTCTCTTTTGTGCATTCACTGCATTTTGTTGATTGATGAAAATAAATGATTAACACTTCCATTTTTGAAAGCATTCTTTGTTTACAGCATTTTTTCACACCTGCCTAAAACTTTTGCACAGTACTGTATGTGTGTGTGTTTCTGTGTGTATGCGTGGGTTTTTCTCTTTTTAAAAGCTAAATTGTTCATCACACGAGGACAGAGGAGTTTTTTCACCATTCCTGCAGACACAACCTAAGGTTTGTAAAGTTAAGAAGATAACAAATCGAGTTTGGTAAACCAAAAATAATTGTGTGCAGCCAATTGTACAGCTTGCTGCAGACTATCACCCTTCTGTTTGAAGACTATCAGAAATAAACTGGTGACTCTTGACACATTTCCCTGCTTCCATCTTCTCTCTTCGGGGGGTCGTCTTTTCATTCTCAAATTTAGTCAAGTGATTTAGCCTTTGCTGGTTTGGAAACCCCCTGCTGCACAGGGCCACCTCCTTTTGCGTTTTCTTTTAGCTGTGCTTAAGGGACTCTGACTCCTGCTAGCTTGATGGCTGTTCTTGGAAAAAGGCACCTTAACAGTTACATATGAACAGCTCCATTTTCTTTTCTTTTTTTATTCTTTTTCCTCTCTTCATGTCTGATCCTTTTGTGACAATGTCCCGGCTGCTCTCAGTTACGATGGTGTGTGCATCTCACTCTCAGCATGCAAGCAGCCGAAGAAGACAAAGCTCAAAAGCTTAGCGACTGGAGCTTGAAATAGTAAGAATAACAAGAAACATTGTGTCAAGTTTCACACTAAAAACAAGTAGGAATATGTTGGCATGGCATGGCATAACATTCAGGTGTATATGTAGACTTGAAAGTCGCCGCATTTTAAAATGTTCTCGTCACTTCTTTCTTACTACAGTTGTGTTTATTGCATATTGTTGTAACAGTGAGTCATTTCCAGAAATAACAATGACAACAGAATGTAATTACAGGTTGTCACACAACTTCAGGCCTCACCTATGGGTAATTCTACCCTGAGCCACGGGCTGGTGCTGCCAGTCACTGTCTCTCCTTGTCCTTTTGTCCTCACATCTGACAGCACAAGGAGCTGTGATGTCATTTGAGGCATCCTGGACCCGCCCCTTCCACTGATGGGGTCGTTAAATCGACTGCCACCATGGCAACCAGTCAGTCAACAGACTCGCATGTGCAAAGATTTTAGTCGGTGGTGATAACCGCTTTTGTCAACTTCTGCCTTTTTTTATCCAATGACAGTGCCCCCTATAATATTTGGGACAAAGACACATTGTTTTTCTTGATTTGCTCCTCTGATTCACAGTTTAAAATTACAAATCAAACAAGTCCAACACGATTAAAATGCACATTGCAGTCTTTCATTTATATGGAGTTCAGTCACACAATACTTTTTCTACACGCCTCCCCCATTTCAGGGCACCATAATGTTTGGACACAACTGGCATCACAGATGTTTGTGATTCCTCAGGTGGGTTTCATTACTTCACTGCAAAAAACGCACATGCAAAAACTAGAAGAAAAACCTTTAAATGGGAGTTGCTTTGCTTTTATTTAGCAGAAAAATCTGCCAATGGGGTAAGCAAAATTTACAGTCATATGAAAAAGTTTGGGAACCCCTCTCAGCCTGCATAATAATTGACTCTCCTTTCAACACAAAAGATAACAGTGGTATGTCTTTCATTTCCTAGGAACATCTGAGCACTGCAGTGTTTTCCAAACAAAGATTTTTAGTGACGCAGTATTTAGTTGTATGGAATTAAATAAAATGTGAAAAACTGGCAGTGCACAAATGTGGGTTCCCTTGTCATTGTGGTGATTTGAATGCCTGTCACTGCTCAATGCTGATTGGTTGGTTGATGAGCTCGTTAAGCCTTGAACTTCATAGACAGTTGTGTCCAATCCTGAGATATAACGGTATTTAAGGTGGTCAATTGCAAGTTGTGCTTCCTTCCCTTTGACTCTCCTCTGAAGAGTGACAGCATGGGATCCTCAAAGCAACTCTCCAAAGATCTGAACACAAAGATTGTTCAGTCTCATGGTTTAGGGGAAGGCTACAAAAAACCATCTCAGAGGTTTCAACTGTCAGTTTCCACTGTAAGGAATGGAATCAGGAAATGGAAGGCCACAGGCACAGTTGCTGTTAAACCCAGCAGGTCTGGCACGCCAAGAAAAATACAGGAGCGGCATATGGGCAGGATTGTGAGAATGGTGACAGACAACCCACAGATCACCTCCAAAGACCTGCAAGAACATCTTGCTGCAGATGGTGTATCTGTACATCGTCCTACAATTCAGAGCAATTTGCACAAAGAACATCTGTATGGCAGGGTGATGAGAAAGAAGCCCTTTCTGCACTCACACCACAAACAGAGTCACTTGTTGTATGCCAATGCTCATTTAGACAAGCCAGATTAATTTTGGAACAAAGTGCTTTGGACTGATGAGACAAAAATTGAGTTATTTGGTCATAACAAAAATCGCTTTGCATGGTGGAAGAAGAACACCGCATTCCAAGAAAAACACCTGCTACCTACTGTCAAATTTGGTGGAGGTTCCATCATGCTGTGGGGCTGTGTGGCTAGTTCAGGGACTGGGGCCCTTGTTAAAGTCGAGGGTCAGATGAATTCAACCCAATATCAACAAATTCTTCAGGATAATGTTCAAGCATCAGTCACAAAGTTGAAGTTACGTAGGGGTTGGATATTCCAACAAGACAATGACCCAAAACACAGTTCGAAATCTACAATGGCATTCATGCAGAGGGAGAAGTACAATGTTCTGGAATGGCCATCACAGTCCCCTGACTTGAATATCATCGAAAATCTATGGGATGATTTGAAGCAGGGTGTCCATGCTCGGCAGCCATGAAATTGAACTGAATTGGAGAGATTTTGTATGAAGAATGGTGAACAATACCTCCATCCAGAATCCAGACACTCATCAAAGGCTATAGGAGGACAGCGTCTAGAGGCTGTTATGTTTGCAAAAAGAGGCTCAACTAAGTATTGATGTCATATCTCTCATTTTGTTATGATGCATATTGCACATTTTCTGTTAATCCAATAAACTTAATGTCACTGCTGAAATCCTACTGTTTCCATAAGGCATGTCAGATATTAAAAGGAAGTTGCTACTTTGAAAGCTCAGCCAATGAGAAACAAAAATCAAAACAATTAAGAGGGGTTCCCAAACTTTTTCATATGACTGTACTTGACAAGATTTCTCAATGTAAGCTAAATAATCGTAAATACAATTTTTTTGAAAAATCAATAATTCTTACAATAAGGAAAACAAGATTGAATGTCTTGATATAAATTCTTTTCACTTGCTTAGATTTCATTTTTTGCAGTGTTCACAAAGACACCTCAGTTTGCTTCTACCCTTTGGAGTCTGCAGTTGCCATTGGTCAAGAGCTGTGCCAATGGAAGTTAAAGAAGCCATTAGGAGGCTGAAAAATGAGAATCAAGCCATTGAACACATTGGTGACACCTTAGGATGACATAAATCGACAGAAGAAAGAACACACCAGTGAGCTCCATAATCACAAAGGGACTGGTAGGCCATGGTCAATGGAGTCCTCCATTGAGAGAAAAGCTCTCTATGTTAACTGTAAGTTGACGGTTCGGCTTGCCTTGAAATGCTGTGTAACAAGTCATCTCTAATGAGGTATGTCACCCTCTTTGGGAGGGACGAAGCAATCGCTAACCATCTATTCCCTACAGAACAAAGGACAAAGGATGAGTCCTATGATGATGTCACTTCCTGTATAACCATTGTGAAAAGATCAGACTCGACACATTTAAAAAGGTTTTGGGGCAGCACACCCATATATTATCCCTGGCATGCAATTAGTTTTGTTTTAGACAGAAGTGTCTCTGTTGGAGTCCAGACATGAACTGTTTGAGGGTTTGGCAAGATGGCGGTTTTAAGTGCTCAAAGCAGAAGTGACTTAGAGGATTTGGAAGTGACCTTCTTCGGACGTCATCCTGGGTGCCGGAAACGGAAGTGACATCATCCTGGGTGCCAGACCCCGGAAGTGCCATCATCCTGGACACCGGGACCGGAAGTGACATCATCCTGAGCGCCGGAAGTGAAATCTTCAGTGTTGAGTCAGACAGGTGTTCCCGCGGCTGGTCTGTAGAGATAGCAGGAGAAGGTTTAGTGCACCCTGCCACCCCCTGGCCAGTCGTGGAATTACCTTCGCTTGGTCCATACAATGTCCTCCTTCTCGCACATGCCTGACACCATGGAGGGTATGTCTCTTCCACCCATGTGGTATTTAAAGAGAGAAGGCACCAGAAGTGGAGAGGAATTAGCATTTGGAACCTCACGATGGAGAAGCTTATTCCAGACAGAAAGCATACGGGAAGCAAGAAGTCCATCGTATCTTGAGAATTTTTTCATACCTTTCATTAAACTGAGTAGCCAGCTGGTCCCCATCCCTTTATCCTTTTCTGTTCTCATTTATTAACAGAATTACACTGTGTTTATTGATTTTTCCTGTCCTTATTTTGCTTCTTTTATCTTCTTTGTTCTGTTTTGAGGAGTTTTGTCATGCACAGAATTAGATTCTGCCCTTATTTTAATTGGAGTAAACGCTAAGTAGGCTGATTTTATTTGATGCCTTTTCCCTGGACGTCGATATCTTGAGACTCCTTGGCCTGGAATGTGGACTCAGGTGGCTAGGGAGCTTATTTTCTAAACTTGCACGTTACAACACCATTAGTGCAACACTTTAAATACCAGCATCGTGGATCCCTCCCTATCCAAGTTGGCAGACAAATCATAAGAAATCTCAGTGTGTTAGTATGCTTTTCAGTTGGTTACAGTTGTCTAGTTCAGGGGTGGGCAACGTCGGTCCTGGAGAGTCGCAGTATGTGCAGGTTTTTGTTCCAACCCAGTTCCTTAACGAGAACTCAATTATTGCTGATGAAGCACATATTGCTTAAGTGACATTTTGATGCTTCATTTTAGTGGTCTCGCTTGTTAAGGTTCTCCAACCTTAATTGCTTATTTCAATCTTAAACTGCTGCATTCCGTGTTTTAATTGCTCCTTATTAGCAATAAGATGTAAAAGACAAAGCAGCCAGCAGTTCTCCAGCTAGCTTTTTTCCATTTACATCTGTGTGTGTTCATCATGCACTGTTTGATTTAATAAAACACTTAATAGAAAAATGAGACAGACTAAAAATGATCTGTTGTAGGCTTCAAATCATTTGGATGATATCCTTGGAAAGGAAAAAAATCTACGATACAAGAGCCTTACATTGCACAGACTAACAAGCCATACAATTAAATAAGGTCTGAGATTGGCAATGATTGGTTTCTAATTAAGCAATTGGGTTGGAATGAAAACCTGTAGCCACTGCGGCTCACCAGGGGCCTCATGTATAAACAGTGCGTACGCACAGAAATGTTGCGTATGAACCTTTCCACGCTCAAATTGCGATGTATAAAACCTAAACTTGGCGTAAAGCCACGCACATTTCCATGGTAACTCATTCCTTGGCGTACGCAATTTATCCGCTCGGTTTTGCAGACTGGCGGCACCCAGTGTCAAAGCAGTGCTACTGTTCCTGTGTGATCACCCTTTCATTCTTAAATCCACATTCCTGGTGCGGCTTTATAAATACACTGAAATTAACTGCATATTGTTTATTAGTGTAATGCATCTGATTGTAATTAACCTGCAGCAATATAATGGTCCAGGGAATAGCCATAGTATTCCAAATACCATAACTGCTTTAGCGTTGTAACTCTCACTGCATGTTCTTTCAGCTGCTCCCGTTAAGGGTGGCCACAGCAGATCATCTTTTTCCATATTACTCTCACTGCACCACTCGGAGTATTTATATCACTGTATCTGAGTGGGGAATCACAGCAGCAGCTGATTGGAAAGAGAATTATCGGTACACAGCATGAAGCAGATGCTGCCTGAGCCACAGCAAACGCTTTAGTCCCTGTACGGACTTCGCGGTTTAGAAACAGTTTCATCCCAAGAACTCTAAACGCACTAAATCAGTCCATCAAGTGCTCCTTGTAGAACTGTTTACTTATAAGTACAATTACCTCACTGTAAACTTGCACTACAGTTATAATATTGCACAACCTGCGCCACTTTATAAAGCACGTATTTACATGTGATGACGGTATTCATTTCTAAGATGAAATGCAGCAAAACATGTTGATTATATTATACAGATAAAACTTTAACTTCATTTAAATAATCTGTATTGTTTATAATTAAACATGTGAAGACACGGTGCCGCAGCGCTAGCTAGTTCAGTAATTGTTCCTGCCTTGCGCTGTATTCTTGCTGGTGCTGACGCGACACTGGAAAGATAGACGGATATAATAATTAAACACGTACTACTAAGATATTTCAATGTTCCTTAAAAGTTTTGAAGAATCGAAGTTCTAAGCTTACAGATGGCTTCACGTCTATTACAGAGCTGATTGTGTGGTGATTGAGTTTTTGGAGAAAGAAAAGTAAGGACAGGAATTGGAGGTTAGTACGTTTGAAAGAGACAGTACTGCTGTGATAAATTATTTAATTGAAGGTTGCGCATGGCGCAGCAAGCCTCTTGCGTGAGATATGAACAAGCACTGTGCCACCGTGTTCCCATGTTTAATAACATGCTTTCATTCCTATCATCATGAAAATGATATCACGTATACATCTCAGTATTTTAATTATTCAGAGAGCTGTAATATCACGAATGTAATGGATTATGTGTCCTGTCGGAGAAAGAGAAAGCCCGTTTAAAAAGCAGGTAGTGATTCATACACATAGAGCACATAGAAGATCAAATACAGAACAAAGCATTTAACATGCCACTTTAGTTACAATGGGATTTGAGAAACTAGTAAATTAAACGATTTTAAGATGAAGTTTATGATGTTCTACTTTAATGGCAAAATAAACTACGTGATTAAAGTGGAAATTTCGAGATTAAAGTTGACATTTCGTGCTTTTTTCCCCACTGTGTGCCTTTTTTTTGTCTGTACCCTAATAAGCTTTCATATGACACTCAGACGGTGGGCTACGACTCGCTTTTTCACGGCAACTTTGATATGTGATTTCTTTTTTATTTCGGGCACTGTGCGACTTTGTGAAGTTGAGCCATCGAGTTTCTCCGACACTCTGTCACTCGATCAGCTTCCTTTTGTTGATTATACCACTGTTTAAACCAACAAGTAGAACGTTCTTCCTTTGCCTCCACTTGGTATTTGCTGAAATTCTTATATTTTCTCCCGTGCTTTTCCCATTGTCTTTTCACAGAAGGCTATTTATATTGATTTGCATATTCAAAGAGGCGTAATTCTGGGAGGAGTTGGGGCGGGACAGAAGGCGCGTGCACGTGCGTTACTTTTCACGCAAATCGGGATTTATGTAGCGGAAGAACGTGAAAGTATGCGTGCGCACAGATTCCTGCATCTGGATTTTTCTGTGCGTACACACAATCCCGCTTTTGTGCTTACGCCATGTTATAGTGTGAGTTCTACGCACGGCGTTATACATGAGGCCCCAGGACCGACATTGCCTACCCCTGGTCTAGTTAAAGATCTTTGCTGCCTATTTTATGCTTTGATTTCTGGTATGTCGCTTTTGGGTTTCAACAAAAAAGACAGGATTTGGGGAAAATGGTTTTGGTTCTGACTTACGTTTTATTTCCTGGTTTCTGCATAATAATCTGTTGGTCAGATGTTGCAGGAGGACATCGATATTAGGCAACACCAAATTTCTAACCATGCAACAGTTGAGCTGTCATTTTTTACAATTTGCTACGCACAAATGATTTTCAGAGCATCATCGTGTCATTATTGAGGACACTGACATGAGTGCAAAACTGTCTGAGCTTCCAGACAGTGTTCAGAAGCCATTAAGAAGGCTAACAGAATGTCAGGTTATATAGCGCCTTGATGTATGGAGTACAAGTCACAGGAGGTTCTGCTCAAGCTTTATAACACACTGGTGAGGCTTCATCTAGAGTCCTGAGTGCAGTTTTGTTCTCCATTGAGAAGGACCAGGGAGTCATAGTGGACTGGTCACTGTCTGTGTCTAGGCAGAGGACAGAAGTGATCCAAACATCTAATGGGATATTAAGTTAAATATAGCACCTAGATGTGTGGAGTACAAGTCAAGGGAGTTTATCCTTAAGTAAATGTAAAGTATTACATGTAGTAGCTAAAAATGTTAAGTTTGAATACACAATGGGAGGTCTGAAAGTCCATATTATGAGAGTACACCTTACGAGAAGGATTTAGAAGTCGTAGTGGAATCAACACTCTCAACTGCCAGACAGTGTTCATAAACCATTGAATAGGCTTACAGAAAGTCAGGTTATATAGACGCCTTGATGTGTGGAGTACAAGTCCCAGGAGGTTCTGCTCAAGCTTTAAAACACACTGGTGAGGCCTCATCTGGAGTCCTGGGTGCAGTTTTGGTCTCCAGGCTACAAAAAGGACATAGCAGCACTAGAAAAGGTCCAGAGAATAGCAACTAAGCTGATTCCACGGCTTGGGCGGCAGAAAGGCTTTGGCAGATTTGTGGCAGATGAAGTTTAAAGTCAGTAAATGTAAAGAATTACACATAGGAAGCAAAAATGTGAGGTTAGAATACACAGTGGGCGGTCAGAAAATCAAAAAGTACACATTATGAGAAGGATTTAGGAGTTGCAGTGGACTCTAAGCTATCGACTTCCCGACCATGTTCAGAAGTCATTAAGAAGGCTAACAGAGGGTCAGGTCATACAGTTTAGCTCCATGATGTGTGGAGTACAAGTCACAGGAGGTTCTGCTCAACCTTTATAACACACTGGTGAGGCCACATCTGGTGTACTGTGTGCAGTTTTGGTCTCCAGGATACAAAAAGGACATAGCAGCACTTGAAGAAGTCCAGAGAAGAGCGACTAAGCTGATTCCAGGCCTGAGTGGTCTGAGCTATGAACAGAGATTGAAAGAATCAAATCTTGTCAGTTTGCGAGTGATAAGTGCTGTTGCATTGTAACTTCTTGGTTCAAATCCCACTTTAAGTATCATCTAGGTAGAGCTGCCATGTTCCCCACATGAATGTATTGTGTTTTTCTCTGGATACTCTGCTGTGCACCCTCATTTGTAACACATGCATGCTATTTTGAAATGAATGAAAGAAACTAAATTAGCGTAAATTAGTTGCAGATGATACCAAGATAGGTGGATCGGTAGATAATCTTGAATCCATTGAAGCGTTACAACATACAGAGTTGGGCAGATTTGTGGCAGGTGAAATTTATTGTCAGTAAATGTAAAGTATTACATGTAGGAAGTAAAAATGTTAGGTTTGAATACACAATGGGCAGTCTGAAAATCAAAAGTATGCCTTATGGCAAGGATTTAGGAGTCATAGTGGACTCTAAGCTATCAACTTTCAGACAGAAGACATTAAGAAGGCTAACAGAATGTCAGGTTATACAGCGCCTTGATGTGTGGAGTCCAAGTCACAGGAAGTTCTGCTCAAGTCTTTATAACACACTGGTGAGGCCTCATCTGGAGTCCTGGGTGCAGTTTGGGTCTTCCGGCTACAAAAAGGACATAACAGCACTCGAAAAAGTCCAGAGAAGAGCAACTAGGCTGAGTCAACAGCTTGGACGGCAGAAACGCTTTGAAAAATTTGTAGCAGATGAAGTTTAAAGTCAGTAAATATAAAGAATTACACATACTGTAGGAAGTAAAAATGTGAGGTTAGAATACACAATCAGAAAATCAAAAGTAGACGTTATGAGAAGGACTAAGGAGTCATAGTGGACTCGACACTATCAACTGCCGGACAGTGTTCAGAAGCCATTAAAAAGGCTAACAGAATGTCAGGTTATATAGCGCCTTGATGTGTGGAGTACAAGTCACAGGAGGTTCTGCTCAAGCTTTATAACACACTGGTGAGGCCTCATCTGGAGTACTGGGTGCAGTTTGGGTCTCCAGGATACCAAAGCGACATGTCATTGTTGAGGACATTCGCGGTTGCTAACAGACTCTCTTCTTTCACCCACAACATCCATGGAATATTTAAAGAACAGGATTGCCGGAAGCCACAGCTGCACTCGAACCCGAGACTAAGGAACACGGAGACCTGCTGCAACGCGGCGTGACGAATAGCCTGAGAAGAGGCACGGAAGGACGCGCAGCATCCTCAATTTATCGTTGCCACTTTTCCTTGTGCATTAAATCAGATAACTTCTGACAACCAGCCCTTTATTTTCTCCCACTTCTTTATTCGTTTTATAATTTTTTATTTTGTGTTATCATGAATTCATGACTTCTTCACATTTGTTATTTTAACTTTTTCAGAACTGGGGAGTTTCCAGAAGCCGAAGAGTCTCAAAGCATCCGACTTAACATTTAGACTTATTATAATCTTGTTTGCATTCCTGTACTGGGTTTACTTTGTCATATGAGCTTTAAAAAGTCTGTTTAATATTCGTGGAATAATCTAGTATACTTTAACAAAAGGCTTAAACAATGGAGCAGAACTAAAAACTGTTATAGAACCGATAATTGCGGCATTTATGATAATGCTGAAACCTGACATCTGTCATTCTAACATAATGGAGACATTTTCAAGATTTCTGATCTAATTGAAGTGCTTTTAAGTGGCGCATTATGCACAGGATGCATCCTCACATGAAATCTGTCAAAACCCAAACTTTTTCTTCACATTTTCTTTGTCTGGTTTATTTTTATTTGGCTGGTGTCAGACTTAACTGTTTGCCTATTTTGCTGTTAAGTAGTTCCACTGTGTGACACAAACTATCAATCGTCATTCATTATGTAAGACATTTAAAGCAGTATAAGAATGCATACCTGTCAGATTCATAGACATTAAACTCCATATTGTTGATATCTTCTCAAGGACAATTGGCAATTTAAAAGCTCGGTGATATAGGCATCTATCCTGGCAGTATCAGACCCACCACCAATTGAAGAAGATGCCTGATTTTCTTTAAAACGCAGCACCCTGAGGCGCTTGTACTAATCGCTGGAGATTTTAACCATGTGACGCTGGACAAAACATTACCTTCCTTCTCCCAGTATGTGGACTGTAACACCCGGGGAAATAAGACTATTGATTTACTGTATGCAAACGTTAAAGACGCATACAGTGCCACCCCTCTGCCTGCGCTTGGGAAAGCAGATCATAACCTGGTTCTGCTTCAGCCTCACTACACACCAAGAGTGAGAGTCGTACCTACAACCACACACTCATTCAGGAAGTGGTCCCCTGAGGCAGAGCAGGCTCTGAGAGACTGGAACTACAGACTGGGATATCCTGCAGGGATCACATAGTGAGAACATTGAGGAGGTTGTTGACTGCACTACTGACTACATCAACTTCTGTATGGACATTGTAGTTCCAGTAAGAACAGTACACTGCTATGCTAACAACAAGCCATGGATTACAAGTGACATCAAGGGCCTTTGGAACCAGACGAAACGGGCTTTTAAAGACGGTGATCAGCATGAGCTCAAGCGCGTGCAGAAGGAACTTAGAGTCCAGCTCAGGGTGGCGAAGGAGCAGTACAGGAGAAAGCTGGAGCAGAAGTTACAGAACAACAGCTTGAAGGAAGTGTGGGATGGGATAAAGATCATCACTGGCTGCAGCTTGAAGCGGGGTGCCACCATCGAGAGAGACGTGAAGAGAGCAAACCAAATGAACAACTTCTTTAACAGGTTTGACCACCCTAACCCACTCTCACCTCGGAGTACTGCACCCTCCACCCATCCTACTGCTGATACCAGCATAGCAGAGAGTTTCCCCCCACCCACAATTACAACAGCGCAGGTGAGCAGAGAGCTGAGGAGACTTCGTGCCAGCAAAGCAGCGGGTTCAGATGGAGTATCGCCACGACTGCTGAAGGTCTGTGCATCGTAGCTGGGGGTCCTCTACAGCGCATCTTCAACCTGAGCCTGGAACAGGGGAGAGTCCCGAGGCTTTGGAAAACATCTTTATCACCCCAGTCCCAAAGGTATCACGTCCTAGTGAGCTGAATGACTTCCAGCCTGTTGCTCTGACATCACATGTGATGAAGACCATGGAGAGGCTGCTGCTTCCCCCATCTGAGGCCACAGGTCCGTCATGCCCTCGACCCTCTGCAGTTTGCATATCAGGAGAAGGTGGGAGCAGAGGATGCAATCATCTACTGTATATGCTACACCGATCCCTCTCCCACTTGGACAGAGGCAGTGGTGCTGTAAGAATTATGTTTCTAGACTTCTCTAGCACCTTCAACACCATCCAACCTCTGCTCCTTAGGGACAAGCTGACAGAGATGGGAGTAGATTCATACCTGGTGGCATGGATTGTGGACTATCTTACAGACAGACCTCAGTATGTGTGTCACAGGAACTGCAGGTCTGACATTGTGGTCAGCAGCACAGGAGCGCCACAGGGGACTGTACTTTCTCTGGTCCTGTTCAGCCTATATACATCGGACTTCCAATACAACTCAGAGTCCTGCCACGTGCAAAAATTCGCTGACGACACTGCTATCGTGGGCTGCATCAGGAGTGGGCAGGAGGAGGAGTATAGGGACCTAATCAAGGACTTTCTTAAATGGTGCGACTCAAACCACCTACACCTGAACACAAGCAAAACCAAAGAGCTGGTGGTGGATTTTAGGAGGACCAGACCCCTCATGGACCCCGTGATCATCAGAGGTGACTGTGTGCAGAGGGTACAGACCTATAAATACCTGGGAGTGCAGCTGGATGATAAACTGGACTGGACTGCCAATACTGATGCTCTGTGCAAGAGAGGACAGAGCCGACTATACTTCCTTAGAAGGCTGGCGTCCTTCAACATCTGCAATAAAATGCTGCGGATGTTCTATCAGACGGTTGTGGCGAGTGCCCTCTTCTATGCGGTGGTGTGCTGGGGAGGCAGCATAAAGAAGAGGGACGCCTCACGCCGGGACAAACTGATGAGGAAGGCAGACTCTACAGTATTGTAGGCACGGAGCTGGACAGTTTGACATCCGTGGCAGAGCAACGGGAGCTGAGCAGACTCCTGTCAATTATGGAAAATCCACTGCATCCACTGAACAGGATCATCTCCAGACAGAGGAGCAGCTTCAGCGACAGACTGCTGTCACCGTCCTGCTCAACTGACAGACTGAGGAGAACGTTCCTCCACCACACTATGGGACTCTTCAATTCCACCCGGGGGGGGTAAACGTTAACATTAGTACACTGCTGCTGGAGAATGTGAATTTCCCCTTGGGATTAATAAAGTATCTATCTATCTATCTATCTATCTATCTATCTATCTATCTATCTATCTATCTATCTATCTATCTATCTATCTATCTATCTATCTATCTATCTATCTATCTATCTATCTATCTATCTATCTATCTATCTATCTATCTATCTATCTATCTATCTATCTATCTATCTATCTATCTATCTATCTATCTATCTATCTATCTATCTATCTATTCTTAAATATCTGCACCAGTACACTTCTTCTCCACTCCTCAGGCATCCTCTCACTTTCCAATATTCCATTAAACAATCTGGTTAAAAACTCCACTGCCATCCTTCTAAACACCTCCATCTTCCACAGGTATGTCACCTGGACCAACAGCTTTTCCATTCATCATCCTCTTCATAGCTGTCCTTATTTCCTCCTTGCTAATCCGTTGCACTTCCTGATTCACTATCTCCACATCATCCAACCTCTTCTCTCTCTCGTTCTCCTCATTCATCAACCATCAACAACAAATCAAATTAATAATATATTAAACAAAGTAAAGTTGAAAAAATCAGACTCTGCAACTGCATGAATAAAAAGTACCACTTCCAGTGAGAGGAAATAGCTCAAAAGTTGATAGATATCTACGCTTTGTACCTAATTCTTGCATGTAAAATTTTTTTGACCTAAGTGAAAGCGTACTCAAGTTATCGTGTTTACATGCACACAGACACACACACAGACATAATTCCAAAAATGGTACTTTTGGATTCGGGGAGGATTAAAACATAGAGATTCATTAAAATCTTGAAATAGAATTTTTGGATGATTACAACACTTTCACCTATACTTCATAAAAAGACACTAAAAATGTATACTTCTTCATTTATTTAGCTGTCCGTAAAGTAGGTAGAGTGAGTGGTGAGGCCCTGGTAGCGTTTCCCATAATGCAGAAGTAAAAAGTCATTACAGATGATCGATTCAGCTTTTCACAGTCATGTGGTTGAGCAGATGGTATGAAGCTGTAGAAGGTCATCCCCAATGGTTTGATAACAGCACAGCAGATGCTCGTCGGATGTGGCAGGGTATCCAGCTGATCATGGACTACAAACCCCAGACACACGCGGCCACAGCTACCGCCACTTCACTCCTGGATGAGTTGAATGTGTTTTTCGCTTGCATCGAGCTCACTAACACGGACAGGCCTGTGCGACCCCCCGCAGCACCGCAAGACTCCAGCTTGAGGCTCTCCGAGGATGACGTGAGGAAGACTTTTTCCCGACTCAGCATCCGCAAAGCACTTGGTCCAGATGGAGTCTCAGGTTGTGTTTTAAAAACATGTTGTGACCAGCTAGCTGCTGTCTTTATGGATATTTTTAACACAACTCTGAGGGTTTCATCTGTCCCCACCTGCATCAAGCACACAGCCATCATCCCTGTCCCAAAGTAAACCGCCCTAATGATTACCGCCCAGTAGAACTTACTGCCATAGCCATGAAGTGCTTTGAGAGGCTGGTGCTAGAACACATCAAGGACACCATCGCTGACAGTCTGGACCCCCTCCAGTCTGTCTACCGTTGCAACAGGTCCACTGAGGATGGCATCTCCATAACACTTCACACCACCCTGTCTCATCTGGAGAACAAGAACTGCTATGCCAGGCTGCTGTTTGTGGACTATAGCTCTGCATTTAACACCGTCATTCCATCCCAGCTCATCACTAAATTCCTGGATCTGGGGCTTAGCTCTTTACTGTGCAACTGGGTACTGGACTTCCTCACCGGCAGACCCCAGCAACCTCCTCCATCATCACTATTAACACTGGCACCTTGCAGGGCAGCATGCTGAGCCCCCTGCTTTACTCTCTCTACACCCATGACTGCTTAGCTAAGTACAGCTCTAACACCATCCTCAAGTTTGCTGACGATACCACTGTAATAGGTCTGATCAGTGAGGACAATGAGACAGCCTACAGGGAGGAGGTCAGACACCTGGCAGAATAGTGTCAGGACAACAACCTCACCCTCAACGTTAACAAAACTAAGGAGATGATTGTGGATTTCCGCAAACAGGCAACCCATCTACATTAGAGGTGAGGCTGTGGAGCAGGTCAGCAGCTTTAGGTTCCTCGGAGTCACCCTCACTGATGACCTTAAATGGTCAAGTCACATTGCTGCAGTAGTCAAGAAAGTCCAATAATGCCTCTACTTTCTCAGGAGACTGAGTAAGGCCCGGATGTCCCCCACAACCCTGTGCAGATTCTACAGGTGTACTGTGGAATCCATCCTGACAGGATGCATCACATCCTGGTACAGCAACTGCTCAGTTCAGGACTGCAGAGCTCTGCAGGGTGTGGTGAATATAGCACAGCAGATCACGGGCACACAGCTCCCTGCGATTCATAACATCCACACTACACGCTGTCTCAGGAAAGTGAACCATATCAGGCGGGACCCTAGCACTGTCACTTTTTACCCTCATCTCATCTGGGAAGCGACTAAAGTCCATTTGGACGTGCACCTCCCAGTTGATATGAGATGATACCAAGATAGGTGGATCGGTAGATAATCTTGAATCCATTGAAGCGTTACAACATACAGAGTTGGGCAGATTTGTGGCAGGCAAAATTTATTGTCAGTAAATGTAAAGTATTACATGTAGGAAGTAAAAATGTTAGGTTTGAATACACAATAGGCGGTCTAAAAATCAAAAGTATGCCTTATGGCAAGGATTTAGGAGTCATAGTGGACTCTAAGCTATCAACTTTCCGACAGAAGACATTAAGAAAGCTAACAGAATGTCAGGTTATATAGCGCCTTGATGTGTGGAGTCCAAGTCACAGGAGGTTCTGCTCAAGACTTTATAACACACTGGTGAGGCCTCATCTGGAGTCTTGGGTGCAGTTTGGGTCTTCAGGCTACAAAAAGGACATAACAGCACTTGAAAATGTCCAGAGAAGAGCAACTAGGCTGAGTCAACAGCTTGGACGGCAGAAAGGCTTTGGCAGATTTGTAGCAGATGAAGTTTAAAGTCAGTAAATGTAAAGAATTACACATACTGTAGGAAGTAAAAATGTGAGGTTAGAATACACAATCAGAAAATCAAAAGTAAACGTTATGAGAAGGACTAAGGAGTCATAGTGGACTCGACACTATCAACTGTCGGACAGTGTTCAGAAGCCATTAAGAAGGCTAACAGAATGTCAGGTTATATAGCGCCTTGATGTGTGGAGTACAAGTCACAGGAGGTTCTGCTCAAGCTTTATAACACACTGGTGAGGCTTCATCTGGAGTACTGGGTGCAGTTTGGGTCTCCAGGATACCAAAGCAACATGTCATTGTTGAGTGTTTTATTTTTTTTGACTATGTTCACTGCGGGGGCACATGCAAGCAAGCATTTCATTGTACATGGTACTTGTACTTGTAGACATGAACAATAAAGAATTGAATTGAATTGAATTGATTTTAGAGGTTGTATAGACATCCCTTGGGAGGAATTTCTGATCTTGGCAAGCCAGGTTACCAAACCACACCATGAGGCATTCAGTCAGGGTACTATCAATAGTGCAGCAGTAGAAGTTCACTAATATTTTGGTACCCACCCCAAAGCTCTTTAGCCTCCTCAAGAAAAAAATCCTTTGATGAGATGTTTTGAGGATGCAGGAGGTGTTGACGGACCATTAAAGCCAGTTGGTGATCTGCACACCCAGAAACCTGCAGTTTCTAACTGTCTGAATGGAGCAGTTGTTGATGTGGAGTGGAGCGTGACAGCCTTTGTTCTTTCTAAAGACATTCTGTTTTGTTGACATTCATGGAGAGATTGTTGTTATGGCGTCATAAAGTCAAGTTTTTTTTTTACC
Organism: Erpetoichthys calabaricus; assembly: GCF_900747795.2. NCBI lineage: Eukaryota > Metazoa > Chordata > Cladistia > Polypteriformes > Polypteridae > Erpetoichthys > Erpetoichthys calabaricus. Next base: position 13,423,469 of record NC_041395.2, read on the forward strand.
TTCTCACTGCCACTGATGAGGCCAATCACAATGGTGTCGTCCACAGACTTTAGGACATTAGAACAATCTAGATAAGAACAGGCTATTCAGTCCAACAAAGCTCACTGTTTCTATCCACTATATTCTTCCAAAATAACATCAAATTGAGTTTTAAGTCTCTAAAGTTCTACTGTCTACCACGCTACATGGTCACTTATTCCATGTGTCTATGGCTGTCTGTATAAGGAAAAACTTCCTAATGTTTGTTCGAAATTTACCCTTAACAAGTTTCCAACTGTGTCCCCATGTCCTGAATGAACTAATTTTCAAGTCACTGACTTGACCCACTGGACTAAATCCATCCATCCATCCATTATCCAACCTGCTATATCCTAACTACAGGGTCACGGGGGTCTGCTGGAGCCAATCCCAGCCAACACAGGGCGCAAGGCAGGAAACAAACCCTGGGCAGGGCACCAGCCCTCTGCAGACTGGACTAAATTCCTTTCATATTTTTAAACACTTCAGTCAGGTCTCCTCTTAATCTTCTTTTGTTTAAACTGTAAAGGCTCAGCTCTTTTAATCTTTCCTCATAATTCATCCCCTGTAGCCCTGAAATCAGCCTAGTCACTCTTCTCTGGACCTTTTCTAGTTCTGCAATGTCCTTTTTGTAGCCTGGAGACCAAAACTGCACAATGTACTCCAGATGAGGCCTCACCAGTGCATTATAAGGGTTGAGCAGAACCTCCTGTGACTTGTACTCCTACACATTAAGGCGCTATATAACCTGACATTCTGTTAGTCTTCTTAATGGCTTCTGAACACTGTCTGGAAGTCGATAGCTTAGAGTCCACTACGACTCCTAAATCCTTCTCATAAGGTGGACTCTCGATTTTCAGGCCTCCCATTGTGTATTCAAACTTCACAATTTTACTTCCTATGTGTAATTCTTTACATTTACTGACGTTACATTTTATCCACTGTAGCCCCTGAATCAGCCTGGTTGCTCTTCTCTGGACCTTTTCTAGTGCTGTTATGTCCTTTTTGTAGCCTGGAGACCAAAACTGCCCCCAAGACTCCAGATGTGGCCTCACCAGTTCGTTATAAAGACTGAGCAGAACCTCCTGTGACTTGTACTCCACACATCAACGCACTATATAACCTGACATTCTGTTAGACTTCTTAATAGCTTCTGAACACTGTCTGGAAGTCAATAGCTTAGAGTCCACTACGACTCCTAAATCCTTCTCATAAGGTGGATTCTCGATTTTCAGCCCGCCCATTGTGTATTCAAACCTCACATTTTTACTTCCTACATGTAACTCTTTACATTTACTAACATTACATTTCATTTGCCGGAAATCTACCCAAGCCTGTCTGCTGTCCAAGTTCTTCTGTGATGATTCAATGGATTCTTGATTATTTGCCAATCCCCCTAAATTGGTATCATCTGCAGACTTAAACAGCTTGTCACTTATATTCCTATCCAAATCATTTATTTATATTAAAAACTGACCCCTGCTGGACATCACTCTTAACATCATCCAATTCTGATAAGGTTCCTCACACCATCACCCTCTGCTTCCTGTGTCTGAGTCAATTCTGTCCCCATCTGCACCCCACACCCTGAAATCCCACTTCTTTTAGTTTGATGCCCAACCTCTCATGTGGCACCTTATCAAATGCTTGCATAATGCTTGGTATGAAGACAAGTTTCTCCTTGATTTTTCTTGATCAAGCTGTTGCACTCAAGCTTTGCCTTCCAGTCACAGTTGAACAGACTGTATAGCAGTGGGCTGAGGAAGCAGCCATGTTGAAGGCCGAAGTTGGTGAGCAGTGTGAAGGAGTTCTTGTTGCTAATCCTCCCTGACGTTTGCCTGTTTATCAGGAGGTGAACCACCCAATCACAGATGGAGCTGCTCAGTCCAAGTACTCTGAGTTTTAACACCAGGCTATAAATTCACACCTTCTCATGCCTAGTTAATCAAATAAAAGGGTCTTTGGGTCTCGACAGCACTTGAAAACAACTCCAGACAAGGTGCCAGTTTATTGCAAGTCTCACTCATACACACACCCAAACTTAATTTAATTTACTGTTTAATATCAGACTTCAATGACTGTATGAGAATGTCCTCTTCACAGATTTCGAGTTTTAAAACAATAGTAAAATAACAGTACCCGACCATGCATACACAGAAGTAGTCATACAGTGCCGTCCTTAATGTTTGGGACAAAGACACGTTTCTCCTTGATTTACCTCCACAGTTTAAAATTACAAATCAGACAATTCAAATGTGATTAAAGTGCACATGGCATAGTTTCATTTAAGAGGATTTTCATACGTTTCAGTCACACACCACTTTTTCAGTGTCAGAGACTTCAAAAAGAGTTGGGGAATGGTCCCCTTATAATGTCCGTCGGAGGTAAAACAGAAAATGGTGGAAATGTGGTCAGAAACATTCAAAAAACAGTTGACAGACAATGAAAATAACAGCTCGGCTTTATGTGATAGCGACAGGAAGGAAGTAATGGTGGGAGAGGAAATGACGTCATAACGGGAAGGGCAGAAGTGACGTCATTGGGGTTGGACTGGATGTGATGTCATCAAGGATGGACCAGAAGTGACATATTAACTGGCGGGCGGAAGTGATGTCATCAAGGCTGGAACAGAAGTGACGTTATAACGGGGCGGAAGGGAAGTGATGTCATCAAGATTGAACCGGAAAGTGATGTCATCTTTGGGCGCTGGAAGTGATGGAGGTAAGTGAGACAAAATGGAATTTTTCTTTGGCGTTTCTGCTGAAAGAAGGAGAGATGCATTCATGTTTTGTTCCAACCCCTCATCTTGCAATATTTCAGTCACTTCTGAACCTGTTGGCTGCCTCCTAAGCATATGTGTGTGACAGGTGACCCGATTTCAGCAATGGCAGATCTGTTAAAGCTGTTGTCATATTTAGCCCTTTGTCGCATATCCCTCACATGCAATGACTGCTTGAAGTCTGCAATTCATAGACATCAGCAAGTGCTTGGGGTTCTTCTATGGTGATGCTCTGCCAAGCCTCTAATGCAGCCAGTTTCAGTTCTTGCTTGTTTCGGTGGCTTGTCCCCTTAAGGTTTCTCTTCAGCATATGGAAGGCCTTCTCAATTGGGTTTAAATCAGGTGACTTCCTTGGACGATCAATAATTTTACATTTTTAAACTCTGAAAACTCCTGTGTTGCGTCAGCAGTATGTTTGGCTCATTATCTTGTGGTATGATGAAATTCTGTTCAATGAATTTGGAGGCCTTTACTGGAAATTGAGCAGATCAGATGTTTCTACACACCTCAGAATTCATTGTGCCGTCAGCAGTTCCACCATCAATGAAGAGAAGTGTGCCAGGACCTGTGGCAGCTATACATGTCCAAGCCATAACACCCCCAGCACCATGTAAAACAGATGAGGTAGCCTGCTTTGGATCCTGGGGAGTTCCTTTCCATCTTCACATTTTGCTCTCGACGTCACTCTCATGAGGTTCATCTTTGTCTCGTCTGTCCACAAGACCTTTTCCCAGAATTCTGCAGGATCTTTGAAGTCCTTTTCACAAACTGTAGTCTGGCCATCCTGTTTCTGTGGCTAACTAGTGGTCCCCATCTTGCAGTGTGTCCTCTGTGTTTCTCTTCATGAAATCTTCTGCTTGTAGTCGTCTCAGACAAGTCCACATTGGCCCCCTGGAGACTGTTTCTGATCTGTCACACAGGTGTCTGGTGCTTTTTCTTGACCTTTGTGAGGATTCTTCTGTCCTCAGCACTGGTGATCTTCCTTGGCCTACCAGTTTCTTTGTGATTACTGCGCTCACCAGTGTGTTCTTTCTTCTTCGTGATATTCCAAACAGTTGATTTAGTTTAACAGATGAGGTGGTCTGCTTTGGATCTTTGGCATTTCCTTGTTGTCTGCACACTTTGCTCTCGCCATCACTCTGATGAGGTTCTTCTTTGTCTCGTCTGTCCACAAGACCTTTTCCCAGAATTCTGCAGGCTCTTTGAAGTCCTTTTTCACAAACTGTAATCTGGCCATCCTGTTTTTGTGGCTAGCTATTGGTCTTCATCTTGCAGTGTGGCCTCTGTGTTTCTCTCTATGGAGTCTTCTGTTGATAGTCGTCTCTGATGCACACACATCGGCCCCCTGAAGACTGTTAGTGGTCTGTCAGACTGGCCTTTGGGGCTTTTTCTTTATCATAGTGATGACTCTCCTGTCATCATTAGTGGAGGTCTTCCTTGGCCTACCAATCCTTTTGTGATTACTGAGCTCATCAGTGTGTTCTTTCTTCTTCATGATATTCCAGACAGCTGATTTAGATCATTCTAAGCTTTTCCCAAAGTCTCCAATGGTTTTATTCTTCTTTTTCAGCCTCATAATGACTTCTTTGACTTTCATGTGCACAGCTTTTGTCCTCATGTTGAACATTGTACCACTGCAGTCTCCAAAGTGTAGAAGTAAGCCGAGGTGTCTTATGAAACCATGAAACACACCTAAGGATTCACAAACACCTGTGACATCAATTGTCGCAAACATATGCTGCCCCATAAAGAAGGGTCCATGTAGAAAAATGTCTGCAAATCCCCTTAAAATGAAAGTCTGCAATGTGCCCTTCAATCGTGATGTCTGAATTATTTGATTTGTAATTAGAAACTGTGGAACAGAGGGGGAAATCAAGGAGAAATGTGTCTTTGACCCAAACATTATGGAGGGCACTTTAGTTATTTAAATATACATGATACAATTAAAGCAATAAATAATCATCTTTTATTCTTGACGTCTTCCATACCCTTCAGACTTTGCTTCTTCACCTTCTATCCACCATGCCCTTTGCTATGCCCAAAGCACAGCTGCCGAAATTAGAGCAACGATACCCGCGCGCCTCCATTGTCTCTCCTGAGGAAGTCTCTCGCAGAGCTGCTGCCAGATAAGGTAACAGATATTGAAAAGCACCGGCTGTGCTCATGAGAGGTAGACATCTGCTTCTCAGCTACTCTCCGTAACTTATATCTGCAGGAGTTGCTCCTGCATAAAGGTGAATGTACGTATTAAGACAGACTTTTCTTAATTATGCTGCATTTTCTTTGAGCTATTATGTCTCATAATGAATGCCACGGGTTTTATTCTAATTGTTATCAACTGGGGTCCCTCCATAGAATCTCCTATTACCTGCAGTTTGCTCCTGGCCCGTCTAGTCTTTTACTTCACTGCAGACTTCAGACATGAATCTATTAGATTAGCTGTGTCTTCAGTGGCATCGTTGATCCCTGTGTTTACTCAATTCGAAACAGAGTATTAAATTTCACATCACCACATAGTTAATGGAAGGTTCTTATATCCCCTAAATCACTGGTTCCCAATCTTTTCTCTGTCCTGCGCCCCTAGAAAATGTTTGATTTATGTTCACACCCCCCACCCCTTACAAAATTAGTATCCCATTTGAAGATAGAGAAGTCAAATTTATCATTTTGACCCTCAAATTAAACCCCATACAGTACTGTGGGTGAACAAATTAAACTAAAAGAAAAAGCTTCTAACTCAGTGCATACAATTTAAATATACAGTAAATTGAGCAATTTACCTTTTTAAATCTCAATAATCTTGTAAATGTGTCCCCCTGTGAAACTTGGACACTCTGTTGAGGATCTGGAGGTTGGGGTAGCTGGAGAAGCATCAAGCTCCACGAGGTTAATGACACACAATTGTCGATCGAGGGATTTGGGGAATTGGAGACCCCTGTGAAGCAATGGTTGCCGACCTACCTCTAAGTAATTATACACCGTTGACAATCTTTGTTCCCCAATAACACCTGCACTGCAATTTAAAAACAAATCTGCTGCACAATTAAAATGGCTGCTCTGCTGCCAGGACCGCCAGCAGCAGGGATGCGCTGACTATAAGCAGCAGGTGTTACATCTAATTCAGTCCCCCTTGTCCCCCTCTGGCAAAAGAGTCAATCAAACCTCAAAATCAGTGACGATTCACAATCAGAGCTTAATAGAATTCAATATTAGTCCTCACGCTTCTCTATGGATCATTACCACGTCCAAATTCCATGCTCTTAAAAAAAGTTATTCACCTTTACGAGCGCTTTGCCCCTGGCAAGGAACCTGTGAGAAGGCTCAATCCTGTGGATCATTCATGAGTGACAATTCCGCTCATAATGCTAGATTCTTTTCATATCAAAGAACAGCAGCACTGACTACTAAATGACCTACAAATGCTGACACACTGCAAGACAACTGATCAACCAACGCACCTCACTCCATTTTAGTGAATCGCCGTAACACAGTGAAAAGCAGAGAGCTATACAGTAAAGTATTACGTACGTTGTACATATGCATGTTCCATTTGGTTCAGTGGCAACTGGGCGACAGTCAACTCGGCGAAAAGACAACTCGGCAAAAGACAACCCAGCGGAAAGACAACCCAGCGGAAAGACAACTCGGTGAAAGACAACTCAGCGAAAATAATTCGGCGAAGAATCAACTTGGTGAAATACAACTTGGCAATATCCTTTACCACTTAGGTAATAGTTAGGTTCAAAGAGATTTTTTAATGATATTTAAATGACAACGTGATTTAAAATGTTGAAAATAAATGTATATAATTGACGAATTAACTTTATTCTGCAGATGGAACAATCTTACATTATCTTCTGCAACCAAAATTCCTAATCCTTTATATAAATTGTATTGATTGTAATCGTATGATAATGTTATTTAGAATACAAAAGGTGACCTGCAAGTACGGCTTAACTCTTTGAGGGATGAATATTTTTTTCCAGAAAACTCACACAAAGCAATGGTTTCACACACAAATCAACATAAAACATCTGTTGCTGTGGCTGCTGTTTCGCCATCTCTGGCAGCAGCGGCTGCGTGGGGGCGGCTTAATAGCCAGCAGGAATGTGCGGCAGTGGCAGTCATAGTGCAACACAATCTGGTTTGTACCTCTCATCATCGTAAGTGGCTGTCCTCCCAGGTAAACGTTTCGGTAGGCACATCAGCTACAACATGCATGTTAAGCACCCTGACCAGCTGATGCTGGTACATCACTTTCATTTTCGATCTCCAGATCACTTCCATCAGAATTGGAGTCCGACAAGTCCGAATCCGGTTCAGCAATAATATGCAAAACGTTGTCCACGGAGTATTGAGCTTTAGTCTCTCGACAAATGTCGACGCCATTTTAGAGGTTGTCTGCTCTTCACTACTCATGTCTGCTCATGGAATCCAGGTCATATCATCAAAGGTAACATTATTTCTAGCAACGAGAGTCGAACTAAATTGTAATTGCATGTTTTGTTGCAGTTCCTAGCTGATCACCATCTTCTACCCCTGAATTTTTGACAAAAGCCGACATCCGCCCTGAAAGAGTAGGAATATCCTTACTGTCAACGTATTGGGACTCTCATAAAGCAGGTGATTCTGTGGATTTTCTGGATTTAAATTGCCATTTAAATATCATTAAAATATCTCTTTGAACCTAACTATTACCTAACTGGTAAAGGATGTCGCCGAGTTGTCTTTTCGCCGAATTGTCTTTTCGCCGAGTTGTCAGAAGTGTAGAAAGTATAATAATAATAATAATAATAATATCGTATATACTGTTAGAATTTGTTGATTGTGTGGTATATCGTGAAACACGGTGAAATACACAATCCAAAGTCACAGTCAGGACAATAGTGAGGTTCCTAGTGGATTTGCTTTCCAGACTGATCAGTTTTTAACTTTTAAACAGCACACACTGCACATATGCAGTTGACACGAGCGTCATGTTCGGATTCATGTTCAGTTTTCAATTTCACTGTCCATTTCAATTTCACCGCCTGAACATTTTGTTATCACTGCTCGTATCACTGTCAAGAGTGTGCCACACCCGGGCTGCTGAAAAACATTTCTTATGAGACGCCATTATGAGGCTATAAGAAGACATGTGTGCACTGTTGCCTGGGGAACACTCGGGCCTGTCACTTATGCAAGACACGCCTATATCATTTCCCAAGCAATGCTCGGCACTAACGGTGTTGGCCCTTTTACCTCCTGGGTAATCCTTGGGTCTAACACTTATGCGAGACACGTCTAAACAGTTGCCAGTGAGACGCTCGGGACTAATGCTTTTAGCACTATTTTTACAGCCCAAGTGATGCTTGGGTCTAACGCTATGGAGGTTAATGAACCATCTGGCTCCAACAGTTGATTCAGGTCTGGGTGGGCTGCCTGCTACTTTAGGATGTGTCCTATCAGTCTCAGCTTTTAAATCAGGCTGAAGACTCACAACTTCAGTTTAGCATACCCTGACTAGAGCTGCTGATTAGCTGTGCAGACTATCTGTTAATAGTGATTAGTACTGAAATACAAGTATTTCGATATTTATAAACTGTTACTAATCCTCCCCTGATCTGTTTCTCTTCTTGATATCTTCATGTGACACTTGGTGCCATTGTTCTACTGCCAAGTTGTTTGCCTGCCTATGAAAAAGTCATATCTGATAAAGGAGCACTGGAATCATCGGGTAGAAGGGTTCTTTCATCTGATTGGCCAGTCCAGCACTGACTCAGCTGTAATGGCCAATACGAGGAGGCGTCTTGTTGGCTGAGGTCTCCAGGACTCTCACTATGTCTGGTTTGTCTCTGACTCCATTTCTATATTCTGGCTTTGATTCTACAATGAGCTGATGGACAAATTTAGTTATTTTTCATTGATGTTAATTCTTTACTACTTTGTTTCTGATATATTTAAACAAATTTTTATTCTAATATTTGATAGCTCTGCATTTAGTAAGTGGTATCATCTATTCTTGAATTTTGCCTTGTAGTTTGTACTGCTGTGTTAGAGTTCCCAGTATGCCTTGTGCGTGTCCATACAAGTAATGTTGCCTAGGAATGCTGCCACCTAATGCATCGGGAGAGCATGTACTCCTCACAGATTGTCTTTCCCTGTCCTTACATCACACTGTCCTCCCGGTCGGTTATTGTTCTTCACTCCAACCCTGCCAGAAAACACAATCTGCCCACTTCTACTGGCTAAGGCAGGAAACACCGTGTCATTTTTTCTGTCCGTTTGCCATCTGGAACTTCTGGCCAGATAAGGGAAGGAAGACCATTCCGGCAGGGATTCTTTCATACCATCTATTACAACTGTCAAATGCCTTTTTACTCAAAAGTTGCTTCCTTCTAGTCACTCTACCATGAATGCATGATTAAGAGATTGACTGCTGAGATGGTTGACCTTCCAACAGAATCCTCCATCTCAGCAGAGGACTTCTGAAGCTCTGTTAGAGTGACCATTGGGTTTGTGGGCACCTCCCTGACCCTTTTGGTTTGGTTACTCAGTTTGGCTGAATGAGCAACACTTGGAAGAGTCCACATGCTTCCAATCTTCATCCATTTCATCATTATTGAGGCCACTGTGCTCCTAGGAATGATCAAACCTTTAAAAATAGTTGTATCCCCTTGCCCTGGTCCACGCCTCACCACAATTTGGTCACAGTGGTCTACAGAGAGTCCATTAACCTTCATGGTTTGGTTTTTCTGTTAACACAAAGTGCGATTTGCGGAACTTTACACAGCCAGGTCCACGTGCACCTTTGTAAATGATGTCCAAGCAATTCAGTTTTATCAGAGGTGGACTCCAATCAAGTTCTCAACACATCTCAAGCTGAATTAAAGCAAACAGGAGACACCTGACCACAGACTGGAGGGTCTGGATACTCATTTCTCTTTTGTTATTCTAATAAATTTGCAAATCTTTCTGAACATATAGCGTCACATTTTGCCATTGTGTGTTATGTCGTGTAGATTGAAAGGACAAAATAGACAAATTTATTTATTTATTAAATCTACAACACAATAAAGTGCACAGAAAATAAAGGGTCAGAATACTTTCTGAATCCACTGGATTTTGTGGTTTCCAGCAGCTTGAATTTTGAGACAATTCTTTTGTAATACTCTTGAAATGAACATGTCAGTAATCGGTAATATAGATATTAATGACACGGAGCCCACTGACTCATTCATTCATATTTACCTACACATGGAGAAACATGGAGACAAAAGTCAGTGTCAGTCAATTAAACAGCACCGCACCTAATGAGAAACAAAGCACAGAGATGCACACAGGTTTTCCATTATTTCCCTTATTACCTCTTTTCCCTGAGAGGCCATCATTAGATAAAGCATTTTGCCCCTTTGCTGACCTCACATAATTTCTGAACAACATCCATTGGAGACAAAAGAAAAGATCATTGAGAATTGCACATTAATAATTATTGACCTTTTCAGTGTCCTTCCCTGCTTACAGAATAAGATGTTATCTGGAATCGCAGATGGTGAATGAAGCCTGTGACTCCTGTTGGCTAATAAAAATCCCTGATTCGGAGGACTCCAGTCTGGAATCCAGAAATAATGGAAAACATTTGGGTCATTGAATTCAATGTTCAATATGTCAGCTACATCACTTTCTTCTCAATCTGTCAAATGCAATAACCTTCATTCTGTACAAAAAAATAAAGTAAAATAAATTAATAAATACCGTATATACTCACGTATAAGTCCGGTCTTGAAACCCGAAAACATGATCATAAAATCAGACCCCGACTTATGCGCCCATTCAAAAATACGACACTTCATTTTTTTTTTTTTACATCTCCTTGCCTCCTCCAATCTCACATCAGTTTCTCAGACACATCGAGTTTTGTTGCAGCAGCTCAGTTACCAATTTCTTTTGCTACTTCGATGATTTTTAATTTAAAACCAGCTTCATATTTTCTTCTGATCGAGTGCTCCATCGTAAATAAGGGATGCTCTTACGATAAAGGTGTATGAGGGTGTAAGATACACAAAACACAAAATAGTGCAAACGTCACTTTGGAATAGTTCAGGTATTACCGTGTGGTCACGTAGGCACAATACATAGAAAACAAAGGCCATGTGCTCCGTGGTTACTCTCTCAGGTGGACGTTAGCATATCATAATCTCTTGGATCAATAGCGTGAGTTTTCCACATTCGACTTATACGATCAACATTATAAAATACCGGAAATTATACTTTAAAATCAAGCCCTGACTTATCCGTGGGAGAACTTAAACGCGAGTATATACGGTAAATAAATCTATATATATATAATTCTTTTCGTGTTTGAAACGGAAATGATGTATGACCACGGGTAACGGAAATTACATATGACCACAGAACATATTATAATATAGGAACTTACTATTTCTGTGAGAGTTATTTTACTGATATTGAAAAGAAGAAAAAAGACTGTTTAAAGAAGGAGCTGGGAAGGTGAATGTAAAGAAGAAGCCAGCGGTAAAGCAAGTGAGACTCCGTAATAAGGACGGTTGGGTGCATGGAGAAGGAGTGCCGGCTAACCTCGAAGGACCTTCGGAGCACATGGCTTTACTTTGCTTTTATGGTGCGGGCGTCAGCCATGGACGGACGCTAACGGTGAGACACCCGGGTGAGACGGACTTCTTCCTTTCGACAAAGGATTTGTCGCCAGGCCGGTGAGATCGCTTCTTTTACATTTAAATTCAGTATACGAATCAGCGGAACGCATGTGACTTGATCACTGGATTCATTGCAGATTTCCCAGGCTGTGTGAATTTACGTAGACTTTAAAACAAAGTTGATATAAAAGAGACTGGGGAACGTGTGGGGATTGTGTGTATGTGTCTAATTGATATTTGTATATAGATGTAATATAGGTTTAAGTACTGTGAATATATTTGGGCTGTTTGTAAATAGGGTAATTTTCCGTTTCTTTTCCTTGCTTGCTTTCTTTCTTTGCTGTTTCGCCGTTTTCTGGGGAGTATATTATAGAGTGTTTAAGGGGGTGGCATATTAATTAGGGTCTGTGTAGTTATTATAGATTTGACGAGGATTTAAAGGGTGTTTATTGTTTTGTTTGATTTATAATATATTCTTTTTTGATTGTTTAAAGAATTGTTGGGGTGATTATTTCCTTTGTATAATTTCATAAAAGACAACTCCAGATGAGGATATCAAATTGGGGCTAAGGTTCGGTTGGGTTCCGTACTTAATAGAATTAATTTTCCTAAGAGTAGGAGATTTGTGTGTGTGCTGGGCTCCTCATTCAACTTAAGATGAACGTGCTACACCTTGATAGTAAAAGAGATGAAGAAAACAACTTTGCGTCTTTCTACTTTTTAACTGCGCTGAGCTGTAAACAATGTGAAGACGAGACTGACTTCAGCGGCGAGGGGTCGTAAGAACAAAGTGGACGCTGGGAGGCGCGGAATGTCGGGCTTTTCCTCCGGGTCAGCAGCTTCACAGTTTCGGGCAGCGTCCTCCGTTCTCACACTGTTTCTCACACTTTAAGTGCCCTGTCGGCTCCTGGGACAGTGGAAATCTTTGCGAATAAGTGTAATCAGAGCTATCGAAGCGGGACTCTCTTGGTAAATTACGGTGCACGGCTACTTACGGTCCCTTAAGATGAATTCAGGGCACTAAAACCCCGTAAAATTCAAGGTTGCTTTTGTGATGAATTCTTTTAAGAAAATGGAGGGTTTACATCTAAAAAGATGTACCGACCTCTTCATGTTAAGTATTGGATTTGGGAATTGTTTGGACCTTCTGCCCGTTAAGCATGGAAAGGCAGCGTCCACATTTCTCAGAATAATTTTTCGCTTAAATCACAGGCACATAGTGCAAGGTTGTCAAGCAGGTAGTTTGCCCGAAACCACTACAGTAGTACTCAATGTATCTTTACTTCTTAAATGTTAATGTTTGACTGTTTAATAATTTATACACTTCTTATATCTTCTTCAAATTCTTTTATCAAAATGTTTTACTACTTAATAATTTATCCTCTTAAATAAAATCCCTTTGTGTGTCCAGGTGTCCATGTGTGTGTGTCTTCTGGTGATGTGCGCATGCGCGGGTCACGGTGCGATAAGCGACATTACTGTCAGAGAAAGTTAGAGGCGTTTTACGGAAATACAAACCAGTATTACTGCGAGAGGAAATTAAAGGTACACAATACAGTGACGCATATTACAGCCACATACAAGCCAGTATTACTGTCAGAGGAGATTAAAGGCATATTACCGATGCGCACGCCTGTATTACTGCCAGAGAAAATTAAAGGTATATTACGAACGTACAAGCCAGCGGACGTACAAGACAGTATTACTGTCACAGAAAATTAAAGACACACAATATACGGCGGCAACCCACGAAGAACGGTCAGCTCAGCAAGTTAACATCAACAAAAGAAAGGATGAAAGAAAGAAAAATACGACCAACAAAAAGAATGAGGTCAAGGTCCCTTGCCATTTAATATAGACTGTTCCTACTAATGTTTATGCACTACTGTTCTAGCGCCCGTTATTTTAACGGGCTAAATGACTAGTATTTATATCATTTCTATTTATTGTAAATGCTCTTTATTTGTTCAAAAATAACATTGGTAATTAACAAACCTATTTTATATACATTTTAGTTTTTTTCCCTTGCACTCAGTGAGCGAAGCCCCTGGGTAATCAGCTAGTAAATAAATAAAAAACAATAGACTGACATGTTTCTTGAGAAAGCTGTTTCATTTACAGCCATTTTTGAACCCAGAACTGAACTTCAGGAATGGCAGGATCTTGCAGCCCAAGTAAACAGAATAACCATTTTCAGCAGCATTAATGCAATTAGAAAGGTTTCTCTAATAACCAATTAGCATGTCAACAGGAGTAATGAACAATAAGCTGAGGGAGTTGGCCATCAGGATACTGAAGAAGTGGCTGCTGAAAATGGGGCTAAGCAGCTATCTGTGATTAATAAATTAAACAGCCATTTCATACAGTAATAGCCATTACAAACACAATTGATGTCTTGGCTATATTTTAAAATTAATTTAATGGTATCTTATTACAGAAAGGTATCAACTTCTATCAAAAACATGAACATTTCTGGGTGACCTCAGACTTTTTGAATGGTAGAGTATATGAAAATGTTTATCCATTAATCCATCCATCCTTTATGTAACCTCAGTCCAGTACAGGATGATGGGCAATCACAAATCTAGCCCTTATGACAGTGAGCGCCACCACAGCACATATCATACAATTAATGTTACACGGCAAAAGTCCCTCCACCCATCCATCTATCCATCCATCCATCCTCTATATTTAACATTCTCAATCTAGTAGAGCATGGATGGTAATCACAAATCTACTCCCTTGATCAAAGTGATGTCTTGGTTGTATTTTTAAATCAATTTAATGGAATCTTAATAATGAAAGGTATCAACTTCTGCCAAAAACGTGAATATTCCTGGATGACCTCAAACTTTTGAATGGTAGTGTATATGAAATTGTTTAGTCATCCATCCATGCATTCTTTAATTAACCTTCTCAGTCCAGTGCCAGATGTCCTCAATAAGAAGTCTACCATCGACCGCATCCTGGTACTGAGGGTTCTCATGGAGTGCAAACGCTAATATCGGCAGAGTTTCTTTGCAGACTTTGACGATTTTTGTAAAGTGTTTAACTCAGTTGATCGAGCCGCCCTGTGGGACATTCTGAGGGTTCGTGGAATCCCGTTGAGGTTGCTGGATATCATGGCCGGCCTCTACACTGGTACTGTGAGTGCTGTGCAGAGTGGAGGCAGGACCTCTGTGTTTGTCCAAGTTGATTCTGGGGTTTGTCAGCGGTGTGTTCTGCTCCTACTCTGTTAAATGCTTGTATGGACTGGGTGTTGGGTAAGGTCGTGGGGGTCCAGCAGCTGTGGGGCATCTGTTGGTGAAGAAATATTCACGGATCTTGACTTTGCCGATGATGTTGTGATCTTCACGGAGTCAATGGAGGCTCTGATAGGGGTGCTTGAGAGACTGAGCAAGGAGTCTGAGTGTCTGGGCTTGTGAGGGTCTTGATAAAAACTAAGATCCAGGCCTTTAATGACCTCTTGGGCATGGCCATCAGCAGTGTGTCTGTCTGCAGAGAGAGTGTTGACCTTGTCAAGAGGTTTACTTACCTTGGCAGTGACATTCATGTCTCCAGTGACTCTTCCTATGAAGTCAGTAGACAGATTGGGAGAGCATGGGGGGTCATGAGGTTGCTGGAAAGGGGTGTGTGGTGCTCCCGATATCTCAGCAAAAGGATGAAGGTCCAAGTCCTTAGAGTCCTGATGCTTCCTGTCTTGCTATATGGTTGCGAGACATGGACGCTATCCAGTGACCTGAGACGAATACTGGACTCCTTTGGTACTGTGTCTCTCTGGAAAATCCTTGGGTACCATTGGTTTGACTTTGTGTTGCTCATGGAGTCCCAAATGAGGCACATGACCTGCATTGTGAGGGAGAGTCAGTTACGGCACTTAGGCCATGTGGCGCCATTCCCCAAGCGTGATCCAGCTCATGAGATTCTCATTATTGTGGACCCAAGTGGCTGGACCAGGCCAAGGGGTTGCCCATGTAACTCCTGGCTGTGGCAGATAGAGGGTCACTTCCGGAGGGTGGGACTGGACTGCGTGTCCCAAGTTGTTTCGTCGTGTAGTGTGTGCGACAATGCACTGTACTAGTGCATGCTCCCCAACTTGACTTGACTTGGCTTGGCTTGAGTCCAGTGCAGGATGATGGGTAAGTACAAATCTACCCTTTGTCAGAGTGGGCACCACCACAGTACATGCCATACAATATATTTTACACAGCAAAAGTCCCTCCATCCATCCATACATCCATTAATCCTTTAAATGTAATCTTCTTAGTCCAGTAGAGGAAGGTGGGTAATCACAAATCTACACCTTGTCACAGTGATGTCTTGGCTGTATTTTTAAATTAATGTAATGGTTTCTTAATCATGAAAGGTATCAACTGAATGACCTCAAACTTTTGAATAATAGTGTATATGAAAATGTTCATCCATCCATCCATCCATTCATCCTTTATTTAACATTCTCAGTCCTGTATAGGATGGAAGTTGATCTCCAATCTACCCCTTGTCAGAGTGAGCCCCACCACAGCACATTTCATGAAATTAATGTTACACAGCAAAAGTCTGTCAATCCATCCATGCATCCTTTATTTAACCTTCTCAGTCCAGTACAGGATGATGGGTAATCACAAATCTACCCCTTGTCAGAGTGGGCACCACCACAGTACATGCCATACAATTCATTTTACACAGCAAAAGTCCCTCCATCCATTCACCTATCCATCCATCAATCCATCCATCCTTTATATTTAATCTTCTCAGTCCAGTGCAGGATGGAGGTTGATCTCAAATCTACCCCTTGTCAGAGTGCCCCCCACCACAGCACATGCCATACAGTTAATGTTACACAGCAAAAGTCCATTCATCCATCTTTTTATTGATGCACTTAGTCCAGTCCAACATTGTGAGGAGCCTCATATCTCATACTTATCATAGTGACCGCTTTCATGGCACATCAAAAACAAATAAAGGCATACACAAAAGTAAACTTATGGTAAGTGTTGGAGTGGATGGACTGGCAGCTCAACGGAGACTGAGTTTATTTCCTTACCTAACCGGGAGGCCATAAAGGAAGGATGTTGTTGGTCAGACATCCCTGCTGGGTTGGTCGCTGGTACCTTTTTAAGTCAGGAGGCCATAATGGAAGGACAGAGGGAGACTGCTTCTCAGGGCCATGTATTCCTCCTGCACACAGGGTGGCAGCCTCCCTCTGCTAGAACTCCCATTTGTACCTCTAGGGCATATTGGGAGTTGTAGTCCTCAGAGGCAGACCTGTTGGGTTACCGGGGAATGCTGTCCCAACACTGGGGGGACTTGCTCCTAATCCAGAAGTCAAACATTGACTTGATGTTATTTTAGCAGAATTAGAAGGATAGGACTGGCGAGATATATAAGATATATAAGCCTTGATATTTAAGCTTCATTCAAGAACGTTTCTTTTGTTATCATTTTTGTTTTTGTTTCTGCGTGAACAGTTTTTGTCTTGAATTTCACTTAAATGTTTCAAATAAAGACTCTTGAACTGCGAAATCATCTGTATACTTGTCACCATGCCCCATTCATTGCCTAAACCCCATGAGAAAGCAGAATCTGCGGAATTTCGAATGCACGTAAACACAGCTACGACGGCAGAAAATAAATACAAGCCAAGGAATAAATCTTAGCTGTAACAGAGCCGATAGCATTTGTGCCAAGGAGGAAGCTTAGTCTTTTTACGGAAGCTCAATTAATAATTAACTAAATAAATACAAGTTATAACAAATAACAGTCAGTCAGTCATTTTTTAATCTGCTTTGTCTTGAAATGGCATAGGAGCTCAGTGGCACCCCCTACAGGTCACACTGCCATTTATGTGGACTCCTAAGTCTGGGGAGGGTTGCAGCGGCTGCAGGTTTTCATTCTAACCATCTTCTTAATTAGTGAGCCGTTTTTGCTGCCGATTGACTTATTTTGCCTTAGTTTTAATTAATGTGACTCAGACCTCTTTGCTTTTTTACCTTAATGAGCAGCCAAACAATTATGAGACACGAAACAAGCCAGCTAACCTGAAAATAAAGAAAGGTGACGGTCTCAGTCATGTTGGACTTCTCAGGTCACTAAAGCTTTGACGATGTTCTTAGAAAAAACAGAAAATCAGCAGCCTGCTGTGGCAGAATGAGAGCAGCAACAAGCTATGGAATTAAACAACGAGTTTAATTAATAGTAAGAAACTGGTTGGAGTGAAATTTGCTGGAGTCTGACGTTCCAATGTAGCTGGTCATCTGTCGTCTCGTTCCACATCTCATTTCTGTTTGGCTGTCATTTAATGAAGAAACGAATCAATTCAGAGAACTGAATCCAATTAAAATGAAGGAGAAAAAGGAGTTAATTAGCAGTGAAAACTGGTCACTGATTAGGAAAAGGGTTAGAATGAAACCTGGCAGCCACTGCGGCCCTCCAGGCCTGGAGTTTGACACCCTGTTATGGCATACCAAAAGGCCTAGGGGCATATAAATAGGCCGCACACAAGTGAGAGAGAGGGGGAGACAAAACACAGAAAAAAACTAAAAAAGCTAAAATAAAAACAGACTCCATTTATTGTCAAAAAGGAAAAAACCTCATAATATGGAGAAAATTACACAAAACAAACAAGGCTGGAGGACAACACTAATTTAGCTATCTAGCTACACAAAGTTTACACAGCTAGATACATACTATCCACATTTGTCACATAGACGGCTAGCTTACACTTACATTTCTTTAATAAGAAACAAAAACCCAAAGCCAGGTCATCCAACCTTAAGTCTCTGTCTCTGTCTCTGTCTCTGTCTCTGTCTCTGTCTCTGTCTCTGTCTCTGTCTCTGTCTCTGTCTCTGTCTCTGTCTCTGTCCTCTCACACACACTCTCTCACCTAAAAACCCAAAGAAGCTTCTTTTATAATCTACACCCCACCCACAACCCAGGTGATTTATTAACAATGGGCAACTCAATAGGTGGGTAATTAGGGCAGGACTTAACCCTTAAACTGCCGGAACCGGCTATAGTCGGTTCCCAAAGCAACTTGCCAGCATGCAGGAGCCGAGTATGTTTGGCAAAATACATTCATTGAACTCCGCAACCGGTTAAAGTTGTTTCCCAGTGCAATTTGCCAGCACGCTGGAGCCGAGTATATTCAGTGACGTACATTCTTATGAAAAAGTTTGGGAACCCCTCTCAGCCTACATAATAATCAACTCTCCTTTCCACAATAAAGATAACAGTGGCATGTCTTTCATTTCCTAGGAATATCTGAGTACTGGGGGTGTTTTCCAAAAAAATATATTTAGTGAAGCAGTATTTAGTTGCATGAAATTGAATCAAATGCGAAAAACTGGCTGTGCACAAATGTGGGTCCCGTTGTCATTTTGCTGATTTGAATGCCTGTCACTGCTCAATGCTGATTACTTGGTGTGATGAGCTCGTTAAGCCTTGAACTTCGTAGACAGGTGTGTCAAATCATAAGATATAAAGGTATTTAAGGTGGTCAATTGCAAGTTGTGCTTCCTTCCCTTTGACTCTCCTCTGAAGAGTGACAGCATGGGATCCTCAAAGCAACTCTGAAAAGATTTGAACACAAAGATTGTTGAGTCTCATGGTTTAGGGGAAGGCTACAAAAAGCCATCTCAGAGGTTTAAACTGTCAGTTTCAACTGTAAGGAATGGAATCTGGAAATGGAAGGCCACAGGCACAGTTGCTGTTAAACCCAGCAGGTCTGGCAGGCAAAGACAAATACAGGAGTGGCATATGAGCAGGATTGTGAGAATGGTTACAGACAACCCAAAGATCACCTCCAAAGACCTGCAAGAACACCTTGCTGCAGATGGTGTATCTGTACATCGTTCTACAATTCAGCGCAATTTGCACAAAGAACATCTGTATGGCAGGGTGATGAGAAAGAAGCCCTTTCTGCACTCACACCACAAACAGAGTCGCTTGTTGTATGCCAATGCTCATTTAGACAAGCCAGATTCATTTTGGAACAAAGTGCTTTGGACTGATGAGACCAAAATTGAGTCATTTGGTCATAACAAAAAGTGCTTTGCATGGCGGAAGAAGAATACTGCATTCCAAGAAAAACACCTGCTACCTACTGTCAAGTTTGGTGTAGGTTCCATCATGCTGTGGGGCTGTGTGGCTAGTTCAGGGACTGGGGCCCTTGTTAAAGTCGAGGGTCAGATGAATTCAACCGAATATCAACAAATTCTTCAGGATAATGTTCAAGCATCAGTCACAAAGTTGAAGTTACGCAGGGGTTGGATATTCCAACAAGACAATGACCCAAAACACAGTTCAAAATCTACAAAGGCGTTCATGCAGAGGGAGAAGTACAATGTTCTGGAATGGCTGTCACAGTCACCTGACTTGAATATCATCGAAAATCTATGGGATGATTTGAAGCAGGCTGTCCATCAAATTGAACTGAACTGGAGAGATTTTGTATGGAAGAATGGTCAGAAATACCTCCATCCAGAATGAGACACTCATCAAAGGCTATAGGAGGACAGCATCTAGAGGCTGTTAGATTTACAAAAGGAGGCTCAACTAAGTATTGATGGAATATCTCTGTTGGAGAACCAAAATTTATGCACCTGTCTAATTTTGTTATGATGCATATTGCATATTTCTGTTAATCCAATAAACTTAATGTCACTGCTGAAATACTACTGTTTCCATAAGGCATGTCAGATATTAAAAGGAAGTTGCTACTTTGAAAGCTCAGCCAATGAGAAACAAAAATCCAAAGAATTAAGAGGGGTTCCAAACTTTTTCATGTGACTGTACATTCAACGAATGATACAACTGGCTATAGTTGGTTCACAGAGCAATTTGCCAGCACGCTGGAGCTGATCAGTACATGTCGTATATTCGTTGAGCAGCCAGCTAATGACCACTTGCGCCCCCTAGTGAATCAGCATCACTGTCCCTGGGATTCAGCCGCTGCACTTGACTAGCCTGCCAGCATCAGCGTTGGCCTCTGTGTGCTTGCGTGCAGCCAGTTCAGGCACAGTTGGCTTGGTGAATTACTGAATTTCATCAATGGCATCAGTTGCACCTTGTACGTATCATAATAGATTGTTGCAGTACCACACACACACCCCTGTTTTAGCTCCTACTCTGTTCAATGCTTGTATGGACTGGATGTTGCGCAGGGTCGTGGGGTCCAGCGGCTGTGGGGCATCTGTTGGTGAAGAAAGATTCGCGGATTTTGACTTTGCTGATGATGCTGTGATCTTCACAGAGTCAATGGAGGCTCTGATCGAGGGTCTTGAGAGACTGAGTGAGGAGTCTGAGTGTCTGGGCTTGTAAGTGTCCTGATTAAAACCAAAAGAGCCAGGCCTTTAATGACCTCTTGGGCACGGCCATCAGCAGTGTGTCTGTTTGCGGAGAGAGTGTCGACCTTGTCGAGAGGTTTACTTACCTGGGCAGTGACATTCATGTCTCCGGTGACTCTTCCTATGAAGTCAGTAAATGGATTGGGAGAGCATGGGGGGTCATGAGGTTGCTGGAAAGGGGTGTGTGGCGCTCCCAATATCTTAGCAAAAGGACAAATGTCGAAGTCTTTAGAGTCCTAGTGCTTCCTGTCTTACTATATCGTTGTGAGACATGGACGCTATCCAGTGACCTGAGACGAAGACTGGACTCCTTTGGTACTGTGTCTCTCCGGAAAATCCTTGGGTACCGTTGGTTTGACTTTGTGTTGAATGAGTGGTTGCTCATGTAGTCCTGAATGAGGCACATTACCTGCAATTTTGAGGGAGTGTCAGCTACGGCACTACGGCCATGTGGCGCGTTTCCCCAAGGGTGATCTGGCTCGTAAGATCCTCATTGTTGGGGACCCAAGTGGCTGGACCAGGCCAAGGGGTCGACTACGTAACACCTGGCTGCGGCAGATAGAGGGGTCATTTCCGGAGGCCGGGACCAGACCGCGTTTTTGCCTGGGGGGTTGCCAACCAGGATCCCGAGTTGTTTCATTGTGTAGTGGGTGCAGCAACATGCTGTTCAAGTGCATGCTCCCTGACTTGACTTGACTAGACTTGTTGCAGTAGCTTTTTTTTTTAGCTCTTTGCATTAAAAAAAATATGTGTTCCATTAAAATTTCACATTTTCTTTGTGAATTGTGACGTTTATTTAAAAAGTTGTGAGATATGGCCGGCCGTTCCTCCCGGCCAATACCCCCAGGCTGCTAGATGGAGCCCTCCCTGTAGCATGGAAGTGCCCCGAAGACCAGCAGGGAATTATGGACAATGGAGTTTTTATTCCCGACCCTGCTGGACACTGTGGGGCCCACCAGAGGACGCTACAGGGAGGCTCAAGGACTCATTCGTGCCCTACTACCCAGAAGCACGTCAGGATCATATGACTAGAAGGAATGACGTGTTTCCGGGTTGAAGATAAGGACTGTTTACCCTGACCCGGAAGGAATAAGGACTTGTGGGTAATGGAACAGAAATACCTCCGGGTCAGGGAATATAAAAGGACTCCGGGAAAGCCAGACATTGAGCTGAGCTTGGAGGAAGGGTGGCAACGCATCTGGGAGTGGAGGATTGATTATTGTATTGGTTATTGATTTGTTTATGAGTATTGTGGAGAGAAGGGTGCTTGGTGCACATTATTATTATAAAATAAATAATAATTGGATTTTTATCTGGTGTCTGACGTCTGATCTGAGGGTTCAAGAGGACGACCGTGCCTCAAGCTTTCACAAAGTATAGCAAAAAAGTATTTTGTCGTCCAGGGGTGCATTAACCCCCAAGTATGTGGCAGTTTAAGGGTTAAGTCATCGGCAACAAATTAGCGTAGAGTTTAACACAGAAAGTAGAGTCGTAACACACCCGTGTCCTAAGTGCTTACCTCACCACCTCCACATCCACTCCCGGTTTTGGGACCGGACACGGAGGCTCATTGCTGCGGTGAAATTCGCTAAAGCAGTTCCTTGGTTTTGCTGATGTTCACCTGCAGACAATTCTCTTTGCACCAAGATTCTAATGTAATATAACAGAGCAAGAGAGAAAATGAAAGGACAGAAAATATCCTGGCATTCCATGGTGAATCTCAATAGTCTGTCATTTCTGGACAGACTAAATATGTGCAGTACATTATCCAGGTGTCTCCCCCCCCCCAGGATGTTATGCGTAATTCAAGCTTTATTGCACCACTGCAATTCGCGCACCAAAACATTGAGGACTTTTGATGGATGGGCCACTTCCATCGCCACCATCTGCCTGCGCTGTGTTTCCACCCTGCTGCTCTCATGCGTTTCTGCTGAGATCTGCACAATCTCATTCCAGCCTCGGGAGTCACTCTGGTATGTTGAGCGCAGAAACTCCACGCAGACTCGACTCCTTTCCTTTTCTTCACTATGTAGATAGAGGCCACTCCACACATTTTCACAATGCGCCTCCTCAGAATGATAAAGCACATGTGTTTGGGGAGGGGCTTGTGTTTCAATATTAAGCCCTCAAGATCTAAACTTTCAGAAGTGCCCGTCATACTTTACAGCAACTGTTGTCTTCAAAAGGTGAAACAGCTAATAAGATACCAACTGGTAAACCATAATTTGTTTCCCAAATACGATTCCAAAAGATGTAATTTTATACGAGGAGCAAGCTGTATGAATTGGTGGGATAGAAGAGGGATATAATCAAATCACTTGCTGCAAGCAGAGAATTATATCTTTCACTGGGAACTCTTTGAGCTGGAAGCTGCAATTATCTTCAAAATTGACACTGATATAGTATTGACAAGCAATTCCAGATACGTGAAGGGTTTACTTTGAACATGTGTGATAAACTCCCAAAGCGATTCCGCACTCCTGTGAAGTTTAATCATTGAATCATTGCTGAACACAATGCTGAGAGCATTCAGACGTGTAACACCAAATAACAAATACGTTCTCTAATTGTTGTGTGTGTTGTGGGCTCCCGAAAAACAATTCAATTTATCTTTTTTTTTTTTTTTTTATCACTCTACAGGAGTAAAACCAGAATAAAAAAAACAAGGAATGAGTGTATAATTCAAATCAATTTATTCTTAAATAGTGCATTTCCCATTAGACCCATATTGCTACAAATATTTACAGAAACAATCTTGTATTCTCAAAACCTACTTATTGAGTTACAAGCTCGTGAGATGCCGACCTCTGTCCTGGCATCAGGGAATATATAATATGGGACCAGTTTGAAATGACAACTTAAAGGAATACGCCACCCAAAAACGATATTTTGCCCAAGAAAAGTCCAATATGTTTTTGTGGAGAATGAAAATGACAAAGTTACTGATAGAATGGGACCCGATGGCGACCAGCGCCGGACACGGAGCCGGTCAGTCCGGTAGGTGACATAAGTGGCCGGCTAGGGCACTGTCATCTGTGACGTGACATTTCCTGACAGGTTAAAGGGGCATGTGCTTCAGACACAGAGGGGGACCCCCCACCGCCCAGGGTATGATAATAAAGTTCAAGGTATGTGTTTCTGAAGGTGCACACACCCAGCAGTAAAACCGTAATGATAATGAGTGGGTGCCATTACTCGAGGGGGACATGGTCGTTAAACTCTGATGATACTGAGTGGGCGCTGTTACCCGCTGGGCACCATTTATGAAAGTGAAAGTGGACACGTTTCATACACCGAGAGGGGTGCAGCATACGTATCCACAAAGTGGGCGGCATCTGTGCTATTGAAAGGGTGCACACTATATGACAGTAATAATCTTGCATCACCCCAGTCCCAAAGGTATCACGTCCTAGTGAGCTGAATGACTTCCAGCCTGTTGCTCTGACATCACATGTGATGAAGACCATGGAGGGGCTGCTGCTTCACCACCTGAGGCCAAAGGTTCAACATGCCCTCGACCCTCTACAGTTTGCATATCAGGAGACGGTGGGAGCGGAGGATGCCATCATCTATATGCTACACCGATCCCTCTCTCACTTGGACAGAGGCAGTGGTGCTGTAAGAATTATGTTTCTAGACTTCTCTAGCGCCTTCAACACAATCCAACCTCTGCTCCTTAGGGACAAGCTGACAGAGATGGGAGTAGATTCATACCTAGTGGCATGGATCGTGGACTATCTTAAAGACAGACCTCAGTATGTGCGTCTCGGGAACTGCAGGTCTGACATTGTGGTCAGCAACACAGGAACGCCACAAGAGACTGTACTTTCTCCGGTCCTGTTCAGCCTATATACATCGGACTTCCAATACAACTCAGAGTCCTGCCATGTGCAAAAGTTCGCTGATGACACTGCTATCGTGGGCTGCATCAGGAGTGGGCAGGAGGAGGAGTATAGGAACCTCATCAATGACTTTGTTAAATGGTGCGACTCAAACCACCTACACCTGAACACCAGCAAAACCAAGGAGCTGGTGGTGGATTTTAGGAGGCCCAGGCCCCTCATGGACCCCGTGATCATCAGAGGTGACTGTGTGCAGATGGTGCAGACCTATAAATATCTGGGAGTGCAGCTGGATGATAAATTAGACTGGACTGCCAATACATGCTCTGTGTAAGAAAGGACAGAGCCGGTTATACTTCCTTAGAAGGCTGGCGTCCTTCAACATCTGCAATAAGATGCTGCAGATGTTCTATCAGACGGTTGTGGCGAGCGTCCTCTTCTACACAGTGGTGTGCTGGGGAGGCAGCATTAAGAAGAAGGACGCCTCACGCCTGGACAAACTGGTGAGGAAGGCCGGCTCTATTGTTGGCATGGAGCTGGACAGTTTGACGTCTATGGCAGAGCGATGGGTGCTCAGCAGGCTCCTATCAATTATGGAAAATCCACTGCATCCACTAAACAGTGTCATCTCCAGACAGAAGAGCAGCTTCAGCGACAGACTGCTGTCACCGTCCTGCTCCACTGACAGACTGAGGAGATCTCCCGATGAACTTCTGCCGGTGTCTCTGGTCTTCGTCCCCCCAGCACTTCCGCCACTATCTATCTATCTATCTATCTATCTATCTATCTATCTATCTATCTATCTATCTATCTATCTATCTATCTATCTATCTATCTATCTATCTATCTATCTATCTATCTATCTATCTATCTATCTATCTATCTATCTATCTATCTATCTATCTATCTATCTATCTATCTATCTATCTATCTATATCATATAGTGCATTTCACATCTATCTATCTATCTATCTATCTATCTATCTATCTATCTATCTATCTATCTATCTATCTATCTATCTATCTATCTATCTATCTATCTATCTATCTATCTATCTATCTATCTATCTATCTATCTATCTATCTATCTATCTATCTATCTATCTATCTAATGACACTAACATGATAGTTAGAATTGGATACTAACCCTCACCTATTCTGTTGGTGCCACGGCCCACCTGCCAAGTTGTTTTGCCTGCCTAAGGTAGTGTCATCCCTGATGGAGGATCGCAGGAATCATCCTTTCATCGGATTGGCTGGCCCATCGCTGTTTCAGCCATGGAATGGCCAAATGGGGGAGGCAGCTTGATGGATGAGGTCTCCAGGACTATAAATATATCCAAATCTTCTTTTGTGATATCATCTACTGTTAAATTCTGCTCCGTACTTCTAAAATTTTTATTTTTATACCGTGTTGAGGATTTGTTCTGTTCTGTGTATTGTATTGTATTGTATTGTATTGACTCCCTTCTTTTGACACCCACTGCACGCCCAAGCTACTTGGAAAGGGGTCTCTCTTAAAACTGCCTTTCCCAAAGTTTCTTCCATTTTTAGGGGTTTTTTTTTTGGAAGTTTTTTCTTGTCTTCTTAGAGAGTCAAGGCTGGGGGGGCTTTCAACAGGCAGGGCCTGTTAAAGCCCATTGCGGCACTTCTTGTATGATTTTGGGCTATACAAAAATAAATTGTATTGTATTGTATTGTGCATACACCTAGGGGGATTCTACTCTCTGTGGGCCATTGAAGTCTAATAATACAGATGACCCACTATGGACAACGATGGGCAAAGTCTGTCAACCCCATCTACTGTCCCAAATGGGTTTTGACTGGTAGCAAACACCACCAGAAATGTCCAGAAAAAAATAATCTCACGTTCCTCGTGTTGCATGATCCACACGTGAAATCATCCAGTCATGTTTTTAAAAGAAATCCTGTACTTTTTTGCTAGAAAGTTGTTAAATAAATAACTCATGAAAGTAGTCACACAGGATTGCACTTTTAAATTAAAAGACCCTTCCCTCTCTGTCATTCATTAGTCAAGAGTCCTGTCTTCAATACATCAAGAGTTGAACAGTGGTGTAAAAATAGGATGTTTCTCCATCTACTGTCCCAAATGGGTTTCGACTGTAGCAAACACCACCCAAAATGTCCAGGAAAAAAATCTCACGTTCCTCGTGTTGCTTGATCCACACGTGAAATTGCCCAGTCATCTTTTTAAAAGGTCGCCTGTACTTTTTAGCTAGAAAGTTGTTCAATAAATAACTCCAGAAAATGAAAGTAGTCCAATATACAGAAAGTCCCTTCACACAGGATTGCACTTTTAAATTAAAAGACCCTTCCCTCTCTGTCATTCATTGGTCAAGAGTCCTGTCTTCAATACATCAAGAGATGAACAGCAGTGTAAAAATAGGATGTCATGAGATTTGGACAAAGACAAAGGCACATTTTTACTTGATTTGCCCCTTATGTCTGCACTAATAAAACAATAAAACACACAGAAGGAATCACAAACATATCTCGAAAAAGTGTTGTGTGACCAAAATGTATGCAAGTCCTCTGAAATGAAAGTCTGCAATGTGCACGCTAACAATGCCTGGCATTGTTTGAATTGTGATTTTAAACCGTGGAGCAGAGGGGCGAATTGAGGCAAAGATGTGTCTTACGGCGGGCTCTGTATATGGGATACTGTAGTGCAGCTGTTTTAACTAAACAGAGAGAGATAACGCCCCAACACTCCACAGAGTGAAAGCATACAGTTAAACGATAAACATTTTATTTGCGAGTAGGAAAAGCTCACAACTCTCACTTCTTATATGAGGTTTTGGCTAAACAGAGAATTGTGCCCACTGCGTTCGGAATGGCACTTAGCTGGTCTTGCAGACATTTTCACAGACAATATACAAGGCCAGTGGTTGTTAACCCTTAAACTGCTGCAACCAGCTATAGTCGGTTCCCAGTGCAATTTGCCAGCACGCTGGAGCTGATCAGTCCGTGGCATACATTCGTTGAGCAGCCAGCTCATGACCACTGGCGCCCCCTAGTGAATCAGCATCACTGTCCCTGGGATTCAGCCGCTGCACTTGACTAGCCTG
This sequence comes from Erpetoichthys calabaricus, assembly GCF_900747795.2. Classification (NCBI taxonomy): domain Eukaryota; kingdom Metazoa; phylum Chordata; class Cladistia; order Polypteriformes; family Polypteridae; genus Erpetoichthys; species Erpetoichthys calabaricus. The sequence goes on from NC_041395.2 coordinate 13,451,195, forward strand.
CCAGCATCAGCGTTGGCCTCTGTGTGCTTGCGTGCAGCCAGTTCAGGCACAGTTGGCTTGGTGAATTACTGAATTTCATCAATGGCGTCAGTTGTACCTTTACATATAATACATATAATAAGATAGATAGATAGATAGATAGATAGATAGATAGATAGATAGATAGATAGATAGATAGATAGATAGATAGATAGATAGATAGATAGATAGATAGATAGATAGATAGATAGATAGATAGATAGATAGATAGATAGATACTTTATTAATCCCAGGGGGAAATTCACATACTCCAGCAGCAGAAAATATTAAATTAAAGAGTAATAAAAAATGCAGGTAAAAAACAGACAATAACTTGAATAATGTTCAACGTTTACCCCCTCTGGTGGAATTGAAGAGTCGCATAGTTTGGGGGAGGAATAATCTTCTCAGTCTGTCAGTGGAGCAGGACAGTGACAGCAGTCTGTCGCTGAAACTGCTCCTCTGTCTGGAGATGACACTGTTTAATGGATGTAGTGGATTCTCCATAATTGATAGGAGTCTGCTCAGCGCCCGTTGCTCTGCTACGGATGTCAAACCGTCCAGCTCTATGCCAACAATAGAGCCTGCCTTCCTCACCAGTTTGTCCAGGCGTGAGGCATCCTTCTTCTTAATGCTGCCTCCCCAGCACACCACTGCGTAGAAGAGGGCACTCGCCACAACCATCTGATAGAACATCTGCAGCATCTTACTGCAGATGTTGAAGGATGCCAGTCTTCTAAGGAAGTACAGGCGGCTCTGTCCTGTCTTGCACAGAGAATCAGTATTGGCAGTCCAGTCCAATTTATCGTCCAGCTGCACTCCCAGGTATTTATAGGTCTGCACCCTCTGCACACAGTCACCTCTGATGATCACGGGGTCCATGAGGGGCCTGGGTCTCCTAAAATCCACCACCAGTTCCTTGGTTTTGCTGGTGTTCAGTTGTAGGTGGTTTAAGTCGCACCATTTAACAAAGTCCTTGATGAGGGTTCTATACTCCTCCTCCTGCCCACTCCTGATGCAGCCCACGATAGCAGTGTCGTCAGCAAACTTTTGCACGTGGCAGGACTCCGAGTTATATTGGAAGTCCGATGTATATAGGCTGAATAGGACCGGAGAAAGTACAGTCCTCTGCGGCGCTCCTGTGTTGCTGACCACAATGTCAGATCTGCAATTCCCGAGACGCACATACTGAGGTCTGTTTATAAGATAGTCCACGATCCATGCCACCAGGTATGAATCTATTCCCATCTCTGTCAGCTTGTCCCTAAGGAGCAGAGGTTGGATGGTGTTGAATAGTTTTTATAGTTTTTACAGTTCAGTGACAGTGTGTAAAATGATCCGTGTTGTAGTAATTGTGATGCTCTTTGTGTGGAAAAAAATATGTATACACTCACGTATAAGTCAAGTCTTGAAACTTGAAAAATTGATCATAAAATCAGACCCCGACTTATACGCCCGTTCAAAAATACGACACTCAATCTTATTGCCTCCTCCAGTCTCACACCAGTTTCTCAGACACATTGAATTTTGTTGCAGCAGTGCAGTTACCAATTTCTTTTGCTACTTCAACAACTTTTAATTTAAAACCAGCTTCATATTTTCTTCTGATCTAACACTCCATCGTATATAAGAGGGTAGCATTTGACTTATACGACTGACATTATAAAATACCGGAAATCATACGGTAAAATCAAGCCCGAGGTATCCACGGGACAACTTAAACGCGAGTATATACAGTATGTGTTCCATTAAATGTGACATTTCCTTAAAAAGTGCAGCAAAAAAGTATTTGGTATCCAAGGGTGCATTAACCCCCGCAAGTATGTGGCGGTTTAAGGGTTAAACTTTTTTTTTTTCTCACAACCCAATTTTGCCCTTTTTGTGAATTTGAGACGCAAAATCTCTGCTGATTATTATAACAGTGGCGGAGGGGGGTTCCCTTTGGAGAATAGCCACCAACCATCATCCCGGGTGGGAGGAGTTGGAGTGGTCCGCCTTATAGAATCACTGCCGATCATCATCCTCGGATGGGCCGTGGTTTTCCCCCACTTAGAGAATGGCCACTAACCACTGTTTAGTTTTAGTCCACTTTGCAGAATCGCTGACACACTTCAACGACTTTTAATTTAAAACCAGATTCATATGTTCTTCTGATCGAACGCTCCATCATAGATAAGGGATGATCTTACGATCTACGCCACCACCACCTGATCAAAGCACTGTGATGTCCTTACATTGATGGATTAAAGGCCAGAAGGCCACATGACCGTCATCATCAAGTTCTTCCATGTAAACCCTGAATACCATGAGGACTGATTGAGGTCATTAATGTTATGTAGAATGCCTAGAGGGGGCTGGATGGTCTCGTGGCCTCTGAATCCCTGCAGATTTTATTTTTTTTCTCCAGCCGTCTGGAGTATTTTTTGTTTTTTCTGTCCTCCCTGACCTTACTTTTATTCTATGTTAATTAGTGTTCCCTAATTTTAATTATTTATTTTGTCTTTTTTGTCTTTCTTCATCATGTAAAGCACTTTGAGCTACATTGTTTATATGGAAATGTGCTATATAAATAAATGTTGTTATTGTCGATAAAGGTGTATGAGGGTGTGAGATGCAAAAAACACAAACAGTGCGAACATCGCTTCGGAATAGTTTGGGTTTTACCATGTGGTCACGTAGCCACAATACATAGAAAAAACAGGCAGTGCGCTCCGTGGTTACTCTCTCAGGTGGGCTTTAGCATATCATAATCTTTTAGACCAATAGTGTAAGTTTTCAGCATTTGACTTATACGACCGAGATTATAAAATACCGGAAATCATACGGTAAAATCAAGTCCGACTTATCCACGGGAGAACTTGAACGCGAGTGTATACGTTATGTGTTCCATTAAAATTTCACTTTTTCTTGGTGAATTGTGACATTTCCTTAAAAAGTGCAGCAAAAAAGTATTTGGTATCCAGGGGTGAATTAACCCCCCAAGTATGTGGCGGTTTAAGGGTTAAACTTTTTTTTTTCTCCCGACCCAATTTTGCCCTTTTTGTGAATTTGAGATGCAAAATCTCTGCTGATTATTATAATGCTGGGGGGGCTCCCCTTGGAGAATTGCAACCAACTATCATCCCGGGTGGGAGGAGTTGGAGTGGTCCGCCTTACAGACTCACCACCGATCATCTTTCTCGGATGGGCTGTGGTTTTTCCCCCACTTAGAGAATGCCCACTAACCACCGTTCAGTTTTAGTCCACTTTGCAGAATCGCCAACACAGCTCATTTGTTTTTAAAGCCCGCAGTGACTCATTGTGGGACACACTGCAAAATGTACCTGACGTCTCACGCTCATTGGTTTTATGCCAGGGAGAGGCATCAGTCTTTGCATTGAGACAACTGATAGTGAAGCATCGATCAAAACAGAAAGGCTTGTACAGTATATGGTGGTCATTGATTTGGAGAAGGCTTATGACGGAGTGCCATGTCAAGAGGTCTTGAGAAGAGAGAAAGGAGGACAACAATCGTATGTGAGGATTGTCCAAGATATATAAGAGAGAGTGATGGGGTAACAGACCAGACCTTAGTTTGAGAAGATCTGATCCAGGGGTCTTCTTGAAGTCCTTACTTCTTTGATCTGGTTAAGGGTATGTTGAGTCAGGGGATAACAACCAATCCCCCCAGTGCAGGGTTTGTGCTGATGACATTGTGTTGTGTAAAACCAGTAAAGAGGAAGTGGAGAGCAAGTTGGGAGAATGGAGAAGAGCTTTGGAACATGGAGGGTTGAAGATAAATAGGAAGAAGAAGACAGAACATCTAAGGTTTAATGATGATCAGGATTCAGAAATTAGCCTGCAAGGGGGAGTATTTGAAAAGAGGGCAGAAGTTTAAATATCTAGGAGGAGTGGTAGACCAAGATGGTAATTAGAAGCATAGATAACCCATAGAGTGTGGATTGAGCAACTAGAAGAAGGAATCAAGAGTATTGTGTGATTGAAGAATTAAAGAGAAGGTTAATGGTGAGGATCTTAAGACGGAGGAGAAGTTAGATGTGGCAGAAATGAGAATGTGGAGATGGATTTGTGGAGTCACAAAAAAGGACAGAATAAGAAATGAGACAATCAGGGTACAACACAAGTGGGAGGAATTTCTAAGAAAGTCCAGGAAAAGAGTTTGAAATGGTATGGACATTTGATGAGGACAGATAATGACTATGTGGGCAAAAGAGTGATGGGAGTGGAAGTACAGGGGAAGAGAAAGTGAGGAAGGCCAATGCTGAAGTGGATGGATAAAATAAAATAAAATCAGAAGGAAAGGGTCTGACTAATGAGGAGGTGCCGGACTGAGCTGTTTGGAGAAGGTTGATCAATCACATTGACCCCATATAGAAGTGGGATAATTTGAAGAGGAAGAAGAAAAAGAATTAATTTACTAAGCATGGCTCCTACAAATGTACATGTGGGTCATCATCACGATATTATTACAATAAATTAATTAATTTAGCATGTTGATCACGTTTTTCTTTTCAAGTTTTTCTTTCAACTGTATGTAAACGACATGTTTTTCAGTCAGAAAGTGAATATGTGCAGATCTTCGTTTCGTTAAACAAAATATGTTAACATATTGTATTTCCCTAGCTATGTCTGTTGCATGGAATTTGATTTGGCAATGCACTACTAAATACATCATTAATGATAAACATACAACATAAGATAAACAGCAATCGTGTTCCTCAACAACGTATTAACAAGCAAATAATTTAACACAAACACACATAGACACATCCATCTGGTTAGTGTAGAAAACCTAAGAGTGCGTGATGATAGTGATTTACACAGCACACAGTGCCACTAATGACTGGCTCACACCCTTCTTATGTTCCAATTTACAATTTGTGAAACATCTTTTTTATACTGCATGTCACATATATTCACAGATTAGTTGACATTAGACAGACAGATGGATGAATGAATGGATAGAAGGATAGGTTTTGGATAAAGGCTAAAATGAAATGCAGATGGATCCTGTCTTCATTTTCCATATATGATGAAACAAAGGCTTGTATTATAAATGTGTAAAAGTCAGTAAACCTACTTACATGTAATATTTGGGTAAGCTGACAAACCTAACGATCTCTGCTGGACACAGGAGACATTATAGTTAGCATTCAGACAACCTTCACTTTTTCACATTTTGTTATGTCGCAGCTTTGTGCTAAAATCATTTAAAATTCTTCTTTTTCTCACATCAAGCAACACTCAACCCCCCAAAATGATGAAGTGAAAACAGGATTTTAGACGTTTTTCCAGATTTATTAAGGGTAAGAAGCTGGAATTTCCCACTGACACAAGTATTAAGACCCTTTACTCAGTACTTAATTGGAGCACCGTTTTCAGTGATATTATAGGCCTGAAGACTTCTTGGATTTGATGCGAAAAGCGTCACATACCAGGATTTGGGGATTTTCTGCCATTCCTGTCTGCAAAATTTCTAATGAGAGAGGTCTGCGGCGGTGAAATAAAAATGGTGAGGCTTGAGCTCCATGGGTGTGTGTGTGTTCTTGAATTTCCCTTGGGATCAATAAAGTATCTGTCTTCCTATCTATTGTAAACTAAACACAAGAACACCATCCAAGGTTTGGAGGGGATCCCCCACATACTGTGGCACCAAAAAAGTAAATTACGTCTTTATAGACAGAGTTCAAATCAGAACTGACACAAGAGAAAATGATGGTGTATCTATTATATATAGTGCCTTTTCTATCTATCTATCTATCTATCTATCTATCTATCTATCTATCTATCTATCTATCTATCTATCTATCTATCTATCTATCTATCTATCTATCTATCTATCTATCTATCTATCTATCTATCTATCTATCTATCTATCTATCTATAATTATATAGTGCTTTTCCTATCTATCTATTGTGGACTGTGGCCCGGACACAGACAGAAGGGCACCATAGGTTCAAATATCAACACACGTTTATTCATAACTATTTACAACTATACCACACACAACCCAGTGCCCCAGCACCAATCACCCTCAAGTCCGGCCTCTTAACAATGCCTCTCTCTTCTGGTTCACCTCCACTCCTCTCCTTCGAACTCCATCCTTCTTCTACCCAACTCCAGCCATCGAATGGAGGGAGGTGGCCCCTTTTATGCTCACCTGGATGTGCTCCAGGTGTCTCCCGATGAACTTCTGCCGGTGTCTCTGGTCTTCGTCTCCCCAGCACTTCTGCCACATTCTATCTATCTATCTATCTATCTATCTATCTATCTATCTATCTATCTATCTATCTATCTATCTATCTATCTATCTATCTATCTATCTATCTATCTATCTATCTATCTATCTATCTATCTGTCTGTCTATCTGTCTGTCTGTCTGTCTGTCTGTCTGTCTGTCTGTCTGTCTGTCTATCTATCTATCTATCTATCTATCTGTCTATCTATCTATCTATCTATCTATCGCCATTACTCTCCACCCTTGAATTCATCCAATCTAATTCAGGTGTGTCCATACACTACTCTGGTGGTGTCAGGCACAAGGCAGAAACCAATCCTAGATAGGGCACCAGTCCATTGTAGGGCACAGTGACAAATGCAGACTCAGCCATTCAAGAGCGGGGTTTGGCAGTGGCAAGTGGGGTGACCGCCCCAGGCCCCATGCCCTGCTTTTGATGTCTGTGTGTCCCATTCGAGAGGATTTGTCAAGTTATATTCTCCAGTATATCTGAGATTCTTCTAAGAAGAACCCTTTTAAAATCCCTCTTCAAGGTCAAATTCTGTACATGTTTGTTGTTGGAAACATTCCATAGTCCAAATATTAATGCACAAAGACATGTATCACTAATGATAACCAGCTGACATGACATCAATTTGAGTTATGACTATGACATCCTGCATATCACGACTCAGAGTATACTTGCAATTTGGGTACTTTTCTCGAAGAGGCCCTGCTAATTTCCACATGACACCGCATTGCATTTCGCACTGTCGTGGTATTGTCATGAATTATTAATTGCACTTTTTTAATAGATTATATCATTATATTTTGATAAAGTCCGTGTGTTATCTTGCAAAAATTTAGCTGAATACTGTAATGAGAAAATCCGGTGTATGTTAACATTATTTTTATTGAATTCGCTCGCAAGTTCATGCAGTCCACACATACCGGTAACAGCGTTTGACATAACCGGCCCCGTGTGGGGTTGGTCAGCCCTAGGCCCCGCACACCTCTCTGCAGCCATTCATGTAGTACATATATCTCTGGGATGTTGGGGGAAAGTACAAGAAGAAATAAAAAAATGTGCATAGGCAGTGAGCGAATGTGCATTGTCCCAGATGCAGAACAGGGACCTACTTGGGATGTGAACCCATTGTGCTTGAACTATACAATACAATACAATACAATTTATTCTTGTGTAGCCCAAAATCACACAAGAAGTGCCGCAATGGGCTTTAACAGGCCTTTCCTCTTGACAGCCCCCCAGCCTTGACTCTCTAAGAAGACAAAGAAAAACTCCAAAAAAAACCATTGCAGGGAAAAAATGGAAGAAACCTCGGGAAAGGCAGTTCAAAGAGAGACCCCTTTCCAGGTAGGTTGGGCATGCAGTGGGTGTCAAAAGAAGGGGGTCAATACAATACAATACACAGAACAGAACAGAACAAATCCTCAATACAGTTTAAAATAAAAATTTTAGAAGTACTATGTGACCCAGCAGTGTATTAAGAGCTGCACTGCCCATTCATTAACTTATTAAAATGAAAACTGATTTTAACAAGTTACCAAAAGAATGTTAGCAAAACATCACTAAAGTTTATTTATTTCTTTGGTGAGGTATTACAAATCAAAGCATTTGTCATATACTAGGTATGCATACCGTTCAATATGCAGTGAAATGCTTAGTTGTTCAATTCCTATGACTGTACCATCATAGAATATAACAGGACAAAAACAATACATAACTTCATAAATTCAAAAATCATTAACAGAATTATAAATATAGATAGATAGATAGATAGATAGATAGATAGATAGATAGATAGATAGATAGATAGATAGATAGATAGATAGATAGATAGATAGATAGATAGATACTTTATTAATCCCAAGGGGAAATTCACATATATAAATTATATTCCATAGTCCAAATATTAATGCACAAAAACATGTATCGCTAATGATAACCAGGTGACAAGACATCATAACTATGGAATATTCACAAATATGTATGGCACTATATATGTAATAATAATAATAATAACTAAGTTGATGACTCAAATAACTTCATGTGATAGAGTTAACAATAGGCCATCACTTTCCTCCTTCAAGATGTGGATGGACTGTGAACAGAAGCATCTCCTCAGTCTCTCTGAACTGGACATTAGGCAGCCGTAGTGTTTACCTAACCACAGCACAGAAAAGAGGTTGGCTGGCATCACAGATAATTTTTGTTGCCCTGATCCGACATCACTTGGTGTAGATGTCCTGGATGTTAGTGAGTGCCCACCCAGTGTTGTGCTCAGCAGCACTCTCTGCAAAGCCTTCAGGTGTGCTGCTCCCAAACCAGACGGTGAAACGTCCTGTCAGAATACTTTCAGTGGTGGATGTTCTTTAGCATCAGGAAGAACAATCCGCTATCCCTGAGGGTTTCTGAGGTTGCACAGATGTTGCCATGCATTTTTCACTATGGTGTTGATGTTCTTAGACCAAGGATCTCCAACACGTCGCTTGCGAGCTACCGGTAGCTCACAACCCCTTTCCAAGTAGTTCACCAAAGAGTTAATGAATCCAACATAAATTTGAAAACTTGATTAGTCAAATTAGGGCTGGGCGATCTTTCCAAAAAATCATATTACGGTCCTTTTAACACAAAATCACGATCCACAATCTGAATAGCAATCTGTCTTTTCAATGTGGCATACACTTAATGGAATATCCGGACTCAAACTCATCAAGACGTAATTAATACTTTATTTTAAATATCAAACAAAGTTGAATTCAATTGTTCTCTTGTTCGCTAGCTAAGCGGAGTTAAGGAATACGCCTCAAAGCTGGCGAGTGTCTGAGGAAGGCCCCTCCCCTCGGCCCGCTGCATGTTTCTCGGATTCGTGCAAATAAATCAAAACCGCAAGTGAAATATGATACATAGTATAATGAGAGAAGTCGCAAAATCAACCGGAATGTTCAAGTAAATTATAGAAAAAAAAAACGATCTAAATCCATTCTCTCGTGAAAAGTGGACAGACATACAGACAGACAGACAATTGATTTTATATATTATATATTAGTAAACCTTCAAAATAATGTGCAGTTAAAGTCTCAACAGCACTCTCAGCATTTCTGGAGCTTAGCAGAGCCAGATAACTATAAGAATCTTCACCAAGTAGCTCTGAAAATGTCTGCTTTGTTTGGGTCTCCATACTTCTGTGAGTCTGACGTGAATGTCATGAAATCAAAGTTCAGAACAAGATTGAGAGACGAACATTTAAAGGACTCCATCAGAGTGAACCTCAGTGGCTCCACTCCACCAGACACCTGCCTCTCGTGTTGACTCCATGCAGTGCCAGTCATCTGACTAACTAAACAACACATCACACATGCAACTGGACCTGTGAATAAAGTGACACAGTGACATGTGACAAAATGACAAATAAATAAGTCATACAGTATTTTAAATGAAACAACTCAGATGCAATTGAAGTGCAGACTTTCAGATTTAATTCAGTGGGGTGAACAAAACGATTGCATAAAAATGTGAGGCAACTAAAGCATTAATTTAACACAATCCCTTCATTTCAGGGGCTCAAAAGTAATTGGACAATTGACTCAAAGACTTTCATGGGCAGGTGTGGTCAAGTCCATCATTATGTCATTATCAGTTAAGCAGATAAAAGGCCTGGAGTTGATTTGAGGTGTGGTGCTTGCATGTGGAAGATTTTGCTGTGAACAGACAACATGCGGTCAAAAGAGCTCTCCATGCAGGTGAAAGAAGCCATCCTTAAGCTGAAAAAACAGAAAAAACCCATCTGAGAAATTGCTACAATATTATGAGTGGCAAAATCTACAGTTTGGTACCTCCTGAGAAAGAAAGCAAGCACTGGTGAACTCAGCAACGCAAAAAGACCTGGACGTCCACGGAAGACAACAGTGGTGGATGATCGCAGAATCATTTCTATGGTGAAGAGAAACCCCTTCACAACAGCCAACCAAGTGAACAACACTCTCCAGGGGGTAGGGGTATCGATATCCAAGTCTACCATAAAGAGAAGACTGCATGAAAGTAAATACTGAGGGTGCACTGCAAGGTGCAAGCCACTCATAAGCCTCAAGAATAGAAAGGCTAGATTGGACTTTGCTAAAGAACATCTAAAAAAGCCAGCACAGTTCTGGAAAAACATTCTTTGGACAAATGAAACCAAGATCAACCTCTACCAGAATGATGGCAAGAAAAAAGTATGGAGGAGGCGTGGAACAGCTCATTATCCAAAGCATAGCAAATCATCTGTAAAACACGGTGGAGGCAGTGTGATGGCTTGGGCGTGCATGGCTGCCAGTGGCACTGGGACACTAGTGTTTATTGATGATGTGACACAGGACAGGAGCAGCAGAATGAATTCTGAGGTGTTCAGAGACATACTGTCTGCTCAAATCCAGCTAAATACAGCAGTCAAATTGATTCATGATACAGATGACTCAAAACATACAGCCAAAGCAACCCAGGAGTTTATTAAAGCAAAGAAGTGGAAAATTCTTGAATGGCCAAGTCAGTCACCTGATCTTAACCCAACTGAGCAGGCATTTCACTTGTTGAAGACTAAACTTCAGGCAGAAAGACCAACAAACAAACAGCAACTGAAAGCCGCTGCAGTAAAGGCCTGGCAGAGCATTAAAAAGGAGGAAACCCAACATCTGGTGATGTCCAGGAGTTCCAGACTTCAGGCTGTCATTGCCAGCAAAAGGTTTTCAACCAAGTATTAGAAATGAACATTTTATTTCCAATTATTTAATTTGTCCAATTACTTTTGAGCCCCTGAAATGAAGGGATTGTGTTCAAAAAATGCTTTAGTTGCCTCACATTTTTATGCAATCGGTTTGTTCACCCCACTGAATTAAAGCTGAAAGTCTGCATTTCAACTGCATCGGAGTTGTTTCGTTTCAAATTCATTGTAGTAATGTACAGAACCAAAATGAGAAAAAAGTTGTCTCTGTCCAAATATTTAGGGACCTAACTGTATCTGTGGATTTGGAATTGCATTGTTTTGTTATGACAGCATTCATGCTTTAATTCAATAGTGTGAGATACACTAGAAAATGCTTACAGACATACAAAATGAACTTGCAGGTGAACTCAATATTTTTTGTGATGTTTTAATGAAAAATGTGAGTTGTGGACACCAACATTTTGTAAATGTTCAGGCAAAACAAGCTTATTCAGTTTGTTTGGGTTGAAATAAGCTATGAGAATAAATGTTAGAAAACAAGAGGGGCTCTCTGCCATTTTCATTTTGTAAAATTAGCTCTCAGGGGAAAAAAAGGTTGGAGACCCCTGGCTTAGACCATGTCAAATCCTTCTTGATGTGGAGACTGAAGTATCTGAAACTGTCAACTCTCTTTCAACTCTGATGGTGGCAGTACCTGTACTGTTTCCTCCCAAAGTCCGCAATCGGCCCCTTTGTCTTGCTGACATTCAGAAGAGTCTTGGTTTGACACCAGTGCGATAAACTCTCCACTTCATCCAGATAAACCTGCCTATTATTGTTTGATCTCAGACTTACCACAGCTGTGTCATCAGCAAACATGAGCCATGTGGAGCCCTGCAGTAGTATGTGTAGAGAGAGCACAGAAAAGGACTCAGCACTCAGCCCTGTGGAGCCCCTGTGCTGAGGGTGAGGGATGATGAGGTGTGGCAACCCATCTGAACCACCTGGGGTCCGCCAGTCAGGAAGTTTAAAATCCAGCTGCACAATGAAGAGCTCAGATGCAGGTCCCTGAGCTTGGTGATGAGCACAGAGGGAATTATTGCGTTAAACATACTTTCCACATATTAGATAGATAGATAGATAGATAGATAGATAGATAGATAGATAGATAGATAGATAGATAGATAGATAGATAGATAGATAGATAGATAGATAGATAGATAGATAGATAGATAGATAGATAGATAGATACTTCATTAATCCCAAGGGGAAATTCACATTAGTCAAGAAAAACAAAGATGTAACAGATTTACTTGGATTATTATCATTAATATTACTATGATAATCTGTAATAAATGTAAGAATACTAAAAACAAAATAAACCAGGTATGTCTAAGCAAAATTTAACCACTAAAATACAAAGCAAACCTTCACTCTTATCAGGAAAAGGTTTTCTAATTAAAACATTTATACATTAAGGTTGAAAATAGAACAACCATATCCAATTTAAAATATATAAGAATAAATATATACAGGATATATCTACATTTTACCTAGGCATATGTACACGTCCTGGGAACGCCTCGGGATTCTCCCAGAAGAGCTAGAAGAAGTGGACGGGGAGAGGGCCACCCGCTCTCGGATAAGTGGAAGAAGATGGATGAATGGATGGATGGATATGTACACGGCAACCCATTGAGTAATAAGTTTGGCGTTATTAAAGTGATTAGTTGACCAACTGCAGGAGCCAAACAAAGTGTTGGGGAACCGGTGACCCCTGTTCACACCAGCAGCTAGTATTTGGCAAGAAAGAGCAAATAAATAGGACACATGTGAGCTAACACATAAAAGAAAGTCACACTCCTGAGTATAACTGACTCAGTTGCTGCTGAGTCCAAGACAGATGGTTTTAAAGCACTGTTTCCTGCAAGGTGTGGAGTTTAATGACGGAGAGTCGGAAGTGTGGTCATTCATCCTCTGACGTTACTCTGAACTGTGAAGAAATGTTGCATCAGCAATAGCGCCCCCTCTCATTCTGGTGTGCATACGGCTTACCTGTCCGAAGCCCCGAGGATGTCTCCTATTCACACATTAAAAGGGGTCACAGGTGGTCCCTAACTCATTCAACATCTCCCTGTTATTGCTTCCTTTTCACTAACACTAAGGTAAAAACATTTCTTTTTTATTTCTCTGGGTTTTCCAAACGTTTTTGACATCCATGTTCAATCTTCCTATAGCTGAGAAAATGATCCTATTTATTTTATTTACTTATCATATGATATGCCCATGATACAAAATAAAAATAATTTCAGAACACAAAAGAAAAAAATGCAGTTTTCAGAATTCTTCGTCCTTAATCCATTGACTCACTGCTGTTGTCACATCATAGATGTCACTCATCTGGCACTGATAATAATAATTCATTACATTTATATAGCGCTTTTCTCAGTACTCAAAGTGCTATCCACACAGGGAGGAACCGGGAAGCGAACCCACAATCTTCCACAGTCTCCTTACTGCAAAGCAGCAGCACTACCACTGCACCACCTGCGAGGACAACTGAAATGCTCTCTGGCTGCAGTCACTGATGATAAGCTGAACCCTCTCGTTTGTAGCGGAGCTACATGATTAACGCTGTCTTAAATGTATTCTTGTCGGTGTGTCTGTGTAAATATAGTCCCCTGGAAACAAAAGGGGAAGGATAACACCATGAAACTGTGGTCCCTTGTGATAGTTTGTACTCTCAATCCCATCATTTGCATCCGGGGCATTTACTACTTAAACAGGAGGACGAAAAGAAGAAAAAACTCCCATCTAATACACTGACATTTCATCGCAGAGCTAAGAGAGAGCACCGATTGAATCGCCTACACCTTCCCCTGCTTGCTGCTTTCAACGCCAGACTTGACAAGTTCACCATTACAATGCAAAAACCTTGGGGTTCCCAATTACGCCGAGACGCTGAGGATAAGAACGGTGAAACTGTTTTTTGTCATTTGGGAGAAGAGCAAGCCATCATTTTCATCCGTGTGTTTTTCTGCCGTAAGACACTTTTCCAGCTGAACATGGTCCACAATCACTATTCATCCTCCATTTAATCTTCTGGACTTTTATGTGCATTTCGTGTTTCCGTGTGTCTTATTTGTTTCATGTTCAGTGTGGGGTCAAGGGAGGGCTTGTTGTGATGTGGGAGCTTTGGAGGGAGTGAGTTATATAATGTTCTGTTGTTTTGGTTCTTATCACTATTAATATATATACACATTTTTATTTTACAAACTGTTTCCTTTATGATTATTTAACCGTCAGTTAGGGAAGTTTATTTGGAAGAAGCACGGCTTGTTGGGTCTAAAATTCCTCAGCTTGGTGGTGTAGCTGCCGTTCCGGATGAGAGGGTCGGCCATTACACATTTGTTGCATCACAGTCTTCTTTTTCTTCATCTTTTCCCACTTCTATGTGGGGTAGATGTGTTTGATCAACTATCATCATTCAGCTCGGTCCTGCACCACCTCCTCACCAGTCAAACCCTTTTCCATCAGATCTTCTTTTAATTTAATTCCTCTTTTGCCGTCCTTGCTTTATCTTCCCCTGGACTTCCATTCCCATCAGTCCTTTGCCCACATATTCATTGTTTCTCCTCATCACATGTATATACCATATCAACCTACTTTCCTGTCTTTTTTTAGATGAATTACTCACTCTTGTTGTACCTCTGATTGTCTCATTTCTTATTCTGTCCTTAGTTGTAACTTCACACATCTATCTCCACATTCTAATTTCTGCCAAATTTAACTTCTTCTCCTGCACTCCCTTTAGTCCCCATGTCTCAACTCCATACATAATTGCTGGTCTTACTACTGTCTTAAAATCCTGACCTTTAACCTTTGCCTTAATTCTACAATCACACAACACTCCTGATATTTTGTTCCAATTTTTCCATCCACACTGTACTCTTTGGGTTATCTCCTCATCTAATTGTCCATCTTGGGCTACCACTGATCCTAGATATTTCCATGTATCTATTCTTTTCAATAGTTCCTCCTGCTGGCTAACCTCTGAATTCTGATTATCATTCAACCTCAGATATTTTGTCTTCTTCCTATTTATCTCCAACCCTCTATTTTCCAAAGCCCTTCTCCATTCTTCCTACTTCTACTTTTCTGGTGCTACATAAACCAATGTCACCAGCACAAAGCCTACACCAGGGGAGATTGGTCTTTTCTCCCACGACTAAACAGAAACATAAGCAGATAAAAGAGGCAAGGACTTCAAGAAGATCCCTGGTACAAACCTAATCGAACTGGGATCTTGTCTGTTCACCCAACACTGCTTTTGACCTGAGTCCTATACATATCCTGTATATCCATATGTATACATCTTATACATATCCTGGACAATCCTAACTGCATCACAGTCATGTTCTGGGAATTGACCATTATCCTGCTTGTACAATTGATTTGCATACCACTTTATGCCAGTGTGGAAATGGTTGAGCCTTGCTCAGATTATCTTTGAAGGATCTAAAACTGGTGAAACCTTGTCTAACAACTTCATGTGATGAAGATCTGAGGTGACATGTGCTACCAGTTTGTTTTGTTTCAGGTCCCTTGCACTTCATATTAGAGGTCTTTAGTTTCTTATTTCTATTATTTTGTCGGTTGGCGCCTGCGGTAGGTTGGCGCCCTGCCCAGGATTGTTTCCTGCCTTGTGCCCTGCGTTGGCTGGGATTGGCTCCAGCAGACCCCCGTGACCCTGTGTTCGGATTCAGCGGGTTGGAAAATGGATGGATGGATGGATGGGTTATTAATTTAAAAAGTGTCCTGTGGTGGGTTGGCACCCTGCCCAGGATTGTTTCCTGCCTTGTGCCCTGTGTTGGCTGGGATTGGCTCCAGCAGACCCCCGTGACCCTGTGTTTGGATTCAGCGGGTTGGAAAATGGATGGATGGATGGATGTCGGTTGGCGCTGTCGATTATTTCTATCTGTTGTTGTATAACGTTATGGTCGCACATTGAGCCTGGAGAAACACAATTTCATTCAGCTGTGCACTCCTTGTTGTACGGTCTGAATGACAATAAAGTTCATTCCTTCATTCACTCTTTTTGATTTAATTCCGTCAGTCACAAAAATGAATATCACTGTGGACAGGGAATGTGGGATTTTCCAGGACATTCTGATATGCATGGAGCAAGACATAAACTCTGTGTAGGTGTGAGGGTGGGATGTGACTGAGCACTGGAAGCCAGTGACTTGATGGGGAACAAATTGTTCAGTTAATGAGCGGCATAGAGTGGTAAAGCTGGGGGTCAAACAATTTGACATATGAAACAGTCATTGAATCTCAGTGAAAATTACAATAAGTCAATAACTCGATTGTGAAGTAAGGTCAGTGCCGGGACAAATTTAGTAGGGGGTGTGAAGCCCAGGGCACATACAGCCGCCCTAACCCGACACAGACAGGCCGGACACAAGTTTCTCCACACTGCACACCTTTATTTGCAGGTGGGGAAGCGCTTTCTTCACTCCCACCAAGAGCACAGTGTACACAAGACCAAAGCACCAGTACACAGTCCTTCTTCTTCTCTCTTTGCCATCCGCCTCCACTCCACTTCCTGGCAAGCTTCGTCTCTCTTCCTGCCGAATCTGGCTCCCCGACTAATGGTGAGGCAGCTCCTTTTATAATACACCCGGAAGTGCTCCTGGTGTTCCTTGACCTTCTTCCGGCTGCACTTCTGGGTGACTCCACTTAAAGACTCCCTGGCAGTGCCCATGGAACCCAACACGGCTGCTCCAAACTACAACTCCTGACATTCCCTGCGGGGATCCAAGATGCCGTAGCAACCCAGGGAGGGTTGCCCTCTAGTGTCCTGGGGAGGATAATAACCCCAATGTGGTCTCTCCCTTGGTCCTTCCACCCAGCTGGCATCCTGGCCAAGTAACGGCGCTGGCCATCCATCATAAGGTTCACTGGATTTTCATGTGGTGGGGGGGAGGGGGGGGGGGGGATGTGTAGTTACAATACAAATAAAGCCCATATTATTTTTGATTCAAAAAAGATATGCCTGAGAGTGCATAAGAAAACAGATTATCAGAAGCGGAACACCACAGGATTGCACGGTAACAAGCTAAATGCAGGTTGTATCGATCAAACACCTGTAAGTCGACACCGGTAATTTTAGCTTTTCATTTGGTTTTTCAATATTTGCCATCAGTTCTTTTCTAATTGTATTCCCTCCATTGAATGAGTTCCTAACTGGCACAATCAGAACCAAAAACATTCCGGCATTGCATTTTGAGGTGCCTTCTCTGACCATACTTTAGACGTTGCTGGGTGAATCCTGACCGCAGGTACTGTGTGGGTTCTTTGACATGCGCATCAAGCTTGTGATGCGCGTTTGAATTAATGAATCTGTCTCAGCATTTTGAGCCTGTATAAAGTAAAAGGAATACCAGAGTAAGTCAGGTTGATTTAGACTCACCCCATATATAGAAGTTTCACTCAAAGTCGCAATGTCTGTCCTTCAATTATATTCCAAAATCCAACATATTGCAGTAACTGTCCACTTTCTTTTTAAACCTACACATTTATGCTTCCCTTCTGAGATCCTTTCTCAGTGCCTTTGAGTAAATGGAAATCTTCCAGATTTTTTTTGAGTATTTTATCTCAAGGAATATGAATTCTAAATTATCATAACTATATTAAGGAGAATTCCATTTCAACCCCCTATTGGTTATTTTAATTGAAATATTTTAATAATAATAATAAAAAAGTATTTTAAGTTAATAGAAATTTTACAAAAACTCTTTATTAGAATTCTGGCTGTGAATCCAATGGGCATTTTACAAGACTGCATGGAGATTATCGCTACTAAGAAATAATTTCTACAGTTTAAATTAAAGACCTGGGTTTAATCTGAACAACTAACATTATCTTCTTCAATATGCAGCCCAGGTTAAAGAAGACATACAGTTTTTGTAACCCTCCATAATTAAAAACACAAGGGTTAGGTTTAGGGTTAGGTTTGTAACTGTATCTAAAAACACTGCTATAAACTTATTTTTCATCGTTTGCTTTAATCTGAACTGAACCTTACCAACTAGTTCTTACAGTTGCAGCACTGCCCCATCCTTTTCTTATTTTTTGTGTTTTAGCTTGCCTATTTTTTAACCAGGAGTGGGGCCTTATGGTGAATTAGAGCTCTCAGGTGCTACGTTCATTAGGGCCGCAGTCACCTGAGAGGAATATTTAAGACTCCTCCTGTCTGTCGTCTCAGTGCCTGCATATGTGATGTTTGTTGTCTGTGGGGAAAGAATACAGGCAATGGAGTTGGCAGCTAAAAAATAAAGGACCTTTGCCACTTAGTGTTCCAGATTCCAACCAACTTAAATTAAGAGCCTTTGGCTTACTGAGTATGGCCAGATATTCACAGAGCACCTTCACGGAACTGCTCTCTTCTGAAGAACAAACATCGTCTTCTTTTTGCTGCAGCCTGGGTTAAAGAACACATACATTTTTCCTAGTCCATAAACACAATATAATGATTTGGAACTATTAGGGTTAGGGTTCTAACTTTATCTAAAAACATTGTTATAAATGTATTTTTTATTATTTGCTTTAATTTGAACCAAACTTTAGCAACTAGTTCTTATGGTTACAGCACTGCCTCACCCTCTACTTATTATTTCTTTGTATTTTTTGTTTTATTTCCCCTGAACCCTTTCATTTACCTATTTGTTTTTCAATGCCAAAGTTGTACCTTATAGTGAATTAGGATTCTCGGGTGCAGCGTTCTTTAGGGCCGCAGTTACCTGAGAGGAATATTTAAGACTCCTGTCTATCATCTCAGTGCCTGCGTATGTGATGTTTATTGTCTGTGGGGAAAGAATGCAGGCAATGGAGTCAGCAGCTAAAAAATAAAGGACCCTTTCCACTTAATGTCCCAGGTTCCAACCAATTTAACCCTTAAACCGCCACATACTTGGGGGGGGGGGGGGGGGTGTTTTTAGGGAAACGTCACAATTCACCTAGAAAAAGTGACATTTTAATGGAACACATTTTTTTTTCATGCAAAGAGCATCACAATTACTGCAGCACTGATCATTTTACACACTGCCAATGAACTGTAAAAACTATAAAAAAAAGTCAATGCAATAATCTCTTATTATATGTACAAGGTGCTACTAACGCCATTGATGAAATTCAATAAATCACCGAGCCAACTGCGCTTGAACTGGTTGCACGCAAGCACACAGAGGACAACGCTGATGCTCTCAGGCTAGTCTAATGCAGCAGCTGAATCCCAGGGACAGTGATGCTCATTCACTAGGGGGCGCCTGTGGTCATGAGGGGGCTGCTCAACGAATGTACGGCATGAATTGATCAGCTCTGGCGTGCTGGCAAATTGCACTGGGAACCGACTATAGTCAGCTGCGGTGTTCAATGATTGTACGTCGCCAAATATACTCGGCTCCGGCATGCTGGCAAATTGTACTGGGATCCGACTGTAGCCAGTTGCATTGGTTTAAGGGTTAAATTAAAGGCCTGGGCATTAGGCTTAATGAGTATGGCCAGATATTCACAGAGCACTCTCACGGAACTGCTCTCGTCTGAAGAACTAACATTAACTTCTTTGTGCTGCATCCTGGGTTAAAGAACACACACAGTTTTTACATTCATTACTAATTAAAACCACAATATACAGTAATGGATTCAGAACTCTAAGGGTTAGGGTCCTAACTGTAGCTAACAACACTGTTATAAATATATTTTTCATTATTTGTTTTAGTTTGAACCAAATCCTAGTAACTAGTTCTTACAGTTACAACACTGCCTCACCCTTTTTACCCTTTTTATTCTTTTTTTTCCATGAATCCTTTAACCTCCATATTTTATTAAGCAGGAGTTGGGCCTTATAATGAATTAGGACTCTCATGTACTGCAGTTGCTTGAGAGGAATATTTAATACACCTGTTTGATATCTCAGCATTTGCTCATGTGGTGTTTATTGACTGTGGGGAAAGAATGCAGGCAATGGAGTCGGCTGCTAAACCATAAAGGAACATTCTCATGTAACATTTCTGGGTTTCACAACCAATGTGTTGTGAACTATGGGAGTCCCAAAAGCACCAGTTCAAAATCATTTTTAAAGTTGTCCCCTACACGAGGGAAAACATTCAAAACTTCGACTGGCTACCCAAAGGGTTGGGAAAATCTTTTGTGGTACCCGGCTGGGGTTCATGCCTGGCCGGGATGCCCAGGAGAACAGGAGGAGGGCTTGTGCTTCCTCCAGAACACGAGAGGGCACCCGCCCTGATTGCTTTGGGGGCCACGGGTACAGAGCTTGGAAACTCAACCCTGTAGGGGCCTGTGGTCACTGCCAGGGGGTGCCCTGATGCCTTGGGAGCCCTGGACCTCAGCACTTCCGCCACACCCAGAAGTGCTGGGGGGAAGAGGAGTGAGGACACCCGGAGGACTTCCAGGTACACCGCCAGAGCTTCCGCCACACAGGGGTGTGGATACAGAAGCTCCTCAGGATGCACCTGGAATCCATCTGGGGTGTATAAAATGGGCCGCCTCCCTCCAGTCAATGGCAAGAGTCAGGTGGAAGAGGACGCAACCCGTGGAGAGGAGTGGAGGCGGACCAGAGACTGTGAGAAGGCATTGTGTTGTGGCCAAGGACTTGAGGGGTGATTGGTGCTGCGGCACTGGGTATTGTGCACTTCGATGGATGTAAATATTGTAAATAAACGTGTGTTGGGTGAAATCAACATGTCTACCTGTCTGTGTCCGGGCTGTTCCCCACACTTTATAAAATTAAACATCTTTATTACTTAACTCTTTTAGGGTGGATGTCGACTTTTGTCGACAGGAGGGGTTGAGGGCGAATGTCGACAAAAATCGACATCCAGGGATAGAGGGTGACAATCAGCTATTAATGGTGACAAATCTCACTGTCACGTCACAGGCATTCCCTCTGTGCTTAGAGGAATGCTAGACTCATTGACTCGGCAACTAATCCTTGCGTGTGCGTGAGTTGCGAAATGTAAACAATGGCAAGATGGCATCGACATGCGACAAGGGAGCGAAGCGAGTGCAGAAAAGAAAACACTCGGCAGACAATGTTTTGCGCATTATCATGGAGTCGGACTCTGATTTTTCAGAATCGGATTTTATTGGCAGTGATCAGGAGATCAAGCAAGAGAGTGAGCAGCCGGCATCAGCTGATCAGACACCAGCCGATGCTGCGCCAGCTGATCCGCTGCCAATTGAGCGCCTTCGCGCAGCCGATGCATCTACGCAAGGTTTGCGTGGGATAAATACACAGACATTGATCCGTTGAGAGCTGATCTGGCTACCGGAGTTTACAAGACGGCATGGCTTGCTGTTGGACACGACAGATCACCAGCTGCTGTACTTCAGGCTGCTCTCTCCTGATGCTGCTTTTCAGCTACTGTCAGACGAGACAAACAGGTAGGCAGAGATTTTTTTTGAATCGCGGGCTGTGTTTGCATCGCATTCTCGTTTTTCAAAGTGGAAACCCACAAGGAAAGACGAGATGAAGCGCGCTGTGGCATTACAAATAGAGATGGGACAGAACTGGTGATATAACTTCAGGGAGCATTGGTCCAAACGTGTTTTGTCCCCTGGTGGCTTAGGTACGTGCTGCTGCAAAGTTTTATTCAGTTCTGTAATAAACAGAAGCAAATCCCATGGGGTGAGCCAGGCTATAATGCCATTGCATAAAGTTCATAAAGTTTCAGAAGATGAAAAGAGGTGACAATACAGTTTTCATGTGGGCAGAAAACTTGGTGGCAGTGGCATGGCACGATGGCAAATGGGTGACTTGTCTCTCTACAGTACACACTAACAATATATGTGAGAAAGTGCAGCAACAGACAATTGAAAAATAGGCACCAAAGCAACACGTATTGTAAGGAGTGCAATGTGGCAATGACTGAAATTGGCTGCTTTGAGCGAGATCAGACTTTGCAGGACTTTGCTGTGTAAAATGTATGTGATATGTATGTGAAATCATAGAGTATGCAGGCTCATACAACATGCAAGATATGTTGTATGAGCCTGCGTAAATATTTTTTGTTGATTTGATATGTTAAACAATTGCTTTGTGTTCTTTTTTAAAAAATGTTAGTTTTTGGAAAAAATATTCAGCCCTGGGAGATAAGAAACAAAAAAAAAAATTAGCCCTAAAAGAGTTAAAGGCTATGCAATACACAAAGCTCAGCTAAGCACAAGGAATAGTGTAAAAAGGCAAGGTAGTCCACAGTGAACAATGTCCCAAAACATAATCCAAAGACGTTGTTGAAAAAACTGAGCACAGGGTTGAAAATTCCAAAATCACAAAGCAATAGCAAAAATCACAGTAAGACAAGTGACGCTTCACTCCCTAGCGCATTCACAATGAACTGCCAGGAAGTAAGGGCAGAGGTTGCCACTCCCACCACATGGCAAACCACCCAGATGGAGATTCAAGTGCAGCTGTGTAATGGGTGATACCTCAGCACCACACTGAACAGTGTCAGGTTTTTTTTTTTTTGCGGTGACTGGCGTGCCAATCCTGCCACCAACCCCCAAGTTTTCCCCACAAGTTGGAGGGCTTACATGCAGGGCTGGGTCAAGATTAACGTCATACCCAGGACAGAGCAATTGCGGATTAAGGGCCTTGCTCAGTGGCCCAACAGAGTAGACTTCTGGCATTTATGGGGTTTGAACCGGCAACTTTCCGATTGCTGGCACGGATCTCTAGCCTCAGAGCCACCACTCCACCCAACTAATGAACTAAGGAAGTCCCTTCCATGAATTGGGTGGTTGGCAGGTGCCCTTTGGGGAATACACCCACAAAGGCATTTGGAACATAACCTAGGCCATTCCACCTTACAAATAAGGACAAAGAAAAACGTACTTAATAAAAAAAGCAAACATTACTACAAATAAAAGACATAAAATTAAACAATACAAACAAGACACACAACTGTGAAAACCAACCAGGGGAGAAATGTGACAGAATGTTACTAGGGTTACCTTGACAACAAGCGTAAATAAATGGATCATGTGGGAAACGAGAAAGGAGGTTGTGGAAGACCCAACTAGAATGCCCAGAGAGTGGAAGGACCAGGAGTGGAACAGTACCTACTCCGGAACATGAGAAGACAGCCACCCTGGTGGGTATCGGGGCCGCAGGAACACAGCTTGGAAGCTCAAACCTGTGGGAGCATGTGGCCACTGCCAGGGGGCGCCTGGACATTTGCTAAGCCATGGACTGCAGCACTTCTGCCACACCAGGAAGTGCTGCAGGAAGGTCATCAATGAGCATCTGGAGAACATCTGGGTACAATATAAAAGGGGCCGCCAGAGTCGGATGGAGTTTGCAGGAGAGGAGTGGAGGTGGCAGAGAAGAGAAAGAAAGAAAGAAAGAAAGAAAGAAAGAAAGAAAGAAAGAAAGAAAGAAAGAAAGAAAGAAAGAAAGAAAGAAAGAAAGAAAGAAAGGATTGAGCATTTTGGGGTCAGTGCACTGTGTATACTGTATAAAGAGAAAAATAAATATGTGTGTTTTGGGACTTGTGTGTCCTGGTGTCTGTCTGTGATCCGGGCTGGAACTTCCACAAAGTAAATGACAACTATAAAGCCAGAGCCAAGAGAAGAGACATAATTGGACATAGCATCTACTGTACACACAAGACGTTCAAAACCCTCGAGGGTGGACGGTGGGTGGCGAGAAACGGAAACTGAGGAGCACTAGGATTTGGTCAGACTGTGTGCAGGCCCGGCCTTAGGCATAGGCGAAGTAGGCGACCGCCTAGGGCCCCGGCGTCTGGAGGGCCCCGGATCGACTCCTTGGTCTAATTTTCACGCATTTCACAGAGCTTCCAGGGGGGCTCCTGGACCCCCCTTTCGCCTAGGGCCCCATAATACCTAAGACCAGGCCTGCTGTGTGTGTCCCAGACGGGTGAGACCGATCTGATTTTCTTTTATACAGATGTTGGAATAGTGAAGGTATGTTAGACTCAGGATGTAGGAGTGAGTTGGTGGCTGTTCTCACTTTCCTGAATTTGCAGCAAAAAGGGCACCCAAATATTCTGCTTTGTACAGTTTGTTGAGAGTCAGTGTTTATGTGTGGTATATTTTGGATGATAAATTGGACTAGACTGTCAATACTGATGCTCTGTGCAAGAGAGGACAGAGCCGACTATACCTCCTTAGAAGGCTGGCGTCTTTCAACAACTGCAATAAGATGGTGCAGATGTTCTATCAGACGGTTGTGGCGAGCGTCCTCTCCTACACAGTGGTGTGCTGGGGAGGCAGCATAAAAAAGAGGGACGCCTCACGCCTGGACAAACTGGTGAGGAAGGCAGGCTCTATTGTAGGCACGGAGCTGGACAGTTTGACATCTGTGGTGGAGCGACGGGTGCTGAGCAGACTCCTGTCAATCATGGAGAATCCACTGCATCCACTGAACAGGATCATCTCCAGACAGAGGAGCAGCTTCAGTGACAGACTGTTGTCACCGTCCTGCTCCACTGACAGACTGAGGAGATCGGTCCTCCCCCACACTATGCGACTCTTCAATTCCACCCGGGGGGGGTAAACGTTAACATTATAAAAAGTTACTGTCTGTTTTACCTGCATTGTTATCACTCTTTAATTTAATATTGTTTTTTATCAATATGCTTCTGCTGGAGTATGTGAATTTCCTCTTGGGATTAATAATCTATCTATCTATCTATCTATCTATCTATCTATCTATCTATCTATCTACAGTGGTGTGAAAAACTATTTGCCCCCTTCCTGATTTCTTATTCTTTTGCATGTTTGTCATACAAAATGTTTCTGATCATCAAACACATTTAACCATTAGTCAAATATAACACAAGTAAACACAAAATGCAGTTTGTAAATGGTGGTTTTTATTATTTAGGGAGAAAAAAAAATCCAAACCTACATGGCCCTGTGTGAAAAAGTAATTGCCCCCTGAACCTAATAACTGGTTGGGCCACCCTTAGCAGCAATAACTGCAATCAAGCGTTTGTGATAACTTGCAATGAGTCTTTTACAGCGCTCTGGAGGAATTTTGGCCCACTCATCTTTGCAAAATTGTTGTAATTCAGCTTTATTTGAGGGTTTTCTAGCATGAACCGCCTTTTTAAGGTCATGCCATAGCATCTCAATTGGATTCAGGTCAGGACTTTGACTAGGCCACTCCAAAGTCTTCATTTTGTTTTTCTTCAGCCATTCAGAGGTGGATTTGCTGGTGTGTTTTGGGTCATTGTCCTGTTGCAGCACCCAAGATCGCTTCAGCTTGAGTTGACGAACAGATGGCCGGACATTCTCCTTCAGGATTTTTTGGTAGACAGTAGAATTCATGGTTCCATCTATCACAGCAAGCCTTCCAGGTCCTGAAGCAGCAAAACAACCCCAGACCATCACACTACCACCACCATATTTTACTGTTGGTATGATGTTCTTTTTCTGAAATGCTGTGTTCTTTTTACGCCAGATGTAATGGGACATTTGCCTTCCAAAAAGTTCAACTTTTGACTCATCAGTCCACAAGGTATTTTCCCAAAAGTCTTGGCAATCATTGAGATGTTTCTTAGCAAAATTGAGACGAGCCCTAATGTTCTTTTTGCTTAACAGTGGTTTGCGTCTTGGAAATCTGCCATGCAGGCCATTTTTGCCCAGTCTCTTTCTTATGGTGGAGTCGTGAACACTGACCTTAATTGAGGCAAGTGAGGCCTGCAGTTCTTTAGACGTTGTCCTGGGGTCTTTTGTGACCTCTCGGATGAGTCGTCTCTGCGCTCTTGGGGTAATTTTGGTCGGCCGGCCACTCCTGGGAAGGTTCACCACTGTTCCATGTTTTTGCCATTTGTGGATAATGGCTCTCACTGTGGTTCGCTGGAGTCCCAAAGCTTTAGAAATGGCTTTATAACCTTTACCAGACTGATAGATCTCAATTACTTCTGTTCTCATTTGTTCCTGAATTTCTTTGGATCTTGGCATGATGTCTAGCTTTTGAGGTGCTTTTGGTCTACTTCTCTGTGTCAGGCAGCTCCTATTTAAGTGATTTCTTGATTGAAACAGGTGTGGCAGTAATCAGGCCTGGGGGTGGCTACGGAAATTGAACTCAGGTGTGATACACCACAGTTAGGTTATTTTTTAACAAGGGGGCAATTACTTTTTCACACAGGGCCATGTAGGTTTGGATTTTTTTTCTCCCTAAATAATAAACACCATCATTTAAAAACTGCATTTTGTGTTTACTTGTGTTATATTTGACTAATGGTTAAATGTGTTTGATGATCAGAAACATTTTGTGTGACAAACATGCAAAAGAATAAGAAATCAGGAAGGGGGCAAATAGTTTTTCACACCACTGTATCTATCTATCTATCTATCTATCTATCTATCTATCTATCTATCTATCTATCTATCTATCTATCTATCTATCTATCTATCTATCTATCTATCTATCTTTTGTATTAAGCTGTAAACAGCCCAGGGGTCCTAGAAACTATTGAAATGATCAGAAAAAAAATTGAAATGTAGAGATGTCAGGTAATTGAAAGGAATTACTTTGAATATTTCTCTCTTAGGAGGATTTGTTCTGCTGACTTGCTCGCCTCGCTTGTGTATTAGCGGCTAAGCGAGTTTCTGTGTCCTCAGAGGCGGAGCCCTTATCCTGACTCCACCTCTCACTTCCAGGTCAGACAGACAGACACACACACTTCCATATGTAGACGTTTATATATAAGATTGTGTTACAGTATGTGTACTGTATTATCTGTATCATTATGATTTCTGTTGGGCATTGTATATATTATTATAGTACAAAATGAGACACAAAAATAACTGGACTGGTTTTGGGGCTTTCCTGGAAAACCGTCTGGAGGTCGGCCGGATGTGAATCATAGAACTATATCCCCTCCTACATGCCCTCTCAAACTGTCGACCGGCTAGGTGTATCCTGTATGTAGCCCAGTCAGTATTTGCACAACAATCGCTACACAAGTTGCCATGACAATATTGGGTGAAAAAAATCGAACAGCGAATCAACATTCAATTTCTCGCGAAATTGAACAAAATGGCCACAGTAACTTATGAAATGATGAAAAACAGTGTACGGTGATAACAGTTTGTCTCGCACACAAGTTTTTGAGTGGCACAAACGTTTCAAGGAAGGACAAAAAATTGTGGAAGGCGTTCAACGCCAAGATCGAGAGGTGGGTGGGTGCTTCACCAAGACAATACTCCCGCGCACAATGCTATTTCCGTAAATCTGTTTTTGACTGACAAAATCATTCCTGTCCTCGATCATCCTCCCTAGTCGCCGATATTGCTCCCTGTGATTTTTATTTGTTCCCGAAAATCTAAAGTGACCTGAAGAGAACACAATTTTTGTTCAATGGATGGATGAAGCCTGTTGAAGAGCCTCAAGCCAGAAGACTTCCAGCACTGTTTCAATCAATGGAAGATACGTCTGAAGCGGTGTAGAGATCAGGAAGTGGAGTATAGAGAAGGTGACAATGTCTAGAATGCTGTAAGTCATCAATACATATATTTTTTTTTACCAATCAGGTTATTTTTGTGTCTCACCTCGTATGTCACTGCAAATATGATTTACTTTTATTTGCCCTTGATTTTCAAATACACTCTAGAAATACATTTATGTCTGCACGTCAGATTATTTCTGAAGCTAAATAAAGGTGTGGGAGAGGCTTTGATTGGGGGTATAGGGTGGAGAATTTCATTCTGATAGCTTAATTATCGCTGTAATTTCACATAAGGGTGAGCGTTTCATATTTCCTGCCTCCTAATTACAAGGAAGTTATCATTGTAGTTGGGGCCTTTCAGAAGTATACTGGACTTGTAAGAATTTCACAAGGACACTCAGAATGAAAGGCAAGGAAACAACTGAAGAAGTCTTGTACTTCTTCATGCTGTGTGCACCATGGCTGACTCAAACACTTCTCCTCTGGATAAGAGCCAAGGCCAATATGGATCACCACTCATGTGGAAAGATAGGAGATAAGTGAACCTGTCAGCACAAACCTGTTTTCCTGGCATCATAGCCTTTTGAGATGGTACATCATTGTTAAATGCCTTACAGTAAATATTAGTATACTCATAACTTTGACTAAAAGTGCACGATCTTAAAATGTAAAAGATCATGATGATGTCTTGTGTGTCATCCATATTGATTGCATTCCTCAAAAGGCCCCACATAACTGGTCAACTTTATTTTAAAGTGATTTGCTTTGCCATCTGCAGGAGTCAATGATGGAAAAGCTGTGAGAAAAATCTATATATCATCGCCATCCAGCTCCATCGATACGCCCCTACTATTACTACAAAGACTGCTCTGAAAAGTTGTGGATTAGAAGAGATGCCTCACCTGTCCTGTACCCAGGTGTCTACCTCCTGTTTTGAAGGGCTACCTTGGTGAGACAAGCCATGTCAAAGATGAAGACGTCAAATCAGGTTGTCTGGACAAGCACTCTGTAAGTAAACAGTAAGTAATGCACATTTCAGTACAAAAATAGAATCATTACAATATTTCAAAAGGCAATATTTAACATTTAATATCCATTAAATCATAATTGACCCTCCACATACAGAGGAGCCAACTGAGGTGCTTCAATCATCAGATACAGATGCACCCTGGAGACCTCCGTGTGGAGGTTTTATGAACATGACTAGCTGGGAGGAGACCCCATTGAAGACCCAAGGCTTGCTGGGAGGATTATATATCCCAGATGGCCTGGGAACACCTTGGGATCCCACAGTATGAGTTGGCAGGTGGGGCTGAGGAAAGGGACGTATGGGCCTCACTGCTAAGACTGTTGCCCTCGCAACCAGGCCTCAGATAAGTGGAAAATGAATAAATGGAATAATTAATGCTTAATGCATGGTCCCATACTTAGTTCAGACAGCTACAGAGGACTCAGAAAGTATGCAGACCCCTTTCTTCTCATTTCTTCTCACTTGTGTTGTAGATTTATCTTCACGTGACTTGTCCCTCAAAGGCTGCATTTATAATGGAGACGAGTCAGAGTTCAGGAAGGTTGTGAATGACTTCATCTTGTGGTGCAGGGACATCAGTAGGACAAAAGAACTGGTGGTAGACTTCCTGCATGCCAAGGGGCCGCTGAGACCAGTCATCATTCAGGGAGAGTATGTGGAAGTGGTGAAGAGCTACATGGACCTGGCGGTTCACAAGAATAACAAATTGGACTTATTTGACCACATAGTGGCGCTGTACAAGAAGGGCCACAAGAAGGAGACTAGACTTCTTAAGGTGACTCGGGTCTTTTGATGTATGCAACAAGGTGCTGGAAAAGTTCTATAAGTCCATAGTAGCCTCTGTGGTGCTCTAGACTGTAGTCTCCTGGGGAAGCAACCTGAGCATCATGGAAAATCCCCTCCATCCTCACTAGGAGGCGCTGTCTTGGAGCACTTGTTGGCACAGGATTATTCCACCATGACTATCGAGCAATTCAATGCATTTACCCAACATACTTATAATTGATTAATTAATTACTTAATTAATTTTTAATTGTTTTATTGATTGATTGATTGACTGATTGATTGGCTGTATTATTTGTCCTCCACAGTCCAAAGACATGCAGGTTAGGTGGATTGGCGATTCTAAATTGGCCCTAGTGTGTGCTTGGTGTATGGGTGTGTTTGTGTGTGTCCTGTGGTGGGTTGGCATCCTGCCCAGGGTTGTTTCCTGCCTTGTGCCCTGTGTTGGCTGGGATTGGCTCCAGCGGACCCCCGTGACCCTGTGTTCGGATTCAGCGGGTTGGAAAATGGATGGATGGATGGATGGATGGATGGATTATTTGTCCTACGAATCTGTATTCTTGATTTTAATGTTTCTACTGTTGTATGCATTTGTATTTCGCTCACGGGATTAATAATGTTTATTAGATACATTTGCCATTGACACACTAAATAACCCATAATGACAAAGTGAAAACGTGTTTTTCAAAAGGACTGCAAAGTTTTCAAAAATCCAAAAAGGAAATCTCTCATTTGTAAAAGTATGCAAAGCTTTTGCTGTGTCACAAGTTAGGGAAAATACTCTGTAAATAAAATAAATTGTCATGTGTCACCATTATCCAGTGTCTAAAGATGGACATCCTCTATTACACCAGACCTGCTCAGTGCATTGTGACAGGACTGAAGAATAAAACAATGCAACAGTCTTAGGTAAATTAGATTCATTTCCATAACACACTCAAGTAGAATTTCGGTTTACACCAATCATCACACAGATAAATGGTATAATCTTAACACACCTTTCTCTTAGTATTATTTTAAGTTCACACAATATTTAAATGGAGTAAAAGGCTTTGCCACACTATTACATATAAACAGAAAATTCTTATTTATGAATTCTCATTTTTAACAAATAATAAAAAAATATATATATACAGGGATGGGCAAAAATAGGTTTACAGTTGTGAATATGCAAGGCCCGGCAATCTGAGCCCTTAACAAGATTGTACCTAAGTGCACTGTATCACTGGGACATTGTAATCCTCTTAACCTGCTTGTCTTTTTCCATACAAACAACTGTAAACCTACTTTTGCCCGTCCCTGTATATTATTATTTCATCACTCCCTTGGTACAAATGTCACAGAATGTCTTAGTTAAACATACATTTATAGCCAAAGCCCAAACTCAAACATCATAAAACATCTATGGGGAAACCTGAAGAAGGAGGTTTACAGATACTTCTCATCCAATGTAATGGAGTGTAAGAAGATTTGACAGGAAGTATGGGATAAATCGCCCACATCTAGGTGTGCGGAGCTTGTAGATATGTACACACAAAGACTCAAAACTGGAATTACTGGTTAAAGGGGCTTCTACAAAGTACTGAACTGAGGGTCTCAATACTTCTAGAGATGAGTGACTTCAGTTTTTGATTCATAATAAATATGCACACTTTTCTGAAAACATTTCCATTTTGAGATTTTTCCTCATGCATGTTAAAACACCAGAAAGGATTGCTCTATTGCTCTATAACTTCTTTTAAAACATACACATTTTATTTTATATGACTTGTCTATTTTCAACTTGTAATCTTTTTTTTTTTAAGCTTTATTGGATCTAGGCTGAGTGACTTGTTTTTCTCGTCATACACATTTCATTGTATGTTGACCCTGTGTTAACCTATATATGACAAATAAACCTAAACCTAAACCTAAACCTAAGTAATGGCAGAGGCTCAGCAGGTTTAATTTTTAAAGACTAGGGGGCTTTACCTCCTGCTCGCTTTGCTCACCAACCCCCCCGGCCTGCACATCTCTGCTGCTCGCGTGTGTGGATTTCACTTTCACCAAATAACAAATTTTTTAATTCTCACGGATACGCCGCTTCATTGGGAAGAAACACTACTTTTCCCTGATGGTAACAGACGATCTACAAGTCTCCGACTTAAAGTTTAAATCTGTACAATATATTCACGCTCTGTTCTGTTATTTCAACTGTGGAATGGTCTGCCTGCTACTATAAGAGATGCCCCTTCAGTCTCAGCTTTTAAATTCCGGCTGAAGACTCACTACTTCAGTTTAGCACACCCTGACTAGAGCTGCTGATTAACTGTACAGACTGCATCTCTGTTGTTAGTCATTAGCACTAAAACATAAGTAACATGATAGTTAGAATTGGATAATAACCCTCACCTATTCTGTTTCTCAAATGTGGCACTTGGTGCCACGGCCCACCTGCCAAGTTGTTTTGCCTGCCTAAAGTAAAGTCATCCCTGATGGAGGATCGCAGGAATCGTGGGAAAGAGGGGTCCTTTCATCGGATTGGCTGGCCCATCGCTGTTTCAGCCATGGAATGGCCAAATGGGGGAGGCAGCTTGATGGATGAGATCTCCAGGAGTCTAAAATTACTCAAATCTTATTATGTGATATCATCTAGTGTTAAATTCTGCTCCGTACTTCAAAAAAAATGTTATTTTTTATTTTTTATTGAGGATTTGTTCTGTTCTGTGTATTGTATTGCATTGTATTGTATTGTATTTGACCCCCTTCTTTTGACACCCACTGCACGCCCAACCTACCTGGAAAGGGGTCTCTCTTTGAACTGCCTTTCCCAAGGTTTCTTCCATTTTTCCCTACTAGGTTTTTTTTGGGAGTTTTTCCTCGTCTTCTTAGAGAGTCAAGGCTGGGGGGCTGTCAAGAGGCAGGGCTTGTTAAAGCCCATTGTGGCACTTCCTGTGTGATTTTGGGCTATACAAAAATTAACTGTATTGTATTGTATTGTATTATTTCACTGAGTAATAATTTCTGTTTGTTTGCGCTAATGCGATCTTCACTTTCATTTGTTTGAGACTTTTGAATTTTCGTACTTTCATTATCTCTAACCTGCTCTGCATGTGTATCACGCCAGCGTTTTTGAATTCTTTATGACATTCTACTTTTTCATCTACTCTTTGTCTTTTATTTTCGGCCCCGGGTGTGTTTAAATCTCTTGGCACAGAGTCTCATCTCGTGGAACGTGAAAGTTTCTCTCTGAGAAAGTCAAAATACGAGCAAAACTGATCAAAAACAAGAGCATTTGACAAATTGTAATCGATACATGGAGTTTTTATAGGCAACATGGTGGCAAGAAATGATTAAGACAGGAAATTATATCAAAGCACACAGATGGAAGTGATGTCATCAGGGTGGAACTGGATTGAGATCATCCATTATGGCCAGAAGTGACGTCATTATGGTGGAGCTGGAAGTGAAGTCATTGTTAGGAGCCGGAAGTGACGTCATCCATGGTATTCAGAGATGGAATTGTTGGGGGTCCATTTTGGGGATCCGGAAGTATTGTGGGTAAGTTATGGTTTTTCTTCTTTAAATCTTGTTGAAGGAAAGAGAGAGGCATTAGTACACACAATCAACCCTTGATCTTGTGTTTTATCACTCTCCTTAGGGCTTGCTGACTGCCTCCTAAGCACATGTGTGTGACAATAGATAGATAGATAGATAGATAGATAGATAGATAGATAGATAGATAGATAGATAGATAGATAGATAGATAGATAGATAGATAGATAGATAGATAGATAGATAGATAGATAGATAGATAGATATGAAAGGCACTATATAATAGATAGACTGATAGATTGATAGATAGATAGATATGAAAGGCACTATGTAATAGATAGATAGATAGATAGATAGATAGATAGATAGATAGATAGATAGATAGATAGATAGATAGATAGATAGATAGATAGATAGATAGATATGAAAAGCACTATATAATAGATAGATAGATAGATAGATAGATAGATAGATAGATAGATAGATAGATAGATAGATAGATAGATAGATAGATAGATAGATAGATAGATAGATAGATAGATAGATAGATATGAAAGGCACTATATAATAGATAGATAGATAGATAGATAGATAGATAGATAGATAGATAGATAGATAGATAGATAGATAGATAGATAGATAGATAGATAGATAGATAGATAGATAGATAGATAGATACTGTATGCGGTGGGTTGGCACCCTGCCCGGGATTGGTTCCTGCCTTGTGCCCTGTGTTGGCTGGGATTGGCTCCAGCAGACCCCCGTGACCCTGTGTTCGGATTCAGCGGGTTGGAAAATGGATGGATGGATAGATACTGTATGTGAAGGGCACTATCACTATATTATAATTAGATAGTGTGATGGAAACCGGGACATCAGCGAGCCCCCAATTCCTCTCACCACCTTACTGCCCTCATCCAGTCGAGTGTTGCCCTTCCTCCCCCCAGCTCCAATTTGCCTGACCAAAGGAGTACTTCCGTGCCTGGGCCCCTGCCCAATGGAAGCACTTCTGGGTTATACGGAAGTCCATTACAGCAAGGAGATTGTCTTCCTGCAGTGCCCACTTGCTCCCGCAGGGCTGCTTTGCCGGACTCTATTTCCCTGCTGGCTTTCCACTGGGTACCGATATCTGGTGATGCTGCCATCAAGTGTGCTTGGGGAATAACAAACCCCCAGCAATATCTTTTCTTTTCAATGGGCTGTCGTCCACACTTCTGCTGAATGATTCATTGTCTGAAAGTCCTCAGTGTTGTTGTGTCACAGAGAGAGATGAGCAGCATTGCTCATAATGGCACTCAGCTTTGACTTCATTCTCTACTTCACTACTACGTCCAGTGGGTCTAATGAGCATTGCATAATTGAGCCTGCCCTTTTAATTAGCTTGTTGATGTGGTGGGACCCTCTTAAAGTGATGTTGCCAGCCTAATGAATCACAGTGTAGAATATTTCACATGCCATCACAGAGTTGGAGAAGATGTGAAGGATATCACTTCCTACATTAAAGGAACACAGTCTCCTAAGGAAGAGAGCCTGCTCTGTCCATTCTTCAATAGTTTCTCTGTGCTGTGAGACCAGCCAAACCTGTCATTGAATTGGACACCCAAGTACTTGTAGCAGTGGACCACCTCTACATCCACTCCTTGAACAGTGACCAAAGATAGAGGCTCTTTGGTGTGGTGAAAGTCAATCACCAGTTCCTTGGTTTTGCTGATGTTAAGTTGCAGACAATTCTCAAAGTTCTCCCCCTGACTCCTCTCCTCTGTCTCACTCCCCTTATACAATACAGCACATACAGTAATTGCAGAATCATCTGAGAATTTCTTCAAGTGACCTGTCCTGCTGTTATTTTTATAGAGTGAAGAGTAAAACAGACAGGCCTGTTTCCTTGTGGTGCTCCAGTGTTGCTCACACAGTGCTTGAGTCTCACAGATGGTGGTCTGCTGGTCAGATAGTTCATCATCAGGACTCCAAGGGCTCATCACCTGCATGTCTCTGAGGAATGGCTCGATGGTACTGAAGGCGCTGGAGTTTTAAATGATATGGAATCTTTTTTTCATTGAGTTATGGATTGCAGGTTAAGATTCTTCCAGTTGAATAGTGTGCATAGTCTAACCCATCTTGTTTCAGGTATCACTCAAAGTAATGCTTTTAGGGGATTAGGACTAATTATACTTTCAACATTATCTACCAAAAAGCAAATATTTGCAGCAGGACAAAATGCTTCATTTGAATGGCAAACAAAAGCTCTGTGAGTGTTATGGTGTTGTTCTTGGGGATTATGTTGAAGTATAAAACTTGTTTGATTTTGTGGAGATCTTCATTTTAATAGAATGGGTTTTAAATGTTTTGAGCAGCCCTCACAGAAATGTTTAATGTATTTACTTTCTTTTATTCTGTCTTTACAGTGCAGTTTTGGGAAGATTAGCTGATTGAATGTCTATGGAGTCCTGGAGACCCCTTCAGTGGGGGTTTACTAACAATTTTTTTGTATTGCATATTGGTGACTGGTGGTCTGATTTTGTTTTCCCCACTTTAAATTTACACTGCAGTGTATCCATGTTATTAGGATTACACATCCAAACAGCAGACACCAGCATGTGAGTGAAAGAATTAAGAGCACTGATCCTCAACACAGGGCACTCCGCAGGGTAGCGTGCTGAGCCCCCTACTGTATTCCTTGTTCACTTACGACTTTGTGACCAGACCCGGCCCCTTAGTTATAGAAACTGTAATAAGAAATACATTAGAAAAGTATCTGTATGAAAATAGTATGCTAAATAATAGCATGGGTTAGGAGAGGAAGATCCTGCAAAACCAAATTAATATGTAGAGATATCTCAAAATGAATTTTAAGCAGTGGCGGGCCGTCAGGGCCTGCAAGGCCTTCTCTGCTGGCCTAAAAAAATATCTGAATCACAAACTGATGTTAATACTATTTTGTCCATGAATACTTATTAAATAATTCCAAATAGTCTGTCCGCATCCTTTCATAGCTTTTCCGATGGCTGTGCTGCTCCCAGACATGTATTTTCGTATTAAAGCATTTAACCAATCACATTTCAGCCATCATTTGTTGCCAGGCAGGGTCAAAGTCAAAGAAGTCTGCCTGGAGGCCTTCACAATCCGTTCTGCAGGCCCTCTAACACAAAATAAATGTCGATTAAACTGTTGATTCGACCAGTCAGATTTTGAGTTGGTTTCACTAGGGCCCTAGTACGGCAACGTCACCGTATTCAGACCCGTTGATTGGATAGGATGGTGTAATATAAAAATCTGAATGAGAGCATCATGGGGCAGCTGTACACATTGGTATGTTTGGCGGTGGCCATTCCCGTGTCCACTGCTTCTGTCGAGCAGACATTTTCAGCCCTAAAGCGAATTAAAATATATGCCAGAAATACGACAGGGCAGGTTCGACTTTCAGCATTAGCTTCGATGGCGATAGAAAGGGACTTGGTGATGGAACTGAAGCGCACGGATAATCTGTACGACAGAGTAATTGAACTGTTTTTAAGGTAAGAGAGGAGGATGGATTTTGTTTACTAATAATCCGAATTTTTGGTGAGTAAAATGTTGCGATTTTCCTAAATAATATTGCAAGTTTATGAGTTATTATTGATGTTTTTTATGTGTGCCACGAGCTGTAGCTCTAGTAGAAAGGAACTTGTTCACCCCTGGTTTGTCTATTCAATAAAGGCATTTTATTGAATAGACAATCTGATTTTAAGATATCTGGAAATGCATTTTTCATATCTCAAATTGAATTACAGATATCTAAAAATGCATATATTTTAAGGTATCTAAAAAGCATTGTATGATATCTCAAATAGATTTCACGATATCTTGAAATGATATGCCGTACATTTTGAGATATCGTGAAATGCACAGGAAGTTACCTTGAGATATCTGAAAATGAGTGGGAAGTTATTTTAGGATATCTTGAAATATAATGAAGATATCTTAAATAGCATTTAAGATAACTTAAAATTCAACGTTGTTTGAGATATCTAAAATACACTTTTAGATGTGTAGAATTCATTTCATGATATCTTAACATGGATCTCTGCTCCATTTCAGATATCTTACAATATATTTCTAGATATCTCAAGTTTTATTTCAAGATATCTAAAATACATTTTAAGACATCTTTAACAAGTGTGAATAAGGCGCTATATAAGCACCCGACCCGGCACAGATTCACACTGAGGCACGTGTAAATGGAACAGAAATCTTTTTATTTTCTCTTCAGCCGTGGGGCACGTCTTCCCCGTGTCCCACAGGCCCAACACAGTCCCAAGTAGTTTAAACACAACCTAAACACTCTTCCCCTATGGGGCACGTCTTCCCCGTGAATCCCACAGGTATAACACAGTCCTAAAGCACCTTACTATTGATTCAGCAATCCTTCTACTGGCACCACCACTCCTCCTCCTCCTCCTCCTCCTCCTCCTCCTCCTCCTCTTCTCAGGCAACCTTGTCCTCTTCCTCCCGATTCTGGCCCTGAGTGGTGGTTGCTGGCTCCTTTTATGGTCCTCCCGGGAGTGCTTCTGGTGCTTGCTCACCTGTTCCCAATCGCACTCCCGGGTGGATTAGATGATTAAACCAGCTGGGCTTAACGATCTCTGCCTCGCCCCCTGAAGGCCATCCCAGCTCCCCACAGGGTTGGGGAGAACTCCATCTCCCATGAAATCCTGCGGGAAACTGAGGCATCATCAACCAGGGAGGCTGCCACCAAGCGTCCCGGGGGAGGTACTGAGGAGTCCATGGCTGCTCCCCCGGACCATATACAGCAGGGGCGTCCCGGCCGGGCAGGGGACCCGGTGGTCCATTACACAAGATACTTAATTATTTGATGATATCTCAAAAACATTTTCAGATATCTGCAATAAAATTTAGGATATCTGAAATACATTTCCAGATATCTCAAAACAACTTCCTGTCCATTTTCAGACATCACAAATACATCTTCAGATATCTCAACATCACTTCCTGCTCATTTAAAGATACCTCAAATTACTTTTTAAGATATCTTATAATAAACAGGAAATCCCATTGAAAGAATAGGCATTTTTGCAGGAAATGATTTTGAGAAACAGTGATAGATAGATAGATAGATAGATAGATAGATAGATAGATAGATAGATAGATAGATAGATAGATAGATAGATAGATAGATAGATAGATAGATAGATAGATAGATAGATAGATAGATAGATAGATATTTTATTAATCCCAAGGGGAAATTCACATACTCCAGCAGCACCTTACTGATACAAAAAACAATATTAAATTAAAGATTGATAATAATGTAGGTAAAAACAAACAATAACTTTATATAATGTTAACGTTTACCCCCCCGGGTGGAATTGAAGAGTCACATAGTTTGGGGGAGGAACGATCTCCTCAATCTGTCCGTGGAGCAGGACGGTGACAGCAGTCTGTCGCTGAAGCTGCTCCTCTGTCTGGAGATGATCCTGTTCAGTGGATGCAGTGGATTCTCCATAATTGACAGGAGTCTGCTCAGCGCCCGTCGCTCTGCCACAGATGTCAAACTGTCCAGCTCTGTGCCTACAATAGAGCCTGCCTTCCTCACCAGTTTGTCCAGGCGTGAGGTGTCCTTCTTCTTTATGCTGCCTCCCCAGCACACCACTGTGTAGAAGAGGGCGCTCGCCACAACCGTCTGATAGAACATCTGCAGCATCTTATTGCAGATGTTGAAGGACGCCAGCCTTCTAGGGAAGTATAACCGGCTCTGTCCTTTCTTACACAGAGCATCAGGTTTGTGAGTGTAATTCGTTCTGGACACATGCTTGTAATCCAAAGCCCTCGTATAGCAAAGCGAATTTCTCTATAAGAAATAATGGAAACTCATATGATTCATTCTACAACCCAAAATTATTCATATAAAAATTATTAATACAAAATATAAAGTAAAAATACATAAAACAAATTAACCTGCACTTTACCTTTGAAAAGAATCACGGCTGGTGTGAGTTTGTTTCTAAACTCTTGTGGGATTCCACCCAACGGGACGACACGCGGAAGAGCGTCCCAAAGCAATCGCAGTCTCCCAGCGCTGTAGCAGTTCGCCGTAAAAGCGAATCCGAAAAGATCGCGGACATTCTATAAGCTCCTGCCGTCGATGGGTGATACAAGGAACAAGGAACGTTATAAATGTGCAGCGTACAGTACTACTTGGCCACGGCCCTGCCTGACTGTTGTGTCTGTGTATAGGAGAGCGGCAGATCCCGCTACAATAAATAACCACACTGTTGCTGTTTCAAGCTGAATAAAGCTGGTGTTGCTAAAGTTCTGAGACTCAGCTTCGTGTTTTGGGG
Source organism: Erpetoichthys calabaricus (assembly GCF_900747795.2). NCBI lineage: Eukaryota > Metazoa > Chordata > Cladistia > Polypteriformes > Polypteridae > Erpetoichthys > Erpetoichthys calabaricus. The sequence continues at coordinate 13,490,321 of NC_041395.2, forward strand.
TGCAAGACGGGGACTCACACATCACAACACACACACGTGGCCACAATGCTGTAGTAAACAGTATACGCTCGTACGGATATTGACTATATGAGTGAGGCACGGCGACTCAGACGGAGAATAGGAGACGATTACCCACAATCCCGCAGCGAGAGAGAGAGAAGAACCATCAGCTCAGTTATGATCACGTGACGCTCAGCAGACAAAGCGTATACATACTTACTCGTACTGCAAGACCACGCTTGTTTATCAAGTCATAATTTATTACAAATTTTAGCACTTCTTGCAAAACACTCGTAAACCAAGTTACTCGCAAACTGAGGTGCCGCTGTATATATTAAAATGTACCAAGCAGTTATATGGGAATAATGTATTTTTTTCTTTTTAACAATATTTTCATCTTGATTTTCATTCTACTTTTCTAGGTGTTCTAATTGTTTAATTAGTTACATAGATAGATAGATAGATAGATAGATAGATAGATAGATAGATAGATAGATAGATAGATAGATAGATAGATAGATAGATAGATAGATAGATAGATAGATAGATAGATAGATACTTTATTAATCCCAAGGGGAAATTCACATACTCCAGCAGCAGCATACTAATACAAAAAACAATATTAATTAAAGATTGATAACAATGCATGTATACATTGGACTTCCAATACAACTCGGAGTCCTGCCATGTGCAAAAGTTCGCTGACGACACTGCTATCGTGGGCTGCATCAGGAGTGGGCAGGAGGATGAGTATAGGAACCTAATCAATGACTTTGTTAAATGGTGCGACTCAAACCACCTACAACTGAAAACCAGCAAAACCAAGGAGCTGGTGGTAGATTTTAGGAGGACCAGACCCCTCATGGACCCCATGATCATCAGAGGTGACTGTGTGCAGATGGCGCAGACCTATAAATACCTGGGAGTGCAGCTGGATGATAAATTAGACTGGACTGCCAATACTGACGCTCTGTGCAAGAAAGGACAGAGCCGACTATACTTCCTTAGAAGACTGGCGTCCTTCAACATCTGCAATAAGATGCTGCAGATGTTCTATCAGACGGTTGTGGCAAGCGCCCTCTTCTACGCGGTGGTGTGCTGGGGAGGCAGCATAAAGAAGAAGGACGCCTCACGTCTGGACAAACTGGTGAGGAAGGCAGGCTCTATTGTTGGCATGGAGCTGGACAGTTTAACATCCGTGGCAGAGCGACGGGCACTTAGCAGGCTCCTATCAATTATGGAGAATCCACTGCATCCACTGAACAGGATCATCTCCAGACAGAGGAGCAGCTTCAGTGACAGACTGCTGTCACCGTCCTGCTCCACTGACAGACTGAGGAGATCGTTCCTCCACCAAACTATGCGACTCTTCAATTCCACCCGGGGGGGTAAACGTTAACATTTAACATTATACAAAGTTATTGTCTGTTTTTTACCTGCATTATTATTAATCTTTAATTTATATTGTTTTTTGTATCAGTATGCTGCTGCTGGACAATGTGAATTTCCCATTGGGATTAATAAAGTATCTATCTATCTATCTATCTATCTATCTATCTATCTATCTATCTATCTATCTATCTATCTATCTATCTATCTATCTATCTATCTATCTATCTATCTATCTACAGACAGATAATAACTTTGTATAATGGTAACGTTTACCTCCCCGGGTGGAATTGAAGAGTCGCATAGTGTGTGGGAGGAACGATCTTCTCAGTCTGCCAGTGGAGCAGGACGGTGACAGCAGTCTGTCGCTGAAGCTGCTCCTCTGTCTGGAGATGACACTGTTTAGTGGATTATTAATTAATTAAATGAATCCATTATTTACTAATTAGTGGGTCTGATGCTAAAGTACTTGCAGCCTGTAAGTATGTGGATGCTTGAGGGTGCTGTTGCCCTGTGAAACCCAACAGACCGATGCAGACACTGGTTTAAAAGCAGACAGAAGTATTTTAATTTTCTTCTTCAAAGTGCCCCAAAGCACCTCTACCACCATAAATCAATAATAACAATACACTACAAAAAAACAATCTTTCACTCCCAGCAGCTCCGTCACACTCCCTCCCAACACTGGCTCCGCTTGCTGGGTCTGCACCAGTCCTTTAAATAGTCCTTGACCCAGAAGTGCTCCTGTCCTTCAGTCCATGTGATTCAATAGCACTTCCGGGTGTGATGAAGAGTTATATTTTTCTTCAACCCAGAAGTACTTCTGTTCTTCCGTCCCCATTACTTCCGGGCTATAGGGAAAATAAAAATCCCTGCGTCTCCCTGCAGGGTCACCCGATGGCATAAACAGAACCCAGCAAGGCTGTGAAGTCGAACTCCATCTCCCATGATGCCCTGTGGCAATCCGGGGCACCTCCATGCTGCAGGGAGGACTCCATCTAGCAGCCTGGATGTGTTGGCCAGGATAAGCTGCCAGCCGCCTCTCACTGTCTGCTCTTCTCAGTTTTAATTGTCATTAATAAGATACAGTCAGTCAGTCTCCAACCCGCTATATCCTAACACAGGGGTCTGCTGGAGCCAATCCCAGCCAACACAGGGCGCAAGGTAGGAACAAACCCCGGGCAGGGTGCCAGCCCACTGCAGGGCACACACACCAAGGACAATTTAGGATCTCCAATTCACCTAAACTGCATGTCTTTAGACTGTGGGAGGAAACCCATGCAGACACGGGGAGAACATGCAAACTCCACTCAGAGAGGACCCGGGAAGCGAACCCAGGTCTCCTTACTGTGAGGCAGTGGTACTACCACTGCGCCACTGCGCCACCTAATAACATACAACGAAGGGCAAAAACTGCACAGAGAAAGGGAAAAATAGAATGAAATCAACAAAAGAGAGTTAAGCATTTCATGTCAAAGTCAAAGCAAACTTTATTGTCATCTCAACCATATACAAGGATACAGACAGACGAAATTGCGAAGCTCAGGGTCCACAGGGTAACAACATGAAATGCAAATAATAAATTAAGAATAAATTAAAAATAGAATTAAAATTAAAATTAAAAATTAAAACACAAACAAGACAAGAGAAAGAAGTAGCAGCAATATTGGCATGTGGTAAGCAATATGAACATTGATGCAATGTATGCTATTTGCAATCAAGATACATAAATATAGTCAATAGATATGTTAATATAATCCATCCATCTATTATCCAACCTGCTATATCCTAACTACACGGTCAGGGGGGTCTGCTGGAGCCAATCCCAGCCAACACAGAGCGCAAGGCAGGAAACAAACCCCATGCAGGGCGCACACACACACAGCACAATTTAGGATCACCAATGCACCCAACCTGCATGTCTTCGTACTGTGGGAGGAAACCCACGCAGACACAGGGAGAACATGCAAACTCCACACGGGGAGGACCCGGGAAGCGAACCCAGGTCTCCTTACTGCGAGGTAGCAGCGCTACCAATGAGCCACCATGTTAATATGATTAATTAATAGATATAGATAATACAGAAATTATCAGTGTATGATAATAGTTGTTTAAGACGTGTAATCAATGACAGGTCAGAATGTTTCACAGCAGAAGGATTTCAAGAGTGTCAAAATACTTAAAGATCAGTATGAGATTTTCAGTTCTTTTAAATTGATAGCAAAAGCAGAAATATTTCTAAATGTCTTATAAATGTAAAAATCATGCTGCTGTTCATTTCTGAATGTAGAATAAAAGAAAAATAATAGCAGCTAATTAAATGAGATTGGCATTAACAGTTGTTGTCACTGATTACGAATTGGGTTGGAACAAAAACCTGCAGCCACAGTGTGCCCCCAGGACCCAGGTTGGGAAACACTGAACTAGAGAAAGCAATGGAGAGAGTTGTCTAAGGAGATTAGAAAGGAAATGACAGACAAGAGTGTCAAAGACCCTTTCTTTCTCTTTCTTCTTCTTCTTCTTCTTCTTCTTCTTCTTCTTCTTCTTCTTCTTCTTCTTCTTCTTCTTCTTCTTCTCTGTCACCCTCACTCCTCCTCTCACAAGCTCTGTCTTCTTCCTCCCGACTCCGGCTCCTTTTCAAAGGGCACCTAACCAGCTTCTTCTGGGTGTGGCGGAAGCGTGACCAAATAAGGCCCTGGAAAGGTCCATGCGCCCCGAACCCCACCGGTTCCAGCAGGGTTGAGCTCCCATGGCCCCACTGGAAACCAAGGGAGGCTGCCTTCTATCGGCCTGGGGGAGAAACTGTCCTGATAATTCTCTCTCCCCCTGGTCCTTCCACACCTTGGGCGTCCTGGTCAGTTAAGGAATCTGGCCACCTGCGCCACAACATACAGATACTGATTTGTGAACAGAGTGGAATACTAAGCAGTTCAAAGTTGATAAACATAAATTGAGCTGAGCAATATCAGAACATTAATTGATTGATGAACTACGGCCAGTTGGCAAAGAGGGATAGGAAAACAAAAACTCCAGTCAGCATCATCTCTGGAGATAATAATTCTCTGGGTGGGTTCACAGTCAGTGGAGACCTCGGCATACTGGCAGCTAAACCTCTCCTGGTCATTCTGTGTTGGGACATCTACAACTGAAGTTTTCTTTGTGTAGATTCCAAGGCTCCAAGTATCTGAGGTGACGTCTGCATGGGCAGGAGAACAGCTTGTACGTAGAGAAGTGGCACCAAGCAGGATACTGATGAGAGAAACAGAACAGAGGAGGGTTCGTCATGGTTTATTTATCTCTCTATATATATATAAAATCCAATGTCTGTCTGTCCACTTTTCAGAGAACTACTTAACGGATTTAGTTTTTTTTTCTATAATTTACTTGAACGTCCCGGTTGATTTTGCAACTTTTCTCATTGCGCTATCGTAGTTCGCTTGCGGTACAGATTTATTCTCACAAAAACAACAGACAGGTTGCAGGCTGAGGAGAGAGGGGGAGGCGGTACCTCAGGAGTAGGGAGCTGGGCAGGGCCCTCCTCACTCATGCGCCAGCCTCCGTTCGAGTCGCTCTACCTCTCGCCACGTGTTGGAGCGCACCCTGCCTCTGCTTAGCTAGTGATACCTGTTTGTTCAGTAGACATTATCATCTAGAGATTGTTAAAGTGTAACATTTCACATTTTTGAGTGAGAGATCAGAACTATCACGGCCACTTGCTCTTCTCCTCACACTGGGGATGCTCTCCCATCAGAGCCGAACACGATCAGATATATTGGCGACGTTTCGTGTTGGAGCGTACCTACCTTACACTTGGCCAGAGATACCTTGCCAACGTTTTACATTTTTGGCAAAGAGATTACAGCTACATTCTCGCTCCTGATAGCAAAACCAAAAATATGTAAATCAAGAGGCCCTCGGATACGAAAGCTATCAATATGAATTCTTCTCAATGCAAATTATTACATTTTTTATTTTTTTTTTTAATCTACTCACTTCTTCTTTCGGCTGCTCCCGTTAGAGGTTCCAACGGCAGATCATCTTCTTCCATTTCTTTCTGTCCTCGTCATCTTGCTCTGTTACACCCATCACCTGCATGTCCTCTCTCACCACATCCATAAACCTTCTCTTAGGCCTTCTTCTTTTTCTCTAGCCTGGCAGCTCTATCCGTAGCATCCTTCTCCCAATATACCCAGCATCTCTCCTCTGCACATGTCCAAACCAATGCAATCTCGCCTCTCTGACTTTATCTCCCAACCTGAGCTGACCCTCTAATGTCCTCATTTCTAATCCTGTCCATCCTCATCACACCCAATGCAAATCTTAGCATCTTTAACTCTGCCACCTCCAGCTCTGTCTCCTGCTTTCTGGTCAGTGCCACCATCTCCAGCCCATATAACACAGCTGGTCTCACGACCATCCTGTAGACCTTCCCTTTCACTCTTGTTGATACCCGTCTGTCACAAATCACTCCTGACACTCTTCTCCACCCATTCCACCCTGCCTGCACTCTCTTCTTCACTTCTCTTCCACACTCTCCATTACTCTGTACTGTTGATCCCAAGTATTTAAACTCATCCACCTTCACCAACTCTACTCCCTGCCTCCTCACCATTCCACTGACCTCCCTCTCAGTCACACACATGTATTCTGTCTTGGTGGTCCTACTGACCTTCATTCCTCTCCTCTCTAGAGCATATCTCCACCTCTCCAGGGTCTCCTCAACCTGCTCCCTACTATCTCTACAGATCACAATGTCATCAGCAAACATCATAGTCCACGGGGACTCCTGTCTAATCTCGTCTGTCAACCTGTTCATCACCATTGCAAATAAGAAAGGGCTCAGAGCCGATCCCTGATGTAATCCCACCTCCACTTTGAATGCATCCATCACTCCTACCACAGACCTCACCACGGTCACACTTCCCTCGTACATATCCTGTACAACTCTTACGTACTTCTCTGCCACTCCTGACTTCCTCATACAATACCACAGTTCCTCTCGAGGCACCCTGTCATGTGCTTTCTCCAGGTCCACAAAGATGTAATGCAACTCCTTCTATCTATCTATCTATCTATCTATCTATCTATCTATCTATCTATCTATCTATCTATCTATCTATCTATCTATCTATCTATCTATCTATCTATCTATCTATCTATCTATCTATCTATCTATCTATCTAAAATCCTAAGCCTAAAAGTGCAACGATTTTGTGCAACGACTTTATGTCACGTTTTTATGTCATGTTTTTTGTCACACTTTAAATCGGGCTTATGTTACAAAACCTACATATATGTGTATGTATCATTCTTTTCAGAATTTATTAAACTTTAATGTGATGTTGTTAGATTTTCAGATTCTTATCCCATTTTTAAAATATAAATTGAAAAATATCAAGAACTCACGTCCTGCAAGACGAGACTTTGTTCCAAGAGATTTAATCACACCCGGGGCCGGAAATAAAAGACAAAGAGTAGGACAGCTGCCGTACAGGCTTTTAAATGTTCAAAGTGCCGCGCGAGATGCAGATCACATGGCATGGCAGCAGCAGAAAGACAGCAGCTGATCGAGCAAAGAGGAGGTAAGAAAATCTGTATTTGTTTCCCATTGTATCACCATTTAAGAGGGGATTTTGGAGGAGCAACTGCATCTCCTTGGGGTGCGTTCAGCCCCCCTCTTCACAACCGAGATGTGAAGTGGCATAGGACCTTGGGGGGTACAAGGGACAGCTAGTTGCTTATATTTCTTTTCAAATGACTACCAAACAAGGTTGCATTTTGAAAAGCTAATCAGCAGCTCTAGTCAGGGTACACTAAACTAAAGTTCTGAGGCTTCGGCCTTCGTTTTTCGCCCCAATTTGGAAAAAAGTGTCCTGAAACGCTTTATTGTATCTGCTTGATATTACAAAATAAATGATTTGTTTTCTTGTAGCAATGCATATTAAATTCAGCTCTTTGATGTTTCCCTAGAGTAGTCAGTGGGTCAGCACCTATTTATATGGAGACACTTGTGATGTCCTCTGCTTCTTCTCGACCATTCAGGTCTGCTTTTGAGCAACGTCTAGTGATGACACCTCTATGTGGTATCAATTCCCAGTCCAGACTCTTTTCATATGTAGGTCTTGGCTGGTGGTATGAGTTGCCTACCTCCATTCTGACTCCCTCAATGCGTTTAAGAGGCGTCTGAAGACCCTTTTGTTCGGTGAAGTTCAGTCAAACTGATATTAGCTGGTAGGTTTTGTAACTTGCTTGTATTTTTTCTGAGCTCTTCACTCGTGGTAATCAGATTTATAACTTTGTCCTGTAACATTTGTTCCCAAACATTTCCCGAGACTCATTTCTAAATCGTTTTAGATAAAAGCAAATACATGTCATAACCACAAGGGGGTGCCAGATATCTCAAAACCACAGTCCCAGCAATACAGGGCACAATATATGAATGAAATAAAGGATTTTAATTCTACTCCAGGCTGTTCTTCACAATCCTATCTCCAGTAATATGCCACAAGTATACAATAAATCAAACAATAACTCAGCAACTCTTCCTCTTTCCAATGACACATTGATGTAAGGCAGTGGACTCCCTTTTAAGTCGGACCTGGGAATGCTATGCTGTGTCTGCCAGGAAGTACTTCTGTGCCGTAGAAAAAAATAGGGTGGTCCTCCCTGGACAGCACCCTCCATCGACACCCTGGGATCCCAATAGGGCTACACTTGCAGACTCCAAGTCCCAAGCACCCTCTGTGGTTGGACCGACTGGACTGCCATATGAGGATCACTGCCACCTGCTGTATGGGGGATGGAACTGTTCCCAAGTTTTCATCCATTATTTTATATCGGCTGGGCACAAAGTTATCTTTTCATCCAGCTGGCCAATCCATCCGTTGCTCCTCTCGGGTGTGGTGTCTGGGTAATAAATCCCAGCTGGGATGTCCGTTCTCCTCTTACAATGTAAATATAAACAAACAGAGAAATGTTTCCGAGCAGCTCATGACACATTTTTCAGGAAACAAAACCGAGCCTTTCCTTCCTAAAAAATGACAGCCTTTCCTTTCTATTTAGCAGCTCAATGCGTTTGTACGTCTTCCTAGTTGCATTCTGTGGTATAATTCTACCCCGTTTGAATGATTAATAATGTGATTTAGTAAAGAAATAACATTTCTCTTTAATATCAAACAGTAAGAACAAATGGAGAAGAATAGGACATCCTACAAAATGTATCCTGATATTCAGCACATTTAATGTATCCAACATATGTCCACCTTAATAAACAGACAAGTGTATGTGAGTCCATCTTGTTGTTATGTTTCTGTCATTACAACAGATGGCACGTCACAAACATTTGTTGCAGTAAATTGCATTGTATTTCCCATTCCCACAGATGGCACATCACACATATTTCTAGGAATAAAATGTTTTCATTTGTCATTCCAACAGATGCCTCATCACATACATTAACACTGCTTTTATGAACCCCATACCAAATGTCATTTAACAGATCAATTGCATTCGTCATTTTAACAGATGATGCATCACATCCATTTTTAGTAATAAAATGCATTGCATTTGTCATTGCAACAGATGCCAAACCACACATATTTGTAGCAATAAAATGTATTGCATTTGTCATTTCAACAGATGGTGCATCACATCCATTTGTAGTAATAAAGTGCATTGCATTTGTCATTCATCACAAACATTTATAGCAATAAAATACATCGCATTTGTCATGCCAACAGCTGGCTCATTACACACATAATAACAATAATTAATTCTTTACATTTATATAGCACTTTTCTCACTACTCAAGGCGCTCTCCACACAGGGAGGACCCGGGAAGCAAACCCACAATCTCCTTACTGCAAAGCAGCATCACTACCGCTGCGCCACCTGTGAGGATAAATTACCATTGCTTTTATGAATTGACAGAGCAATTGCATTTGACATTTTAACAGATGGTGCATCACACATTTTTGTAGTAATAAAGTGCATTGCATTTGTCATTCCAACAGATGGTGTGTCACATCCATTTGTAGTAATAAAATACATTGCATTTGTCATGCCAACAGATGGCTCATTACATACATTACCATTGATTTTACGAATTGACAGAGGAATTGCATTTTTCATTATAACAGATGCCTAACCACACATATTTGTAGTAATAAAATGTATTGCATTTGTCATTCCAACAGATGGTGCATCACATCCATTTGTAATGGTAGAATGCATTGCATTTGTCATTCCTATAAATGATGCATCAGAAACATTAACACTGCTTTTATGAATCCCATACCAAATGGCATATAACAGAGACAGATGAATTGCATTTGTCATTCCAGCAGATGGTGCATCACGTCCATTTGTAGTGGTAAAATGCATTGCATTTGTCATTCATCACAAACATTTATAGTAATAAAATACATTGCATTTGTCATGCCAACAGCTGGCTCATTACACACATAATAACAATAATTAATTCTTTACATTTATATAGCACTTTTCTCACTACTCAAGGCGCTCTCCACACAGGGAGGACCCGGGACGCAAACCCACAATCTCCTTACTGCAAAACAGCATCACTACCACTGCGCCACCTGTGAGGATAAATTACCATTGCTTTTATGAATTGACAGAGCAATTGCATTTGACATTTTAACAGATGGTGCATCACACATATTTGTAGTAATAAAGTGCATTGCATTTGTCATTCCAACAGATGGTGTGTCACATCCATTTGTAGTAATAAAATGCATTGCATTTGTCATTCCTATAAATGAGGCATCAGAAGCATTAACATTGCTTTTCTGAATCCCATAACAAATGGCATATAACGTAGACAGATGAATTGCATTTGTCATTTTAAAAGATGGTAAATCACAAACATTTGTATTAATAAAATACATTGCATTTGAAATGCCAACAGATGGCTCATTACATACATTGCCATTGCTTTTACAAATCGACTGAGAAATTGCATTTGTCTTTTTAACAGATGGCGCATCACATCCATTTTTAGTAATAAACTGTATTGCATTTCTCATTGCAACAGATGCCACATCACAAATATTTGTAGTAATAAAGTGCATTGCATTTGTCATGCCAACAGATGGCTCATTACATACATTACCATTGATTTTACGAATCAACAGAGGAATTGCATTTGTCATTATAACAGATGCCTAACCACACATATTTGTAGTAATAAAATGCATTGCATTTGTCATTCCAACAGATGGTGCATCACATCCATTTGTAATGGTAGAATGCATTGCATTTGTCATTCCTATAAATGATGCATCAGAAACATTAACACTGCTTTTATGAATCCCATACCAAATGGCATATAACAGAGACAGATGAATTGCATTTGTCATTTTAAAAGATGGTAAATCACAAACATTTGTAGTAATAAAATACATTGCATTTGTCATTCCAACAGATGGCTCATTACATACATTACCATTGCTTTTATGAATCGACAGAGGAATTGCATTTGTCATTTTAACAGATGGTGCATCACAAACATTTTAAGTAATATACATTTCATTTGTCATTGCAACCGATGCCAAACCACACATATGTGTAGTAATAAAATGCATTGCATTTGTCATTCCAACAGATGGCTCATTATATACATTACTATTGCTTTTATGAATCAACAGAGGAATTGCATTTGTCATTTTAACAGATGGCGCATCACATCCATTGGTAGTAGTAAAATGCATTGCATTTGTCATTCCTATAAATGGTGCATCAGAAACATTAATACTGCTTTTATAAATCCCACACTAAATGGCATATAACAGAGACAGATTAATTGCATTTGTCATTTTAAAATATGGCAGATCACAAACATTTGTAGTAATAAAATACATTGCATTTGTCATTCCAACAGATGGCTCATTACATACATTACCATTGCTTTTACGAATCGACAGATGAATTGCATTCGTCATTTTAACAGATGGCAAATCACAAACATTTGTAGTTATAAAATGCATTGCATTTGACTTGCCAGCAGGTGGTGCATCACAAACATTTGTAGCAGGGGTGGGCAATGTCGGTCCTGGAGGGCCACAGTGGCTGCAGGTTTTCCTTCTAAACTGGTTGTGTAAATAAAGAAGTTAATTAGCAGCAAAAAAAGGTCCCTAATTAAGAGAAGTGTTAGAATAGATAGATAGATAGATAGATAGATAGATAGATAGATAGATAGATAGATAGATAGATAGATAGATAGATAGATAGATAGATAGATAGATAGATAGATAGATATGAAGGGCACTATATGATAGATAGATAGATAGATAGATAGATAGATAGATAGATAGATAGATAGATAGATAGATAGATAGATAGATAGATAGATAGATAGATAGATAGATAGATACTTTATTAATCCCAAGGGGAAATTCACATAATGAAAACCTGCAGCTAATGGGGCCCCTCCAGGACCAGAGTTGGGGACCCCTGCCCTAATCTGTGTTTGATGGAGTTGTGTCTGGTGTTCAGGGCTCAGAGGCGCCCCCTTGTGGTCACACAGGACACATGCACTCTGTATGAAACAAAATTGTACTCCTCAAGTCTTGTGTTAAATTAAGTTCAGAAATCAAAGTGTATTAAAAAAATGGATTTTGTTTGACACTTTATCCAGTTGGCCTTTCACTAAGCCCTCCTATAGGACTTATTAGACTTGACTATTTAGTTTAAACTTCAAGAGAATATTATTCAAACAACTGAGTAATTCCTTAAGGTTTTTCTATGAGTCTTTTCTTTCTTTCTTTACATTTCTCAACATGAAGATGTATTCTTCATTTCAGCTGGCTGTATTACAGATATATTAATGTCTGCATTAGAAGAACACGCTTGCTTTCACGATCCTGTCTTGTACTTCCTCCTAATCTCATCTAACCACCATCCATTTAAACATTCAGGGGCCTGCTTTTGACAATGGAGAACTGCTGGGTTTGTCCCATCGTGCTGGGTGCAAGGCAGGAAGGCAGGTGCTGATGGGACACCAAGTGTTGCAGTCCTCATGTCAAACATAATGTGCTGATATTTTAAAGGCTCCTTTGTTCTTTCATTGGTAAGTCCTAAGTTCAGGATGATGTGGAATCAGTTAAGAAGAGTAAAACTAACACGGTGAATGGCTATGGTGCCGTACTCAGTGACTGGAGTACTTGGAGACAACATTTTCACTTCAAGTACGGCACAATTTTCTGTTATACTTGGCATCAATTTAATTATTCAGCAGCAGCGTCCAAATACTCTTAGGCTCCCTGCAAGAAGGCAAAGCCCACCTCAGGGACAAGGAAGGACAGTGTGCTGACAAAACTATAAAAGTACACGGCCTACCCAAAAGAAGCCCCTCATTTGAATTTACACATTTAAGAGCCAATGATTGGATCGCCATTGCAGTGATTATTATGTTTCAGTGGGCAATAATTTCCTTAACGAGAACTGATGCCCTGTGTAGCTTCTCATTGCTTGAACAATCATGTCTGGTGACGCCTCTCGTGAAAAGACGTGGGCTACATAAGGCAAAGAAAAGCATGAAAGAGACTACTGACACTGATGGAACGGGGTTAACAACAGCAACATTTACTTGTATGGCACACTTTCATACAAGAAAAGTCGTTTTACAAGATGTCAGCATGCAAAGAATAGCAAATTCAAATTAGATAACAATAATACAGTAATAATGCACCAATAGTATAGAGAAAATAAATAATGCTCACTAACAGTGCCCTACATAATGTTTGAGACAAAGATCCATTGTCCCTTGATTTACCCCTCAGCTCTGCAGTTTAAAATTACAAATCAAACAATTCAGACATCGTGATTAAAGAACACATTACAGACTCTCATTTAAGTGCAAACACTTGGGTTACAACAAGTATATTAAAAGTAAAAAAACTGAGAAAGCACATGTACATAAGTATTCACAGCCTTTGCCATGAAGCTCAAAATTGAGCTCAGGTGCATCCTGTCTCCCCTGATCATCCTTGAGATGTTTCTGCAGCTTCATTGGAGTCCACCTTGTGGTAAATTCAGTTGACTGGACATGATTTGGAAAGGCACACACCTGTCTATATAAGGTCCCACAGTTGACAGTTCATGTCAGAGCACAAACCAAGCATGAAGTCAAAGGAATTGTCTGTAGACCTCCGAGACAGGATTGTCTCAAGGCACAAATCTGGGGAAGGTTACAGAAAAATTTCTGCTGCTTTGAAGGTCCCAATGAGCACAGTGGCCTCCATCATCCGTAAGTAGAAGAAGTTCGAAACCACCAGGACTCTTCCTAGAGCTGGCCGGCCATCTAAACTGAGTCATCGGGGGAGAAGGGCCTTAGTCAGGGAGGTGACCAAGAACCCGATGGTCACTCTGTCAGAGCTCTAGAGGTCCTCTGTGGAGAGAGGAGAACCTTCCAGAAGGACAACCATCTCTGCAGAAATCCACCAATCAGGCCTGTATGATAGAGTGGCCAGACGGAAGCCACTCCTTAGTAAAAGGCACATGGCAGCCCGCCTGGAGTTTACCAAAAGGCACCTGAAGGACTCTCAGACCATGAGAAAGAAAATTCTCTGGTCTGATGAGACAAAGATTGAACTCTTTGGTGTGAATGCCAGGCATCACGTTTGGAGGAAACCTGGCACCGCTCATCACCAGGCCAATACCATCCCTACAGTGAAGCATGGTGGTGGCAGCATCATGCTGTGGGGATGTTTTTCAGCGGCAGAGGACTGGGAGACTAGTCAGGATAAAGAGAAAGATGACTGCAGCAATGTACAGAGACATCCTGGATGAAAACCTGCTCCATAGCGCTCTTGACCTCAGACTGGGGCGACGGTTCATCTTTCAGCAGGACAACGACCCTAAGCACACAGCCAAGATATCAAAGGAGTGGCTTCAGGACAACTCTGTGAATGTCCTTGAGTGGCCCAGACTTGAATCCGATTGAACATCTCTGGAGAGATCTTAAAATGGCTGTGCACCGACGCTTCCCATCCAAACTGATGGAGCTTGAGAGGTGCTGCAAAGAGGAATGGGCCAAACTGGCCAAGGATAGGTGTGCCAAGCTTGTGGCATCATATTCGAAAAGACTTGAGGCTGGAATTGCTGCCAAAGGTGCATCGACAAAGTATTGAGCAAAGGCTGTGAATACTTATGGACATGGGATTTCTCAGTTTTTTTATTTTTAATAAATTTGCAAAAACCTCAAGTAAACCTTTTTCACGTTGTCATTATGGGGTGTTGTGTGTAGAATTCTGAGGAAAAAAATGAATTTAATCCATTTTGGAATAAGGCTGTAACATAACAAAATGTGGAAAAAGTGATGATGCGCTGTGAATACTTTTTGGATGCACTGTAGATAGATAGATAGATAGATAGATAGATAGATAGATAGATAGATAGATAGATAGATAGATAGATAGATAGATAGATAGATAGATAGATAGATAGATAGATAGATAGATAGATAGATAGATAGATAGATAGATAGAAAGGCACTATATAACTGATAGATAGATAGATCCCCCTTTCTGTTTCTTGACCCACTTCTTCTCAGTGTTTCATTGGCTGAAAGTCCTCAGTGTTGGTGCGTCAGAAAGCCATCAATGACCATCACAGATTTGTAGAAGATGTGAAGGATGTCACTTACCACATTAAATGACTGTAGTCTCCTGATGAAGAAGAGCCTGCTCTGCCCTTTCTTCTCAGTTTGACCAATCCGAACTGTCATTGATGTGGACCCCCAAGTACTTGTAGGAGTGGGCCACCTTTACATCCACTCCCTAAACAGTGACCAGACATAGAGGCTCTTTGGTGTGCGAAAGTCAATAAGCAGTTCTTTGGTTTGGTTGATGTTAAGTTGCAGACAATTCTTTTTGCAGCCAAAAACAAAGTTCTCCCCCCTGACTCCTCTCCTTTGTCTTATCCCCCTTTATCAATACCCCCTACGATTGCAGAATCATCTGAGAATTTCTGCAAGTGACGTGACCTGCTCTTATATTTTATAGTCTGAAGTGTATGGAGTGAAGAGTGAAGCAGACAGGCCTGGTTCTTGTGGTGTTCCAGTGCTTCTCACACAGTCCTTGAGTCTCACAAACATCAGGAGACCACAGGCTCATCCATCTGCATGTCTCTGAGTTGACCCCTTAACAAGAATGGCTGGATGGTAATGAAGGCACTGAAGAAATCATAAAACATCAAACTTTGTCAAGCAGACAGATCCTTGCATCCTCCGCTCCAGCCTTTGTCCAATAAGCAAACTGCATTCAGTCTAACACATGAGGACTCCTATAGTCCAGGACCAGCCTCTCAAAGGTCTTCATAATGTGAGATGCCACTGGTCTATTGTCATAAGGTAAAGTGTCTTGATATAAACTGTGTGATAGTATGTTTTAGAAGTCTAAAATTACAGTATTAACAATGTAGGCTAACACAAAAAAAAAGAAAAAGAAAGGCAATACACGGACAACATGCTCACAATATTAAAAGGTAATGTTTTTAGATAACAGTCAAATACAAAAATGAAGTTCGTACTGTGTAGCAAGGTCTACTTGTAAAACAAAAGAAACATTACTGTCTACTTTCCCACGACTTCTCTCACACAATTGATGAATGATTATTAAAGAGTTAGTTGCCAGAAACGTGAGATAAAAAGAATCTTGTGGGTAAGACTGGCAGCCAAGACAAAGATGTGTGGCGTCTCCCAGACAAAGTGCATAGTTCTTCAATTCTTTAGCGAACTGTAACTTTTTACAAAATGTGACTTATTTAAATTAATTTGTGTGTATATTTAAGATAGCAAATGATAAAAAATTGTTAACTTTACATATTTTTATGCATTTATGACTTACTAGACCTTTTTACTTTTCTTTACATTTTCTAGCCTACACATGTTGTCTGTGGTTTAGGTCACAAAATAATTTCCATTTAATCACTAATGATAAACCCGCAAATAGGATTGATCTCTGATTCATAAACCCACTAAGAGGTTGATCCGCAAAGCAGAAACCCACAAATATGTGGATCTGTGAATCGTAAACCAGTGACCAGGTGGATCTGTGAATCGTAACCCACAAGTAGGTGGATCCGTAAATCGTAAACCTGCAAATATGTGGATCATAAACCAGTGACTAGGTGGATCTGTGAATCGTAAACCAGTGAATATGTGGATCTGTGAATCTTAAACCTGCGAATATGTAGATCTGTGAATTGTAAACCTGCAAATATGTGGATCTGTGAATCGTAAACATGCGAATAGGTGGATCTGTGAATCGTAACCCACAAGTGGGTGGATCCGTAAATCGTAAACCTGCGAATATGTGGATCTGTGAATCATAAACCAGTAACTAGGTGGATCTGTGAATCGTAAACTAGTGAATATGTGGATCTGTGAATTGTAAACCTGTGAATATGTGGATCTGTGAATCATAAACCAGTGAATATGTGGATCTGTGAATCATAAACCAGTGACTAGGTGGATCTGTGAATCGTAAACTAGTGAATATGTGGATCTGTGAATCATAAACCAGTGACTAGGTGGATCTGTGAATCGTAAACCAGTGAATATGTGGATCTGTGAATCTTAAACCTGCGAATATGTAGATCTGTGAATCATAAACCAGTGACTAGGTGGATCTGTGAATCGTAAACTAGTGAATATGTGGATCTGTGAATTGTAAACCTGTGAATATGTGGATCTGTGAATCATAAACCAGTGACTAGGTGGATCTGTGAATCGTAAACCAGTGAATATGTGGATCTGTGAATCTTAAACCTGCGAATATGTAGATCTGTGAATTGTAACCCACAAGTAGGTAAATCCGTGAATCGTAAACCTGCGAATATGTGGATCTGTGAATCATAAACCTGCGAATATATAGATCTGTGAATTGTAAACCTACGAATAGGTGGATCTGCGAATCGTAACCTGCAAGTAGGTGGATCCATAAATCATAAACCTGCGAATATGTGGATCTGTGAATCGTAACCCGCAAGTAGGTGGATCTGTGAATTGTAAACCCAGTGAATATGTGGATCTGTGAATCTTAAACCTGCAAATATGTAGATCCGTAAATCGTAAACCTGCGAATATGTGGATCTGTGAATCATAAACCAGTGACTAGGTGGATCTGTGAATTGTAAACCAGTGAATAGGTGGATCTGTGAATCTTAAACCTGCGGATATGTAGATCTGTGAATTGTAAACCTGCAAATATGCGGATCTGTGAATCGCAAACCTGCAAATATCTGGATCTGCGAATTGTAAACCAATAAATGGCTGCTTCCTTGAATCGTGAACCCACGCAAAGGTAAATACCTGAATCATAAAGTCTCAAATCGTTTTGATCCGTAAATCATAACCCCATGAATACGCGGATCCGTGAATCAAAAACCCACAAACTGGTGGACCTCTGAATCGTAAACCCATGAATATGATCTGAAAATCGGAAACCTGTGAATAGGTGGACCCGTGAACCATATAAATCCATGAATCATAACGGTCAACTGTATAAGTGAAAAGCGTATCAGCCTAAAAGAGTTACAAAACTTTTTTTGATACAACACCCATTTGTATTATCTGTTTGTGTTTGCATTTATTAAAGGGTATTGATGTTGATGGAAAATAAAGTAATTTCTTTCCTCTAAGTATTGCCTTTTAAATTGAAAATTAATAATAATTTACTCTCAAGATATGCCTCTTATACAAATATGGTTGCAATTTCCTAGTGTTTTATAACTTTTACTAGCCATAGTGCCTGTCGTTATTTTCGAGACAACTTTCTCACTTCCTGTCCAGTTTTACACTATCAGTCTTTGAAAATGACTCTGCCAGTGTGCGTCTTACGCTGGTGCTCCCTCTATCAAGCGTGTTCCAGTAAAGTCTTCTTCTCAGACCCTGTCATTATGTTCGAGGAGCCCTTCTCAACCCCTATCTGGTTTTATAGTTTCATTCCTTAAAATCGACTCATTCAGTGCACGTCTTACGCCATTATTAACATATATTAACCTGGTGCTCCCTCTGTCAAGCGTGTCCCAGTTAAGTCTTCTTCTCAGACCCTGTCAATATATTCGGGGCGCCTTTCTCACCTCCTATTTGTTTTTATAGTTCCAGTCTCTGAAGGCGACTGTGTCAATGTGCCTCATACTCCTTTATGTTTCACACTCGCACTTCCTCTTTCGTCGCATCACCAAAGCCAAACCGACCAATCACACCAAAGCCAACCTGACCAATCAGATTGCTCAGATGGATTGGACACACAGACCTCAGTGTTTTATTATATGGTAGATAAGTTATTATATGCCAGTAATTGGCACTGTTCACAAAGGTGCATTTATGGCTTACTTTAAATCCATCACTGATGTACCAGTCATTTTTTGTCAAGATACTGAACTTCTCTTAATGCACAACAATCTTTTGTGGTGGGAGAGTTTTCATATTTCTATTTTTTTTCTTTTCATTTAATTTTTTTTTACTCCTGCTGTGATGCTCATACTTTACTTTTTCTTTCGTTTTATAACATATGGAAGGCAGATGGCGGTGACACTGACCTTATCTTCATCTGTTCATTATAGATCATTTTCAGCAAATATCAAGGCCTCTTTGCTGAAACAAATGAAAGATGGTATTTTTATAAGCCATTAGTAAATATCTTGGAAAGATACCTGAAGACTGGAAAGTAACAAATGTGATTCCAGCCCATAAAACAGAAGGGAAAAAAATGATCCTGGAAATTATAGCCTTTGCCTCTGTTTCTTGTAAAGTAATGGAAACTCCAGGCAGAAGTCTACTGTCATGAAATCAACTGAAAATGACTTCTAGAAGTGGACACTCCAGCCAGACAAATGTGTTTGACTTCTTTGAACAGGAAACCAAGCAGTAGTTGACAAGAGTAATGCACCGTCACAAAAAGCTTTCATTAAGGTCCATACTGAAAATGAATCCTCACGCCAAAGACCATTGGCGTCAGTGCTAAACTGAAAAAATGGAACTGTGCGCTTGGGTGATTGGCGGGGAAGAAAGAACACAGATACAAGAAAAATAACAGAATTACAATAAGAATTAATGGGGAAAAAAATAAAAAATTGATGGAGTAGAGTACTGGAAAGTTCTTTACTGCAGTGCTATGGTGCTTTTTTGAAATCTCCTATAAGTAAAGAAGCCTTTGGAGCTGGGTATTGGGCCAAGGTGGAAACTGGCATTGCCAAAAGGAAACAGGATAAGATGGACTGGCAGAGGATAGGAGCAGTTTGGTGCCAACCAAAGGGAGAGCTAAAACAGAGCCAGAGCCTGAGGACAAAACAAAAAAGATGAAAAACAGAAGCCTTGCAGTTGCTCTTTGTCTCACTCCTTTTTTTTTTTTTTTTTTTAACAATTATTAATTTTTTAAATTTCATTAATCATTAATGGTAACGTTTTGGCTTCCAGATGGTTACTTTACAATTTTTTATTATTTTTTTTTTTCACTTAAATCAAATAGGTTCTGCGTTCAATGCTTTTGCCCACCTCATCTGCCTTTTGGACAACATGTGAACTTGAGAGGGGTGAGTGTAAAAGATCTAATGGCTACCTACGTCTATAACATTGGAGAATATAAGAGACTCTGTGGAAAGTAAAATGTGATATGTTAAATGTCCACCTCAATAAAAGGTTAAGTGTCTGTGTGTCTGTCCATTTGCCTCTGTCTCTGTCATTAAATGGCACTGAACTGCATTTGTCATTCCAACAGATGGCGCATCACAAACATTATCACTGCTTTTATGAATGCCAAATGGCATATAATAGAGACAGATGAACTGCATTTGTCATTCCAACAGATGGCATATCACAAACATTTGTAGTAATAAAATGCATTGCATTTTTCATTCCAACAGATGGTGCATCACAAAAATGAACACTGCTTTTTATGAGCCCTATGCCAAATGGCGTATTACAGAATCATAAGTATTGCATTTGTCATTTCAATAGATGGTGCATCAGAAATATTAACACCGCTTTTATGAATCTCATAACAAATGGCATATAACAGCAACGTATGCATCTCATTTGTCATTCCAACAGATCACATAGCACAAACATTTGTAGCAATAAAATGCATTGCATTTTATCATTCCTGTAAATGGCGCATCACACATATCTGTAGTAATAAAATCCATTGCATTTGTCATTCCAACAGGTGCTACATCATAAACATTAACACAGCTTTTACGAATACCAAATGGCATATAACAGAGACATAAGCATTGCATTTCTCTATCCAACATCACTGTATCACACAGATTTGTAGTAATAAAATGCATTGCATTTGCCATTCCAACAAATAGCACATCACAAGCATCAACACTGCATTTATGGACTCCATACCAAATGGCATATAACAGAGACATACTGCATTTGTATGTCCAACAATCACACAAATTTGTAGCAATATAATGCATTGTCTTTGTCTTTCCAATAGATGCTGCCTCACAAATATAAGCACTGCTTTTATGAATTCCATACCAAATGGCATATAACAGAGACATATGCATTGCATTTGTCATTCCAACAGATGGTATATCACAAATACCAGCACTGCTTTTACAGATTCCATACTATATGGCATATGACAAAGACATAAGCATTGTATTTCCCTCCAATGGATGGTGCTTAACAAACATTTGCAGTAACAAAATGCAGTGCATTTGTCTATCCAACAGATGGTGCAACACAAATAATAACACTGCTTTTACGCATCCCATATCAAATGGCATATAACAGACAAATAGGCATTGCATTTATCTATCCAACAGATGGTGCATCACAAATTTGTTGTAATAAAATGCATTGCATTGATCATTGCAACAGATAGCACATCACAAACAATATCACTGCTTTTATGGCTCCCATACCAAATGGAATAAAACAGTGACACACGCATTGCATTTGTCTCCAACAGATGGCACATCACAAACATTTGTATTAATGCATTTTATTACTACATGTGTTACAAAATACATTCCAATAGATGGTGCACTGTAAAAGTTAACACTAAGGTCTGCATTGATTATTTAGATTTCAACTTGTCTTTGAGGAGTATGTTGACAAGTATTACAGTAAATATCCCTGCACCCTGCTGGTATTACTGAGGTAACTGCCACTTAAGGAGCTCCATTACACCCTAATGGAGAGGAGCTGCTAGTCTGAAGATGGAAAAGACAAAGAGATGGAGTGAAGATAAAAGTTACAGGATCATCTGAGAATGGAATAAGTGAAGATCCAGTGTGAAGCGGAAACAATTCCGACCTGACCTGACTCCATATAATCAGAAATACAGTATTTGATTGCTTTTATATAAGTTGGCGAGGTATGGTGAGTTCAAGTACTGTGACATTTTGAGTACTGTGGAGAACTGGCTGAAGTATATCATCTGGGGAAGGGTTACATTGGGACCACCACTGGAGATTTCATCTCCAAATGGAGAGAACTTGGAACTGGCGGTACAAGAAATGGTACAAAATACTGTACAATGGCTAACAACGTACAGCCTGGAGCAGTAAAAATGAGTTAGAACAGGGCAGTGAAAGAAAGTGATCAGTGTTGAGAAATTAGGAGTTATAATTACTGTAGCAGCTTAGGCATTAAGCAATACAGTGTCAGTTCTGCGATTTAGTAATAATAATAAAACGCTGTATAATAAATTCAGTGCAGATGAATGAAAAAAGGGCATACAATGGTGTTTCTCACCACCAGCACCTGATCACCTGTGATGCTGGAATGAAGGCACTGGCTGCCCACGAAACCCACTGCATTGAATCCTCACAGATGAAGACTGGAAACAACGATGAACGACTTAATCACATTTATATTAAGCTGAATGCCCAGTGGGGACTTGGCAGTGTTTTAGCCTTTCATTTTTTCTCCAGCGTAACAGAATTTATTTATTTTTTTGTCCTACTAGCCATTTTACCTTATAACTGGATTCATCCTTAGAAACGTACATTGTGATATTGTATATAACGATGCTACCCTTTGTGGCAAACCGGCCAGGATGCCTCTACATTGGAAGGACGAGGACGGGGGGGGGGGTCGGGGGCTGGTTACCTCCCCAGAAGTGCTAGATGGCAGCCCCCCTGGGTTGCACCGGTGCCTCGGACTCCCACAGAGCTCCATGGGAGTGGGAGTTTGGCGCAGCCCTGTTGAGGCCCATGGGTGCCACCCAGGGGGTGCTGTAGGTACAGCTGAGCCCTTTGTGGTATGGTGTGGTGTGGTGGAAATGCTGTCGGAGAAGGTCACGGAACACCTGGAGCACTTCCGGGGTGTTCTATAATTCAATTTCAATTTCAATTTAAAAGGAGATGCCTCACTCCAGTCGGGGAGCCAG
Source organism: Erpetoichthys calabaricus (assembly GCF_900747795.2). Classification (NCBI taxonomy): domain Eukaryota; kingdom Metazoa; phylum Chordata; class Cladistia; order Polypteriformes; family Polypteridae; genus Erpetoichthys; species Erpetoichthys calabaricus. Next base: position 13,513,084 of record NC_041395.2, read on the forward strand.
AGTCGGGAGAAAGGGAGACAAAGCTTGCCAGAAGGAGTGGAAACTTGTTAAGGGTAAATTTCGCACAAACATTAGGAAGTTTTTCTTTACACAAAGAACGATAGAAACTTGGAATAAGCTACCAAGTAGTGTGGTAGACAGTAAGACGTTAGGGTCTTTCAAAACTCGACTTGATGTTTTCTTGGAAGAAATAAGTGGATAGTACTGGCGAGCTTTGTTGGGCTGAATGGCCTGTTCTCGTCTAGAGTGTTCTAAGTGGACAAAGAGGAAGAGAAGTGCTGCAATGGGCTTTAACAGGCCCTGTATCTTGACAGCCCCCCAGCCTTGACTCTCTTTAAGGAAAAACTCCCAAAAAAAACCCTTGTAGGGAAAAAAATGGAAGAAACCTTGGGAAAGGCAATTCAAAGAGAGACCCCTTTCCAGGTAGGTTGGGCGTGCAGTGGGTGTCAAAAAGAAGGGGGTCAATACAATACAATACAATACACAGAACAGAGCAAATCCTCAATACAGCATAAAAATAAAAATATTACAAGTACAGAGCAGAATTCAACAGTAGATGATATCCCATAATATGATTTGGATTTGTTTAGAGTCCTGGAGACCTCATCCATCAACCTGCCTCCCCCATTTGGCCATTCCACAGCTGAAACAGCGCAGGGCCAGCTAATCCGACGAAAGGACCCCTCTACCCGACGATTCCTGTGATCCTCCATCAGAGATGACAAAACAACTTGGCAGGTGGGCCGTGGCACCAAGTGCCACATTTGAGTATTGAGAAGAGAAACAGAATAGGTGAGGGTTAGTAACAAATTCTAACTATCATGTTACTTATGTTTTAGTGCTAATGACTAACAACAGGGATGCAGTCTGCACAGTTAATCAGCAGCTCTAGTCAGGGTGTGCTAAACTGAAGTAGTGAGTCTTCAGCCTGGATTTAAAAGCTGAGACTGAAGAGGCATCTCTTATAGTAGCAGGCAGACCACTCCACAGTTTAGGGGGGTCCTGTAACTAAAAGCTCGACCTCCCACTGTTATTTTATTAATCCTTGGAGTCCTAAGCAGACTGGTATATTGAGATCTTAATGTGCGTTCTGGTTTGTAAGTCATGATAAGTTCAGACCAGTAAGCCAGACCTTGGCCATTTAATGCTTTATATGTTAAAAGGAGGATTTTGAAATCCACCCTAAACTTAACCGGGAGCCAGTGTAAGGATTTAAGACCTGGAGTTATGTGTTTGTTTTTTCTTGTTCTTGTAATAATTCTTGCAGCAGCATTTCGGATTAACTGGAGGCTGTATAAAGAACAGTTTGAACATCCAGTGAACGCCGCATTGCAGTAGTCACTCCTACTAGAGATACATGCAGGAATTAATTTCTCAGAATCCTGTTTATTTAGAAAATGCCTTAATTTCCCAACATTTTTAAGATGGAAGAAATGCGATTTGGACAACATTTTAATGTGCGCTATAAATGACATGCTAGAGTCAAAGAGATCTCCTAGACTGCAGGCCTGATTCAGAAAACCAAGACATCACTTTTTCAAAACATCCCTCACCCAAGGCAGCCAAAGCCCCAGAATCAAGATGTAGGCTTTCAGACCTGCACAGATCTAAAATGGGGCAGTGCACTGTAAAAGTGTAATAATGCTTCAAACACTAAAAAAATACACAAAAATGCCTTTCACGGGAGAGGATGACATAAACCACTGGCTTGGAAAGAAAATAATTAATTTATATAAAGAAGAAGAAGTGCAAAACGTGTATGCCAGAAAATGGCAGAGAAGTGCAAAATGTGTATGCCATTAATTGTTGAAGATAGATGTGAAAGGCACTATATACAGTAATAGATAGATAGATAGATAGATAGATAGATAGATAGATAGATAGATAGATAGATAGATAGATAGATAGATAGATAGATGTGAAATGCACTATATAATAGATAGATAGATAGATAGATAGATAGATAGATAGATAGATAGATAGATAGATAGATAGATAGATAGATAGATAGATAGATAGATAGATAGATAGATAGATAGATAGATAGATAGATGTGAAATGCACTATATAATAGATAGATAGATAGATAGATAGATAGATAGATAGATAGATAGATAGATAGATAGATAGATAGATAGATAGATAGATAGATAGATAGATAGATAGATAGATAGATAGATAGATAGATAGATGTGAAATGCACTATATAATAGATAGATAGATAGATAGATAGATAGATAGATAGATAGATAGATAGATAGATAGATAGATAGATAGATAGATAGATAGATAGATAGATAGATGTGAAATGCACTATATAATAGATAGATAGATAGATAGATAGATAGATAGATAGATAGATAGATAGATAGATAGATAGATAGATAGATAGATAGATAGATAGATAGATAGATAGATAGATATGAAAGGCACTATAAAATAGATAGATAGATAGATAGATAGATAGATAGATAGATAGATAGATAGATAGATAGATAGATAGATAGATAGATAGATAGATAGATAGATAGATAGATAGATAGATAGATAGATAGATAGATAGATAGATAGAACACAGTAAAGTGTGCGGAAAGTTAAGGGGTCGGAATACTTTCTAAATCCAACCTAAGTTGAACTGCTTAATGATTTTTAAGTCCTCACTATGAAAGGTACTTTATATAATATAGCTTTTCATATATTCTTGTAACTGTTTTTTTTTCATTTTTGCTCTTACATTTGTTTAAGTTGCTGTTATTTTTGTTCATATTTAGCCTTTTCGATAATATACTTTTCTGTTTAATTTAGATCTCTTGAGTCCTGTCATCTATGTTTGAGAAGTCTTCCCTAGATAACCTTTAATCACCTCAAATATAAATATATTTGGTTTCTAGGCCACTTTGTCTTTGACTTACCCAATACATCACCATCTGCATACTGTAAGATACCAATAAAGGTGGCTACTTCAAATTTGTCCTTCATACTCCTTCAGCATGCTGACCAATCCCAGCTACACAGGTGAGGAAAAAAAAAAGAAACTTAAAAACCTTAACCAATCAAAAAGACATCCTCAGGGGATTTATTGGTATCGAAAGGCTCAGGTTATTTTTAGCTAAAACCTGTCTAAGAAGACACACTATACACTTACTGTATACACCAGTTCAAAACGTAAAATTCACAAAAATCCAGGGTACTTTTTGCTATTTGGATAGTAAGTATAGTAGATCTAATAAAATGTATTTTTGAAACAAAGGAACAGATTCTTTTGTGAGTTGTTAAAAGAGAAATGTGGTAATCACTTGCTATATACCATAACTGTCAAGTCAGAAGTTTTCATTCCTTTTAATATTCTTCGTTTTTCATCATTCTGGTCTATGTTAAGTTTGTGTGTGTGTATATATATATATATATATATATATATATATATATATATATATATTTGCAGTTGGAGATCCACAAAGGGAGAAAAAACGAATCACGTATCATAAAATAGTTTTATTCCTGAGCTTTCAACCCCTATCAGGGGTCTTCATCAGAGGATCATGCTTAGACTTACAAGAATCAAAGGCAATATATAGCAACACATTCAGTATTGGGGGGGGGGGGGATGGGGGGGTGGGTGTTGGTGACTAAGTCAGTAAATATATATATATATATACTATATATATATATATATATATATATATATATATATATATATATATATATATATATATATATAAATACTATATATATATATAAATATATATATACATATATATATATATATATATATATATATATATATATATATATATATATATATATATATATATATACAGTCATGTGAAAAAGTTCGGAAACCTCTCTCAGCCTGCAAAAACTGGCTGTGCACAAATGTGGGTCCTCTTGTCATTGTGCTGATTTGAATGCCTGTCACTGCTCAATGCTGATTACTTGCAACACCAAATTGGTTGGATGAGCTCGTTACGCCTTGAACTTCATATACCGGTGTGTCCAATCATGAGATATAAAGGTATTTAAGGTGGTCAATTGTAAGTTGTGCTTCCCTTTAACTCTCCTCTGAAGAGTGACAGCATGGGATCCTCAAAGCAACTCTCCAAAGATCTGAAAACAAAGATTGTTCTTTCTCCTGGTTTAGAGGAAGGCTACAAAAAGCCATCTCAGAGGTCTAAACTGTCAGTTTCAACTGTAAGGAATGGAATCAGGAAATGGAAGGCCACAGGCACAGTTGCTGTTAAACCCAGCAGGTCTGGCAGGCCAAGATAAATACAGGAGAGGCATATGCGCAGGATTGTGAAAATGGTTACAGACAACCCACAGATCACCTCCAAAGACCTGCAAGAACATCTTGCTGCAGATGGCGTATCTGTACATCGTTCTACAATTCAGCGAAATTTGCACAAAGAACATCTGTATGGCAGGGTGATGAGAAAGAAGCCCTTTCTGCACTCCCGCCACAAACAGAGTCGCTTGTTGTATGTCAATGCTCATTTAGACAAGCCAGATTCATTTTGGAACAAAGTGCTTTGGACTGATGAGACAAAAATTGAGTTATTTGCTCATAACAAAAAGTGCTTTGCAGAACACTGCATTCTTGATTTTCTTGATCTAAATCAGAATAAAACGGAGGTGCTTATAGTGGGTCCATCAGCTAAAGCCCAAATTGGTCTTGGACTTCTTGGTTCTTTCTCTGTCTTTTCCAAACCTCAAGTCCGCAATCTTGGTGTTACCTTTGATAGTAACCTCTCTTTTTTTTTTAAGAAACAAGTAAATTCTGTAGTCAAGAGTTGCTTTCTCCAACTTCGTCTATTAGGTAAGATAAAGCCTTTTTTATCTTCTAGGGATCTTGAGATAGCTACTCATGCGTTTATTTTTTCTCGCCTCGATTACTGCAACTCGCTGTATTCTGGGATTAATAAATTCCTGATACACAGGTTACAGTTGGTCCAAAATGCTCCCGCTTGCTTTCTGGTTGGGGCAAGAAAGTCTGACTCTGTTTCTCCTGTTTTAGCTTCTTTACACTGGCTGCCTGTCAGTTTTCGAATTGATTTTAAAATCTTGCTGCTAGTTTTTAAATCTTTACATGGGCTTGCTCCTGCCTAGTTATCTGAACTGTGTGTTTTACATCAGCCATCTAGAGTGCTTAGATCTTCTGGTCAGCTGTCTCTGGTTGTCCCTCGTACCAAGTGTAAAACTAAAGGGGACAGACAGGGCTTTTGCAGCTGCTGCGCCTCGACTGTGGAACTCTTTACCTCATCATATAAAGGAGTCGTCTACAATTGAACTGTTTAAAACGAGATTAAAGACTCATTTCTCTTCACTTGCATTCCATGACCTTCAGTAATACTGATGGTTTCCTCTTTGTGATTATATAACATTACTTCTATTTTTTATGTATATAACATTACTTCTATTTTTTATGTATTTTATTTTATATTCATATATTTTATTTCTATTTATGCTATTGTTTTGTTTTTCTTTTATTCTATTATTGTAAAGTACTTTAGCCACAGCATTACTATGTTGTTTTAAATGTGCTATATAAATAAATTGACATTGACATTAAATTGACATTCCAAGAAAAACAACTGCTACCTACTGTCAAATTTGGTGGAGGCTCCATCATGCTGTGGGGCTGTGTGGCTAGTTCAAGTACTGGGACCCTTGTTAAAGTTGAGGGTCGGATGAATTCAACTCAATATCAACAAATTCTTTAGGATAATGTTCAAGCATCAGTCACAAAGTTGAAGTTACGCAGAGGTTGGATATTCCAACAAGACAATGACCCAAAACACAGTTCAAAATCTACAAAGGCATTCATGCAGAGAGAGAAGTACAATGTTCTGGAACGGCCATCACAGTCCCCTGACTTGAATCGAAAATCTGTGCGATAATTTGAAGCAGGCTGTCCATGCTCGGCAGCCATCCAATTGAACTGAACTGCAGAAATTTTGTATGAAGAATGGTCATCAGTACCTCCATCCAGAATCCAGACACTCATCAAAGGCTATAGGAGGACAGCGTCTAGAGGCTATTAGATTTGCATAAGGAGGCTGTAAATGAATGACTCAGAGAGTATAAAGGTTTGGGGGACCGGAAATAGGAGAATGGACTGCTGGGAAGGAACTGTGATGGATGCTGGGATTGTTGACGTCATCGGGGAGCGACAGAGGGAAGGCGAAAGTGCTGGTATGTTTTCATGTACTCTGGGTGGACTCATGGCGGTGGTGCATCTTTCTTTCTGCAGAGATAAAGAGAGAGAGGTTAGTACCCCGCCATTCCCTTCTGGCATGCGGTTTCATGTTACACTTTGGGTCGTTACGCGGCTCCCTAAACGCGCGTGCGTGACATGACCCCCCCACCTCAGCCCAGACCCATCGGGTCGGGCGGACCAAACCGAGAGGTCATGAACCCGGGAGAGGGCATCAGCATTGGCTTGAAGGTGGCATCAGCGATAAGTAACGGTAAACTTATAGGGCTGCAGGTCCAAAAACCACCTGGTGACTCGGGGGTTCGACTCCTTATGCAGGGCCATCCACTGGAGAGCAGCATGGTCTGTCACTAGAGTGAACTCGCGACCCAACAGAGAGTATCGCAGATGAGTCACCGCCCACTTAATGGCCAAGGATTCCCTCTCCACTGCCGCATACCTGGTCTCCCGGTCCAACAGTTTCCGGCTTAGGTATATTATGGGGTGTTCAACACCATCAACGCTTTGTCTCAACACGGCACCCAGGCCTGTGTCCGAAGCGTCGGTCTGGAGAATAAAGGGAAATCTGGAGTGTTTAATATAGGTGCCGATGTCAGGGCCTTCTTTAGGTCACTGAATGCTTGTTCCGCTTTATCGTTCCATACCACATACACAGGGGCCCTTTTCTTTGTGAGATTTGTCAAGGGCACTGCCCTCTCAGAGAAACGGGGAACAAACCAGCGGTAATACCCCGCTAACCGAAAGAAGGCTTGCACCTGTTTCTTGGTATTCGGACGAGGCCCTTTGAGGATGTCTTTTATTTTGGAACATTGTGGCTTCACCTGTCCCCGTCCCACTAGGTAGCCTAAATATTTGGCCTCCCTCAAGCCGAAGAAACACTTGCGGGGATTGATGCGGAGACCGGCCTTCGCTAGTGTTGCGAGGACGGCGTACACCTGCAGTATATGTTCCTCCCAGGTGCCAGAATAAATGACCACGTCATCTAGGTAGGCGGCACAGTAGGGCTGGTGGGGCCGGAGCACTCTGTCTACCAGACGTTGGAAGGTCGCGGGGGCCCCGTGCAGTCCAAATGGGAGGACCTTAAACTGCCAATGTCCACTAGGGGTACTAAAGGCTGTTTTCTCTTTTTACGGATGCCGTTAAGGGAATTTCCCAGTACCCTTTGGTCATGTCAAGTGTAGTCAGATACTGAGCCCTACCCAAGCGTTCAAGTAGGTCATCCACCCGAGGCATGGGATAGGCATCGAATTTGGAGACCTGGTTAAGACGTCTAAAGTCGTTGCAGAATCTCCAGGAACCATCTGGTTTGGAAACGAGGACGATAGAACTGGACCAGGGACTACAACTCTCCTCAGTGATATCCATGTCCAACATCTGCTGGATTTCCAGCTCTACCTCCGTACGTTTTGCCTCGGGGAGACGATAGGGTCTCTCCCTGACTACCACCCCATGCTCGGTAATGATGTCATGCTCAATCAGTGAAGTATGGCCAGGTGACTCGCTAACCACTTCAGGGACGGCCCGGATCACTTGTTCCAGCTCCCGCCGTTGATAAGGTGTTAAGTCTGGACCGAGGTTAAGGGCAGGTTTTTCTTAGAAAAGGGAGAGGGATGTACCAGAGGTCGGAGGGTTCTCCCGATCTCTCTACGGCTTCAGTAAGTTCATGTGGTACACCCTCTCGCTCGGCCGACGGTTCGGTTGTTTCACCAAATAGTCAACGAGCCCCTTTCTCTCCTTGACCTCATACGGGCCCTGCCAATGGGACAGCAATTTGGAGTGGGATAAGGGTACGAGTACCATTACACGGTCCCCGGGGTGGAATTCCCTGAGAACGGCGTTCTGAATGTAACACTGGGCTTGCGCTGTTTGAGCTTGAACCATATGTTCTTTTAGAATAGGTCGAATCTTATTCATTCTATCACGCAGTTGCATATTCCAACACATCAGTGGTGGGAAGAACCTCCGCTTCCCAGCCTTCCTTTAATATATTCAAAAGTCCCCGAGGTTGGCATCCATATAGAAGCTCAAAAGGGGAGAAACCTGTGGAGACTTGCGGCACCTCCCGGTAAGCAAAAAGCACAAGAGGCAAAAGCTCGTCCCAGTTCCTACCGTCCGCGCTGACTACCTTACGTAACATCTGCTTAAGCGTCTGATTAAAGCGCTCTACCAATCCGTTTGCGGGTGGTAGACAGACATTTTAAGATGTTTAATACGGAGCAACTTGGCCATCTCCCTGAACATATCCGAAGTAAAGGGAGTTCCTTGCTCCATGAGGACTTCTTTAGGTATTCCCACTCTAGAAAAAAAGTTTGACCAATTCCCGAGCAAATATTTTTTGAATTGGCAGAGCGTAACGGCACCACCTCTAGCTATTGAGTCGCGTAATCAACCACGACTAATATATATTTCTAGCCACGGTTCGAAGGCTCCAGGGGTCCAACAAGATCTATACCGATCCTTTCAAAGGGAATGTCAACCAGAGGAATGGGAACGAGAGGAGCACACATCCTAGGTATCTAACGGATCTGGCACTCCAGGCACGATTGACAGAAGCGTCGGTCCTCCTCATTTATTCCCAGCCAATAGAAACGCAGTTTTATTCTCTCTAGCGTCTTTTCGGTCCCTAGATGGGCACCTAGGAGGTGGGCGTGTGCTAGCTCGCAAACCTCCCGCCAGAAGGTTCGCGGAACTAACAACAACTTCCGCACCCCACCTTCGTGACTTGCGACCCGATATAACAGATCATTTTCCGACACAAAGTAGGGCTCCGGCGGCAGGGAACTGTTTGACATCTGGCCATCTACCAAAACAATTGCATTCCTGGCAAACTTCAGGGAATCATCATTCCACTGTTCTCTTTTAAATGACGTTGGGGTAGATCTAAACTGGCGATTCATCGTATCTAAGGGGTCAGAATGCTCGGGGGTGTTACCACTTCTTCGGCTCGGGCCCTCATCCGGGTCCATTTCCGGGTCAGGGTCCGATGCCAGAGAGTCTTCCCCTCGGCTGCTTACATCATCACTGTTTACCTGTATGCTCAGCGTGGGAGCCGCAGGGATGGCGCCGCGCCCACCCATAACAAGACCCAATTTGGCTACAGGAGTGGTTTTCCTTCTACCGCTTTTATTATATGACCAGTCGTGTCCCAAAATGACTGGAAAGGGTGGCTCTGGCAACACTGCAACCGACAATTGACTCAGCTCGCCCTTCCAGGAAATATAACATTTAGCGGACCGATACGATCTGGTCTCCCCATGTACACAAGCCACGCTCATATATTGATTCAGCCATTGTTGCAGTAGAATATAACGGCGAGCGACAATGGTTATGTTGCTGCCGGTATCAAATAAGGCAAGTACAGAATGACCATTTTTCAAAACCACTCCCGTATTAGGAATAGCCAGGGGGTTTGACAGAGCACAGTACCTCTCCATAGTGGCCAAGGTGCAGTCCATCGGCTCTTGATTGAGGGGACAGGTTGGCAAAAGGTGGCCGACCTCTCCGCACTTGAAACAGCGCGGCAGGCCCGGCTTTTCCCTGGGCTTCATCGGAGCTTCTGCCGTGCGACGGGCGGGCTCGGGGTGGACGGCCCGTCCCTGTCGGGCTCCACAAGCCGGCTTTTCCGACCCCCCGGTTTGGTGGACCGCGAGCTGACGCTCCAGGACTTCTAGGAGCCCTTTCATATCCTTATAAGGATGTCTTCGGATCTGCTGGGTGAGATAACCTGGCATGACGTTGACTAACCCCTCACATGCAACCTGCTCAACTACTTGGCGAGCTTGGGGGCCTTCTGGCCTTAGCCAGCGACCCAGCTTGCCCCAGAAGTCAAAAGCCTGGGCTCGGGCAGGTTGATCGGGGTCGAATTGCCAGTTTCTCCACTCGCTCGCCTGCTGGTCCGAGGTAATGCTGTAGCGGCTAAGAATCTCTGGTTTTAGGAGGTCATAATTCGCGGCCTTCTTCCTCGGGGAGGTCGTAATAGGCCCGTTGCACAGCGCCCTTCAGGTACCGAGCCAAAATGGACGCCCATTCCACCTGCGGCCACTGATTCCGAGAGGCTGTCCTCTTAAAGATGCCCAAATATGACTCTATGTCATCTGCGTCCGACAGCGGGACAATTGGAGGAGGCGGAGGTCGAGTGGGCTCTGGTCTTACCGATTCAGCAGCGGTCAGCCTAGCCTTGGTTTCCTCCAATTCTCGCTGTGTCGCGGTGTGTTCTAACTGCAGGGTTTGTATCTGGGATGCCATCCCTGTCAAAACGGTGTTCAGGTCCTGTCCTTCTGACATTTTTCGGACTCTTCAATCCTGCCGACTACGCCACTGTAAATGAATGACTCAGAGAGTATAAAGGTTTGGGGTTTTCCGTCCCCGTATACTGTAACAAAAAGAATATTTTTATAAACAAAAGTTTTTCCACAAGTGGCATTCATAACACAGCCACCAAGATGGCGGAGTGGGGAACATTTATCATGAGGGACCGGAAATAGGAGAATGGACTGCTGGGAAGGAACCGTGATGGATGCTGGGATTGTTGACATCATTCGGGAGCGACAGAGGGAAGGCGGAAGTGCTGGTATGTTTTCATGTACTCTGGGTGGACTCATGGCAGCGGTGCGTCTTTCTTTCTGCAGAGATAAAGAGAGAGAGGTTAGTACACCGCCATTCCCTTCTGGCATGCGGTTTCATGTTACACTTTGGGTCGTTACGCGGCTCCCTAAGCGAGCGTGTGTGACAAGGATCAACTAAGTATTGATATCATATCTCTGTTGGGGGGCCCACATTTATGCACCTGTCTAATTTTGTTATGATGCATATTGCATATTTTCTGTTAATCCAATAAACTCAATGTCACTGCTGAAATACTACTGTTTCCATAAGGCATGTCACATATTAAAAGGAAGTTGCTACTTTGAAAGCTCAGCCAATGACAAACAAAAATCCAAAATATTAAGAAGGGTTCTCAAACTTTTTCATATGACTGCTCAAAAAATTAAAGGACCACTTTTTAATCCGAGCATAGCATGAAGTCAATGACACTTCTGGGCTATTGATCTGGTCAGTTAAGTAGCAGAGGGGCTAATTCATCAGTTTCAGCTGCTTTGGTGCACTAGAGGGGCAACATTGAGACGACCCCCAAAACAGGAATGAATGGTTTCACAGGTGGACAGAGGCTACTGACATTTTTCCCTCCTCATCTGTTTTGTCACTCATTTTGCAGTTGGCTACGGTCAGTGTCACTACTGGTAGCATGAGGCCATACCCGGACCCTATAGAGCTGGCAAAGTAGTCCAGCTTCTCCAGGATGGCAAATCAATATGGGGCATTGCCAGAAGGTTTGCTGTGTATCCCAGCACAGTCTCAAGGGCATGGAGGAGAATTCCAGGATACAGACAGGCATTTCCTCTAGGAAAGCTGGACAGGGCCTCTCGTAGAAGGTCCTTAACCCATCAGCAGGACACACCGGTATTTGCTCCTTTGGGCAAAGAGGAACAAGAGAGCACTGTCAGAGCCTACAAAATGACGTCCAGCAGGCAGGTCACTGGTGTGAATGTCTCTGACCAAACAATTAGAAACAGACTTTATGAGGGTGGCCTGAGGGCCCGACGTTCTCTAGTGGGCTCTGTGCTCACTGTCCTCCTGGCTTCGTGGAGCTCGATTTGCCATAGAATACCAGAATTGGCAGGTCCACCACTGGTGCCCTGTGCTTTTCACAGATGAGAGCAGGTTCACCCTGAGCACATGTGACAGACGTGAAAGGGTCTGGAGAAGCCATGGAGAATGTTTTGCTGCCTGTAACATCGTACAGCATGAACGGTTTGGTGGTGGGTCAGTGGTGGTCAGTCTGGGGAGGCATATCCATGTAGGGACACTCAGACCTCTACAGGATAGACAATGGCACCTTGACTGCCATTAGGTATTAGGATGAAATCCTTGGACCCATTATCAGACCCTATGCTGGTTCAGTGGGTCCTGGGTTACTCCTGGTGCACGACAATGCCCGGCCTCTGTGCTGAGAGTATGCAGACAGTTCCCAGAGGATGTAGGAATTGATACCATTGACTGGCCCCCATGCTCACTTGCCTGATCTCAATCCAATAGAACACCTCTAAGTGGGACATTATGTTTCGGTCCATCCAACACCTCAGACTGTCCAGGAGCTCAGAGATGCCCTGATCCAGATCTGGGAGGAGATCCCCTAGGGCACCAGTAGTGCCAGCTCTGTAGGGTCCAAGTATGGCCTCATGCTACCAGTAGTGACACTGACCATAGCCAAATGCAAAATGAGTGACAAAACAGATAAGGAGGGAAAAATGTTAGTGGCCTCCCTCCACCGGTTAAACCATTCATTCCTGTTTTGGGGGTCGTCTCAATGTTGCTCCTCTAGTGCACCAAAGCAGCTGAAACTGATGAACAAGCCCCTCTGTTACTTAACTGGCCAGATCAATAGGCCAGAAGTTTCATTGACCTGATGAAACGTGATATTTAAATAAATGTTGTTGTTGTTGTTGTTGAACTTCCAGTATGGCTTTTTCAATTTAATTTCACCATTACAAATTTTCTCTAGCATCACACTGGATTGTAAAGGCAATTAAACTGGGTCCCTCCATCCCCATAGGCGATTCCAGCTACCTCATTCTGCTCTGACCAGAGTAGCCTTTGATCAGCATGCAAATATTCCAATAGCTCATTTCACCTAAACTCATTAATGCAATGGATTTTTTTTGTTCTGATATACACTGCTTAAAAAAAATAAAGAGAACACTTAATCATCCCAGTCTAACACCGTGTCAATGAAACCCTAGGGATATCAGTCTGTCGAGTTAGGAAGCAGAAGCCATTGTGGATCAATTTCTCTTGCTTTGGTTCAAATGAAAGTGACAACAGGTGACCTGGAGAGCCAACAGCAAGACACCCCCAAATGGGAATGGTGTCTACAGACAATTGTTCTCTCCTTATCCTTCCTGGCTGATTCTTCTCTAGTTTAGCTTTTGTTAGTGTCCTTGTCACTACTGGTAACATGAGGTGGCATTTGCAGGTGATTCAGGTTACACAGGTAGTCGAGCTCCCGCAGGATGGCACACGCATACGTGCAAGGTAGTTCTCTGTGTCTCTCAGTACAGTCTCAAGAGCATGAAGGAGATATCAGGAGATGAGAAGAGTTTGAAAGGGCCCTAGAAGGGCATTAACCCAGCAGCAGGACTGGTATCTCCTCCTTTTTATGCAAGGAAGATCAGGAGTGGCACTGCTAGAGTCAAAATAACAAAATAACCTCCAACTGGCTACTGGTGTACATGTGTCTGATCAAACTGTCAGAAACAGGCTCCATTAGGCTGGCATTAGGACCCAATGTCCTCTAGTGGGACCTGTGCTCACAGCTCATCACCGTGCAGCTTGATTGGCTTTCACCAGAGAATACCACAATTGGCAGCTTGGCCATTGGCACCTGTTCTCTTCACAGATGACAGCAGGTTCACACTGAGCACATATGACAAATGTGAAAGAGTTTGGAGATGCCATGGTGAACATCATGCAGCATGACCTGTTTGCTGGTGGGTCAGAGATGGTCTGGTGATGCATATACAGTACTTGGAGGGACGCACAGACCTCCAGGTGTTAGCAACGGTACACTGACTGCTGTTAGGTACTGGGATGAAATCCTCAGAGCCATTGTCAGACCTTATGCTGGCATATTGGGCCCTGCAGGACAATGCCCAGCCTCTTGTAGCTAGAGTGCGTAGGCAGTACTTGAATATTGAAGGAACTGTTACCATTTACTGGGACCCACGTTCCCCAGACCTGAATCCAAATGAGAACCTCTGGGACGTTATGTATCAGTGCATCTGATGCCACCAAGTAGCACCACAATCTGTTCTGGAACTCACTGATGTCCTGATCCATGTCTGGTTGGAGATCCACCAGGTTACCACCCACCATCTCATCAGGAGCAGACCTAGATGTTGTTGGGAGTTCATACAGCCACGTGGGGGCCACACACGCTACTGAGTCACATTAGGAGTCGCCATGCTGAAATTCACACAAGTTAGATCAGCCTGGGATTTCGTTTTTTTTTTACTTTGATTTTCGATGTGATGTTGAATCGGCCCTCACTAGGTTGGTGATTTTGGCTACTATTGACCGTTGTTTCATCATTTTATTTTCCATGAATTACACAGGATTACTCAGTAAGGATTTTCCACTTGAATATTTCATTCATTGAGATCCAATGTGTGATTTAAGTGTTCCCTTAATTTTTTTGTTCCAGTACATTTGCACCTGATGTTAGAATGACTACTCATGTAGTAGTAACTCTACAGTTATTTGCATCTTATTTTATTTTCTCACCTCCTGTATTTTCCTGTTGATCTCTTTTTAGTAATCGGATTAGTTATTGAACTTAATATAAAAAGCCCACTTTCCTAAAGGGCATTCAGCATGTAGCAAATCCCAGCAACGGTATCCACTGTTTGTGTTATTTTATGGATGTGACTCATTATGTTTTGCAGCAGTTTCCACCTGCTGTGAAAAAATAATGTCTATGTATACAGTAGAAATGTCAAAAAACTGTTATAATTTTTTAATACACATAAATGTAGCATCTTAGCTAGTGCTGGCTATACATCCATTGAATTTGTCAACTGCCTTCTTCCATTACACACTTGTTGCTTAGCTGAGTTTCTACAGATTCTGCATTCCTGGATTCTGCTTAAGATTTTAATTCTCCGAATCTGCTTCCCATTTTGGGTCACGTGTTGTCTGAATTTGGGTCACGTACAGTTGAGACTCAAAATGGTACGTGTTGGGAAATGGTCACATACGCTTGTGGAGTTTCTTGTGATGGGATGCCATGGGTATTTAAAACAAAATGGCATTGCTTCATTACGAATTGTGTCAGCGATTCTCCAAGGGGGAACCCCCCAGTCGGTGATGATAATCGGTGGTGATTCTCTGAGGGTGTATGGATGACAGTCTGTGGCAATTATCCCCACCTGGATGATAATCGGTGGCAATTGTTGGTCTCAAAAACACAAAAATGGCAGGGTCACGAGAATAACATGTTTAAGAAGCACTGCTCTGTGGTGTTCATACTCTGTGGTTTTAATTCCGTAAGTTGAAGGATCGGGGGCCTCAATTAGACAGAGCTCTGTCCCATAGGAGCAGCCTCGTCCAGAAGTGCAAAGTTTCAGCCAGCTACCCCACAGTTAAGCTGGCACACCTTTTTTCAGTTCCCCTCGCATTAATATTTTCAAACGTAACACCAAGCTCTCTGATTTACTGTTGCAACTTTCCTGCTGGAGAAAATTACTCTGTTTTGCTGACATGAAACAGATGGCACATGGCTGTGTTCGGTGGTGACTCCTTCCTGGCTTGCTGGAAAAGTTGTTCTTTTACTTCAGTATCCATTTGAACAGACAAACGTCCATGAATCAGTCAAGTTGGTTACTCTGGTCAATAAACAAAAATGTTTTCTGGACCAAAATGGCTTCTTTCCCCAAAACCCTAAACATTAACATGACCATGAAAATGGATTTTTAGCTCAAATTCTTAAATTACGGAAAATATCATCTGAGTGGGAACAAGGATTGAGAGGATAAGAACATAAGAAATTTGACAAATGAGAGGAGTCCATTCAGTCTATCTAGCTAGTTTGTTTAGCTAATAGCTAAGTATTTTCAAAATCATCATCATCATCATCATCATCATCATCATCATCATCATCATCATCATCATCATTATCATCATCATCATCAGTTGACTGTGCTATTGGCTGTTAATTAAGTGGCAGACTTTATGCGGTTGAGAACAAGTTTGCACGCCATTTTTGATTTTGCTTAGAGGATAGTTGAATTGCAGTGCTGATGGTGTCAACAATCATTTGATGATCTTTTACAAATTATTACAAGTTGTAAGGTTTCTAAACTCTTTTGGGGCTTCCCCCAGCGAAAAGCATCCCAAAGCACGATCGCAGCGTCTATGGAAGACATCATCTCAGTCGCAGGGGCAACCACAGGCTCCCAGGGCTGTGGCAGTTTACCTCAAAAACAAATCCGAAAACATTTTGTTCACGCTATGAGCATCTGCCGTCAGTGGGTGATGCAAGGAATATTGTAAATGGAGGGAACAGGATTACTTGGCCATTAACCTGCCTGATTGCTGTGTCTGTGTATAGGAGAGTGGGAGATCCCGCTACAATAAATAACCGTGCTTTTCCAGTTTAAAGCTGAATAAAGCTGATTTTGCTCAAGTACTGAGACTCAGCCTCATGTTTTGGGGACTCACACATCACAAAGTATATACACTTAAATGAAGTTGTAACAATGAATAATTAAAACATAAGGAAAAGTACTGAAGGTAACTAAAGGGTTAACTAAACATTACTTGAAGCTTGAGCACATGAGGTCTGCCTGCCCTTCGAGAAACTAGTAACTTGAATTTCTAAGGTTAGAATGAGGTAAATGAGTAACAAACACCCCTCTAGAAAGTGAGGATAAACTAATGGTTAAGCCCAAAGACCTCCATATGAAGCGGCACTAAGATCAATAGAAGAGTCCGCGGAACACCCCTATCAACGGGGCGACATTCAGGTAAATGGGAAAGTTGAAAGGCATCAGAAAATACTGGTGGCAGTAGTTGATTGGATGGAATAATACAGTTCTGCATATTCTGTATATTAAGAGTCATTTATCAGATGAAGTAATGATAGAGAAAAGTATTAAAGCAGATGAATTGTATTAATGATTGTTCACTCCAAAGACATTTATGCATGATATGTGTGAATAAAGAAACAATATGCATTCTCATCTACTCCTTGACTGCCTTCTTTGAAGATAGAGGAAGGGTTTTCCTACAGCAACGATCATGTAGAATGTTTACGGCAAAATATTTCATTAGTGGAATGGAGAAATCAAAGGAAATGAGGGTACTGTAGTGCAATGCTTGCAGACTACAACTGAACTGCACTTCAGAACAGAACAGGTTATCCACCTGAAGCTAAGAATGTTCAGGCCTGACCAGTAGTTGGATGGGAGACCATCTAGGAAAAGCTTGGGTTGCTATTGGAAGAGGTGTTGGAGAGGTCAACAGGGGGCACTTACTCTGTGGTCAATGTGGCGATCCCAATGCCCCCAGTACAGTGATAGGGAAACTGGGTTGTAAAAATGGTGGTGTCTTTAGGATGAGATGTAAAATGGAGGTGTGATTATTAAAGTAACTATCTATCTATCTATCTACAGTGGTGTGAAAAACTATTTGCCCCCTTCCTGATTTCTTATTCTTTTGCATGTTTGTCACACAAAATGTTTCTGATCATCAAACACATTTAACCATTAGTCAAATATAACACAAGTAAACACAAAATGCAGTTTTTAAATGATGGTGTTTATTATTTAGGGAGACAAAAAATCCAAACCTACATGGCCCTGTGTGAAAAAGTAATTGCCCCCTTGTTAAAAAATAACCTAACTGTGGTGTATCACACCTGAGTTCAATTTCCGTAGCCACCCCCAGGCCTGATTACTGCCACACCTGTTTCAATCAAGAAATCACTTAAATAGGAGCTGCCTGACACAGAGAAGTAGACCAAAAGCACCTCAAAAGCTAGACATCATACCAAGATCCAAAGAAATTCAGGAACAAATGAGAACAGAAGTAATTGAGATCTATCAGTCTGGTAAAGGTTATAAAGCCATTTCTAAAGCTTTGGGACTCCAGCGAACCACAGTGAGAGCCATTATCCACAAATGGCAAAAACATGGAACAGTGGTGAACCTTCCCAGGATTGGCCGGCCGACCAAAATTACCCCAAGAGCGCAGAGACGACTCATCCAAGAGGTCACAAAAGACCCCAGGACAACGTCTAAAGAACTGCAGGCCTCACTTGCCTCAATTAAGGTCAGTGTTCACGACTCCACCATAAGAAAGAGACTGGGCAAAAAACGGCCTGCATGGCAGATTTCCAAGACGCAAACCACTGTTAAGCAAAAAGAACATTAGGGCTCGTCTCAATTTTGCTAAGAAACATCTCAATGATTGCCAAGACTTTTGGGAAAATACCTTGTGGACTGATGAGTCAAAAGTTGAACTTTTTGGAAGGCAAATGTCCCGTTACATCTGGCGTAAAAGGAACACAGCATTTCAGAAAAAGAACATCATACCACCAGTAAAATATGGTGGTGGTAGTGTGATGGTCTGGGGTTGTTTTGCTGCTTCAGGACCTGGAAGGCTTGCTGTGATAGATGGAACCATGAATTCTACTGTCTACCAAAAAATCCTGAAGGAGAATGTCCGGCCATCTGTTCGTCAACTCAAGCTGAAGCGATCTTGGGTGCTGCAACAGGACAATGACCCAAAACACACCAGCAAATCCACCTCTGAATGGCTGAAGAAAAACAAAATGAAGACTTTGGAGTGGCCTAGTCAAAGTCCTGACCTGAATCCAATTGAGATGCTATGGCATGACCTTAAAAAGGCGGTTCATGCTAGAAAACCCTCAAATAAAGCTGAATTACAACAATTTTGCAAAGATGAGTGGGCCAAAATTCCTCCAGAGCGCTGTAAAAGACTCATTGCAAGTTATCGCAAATGCTTGATTGCAGTTATTGCTGCTAAGGGTGGCCCAACCAGTTATTAGGTTCAGGGGGCAATTACTTTTTCACACAGGGCCATGTAGGTTTGCATTTTTTTTTCTCCCTAAATAATAAAAACCACCATTTACAAACTGCATTTTGTGTTTACTTGTGTTATATTTGACTAATGGTTAAATGTGTTTGATGATCAGAAACATTTTGTGTGACAAACATGCAAAAGAATAAGAAATCAGGAAGGGGGCAAATAGTTTTTCACACCACTGTATCTATCTATCTATCTATCTATCTATCTATCTATCTATCTATCTATCTATCTATCTATCTATCTATCTATCTATCTATCTATCTATCTATCTATCTATCTATCTTAAAGTGCCTTATCTATCTATCTATCTATCTATCTATCTATCTATCTATCTATCTATCTATCTATCTATCTATCTATCTATCTATCTATCTATCTATCTATCTATCTATCTATCTATCTATCTATCTATCTATCTATCTATCTATCTATCTATCTATCTATCTAAAGATCCCTGGGTGTCTTTTGAAAAGGGTACGGTGTATATACCTGAGCCTAGTGATTCAGGCCCCCTAATCATCTTTTGTCTCAGACTGGCTTACTGTCTCTCACCCCTTCTTGTGTGCTGAGCATACTGCTGTAAAATAGCTGTCATCGCGTCATCTAGGTGGGTGCTGCAGATTGGTGGTGGTTGAAGTGGCTCCATACTCTCAATGTAAAGTGCTTTGAGTAGCAGAACAAGTGCTATTTAAATGTAATAGATGTATTTATTTATTTACTTATTTTTCCTAATATCAAAGTTTTACTCTGTTGGTCTAGCTCTCTTTCTCAAGGGCGGGGGTTGATTTGATTCAAACCTAGTTTTGTAAAAATTTGATTTGCTTGTATGGAATGTTATTTGATTTTAATAAATTCAATAAAATGTTAAAAAATCAATAAATAAATAAATTATTATTATTATTATTTTATTTATAACAATTCCTTCAACTTTTATATAAAGCAGTAGCTAAAAAATACTTTATGTACATAAAATTATTGGCATCTTAATAAAATATAAATGAGGAATACTTTTTAACCTAGAGCAAAGTATTTTTTCGAGGTGTATCTATGTTCACTACATATGAAATGAAATGAAAAAAAAAAATTTCTGAGAAGAAACATAAAACAAAAAACTTTAAATGTGTTGACCTGTGTGATTAACATTAAGTCATTATATGGGATTAGTTCAGGCCTATATAGAATCTTATATTAGAATTAGGGGGGCCAAGCCCCCCCTGGCACCTTTGGTACCCAACCCCCAGATGCGACCAGAATGAATAAATTTTTAATTATCCATCCATCTGAATCCAAACACAGGGTCATGGGGGTCTGCTGGAGCCAATCCCAGCCAACACAGGGCACAAGGCAGGAACCAATCCTGGGCTGGGTGCCAACCCACCGCAGGACACACACAAACACACCAAGCACACACTAGGACCAATTTAGAATCGCAAATCCACCTAACCTGCATGTCTTTGGACTGTGGGAGGAAACCGGAGCACCCGGAGGAAAACCACGCAGACACGGGGAGAACATGCAAACTCCACGCAGGGAGGGCCCAGGGAGTGAACCCAGGTCTTCAAACTGTGAGGCAGCAGCACTACCACTGCGCCACCGTGCCGCCAACTTTTAATTATAGGAGTCAAAATCATGAAATTCTATAGATATGTAAAAGAAAAATGTATTAAAAATCATGAAATGAGAATAAAATATTTACTCTCTTACCGATTGGAGTATTCTCATTAAATTGAGATCCACTATGCTCGATGAGTATTTATAAGACACTAAATAAATGATCCATTCGTTTTAACTGACATTCTTATAGATAAAAATACTTTTTTTGAAAAATTACTCATTTAAATAAAAGGAAAAAAATCACGTGAAAAATAAAGTGGTATGCAATGGGTCATTGTTACTCGCCCTTCAGCTAACTAAATCACCTAAATACAAACATTGGTGTTATGAATGGGTAATTGTTTTTTAATAGTTTGTTCCTGTGAAAGAAAGTTTACTCAATCAAAAATTAAAACCACGACTTTCTTGATATTAAAACCACGACCTTCTTGATATTAAAAACACGACTTTCTTGATATTTTAATTTATAATATAATTTAATTATAATTTAAAAGATCTGAAAATCTTACAACATCACATTAAAGTTCGATAAATTCTGAAAAGAAGGATACCAAACATATATATATGTAGGTTTTAAAATAAGCCCGATTTAAAACGTGACAAAAAACGTGACATAAAATCGTTGCACAAAATCATTGCACTTTTAGGCATAGGATTTTATATACAGTGGAACCTCGGTTCACAAACGCCTCGGAACATGTACAAATCGCTTTACGACCAAAAAGTTTGCCAAACTTTTGCTTCTGTTCACGACCACACACTCGGTATACGAACAAGCCAGTTTCCGTTTCGGTTTGTACGTGTTCAGTCATTCCCTGTGCAGCGAGTGAGCAAGAGCGAGAGAGAGCGCGACACACACACACACACACACACACACAGGCATGAAAGAGAGACACACACCAGAGAGAGAGCGAGCGATGCATAAGGTAGAGAAGGCATTTAAAAAATGCACTGGACTTGTTTTTGTTTTCACTTCTGTTTACAGCGATCGGTTCGTAGCGTTGTGACACCCCGTGTAGTGGGAAATAAAAACACCAGTCTACACTCTGGATGTCTAGTAAATGGGGCCGAGCGTGAGCAGGATGATAATGGAAGACAGGGAGACATGGACACAAAAAGGGTTGGGTTTTTTGAAAAATAAAGTGAAATTTTTATTTACAGGTTCACTTAACAACAAACAAAAAAAAAAATAATAATGTCCTGCGGAACTTATAAATTAAACACAGTTCGATACCGCTAAGGACACTTAAAAACAGTCAGCAAATAAATCCCAAAATAGTGGTTATAAATTTAGTAGTTATGATGTTGAATTGTAGACCCAACAACAAAAATATTCAAAATACTAAATGTGTATATACAAAAATCAACAGTGCACCATTTAAATCCACAACCCACAATAAATACCTCCATCGAACAGAAATTACTATAGAGATATTTATATCTATATACAGGAGCAAGTATTTACAAAAAAAAAACAAAGCACAAGCCGCAATGATTGGTAATTTCATCAAATTGTTCTACAGAGTACCCTGCAAAAAAATGCTATAATAAATCGAGCAGCCGGCGCAGGCGCGCGCATAGCTGTGCCGGCTTTTGAGACGCCAAATACGCTTCTGCCTTAAAGCAACGTAAGCACTTTAAATATTCACGTCCTTACCCTTGAGCTACTGCCCAAACAACTATTTATATGGGATCCCTTTTTCTCAACCGCGGTAAACTAACACTATGACGCTTCACCCTTTCTTTACTCTTTTAGAGTTATGTGGTCGCAGGTGGCACACGCAAGAGTGGAAGACCATCGATACCATCCCGGCCGGTTAATGGCAAGGCTGTCTCTCCATTCCATCCGGGACCCACCGCAACACTCTCCAGAAGACGTCTTTCTGCAATAGTATAAGAAAGGAATAAGGCAAGTTTCCTTTTTTTGTACTTTAACTTTTTATAACAAACAAATGCCTCTCCACTGCAGAGGACACTTGACAAATTTTATTTAATTCTAGGTAATGCCAGTAAGGCACATTACCACAAGCGTGCATTGTTGCAATGTTACTTTTCTTGATGGTTTATTAAATTACGCATTTTTCAAATGTTCATTTTTTTCCCTGTGCTTAAAACTTATTAAAAAAGTGTTTTCAGTGAGCGGTTCTTAGCTCTATAGCTCCACTGTATAGAGAGTAGATATTAAGTCATTAGAACAATTGAGAGGTGAGCTTACCAAAGCTTGTCAGTAACCTCAGTAATCGTAACCTCAGATCCTCAACTGAGTGTCTCCTTAGAATTCCAAGAGCAAAACTTAAAAGAAGTGGTGAGGCGGGCGGCCTTCTGCTGTTATGCACCTAAAATCTGGAATAGCCTGCCAGTAGGAATTCGCCAGGCTAATACAGTGGAGCACTTTAAAAAACTACTGAAAACACATTATTTTAACATGGCCTTCTCATAACTTCACTGTAATTTAATCCTGATACTCTGTATATCTAATTCATTATAATAACTATTCATTCAAAATCTGTACTAACCCCTACTCTCTCTTCTGTTTCCTTTTCCGGTGTCCCACCACCATCTACTCAAAGTACCATGATGTTCCAACAATGATGGATGGATTAAAAGCCAGAAGTCTGTATGACCATCAGCATCAAGTGACTCCGTGAGAACCCTAACTGCAAAGAGGACTATTTCATTTATGTGAGGTAGAATGCCCAGAGGGGACTGGGTGGTCTCGTGGCCTGGAACCCCTACAGATTTTATTTTTTTCTCCAGCTTTCTGGAGTTTTTTGTTTTTTCTGTCCACCCTGGCCATCGGACCTTACTCCTTTTCTATGTGAACTAATGTTGTCTTATTTTAATTTCTTATTTTGTCTTTTATTTTTCTTCTCTTCATTATGTAAAGCACTTTGAGCTACTTTTTGTATGAAAATGTGCTATATAAATAAATGTTGTTGTTGTTGTTGTAGCTTACCTAATATTCCTCATGTCTCCAAAATCACATTAGGCTGAGTTTTGAAAGTCCCCAAATTCCCTCTGTCTATCACCTTATTCCACAAGCATAAGATTCTCTGTTTACTTTGTTTAACTCTTTGTGTAAAATTTACCTGCAACCAGGTTTCAAATCAAATCAAATCAAATCTAAATCTTTATTGTCATTGTAGCAATGAGACATTGTACAATGAAATTTAGGTGCAATTTTCCAATACAAAAAAAAAACAAAACACAATCACTCAAGTTAAAACTAAAATAAATAAATATATAGAGAAAATAGTCCGTAACAGCCGAACAGTGTTTTCCATTCATACATACGTCATACTGCATTGTCCCTTAGCCAATGTTGACTTGGGGCTGTATTGTAAACATGAAGGTGCACTCGGTCAGAATGACCACTTAGCAGCATTCAGCATGGTGATGGCTGAAGGATAGAAACTGTTTCTCAGTCTATTTGTCTTAGTCTTTATGGATCTGAAATGTCTGCCTGAAGGCAGGCGTTCAAACAATGCATGCCCTGCGTGTGATGGGTCCGGAAGAATTTTCTTGACATTCCTGAGACAACAGGAACTATGTAGTTCTTCTAGTGAGGGGAGAGGACAGCTGACTATCTTCTGGGTGACCTTAATGACCCTGTGGAGCTCTTTCCTCTGTGCTACTGTGCAGATGGAGAACCACACACAGAGACAGTAAGTAGACCAGGATGATCTGTACTGTGCAGCAGTAAAAGGACACCAGCAGTTTCTCAGGGATGTTGTTCTTCGTGAGAACCCTCAGGAAGTAAAGTCTCTTTTGGGCCTTCTTTACTACCTCAGCAGTGTGTGTTCCCCAGGTCAAGTCCTCCCTAATGGTGACTCCCAAGAAGCGGAAGTCTGAAACCCTCTCCACACTGTCCCCATTGCTGATGAGTGGCTGGATGTTGTCTGTGTTCTTCCTGAAGTCCACGATGAGCTCCTTGGCCTTGGCTGTATTTAGGAGCAAGTTGTTATTTCTACAACACATTGTCAGCTGCTCCACCTCATCCCTGTAGGTGGACTCATAGATGAGATGAGCCCTACTACCGTGGTATCATCAGCGAACTTAACAATGGTGTTACTGTGGTGGGCAGGAATGCAGTCGTGGATGTAGAGGGTATAGAGCAGGGGGCTCAGCACACAGCCCTGCGGGGAGCCAGTGCTGAGGCTGATGGGTGTGGAGAATTAGGGGCCTACTCTAACCCTCTGAGTCTGATCACTCAGGAAGTCCTTGATCCAAAGGCAGGTGGAGTGTGGAAGTCCTATGTCTGACAGTTTGGTTACCAGTCTGTGGGGTAAGATGGTATTAAAGGCAGAGCTGAAGTCTATGAAGAGCAGCTGTGCGTAGCTCCCCTGCTGCTCCAGATGGGACAGAACACCATGGAGAACAGTGGCCACAGCGTCCTCTGTAGACCTGTTTGATCAGTAGGCAAACTGATGCGGATCAAGCATGGGAGGAATGAATGACATGATGTGGTTCCTGATGAGCTTCTCGAACCACTTCATAACCACAGGGGCCTGTAGTCATTAAGACTGGAGATGGTCTGTTTCTTGGCCAGAGGCACTATGACAGAGGATTTCAAGCAAGCTGGCACAGTGGACTGAGACAGAAACTGGTTGAATATCCTGGTGAAGACCCCAGCCAGTTGGTCTGCACAGTCTTTCAGCACACGTCCTGAGATGCCATCAGGTCCAGCTGCCTTCCGTGGGTTGACAGCCCGCAGCATGCGTCTCACCTTGTGCTCCCCCACTGTGAAGATGGGGCTGTTGTTGGTTTCTGGATGGGGTCTGGCTGTCTCTGGTGGATGCACTTCAAACCAGGCAAAGTAGCGGTTCAGTTCCTCAGCCAGGGATAAATCACCTTCTACAGCTCCAGGACTGGTCCTGTAGTTGGTCATATGCTGGACACCAAGCCACACTTGCCTCCCGTTGTTGCTGTCCAGGTGTTCATCGATCTTCCTTTTATAGTCTGACTTGGCCTCTCAGATGCCCCTCTGTAGGCTGGCACGGGCTGTGCCTGTAGAGGACCTTGTCACCAGACCTGAAGGCAGCGTTTCCCTCTTTCACCAGCCTCTCCACTTCCCTGGTCATCCAGGGCTTCTGATCAGGTTGGACCAGGATACATTCATCCACTGTGACAATGTCTGTGCAGTTCTTAAAGTAACACAGTACACTGTCACAAAACACTTCAAGGTCTGGGTGTTCAAAGATGTCCCAGTTAGTCCTACTGAAACAGTCCTGCAGCTGCTGAGAGGCTCCATCTGGCCAAGTTTTAACTGTCCCTGTGCTGTTAGGGGCAGTTTTCTTGAGTGGGATGTATGCTGGGATTACGGTGTAGCCCTGTAGCCCTGTTTAATGTTGGTGTAGACTTTATGCAAAGTGTTAGCTCCTCTTGACGTGCGGATGGAATTTAGGGAGCACAGGTTTTAAATCCACAGGGTTAAAGTCCCCAGCAATGGTATACACAGCATCATTGTGCTTGGTCAGCTGACTGCTAATACTGCAGTGTAAAAGTTCGATAGCAAAGTTTGCATTAGCGTCCGGTAATCATGACCACAGTAAACTCTCTAGGGAGATACTGTATATGGGTCTGCATCTAACAGTCACATACTCCAGGTGACTGTCTCCATTCACTGTATTTGTACACCAGTTGTTATTTACGTACACACACAGCCCCCCTCCTCTGCTCTTACCGGAGTCACTGGTCCTGTCATGGTGTTGTGCAGTGTAGCCTGTTAGCTGGATAGCAGAGTCCGGGATCAATTGAACTGTTCTTTACAATGTTATTTGTTGCTACCTGTAGCCTCAGTTCATCAATTTTGTTGACGAGAGATCTGGCATTGGTGAGAAAAACACTGGGGAGCAGTGGTGTAACAGGCTGCCTACGTAACCTCGCTAACGTGCCGGCCCTGCAGCCTCACTTTTGTTTTCTCTCTCTACGCCGCTTCCATCACCTGCCTGTGGGGATGATAATCCACAGAGAGCCGGGACCCCTCGCTATGTCTGCCGGAATGTCGTGGGAGCAGAGAAACTCTGGTGAAACACTCCCCTCGCTGCACACTCCGATCTTGAGAAGTTCCTGTCGGCTGTAGATGTTGTCGTCTCGACAAGATGTAGGTAAAACAAATCTATATTACTAAACGACAGTTGTATATATGCACGGATGCAGGACGATGGACGCAGGACGCATTGAAGCGCACGCGCACTGCGACTCAGCGCCCCAGAGTCAAACCCAGCGGCTTCCCAGACTCAGTAGGTAGCGCCCAAACAACACAACACAACCTGTAAACTAAAATTCAGGTCACAATACAACCGCTGCCCGAACGCGCACACCACCGCATATAAAACCTTCATTTAGTAATGTTTACAAAGGTTGTATATATACACGGATGTCAGACGCAACTTGTGCCAAAAGCGCACGCGCACTCGCACAGCGCCCAACAGTCAAACCCAGCAGCTTCCCAAAGTCAGTAAGTGGCGCCCAAACAACACAGCACAACCTATAAACTAAGCTTGACGTAAAGCGTGTTGCCATGGTGACATATTTAAACATTGACATAGAATAATTAGACGCCTCATGACTAGTAGAATCGTACGTCAACATCGCTAGGTAGGCTTCTGGTAGGCTAGGCATTCTGGTAGGCTAGGCACTTTTTACAACTTTTTGGTTAGTACATTAGAAAAATTATTGGTGTTTTGGTAAATTATGCACATTATACAACCCTTTTTTATTATGAAAAGGTTAAGTAAGTGTTGCAGTGGGAGGTTTGGAACGCATTATGGGTATTTCCATTATTTCTTATGGGAAAAATAGTCTTGACTTACAACCAACTTTAGTTACAACAGCCCTCACGAACGAATTAAGTTCGTAAGTCAAGGGTCCACTGTATACAGTTAGGTCCATAAATATTTGGACAGAGACAACTTTTTTCCAATTTTGTTTCTGTACATTACCACAATGAATTTTAAATGAAACAACTCCGATGCAGTTGAAGTGCAGACTTTCAGCTTTAATTCAGTGGGGTGAACAAAACGATTGCATAAAAATGTGAGGCAACTAAAGCATTTTATAACACAATCCCTTCATTTCTGGGGCTCAAAAGTAATTGGACAATTGACTCAAAGGCTATTTCATGGGCAGGTGTGGGCAAGTCCGTCGTTATGTCATATCAATTAAGCAGATAAAAGGCCTGGAGTTGATTTGAGGTGTGGTGCTTGCATGTGGAAGATTTCACTGTGAACAGACAACATGCGGTCAAAGGAGCTCTCCATGCAGGTGAAAGAAGCCATCCTTAAGCTGCGAAAAACAGAAAAAACCCATCCGAGAAATTGCTACCATATTAAGAGTGGCAAAATCTACAGTTTGGTCCATCCTGAGAAAGAAAGCAAGCACTGGTGAACTCAGCAACGCAAAAAGACCTGGACGTCTTGCATTTTTTTGATTGATGAAAATAAATGATTAACACTTCCATTTTTGAAAGCATTCTTTGTTTACAGCATTTTTTCACACCTGCCTAAAACTTTTGCACAGTACTGTATATAAACACATTTCACCAATCCTTCGGTCACTTCATTGGCTCCCTATCCACCTCTGTATTGAATACAAACTCTGTTTACTCACCAGTGTATCCATGAAAATGCTCCACAATATCTTAAAGAACTCCTTATACTACAATCCACTACAAGAAACCTCCGTTTTTCAAATACCTACTGCCTTCGCCCACCTGTGATCAAACGTCATACAATGGGTGACCAAGCCTTTGCAGCCGCTGCTCCACGGCTCTGGAATGCCCAGCCTAAGAACACAGCAGATTGTGGGCTGTTTTAAAAAACAGCTAAAGACTTTTCTATTTAGGAAAGCTTATTAACAAGAATGCTATAATTATTGTTGTTTTATCTCTGTTTTTATCTTCCTTTGCCTTAGTTTAAACTCTTTATGTAGCACTTTGAGATTTACTGCTAAAGTAAAGTGCCCTATAAATAAAATACATTATTATTATTATCCATCCATCCATCCATTTTCCAACCCGCTGAATCCGAACACAGGGTCACAGGGGTCTGCTGGAGCCAATCCCAGTCAACACAGGGCACAAGGCAGGAACCAATCCCAGGCAGGGTGCCAACCCACCGCAGAACACAACAAACACACCCACACACCAAGCACACACTAGGGCCAATTTAGAATTGCCAATGCACCTAACCTGCATGTCTTTGGACTGTGGGAGGAAACCCACACAGACACGGGGAGAACATGCAAACTCCATGCAGGGAGGACCCGAGAAGCGAACCCGGGTCTTCTAACTGCGAGGCAGCAACGCTACCACTGCGCCACCGTACCACCCCTTATTATTATTATTATTATTATTATTATTATTATTATTATTATTATTATTATTATTATTATTATTATTATTATTATTATGTTATCTCTTTTTTTACATCTGATTCGTCTGTTTCTTCTGGAAGTCCAAATTGCTGTATCATTAAATCTTCTGCTTCTAACATTTCTTTGTTGATCGAGAGTCGCAGTTTGTTCATTAGACTTTTTGGATAATGGTCCTTTGAACGCTTCCCATAATTGTAAAGCATCAACTTCACCCGTCATAATTAAGTACACGAAGAAGAGTCTTAATTTGTCAGGCATCATTACAGAAGTGGTATCAGACATCATTTCGAACATATACTCATCCGATTTACATAATCCAGCTGCTCGTGCCGCTTCTTGAAAAGTACCGTACGTAGTTCCATCTATAGTTAGAATATCCTTATACGACGTTGCTCCTTTCGATTCATGTAACAACAATTTCAAGTAAAACCTGTTCGATATCTTTTGGTGATATTTAATCGAGCAACATTTTTGCAATTAATTTTTCTTGGATGCCACACTCCTTTTTGTTTCTGCCACGTGTAATGTTGCGCATACATATATGCTTTTGCATTTACGTCTGTTTTATGAAGTTCAAAATAAGCCAATAAATTTTGTATTTCTTATTTTTGCTACCTTTAAAGCTTCTGCTTCTTCACCTTCTTTAACGTGAATCATAATCTGACCTGGTAAGTGAATCAGTAATAATTCAACAGAATGACTTTGTCTATGCATTGGCAATTCATCTAGAATGTATAAAATTATTGTCCTGATAATGACTTCAATGTTTGTAACAAATATATCGTATGTTTAAAAATACTGTCCCAGAAAGCTTCTTTAAAGGATGAAAGTGTGGACTTTTTCATAAATGACTTAAAATGAGGAAAAAGTAAAGATTTATAAGAGCTGAGTGCAGGAAGTGTAGCTGATAAAAGCATTCACACGAATGAGAGGGTTGATGGCCGTGGTCTTGTTTGAAAATGGTTGAGAGGAGCGCGTGACTTTAACAATTGTCATGGCAAACGTTTTGTCTCACGGGAGTTGAACAAATCTTCCAAAAAGTCTCATCTCCACAAAAAGTCTTCTTGCGTCCAAAGGATTTTTTTCTATATAATAGAAAGATTTATCTATTTATTTATTTATTTAGTTTTTTCCTACTATTAAAGTTTTACTCTGTTGACCTAGCTCTTTTTCTCTTGAGTGTGGGTTGATCTGACTTCAACTTAGTTTTGTAAAATTTGACTTGCTTGTATGGAATGTTCTTTGCTTTTGATAAAGTCAATAAAATTATTAAATATATATGGTCACACACGTGCGCTTGGGAGTCAACCAAAGGGACCAGAAAAAGTCAATTCCACGCCAGGCCGGTTGTGCTACACCACTCTCTTTTCTCTCCGCAGACCACATTCAAGAAATCCTGCCTGTCCCGTCTCCCAGGAAGTCACTTCCTGTCCCGTTCCCGATGATGTCACTTCCTAAGAACCGACTATAAAAACCCCTCATCCTTCATACTTCTACTTTATCTGTACACCTTGTACTCAGCTGAAAGCCTTTTGCAGCCAGGGAAACTATACGGGTGGCTGCCCCAAACCTTTGTTGTGTGTCCAGTCGTTTATATCACTATATATATATATATATGCTTGAAATAGTTTACTGTCAAATAATGCAAAGAGTACGTGACACGTGTTTCACCCTAATTCTGGGCTCATCAGGCGTACACACTCACTGCACCCCCCTCTCGGGGAATCGAACCTCAGACGTCAGCGCTAGAGGCGAAGCCTCTAACGTTGCGCCACAGCGTGTGGTTCGCTCATTTGACTGTGACGATGCAGGTTCTGCTCCATGCTCCCATCGGCTGTTAGGGAGCCCTTGAACCCAACACCGTCTGTAATGTCACCGATGAGCTAGACAGTGAGGCAATAACACTTGAGCAAGGGGATGATGAATAATTGTGCAAAAGTGCTTTTATTTAAACAACAACTCCAAAGTGCAAACAAAGTGCTGCGCAGTTCAATGTCTTCTTTAAATAAATAATCCATAAAATGAAACGTGAAGGTTAAAATCAATAAATAGAAAAACTCTTCTAAAAATCACGAGGTAAAATGTCACAGGAAGTAATGTTAAAACCACAAGCCCAGTGTCTTCTGCTTCCATGGCGGCTCCCCTGCTACGCCCATCTGGTCTGCTCTACAGGAGAGTCGCCTACCTGCAAGATCAGCTGCCCTTCAACCTAGTCCGGTAGCCCTCCGTTCCTTGGCTTCGTCGGGCTCCCAACCGGACCAAGACTTTGGATTATTCCTCAGCGGCCAAGGCGCTCACACTGAGGCTACTCCAGTCCAAAGCCTCATCAACTCCCGCTGCCTTCTACGGTCAAGTTGATTCCTCCACTGGTCACTCCAGCTACTTAGTCGCTCAGCTGGAGCGACTGCTTTCTCAGTCCCACTGAGTGTCGGCCAAACACTCCCCACGTGGGCTCTCTTCCCAGCTGCCTGCTTTCTCTAATATGACCCTGCTCTCGCTCGCTCGCTCTCCTTCCTCACACCGGCTTTCTCCACCTGCTTCCTGCTACCTCCCGTTCTCTCTTTCCTTTCTTTTACTTCCTTTTTCTAACCAGCTCGCGGTTCTCTTTATATGCGGAGAGGACATAGCAACTGCAGCCCATTAGCCACAGGAACAACCACGGATGTGGGCAGTCTCTCACCTGTGCACTTAGGTGAGAAACGCCCACACCGCAGATCGCCCCGCGGCTCGCTACAGTTACCACGCCCCCTCGCTAAGCCGCGAGCGTGGCGATTATTTATTTAAAACCAAACGGCCTTTGCTGTAAGAGCTGTGGACCCATAACACCACATTGACAGCATGTGGATCGGGGTAATTACATTCATGGCAACCACAATGTTAGGGGCTTCGCCTCTAGTGCTGAAGTCTGAGGTTCGATTCCCCGAGAGGGGGGTGCAGTGAGTGTGTACGCCTGATGAGCCCAGAATTAGGGCGAAACACGTGTCGCGTACTCTTTGCATTATTTGACAGTAAACTATTTCAACCATTCTATGATCTGCTTCTCACAACTGAGGGCATCGTGGCGGATGTTAGCAGATTGCTGGCCAACCACAAGCGTTACCTGGTAGGTAACCACCCATACAATCAGATTGTGATTCAGACTACAAATGCCATGAATGTATATAAACATATATATACTGTATATATACATATATATACAGTATATATATATATTTATATCGTTACACATGTGTGCTTTGGAGACAACCAGCAAGCCCAAAGGTAAGTGATAGTTCGTGAGACAAGGGGTTGATGATGCATACTAATCCCTCTCTCTCTCTATTCCTAAAGAACAAAAGAAGAAAAGTAATTCAAACTTTCACCCACCAAGCATCCCAGAATTCCATTGGTGACGTCACTTCCGGCTCCCCACGACAACATCACTTCTGGCTCCCATGACTCTCCACATGACATCACTTCTGACGATCTGTTTTGTTGTCATTTCCTGCCACCATTTCTATAAAAATCTCATGTACCATTTTGAACACTGTCAAATGCCTATGGTTTTTTTGATGCAATTCGTTTATTTTGCATCTGTGTCCAGCGGACATTATACATTAATATATATTAATATATATCATGTTGTGTGCATGCGCTTGGAAAGTAGCTTGAAGGCCTGGGTGATGGCAGTTCTCTACCGAGACAGGAGGTGGCACTGTGCACTAATGACCTCTCTTCTTCCCGTTCTGCAGGAAGGCTGATTGACACCATTCCATCTCACATCACCTGCGGGGTTCGTCCACTTGGACCCACCTGTTCCTCCCAGAATGCCTTAAAGGTGGAAGAGCTGCTATCCTAATCGGTCTATCTAAGACACAAGTCGGAACGACTCAATTTTACGTTATAACACGCATTTACTTTACATTTGTTCCTCAGAATTATACAGGGTTGGCCACAAGGTTCCCCAAAACTCCAACCTTGCCCTGCTATTACCTTTACAATCATCATTAGATAGGCTTTGGTTTTGTAATAATAAAAATTTAAAATAAGCTCAATCTATGACAAGCACAATAAAAATGTCCTACTCTGTAAAAAATAATATGTACAGTATGTGAATAATCATCTTAGGCAGAGTGATTACAGCAGTTCAAAAGGATGCAGCACAGCATGCCCGCCCACGACGCTAGGGGGTTTACAGCTTCTGATTAGGTGACTAATTTCAGTATCTTTCTATCTCCCGGAACCACTTCTCTTTGGCATGGCTTATTAGGAAAGCCGGAGCAACACATCAGTAGCAGAATTCCTGTTCTTTTCAACTCTGCTGCATTCTCTACTGCTAGAAAACAAGTTTGTTGCATGGCACTCCTGAACAAAGGCTTGAAAGCATCAATCAATTCCTAGTATTAGACAGAGTTGCTAGTCCCAAAGCTCTTAACTGCCATGCTAGGCTGTTGCACTCTGCAGAAATGGTTTCAGAGCATCTCTTCACTTTTCAGCCCAGCTTCTACCCAGGAGTAATCAGTCGGCATGATGAAGAAAAGAAATCTGCACGGAAATCTGTTCTGAGGTGTAGACAGCATCTAATCTATCACTGACGTTCCCATCCTCCAGCTCCGATGCCTACATGTATTCTTGTTACAGGACGCTGGTGCACATTAGTACTGTGCGTCAGATCACTTCGAGACGGAGCAAAAATGATTAAATTTAAGGAACATTTGCTGCTATTGCTCCTGCTTAAAAAAATGACTGGCCGTTTGCCAAGCTCATCTGTCTCGAATTGGGCAGTTAAACGGGTGAAGAAGTAACCTGGCGCTGTATAGAACTTCTCAGCTTATAAAGTGTAAAGATCGTCCACCATGGTTCTCATGTCGCAGCTGGTGGGAACAAAACTATCTATCTATCTATCTATCTATCTATCTATCTATCTATCTATCTATCTATCTATCTATCTATCTATCTATCTATCTATCTATCTATCTATCTATCTATCTATCTATCTATCTATCTATCTATCTATCAGTTATATAGTGCCTTTCACATCTATCTATCTATCTATCTATCTATCTATCTATCTATCTATCTATCTATCTATCTATCTATCTATCTATCTATCTATCTATCTATCTATCTATCTATCTATCTATCTATCTATCTATCTATCTATCTATCAGTAATATAGTGCCTTTCACATCTATCTATCTATCTATCTATCTATCTATCTATCTATCTATCTATCTATCTATCTATCTATCTATCTATCTATCTATCTATCTATCTATCTATCTATCTATCTATCAGTTATATAGTGCCTTTCACATCTATCTATCTATCTATCTATCTATCTATCTATCTATCTATCTATCTATCTATCTATCTATCTATCTATCTATCTATCTATCTATCTATCAGTAATATAGTGCCTTTCACATCTATCTATCTATCTATCTATCTATCTATCTATCTATCTATCTATCTATCTATCTATCTATCTATCTATCTATCTATCTATCTATCTATCTATCTATCTATCTATCTATCTATCATTATATAGTGCCTTTCAATCTATCTATCTATCTATCTATCTATCTATCTATCTATCTATCTATCTATCTATCTATCTATCTATCTATCTATCTATCTATCTATCTATCTATCTATCTATCTGCTTCCTTCCTGTCTCGCTGTCGCAGTGCTTGTTGGGAGTTTGTGTTGGCGCGGATGGAGGTTGTGGGGTGTGAGAGCGGATCCTGAGGTATGAGTTGGTTTGTTTAAACTTTTTTAATCTCTATTCTTTTCTTTTCTAATTTTCTTACTTTTCTTTCTAAGTGTTGGTGAAAAAGCGTTAAAGTACTTATTGTGTGGCTTTATGCCACGGCAGCCATTATGGCTGCAGGTTTGGAAAAGCTGACTCGCCGGCATGGCGTTAAACTTGTATCAGAGGATTTTATTCCTTTAGAGAGCGGGGTGTTGGCAGTAGGCGAAGTTATAGGATGTGAAAACATTAAATCGGCTTCTCGGATGAGTGGATCACTAGTTTTATTTCTTAGTTCTGTTGATTTGGTATCGACGCTTGTAGAAAAAGGAGTCGTAGTCGATGGTATTTTTTGTGCAAGTGTATCCATTGGCGGCTCCGGCCCGTAAAGTAATTTTGTCAAATGTACCGCCGTTTTTAAGAAATGAAGTATTAGAAAGAGAACTGGAGCGTCATGGTCGACTGGTATCAAAGATACGATATATTCCCCTTGGGTGCAAAGCTCCTGCTATTAAACACGTATTGTCCTTTCGAAGGCAGGTGTACATGGTGCTTAACCAGATGGATGAACATCTTAATATCACTATGAGGTTTAGGCTTGATGGTCACGATTACGTTATTTTTGTTACTTCGGACGAGATGAAATGTTTAGCGTGTGGTAGGGGGGGACATTTAGTTAAACATTGCCCCGACAAAGGGAATCGGAAAGTGGCACATAAAGAGGGAGAAGATGAACGAGGCGTAGAGCAGGCTGGACCCTCATCAGCCTTAGAAAGTGCCGCGCAGGGGGAGTCCTCAGTACCGCTGAGATCAGCCAGTGAGGGGTCTTCTGTTAGTGCGCATGTTGACGAGACTGTGAACAGTGAGGAGGGGAGTAGTGGGGTTACAGTAGAACTACTTGCTGTCGTAGATGACAGTGTTTGGGGATCGATCGAAATGGAAGAAGTTAAAGATCCAGGAAACAATGATGGGTTTAAATGACCAGCTCAAAAGCGCCATTGTACAGTTGAAGGCGGTTCTGAGAAAAAGCGCAGCAACGTCGCGGCAGAATCGCCTGTTGCTGAGAGCAGTGCGGCTGCCTTTCCCATCACTGCGGGCAGTTTTGCAGTTTTAGCAGCTATGTCGGAGGAAGACGGCACGATAGCTAGTGAAAGTGACGAAGAGGAAGGCGGTATTTCTGATTCATCTACGGTGTCTGATGCACAAGACCTAAAAGACAGAGGGGGTTACAGTGCCCAAAGTATAAAAGCTTTTCTATTGGAGACCGCGGGGCGAAAAGGAGTCGATGAGTCCGAATATTTTCCAGATATTGAGCTGTTTGTGTCATCAGTTCGCAGTTTAAGAAAAAGTCCATCCTCGTCCGCAATGTTCACCTCACAAGAGCTTGTGAGATTAAAGAATATATTGAGTAAATTAAAGAGAAAGTCCAACATGAATAGTAATGGTAGGACTCACCCCCTTTTGAACTGGGGCCTTCTTCTTGTGAATTGTTTTTTTTATATCATCTGTGATTATGGCCAGTATTAAAATTGGGAGCTTGAATATCAACGGGGGTAGAAATACTGGTAAGAGATGGGCTCTTTTTGAGTTTTTAAAACAGAAAAATCTTGATGTGATTTTTTTTACAAGAAACTCATATTGATAAAGATAACCAGTGGGAGTGGAGCAGGGACTGGAGTGGTGGGATATTTTATAGTAATGGGTCCAATGTCAGTGCTGGTGTGGCTGTGCTGTTGACAAAGAGCATCAATGTGGATATCTGTGGGGTGGATGACATACTGGAGGGAAGATTACTGAGAGTGAAGGCACAAATCCAGGGGAGACTGTTTAGCTTCATAAATGTCTACGCTCCGAATGACGGCACTGACAGAGTCCAGTTTTTTAAGAAAGTTGAAGCTCTTTTAGAGCAGTGCAGTTCAGAAGAACTTGTTGTGTTGGGAGGTGATTTTAACTGTACTGTCGATTCACCGATCGATAGAAATGCTGGGATTGAGCCACATCCTCGCTCAGCACAAGAACTGCTGAGGATACTGAGGGGTATGGAGATGGTGGATGTATGGAGGAGTAAAAATGGGGAGAGCAGGCAATACACGTGGGGGCGAGTAAGCGGTGGGAGGTGTCCCTGGCCAGACTGGACCACATTTACACCTTCAAACATCACCTTGGACTGTTCAAATCGAGCTCCATCACACCCAGTGGTCTGTCAGATCACAGTCTAGTAACCTGCAGTGTGCTGCTCACATCTTACACACCTAAAAGTGCTTACTGGCACTTCAATTCTACTCTACTTCAGGATCAGAATTTCAAAGATATATTCAGGTTTTTTTGGAAAACATGGAGAATTAAAAAAAGGGATTTCATCAGCCTGCAACAATGGTGGGATTTAGGGAAGGTGCAGATTCGAGGGTTGTGTCAGCAATACACTAGAAATGTCACTAAATGTTTAAAATCAGAGATGGCAGAATTAGAAGGTGAGGTCACGGAGATCCAGAAACTTCTCGATTTTGGTCCAAACACACAGTTAGCAGAGAGCCTTAAAGATAAACAGAGGGGTCTGGCTCAGCTGTTGGACACCAGAGTTAAAGGGGCTCTGGTGAGATCACGTTTCCAGAGCCTAAATGAAATGGATGCACCAACAAAGTATTTTTTTAGTCTTGAAAAAAAAAATTCACAAAGCAAAGTTTTCTATTGTCTGCGTGCAGCAGATGGGACAGAGCGACAGCAGCCAGTGGAGATCAGAGAGATTGTGAGGGACTTCTATAAGAATTTGTATGCTGCAGAGACAGTTCAAGACGACATGGAATGTGATCATTTGTTATAGAATCTTCCTCAGCTTCCTAAGGGAGACGTTACAAACCTGGAAGCAGCAGTGACTCTATCGGAACTTTCAGATGCTTTGGGGGGGCTTAATGTAGGCAAGGTTCCGGGTATTGATGGGATCCCAGTTGAATTTTATAAGGAATTTTGGGATCTCATTGGTCCTGACTTGATGGAAGTGTTCACACTCAGTATCAGGACGGGTGTCTTACCCCAGAGCTGTCGGAGAGCAGTGATTACCCTCCTTCCTAAAAAGGGAGATTTATATGAGATCAGAAACTGGCGGCCTGTGTCACTGCTGTGCGCAGACTATAAGATTTTTTCTAAAGCGTTGGCCAACAGACTTCGGACTGTCCTGACTAAAGTGGTGCATCCAGATCAGAGTTACTGTGTGCCTGACAGAAGTATTTTTAACAATATTTTTTTAATTCGGGATATTTTGGCTTCCTCAGAGCTTCTCAATTTTAAAGTTGGCTTACTTTCTTTGGATCAAGAGAAAGCTTTTGATCGGGTCAGTCATTCCTATTTGTGGGACGTGATGAGAGCTTTTGGTTTTGGAGAGAAATTTGTTAAGAATATTCAATTACTTTATAGTGACATTTCTAGTGTAGTGAAAGTCAATGGTGGCTTGTGCGCGCCTTTTACTGTTCAAAGAGGAGTTCGACAGGGCTGCTCTCTTTCTGGAATGCTGTACGCATTGGCATTGGAGCCATTTTTGAAGGAGCTGCGCAGAGTGCTGAGTGGTTTGTCTATTCCGGAGTACACAGTGGAGCCATTTAAAGTTACTGCTTATGCGTATGGCATTGTGGTTCTCATCAAGAATCAGGAGGATGTGAATAAGCTGACGGCTTGTCAAAGGACTTATGAAAAACTGTCATCGGCTAAAATAAACTGGGCCAAAAGCAGTGCTCTGCTAGTGGGAGACTGGGCCGGACTGAGTCCACCTCAGCTTGAGGGAGGTCTGCAATGGAGCACTGGAGGATTATTATACCTGGGAGTCTATCTTGGCAATGGACAATTTGTAAGTAAGAACTGGGAGGGATTAATCCACAAGGTTCAAGCTCGACTGGCGAAATGGCTTTGGATCCTCCCCCAGATGTCTTATAGGGGCAGGATGCTGGTGGTTAATAACCTGGTGACCTCCAGCCTGTGGCATAAGTGCATCTGTTTGGAGCCCCCATCACAGCTGATCAAGCAGGTACAGGAGGCCATTGTGAACTTTTTCTGGGACGGTATGCACTGGCTGAGACGGAGTGTGCTGTACTTACCACTGGATGAAGGGGGGCAAGAACTTATGGATGTTGAGAGTCGAGTGGCTGCTTTCCGTCTACAGACAATACAAAATCTGTTATACTCACATGAGCAGCACCCGTGGACATTTTTGGCTCGTTTTTTTCTTGACCAGGTTGGACAGATGAGACTGGGGAAGAACATAGTGCTGTGTGAAGTGGACAAGATTGATACCTCGCAGTTACCAGCCTTTTATAAAAGCTTATTACGTGCTTGGTCTTTACTGACGGTCAAAAGGGACTTTGAAAATACTTCCTTGTTTTGGGTACTGGAGGAACCATTGTTATTTAATCCTCATGTCAGCTGCTCTTGGGAATTACAACATCTTGTTCACAATTTTGTAAGGTACCATGTTACTAAGATCCGTCATTTACTTGATTTGGACATATTTGTTTGGAAGGACATAACAAGGATAGCAGAGGAGACAGGAGTGCACTCTCTGCGATTATTAGGAAAATTCCTAAATAGACTGAGAACTTCATTGCCCAAGAGCTACTTAACACAAATAGAAGATCTGTTGGATAGAAGGATTTGCCCTTCCAGTGACTGTGGCTTTCCTGCAATTGTAGTGTCACCGGCAGGTGAGTGGAAAGACAATAAAACAAATGGCTTACTGTCCATAAGTAACTTGTTGGACTTACCACTGCAGTTTGTGACTGGAAAGCAGCTGTACAGAATGTGTGTGACAGTCAAACATCAGACTCAGCTGAAGACGCTTCCTGACACACCGTGGAGAGACAAGCTTACTGTGCCAGAGGGAACAAAGCCGGCCTGGAGGTCGCTGTACAGGCCACCATTGGCTCATCGGGTGGGGGATCTGCAGTGGAGGCTGTTGCATGGCATTTTAGCGGTCAACTCCTTTTTAGCAATTATTAGTCCTGAGGTTACTGATAAGTGTCCCTTTTGTGGTGCGAGGGAAACCGTGTTTCATTGTTTTCTGTTTTGTATGAGACTTCAGCCTTTTTTCAATTTGATCAGGCATCTAATTGTTAGATTGGGTATTGTATATAACGAGGTGGGCTTCTTGTATGGGTGGAAGGTAACAAAACGAACAGGAAATAACGTCAATCTGGTGAACTTCATCATAGGTCAAGCAAAATTGACGATATGGAAAACCCGCAGAAATAACATCAGTGGGACTGGGCTTCAGGATACCATTGGGTTCTTCAAAAAGTTATGTAAGAGTAGAATCTTAGTGGAGTTTAATTTTTATAAATGTACAAAGAATTTGGAAAGGTTTAGGGAGGTTTGGTGTGTAAATAGTGTGCTCTGTGAATGTGAGGATGAGGAGTTACACCTGATGTTATAATTTTTCCCACAATTGCTTAATTAGTGTGTTAGGAAAGCTTTAACTGGAAATGTTTCTTTATTTGTTATATAGAATAAGATTTTTATTTTTCTGTATATATGTTTTGTTTGTTGGGTGATGTTATATACTGTTTTTAACAATTATATCAATAAACGTTGTTTTAAAAAAAAAAAAAAAAATCTATCTATCTATCTATCTATCTATCTATCTATCTATCTATCTATCTATCTATCTATCTATCTATCTATCTATCTATCTATCTATCATTATATAGTGCCTTTCAAATCTATCTATCTATCTATCTATCTATCTATCTATCTATCTATCTATCTATCTATCTATCTATCTATCTATCTATCTATCTATCTATCATTATATAGTGCCTTTCAAATCTATCTATCTATCTATCTATCTATCTATCTATCTATCTATCTATCTATCTATCTATCTATCTATCTATCTATCTATCTATCTATCTATCTATCTATCTATCTATCATTATATAGTGCCTTTCAAATCTATCTATCTATCTATCATTAGGGTTAGGGTTAAAAACATCTATCTATGCATCAGGAGTGGGCAGGAGGAGGAGTATAGAAACCTCATCAAGGACTTTGTTAAATGGTGCGACTTAAACCACCTACAACTGAACACCAGCAAAACCAAGGAGCTGGTGGTGGATTTTAGGAGACCCAGGCCCCTCATGGACCCCGTGATCATCAGAGGTGACTGTGTGCAGAGGGTGCAGACCTATAAATACCTGGGAGTGCAGCTGGACGATAAATTGGACTGGACTGCCATACTGATTCTCTGTGCAAGAAAGGACAGAGCCGCCTGTACTTCCTTAGAAGACTGGCATCCTTCAACATCTGCAGTAAGATGCTGCAGATGTTCTATCAGACGGTTGTGGCGAGTGCCCTCTTCTACGCAGTGGTGTGCTGGGGAGGCAGCATTAAGAAGAAGGATGCCTCACGCCTGGACAAACTGGTGAGGAAGGCAGGCTCTATTGTTGGCATAGAGCTGGACGGTTTGACATCCGTAGCAGAGCAACGGGCACTCAGCAGGCTTCTATCAATTATGGAGAATCCACTGCATCCATTAAACAGTGTCATCTCCAGACAGAGGAGCAGTTTCAGCGACAGACTGCTGTCACTGTCCTGCTCCACTGACAGACTGAGAAGATCATTCCTCCCCCAAACTATGCGACTCTTCAATTCCACCAGAGGGGGTAAACGTTGAACATTATTCAAGTTATTGTCTGTTTTTTACCTGCATTTTTTATTACTCTTTAATTTAATATTTTTTGCTGCTGGAGTATGTGAATTTCCCCCTGGGATTAATAAAGTATCTATCTATCTATCTATCTATCTATCTATCTATCTATCTATCTATCTATCTATCTATCTATCTATCTATCTATCTATCTATCTATCTATCTATCTATCTATCATTATATAGTGCCTTTCAAATCTATCTATCTATCTATCTATCTATCTATCTATCTATCTATCTATCTATCTATCTATCTATCTATCTATCTATCTATCTATCATTATATAGTGCCTTTCAAATCTATCTATCTATCTATCTATCTATCTATCTATCTATCTATCTATCTATCTATCTATCTATCTATCTATCTATCTATCTATCTATCTATTATCACAAAAACTCCAAGAAGACATCAAAAAAAAGTTTTGGGGCAGCCACCCATATAATATGCCCTGGCTACAAATGGGTAAATAGTTTTGAGATGTTCAGAAGTCAGAGTCCAAAAGAGAACTGATTCCGGTTGTCAAAGATGGTGGCTTTATTTGCTGAAACCGGAAGTGATGCCATCAAAGGGCCAGAAAGGGAAGTGACATCATCAGAGTTACCGGAACCGTGTGGGATTTCTCATGGATGGTCTGGAAGGGATCGAGAAAGAAAGTCTGTGCACCTCACTGCCCCCTGATCTGGCGTGGAATTCCCATTATTCAGGTCTCAAGCAAATGACACTCAGCTATGAAACATTCTTATCTGCTGCAGATCCCGACCTGAGGAAACCTGCCAACAGCAGCCATCCGATTCCCCATCTGAACACAATGTAAACCTTGAGAGTGTCTTGGTATCTTGTCGATTAAAACCCCAAAGCGGAGTGGGGCCGT
Source organism: Erpetoichthys calabaricus (assembly GCF_900747795.2). Lineage (NCBI taxonomy): Eukaryota > Metazoa > Chordata > Cladistia > Polypteriformes > Polypteridae > Erpetoichthys > Erpetoichthys calabaricus. Next base: position 13,555,245 of record NC_041395.2, read on the forward strand.
AACCCACCCTTGTCAAGAACATCTCTACCTGTTGAGGCGATCGTCTCTGAAGAGCTCAGACTGCTTCTTCCATCTCAGAAAGGAAAGTTTGAAACGGCGCTTAAGATATAAATGTGTGAAGAAAAAATTGCAACAAATTATGGAAGCCATGGGAATAGGTGCCACTTCTATTTCAGAAAGAGGAAAAGGTTGCTGTTTTAAACAGTAATGGTTTGAGACTCCACAATAAAAGCAGATATGGCACTAAGCTCAATAACTGTAAATGTCTCATTTCATACTGACCTATTCATTCTGAATAAAATTGCTAAAAAGAAATCCAATTTCCTGGAGTAGCTGCTTAAATATCCTTAACTTTGAAGTATTGTGACTTAATGACATCAATTTTGAATTGTGAAAATTAACTGCATGAGAGTACGTCACTTTTTTTTTTTTGAGAGTAAACCGGAAAAAGAAGTCAGACAATAAATACGGCAAATATTCCTAGTTAAGCCATTCCTGGAGGTTAAACTTATTTCCAACTCATTTTCATGCTTTCACATTGTACTCCAAAAATACAAATGCTGCCTAGGTGGGTCACTGAGAGATGAGTTTAAGGTCACCAGAGGCAGTGATGTGCTACTTTAGAGAGACTGACCCAAGAGTGTCCCCTGCAGACGCCATAGTTTAAATGGAGAGGAAGAGGTGAGCACAGACGGCTGAAGCATGTTGGTAGTAGGCAGCCGGACAAGTCGGGTTTGGAAGCTATTTGAGACCATTCCCGGGGGAGAGAGAGAGAGGGAGGGACATCAGCTGATCCAGCGAGAAATACGTGAAGAGGTGAAAGATGAAGCTGCCAATGGCAGGATAACTTGTTTTGTATTCTATTTTCAAAACAGTCCTGGTTCAGTTTACTCAACCATGATGTCAAATCAGTGTATGGTGGTATCTCTTCTGGAGCCATGCATATTTCAGCTCCATATGTACCCAGCAACAGATGTTATTTTGTGGGTTGCCATTGGGTTCCTCTACCATTCCCACCTCATATTCATTGCTGCGACCTTGACAAGCCAGCCAGAGGTGTTGCAAGCTGTGATGGCACCCTATCTTTAGGGATTCCCTGGTGCCATATTTCAATAGGACCGAGCTCAACCACATGTAGCATGAAACATTCCACAGTTCCTGGATGAACACCATGTGCCACTTCTTCCCTGGCCTGCATATTCCCCAATGAGTGCATCTGGGGCATGTTCAGATGATGTATGGCATGCGGGAGAGTGCCAGTGGCTACCACCAGTGAGGTGCTACTTTATAGAGACCCAACTGACTCAAAAGTGTCTTCTGCAGGCGTCATAGTGATACATGGGAGGAAGTGGTGGACACAGGAGGCAGAAGTGAGGCTGAGACACAGCATGCTGGTAGGTTTGGTGGCAGCCAGATGAGTTGGGTTTGTACGCTATACGAGATCATGCCCTGGGGAGAGAGAGAGGGACATCAGCTGATCCAGGGAGATATACGTGAAGAGGTGAAAGATGAAGCTGCCAATGGCAGGATAACTTGTTTTGTATTCTATTTTCAAAACAGTCCTGGTTCAGTTTACTAAACCATGATGTCAGATCCATGTATGGTGGTATCTCCTCTGAAGCCATGCATATTTCAGCTCCATATATACCCAGCAACAGATGGTATTTTGTGGGCTGCCATTGGGTTCCTCTCCCATTCCCACCTCATACGCATTGCTGTGACCTTGACCAGTCAGAGGTGTTGCAAGCTTTGGTGGCACCCTATCTGTAGGGGTTCGCTGGTGCCATATTCCAATAGGACCGTGCTCAACCACATATAGCATGAAACATTCCACAGTTCCTGGATGAACACCATGTGCCACTTCTTCCCTGGCCTGCATGTTCCCCAATGAGTGCATCTGGGGCATGTTCACATGATGTATGGCATGCGGGAGAGTGCCAGTGGCTACCACCAGTGAGGTGCTACTTTATAGAGACTCAACTGACCCAAGAGTGTCCTTTGCAGGTGTCATAGTGAAAAATGGGAGGAAGTGGTGGGCATAGGAGATACAGCATGCTGGTAGGTTCGGTGGTAGCCAGATGGGTTGGGTTTGTATGCTATACGAGATCATGCCCTGGGAAGAGAGAGAGAGGGACATCAGCTGATTCAGGAAGAGAAGTGGTGGAAGAGGAACGCCGCAGCAGGACAGTGGTTATGCGCAGGCAATGAGCTTGGATCAACTGGGACCATATAACTGTCCAAGCTAGAACCAACCAGACTCAAATATCTGATCCAGTCAGTGTGAGATGGATGTCCTTCCCAGCCCATCTAACCTGCACTGCTTGAGTCGAGATGATACCCCGGCATGTGCCTGGCAGGAGGTTCCTTGGAGTGTACTTTGAGATGCTGCCCAAACGCCATGGTATTCCCCTTGATTTACCCTTACTTACTTTCTCCAGGTATAAGTGAACTCACCAGGTTCGTTACTGGATTTCACTACTCTCACACCTTAGATATACTCTGTAAAGGGAAGCCGGGACTCTTACCTGGCTGGAACGCCTTCATAAGGAAAGGACTTGGGGAAAGAGCTTACACGGAATGATAGAAGGAAGCCCCCCTGGCTTACAATGGTGCCACGGGTTTGGAGCATGGAAGCCCAACCCTGCTTGGGCCCTGTGGCATCCGCCAGTGGGCACAGGGAGAATGGCTGAGACCTCCAATGTGGCCAAGGAGATTGTGGAACACCTGCAGCACCTCTGGGTGATCTGTAAAAGGGGCCACATGTCTCTAATTGGAGATCCAGAGTCGGGAGGTGGAGGACAAAGCATGCGGGTGGAGGAATGGAGGCGGACAACAGAGAGAGAGAGAGAGAGGAAGAGAGAGCTTGTGCTTATTGTACTTTTTATACTGTGCTGCATAGGTTTGAAACGAGGGAAAAACATTTCCCATTCTTAATAAATGTGTGTTGTGCTGAACTTGTGTCCTGGTGTCTGTTGTGTCATGTGTTTGGGGTGTCCACACCTCATACACACAGACCCTAACCACATAAATGTATATGAATGGAAAGGGGTGTGTGGCGCTCCTGATATCTCTGCAAAAAGACGAAGGTCCAAGCACTCCCTAGCACTTTAAGAGACTTATTTATCGTTTGCACGAATAACGTACAATTTCTTAGATCTGTCTCAGACCTAAATATTACCTTCGGTCTCCAAGAATATATTCAAACATACAAAGGCTCAACATCTATGGCTATAGGCCATTTATCAACCAATGATGTCTTACTTTACCCGTACTGTACCTGCTATCGAATAGAGCTCCCTGTTAAGCCTTGCTGATCGGAGCAAATGGCACCTTCTGGCTGCTCCAGCTGCTCTTAATATATACTTTATTTAGATATACATGTACACTGTAATTATGTTGTTGGACTTAAGTGCAGCATTTGACACCATCGACCATTCTATTTTACTGCACAGGCTAGAAAATGATGTTGGGCTTACAGGCACCGTGCTCGCTTGGTTTAGTTCTTACTTATCAAATCGATTCCAATATGTACAGAAATGTGCTGACAGTACTCCATCATTATACACAGAAGTTCAATATGGTGTCCCGCAGGGCTCAGTACTGGGACCTTTACTGTTTTCACTTTACATGCTTCCACTGGGATCTCTCATTAGGAAACATAATGTTAATTTTCACTCGTATGCAGATGACACCCAGTTATACCTTTCATTTAAATCAAATGAAGTTTCTCCGATGTTGTCTTTAATTAGTTGTGTTAGCGAATTAAAGGAGTGGATGAATGAAAACTGCTTGTCTTTAAATACAGATAAAACAGAGATGTTAATTGTTGGAGGGAATGACGCTGATCATAACAATATTTTGTCATTTAACTCAGTTGGAATCCCCATTAATTTTACTGAATCAGCCCACAATCTAGGAGTTATCTTTGACTCTAGCATGTCATTTAAAGAGCATATTACAAAGTTGTCCAAAACATGTTTCTTCCATCTTAAAAATGTTAGGAAATTAAGGCGTTTTCTAAATAAACAGGATTCTGAGAAATTAATTCATGCATTTATCTCTAGTAGGATTGACTACTGCAATGTAGTGTTCACTGGATGTTCAAACTGTTCTCCAAAATCTAAAATGCGGCTGCAAGAATTATTACAAGAACAAGAAAATATAAACACATAACTCCAGTTCTTAAATCCTTACACTGGCTCCCGGTTAAGTTTAGGGCAGATTTCAAAATCCTCCTTTTAACATGTAAAGCATTAAATGGGCAAGGTCTGGCTTACTTGTCTGAACTTGTCATGACTTACAAACCAGAGCGCACATTAAGCTCTCAAGGTGCCGGTCTGCTTATGGTTCCAAGAATTAATAAAATAACCATGGGAGGTCGAGCTTTTAGTTACAGGGCCCCTAAACTGTGGAGTGGTCTGCCTGCTACTATAAGAGATGCCCCTTCAGTCTCAGCTTTCAAATCCCAGCTGAAGACTCACTACTTCAGTTTAGCACACCCTGACTAGAGCTGCTGATTAACTGTACCGACTGCATCTCTGTTGTTAGTCATTAGTACTAAAATATAAGTAACATGATAGTTAGAATTGGATACTAACCCTCACCTATTCTGTTTCTCTTCTTGGTACTCAAATGTGGCACTTGGTGCCACAGCCCACCTGCCAAGTTGTTTTGCCTGCCTAAGATAAAGTCATCCCTGATGGAGGATCGCAGGAATCGTGGGAAAGAGGGGTCCTTTCATCGGATTGGCTGGCCCAGCACTGTTTCAGCCGTGGAATGACCAAATGGGGGAGGCAGGTTGATGGATGAGGGCTCCAGGACTCTAAAAATATTCAAATCTTCTTATGTGATATCATCTACTGTTAAATTCTGCTCCGTACTTGTAAAATTTTTTTTTTTTATTTTACTTCTAAAATAACTTTTTATTTTTATACTGTATTGAGGATTTGTTCTGTTCTGTGTTCCTTTTGACACCCACTGCACGCCAAACCTACCTGGAAAGGGGTCTCTCTTTGAACGGCCTTTCCCGAGGTTTCTTCCATTTTTTCCCTACTAGGTTTTTTTTTGGGAGTTTTTCTTTGTCTTCTTAGAGAGTCAAGGCTGGGGGGCTGTCAAGAGGCAGGGCCTGTTAAAGCCCATTGCGGCACTTCCTGTGTGATTTTGGGCTATACAAAAATAAACTGTATTGTATTGTATTGTATTGTATATAAAGACAAAGCATATAAATTTAAAAGCAACATCGTATTTATTAAAGAACAATAATACCAGTAGAAGAAAGTATAAAAAAATATAGACTGCAAACTCTGGATATTCTCACACACGAGTGTATGGGGAGCGGCTTAATGACCCAATGGGTGCCACGACAAACGGCGCTGGGGGACAAGGGCGGGGTACTAACCTCTCTTTTCTTGTTTCCGAAGCACCACCGCCATAAACAAACCCGGAAGTCTCCTGGTACCACCCACTTCCGGGGTCCCTTCTAACCTCCAGTCCCCCAATGATGACATCACTATCCCAGCATCCGTCACGACTTTTCCCATCATTCTTTCATCACTTCCTGTTCCTCATTATAAAATGACAGACCTGATTTAATTTGACGGTCCATTGTACTTAGTAGAAAACACTGACCTGCATCTTGTTTCTTTACAGCATATGGGGCCTAAAAACCCCAAACCTTTATATGTGTCTTTGCTTTTTATTACAATATACTGTATATAGCCTTAAAAAGCTTACTGTAAAATTAAATTAGAGATGTCAAAGATAAATATCCTGTGGCAGCTTTTTTGATTCAGCAATTGGTGAAATACATGAGTTACTTTTAATAACTTAATTTAATAAATTAATATATTAATAAATTTAATAAAAACAAAGAAATACATGAGTTACGCCGTCCAACATTTAGATGAAGTGGTCACATGTGTCTTGCTCTCTTTTTCTGACATCACCTTTTTGTCGTCACTGTTTCTTCTTCTCTCTTTTCCTTCTCTGTCCTGGTCCGTCAGAGGAGCCATATTTATATTAAAATTCAACATCTTTGTGACGTGTGAAATGGGGCTTCTTCGTGGTACGGCTTCGTGATTTGTGCTATTACACACCTTTGACTGGCTGGCTCTCAAAGTTCTGTTTCCAAGTGATAAGATAATCAACACAGCTTGAGGCAAACCATCGAAACAGATGTTTTAAGGTGATATCATTCAGAAAGAGAAGACACTTAGATGTTAACTGTTCTTGTAAAATTAGGATCATCTTGTTTGTTTTGAGGGAAAAATAAAACATAAGCATCTATAGTTTAAAATCCAGGACACTAAAAGGAAGGTATAGGTGGCACCATGTCCAGGTGCTGATGGCAGTAGCTGAAAGCATCTGCAGTAGAATTCAACAGAGCAAATACCAGCCCCTAAAAAGTTAAAGCAGGAGGAAATCCTCAGGTGGAGCTCAGTGTGTGACTGGCAACTGAAGGCTGATCCAGGGAAGCAGCTGAAGTTTCCGGAACACATTCTGAGGATGACATAACGTTTGACTGTCATAAGACAAGGATTATGATGAAACTCACTGTCACCTAGGAAGACCAGATTGTGGAGGCCCATAACCATAAAAAGGCTAAATATCTTGAACTGGTAGAAGAATGTAGAAGCCACTCTACATCGGGCACTTGATCTCCTTGGCATTAGAAGTAGGTCCTACAACATGTGTGTTGTAGACACGGAACACACATGAAATGCAGGTGTTCCAAATAATGATATATTATTTGCCCTCTACAACTCCAGGCACCTCACACCACGATAAAGAGACTTGAGCTGGGAGAACTTCAGCTGCGTCAGTGGGGGGAATGGGATAGGGTTTGGATAGCAGGCTGCTTGCTGCTTGTGCCGAATGACACATTTGCAAAACAAAAGACACTGATGAGGAGGTGCAAAGGAATTTAAGTTGGCCTGGGATTACGACTTTTTTCGTAGGCTTCAGGGATTCTAGTGTTAATGGAAGCTGCAGAAAAAAACATCAAGGTGGTTGTGGATCAAGTGGGGTTATCCATGGTGTAGTGTGTTGCTTGGACACCAGCTTGGAAGTGATCTCCCCAAGGCACCAGGGTGAGTGTGTGTCTGATACTCCTATGATTCTGGGTTCATCACTGATGATTTGTCCAAGTTGCATCATCTGGTGTATTAAGAAACTTGCCAACTTTTTCTTTACAAATAGCAGATAAAGATCAGCAGTCCACAAACTCCTGTGAAATTTAAATGCAATGAGAGCAATACATAAATAAATAAATAAATAAATGTCTAGGTCCACATCCAAGTAAAGATGTCTTTGCTATTTGCCTCATCAACAGAACTCTGTGCATAATGGCACATATACTGTACATAAAATCTTAAACAACCTGAACCGAAACAAACATTGAGCCGACTGGCCTTGTTCTCAACCATACATTTATATTTTCATTAAGTCCAATAAATCTTGTCAATTCCAATTCTCCTAATGCTGACAAAATAACATCAAATCGAGAACTGAAGGTCCCCAAGGTACAACTTTCATCTTCACCGCCGGTTATTTTTTCCATTTACCAACAGTCCGCTCTCTGTAAAAAAAAATACATTTGATTCAATTTTCAGTTCAGTTCAATTTATTCTTATAAAGCGTACTTCCACTTATAGACCTAGCAGGCTGTAGATGATAACAAATAAAGTATTGCTGGAGGCAGGACCAGGTTTAAGAAAGCTGTGAAGAAGGACGGCTCACTGTGAGGCGCTTTACAGATTACACCACTGTTGCACAGTCCTTACGTAAGCAGTCTGATTGATCTTGCCTTTATCTTTCTCTTTCTCGCTCATTCTTCTTCTTTTTCTCCTTCTTTCTTTCACTCTGTTTTTTGGGTCCTTCTTTCGATTACATTCCCAGGTCATTAATGACATCCATAGAATATCTGGAGGCCTGGTGTCCAAAGATACTTCTTCACTGAATAGAAAACAGATTCAGCATTTTGACTTTCAGCTGGGAACTTACTTTGTCATAGGATCAATCCCAGTGGCCATCTGCGAACCTGCGACGCCTGGTTTACAAGGGCCTTCATAATAGAGTTTTCCTGATCATGCGCACTGCCTAAAAGCACTGCAAATGGATTGCTTTCTGGTGACTTAAGCTGAGGTCTCCCCCCTAAATAAGCTGAGCCCCCTGTCTACAATGCCAATCCTGCCTACTACGCCAAATGTTTCATCGTAGAATCACACCATGACTTCCCAGGTCAGACATTTGCACTGTGGTGGCAGCAATTGTTCAGTCACAAACCAGCAAGGTTCTAGATTACATGAGCCCTCAGAAGCAGTTCTTTTACAGCGATCGCAATAAGCGATCTCTCCTACTCAGGCACACACGGACTGCCTGTAAGCACTACAAGCGGCACTCTTCCGGTGGTATAAGCTGAGATCTCTCTTTCACTCAGTCCCCACCTTCTGGGAAGCACTGTCACTACACTCCACCTGTCCATATCGGTAGCGCCACACACCCCTTTCCAACGACCTCATGACCCCCCCATGCTCTCCCAATCCATCTACTGACTTCATAGGAAGAGTCACCAGAGACATGAATGTCACTGCCAAGTTAAGTAAACCTCCCGACGACATCGACACTCTCACCGCAGACAGACACACTGCTGATGGCCGTGCCCAAAAGCTCATTGAAGGCCTGGATCTTGTTTTTTGTCCAGGACACTCTGTTCTTTTACAGTGAGAGCAATAAGAGAACTCTCGTGATTGGTCATGCGGGAACTTCCTGTAAGTCGTGCAAGTGAAGCCCTTTCTTGTGACATAAGCTAAGCTCTCTTTTTCAGTCAGCCCTCACCTTCTGTGCAACACCACCATTACACTCCACCTGTCCCCTGTGCAAATGAAAAAATGGTTCATCGTGGTTTCATATCATGATCCTTCCCAAGTTGCACAATTGTACTGTGGTAGCTGCGAAACCACATCATCTGGATTACAAATGCCCTGAGAAGCAACTCTTTTATAATGAGAGAAATAAGAGAACTGTCTATCTCAATAGTGCAGGAACTGCCTATAAGCACTGCTAGCAGAGTTCTTCTTAGTGACGTCAGCTAAGCTCTCTCTTTCACTCAGCTCCCACTTTCTGCTACTTTACTCCGTGTGTCTACAGTGCAAATCGTGCTGAATGCACTAAGTGCTTTGTCGTGGAATCACAGCAAAATCCATCTCAGGCTGAACATTTCCAGTGTGTGTCTCAGCGGGGTTCACATTCTTGTTTTGTGTCTCTTTTGTTCATTGCTGATTCTTTTATTTATGTTGATTATGTATATTATTCTTTATTGTTGGTTTTGCCTATGTATATCAGTTGCCGTGCTATGTGTTGTGTGTTTTGTGAGTTGTCCCCTAAGAGGTGGGGGTCACCTAGCCCAGGTGTGCCCAACTCCAGTCCTGGAGGGCCGCAGTGGCTGCAGGTTTTCATTCTAACCCTTTTCTTAATTAGTGACCTGTTTTTGCTGCTCATTAACTTCTTTTGAATTTGTTTTATTTGACTTGCTTTTGAAGACTTAGACCCCTCAATTGTTTCTTTTTCCTTAATTAGCAGCCAAACAATAATGAGATACACAATGAGCCAAAACAGGACCAGCAAACTGTGACCATCATACAATATCTGAAAATAAAGAAAGGTGAAGGTCTCAGGAATGCTGATCTGCTCTTAGAAAAGAGAAAATCCACAAATTCGGAAATGTCTGCTATTGCACAATAAAAGGAGCAACCAGCCATGGAATTAAAGAACGGGTTTAATTAATGACAAGAATCAGAGCCTCATTAAGCAACTGGTTGGAGTTAAATTAGTTGGAGTTTGAGGCCCTGACTTAGTTGGTCTCCTGTTGGCTCACTCACTTCACATTTCACTTCTGTTTGGGTGCCATTTAAGGAAAGAAATGAAACAATTCAGAGGAATGATGAAGAAATTCAGGGAACATTTCTTAAAAACCAAGTCAATTAAAATTAATTCAAATGAAGTTAATTAGCAGCAAAAACAGATCACTAATTAAGAAAAGGGTTAGAATGAAAACCTGCAACCACTGCGGCCCTCGAGGACTGGAGTTGGGCACCCCTGACCTAGCCAATCACAGCTAAGAACTGCCCTCAACCCTATAAATCTGGTATTTCATTGACTTATTGGATTTCTGGATTTTTGAACCTTATTGTTGTGTTTTTGACTACGTTTTCCAGATTACTGTATTGAAATTTGTTTGCATTTTGGGTAATTCTGTTCCTTCCTGTGATCCATGGAGCTTCATTGTTATTGTAGAGCAGCCAGGAAAGAGGAAAAGAGGAAGGCCTACGAGAAGGTTTATGGATGTGGTGAGAGAGGACATGAAGGTGATGGGTGTGACAGAAGAAGATGACGAGGACAGGAAGAGATGGAAACAGATGATCCACTGTGGCAACCCCTAACAGAAGCAGCCGAAATAATAACAAGAAGAAGATGTTAAAAAGATTTGGTGCTTGCCTATATTAGTAGCCGGGGTTTAACAGTGATATCCCCCTCTAGTGGGCATTTTGGTAGGTACTTTAGAAACTAATAGGGATTTCTATTCTTTGGGAAAAACCTAGTCCAACACAGGTAGCTGCCAGTGGTTAGATGAGAATTCACGATGTCTGGACTATAAGGTCCTTCAGAAGCAGCTCTTTTACAGTGGGGAGACTCTCATGCTCGGGTACACATGGACTGTCTGTATACACTGCAAGTAAAGCTCTTTTTGAGAAGATCGGCAGACCTCCCTCTTACTCTCACTCAGCCCCAACTTTCTATGCAGCACCACAACTACACTCTACCCATCCACAGTGTAAATTCTACCATCTATGGCACAGGTGTCGAAATCCGGTCCTCGAGGGCCGCAGTGACTGCATGTTTTCATTCTAACCATCTTCTTCATTAGTGAGCCGTTTTTACTTCTAATTAACTTCTTTTGCTTTAGTTTTAATTAACTTGACACAGGCCCCTTGATTGTCTCTTTTTCCTTAATTAGAAGCCAAACAATAATGAGACATCAAACAAGCCACCATATGACCAGCTCACCTGTGCCCATCACACAATATCTGAAAATAAATAAAGGTGAAGGTCTCAGTAAGGTTGATCTCTCAGGTCACCAAAACATTTTGAAAATGTTCTTAGAAAAAACAGAAAAATCACCAGATTTGGAAATGTCTGCTGTGGCAGAATGAGAGCAGCAACAAGCCATTGAATTAAATAATGGGCTTAACTCTTTTAGGGCGGATGTCGACTTTTGTCGACAGGAGGGGTTGAGGGCGCATGTCGACAAAAGTCGACATCCAGGGATAGAGGGCGACAATCAGCTGTTAATGGCGACAAAACTCACTGTCACGTCACAGGCATTCCCTCTGTGCTTGGAGGAATGCTAGACTTGTTGACTCAGCAAATGATCCTTGCGTGTGCGTGAGTTGCGAAATGTAAAAAAAGACAAGATGGCATCGACATCTCACGAGGGAGCGAAGCGAGTCGAGAAAAGAAAATACTCGGCAGATGTCGGACTCTGATTTTTCAGAGTCGGATTTCATAGACAGTGATCAAGAGATTGAGCAAGAGATTGAGGAGCCGGCATCAGCCGATCGGAGACCAGCCGATGCCGCCCCAGCTGCTCAGCTGGCAGCTGAGCGCATTTGCGCTGCCAGTACACCTACGGCAAGGTTCCCATGGGAGGAATACCCAGAAATTGATCCATGGGAACCGATCTGGCTACCTGACTTCACAAGATGGCACGGCTTGCTGCTGGACACAACGGATTACAAGCCGCTGGACTATTTCAATCTGTTTTTTCCGGAGGCAGTTTTTCAGCTGATATCTGACGAGACAAACAGGTATGCAGAACAATTTTTTGAATTGCGGGATGCGCTCGCTCCGCGTTCTCGTTTTTCAAAGTGGAAACCCACAACAAAAGACGAGATGAAGGGCTTTGTGGCATTGCAGACAGAGATGGGACTGGACTGGCGATATAACTTCAGGGAGCATTGGTCCACACGTACTTTGTCACCTGGTGGCTTTGGACAGGTTATGCCGCGTGATAGGTACGTGCTGCTGCAAAGCTTCATTCACTTCTGTGATAACAAGAAGCAAATCCCAAGGGGTGAGCCAGGCTATAATCCCATGTATAAAGTTCAGCCCCTGCTTGACATTGTGGAGCCGACATATAAACAATTTTATCAGCCTGGCCGTGATTTGTCTGTGGATAAATCAATGATAAAATATAAGGGATGGCTTTTTTTCCGACAATATATGCCAGACAAGCCCACCAAGTATGGCATAAAGGATTTTGTACTGGCAGAAGCAAACACTGGTTTCTGCCTGAAAGTAATTACTTATACTGGAAAGCATTCTTTTCAAAGAGAGAACTGTCCTTTGACAAGTCAGGTTGTGCTGGAGCTGCTTCAGGGATATGAACATTTGGGACATGTTGTGTACATGGACAATTTTTATACATCACCAGAATTGTTCATGGAGCTACAGAGCAGGGGAATTGGAGCTTGTGGCACAGTCAGGGTGAACAGGAGACACATGTCTTTACAGTTGAAGCCAGACAGGCTGAAGATGAAAAGAGGGGACAATCCTGTTTTCATGCAGGCGGATAACTTGGTGGCATTGGCATGGCATGATGTCAGACGGGTCACTTGTCTTACTACAGTTCACACCAACAATTTATGTGAGAAAACAATTTGTTCAAAGGGAAACCCAGAAGGTAGGAAGCTGGACAAGCCCGTTGCGCTTGAGGAATACAATTGTAAGATGGCTGGAGTTGATCGACTGGATCAGATGCTGGGGTCATATGCTTGCGGCCATAAGTCCACCAAGTGGTACCACACTGTGTACCATCGCATGCGTGAGATTGCACTCACAAATGAATATATATTATTCAAGCAGGCAAACAGTGACAGCACTATGACTGCGGCAGATTTCCGCCAGAAGGTGGTTGACAGCTTGCTGGCAGAATATGTTGGAGTGCCTTTGGCAAAGCAAGGAAGGCCAGCACAAAGAGCAGTGCCAGACAGGCTGACTGAGCGCCACTTTCCTGCCACATATGAGGACAAAAAGTACAAGCCTGACTGTGTTGTGTGCAGCAATAGACAACTCAAAAAGAGGCACCAGTGCAACACGTATTGTAAGCAGTGCAACGTGGCAATGCATGCAATTGGCTGCTTTGAGCGTTATCATACTTTGCAGGACTTTGCTTTGTAACATGTACAGTATGTGAAATAATAATATGTTAAATTATATAGTATGCAGGCTCATACAAAATGCAAAACAGTTATATTAGTCAAAAATAAATATTTTTTGTTGATTTGATATGTTAAACAATTGTTTTGTGTTCTTTTTTTAAAAAAGTTAGTTTCTGGAAAAATATTCAGCCCTGGGAGAAAAGAAAAAAAAGAAATTAGCCCTAAAAGAGTTAATTAACAGTAAGAATCAGCTTCTCATTAACCTTTTAACCACCAACTCCCTAAATATTCCCCATGCCAGGCGAAATCTGAACAATTTTCGTTTTTTTACTTTACATTTATTCAAGCAGTATTTACCTGCTGAAATACCTGCTGAAATGTTTCAAATAAATGGTCAATCAAAGGACGTAGCTTGAACAAGCGGTCACGGTTTGGATCTTTCATATCTGGCTCAGATAACGGGCAGCAGTCCAGTTGAGATGCTGGGGATACACCCACTCATCGCCATCATCCGATGCGTCGTCATTCACAGTATCATGCAGCGCACGTTGCTGATCATCATTGTCGCTAAAATCTTCTTCAGAACTGCTACAATCATGATCAGAATTATTGTCCAAAATCGCCTGCAAAACCTCACTTGAAGTCAGTTTACGTTTCGCCATATTCACAGCTTTCACTTTCGAATCACATCACGTGAGCGGCCAATACAACTGCAGAGTTGTCGAAATACAACGTAGTAATAATACCCACGGCAAACTGTCAGTTATACTACGCGCCAGGCATTCACATAACCAGAGGGAAATGTGCCGGATAATTCCGGCAGTAAGGCGTCAGCAATAAAGCTACGATGCCGGAATACAGTATATCCGGCAGAGGGCGGTTAAGGGGTTAAGAGACTGTTTGGAGTGAAATTGGTTGGAGTTTGAAATCCCAGTTTAGCTGGTCATCTGTTGGCTCGTTTCACGTCTCATTTCTGTTTTGTTGCCATTTGATGAACAAAGGAATCAAATCAGAGGACTGACTCCTTAAAAACAGGGCTATTGAAATGAAGGGAAAAGGAGTTAATTAGCAGTGAAAACTACTCACTGATTAGGAAAAGGGTTAGGATGAAAACCTGCAACCACTGCGGCCCTCCAGGCCCGGAGTTTGACACCCCAGATCTATGGCAAGAGATTCATCGTGGAATCACACCACAATCCGTCTGACGTCGCACATTTGCATTGTGGTAAAGTTCAGTGGTCATCTGCTGAAGTGGTCTCATCAGGGTCAGAAAAGTGTCAATACTGTAAGATCTACTGTGCAAACGAGAAGCAACAACTAATATCAAAAAATTATAGGAAAGAGTCAAAGCTAAAGAGAGAGTAACTAATCGCAAAATCGAGCATCAAAAGAGTTTTTAGAATCATTGTATTCAGATCGAGAAATGATCTTATGGCTGACATTTTAAGCGTGTAGCTTTGTTAAGGATTATGACCTCTGAGGACAAGCACCTAACAACATGAAAGCTGTGCTAATAATGAGGAGATTGTAAATAATCAAGATGGTGCAGTATGGTACAGAATAATTCATAACAACAAGATTAAAGTTTAAATCAAAAAATTAGCAGAAAATTCAAAGTATAGTTGCTCGGAAAATACCTCAAATTAGTGCTCAACCTGTAAATTAATCCGGAAAAGGAAACAAAAATTAATACAGTAATCCCTCCTCCACTGCGGGGGTTGCGTTCCAGAGCCACCCGTGAAATAAGAAAATCCACGAAGTAGAAACCATATGTTTAAATGGTTATTTTTATGTATTTTAAGTCCTTATAAACTCTCCCACATGGTTTATAAATATTCCCCGTACAGTTATACAGCATAAACCCTTTATGTTCTCTTAGTTATTAGGTAAGATTCGTTGAAATTATGTATGTAAACACAGTTTATATACTACTCACAAACATACGTATCGTATATCATTGAGGAGTTTTATTTAATACGTAATACAGTTATAAACATATTGTAATTGAGTAGGTAATATAAAAATACGTGAAAAATCAATAACATGTAAATGCTGTACATAAAACCAAAATGTTATTTTAAAGATACTGTAGAGCGTCTCCGATATCACATTTGTTACAGCCAGGCCACCGGCAATAAATACCTACAATGCAAGGAAAAAATTGTATAAAATGTGTGCACAGTTACAATAAACATACATACATGTACTAAGTACGTAGAAAAATAGTTTTGGGTACTTGTCAGATAACGATGACATTTACCGCACTGTCACAGCTGTTCTAAAGGAGCCTCTTCAGGCGACTGCCATCGTCTTCTTCCACTGAAGGCGTACTAGGCAGTGTTTTGCGTGTAAGGAACATCGTGATGGGCAGTTGCTGGCGCTGCTTTTTCATTTGTGTAAAGAGGTTCCTATACACTTCCGTGGCGCCGTCAAGAGCATTTTTAAATTGCAAAGAACGAATCATTTGCGGGTCCCATTCTTCAACTGATGTCTGGAGATCCTTTGCCATTCGTAGAATGGTCGCGAGACGCTCGAGAGTTAGCTCAGCACTCAGGAGCTTAACCGCGTGCTCTGATTGGGTAGCTTCTCAGCCATCCGCCAATAGCGTCCCTTGTTTGAATTCAAATGCGTCCCTTGTTTGAATTCAAATGGGCAAATCAACTGAGGAAGCACACGTACTGTAGACCGCAGACATCCGCGAAGCAGTGAAAAATCCGCGATATATATTCACATATGCTTACATTTAAAATCCGCGATGGAGTGAAGCTGCGAAAGACGAAGCACGATATAGCGAGGGATCACTGTAATGAACCCTTTCATAACGAGATATTCTACCAGTCCACGGTTCAAATCCTGCCATCTACGCCAAGTATTTTGTCATGGAATCATAGCATGATTTATTTCAAGGTCACACATTTGCATTTTGTGGTAACATTTAGTGGTCATCTGCTGAAGAGGCCTTATTAGGGTCAGAAAAGTGTCAATACTGCAAGATCTACTGAGCAATTTCAATCCAAAACTATAAGCAAACATCAATTTCAAAAAATGATAGGAAAGAGTCAAAACTTAAAAAAAAAGAAAAACTAAAGGAGACAATAACTAATCACAAAATTGAGCATCAAAAGAGATTTTAGAATCTGTGAATTCAGATGGGGAAATGATCTTATGGATGACATTTTAAAGGTGTTGCTTTGTTAAACACGAAAGATGTGCTAAGGATGAGGAGTCAAAATAGCACCAATTGTAAATAACCAAGCTGATTCTGATTGGTACAAAATAATAGTCAGTCCGTCATTGTCCAACCCGCTATATCCTAACACAGAGTCACGGGGGTCTGCTGGAGCCAATCCCAGACAGCACAGGGCAGGAACAAATCTCTGGGCAGGGCGCACACACACTAGGGACAATTTAGGATTGCCAATGCACCTAACCTGCATATCTTTGGTCTGTGGGAGGAAACCCATTCAGACACGAGGAGAACATGCAAACTTCACGCAGGGAGGACCCGGGAAGCAAACCCAGGTCTCCTTACTGCAAGGCAGCAGCGCCACCATGCCGCCTACAAAATAATAAATGCAAATAATTCATCCATCCATTATCCAACCTGCTATATCCTAACTACGGGGTCATGGGGGTCTGCTGGTGCCAATCCCAGCCAACAAACCCCAGGCAGGGAGCCAGCCCACCACAGGGCACACTCTAGGGACAATTTAGGATCGCCAATGCACCTAACCTGCATGTCTTTGGACTGTGGAAGGAAACCAGAGTACCCAGTGGAAACCCACGCAGACACGGGGAGAACATGCAAACTCCACGTAGGGAGGACCCAGGAAGTGAACCTGGGTCTCCTAACTGCAAGGCAGCAGCGCTACCCACTGCGCCACCGTGCCGCCTACGAAATAATAAATACAAATAATTCATAATAATCCATCCATCCATTATCCAACCTGCTATATTCGAACTACAGGGTCATGGGGGTCTGCTGGTGCCAATCCCAGCCAACACAGGGCTCAAGGCAGGAAACAAACCCCAGGCAGGGCGCCAGCCCACCACAGGGCACACACACACACTAGGGACAATTTAGGATCGTCAATGCACCTAACCTGCATGTCTTTGGACTGTAGGAGGAAACCAGAGTACCCAGAGGAAACCCATGCAGTCACGGGGAGAACATGCAAACTCTTACGCAGGGAGGACTCGGGAAGCAAACCCGGGTCTCCTAACTGCGAGGCAGCAGCGCTACCCAATGTGTCACCGTACTGCCTAATTCATAATAATTCTAAAGTAAATTTTAAATTTAAAAAATATTACAAATTCAAAACTTAGGGTTCAAGAAACACCCAAAATTAGTGTCAATCAAAATCACTGGCAATTGGAAGGTTGCCGGTTCAAATCCCATAAAATGCCAAAATGGACTTTGCTCTGTTGAGCAAGGCCCTTAGCCTGCAATTGCTAAGTACTTTGAGTAGTGAGAAAAGCACTATATAAATGCAAAGAATTAATTAATTCATTCATTCATTAATTAGAATCATTGTATTCAGATCGAGAAATTAATTAATTAATTGATTAGTGTTCAACTTTACAAATTAATGGAGAAAAGGGACAAAATAATAATGATCCCATTCATAACAGATATTCCACCAGTCCACAGTTCAAATCCTGCCATCTACGCCAAGTATTTTGTCATGGAATCACAGCATGCTTTATCCCACGTCACACTGCGGTAATTGTCAGTAGTCAGCTGCAAACCTGCAACACCTGGATTATAAATGCCCTCAAAATCAGCTCTGTTACAGCAACCCAAATAACTGAACTCTCATGCTTGAGCAAGCGGAGCTCTTCCTGGTGACGTCAGCTGAGCTCTTCCTCTCACTCAACCACCACCTTCTGCTCAACACCTCATCTACAAAACCCTGCCATTATTTTGTTCCTATTAAATCCCTTCACAAACAAAACCCCACTGAACATTCCTGTAACAAATTAACCTGAATCACAAAATGGAATGCGACAGAAACAAAAGGATAATTCTGAACACAACTACAACAACAACAGTATTTATTTCTATAGCACATTTTAATACAAATGATGTAGCTCAAAGTGCTTTACATGATGAAGAAAGAGAAGAAAAGACAAAATATAAAAAATAAAATTAGGTAATACTAATTAACATAGAATAAAAGTAAGGTCTGATGGCCAGGGAAGACAGAAAAAAAAAAAAAAAAAACTCCAGATAGAGAAAAAAACAAAATCTGAAGGGGTTTCCGAGACCACCCAGCCCCCTGTAGGCATTCTACCTGGTCCTCATGGTTTTCAGGGTTCACATGGAAGAACTTGATGATGACGGTTATGTGGACTTCTGGCCTTCAATCCATCAATGTAGGGACATCTCGGTGCTTTGATCAGGTGATGATGGTGCAGATTGGTGCCACAGAAAACTGGAAAAAGAACAGCAGAGAAAGTATGGGTTAGTATGGATTTTGGAGCCACGATGAATAATAATGATAATTAAATGCATATACAGAATATCAAGGTTACACTAAAATGAAGCTATGATAAAGCTAAATAATGAGTTATAAGATGTGTTTTAAAAGTGCTCCACTACATTTGCCTGGCGAATTTCTATCGGTCAGTTATTCCAGATTTTAGGTTTCATAACAGCTGAAGGCCGCCTCACCACTTCTTTTAAGTTTACCACTTGGAATTCTAAGCAGACCCTCATTTGAAGATCTAACATTAACGATTTGAAATATAAGGTGAGAGGCATTCTGAGATATAGGATGGAGAAGATTATTTAAGGCTTTGTAAACCATCAGCAGTATTTTACAGTCAATTCTAAATGACACAGGTAACCAGTGTAGTGACGCTAAGACTGGTGTGGTGTGCTCAGATTTTTTTTTCCTAGTTAAGATTCTAGCAGCTGCATTCTGCACTCGTTGTAATCGATTGATGTCTTTCTTTGGGTGATTCTGAGAGGAGTGCGTTACAGTAATCTAGCTGACTAAAAACAAAAGCATGAACTAATTTCTCAGCATCTTGCAAAGTTATAAGAGGTCTAACTTTTGCTATATTTCTTAAGTGAAAAAATGCCCTCCTAGTAATCTGATTAATATGTTATTTGAAATTCAGGTGGAGTGGTGGCTGTGAGGCTAAGGATCTGCACTGGTATCCTAAAGGTTGCCGGTTCAAATCCCCGTCACTGCCAAAAGAGATCCTACTCTGCTGGGCCCTTGAGCAAGACCCTTAACCTGTAATTGCTCCAGGGGCGCTGTACAATGGCTGACCCTGCGCTCTGACCCCAAGGGGTATGCGAAAACTAACAAATTCCTAATATAAGAAATTGTATAAGGCGAAATAAAGAACAAAATCAATAGTTACCCCTAAATTCTTTACCTCTGTCTTGACTTTTAATTCTAATGGATCAAGTTTATTTCTAATAACCTCTTTATATCCATTTTTGCCAATCACTAAAATTTCTGTTTTCTCCTTATTTAGTTTGAGAACATTACTACTCATCCACTTAGAAACACAAGTAAGTCATTGTGTCAGTGAATCAAGAGAGTCGGGGTCATCAGGTGCTATTGATAAATACAGTTGTGTGTCGTCAGCATAGCTGTGGTAGCTTATGTTATGCCTTGAGATAATCTGACTTGATGGACGCATGAAGATCGAAAAGAGCAGCGGACCCAGGATAGAACCTTGTGGAACACCATATAGCATATCAGGGGTCTTTGAAGTATAATTACCACAACAAACAAAGAATTTTCTACCTGTTAAATAAGACTCAAACTAATTTAAAACCCTGCCAGAGAGGCCCACCCACTGACTAAGGTGATTTCTAAGAACATTGTGATCAATGGTACCAAACTAACCAATATGTAATACTTACACAAAAATATGCAGTGCATATGTGTATATTTTAATGTTCATAAAATTCTTGAAGCATCCAAAAATTATTCCACAGTTCCAGCCGTCATAAGGCCACCTAGACCCCACTGTAGACTCTCTGCACAGCCATAGCTGCAAGGTTGGGTGGTTTCATGCTCATCTGGGGGATTTAAAATCATTTGAGCATCCTAATATATATAGCTTAAGTACAAATATTCATTTTTTGCTTTTTGTTGTCATTAGATTAGATTCGATTAGATTATATACATTGTATGAATCCCTTAGGGATGACTCAGATGCATACAGCAGCAGAAACATAAAAAAACAGGAATACAGACTCACAGGACAGATGATACTGCCAACTAATCAGTCAAACAAACAAGCTAACTAACTAACTAATTAATTCATGTATATTGTGTAAATATTTCAAAATAAACTTAACAAGTACAATGGGTTGAAGCACTGAACTGCTTGATAGCAGTTGGCAGAGTAGACAACCAGAGGTCTTCCCCCCAGAGGTTGGAATGAACTGGTGGCTGGCCACCTGGAGAACATGGAGAGAATTTGTCGTGATGGCATCCAATTTTGTCATCATTCTCTTGTCCACATCAGCTCCCAGTGTGAACAAGGTCGCCTAGGCTTTTCTGATAAGTTTGTTCAGAGGTTGTGCCTCTATTGAGCTCAAGTTGCTATTCCAGGAAACCAAAGTGGAGAACAGCACATGGTTTACTGTGGACTGATAGAACATCTCTAGCAGCTTGCTGCACACATCACAAGACCTCTTTAGGAAGTCCAGTCTCCTCTGGCCCTTCTTGTTCAGAACCACTGTGTTGTCAAACCAGTCCAATTTTGTCGTTCATGTGAACCCCCAGGTCCTTGTAACTCTCCACCACTTCCACGTCCTCCCCCTGAATGGTGACTGGTGACTAATGTCTCCATTATTAACAATGGAGGAGTCCTGGTGTTGCACTGGAAGTCTGTTGCATAGAGGGGTGAACAGGAAGGGAGACAGGACAGTTCCCTGAGGTGCTCCAGTATTACACTCCACTACACCATACTGTGACAGAGACACTACTTGATGCTTGCCTCTGTGATATAGAGGGTCCACGGCTCAGAAGAAAAGCCCAGTTTTTAAATCGATAATCGCCGCACTCGCAGCTTATAGAGGGGCCATGGTAGTCTGGCCAAAACGGTTCTAGGACGCGACATGGTACGGGCATTTTCTCACTTATGTGCACAGGTGAGGAATCATCTCCATCCGTAATTGATGCCGAGAGCTGCTGATCGCCACACTTGAGCCACGTCCCCATTATATATAGTAGAAGCACGACTGGAGAGGAGGAGAAGAAAAATGTATCGAGAAAAGAAAAGTGGATGGAGGTTATGGGAGAAGATGGCAGCAGGAAGCAGAAAGCCGATGCGCGAGCAAGTGAGCAGAAGGCAGCTGAGCAGTGAGCCCTAGCGGGGTGTTTGGCTGGCACCCGGGGCAGTCGGTAGTTGTCGCTCCTGCCTAGTGGTAGTGAAGTGGAGGAGTGACCGGAAGGAGGACGGCTTGCCGCTTACAACAGTGGGAATCAGAAGGCTTGGGAAGTGGATGCCCAAGCGTGAGTGCCCTGGTCGCTGGGGAACCCAAGTCTTGGTCTGGGGAGAGCTGATCAAAGCCAAGGATCGAGAAACCACCAGACCAGCAGGAAGAGGAGGTCAGCTGGAGGAAGGACGACTCCCCTGGTGCAGGGCCTGGAAGGGAGAAGCAGGGGAGTCACCAGTAGAAAGAAGGCACTGGGTTCTGTTTTAAAGGACTGCTTCCAGCCATTGTTTTTAACTTCATTTATGGGATTTTAACCACCATATTTCACTTGTTTTTAATGGATTATTTATTTATTGTGTTTTAGATGCACTTTTTATTTGCAATGGTGATGGACAGGATGACAGACGAGATTAGATAGGAGTCCCCATGGACTATGATGTTTACTGATGACATTGTGATCTGTAGCGATAGTAGGGAGCAGGTTGAGGAGACCCTGGAGAGGTGGAGATATGCTCTAGTGAGGAGAGGAATGAAGGTCAGTAGAAACAAGACAGAATAAATGTGTGTGACTGAGAGGGAGGTCAGTGGAATGGTGAGGAGGCAGGGAGTAGAGTTGGTGAAGGTGGATGAGTTTAAATACTTGGGATCAACAGTACAGAGTAATGGGGATTGTGGAAGAGAGGTGAAAAAGAGAGTGCAGGCGGGTGGAATGGGTGGAGGAGAGTGTCAGGAGTGATTTGTGACAGACGGATATCAGCAAGAATGAAAGTGAAGGTCTACAGGACGGTAGTGAGACCAGCTATGTTATATGGGTTGGAGATGGTGGCACTGACCAGAAAGCAAGAGACAGAGCTGGAGGTGGCAGAGTTAAAGATGCTAAGATTTGCATTGGGTGGGACGAGGATGGACAGGATTAGAAATGAGGACATTGGAGGGTCAGCTCAAGATGGGAGACAAAGTCAGAGAGGTGAGATTGTGTTGGTTTGGACATGTGCAGAGGAGAGATGCTGGGTACATTGGTAGAAGGATGGTAAGGACAGAGCTGCCAGGCAAGAGGAAAAGAGGAAGGCCTAAGAGAAGGTTTATGGATGTGGTGAGAAAGGACATGCAGGTGACTGGTGTAACAGAACAAGATTACGAGGACAGAAAGATATGGAAGAAGATGATCCATTGTGGCAACCCCTAATGGGAGCAGCTGAAAGAAGAAGAAGATGCACTGCACTATTTATTTTGAACACTGTTTTTGGATTTGGCTGTTTATAAATAAAGACACTTTTGTACCATCCCCTTGCTTCACTGTCTTCACTGTACAGCTCATCCGGTGACATGACCGACGGTGTTGGGTTCAAGAGCTCCTAAAAGGTAGATGGGAGCTTAGAGAAGAACCCGCATCGTCACAGCCACACTGGTACAGAAACATCAAAACAGCAGCAACAGTAGAGTAGCAGACAGGCAACAATAGCAATAACAATGCTTAATTCAATCTAATATCATTAATCCATTGCTGTATGTCTGAAGCAGCAGGCATGATCTTCTATATAGTCAGCCATACTCATTTAAACCTATTTATTCCAATTCAGGATGTGGTGAGAAGTTAAGCAAAATGTCAACTTTTATTGGCTAACTAGAAAGATTACAATATGCGAGCCTTCGGGGCAACTCAGGCCCCTTCTTCAGGCAAGATGTAATCTTGCATATTGTAATCTTTCTAGTTACCCAATAAAAGTTGACATTTTGCTTAACTTCTCACCACATCCATAACGGCTAATGTGCTACAACACCCTACAGTTGAACCTTCGTTCCGGAAACGTGCTTGTAACCCAAAGCCCTCGTATGTCAAAGCGAATTTCCCCATAAGAAATAATGGAAACTCAGATAATTTGTTTCACAACCCACAAATATTTATATAAAAATGATTAATAAAAACTATAAAGTAAAAATATGTAAAAAAAACTAACCTGCACTTTACGTTTGAAAAGAATCATGGCGGGTGTGAGGGAGACGAGAGAGAGGAGGGTTACTGTGTAGGACGACTTTCACTCTAACTAATGGAATGCCTGCTATCAGTTGGCTCACTGGAGTCTTCTTCTCTTTTGGTGACTTTAACAATGAAACCTCTGTAATGACAGTTGCCTTTACCTGAAGAGTCACTACACTTGGACACAAAATAAAAAATATGCTTTACGCACTGTAAGGTTTGTAAACTCTTTTGGGATTCCCCCCAGCGGAAGAGGATCCTGAAGCAACCGCAGGCTCCCAGCACTGTAGCAGTTCGGCGAAAAAGTGAATTAGAAAAGATCACGGTCACGCTATAGGCGCCTGCCGTTGATGGGTGATACAAGGAACATTATAAATGCAATACAGTGAACCCTCGTTTATCACGGTTAATCCGTTCCAGAATCTACCACGATAAATGAATTTTCGCGAAGTAGGCTTCTTTATTTATAAATCGAATATTTTCACAGTTAGAGTATAGAAAACCTGTTTACGACCTTCTAAATATGTTTTTTAACATTATTAGAGCCCTCTAGACATGAAATAACACCCTTTAGTCACCATTACACTCGTATTACCCAATATATTAGACAAAATAAGAGAAAATAAGACATATTAGACGTTACAAATATCATATTATTATTATTGTACTGTACATTTAATTACACACACACAGTTCTTACACACAGCCACTAACCTATGAAGACACGAGCTCAGTAGGAGAGTCTTCAGGTTGTAAGCTGGAGCGCTGATCGCACCCTCAGAGGACACAGACGCCCCTGGGAAAACCCCTGAAACAGCTGACAGTCTACCTTCACATTGCTCCTTACCCTTCTTACTTGCGCTGTAATGCATGATAATCCTCTCACGCGGTACCCCGCTTACTTAAATGTATTGTGCAGCGCCTCTCAGCTTTGGAATTGGTTGTTTTGTTTCTCTCTCTCTCAGACATTCTCTGCTCCTGACGGAACTGTCATCTCTGACTTGTCATGGAGCACGTTTAAACTTTAGAAAAGAGACAAATGTTTGTTTGCAGTGCTTTAAATAAAGTTCTTTTTTTTTCTACAACCTCCTGAGCAAATCTGTAACCCAAGCGTGACAAGGTGGTGCAGTATCTTCAGCAGGTGCGTCGTTGTCTTCTTCCGCTGAAGGAGTACTAGGAGTAGGCAGTGGGTGTCTGGGTGCGCGGCTGAAGAACATCTTGATAGGCAGTTGCTGGCGCTGTCTTTTCATATGCGTGAGGAGGCTTTTGTAGGGTATTGCCATCTTTGATCATATCCAAGAGCTTCATCTTCTCCTGGATGGTAAGCATCTTCCTCCGGCGCTTAGTTTCATTGTCAGAAGGCTTAGAAAAAGCAGCACGTTTAGGAGCCATCGTGGGGCTTAGATAAAAGTTCTCAGAAACAACATGCGTAGTGACGTAAGCGTGTATGAGAAAAAATCGCGATAGAGTGAAGCCGCGAAAGTTGAAGCGTGATATAGCGAGGGATCACTGTAGTACAGTATTACTTGGCCACTTACCTGGTAATGACCCTGCCTGATTGCTGTGTCTGCTGTGGTGCCCGGCGGGCATCCATGCCCGGCCGGGACGCCTAGGAGGAGTGGAGGAGGGCTTGTGCCTCCTCCAGGACACGAGGGGGCGTCCTCCCTGGTGGCTTTGGGGACCGCGGGTACGGAGCTTGGAAGCTCAGCCTTGTAGGGGCCTGTGGTCACCGCCAGGGGGCGCCCCAATGCCTTGGGAGTGTTGGCCCTCAGTACTTCCGCCACACCGGGAAGTGCTGGGGGGAAGAAACCTGAAAGCACCTGGTGGACTTCCGGAAACACCTTGGGAGCTTCCGCCACACAGGGGTGTGGCCACGGAGGCCCTAATGATGCACCTGGAGCCCATCCGGGGCATATAAAAGGGGCCGCCTCCCTCCAGTCAGGGCGAGAGTCGGGAGGAAGAAGACAAAGCGTGCTGGAGAGGAGTGGAGGCGGACCAGGAAGAGAAGGCATTGTGTTGTGGCCAGGACTGTAAAAGGGGTGATTGGTGCTTTGGCACTGGATTGTGCAATATAATTGTAAATATGATGTATAATAAACGTGTGTTGGGTGACATGAACGTGTCTGCCTGTCTGTGTCCGAGCCAGTCTCCACACTGCGTATAGGAGAGTGGGAAATCCTGCTATAATAAATAACCGCTCTGTTACTGTTTCACGCTGAATAAAGCTGGTGTTGCTAAAACAGCCTCGGGTTTTGGGGTGCATGATGGGGATTCACACGTCACATCACACGCACGTATCATGCTATAGTAAACAGTATATGCTCATATGGATGTTGACTATATGAGTGAGGCATGCCGACTGAGAACGAGCATGGGAGACAATTACCCACAATCCCCACGTGACGCTCAGCAGACAAAGCGTATACGTACTACTCGTATAGCAAGACCTCGCTCTTTTTGGGGCGGACTGGTGGCTCTGAGGCTAAGGATCTGTGCTGGTATCCAGTGGGTTGCCGGTTCGAATCACTGTCACTCCCAAAAGAGATCCTACTCTGCAGGGCCCTTGAGCAAGGCCCTTAATCTTTAGTTTCTCCAGGGGCGCTGTACTAATGAAAACTAACAAACTCCTAATACAAGAAATTGTATAAGGTGAAATAAAGAACAACAAAAAAAAAGTTTATCAAGTTAAAATTTATTAAAAATTTTAGCTCGTCTTGCAAAACACTCGCAGACCAAGTTACTCGCAATCCAAGGTTTTACTGTAGTACTACTTCCAATTCAGGATTAATGCAGGGATTCACGGCCTAACCTGTGTCACAGATGGCTGGGGTTCTGACCCAGCCGGGACACCTAGAAGGACCGGAAGGTGACCTTTATGTCTTCCTGGTCATAAGGGGGCATGGATCAGGAGAGGACCACGGGAGAAGAGGAGAGAAATTCCAACTCGTTGGGACCGGTGGCCACCGCCAGGGGGCACCTCAAGCCTCATAGAACCCAGGAAACATTTACTTCCGCCACACTCGGAAAGAGCCTTCCAGTTGCTTCCGGTGCAAAGGGCAGCGCTTCCGCCACACCAGGAAGTGCTGCCGGAAGGACGTAATCAGTCACCTGGAGCACATCCGGGCGGGAATAAAAGGGGCCACCTTCCTACAGTCGGGGAGCTAGAGTCGGGAGCGGGAGCAGGACGGAGCTCCCAGGAGGAGAGGAAAGGCGGCCAAGGACATTGAGAGAAGTCTGAGCAAGGGGTGATTAGTGCTGAGTGCACTGTGTTTGTGTTTGGGACTGTTTGTTTGTGCTTAATAAACGTGTGTGCTTTATAAAGATGTGGTTTCCGACTGGTGGTGTTCGAGCGAGTCTCACACCTGGCAGCATCTCTGCTAGCAGTGCAATGATTTGTCTCTTCTCTTGACGCTTTATGTATTGTAGTAAATTCAGACACTCACACTACTGTATATAAGAATAAACTGAACCGGATGAGTTATTTTTCATTTGATTAAAACTCCTCAGCTATTCCTTCGTTCTGTAAATGTGACGAAGCAGGTGTTCAATACTGAGATAATTTATAAAAAAATATAAAAAATGTTATGGATTTTCCTGAAATGTAAGTGTGTCATTTGCCTCTCTATTGATCTGCGATGTAAAATGCTACTCTAGATATGATCCATGCAGTAGTTGTTTATTTAAAAATTCATCAGCCTTGAGTAAATCCATTGAGATTCATATCTCATTCCAAATGGGGCCCCGGTGAGGAAATATAGACCCAGATAATTATATCCATCATTGCACACACTCACGCGCGCATACAAAACGCATCAAATCAGGAGGTGCTGCTTTTGTGCTGCTTTTGTGCTGCTGCTACTTTCCAAAAGATATTTAGACAGTGGCACCTTGAAGAGTCAAATTGTTTTGAGTTTCAGCATGTCATAAAAATTAGAGGGAAGAAAACAGCTCCAAAAATGAAGCTCTGAGATGAAAGCGCCGGCTCCCTAGATTTGGGAAATTTAAAATACTCGCTGGCTAAACCGGCTGGAAAAGAAAAATGGAAATGATAAGGACTAAACTTCAAATCACATAGTATTCATGTTACTAGGAATGCATTCTGCTATTTAGGAAACAATAGGAGAGTTTCAAGCTGCTGAAATTGATCTCGGTTTTGCTTATCTTGGACTAGGTTACCATAATGTATAACGGGGCTACATAAAAAAAAGCCCTGCTGCAGATTGTTAAAACTGTTAGAGTCTGAAGGAACAAGATAAAATCGGAGTACGTTTCACCTCTGCTAGTGTAATTTATTTGCCTGTGTCCTTTAGAATTGATTTTAAAATACAGTAGAATCCCCCGTAGCTGCGGGTGATATGTTCTGAGACCTACTGTGGATGTCTGAAACCGTAGATAGTATAACAATCCTTTTTCATTTACTTACATTCATATTGTAGGTGCCAAGGTAGACAGACTGGCATCCTGACCATGAGGGAGTTTGGTTTTTTACCTGGATGGGGAGGCCATAAGGGAAGGATATGGATGGTGTGGCATTGGCCCGGCCGGGACGCCCCTTCTATATATGATCCGGGGGAACAGACATGGGGTGACACAATACCTCCCCTGGGTTGCAGGATGGCAGCCCCCTGCTGGGTTGCAGCTTGTGCCTCAGACTGGAGTTGGTTACAGCCCTGTTGGTATCCGAGGGTGCCACCAGGGATTGCTGCAACAAATGCTGAGCCCTCTTGGGTGGGTTTTCTGCCACCCCCGGAAGTGCTGCCGAAAGTAGGTCAACGAGCACCTGGAGCACTTCTGGGGGTGTTATAACAGGAGCCAGCAGTCTTTACTCCGGGAGGAGGGAGACAAAGCTGCCAGAGAGGAGTTGAGGAAAGAAGAAGAAGAATTTATTTTGTGTTGTGCCGCTTGAGCTTGTGGGACTATGTTGTGCCTGCGGGACACGGGGAAGACATGGCCCCCAGGCGAAGAAAATAAAAGTTTAATTATTTTAATAAATGCGCCTCCGGTGTCATTCTGTGTCAGGTCCGGCGCCAATATAGCACCTTTGTCACAATGGACAGGCGTCTCGGCCTGTACATTTGTGGAGACCAGGAAGGTATAGATAGATAGATAGATAGATAGATAGATAGATAGATAGATAGATAGATAGATAGATAGATAGATAGATAGATAGATAGATAGATAGATAGATAGATAGATAGATAGATAGATAGATAGATAGATAGATAGATAGATAGATAGATAGATAGATAGATAGATACTTTATTAATCCCAAGGGGAAATTCACATTCTCCAGCAGCAGCATACTGATACAAAAAACAATATTAAAGAGTAATAAAAATGTAGGTAAAAACAGACAATAACTTTGAATAATGTTAACGTTTACCCCCCCGGGTGGCATTGAAGAGTCGCATAGTTTGGGCAAGGAACGATCTCCTCAGTCTGTCAGTGGAGCAGGACGGTGACAGCAGTCTGTCGCTGAAGCTGCTCTTCTGTCTGGAGATGATCCTGTTCAGTGGATGCAGTGGATTCTCCATAATCGATAGGAGCCTGCTGAGCGCCCGTCGCTCTGCCACAGATGTCAGACTGTCCAGCTCCGTGCCTACAATAAAGCCTGCTTTCCTCACCAGTTTGTCCAGGCGTGAGGCGTCCTTCTTCTTTATGCTGCCTCCCCAGCACACCACGGCGTAGAAGAGGGCGCTCGCCACAACCGTCTGATAGAACATCTGCAGCATCTTATTGCAAATGTTGAAGGACGCCAGCCTTCTAAGGAAGTATAACCGGCTCTGTCCTTTCTTGCACAGAGAATCAGTATTGGCAGTCCAGTCTAATTTATCATCCATCTGCACTCCCAGGTATTTATAGGTCTGTACCCTCTGCACACAGTCACCTCTGATGATCATGGGGTCCATGAGGGGCCTGGGCCTCCTAAAATCCACCACCAGCTGCTTGGTTTTGCTGTTGTTCAGGTGTAGGTGGTTTGAGTCGCAATATTTAACAAAGTCCTTGATGAGGTTCCTATACTCCTCCTCCTGCCCACTCCTGATGCAGCCCACGATAGCAGCGTCGTCACCGAACTTTTGCACGTGGCAGGACTCTGAATTGTGTTGTTATAATAGAAGGACAAGGCAGGACCATCTCTTGGGGCCATGTAGTTTCCCCCAGTACACCAGATGGCAGCATCCCTCAGGCAGAGCTCCCATTTGTACACCCGCAGGGCACCTTGGGAATTGTAGTCCTGATAGACAGCTCTGTCAGGGTACGAAGGTTCCACCAGAATTAACTGTGGGGAGAGGAAGGCCTATCTGACCCACAAGTGCTTTCAGGGTGTAATTATATGGCACCAGAAATACACCCAGGTCTGGCATAAAAGAAGCCACTCAACCTCATCCAGTAGAATTGGATTTGGGAGGTGGAGGACAAGGCTTACCTGGAGGAGAGGAGAGTAGAATTAATATGTGAATTGTGCATGTGAGTACTTTTGGAAGAAAAGACCTGAATAATAAAATTTATTTTGCACCTTTGGCTGTGTATATGCACCATGTCTTGAGTCTGGTGCTCATTGGCGCCCCCTACCTGTCACACTAGGACAAAGATTAATTGATAAATTACACACAATTAGACATCACCAAAATGAAATAGTATTAAAGTACAGTGTGCATTATAAAACTCTCTCTCTCTCTTTCTCAAATGAGCGGGATTCTGACATTTTAGCTTAACTCTCAAGGGATGATGGAACAATGAAAAATATCTCTCTCACACACTTTAGAACACTCTAGATGAGAACAGGCCATTCAGCCCAACAAAGTTCGCCAGTACTATCCACTTATTTCTTCCAATAAAACACCAAGTCGAGTTTTGAAAGTCACCAACGTCTTACTGTCTACCACACTACTTGGTAACTTATTCCAAGTATCTATCGTTCTTTGTGTAAAGAAAAACTTCCTAATGTTTGTGCGACATTTACCCTTAACAAGTTTCAAACTGGGGTGGTACGGTGGCGCAGTGGGTAGCGCTGCTACCTCACAGTTAGGAGACCCAGGTTTGCTTCCCAGGTCCTCCCTGCGAGGAGTTTGAGTGTTCTCCCCGTGTCTGCGTGGGTTTCCTCCGGGCGCTCCGGTTTCCTCTCACAGTCCAAAGACATGCAGGTTAGGTACATTGGTGATCCTAAATTGTCCTTGGTGTGTGTGTGTGTGTGTGTTTGTGTGTGTGTGCATGTGTGTGTGTGTGTGTGTGTGTGTGTGTGCGTGCCCTGCATTGGACTGGCGCTCTGCCCGGGGTTTTTTTGTTGCCTTGCGCCCTGTGTTGGCTGGGATTGGCTCCAGCAGACCCCCATGACCCTGTAGTTATGATATAGCGGATTGGATAATGGATGGATGGACGAAGTTTCCAACTGTGCCCCCGTGTTCTTGATGAACTCATTTTAAAGTCACCGTCTCGATCCATTGGACTAATTCCCTTCATCATTTTAAACACTTCAGTCAGGTCTCCTCTTAATCGTCTTTTGTTTAAACTGTAAAGGCTCAGCTCTTTTAATCTTTCCTCATAACTCATCCCCTGTAGCCCTGAATCAGCCCTAGCTGCTCTTCTCTGGACCTTTCTCTAGTGCTGCTATGTCCTTTTTGTAGCCTGGAGACCAAAACTGCACCCAGGACTCCAGGTGAGGCCTCACCAGTGTGTTATAAAGGTTGAGCAGAACCTCCTGTGACTTGTACTCCACACATCAAGGCGCTATATAACCTGATATTCTGTAAGCCTTCCTAATGGCTTCTGAACACTGCTGGGAAGTCAGTAGCTTAGAGTCCACTATGACTCCTAAATCCTTCTCATAAGGTGTACTCTCGATTTTCCGACGCCCATTGTGTATTCAAACCTCACATTTTTACTTCCTATGTGTAATACACACAAACACACATATTTTTATATTACATTTTTACATTGTCACAAAGATGAGTCACAGACATCATGAAGGTTTGGGGCATCCACCCTTATATTGTTTCCAGGCTGCAAAATTGAAGTAAAGTTGAACAGAGATGTTCACAGGTTTGAGTCCAAAATAGCACTGAAAGTATGGAGGTAAGATGGTGGCTTTAAAGGCTGGTAAAGGAAATGACGTCATCAGGGCCGGAAGTAACGTCATCGTTTGCACTGGAACCAGAAGTGACATGATCAGTTCCAGAAGTGACCTCGTTATTGGCGCCGGAGCCGGGAGTGACGTCATCGGGAACGGAAGTGACATCATCAGTGGCGTCGGGAACCCTGTGGGTTTCCTGTGAATGGTGTGCAAGAGATTGAGAGAGACAGTCAGCGCACTCCACTGTTCTCTGGTCTGGTGTGTAATTACTATCATTTAGGCCCTTCAGCTGTCTCCCAATCGCACGTGTGTGACAACAGTTATTTCTTAAAAGGTGACCAGGCCTATTATGGCTACTCACCGGCTTCTCCCTTCTTCATTGTTTTCACTGATGGGAATCATTTGACGGCTTCTCTTAGGCTTTGAAGAAATGCCAGCGTCACTACGTGTGCTTCAGCACTTTGGGGCCATTATAAAGCAAAATTAAGGTTTATTTTAACAACAACACTGGGATAATATGGTAATGAATGCAGAGACCAAGAACGCTAGAGGCTAAAGGCTGGTTTGTACTGCGCTTAATGCGTCAGTGCAGTGAAAATGACTTCACGCCCCCTCGTGATGCTGGCATGTGCTGGGGTGTAGATACACATGGAATGTGGAGAGAAGATCATTTATTTCTGGAATTTTCCACTTCATATTTTCGGGCCAGGGCAAATTATGAATAACTGAAACAGTGCATATGAGAGTTCAACTGAACTCTTAATTGTATATAAGGTCCTGAACCATCATGCTCCTTCTTACACTTTGTGAGCATCTGCCCCCTAAGTTTCCAGTCATAATCTTAGATCCTTAACAACAAGTTTACTTATAGTTCTGAGAGCCAAGCATAAAAGAAGTGGTGAACATACTTTAGATCTTATGCACCACAAAAGTGGAATGCTTTACCTATTGAGATACACAAGGCTGTGGAACAGCAAGAAGATGAATCGTAAATCGAATACAAAGCCTAATCTGAAGCCGGGATTGTGTCCTGTTCTTACTTCTGTGCCAAAATATCAGAAGAACATCGTTATTGAAGAATCAGAGACAGGGATCTAGAAACTAGACAATCTGAAGTGAAACACGCACCACCACAAAAGACTTTGTTTATCTGTAATCTCACATGATCCAGATCACAGATCCTTCAACATCTGCAATAAAATGCTGCAGATGTTCTATCAGACGGTTGTGGCGAGCACCCTCTTCTACACGGTGGTGTGCTGGGGAAGCAGCATAAAGAAGAGGGACGCCTCACGCCTGGACAAACTGGTGAGGAAAGCAGGCTCTATTGTAGGCATGGAGCTGGACAGTTTGACATCCGTGGCAGAGTGACAGGCGCTGAGCAGACTCCTGTCAATCATGGAGAATCCACTGCATCCACTGAACAGTATCATCTCCAGACAGAAGAGCAGCTTCAGCGACAGACTGCTGTCACCATCCTGCTCCACTGACAGACTGAGGAGATCGTTCCTCCACCACACTATGTGACTCTTCAATTCCACTCGGGGGGGTAAACGTTTAAATTATACAAAGTTATTGTCTGTTATACCTGCATTGTTACCACTCTTTAATTTAATATTGTTCTTTATCAGTATGCTGCTGCTGGAGTATGTGCATTTCCCCTTGGGATTATTAAAGTATCTATCTATCTATCTATCTATCTATCTATCTATCTATCTATCTATCTATCTATCTATCTATCTATCTATCTATCTATCTATCTATCTATCTATCTATCTATCTATCTATCTATCTATCTATCTATCTATCTATCTATCTATCTATCTATCTATCTATCTATCTAGAAAATCAAATGGCCTGATGTATGCTTGTCTCGTGTGACACACGTGTGCATGGGAGGCAGCTAAAGAGCTCAAAAGAAGGTAATACCCGATTAGACCAGGGGGTGGCAGAGTGCATTAATCCTTTATCTTATCTCCTCACAGACCAAATGTGGGAAATTCCTCCTGGTTCCACCTCAGAAGACATCATTTCCAGTTCCGCCTTCTAGGAAGTTGCAGCCCAGTGACCTCATTTCCGGTTCCGGTCCCAAGATCCCTCCTCTTCCTGCCGCTTCACTATATATCTGCCATGTTTACTAACCTGGGCTCTTGTCTGTAAAGACCATTTTTCTCAACCCTTTTTCGAGTTTTGCAGCCAATTCTCAAGTATACGGGAGGAAGCCCCAAACCTCTTTGTGTATCAAGGCTTGATTCACTGGTCAATAA
Source organism: Erpetoichthys calabaricus (assembly GCF_900747795.2). Lineage (NCBI taxonomy): Eukaryota > Metazoa > Chordata > Cladistia > Polypteriformes > Polypteridae > Erpetoichthys > Erpetoichthys calabaricus. Next base: position 13,589,191 of record NC_041395.2, read on the forward strand.
GCATTTTGCTACTGGGAGTCTTTCAGCTTTACTTTAACAGGGTTCACTTGCTGACTCCAAATCTGAAAACCATTTTCATCCAGCACATCCCGTTTTTTAGTTATGATGTCTTGGACAACTAGGGTGACTGGACAGTAAAGGCGGATAACCATTTTGATAAATACCGGTAATTCCACTAGGGATGCCATTTTCATAAAAGAATTCACCACACATTACTAACAGCTGTGAGTTGTTTACCTTGTCATTATTAATTTTATTTAAAAATTATTAGTTTTTAATTAGCAGAAAAAATATTTGCTACTGATTACCATTATATGACTCTAAAGCATAACGACACAACTCAGACATGACGGTGCAGTAGGTCGAGGTTTTACTGTTAAACATAACATTGCATTTCAGGACATTTCGTTCGTTAGATTCACCATTACTTTGAAAATTTTGTCAAGGTGAAGGACAGAAATGGCAATGCTTTTCAACATTTAAAAAAGAAGTTTGGTGTCGAGAAAAGTGAAGCCAAAATGAAGGAAGGTGATTTTGTTGTTCCTGAAATCCGTGAACTGATGCTGGACGATGAGTTCAAAATGAAACTGAAGCCCACTGACACGGGGGAAAAATAACAATAAAGAACGTGTGCGTGCTTGACTTGTGTCCTGTGTCTGTCTGTGTCAGGTTTGGGTGGCGGTGCATCCATTGGTGGTCCACACTAGTTATTTTCTTTAAGTTTTAATTAAATCTGTCTCTTTATAGGTACTTATTATGTGTACCATACACATAAAGTGTTTCCCCAGGCGGTCATTAGTGTTACAGGAAGCCAATACTCTTTTAAAATGAGTGACGGATAGAATCAGGCCAACTCCTAAGCACTACTGTATTTCCACCATGCTACCTGAATATTAATAACACCCCAGGAAAATGCTCATACAGACTAAACACACCCAACACACAAATATATAAATATTCCTTATTTACTGGAACAACTACTTACCAACACGGTAAAGCAAAATAATGACAAAAGTACTAACAAACACCATGAACAATCTCACCAACACGACGATATTAACAGTCCTGGAAAAAGTCTGTAAAGTGGATGATGGAAGAGGTTCTGGAAATGTACACTATGGATAAAGGATGGAAAGAAGTGCGGAACGCTCTCTTTTAATAAACTGCTTCCTGAAATTGGGATGGTGAAATACTGTCCTACCACCAGAGTCCAGGGGAATAGTCTTTGGAGGCGCCCCTCTTCTCAAAGAGCATTAGTGGACTGGATTGGAAGGAAAAGGAACCTACCGTAGTCCTTAAATCCAGTGGCTAAGCACCATCCTTCACTGCTATGAATTCCCAGTTAATGAAAGGACATGCTGATGATGAAGATGCATTGAAAATGGCACAATCGAAAAGTACCTCCACATCCTTCTCTTCCTGTTTTATTGGTACAGTGTATACAAACCACAAACTACAAATCCCATAAGCCCCTCTGCATCATTGCAATCCTGTTTAAAGGCACCAGTGTTGTTTTTCACATTTAACAATCACTCAACAGGACATACTTACACACAAATTAAACCCCACTACACTTTTATCCTTGTCATTGCTCATAATATTTTGACCAACTAACTAACTTTTTCAGTTAGCACAGTATCGACACCAGCTCGACGGACCTCAAAAACAATACAATGCATCCACTCTTGTAGGAGGCAGGCATAATATTTTAGGTTCTATGACTTCTGTAACTGCCAACTCTGCACTCTCTAAAGTGAGGAAATGCTCTTAAATAAATGTAACTCTGTCCGGCGAATTAACCTCTCTAGACTTGTAGCCACAGTGGCCACTGCAGCTTAAAGAATAAATTTAGTATTTTTCCAGTCCAAGTTACTGTATCTTTTTACAATCACGGTATGCTGTATATTTATCTGTCATATAAAACTGTGTTCTAAAGACAAGCTTTTATTACCACTTTAAAAACTGATTTCTAGTCTCTTCTTGCAGCTTACAATGGAACCCAGAATCAACCTAAAAAGAGCCCTAAAACTTACCAAATATGTGGCAAAGGTTTCCATTTCAGAAAACGTGCCTTCTATGCTTGTAAGGAAACCTCGTTATAATAGAAGGAAATTAGAAATAATCTTTTAATCACAGATTCGTGGTTCTATTTTCTTGATGCAAGGATACATTTCTTGCTTGTTTGTATGCTTGTAGCAACCATTACTATACTGTATATCATGATTATGAAGAAATAACTTCTGGAAAAATACGAAACTTATAGATAGATAGATAGATAGATAGATAGATAGATAGATAGATAGATAGATAGATAGATAGATAGATAGATAGATGTGATTGGTACTATATCATAGATAGATAGATAGATAGATAGATAGATAGATAGATAGATAGATAGATAGATAGATAGATAGATAGATAGATAGATAGATAGATAGATAGATAGATAGATAGATAGATAGATGTGATTGGTACTATATCATAGATAGATAGATAGATAGATAGATAGATAGATAGATAGATAGATAGATAGATAGATAGATAGATAGATAGATAGATAGATAGATAGATAGATAGATAGATAGATAGATACTTTATTAATCCCCAACAGGAAATTCACATACTCCAGCAGCAGCATATTGATAATAACAATATTATTTAAAGAGCAATAAAAACGCAGTGCAAGTTAAAAAAAATGCAAGGAGGAGAGTGCGAGGCAGGTATAACAGACAATAACTTTGTATAATGTTAATGTATAATGTTAAAAACAGCTCCAGAAGATTATCCCCCTTCCACCAAACTGTACATTGAGCACTGTGAAGTCCACAACGTAGTGCTCTCCTGGCATCCACCAAATCCAGGTTGCTCCCTCAGACTACCAGATAGTGAATTGTGATTCATGATGGTGACAGCAGTCTGTCGCTGAAGCTGCTCCTCTGTCTGGAGATGATCCTGTTCAGTGGATGCTGTGGATTCTCCATGATTGACAGGAGTCTGCTGAGTGCCCGTCGCTCCACCACGGATATCAAACTGTCCAGCTCCTTGCCCACAATAGAGCCTGCCTTCCTCACCAGTTTGTCCAGGTGTGAGGTGTCCTTCTTCTTTATTCTGCCTCCCCAGCACACCACGGCATAGAAGAGGGCACTCGCCACAACCGTCTGATAGACCATCTGCAGCATCTTATTGCAGATGTTGAAGGACGCCAGCCTTCTAAGGAAGTATAGTCGGCTCTGTCCTCTCTTGCACAGAGCATCAGTATTGGCAGTCCAGTCTAATTTATCATCCAGCTGCACTCCCAGATATTTATAGGTCTGCACCATCTGCACACAGTCACCTTTGATGATCACGGGGTCTATGAGGGGCCTGGTCCTCCTAAAATCCACCACCAGCTCCTTGGTTTTGCTGGTGTTCAGTTGTAGGTGGTTTGAGTCGCACCATTTAACAGGGCGGAGTGGTGGCTCTGAGGCTAAGGATCTGCGCTGGTATCCCAAAGGTTGCCGGTTCAAATCCCCGTCACTGCCAAAAAGGCCACTGCTCTGCTGGGCCCTTGAGCAAAGCCCTTAACCTGTAATTGCTCCAGGGGCGCTGTACAATGGCTGACCCTGCGCTCTGATCCCAAGGGGTATGCGAAAACTACCAAATTCCTAATACAAGAAATTGTATAAGGCGAAATAAAGAACAAAAAAAAAAAGTCCTTGATTAGGTCCCTATACTCCTCCTCCTGCCCACTCCTGATGCAGCCCACGATAGCAGTGTCGTCAGCATAGAGGAGAGATACTGGGTATATTGGGAAATTGATGTTAAAGACAAATCTGCCAGGCAAGAGGAAAAGAGGAAGGTTCATGGACGTGGTGAGAGAGGACATGCAGGTGATGGGTGTAACAGATCGAGATGACGAGGACAGGAAGATATGGAAGAAGATGATCCGCTGTGGAAACCCCTAATGGGAGCAGCTGAAAGAAGAAAAAGAAGACAGTAAATAATAATAATGATAATAATAATAAAGTTAGACAAAGTGGTGGCTGTGAGGTTTAGAATCTGCGCTGGTATTTGGATGGTTGGTGGTTCAAACTCCATTACTGTCAGAAGGGATCCTACTCCATTGTTCCCGTGAGCTGGACAGTACAATGGCTGACCCTGCAATCTGACTCCCAAAGGTCATGTGAAAAGACAGTTTCCACTTGAGGATTAATAAAGTATACTGTATATATAGATTTTACTTGTAAAGCACACTAAAATAACAGTTAAAGCTAGGTGTTTTACAATTCAATAAATTAAACAATAAATACAAACAATAATACTATTTAAAAATAAAATTTAGAATTTTAACAGACTAAAACAGAGGTAAATATTACTTATTATAGATTATTAAAAGCAAATTTAAACAAATGAATCTTTTTACAAGTAGTCCCTGTCGCAAGACTTCACCCTGACCTCAGAAGCTTCTTCTGTAGGCTCGGTCCAGCAGAACAGAAGGCCCGGTCGCCCACTGTGTTCAGCTATTGTACAGCCAGAAGGTGAGAAGCTCAAAGATCTAACAGATATATTATTGCTATGTAAGTCTTGAAGATGGACAGGGGCAATACCAGCAATACAGTACATTTGTGGACTAAGACAAGGATCTTAAAATGTATCCTTTCTTTAATTGGAAATCAGTGCCAGGATGAAAATTGGAGATTATATGAGTGACTTTACGAGTTCTTGTTAAACACGTGTGGCGATGTTTTGGACATACAGTAAACTCTGAATGGTCTCTCCGAGGAGACCAACAAACAGGGAATTACAAGAGTCAAGACAAGATGTGATGAAAGCATAAATTAATTTCTTGGCATCATGCGTTCGTGAAAAAAGATCTAATTCTTGCTATATTCTGTAAATGATAGAATGAAGTCCTGGACAAGGACGCAATTTGCCTTTGAAATGAAAGTGTAACATCAAATTGAATCTCAAGATTTGTAACCAGTGATAAAACAGGGCTGTAGTGACTGTCAATACTGATATGTTTTATGTTGACAATTAGTGCCTGCAAGTAGGACTTTCTAACTTACTGCTGTTTAACTGCAGGTGATTATTTATCCAATTCTAAATATCAGTAAGACAACAAGAGACTGGAGTTTATAGAACAAGGGCGTCAGGAATGGTCTGAAGATAAATCTGAGAATCCGTTGAATCGGAGGGACTTGGACAGCATACAGGCTTGGGTAGATTTCTGGCAGATAGCATTTAATATCATTAATGTAAAGTACAGGGGGTCCTCGGGTTAACAACGTCTCAACATATGACGTTTCGAGTTTACAAGTTTACGAGTTTACAAGTTTATGAGTTGTCCTCACAAGTGGCGCAGTGGTCGTGCTGCTGCTTTGCAGTAAAGAGACTGTGGAAGGTTGTGGGTTCACTTCCCGGTTCCTCCCTGTGTGGATAGCGCTTTGAGTACTGAGAAAAGCGCTATATAAATGTAATAAATTGTTATTATTACAACGCTCACTCCCATAAAAACGTAAAAATTGAGACGTGAGTGTTTTGGCTTACACCGTTAGCGTTGTACTTACAGACTACATGGGCGAACTAGTTTGGTTCCGTTTGTGTTGGCGACTTTTTGGCCCTTATCATGGCTCCTAAACGAAAGTCAGATGGTAGTGCTTCGAAGAAGAGGAAAGCCGTCACGATGGAAGTGAAATTAGACATTGTAAAGAGATGAGAAGGAATAACGGTAAAGAATTTTTTTTACTCTCATTTTTTGTCATTTTTTATGTTACTACAGTACAGTGTACATCCATCCATCCACCAACCAGCTGAATCCGAACACAGGGTCACAGGGGTCTGCTGGAGCCAATCCCAGCCAACACGGGGCAGGGAACCAATCCTGGGCAGGGTGGCAATCCACCACAGGACACACACAAACACACACCAAGGCCAATTTAGAATCACCAATCCACCTAACCTGCATGTCTTTGGACTGTGGGAAGAAACCAGAGCACCCATGCAGACACGGGGAGAACATGCAAACTCCACGCAGGGAGGACCCGGGAAGCGAACCCGGGTCTCCTAACTGCAAGGCAGCAGCGCTACCACTGCGCCACCGTGCCGCCAAGTACAATGTACGGTACAGTATATTTATGTTATTTTCCTTTTTCTGCAGCTTAGTTGTGTTTTAATGTTCCAGATTATGATATTTCAAATGTGTTAGGATAGGTAAGTGACTTAGGCTAGGGTGTGTTTCGACTTACACCAAAATTCGGGTTACATCACTGTTGTAGGAACGGAACTGTGTCATAACCCGAGGACCCCCTGTATTACATATAGGAAATAAAAATTTAGGAAATAAATGCAGGTACCAAAATAACGCATGTCTATATATATATATAAATCCAATGTCTGTCTGTATTTCTGTCCGCATTTCATGAGAGAACTACTTAACAGATTTAGATCGGGTTTTTTTCTATAATTTGCTTGAACATTCTGGCTGATTATGCGACTGCTCTCATCGTGCTAAGTATCAGAGTTTACTTGTATTAGCGATTTCTTCACACAAATCTGAGAGAGACGCTGCAGGCCGAGGGGAGAGGGAAGCGGGCGGTGCCCTTCTCACTAATGCGCCAGCCTCCATTCGAGTCGCTCTTCCGCTCACCACTTGTTGGAGTGTACCTTGCCTTCGCTTAGCTAGCGATACCTGTTTGTTCAGCAGACATTAACATCTAGAGCAAGTGTCTCCAACTCGAGTCCTGTGGCTGCAGGTTTTCATTTGAACTCTTTTCTTAACTAGTGAACAGGTTTTGCTGCTAATTAACTATTTCCCTTTATTTTAATTGAATTTTCTTGAGACTCTGACCGCTGAATTGATTATTTTTTTTCCTGAAACGGCACCTAAACATAAATTTGATGTAAAGTGAGCCAACCGATGACCAACTAAGTTAGGGCCTCAAACTCCAACCAACTTCACGTCATTCAGTTTCTTAATTTGAAGCCAATTCTCGTTGCTCATTAATCCCGTTATTTAATTCCATGGCGCTCCTTCTGCCATGGCAGACATTTCCAAAACTGTCGATTTTCTTTTTTAAGAGTGCTGGCTGTCAAAATGTTTAGTGGACCTGAGCAGATCGACATTACTGAGGCCTTCACCTTTCGTTATTTTCATTTATTGTGTGATGGATGCAGATTGTTGTTTATGTGTTGGTACATTTTGTTTCTTAATATTGTTTGGTTGCTTATTAAGGAAAAAAGAAATAATTAAGAGACCTGAGTCTTAAGTTGTGCATCCATTAAAATTAAGGCAAAGAGTTAATTAGCAGCAAAATCCGGTCACTAATTAAGAAAAGGGTTAGAATGAAAATCTGCAGCCACAGTAGCTCTACCGGACTGGAGTTGGAGACCCCTGATCTAGAGATTGTTAAGGAGTAACGTTTGATGTTTATGAGAGAAAGATCAGAGCTATGTGCATTTTAGAGGGTAGCTGCTGATTGTCAGAGATATCACGGCCACATGCTCTTCTCCCCACACAGGGAACGCTCTTCCATCAGAGCTGAACATGATCAGATACGGTGCCAATATTTCACGTTGCAGCGTACCTACCTTCCACTTGGCCAGAATTTGTATTGATTTTTAAAGTTTTTCCTGTTTCATTACTATGTGGATGTAGCCGAAAAAAAAATAAGAATTTTAGGTTTGAATACACAATGTGAGATCTGAAAGGATTTAGGAGTCGTAATGGACGCTACGCTATCAACTTCCCGACAGTGTGCAGAAGCCATTAAGAAGGTTAACAGAATGTCAGGTTATATAGCGCCTTGATGTGTGGCGTACAAGTCACAGAAGGTTCTGCTCAAGCTTTATAACACACTGGTGAGACCCCATCTGGATTACTGGGTGTAGTTTTGGTCTCCAGGATACAAAAAGGACAAAGCAGCACTAGAAAAAGGACCAGAGAAGAGCAACTAAGCTGATTCCAGGCCTGAGAGGTCAGAGCTATGAACAGAGATTGAAAGAATCAAATCTTGTCAGTTTGCGAGTGATAAGTGCTGTTGCATTACAGGTCCTTGGTTCAAATCCCACTTTAAGCACAATGTATGTAGAGCTGCCATGTTCCCCACATGAATGCATTGTTTTTATCTCTGGATACTCTGCTGTGCACCCTCATTTGTAACACATGCATGTTAGGTTATTGAGAGAAATTAAATTAGCCTAAATTAGTTGCAGATGATACCAAGATAGGTGGACTGGTAGATAATCTTGAATCCATTGAATCATAACAGACGGCTTGGACAACATACAGAGTTGGGCAGAATTGTGGCAGATGAAATTTAATGTAAGTAAATGTAAAGCATTACATGTAGGAAGTATAAATGTGAGGTTTTAATACACAATGGGAGGTCTGAAAATCGAGAGTCCACCTTATGAGAAGGATTTAGGAGTCATAGTGAGCTCAGCACTATCAACTGCCAGACAGAAGCCATTAAGAAGGCTAACAGAATGTCAGGTTATATAGCGCCTTGATGTGTGGAGTACAAGTCACAGGAGGTTCTGCTCAAGCTCTATAACACACTGGTGAGGCCTCATCTGGAGTCCTGGGTGCAGTTTTGGCCTCCATTGAGAAGGACCTGGGATTCATAGTGGACTGGTCACTGCCTGTGTCCAGGCAGAGGACAGGAGTGATCCAAACATCTAATAGGATAATAGGTTATATAGCGCCTTGATGTGTGGAGTACAAGTCACAGGAGGTTCTGCTCAAGCTTTATAACACACTGGTGTGGCCTCATCTGGAGTACTGGGTGCAGTTTGGGTCTCCAGGCTACAAAAAGGACATAACAGCACTAGAGAAAGTCCAGAGAAGAGCAACTAGGCTGATTCCAGGGTTACAGGGGATGAGTTAAGAGGAAATTTTAATGGATTTAGATGTCATAGTGGACTCTAAGCTATCGACTTCCAGACAGTGTTCAGAAGCCATTAAGAAGGCTAACAGAATGTCAGGTTATATAGCGCCTTGATGTGTGGTGTACAAGTCACAGAAGGTTCTGCTCAAGCTTTATAACACACTGGTGAGACCCCATCTGGATTACTGGGTGTAGTTTTGGTCTCCAGGCTACAAAAAGGACATAGCAGCACTAGAAAAGGTCCAGAGAAGAGAGATAAAGCTAATTCCATGGCTACAGGAGATGAGCTATGAGGAAATGTTAAAGGATTTAGGAGTTGCGGTGGACTCTAAGCTATCAAATTCCCGACAGTGTTCAAAAGCCATTAAGAAGGCTAACAGAATGTCAGGTTATATAGCGCATTGATGTGTGGAGTACAAGTCACAAAAGGTTCTGCTTTATAACACACTGGTGAGGCCTCATCTGGAGTCCTGTGTGCAGTTTGTGTCCTCAGGCTACAAAAAGGACACAGCAGCACTAGAAAGGGTCCAGAGAAGAGCAACTAGGTTGATTCAGGGCTACAGGGGATGAGTTATGAGGAAAGATTAAAGAGCTGAGCCTTTAAAGGAGATTAAGAGGAGACCTGACTGAAGGGTTTAAAATTATGAAGGGAATTAGTCCATTGGATCGAGACGGTGATTTTAAAATGAGCCCATCAAGAACATGGGGGCACAGCTGGAAACTTGTTAAGGGGAAATTTTGCATAAGCATTAGGAAGTTTTTCTTTACACAAAGAACGATAGACACTTATAATAAGTGGCTAAGTAGTGTGGTAGACAGTAGAACTTTACAGATGTTCAACACTACACTTTACGTTATTTTAGAAGAATTTAGTGGATGGGAACGGAGAACTTTGTTGGGGTAAGTAGGTTGTTCTCGTCTAGATAGTTCTAATATTCTAATGTTCTAAATCACTTCAATGCAAAAGCTCCAATGTCACTCCAATGGTGAAGTAAAAATGCCATGATCTACAGTAACAAAAGCAGCAGTTACACATTTCCTGGTCGCCATTCAGCCCTGCACTTGTACCCTGGCTAGTGGGCTTTCCATGTCAGTCAGGTTGGATTTTCTACAGTCGTAGGCCAAGTCGCTTTCACTCTGTAATGATAATCTCACTCTTTACAGAAGATGTTTTTCTTGCTGGATAGGAGCCACTCAGTAGTATTAAAAATATATCTAATTTTGACAGAACTAACCCAAATGGGAATAAACAGAGAGAAGCCTGCTTTCCATTGCTCTTAATCTTTCTTACAGTTAACATGTGAAATATTCCAAAAAATCCTAATAAAAAAAAGTCTTTTTTTTTCAGTCTACCAAGTGCTGATTCCCGGTCCCTCATCATCATAGAGTTCAGTGGCTGGGCTATCAGTGCAGTTAAATAACCTGCAGGCGTGAAAGAAAGGCAATCATTTTACTCTCATGGTTAAAAATGTAAGCTGGAGCTGCTCTTTTTTCTTATATTTTCCTAGGAGTTGATAAAATGGATACTCACACTCACTTACTGGCCACAGAGATTGGAAATGTGGTAGGAGAAACGCATATCCATCACACCCATGATGAAAGTTATTTCCAGCTTAGTCCTTTGGCAACTGTTATGAGAGCATTATATACAGTAGCAAGGCCTTATATGATCATCACAGTGTGAGCTTTAAATGATCTGCTCATCCCCACCAGACATATTTATATATATATTGTGGAGGACGGCCAGGGTCCATGCCTGGCCAGGACGTCCCTTCTACTTATATTCCGGGGGGAGCAGCCATGGACTCCTCAATACCTCCCCTGGGACGCTTGGTGGCAGCCTCCCTGGTTAATGATGATGCCTCAGTTTCCCACAGGGTTTCATGGGAGATGGAGTTCTTCCCAACCCTGTGGGGACCTGGGATGGCCGCCAGGGGGCGAGGCGGAGATAGTTAAGCCCAGCTGGTCTAATCATTGGGCACACACGAGAGTGCAATTGGGAACAGGTGAGCATGCACCAGGAGCACTCCCGGGAGGGCCATAAAAGAAGTCAGCAACCACCACTCAGGGCCAGAATCGGGAGGAAGAGGACGAGGTGCCTGAGAAGAGTGGTGGTGCCAACGGAAGGATTGCTGTCATTATAAAGAGGTACTTTGGGACTGTGTTATACCTGTGGGGTTCACAGGGAAGACGTGCCCCACAGGTGAAGAAAAAGATTTATTTGTGTTAATTGTGTTAAGTGCTTGTGGGACTGTGTTGGGCCTGTGAGACACGGGGAAGACGTGCCCCACATAAAAAGATTTGTGTACAATTTATACGTGCCTCAGTTTGAATCTGTGCTGGGTCAGACGCTTATCTAGCGCCTTAGTATCTATCTATCTATCTATCTATCTATCCATCTATCTATTCACAATATTCATCCATCCATTATCCAACCTGCTGAATCCGAACACAGGGTCACGGGAGGCTGCTGGAGCCAATCCCAGCCAACACAGGGCACAAGGCAGGAACCAATCCTGGGCAGAGTGCCAACCCACCGCAGCTTATTCACAATATATATATACATATATATATATCTCTATAAGATGCAACATCTGTCTGTCTGTATGTTTGTCCGCTTTTCACAAGAGAACTATGAAACGGATTTAGATTGGGTTTTTTTCTATAGTTTGCTTGAATATTCCGGTTAATTTTGCGACTTCTCTCATTGCAATAAGAATCATAGTTAGCTTGCGGTAAAGATTTATTTGCACACGTATTCAAGAAAGACGCTGCGGGCTGAGGGGAAGGGGACAGGGCCATCCTCACTCACGTGCCATCCTCCGGGCGTATCTTACATCAGCTTAGCTAGCGAAAAGAGAGAACTACTTAACGGATTTAGATCGGGTATTTTTCTAGAATTTGCTTGAACATTCCGGTTGATTTTGTGACTTCTCTCATCGCACTAAGTATCATGGTTCGCTTGCAGGAGCGATATATTCAATGCTAATCCGAGACAGAGGCCTTAGGCCGAGGGGAAGGGGGAAGCGTGATGTCAAGAGTGGGGAGCCGGGTGGGATCCTCCTTACTGTGCTGTTTCACTACTACCGGGGAACAGCTAGTCTGTATTTAAAATCCAACATCTGCCTGTCTGTCTTCCTGTCTGTATGTCTGTCCGCTTTTCATGAGAGAACTACTTAACAGATTTAGATTGTTTTTTTTTTTTCTATAATTTGCTTGAACATTCTGGTTGATTGTATGACTTCTGACGTGCTTAAGTATAACAGTTCGCTTGTAGTGGCGAATTATTCATGCGAAACTGAGACAGACACTGTGGGCCGACGGGAAGGGAAAGTGGGACCTCAGGAGTAAGGAGGTGGGCCCTACTCACTCACATGCCAGCATCCGTTCAAGTCGCTCTACCTCTCACCACGTGTTGGAGCATACCTTGCCTCCACTTAGCTAGCGATACCTGTTTGTTCAGCAGACGTTATCATTTACAGATTGTTCAGGAGTACAAACAAAGTAACAAAGCTTGATCTGGTTGACCATCAACATCACATGCACAACACCACATCGACATCAAAGAAGACTGACGGATTACATTGTCCACTGTTGCTGCACATGTCAGGGATGGATCTGCACATGCCATAGTACATGATGACTCGGGGGTAGTTTGAGCAAGATGGGGTCCCGAACAGCTTACTTGTCTGCACACACCAACATCCTTCAACAGGTTTTATTTATGCATTTCTTGATTTTCCCTCATACATAAGGAATGAACAGATTTACCTGTAATGTGAGACAATGGCGACAAGAGAAGACAGTATCACACACATACAACTGGGAGGTAGCTAAAGGGCCTGAATAATAGTAGTACCACGCCAGACCAGGGGGTGGCGAGCTGCACTGACTTGCTCTCTCAATCCTCTGCAGACCATCCACGGGAAATCCCGCTAGGTTCCAGCGCCATTGATGAAGTCACTTCTGGTACCGGTGCTATTGGTGACATCGCTTCCGGTATTGGTGCCATTGATGACATCACTTCCGGTCCCAAAGGTGTCACTTCTGGGTTCGTCGCCATTGATGATGTCACTGTCCTGTCCTGATGATGTCACTTCCAGTCCTAATGACGTTACTTCCTGTCCCGGCCTTTAAAGCCATCAAACAAAATTACCCATTTGTAGTCAGGGCATAATACACAGGTAGGTTCCAGTGCCATTGATGACGTCACTTCTGGTACCGGTGCTATTGGTGACATCGCTTGTGGTATTGGTGCCATTGATGACATCACTTCCGGTCCCAAAGATGTCACTTCTGGGTTTGTCGCTATTGATGATGTCACTGTCCTGTCCTGATGATGTCACTTCTGGTCCCAATGACGTTACTTCCTGTCCCGGCCTTTAAAGCCGTCAAACAAAATTACCCATTTGTAGTCAGGGCATAATACACAGGTAGGTTCCAGCGCCATTGATGACGTCACTTCTGGTCCCAAAGATGTCACTTCTGGGTTCGTCGCTATTGATGATGTCACTGTCCTGTCCTGATGATGTCACTTCCGGTCCCGATGAGGTTACTTCCTGTCCCGGCCTTTAAAGCCGTCAAACAAAATTACCCATTTGTAGTCAGGGCATAATACACAGGTAGGTTCCAGCACCATTGATGACGTCACTTCTGGTCCCAAAGATGTCACTTCTGGGTTCGTCGCTATTGATGATGTCACTGTCCTGTCCTGATGATGTCACTTCCGGTCGCGATGACGTTACTTCCTGTCCCGGCCTTTAAAGCCGTCAAACAAAATTACCCATTTGTAGTCAGGGCATAATACACAGGTAGGTTCCAGCGCCATTGATGACGTCACTTCCGGTCCCAAAGATGTCACTTCTGGGTTCGTCGCTATTGATGATGTCACTGTCCTGTCCTGATGATGTCACTTCCGGTCGCGATGACGTTACTTCCTGTCCCGGCCTTTAAAGCCGTCAAACAAAATTACCCATTTGTAGTCAGTGCATAATACACAGGCAGCTGCCCCAAACTTTTTTATTGTTTTGTGACTGTTTTTGTGACACCAGACATAAAGCAAAAAATTTGAATAGTGTGAGCCAGAAACTCTCCTCTCTGAAGTAGCGGTACGCAAAGAACAAACACTGCTTTTGTTGTTGGGCCACATCTGGAGCTTTGCAGATTAGCCTCAGAGGTAAGCCATAGTTTTAAAGTTTGGGGTGCCCGCTAGATCATAGCACTCGGTTTGTTTTTTTGTGTTTTTTTTTTTTTTGCATGGTTACCCCGGCCCCTTTCCGCAGACATCTAATAGGGTCTGCAGTCCTTAAATAAGAGCCTTATTTAATCCACCTTTATTAGTACTTCCCGTATATACTTGCGGATAAGTTCTCCCGTGGATAAGTCGGAACTTGATTTTACCGTATAATTTCTGGTGTTTTATAATGTCGGTCATATAAGTCAAATGCAGGAAACTCACACTATTGGTGCAAGAGATTCTGATATGCTAACATCCACCTGAGAGAGTAACCACGGAGCACACGGCTTTTTTTATTCTATGTGGGAGCGGCAATGCGTTGTATCAGCGTGTGCTCCTCACCTCTCTCTCTCTCGCCTACTTGACCACACAGTCATACCTGAACTATTCCGAAACAACGTTTCCACTGATTTGTTTTTTTTGTATCTCACACCCTCATACACCGCCCTCAATTGGGCGCAGCGAATAAATATTTTAGGAGACCCAGGCCCCTCATGGACCCCGTGATCATCAGAGGTGACTGTGTGCAGAGGGTGCAGACCTATAAATACCTAGGAGTGCAGCTGGACGATAAATTAGACTGGACTGCCAATACTGATTCTCTGTGCAAGAAAGGACAGAGCCGCCTGTACTTCCTTAGAAGACTGGCATCCTTCAACATCTGCAGTAAGATGCTGCAGATGTTCTATCAGATGGTTGTGGCGAGTGCCCTCTTCTACGCAGTGGTGTGCTGGGGAGGCAGCATTAAGAAGAAGGATGCCTCACGCCTGGACAAACTGGTGAGGAAGGCAGGCTCTATTGTTGGCATAGAGCTGGACGGTCTGACATCCGTAGCAGAGCAACGGGCACTCAGCAGGCTCCTATCAATTATGGAGAATCCACTACATCCATTAAACAGTGTCATCTCCAGACAGAGGAGCAGTTTCAGTGACAGACTGCTGTCACTGTCCTGCTCCACTGACAGACTGAGAAGATCATTCCTCCCCCAAACTATGCGACTCTTCAATTCCACCAGAGGGGGTAAACGTTGAACATTATTCAAGTTATTGTCTGTTTTTTTATCTGCATTTTTTATTACTCTTTAATTTAATATTTTTGCTGCTGGAGTATGTGAATTTCCCCCTGGGATTAATAAAGTATCTATCTATCTATCTATCTATCTATCTATCTATCTATCTATCTATCTATCTATCTATCTATCTATCTATCTATCTATCTATCTATCTATCTATCTATCTATCTATCTATCTATCTATCTATCTATCTATCTATCTAAAGGCGCGCGTAAATAAAGATCTGCACCTTTGTTGCTCTCCACATATTCCAGAGCCATTTGAACTAAATTATCTATGAACGCCTTTATTCGCCGCGTTCAATTGAGGTCGCCCATTTGAAGCTCGCCTTTTTGTGCGCGCCCTTATTGAACAGAGCCGTACAAGACAGTATTACTGTCACAGAAAATTAAAGACACACAATACACGGCGGCAGCCCACGAAGAACGGTCAGCTCAGCAAGTAAACATCAACAAAAGAAAGGCTGAAAGAAAGAAAAATACGACCAACAAAAAGAATGAGGTCATAGTCCCTTGCCATTTAATATAGACTGTTCCTACTAATGTTTATGCACTACTGTTCCAGCGCCTGTTATTGTAACGGGCTAAATGACTAGTAGTATAATAAAAACATACATTTGATTTGAGTATGTAACACCCGGTGTAAATTTTGGCTACTTGTAAAAGTTAGCGCTTGTTTTTTTATTATTCAGTTTTATTCTGTCAGAGATGTTCACGTGGTACAACAAACTTAGCTCTCCCTCTTTGAGTTGATGGCATTTATCTCCATTATTTTCACAACAACAGCGCTATGGCTGATGCCTGCTCAGAACTATATGTTGTACCGGCAATCAAAAATATAATGTCCTGTGACCACTATCAGACTGGACAAAGGCAGGACTGTAGCAACAGACAGCTTCTTCAATGCGTTTTCGCCAGATAATAGACTGCTGCCCTCTGCTTGTAACCGTAAAGTAAAATGGGACTTCCACCTGCAGCTAAAGTCACTTCAGAATGCAAACAATTCGCCACACTAGTGTTTAGATCTGACAGTGCCGTGCTGATGGTATATGCACCCAAAACAGGTGTAAAGTGTGGGGGCGTATTAGCCAGCGAAAGAGCTGTGAATTAACGTGGGCTAACATCTTCACACATCAACGCTAGTGTTTAGATCTGGCAGTGCCATGCTGGTGGTGCTGACCCGGGATTAAGACTTTTTTTGTCTGCTTCAGGGATTCTAGTGTTTTATATGTTAATTATTTAACTATTCCAACTAATCCGTTGGCTTTACTTGAAACCAAACTCTTGTACAGTTGTCTTTTATTTTTCTGTCCCGCACCCTAATGTCTTGAACATCTGGAGAT
Source organism: Erpetoichthys calabaricus (assembly GCF_900747795.2). Lineage (NCBI taxonomy): Eukaryota > Metazoa > Chordata > Cladistia > Polypteriformes > Polypteridae > Erpetoichthys > Erpetoichthys calabaricus. Next base: position 13,605,709 of record NC_041395.2, read on the forward strand.
TTTGAAACACACAAATTAATAAACCCGTTTCTGCCTGCTTACAGTTGCCATCTTCGTAAAGACGTGTCAGATCCCAATATTTTACACACAATGTCAGTTTGTATTCCGCATGGTGTGAATGTTTGTGCAGTTAATTACTTTTAATTAGGAGTGAGCAAGATAAATTTAATTAATAAAATTACAGGCAAATGCAAATCCGTCACCCTGTTTCTAGGAGGTATTTTTAATTTGAGTGGCTGCTCGATAAAGTGCTACTGGGCAGAGCCAGCTGAGTGGGAGTCGGAATTTGTTTACTTGCTATATTTCCTCTGGTGCTGCGGCAGATTTCAAGTAATGGATGTATTAGCGAGAATCGAGAGAGCGACAGCAATATGTGTGGCCTTTTCATTTTATTTGGTCTTTTTAATTCCACTTTGAATAGGTTCCCATAACATGGAAAAGAGAGATATTCTGGCAGTCAGAAAAAAATGAATTTGAAATCATCTAATTACCGCAGCACACTTTAGGTTGAGAGTGTCTTTGATCACCATAAGTGATCCCTCTGGCTTTTTCATTCACAAATATGTTTATTTCTTTTTGTTTAAAAACTTCCTGGCTGTCAACATGTCGATGTGTTTCATTTTCATTTTGCTAAGTTATATCCATTATACAGATGTAAGCACTGTAGAAAGGCGCTATATCATGTAAAGCACTTTGAGCTGCATTATTTGTATGAAAATGTGCTATATAAATAAATTTTGTAGTTGTTGTTGTATATTGGCGCCCGACCTGGCACAGAGAGACACGGAGGCACACATAAAAAAGCAAACACAAATTAATTGTCTTCATCTGTGAAGCACGTCTTCCCCGTGTCCCACAGGCACAGCACAGTCCCATAAAGCACAAACCAAAACACTAAAACAAAAACACACTCTTCACCACCACTCCTCCCAGCAAGCGTTGTCCTCCTCCTCCTCCCGACTCTGGCTCCCAGAGTGGTGGCTGCTGGCTCCTTTTATAGTCCACCCAGAAGTGCTCCAGGTGCTTGATCACCCGTTTCCGGTGTGGCTGAAGAACCACCCAGATGGGCTCAGGAACCCTTGCAGCACCCTCTGGTGGCCACCAAGGGTCCCAACAGGGCTGTGGAGGACTCCATCTCCCATGGAGCCCTGCCAGAATCTGAGGCACCACTGCCACCCAGGGGGGCTGCCATCTAGCGACCTGGGGGAGGTATTGTGCAGCCCATGACTGTTCCCCCGGATTATATGCAGAAGGGGCGTCCCGGCACAGCACATAGGAAATGTGACAAAGATAAGAAGGGCCACTCCGACGGTGTCTCGGATCGAAATCAAGAAGGCCATTAAGATCTGCACCCAAAATGAGAAGATCTTACATTCATTTGACACAATGTATTAAATGAAATAAAGAATTTCAGAGTTACAATTGTAGTACTAGGGTGTTGGACCATGTTAGCCATTATCGACGGAGTGAGAAGTTAAGCAAAATGACACCTTTTATTAGCTAAGTAGAAAGATTACAATATGCAAGCTTTCAAAGCAACTCAGGCCCCTTCTTTAACATCTCATTAGATTTACAAATGTAATAGTTGGAAAAAATTTGAAGTGAGAATGTCCATAGCAGTAGAGTGTTGTACTGTGTTAGCCATAGATTGATACAGGAGAAAGTAGGGTAAAATGACACCTTTTATTGGCTAACTAAATGGATTACAAATGTAAGCAATCTTGGCAGCTAAGGCCCCCGCATCAGGCAAGGTGTAAGAAAGAAACTGAAACAAACTCTACCTTATATTAGAACAGCAAAGTGATTTTTTGCTTTCATCTTAACAACCTTTTTGTTCAAATGTTAGCAAAATTCACTGATGCTCTGTGCAAGAGAGGACAGAGCCGGCTGTACTTCCTTAGAAGGCTGGCGTCCTTCAACATCTGCAATAAGATGCTGCAGATGTTGTACCAGACGGTTGTGGCGAGCGCCCTCTTCTACGCGGTGGTGTGCTGGGGAGGCAGCATTAAGAAGAAGGATACCTCACACCTGGACAAACTCTATTGGAAGGCAGGCTCTATTGTTGGCATGGAGCTGGACAGTTTGACATCTGTGGCAGAGCGACGGGCGCTGAGCAGACTCCTGTCAATCATGGAGAATCCACTGCATCCACTGAACAGGATCATCTCCAGACAGAGGAGCAGCTTCAGTGACAGACTGCTGTCACCGTCCTGCTCCACTGACAGACTGACTTTTCTGCTCCACTGACTATGCGACATTTCAATTCCACTCGAGGGGGTAAACGTTAACATTATACAAAGTTACTGTCTGTTTTTACCTGCATTTTTATTTCTCTTTAATTTAATATTGTTTTTTGTATCAGTATGCTGCTGCTGGAGTATGTGAATTTCCCCTTGGGATTAATAAAGTATCTATCTATCTATCTATCTATCTATCTATCTATCTATCTATCTATCTATCTATCTATCTATCTATCTATCTATCTATCTATCTATCTATCTATCTATCTATCTATCTATCTATCTATCTATCTATCTAATATAAATCCTTTCATATCTACAGTATATGTATGTTATATACAGCCTTTCATATTTATCCATCTATCTGTCTCTTTAATACTATTCCATCTTTTTCTGTAATAATCAAGAATAGAAAAAGAAACTCAAATAGGCAAAGGTAATGCAGGTGTTGTGTTTCATGCCAACGTTCTTTCAGGTAAACATTGTTAAATGGTCTTTATTGTGTCTGTCCTACTGGATCTGCCCACCTTGTTCACTTACTGTCAGTGCTCATTTTAAGGTGGTGGCGACATGTTTGCTTCATTTTTGCTTCATTTTTCATCATTTGCACATCTCCTTTATAATGGCACCATTCTACATCTGTTTGTAATGTATGTTATTTAAGTTATGTTGTTTGTATGTGCTGTTGTGTTGTGTTACAAGCAGCTCCATGTCACCAAGTTAAATCCCCGTACATGCAGTACTGACAAATAAACGTGATTCCAGTTCTGATGGTCACGTTAGCCTAATGGGGGGCCAAGCTCTGTGACACGAGTCCTTTGCAGGCTTACACCTGAGGCTGTAGGGATGGACTCCATACATTCCTTCAAAAGTTTCAGATGGATGACATGTCACATTAATGCCAAGCCCCAAAGTTCATAGCTCATCCACATTGTCCTTAAAAAAGCCAATTCAAATATTTGAATAGTAGTTAGGCCGGTGCCTTTTAATAAAAATGGTTTCATCTTTTAAAACTGTCTGAAGAAAACTGTAAGGTGAGACAGCACTTAGCTTATGATTAACATGATGCTGCAAGTGTACGAGCCTCCAGTGATTTCTGTCTGATGTATTAAAAGAAGACTTTGCTGCTAAAATAGAAGATATAATGACCATGTCAGTAACAGGTATTGATGGCGGAAGATCTACTAAGTAGGTATCTAGTTTAATTAGAGTTATGGACATGATTGAATTATTCATCACTAAATGCCAATATGGCATATCTATAAAAAGGACTCTGTGACATGAATATATCAGCTTATTGATTTGGAGACCAGCAGTGCAAGCTGTAAACATTCCCTCAGCAATAAGGCTGCATGAGGCATTGCCTCATGGTGAGAAATTTGTCATAGGGAATTGGAAGGCTTTGGGACATAAGGAGGTGGCGCGGGGGGGAATCTTTGAGTATGCGAAGCAGAAAATCGGATCACGATTATGAGGGTAAATTGGTCTATTCCATCACGCTGTTTATCATTGTTGGATATTGGAGCCATTACAAGGAGATAAAAATGGGAATATATATTTTTTTTATTCAAGTGGGGGCTTGTGTTTCTAATTAGAAAAATATCTTCAGAGGTTTTTATTGACTTCCTATGTATAAGAGAAACATTTTAATTAACTCACGGCCAAGAATACAAATATGCTCATTAATATAGCCTTACAGAGGGCCCAAATCCCATTAGGTTAACGGGTGACTCTGAATTGCCCCCCATTGTTAAGTGTGAGTGTATAATGATGGAGTGGCCTCCCATCACAAGTTGGTTCCTGTCATCCCGTAACCCCCAACCAAATGAAGACAGCCCTATCATGGATGGATGAGTGCATCTTTAATTAGAAAACTCATTAAAAGTGAACCTGCTGGTGAGGAGCTGACTAAAGCACAGGAGGCCTGGAGAAGGCTTTGCTTTACTGGCCTCTCTGCCAGGGTCCTCTCCGTAAATGAAGAGCAATGCCAAACAATTCAATGCCGGTTCTGACACGTCCATCCTAGAGTCGAGTTTGTGATCAGTTTCAACTCGTTTGAAACTTTCAGTTGTTTGTGAGCCACTGTTGAGTTTTTCAAATTTGTCGTTGATAATGGATATTGAGCGACGCATCAACATGAAATTTTGTTTCATATTGCAAAAAGCTCAGGAAACCCATCAGATGTTAAAATCGGTTTATGGTGACACTGACTGTTTACAAGTGGTGCGAAAATGAATAGACTCGACACACTTAAAAAGATCTGGGCCAGTCGCCCTGTAGCAGTTGAGGTTCTGATCCACCTCTTGAACCCTCAGGTACCACTCCAAACACCAGGTAAAAGTCCAAGACTCTTTTATTATACAATAATTACGTGCACAAAGCACCCTCCACTCCACACTACTCATATACTCAATAAACCAACACAATACTCTCTCCTCCGCTCCCAGACACTTAGCCACCCTACCTCCCAGCTCAGCTCAGTGTCTGGGCTTTCCCAGAGTCCTTTTATACTCCCTGACCCGGAGGTGTTCCTGTCCATTACCCACAAGTCCTTATTCCTTTCGGGTCAGGGTAAACAGTCCTTATCTTCAACCCGGGAGCACGTCGTTTCTTCCTGTCGTGGGATTATGACGCACTTCCGGGTTATAGGGCATACAAGAGTCCAAGAGCCCCCCTACAGTGACTCCCGGTGGTCCCCAAGGTATCCAGCAGGGCTGTGCATAAAAACTACATAGTCCATGAGGCCCTGCTGGAATTCGGAGCCCGTCCATGCTGTCGGGAGAGCTCCTCCTGGCAGCCTGGGGGTGAGGGCCGGAATATGAAGCCGGTCATCCACCACAACCTGTATATTATTCCTGTCTGCAAAAGGCTTTTAAATAGCACAGAGATGTTCTCAGTATGGAGTCCAAAACAGAACTGCCGAGGGTTTGTAAAGATGGCGGCTTTAAGGGATCAGACAGGAAGTGATGTAAGGGAACTGGAACGTGATGCTCTTCTGATGTCAGATCATGTGCCGGAGGTGACCTTCTTCTGGGCGCCGGAACCGGAAGTGACGTCATCCGCTCTGAATCACACCGGCTTTCCCGCAGCTGGTCTGCAGAGATAACAGAAGAAGGTTTAGTGCAACCTGCCAACCCCTGGCCTGGCGTGGAATTACCTTTGCTTGGTCCATACAACGTCCTCCTATTCGCACGTGTGTGACAGTGGTTTAAATGATTTCGTAATGGATCTACTCGGTTGAAGACGAGAAAAGATCAGGTCGTCCTTCAACATCGATAACCAAGGAAAATGTTGAAGGGGTTTCATTCTTCATCAGGACAACACTCCTTGTCACACAGCCCTTCTAGTACGACAATGTCTGCCGAATAAAAACATTACGTTGTGTCCGCATCCACCTTATTCGCTGGATCTGGCACTGTGCGACTTCTGGCTGTTCCCTAAATTGAAAATGACCATGAAAGGCAAACGATTTCAATCCACCGAGGACATCCAGACAGCCACGACCGCCCAACTAAAGACACTCTCGAAAGAAAACTTCCAGAACTGCTTTGCAAAGTGGCAGGAGTGCTGGGATAAGTGCATTCGAAGTAGAGGAGAGTTTTCTGAGTGTGACTAGTAGCTGGAAATCGTTTACTGCAATAAACGTTTCTTTTTTAAAACATTCACCGTATTTTTTGATCACACCTCATATTTTGATTCTTTGTAAAAAGTTTTTTCCACAGAGTTTTCTAAAAATTAAATTTTAATTTGCACCCTAAGCTTTAGCTCTGCTTCTCTAAAACGTTGTGCTGTTCCCTCACTTGATGGGCACCTTTATTCTTTTGATATTGCTATTCGATTGGGCTGCAGTGGGCTGGTGCCCTGCCCGGTGGGTTTGTTTCCTGCCTTGCACCCTGTGCTGGCTGGGATAGGCTCCAGCAGACCCCCGTGACCCTGTAGTTAGGATATAGCGGGTTGGATAATGGATGGATGGATGGTTGGTTGGATTGGACTGGATTGTGCTATGGGGCGGTAAGGTGGGTTGGTGGGCACCGTCTATGGGGTTTTAAATAGAACTTTATTTGCAGAATAAATGTATTTTGAGCATTCTCTAGTGATGATTACAGTTTTTGGTGGTCATGCAAAACTTACCTCTTATTTTAACATTGGGTCACTGTATTAACTCATTGAACCCTGCCCTCGCCAGCATCTTGGCACTACAACCTTAGCTTCCCCATCACATTTCAACAATTATAAAAACCAAAAATTTGTAAAAATTTTATTATATAGTATGTGGCAGATGGCGGGGGCTCCTGCCCAGCTGGGCACCTGGAGGATGGAAGGACCGGGAGAGAGACAACACCTCCCCCAGGACATGAGAGGGCATGCTGCCCTGGTTTGCATCGGGACCAAGGCATCAGAGCTTAGAAGCTCAACCCTGTTGGGGAGCCTGTGGCCACCAGTAGGTGGCGTCCAAATGGTTAAGGAGCCGTGTACTGCAGCACTTCCGCCACACCAGGAAGTGCTGCTGGAACAGGAAATAGGTTCACCCAGAATGCTTCCGGGAGCCCTTGCAGCACTTCCACCACACCAGGAAGTGCTTCAGGAAGGTCATCAGGGAGCACCTGGACCATATCTGGGTGAACTATAAAAGGGGCCGCCTCACTCCATTCGAGGAGCCGGAGTCGGGACGTGGACGACAGAGCTTGCAGGAGAGGAGAGGAGGTGGCAGCAGAAAAGAAGAGAAGAGACGAGACGAGACGAAACAAGAAGAGAAGGAGAAGGACAAAGTAAGACAGGACTGAATCTAAAGGAGGTGATTGTGCACTGTGTTGTGAAAAGGCTGGAGGAGAGAAAACATGACGTGTGTTTTGGAACTTGTGAGTCTGTGTATCTGTGTGTGTTGAGGCCTGTTTTCCACAAGTGATAACATAATGATAAGCCGTAATGTTGTAACACTAGATTGATACAGTATTATAGAACAAGCTGCATCACTTTCAGTTTTCATCATTTTCTACCCCACTATTGATTGACGTGCTGCCAAATAGTTTTAAGTGCCAGAAGCAATGCACAAGAACACTTCACACGATTTTCATTGTCTTCTGATCAATCGTCCCGCAGGTTTCTCATTATCTGTCGTCAAGCATCTGAACTCCACCAAGCATGGTGAAACCCATTTCAGGGACAGTGGCAGGTGGGGAGTTTGACTGGGCAGGCGGGGTACACCTGCCACACCATAACACAAATGTTTTTAGGTGAGCTCAGGGAGGAAGGAAACCTCCCATGGAGCAGAAGGACAAAAGCTCTCTTTGCCTGCTTTGACTTCTCTGCGCAAACTACACATTCTGTTGTTTTGAGTTGCTCCAATGCTAACGTACAACGGAAATCCTGTCAGTTTCCTTCTTGAAACTTACACGGAAAAACAAAACAACTAACCTGCAGCTAAAAATACACCAGCATAACTTACAAAAATAGCAAAACTAGACAGCAGTATACTGTATGTGTGTGAAGCCTATTATAAGCGAAGGACAGTATTCCGGCTAGCCACGTTATGACAGCAGTGAGGGGTGGTGGGCTTTTGGGAATACGACTCTATGGCTGTGGACTACAACATTTAGAGAATACAGTAGTATAACAGTAGTGTAGCGTGACAGATATACGCAGGCTGTTTTTGAGGTTAGCAGGGCTGTGACAACAGATAGGTAGTCCGCTATACTGGCCTTTCAGATATATATCGCTATGGCGATCACCCAAAAACAAGCTTGTTGGGCTAAAAGAGTTAACATTGTCTGTTATGGCTTATCATCATATTATCACTATAAAACTTGAATCTGTCACTTGAGAATGCTCAAAATACATTTTCAGCAAGTATCTATCTATCTATCTATCTATCTATCTATCTATCTATCTATCTATCTATCTATCTATCTATCTATCTATCTATTATATAGTGCCTTTCATATCTATCTATCTATCTATCTATCTATCTATCTATCTATCTATCTATCTATCTATCTATCTATCTATCTATCTATCTATCTATCTATCTATCTATCTATCTATCATATAATGCCTTTCACATCTATCTATCTATCTATCTATCTATCTATCTATCTATCTATCTATCTATCTATCTATCTATCTATCTATCTATCTATCTATCTATCTATCTATCTATCTATCTATCTATCTATCTATCTATCTATCTATCTATATACAGTACCTGCTCTCTCAGCTCTTATAAATTTTAATGTTTTCCTCACTTTAAGTTCCCAATTAAAGAAGACGTATTATGTCCAAATCTTATTGAAGAATTTTATCCCGATGGGTTATCAACAGAACAAATGAGTACACGGGCAATCCTAGCACTGAGAAAGGATGAAGTCAAACAAATTAACGTGAAAATTGTTGATCGGTTACACGTCAGATTGATTAAATGCGTATCAATAGACTATGCTGAAGCCATTGGTGGTGATGGTGCAGAAGATGAAAACATCAGCTTACAATACCCTGAAGAATATCTACAACCGTATTCCAGTATTCCAGTCTGGAATTACTGTAGAAAGAAGGATGTATCCAAGAAAGGTAATGTAGTACATCTTCAGGGGATACCATTAGACACCAAAGGAGATCTTGATATGCCATTCGTATTAAAATGTTTACAGTTTCCCATTAGAATAGATTTTGTAAAGACAACAATTCTCAAAGCCAAACATTCAGAATCAAAATTCAATGCGATATAGATAGATAGATAGATAGATAGATAGATAGATAGATAGATAGATAGATAGATAGATAGATAGATAGATAGATAGATAGATGATATTTTATTAATCCCATATTGATAATGATAAAAGGTTAGTTCAAAAACTAGTTTTTACTGAATTTTTACGGTAAAAGTGTAAGTTTAAAAAGTTTTTGCGTGTTAATTTCAAACCCAAGCAGAACAAAATCGTATAACTCAACGAATACCTCTAACTCAACATTTAACATAATTTACATTCAAATTATTACGTTTTACTATTTTTTACTATGGTTAATTACTTGCTGTAATGTAAAATAGTTAGTTCTATTATGCATATGTAACAATTCCCATGAAAATAACAATCTGTTTAAATTGTACATCCCCATCCTCACACGCAAGCAGCAGAAACGCAAAGTTGATAGCATGTAGCGCTGGCCCAGGGGTTGGCGAGCTAAGTGAGCAGGGGGCGAAGACCCCTAGTTTAAATGAAGATCAAATACTGTATGAAAGTCCATATACACCAATCAGCCACATTAATAGTCCTAACAGGTGAAGTGATTATCTCATTACAATGGCGCCCATCAAGGGGTGGGATATATTAGGCACCAAGTGAACTGCCAGTTCTTGAAGGTGACATGTTGGAGTCAAAAAAAATGGGAAAGCATAAAGATCTGAGGGATTTTGATAAGGGTCAGATTGTGATGACTAAACAACTGGGTCAGAAGAGCTCCGAAATGGCAGGTCTTGTGCGGTGTTCCCAGTATGCAGTGATTATTACCTACCGAGGTGGTCAATGGAAGGACAAGCGGTGAACTGGTGACATGGTCATGGATGCAAAAAGCAAAGGCTCGCCCATCTGGTCTGACCTCATAGAAAAGCAACTGTTGCACAAATTGCTAAAAAACTTAATGCTGTCCAAGAGAGAAAAATGTCAGAACACACAGTGCATCATGTGCCAATGCTGACCCCTGTCTAACACCGAAAATGCCTACAATGGGCATGTAAGCATCAGAACTGGACCATGGGGCAATGGAAGAAGGTGGCGTGGTCTGACAAATTACATTTTCTTTTAGATCATGTGGATGGCTGGTTGCGTGTGCATCATTTAGCTGGAGAAGAGATGGCAGCAGGATACAGTATGGGAAGAAGGCAAGCTGGTGGAGTGATGCAGTGTGATGCTCTGGGCAATGTTCAATGTCCTGGCATTCATAAGGACCTCACATTGACACGTACCACCTACCTACCTGCCGACTACGTGTGCCCATTCATATATATCCACAATATTCCATGATGACAGTGGACTCTTTCAGCAAGATAATTCATCCTTGCACACTGTAAGAAGTTTGCAGGAATAGTTTGAGGAATGTGACAAAGATTTCAAGATGTTGACTTGGCCTCCAAATTCCCCAGATGTCAATCCGATCGAGCAAGAGCGGCGTTTGGGGGTGATAAGCGGGGTGACCGCACGTAAGGGGACCCGCTCGAGCAGATTTGTCAAGTTATATTCTCCAGTATAAATATATTTGAGATGCTTCTAAGGGGAACTCTTTAAAAATCCCTCTTCAAGGTCAAATTCCGTACATGTAAATCATTGTAAACATTCCATAGTCCAAATATTAATGCACAAAAACATGTATCGGTAATGATAAATTTACTTGTGAATTTCCCCTTGGGATAAATAAAGTATCTATCTATCTATCTATCTATCTATCTATCTATCTATCTATCTATCTATCTATCTATCTATCTATCTATCTATCTATCTATCTATCTATCTATCTATCTATCTATCTATCTTTTATATAGTGCCTTTCACATCTATCTAATTTATCTATTATATAGTGCCTTTCACATCTATCTATCTAATTTATCTATTATATAGTGCCTTTCACATCTATCTATTATATAGTGCCTTTCACATCTATCTATCTATCTATCTATCTATCTATCTATCTATCTATCTATCTATCTATCTATCTATCTATCTATCTATCTATCTATCTATCTATCTATCTATCTATCTATCTATCTATCTATCTATCTATCTATAACCGGCTGACTCAACATCAACGTAAGTTATGACTATGACATCCTGCATATCACGACTCAGAGTATACTTGCAATTTGGGTACTTTTCTCGAAGAGAAAATCGCATTTCGCACTGTCGTGGTATTGTCATGAATTATGAATTGCTCTTTTTTTAATAGATTATATCTTTATATTTTGATAAAGTCCGCGTGTTAGCTTGCAAAATGTTTGATGAATATTGTAATGAGAAAATCTGGTGTATGTTAACATTATTTTTATTAAATTCGTGTGAAAAGTGTATACAGTCCACACATACTGGTAAGTGCGTTTGATGTAACCGGCGTGGGGTTGGTCAGACCTAGACTCTGCACACCCCTAAGGCCACCTCTGTGATCGAGCATCTGTGGAATGTGCTGGAAAAATGAAGTCCAATCCATGGAGGCCCCACCTCACAGCTTACAGGACTTGAAGAATCTTGTGCGAACATCTTGGTCACCCCATTGGACACCTTCAGAGGCCTTGTGGAGCCCATGCCTCGATGAGTCAGAGCTGTTTTGGCTGCATGAGGGAGAGTTGCACATTATTAGGCAGGTGGTGTTAATATTATGGCTGATCAGTGCATGTGATAAGAAAAACATTTCATTCACTCTAATAAGTTTTTCTCATGACTGTGTTGTTAGTATTTTCCATTTTTTCTCCATTGCCCAAAATGGAAATCTTAATGTTCAGACTCCTCAAAGTGAGTGAATCAATGGTCACCAAAGTAGCCAGTGTGCCACCATGCCACCCTGCAATGCTGTTATGGCTTCCCGTTTCCAAATTTTCAGGCAAATATTAAGAATTACATTTCAGAATTTCAATTCTGGCTAAAAAAAATCTATTAAAGCAGGATGACACAGCAGGGGCACCCTCAGTCCCAATGAAGGCACTCGGAGACTTCAGAACAAGACAGTAAAATTAAGCTTTATTGTATGGCGTGCATACAGACTCACTTAAGATGGAACAATGAGCAAACAACCAAAAGCAACTCTTACATTTATTGCAATTCTTATCACACAAGTCATTATTCATCCTCATCTGACTCCACAATATTTCGCTGCTCAAGTTCTGCTCCTAATTAATCTACCATTATCTCTCGGCTGGGTGGGTGTCAGACTGTTTGCTGTCCATCATATCTGTTTGACAGCCCCTACTTGCACTCCCTCCTTTCCCAGCGCTCACCCATTATTTATAACCAAAGAATTTACATTCTCCTCATTATCAATGGGCCCATCTCTTATCAACTCTCCAGACTTTTAACTTGAGTGATAATGGTGGTCTGTAGCTTATACAGGGTAATAAAAATATATATAGTGTAGATGCCACATGGGCTGGACGGGCATCCTGGCCAGAAGAGGGGATGATTCCTTACCTGGATGGGAGGCTCCCGGCCAGGCATCCTGGCCAGGGAGGAAGAAAGGATCACATCTAGAAGGAAGAACCAAAAAGGATGGACGGACAGCCAACTGGAAAAGAAAGATATCGCTGGAGGTTTTTTATTCCCCCAGCACATTAGATGGCAGTAGCTCCAGATGTCAACAACAACAACATTTATTTCTATAGCATCTATACTAATATAATAAAAGGCAAAGCCCTCACTCACTCACTCACTCATCACTAATTCTCCAACTTCCCGTGTAGGTGGAAGGCTGAAATTTGGCAGGCTCATTCCTTACAGCTTACTTACAAAAGTTAGGCAGGTTTCGTTTCGAAATTCTACATGTAATGGTCATAACTGGAACCTCTTTTTTGTCCATATACTGTAATGGAGGAGGCGAAGTCGCGTATCGCGTCATCACGCCTCCTATGTTAATCACGTGAACTGAAAACAAGGAAGAGCCCCAAAGAGCGCTGAAGAAAACATTCATTACACGATTGAGAAGGCACAAGAGAGTGGCTCACGTGAACTGACTGAATGCAGCACGAGTGATCACTTCGATACTGCGGAAACAAAGCACGGTAAAACGTAAGTTTAAATTAAGTTTACAGAAACGCTACCGCTGCCGTTTGCAATACCATATTCGCGAGATACAAGTTTAATGAGAAACGCTCCCGCTGCCGTTTGCAATACCATATTTGCGAGATACAAGTTTAATGAGAAGACACGAGGTATAAACGAGACTTTGGATGACTTTGTAAAGGATTAAAAATTGCTGTAGCGAGAAACTTTTAAGTGCCGGGTCTTAGCTAACATTAAATAAAGCCGTGGACATCGCAACATCACACAAGACAGCGGCTCACGTGACTGAACGCAGCACGTTGGAAACAAAGCACCGTGTAAACATAAAGTTTAAATTAAGTTCATAGACCTACAAAAGGTTGCCATTGATTTGAGGCAAGATTGCTTTTCTCCTGTACAACTATACGTTGCATTCTTAACAGTAAGCTTGCATGGCTTGGTCATATTACAACCGGAGTGCTGAACTGACAACGTGGTATACAAACAGAACTATAACAATCGTAAAAAAAGAAAAAAAAAAAGCGAATAACCCATGGATTAAATAAAAAGGCTCCTTCCTTGGCGAAGCAAGGAAAAAGAAAGACCTTATATGGCGTTCGTTTATAAAACAGCGGAGAGGCTGTGTAAAGGCAGCTTAACAAAAAAACAGATCCTTAACAAATTGTTATTGGTATATTTTCCCTCAATTTAAAAAGGCTTTCTTTTCTTCTTAATAAAACTTTAAAAGCAGTACTTCGCGGGGATTTATATATATATATATATATATATATATATATATATATATATATATATATATATATATATATATATATATATATGTCGATATGTATATATATGTGGATGTGTATATGTATATATATATATATATATGTATATGTAGATATGTGTATATGTAGATATGTGTATATATGTATATATGTTTATGTATATATATATGTTTACATAACCTCTTTAACACACTACTTCTCCGCTGCAAAGCGCGGGTATTTTGCTAGTATTTTCATAAAAATGATGTAGCTCAAAGTGCTTTATAGGATAATGAATGAGAAAAAAGACAAAATATAGAAATAAAATTAGGCAATGCTAAGTAACATAGAATAGAAGTACGGTCCGATGACAGAAAAACCAAAAAAAAGCAAAATCTGCAGGGGTTCCAAGGCCACAAGACCACCCAGCCCCCTCTAGGCCTTCTACCTAACATCAATGAGCTTAATCAGTCTTCGTGGCTTTCAGGCTTCACATGGAAGAATTTGATGATGATGGTGGTCATGTGGACATGCAGGACACCCACCATTCAATCCATATACACCGGGGGGCAGCTCAGTGCCTTGATCAGGAGGTGGTGTTGACGAATATCTCCAGCACATAAGAAACGGAAAACGGAAAAGACAGCAGAGAAAGTACAGATTAGTAGGGAATTGTTAGTCTGGTGAATTTCTTAAATAAAATTAAAATACAATGATAACTTGGAATCCAAACTTAATCCGTTCCAGAACCCCAGTTCCAAATCGTTTGAGTTCCAAGACAAATTTTCCCCTTTAAAATAATAGAAACTTGATTAATCCGTTCCTGGGTCCCACAAACTTGAATTTTCAAAATGATTTTAACAGCAAATACACTGGATTTTAAGGTAAAATATTAACAAATAATAATAATATTTGAATAAAAATGTAAACTAATAAAATTAAAATATAAAAACCTGTATTTACCTTAATAAGGAATGATGGCATTTGTGGAAGCTGGAGGAAGAGGAAGAGGAGGAGGAGACAGATTGCTTGGAAGGCTTTCCTTTTCATTTTATTTTCTTCACTACACTTTTTATGACCCATGGCGAATACACTAAGTTGTTACTGTATAAAAAAAATAACACAAAACAGGCACAAAAGCATAAAATTTGCAGCGAAAATCACACGAGATGCTTTCACTACAGCTTCCGACAACGACTGAACGACAAAGCGTATGGATGGCCCGAGCGCTGCGGAAACATACGCACAAACACACACGAACAAATGTGCTGGGCGTTCGGATTCCAAAACATCGTTCGGATTCCGGGGCAAAATTTACTCACATTTTTCATTCGGATTCCAAGTTCTTTGAGTTCTGGGGCGTTCGAATTCCGGTGGCAATACTATATATGCAGGTGGAGTGGTGGCTCTGAGGCTAGGGATCTGTACTGGCAATTGGGAGGTTGCCGGTTCGAATCCCATAAAATGCCAATAGGGACTCTGCTCTGTTGGGCCCATGAGCAAGGCCCTTAACCTGCAATTGCTGAGCGCTTTGAGTAGTGAGAAAAGCGCTATATAAATGCAAAGAACTACTACTACTATATAATTAAAGTCTTTGTCCATTATATCCTTGTTTTTCAATATCTCTTGAATTCCACTCTTATTCCGTTATGAAAACTGTATACATGTCAATTAGCAAGTCGTAGAGATGCATTAAGGAGCGTTACATCAGCCAGTTTCTTGAGCCATCCTCCCGGAACATTCTGCTTCTTTCCTTGACCATTTCAGCAGTCTCTCTACGACATTTTAAAAACAAATGCTCATATATTTCAATGTGCACTGCAAACCCAAAAATGTAACTACAGTTACCACTAAATTATTTTCTAACATGTCTTGGCATTCATGTTTGGGCTTTGGGGTCTTGTTACTCACCCCAAAACCCCCACAGTTCAATACACATACAAACCAGATAAGAACATACTACCACAAGATCAGAAAATGCCACACTTAAACTGTACTGGGACGGGCAAAACTGTCCACCATAAGAGACATGACCTGACACTGGTATACAAACCAAATAAAATGACAGATATTATTGTGCCAAACACACACAACTTACAAAATATACACACAAATGAAACGCAGAAATACACAGAGCCGAAAGGAGACATGTGCCACTCGTGGAAACTGGGCAAAGTGATCCATGTGACCACATCCACCACTGGTGACATCCCACATACATTACATAAAAGCCTGGAGACATCACATTTAAATCAAAATGCATACATAGAACTACAAAAAGCAGCCATTTTAAATACATGTCACACAGGGAGACAATCCCTTCACACAAACAGTGTCCTAAAATATATACACTGTCACATATGTGTGTGCGAGGTTCTCCTCACGGGCTTGATCAAAGTATGTGACATCCCGCTAAGGCAGAGGCTCTCGCTGCTCCTTCTTTCCCTGCAGCACCAAGAAATCGTCCAGTGAGGGCATTTAGCTCCGCCCCTTCCGGTCCACGTAATATAAGAAGTTTAATTTGCGAACAGAGCAGTCCACCGGACGGAGCTCCAGTAACCTCTGGTCTTCAGTCCATCAATGTAGGGACTGCATGGTGCTTTGATTGGGTGGTGGTGGCGCAGATCGCCACAGTGGTATAGCAGGTCTGCGGCTTCAAATATATGGCTAGTTTTAAAATCCAGATAGCCATGTCAGTCTCCATAGGGCACGATTGCACAACCGCGGGGAGTCAGTGAGGTAATTGGGGTGAGTTGCACCTGCGGGTGCAGTCGTTTTCAATGTTTCATCGGCTTCCTGTGGCGTGTGATTAAGGAGCTGTGCCCGTGAAGTCTGTATAAGTATGGGGGGATCATGAAGAAAAAAAAGGAAAAACGGAGATCGAAAGAAAGAGAAGGAGGTTAAAAGACGTGAAAGGCAGTCTTGGGAGGATGATCTGGCCACCGGGAAGGAGAACACAGTACAAACTGCTGCCCCGCGAAGGAGCGTCGGCTGTGGTGCTCTAGGGGCTTGTTCGCCCCATTGAATATTTGGGTTGAGTGGGGCAAGCAAGGCAGATGGCCTCCCTAAGGAATCCAAGGTACGACTGAGTGACTGCGAAGGAAGACGGGCGGAGAGCTGACCTCGGACGGTCTGGTTGCACAGGTTGGAGGCAGCCAAGGTGGGGGTCAGCAGAAAGGAGTTTGTGGCTGCTGAATCTCCGCCAGCTACGCGACTGATGGGTGAGACGGGGAGAAAGAGAAGGAGGTGGGCTGAGATCGGGAGGAGTTCGACTGCATTATAACCTCTGATTTTAATGGATTTATTATGGTTTTTATCACCCCACTTTTTACCTGGTTTTATGATTTATTTATGTACTGTTTTTTTAGAACACTGCACTGTGGACACTTTTTGGATTTGTTTTGACATTTTAATAAAAGCACCTGAGCACTTTTCACCATCCCTTTGCTTCATCTGAGATTTGTCCTCATTTGTGAGCTCATCTTGGTCATAACTATCAACTGCGTTGGGTTCTAAAGACACCCATATGTGAAGAGGGAGTCTGAAAGGGACCAGCATCATCACAGCCACCACAGAAATCTGGAAAAAGAACAGCAGAGAAAGTAGGGGTAAGTGTGGATTTCGGAGCCACCATAAATGCTAATGATAATTCAATGCATATACAGAATATCAGGGTTACACTAAAACGAAGCTCTGAGAAAGCCATGTTTATAATAATGAGTTTTTAGCAGTTTTTTAAAGTGCTCCACCGTATCAGCCTGGCGAATTTCCATCGGTCAGCTATTCCAGATTTTAGGTGCCTAACAGCAGAAGGCCACCTCACCACTTCTTTTAAGTTTAGCTCTTGGAATAATAAGCAGACACTCATTTGTAGATGTTACGACTCAGGCATTCTGAAATATAGTGAGATTATTTAAGGCTTTGTAAACCATAAGCAGTATTATCGGTGCACAGCAGGAAACCAGCAGGGCATGCTAGGAGTTGTAGTCCAGCAGAGCAGCTCTGATGGGGTCACTGGGTGCTGTGTGATGGTGCTGCAGGAACACAAGCTCCCTATTTTAATGGAACTTCATTGGGCAATCGCCCTGGCACCGGAAGCACTCCAGGATCTGTAATAAAAGGGACTGCAATTTGGCAATTTGGAGCAAGGCTTCAGTGGAGGAGGGTAGTGCAGTAGGAACTAGGAGAGTATTGTGGAGAGGAAGACCTGTGTTTGTGCTTGTGTAACTTTTTGGAGATATTTATAATAAAACCTTCCGTTATTTGCACCCGGGACTGTACGTGTGTGTTTGTATTGCAGTTTGGGGTCTTGCTGATACCAAAATTATATCACAATAGGCATGGGCCTTTTAACTCCTAACTTTTCCATATTAATCTTCTTCATTTTTTGGCTGCTCCCGTTAGGGGTTGCCACAGCGGATCATCTTCTTCCATATCTTCCTGTCCTCTGCATCTTGTTCTGTTACACTCATCACCTGCATGTCCTCTCACCACATCCATAAACCTTCCTCTTTTCCTCTTGCCTGGCAGCTCTATCTTTAACATCCTTCTCCCAATATACTCAGCATCTCTCCTCTGCACATGTCCAAACCAATACAATCTCGCCTCTCTGACTTTGTCTCCCAACAGTCCAAACTGAGCTGACCCTTTAATGTCCTCAATTCTAATCCTGTCCATCCTCTTCACATCCAATGCAAATCTTAGCATCTTTAACTCTGCCACCTCCAGCTGTGTCTCCTGCTTTCTGGTCAGTGCCACCATCTCCAACCCATATAACATAGCTGGTCTCACTACCATCCTGTAGACCTTCCCTTTCACTCCTGCTGATATCCATCTGTCACAAATCACTCCTGACACTCTTCTCCACCCATTCCACCCTGCCTGCACTCTCTTCTTCACTTCTCTTTCACAATCCCTATTACTCTGTACTGTTGATCCCAAGTATTTAAACTCATCCACCTTCACCAGCTCTACTCCTTGCATCTTCACCATTCCACTGACCTCCCTCTCATTCACACACATGTATTCTGCCTTGTTCCTACAGACCTTCATTTCTCTCCTCTCTAGAGCATATCTCCATCTCTCCAGGGTCTCCTCAATCTGCACCCTACTATCGCTACAGATCACAATGTCATCAGCAAACATCACAGTCCACAGGGACTCCTGTCTAATCTCATCTGTCAACCTGTCCATCACCATTGCAAATAAGAAAGGGCTCAGAGCCAATCCCTGATGTAATCCCACCTCTGTCACTCCTACCGCAGACCTCACCACTGTCACACTTCCCTCGTACATATCCTGTACAACTCTTTCATACTTCTCTGCCACTCCCGACTTCCTCATACAATACCACAGCTCCTCTCGAGGCACCCTGTCATATGCTTTTTCCAGGTCCACAAAGACGCAATGCAACTCCTTCTGTCCTTCTCTAAACCTCTCCATCAACACCCTCAGAGCAAACATTGCATCTGTGGTGCTCTTTCTTGGCATGAAACCACACTGCTGCTCACTAATCATCACCTCCCTACTTAACCGAGCTTCCACTACTCTTTTCCATAACTTCATACTGTGGCTCATCAATTAATACTTAGTAAAATATAGTATCTGCTTTTCTCATGTGCTTATAATACTTGGAGATTACCAATTTTAAGAATACCATTTTCTATACTACTTGGCCTACTTCTTATGAGCTCTTTTTTGTTTAATAATTCTTGAAAAGGTGGGAACATTTGATAAGAAAACATATGTGCAATTAGGCCCGTACCCTGCAGAGGAGTAGCTACTTTGTTATTCACACCTGTGCCTATCTGATGCAAATTTCCTGCTGGTAAAAAGCCATTTAGATAAATAATTGCACAAGGAAACTAGAAAAAAAAAGCAGTCATGTGCACGATTAGTCACAATAGTGGTACAACTACCAGACACCATTCTAATCCCAGTTTCTCCCACTGAGGGTCCATCGTAAGGACAAAATTAATTACATGTACAAGAAACACAAATAAAAAAAAAGTATTATTAAGCATTAAATACAATGACATGTGAGCATAAATTGTCAAAATTGTAATTCAATATATATTTTAAATGCTTGTTTCTTTTTGTATTTATTTCATTATTTCTTCACTTATTTTTTTTCAGTGACAAATTCATTGTTGCGGATAATACTTAGTCAATAAAGAAAAGCCTTGGGTCACTGTTATATATTAAATTCTAATATAGGCTTCCTTTATTTACACCAGCTGGTGGAGTCCCACATGCTTTGTTGAATAAAGAAACCTAACAGAGTGCACTGTCTTGTCATTAAGGTGCATTTGCACCACAAATTTAAATACACTCACTGGCCACTTTATTAGGTACACCTTTCTAGTACCTGGTTGGATGCCCTTTTGCCTTCAGAACTGCCGTAATTCTTCATGGTAATTCTGTAATTTCTGTAACAGCAGTAATTCTGCTGCTGTTGGAGTATGTAAATTTCCCCTTGGGATCTATCTATCTATCTATCTATCTATCTATCTATCTATCTATCTATCTATCTATCTATCTATCTATCTATCTATCTATCTATCTATCTATCTATCTATCTATCTATCTATCTATGACATTGATTCAACAAGGTGCCGTAGACATTCCTCAGGGATCTTGCTCCATATTCACATGATAGCATCACACAGTTGCTGCAGATTTGTCATCTGCACATCCATGATGCGAATCTCCCGCTCCACCACATCCCAAAGGTGCTCTATTGGACTGACGTCTGCTGTCTGTGGAATCCATTTGAGTCCAGTGAATTCATTGTCCTGTATAAGAAACCAGTTTGATATGATCTGAGCTTTGTGACATGGAGCAATATCCTGCTGGAAGTAGCCATCAGGAGATGGGGACACTGCGGCCATAAACAGATGGACATGGTCAGCTACAATGCCCAGGTAAGCAGTGGCATTTAAACGATGCTCAGTTGGTACTAAGGAGCCCAAAGTGTGCCACACCATTACACCACCACCAGCAGCGTGAACTGTTGATACAAGGCAGGATAGATCCATGCTGTCATGTTGTTGACCCCAAATTCTGACCCTACCATCTGAATGTTGCAACAGAAATCGAGTCTCATTGGACCAGGCAGCCGTTTTTTACAGTCTTTTAATATCCAATGTTGGTGAGCCTCAGTTGCCTTCTTAGAGTGGCACTCGGTGGGGCCTCCTGCTGCTGTAGCCCATCTGCTTCACAGTTCGATGTGTTGTACGTTCGGAGATGCTCTTATGCATAACTCAGCTTTAATGAGTGCTTATTTTTGTTGCCCTTCTATCAGCTTTAACCATTCTGGCCATTCTCCTCTGACCTCTGGCATCAACAAGGCATTTTAAACCAGAGAACTGCCATCCACTGTATATTTTCCCTTTTTCAGACCATTCTCTGTAAATTCTAGAGATGGTTGTGCTTGAAAATCCCAGTAGATCAGCAATTTTTGTAATACTCAGACCAACAACCAGGCCACTTTCAAAGTCACTTAAATCACCTTTCTTCCCCATTGTGATGCTTGGTTTAAAATTCAGCTGGCCACCTTGACAATGTTTGCATGCCCAGAATGCATTGAGTTGCTGTCATGTGATTGGCTGATTAGAGCTCTGTGTTAACAAGCAGTTGAGCAGGTGTATTTTCACCAATCAGCATATGCATAAATGCTATAGTCTAGAAACACCCCTTATGTCATTAAGCGTTAGGTAAAGTCACAATCTAATAAAACATATTAAGAGTACTGGGTAGATACCTGGTTTGGTCAACAGGCACCATCACAGAGCTGAATGCACGTTCGATTGGGTTTCAAATCCAAGCTTAGTCTGGGCAACTCAAGGAACCATCTCAATCCATTGGACTAATTCCATATAATTTTAAACACATCACTCAGGTCTCCTCTTAATCTTCTTTTTCTTAAACTGTAAAGGCTCATCTCTTTTAATCTTTCCTCATAATTCACCCTCTGTAGCCCTGAATCAGCCGAGTTGCTCTTCTCTGGACTTTCTTGAGCACTGTGTGGCAGCCAGGATGCCTATCCAGAGCGTTACCTTCCCCAGAGCGCTAGAGGGCAGCCCCCTCTGGGTTTCCCGCATGGCTTCATGGGAGTTGGAGTTTGATGCAACCCTGCTGGGATCTGTGGACACTGCAGAGCAGAGCAGTTCTTCCGCCACACCCGGCAGTGCTGCCCAAAATATGTTATTAAGCACCTGGAGCACTTCTGGGTGCATTATAAAAGGAGCCAACAGCTACTACTCCGGAGACCATAGTCGGGAGGAGGGGGACGAAGCTTGACTGGAGGAATGGAGGAGAACAAAGAGAGAAAAAGAAAGAGAGAAGAAAAGAAGTGAATCACATAGTGTTGTGCTTGTGTTTTGGGACTGTGTTATACCTGTGGGAATGAAGAAGGTATTGCCCACAAGGGAAAAGAAAATAAAAAAAAGTCCTGTATGCTTTGGAGTTGTGCCTCAGCATCTGTTTGTGCCAGGTTGGGGCAGCGGTGCCCAACTGTAGAGGTCCACAACTGCTATGTCCTTTTTGTAGCCTGGAGACCAAAACTGCGCCAAGTACTCCTGATGAGGCCTCACCAGTGTGTTATAAAGCTTGAGCAGAGCCGGCCTTAGGACGAAGCGAACGAAGCGACCGCTTCGGGCCCACAGCTGGAGAGGGCCCACTGCGGCCAAGGTTTTTTTTTTTTTTTCCTGTGATGCGACGCTGCTGCAGAGGGCCCAATGGAGCAACAGACTCTTTCACTCCAACCTCTATTACTAATTTTTTTATATATAACGGTATCTTCGGCGGAGAGGAGTTTTTCAAAACTCAGCTTATCAAAAATTACTTGCAAAGCTCCATGAGCCACGAACGTCTGAATAGTCTGGCATTGATTTCAATTGAGCAAGAGATATTCGAATCTCTTGATTATTCTGAACTTATTCGTGAGTTTGCCAGTGCCAAGGTTCGAAAAGTGTCTTTTGTGTGAAATATATTTCAATATCTGCTGGTAAGTTATTTTATACGGAAACCTGAATATCTCGAAAGTATGAAAACAAGCTTTAAAACTGAATAAAAATGTAAAAACAAAATAATGTGGATCTCATCTTCATAAAATAAAAAAAATATATAAAAAATATAAAAAGCAAAAAAAAAAAAAAGTGCTTGGCCTAGCTATTTACCTCCACGTGCTGCCTGGTGGAAACAGCAAAAGCTGGCTAAAATGTAGCTTTATCTGTTAATGTATCGTCACTAAAGACATTTATGTGGGCCCACTCCGACCTCCATCCCTCATACCCTTCACTCAGGGCCTTGTACGACAGTCTGCGCTGACAGCCTGTGAATTTGGCTCCTGTCAGTGTGTTACGGTTACGGTTGTCAGTATCAAACGGAAATTGTCAAAAAGTGATGGTTGTAGATGCCGGGAAAACGCATTTCTGCAGCTCAGAATGCAGGAAATTGCTTGGCGGCCGGAGCTCTGCCCCGGACCTCCTAGCTGCAGGCCCGAAATTGTCTAGGGCCAGCTCTGGCTTGAGCAGAACCTCCTGTGACTTGTACTCCACACATCAAGGCGCTATATAACCTGACATTCTGTTAGCCTTCTTAATGGCTTCTGTCTGCCAGTTGATAGTGTCGATTTTCAGACCTCCCATTGTGTATTCAACCTAATATTTTTACTTCCTACATGTAATACTTTACATTTAATGACATTAAATTTCAGCTGCCTCAAATCTGCCCCAGTCTGTATGTTGTCCAAGCCCCTCTGTGATGCTTCAATGGATTCAAGATTATCTACCAATCCACCTATCTTGGTATCATCTGCAACTAATTTAGGCTAATTTAGTTTCTCTCAATAACCTAACATGCCTGTGGTTATTAATGAGGGTGGACAGCAGAGTATCCAGAGAAAAATACAATACATTCATATGGGGAAGATGGCAACTCTACCTAGATGGTGCTTAAAGTGGGATTTGAACTAAGGAGTTGTAAAGCAACAGCACTTATCACTCGCAAACTGACAAGATTTGATTTTTCAATATCTGTTCATAGCTCAGACCTCTCAGGCCTGGAATCAGCCTAGTTGTTCTTCTCAGGACCTTTTCTAGTGCTGCTTTGTCCTTTTTGTAGCCTGGAGACCCAAACTGCACCCAGTACTCAAGATGATGCCTCACCAGTGTGTTATAAAGTTTGAGCAGAACCTCCTGTGACTTGTACTCCCCACATCAAGGCGCTATATAACCTGACATTCTGTTATCCTTCTTAATGGCTTCTGAACACTGTCTGGCAGTTGATAGTGTCGAGTCCACTTTGACTCCTAAAGCCTTCTGATAAGTCTGACTCTCGATTTTCAGACCTCCCATTGTGTATTCACACCTTACATTTTCACCTCCTACATGTAATACTTTACATTTAGCCCTGGAATTAGCCTAGTCACTCTTCTCTGGACTTTCTGTAGTAGGAGACGAAAATTACTCACAATACTCCAGATAAGGCCTCACCAATGTGTTATAAAGCTTGAGCAGAACCTCCTGTTACTTGTACTCCACACATCAAGGCGATATATAACCTGACATTCTGTTAGCCTTCTTAATGGCTTCTTAACACTGTCTGGAAGTCGATAGCTTAAAGTCCATTATGACTCCTAAATCCTTCTGATACTATGGACTTTCGATTTTCAGACCTCCCATTGTGTTTTCATATCTCATATTTTTACTTCCTATGTGTAATACTTTACATTTACTGACTTTAGGTTTTATCTGCCACAAATCTGCCCAAGCCTGTTTGCTGTCCCTCTGCATTCCAACACAGCTTGGTATGATCTAAAAAAATAACCACCTTTTTGTTTATGTTCCTATTTTGATCATTTTGCTGCTTCCTTAAAGATTTCCAGAATGTTGCCAAAACATGACCTCCCTCTTCTTTACTCATGCCAAGTGTTCAGTTAAACTCCTGTCCTTGCCACGTGTTGCTCAATCTTATGCTTAATAATTCCATTAATTTTCCTGTGATGCACGTTAAGCTTACTGGCCTGTAGTTGCTTGGATCTGCCTTTTTTATATAATGGGATGATATTGGCCATTTTCCAGTCTTACAGAATTTCCCCAGTGCGCAGTGACTTCCTAATAATATGTGTCAAGGGTTTATATCTGTACTCACTAATCTTCTTAAGAACTTGAGGGTAAATGTGATCTGGTCCTAGTGATTTGTTTGATTTCAGCCTATTTAATCTTAACAGCTCTTCTCCCTCTACAATTTACAAATTGCTCAGTACCTCCATAGTAGTCCCTGTTACTGCTGGGAGGTTATCTGCTTCCTCATGTGTGAAGACTTCAAAAAAATATGAGTTTAGAGCATCTTTTATTTCACTGTCTGTACTTTTTAATTCTCCTTTACAATTCCTGTTGCACTTCACTTCCTCCTTGACTACTAACTACTAAAAAAAATCTCACTGGGTCGTCTTTCGCCTTTTCTGCGATGTTCCCCTCTAGCTGCCTTTTAGCAATGATCCAAACAAACCTAAACGACTTTTGAGCACTGCAAAAAATGAAATCTAAGCAAGTAAAAAGTATTTATATCATGACATTAAATCTTGCTTTTCTTATTGTAAGAATTATTTACTTATCAAAAACTTTTTTATTTACGATTACTTACCTTACTTTAAGAAATCTTGTCAAGTAAATTTTGCTTACCCCATTGGTAGATTTTTTTGCTGAAAAGAAGCAAAACATTTCCCATTTCAAAGTTTTTCTTCTCTAGTTTTTGCAAATGCATTTTTTGCAGTGATAAAATCACAACAGAGATGAAAAAATAAAAATAAAAAAACACACACCAAACAAACTAGGTGTGAAAACGGCTCTTAGTTCACTATCATTCAGCGTTGTCTTCTATATAAATGTCTACGCGTGGACGTGTGTCTGTCTATTTGTCCGGCCTGGAAGTGAGAGGTGGAGTCTGGGTAAGGGCTCCGCCTCTGAGGATACACAAGCGAGGCCAGCATGTCGGCAAAGCGAGACCTCCAAAGAAAGAGACACTCGCTTAGCGGCTCATAGAGAAGCGAGGCGGAGCACATCAACAAAACGAAACCTCCAAAGAAAGACAAAGTCGCTTAGCCACTAATGCACAAACGAGGCAAGCACGTCAGACAAAAATGTATCCTCCTAGGAGAGAGATGCACAAAGTAGTTCCTTTCAGTTACCTGACATCTCTACATTTCAATTATTTTTTCTGACGATTTCAATACTTTCTAGGACCCCGGGCTTTTTACAGCACGGGCTTACACAGCTATTATAATAATAAAATGTGAAACCTTTTCATAGGACCTGTAGTATTGTCAGATTACATGTATTGTCATGTGTACGTAGCACAATTACATTCTAACTTGCAGGTCTACCCAACACAAGTGACATCAGTCCAATAAAATATGTAACAAAAATGTTCAAGTTGAGTAATTTAATTCTATAGAAAATAAAATGACTTCTAAAAGGGTTCCTCATTAGAACTTCTGCAATATTTAGGAGGTTAAAACTCGACTTTGGTTATGTTAGTCACTTTTAAAATAACTCATTGTGAACATAATGAATGCGGCTACAGCAATAATGTAAATTATGCAGCTCTTAGCTGTTCCCTGCTAAATTATTGTGTTACTTTTTTCTGTTAAATATTAAAGTCGGGCCATTATCTTTTTCAGTTAGTGGTTATTTTCTTCCTTTAGATGCTTGCAGCAAACTGCTAAAGAAGCAGGATGGCACTGCTACTAATGGCTGTCTAAAAGGGTGTCATGTCAGAGTGGTGCACCGTACGGAGGCGTGAACTTCATTCTGGGTGCCAATTACAGAGTGAGCAGCGGTGCACCTGTGAAAGTCATCTTCCACAACTGCAATTATCAAAGCTGCTGAAGGTATCCTCATGCACTTCAGTGGCCCATTTTAACTAGGTGAGGAGAGTTCTGTGCTTCATACTCTTGGGTTAATAGCTGTGAAAGTCACTTGGGGCAGGGACTGTCAACAAAGTAAATGAAACATTTAGGGAGGTTTAGTCATCTCTGCTTTCAAGAGTACAGCATAGATAGAGAGATAGGAAAGGCACTATATAATAGAAACACAGGGAAGGCACCATATAAGATAGATAGATAGATAGATAGATAGATAGATAGATAGATAGATAGATAGATAGATAGATAGATAGATAGATAGATAGATAGATAGATAGATAGATAGATAGATAGATAGGGTGGCGCAGTGGGTAATGCTGCTGCCTCGCAGTTGGGAGACCTGGGGACCTGGGTTCGCTTCCCGGGTCCTCCCTGCGTGGAGTTTGCGTGTTCTCCCCGTGTCTGCGTGGGATTCTTCCCACAGTCCAAAGACATGCAGGTTGGGTGGATTGGCGATTCTAAATTGGCCCTAGTGTGTGCTTGTTGTTTGTGTGTGTCCTGCGGTGAGTTGGCACCCTGCCCGGGATTGGTTCCTGCCCTGTGTTGGCTGGGATTGGCTCCAGCAGACCCCCGTGACCCTGTGTTCAGATTCACTGGGTTGGAAAATGGATAGATAGATAGATAGATAGATATCAAAGGCACTACAGTGGACCCTTGACTTACGAATTCAATTTGTTCACGAGGGCTGGTTGTAACTCAAGTTGGTTGTAAGTTAAGACTATTTTTCCCATAAGAAATAATGGAAATACCCTTAATGCATTCCGAACCTCCCACAACAACACTTACTTAACTTTTTTTTTTATAATGCATAATGTACCAAAAACACCAATCATTTTTCTAATGTCCTAACCAAAAAGTGCCTAGCCTACCAGAAACAGCAATTTCATACTGTACTCACCATTTAAGTTGACATCTTTGGCTTGCAGGAAGGGAGGAGGAGGAGAATGAAATGGAAGGTGGTTATTGTTTGGAAGGAGCTTCCTTATGCAAATCTTTTCTTTGTAAAATTGTCGAGATGGTGGATTTCGGCATGCTGTACATATTAGCGAGATCGGTCACATGAACGCCACTCTCATATTTCCACACAATTTCCTTCTTTGTTTCGATTGTGATCGTTTTCTTTACCTTCATTACCTTCTCTTCCTTCCTTAGCAATTATCGAAATAAATTCTATAAATCACTGCACTGACCGAAATTACATCCACAAACACATGTATCTGGTCTCCGACTGATGCTTACAAACGCTCTTGGCTGTTTGTTTACAATCGCACAAGCGGATACACGTGACCACATTCGGGTCATAACGCAAGATGTTGGTTGTAATTCAAAACAAAAATTTTGGTCGTAAACCAAGTTGTTCGCATGTCAGGCCGGTCGTATATCAAGGGTCGACTGTATTTAATAGATAGATAGATAGATAGATAGATAGATAGATAGATAGATAGATAGATAGATAGATAGATAGATAGATAGATAGATAGATAGATAGATAGATAGATAGATAGATAGATAGATAGATAGATAGATAGATAGATAGATAGAAAAAGCACTATATAATAGATACATAGGGAAGGCACTAGATGATAGATCCCAACTGGGATGCCACAAGAGGAGCACTGCCATCTGCCATCTGGAGGATAGAAATGCTCCCAGCTTCTGGCTTCTGCTAGTCAAACAGTTATATTATTCCTGCGGGACACAAAGTAGTTTTCTTGTCCAGCTGGCCAGCTCATCTCTCCTTCCATTCTGTCTTCCTGTCCAGGCAAGAAATTATCCTCCATCCTGGCTGTGATGCCCGTCTGTCCTCTTGGACACTTACAATTAATAAATAGACAGATATGTGAAAGGCACTATATAAATGATAGTTTGCATTGTGTGCTTAGTCATATTTGTTGAAATGATGTACAGCTGTTTGTGATAACAAAACACTTCACTATTATTACAAAATTGCAATACTTGCTTTTGAATGTTAATATTTGTTGCTCTAATTTATATAGTTGTCTTCCAATTAGAAGATAAGGCAGGCAGTATGACACAATGGTTAAGACTTTGGCCTTCAAGTGCTGAGGTTATGTGTTTAAATCCCACTGCTGACACCACGTAACTATGAGCAAGTCACATCGCCTACCTGTGTGCCAATTAGAAACACAAAAGAAATGTAACCAATTATATCACAGATGTTGTACATCACCTTGGCTTAAGGCCTCCGTCTAGTAATAAGTAAACAATATGAAGTCTTGAAAGAGATTGCAACAGCATTAGAAAGAGACTTCACAAAATGCATCATGCTTTTCAAACCAAATTCTTAATTTTGACTAAGAGATGGATGAAATTTGCCCAGCGCTTATACACTACTGTATACATTCAAATATTAACAAACATACCAGAAAAATGTTAGGATAAATGTAATGTATTACACATCATAGATGCATTCAACTATTTACTCTACAAACACAACAAAAATTGGGAGTGGTCTCCACTGGACTTTCTCGTATATTCAGATATGTGGATGGATATTTGAGGAGTAAACCGCAAGACAATTATATTTTTATATTATGTAATAATAATGATTTTTTAATCAATTCTTTGCATTTATTTAGCGGTTTTCTCGCTACTCAAAGCACTCAGCATTTGCAGGTTAAGGACCTTGCTCAAGGGCCCAACAGAGCAGAGTCTCTTTTGGCATTTATGAGATTCGAACCAGCAACCTTCCAATTGCCAGTGCAGATCCCTAGCCTCAGAGCCACCACTTCACCATTAATGTACATTAAAGAACCATCAACAACAAATCATATAAAATTAATAATATATTGAACAATTATTGGGTGGCACAGTGGCGCAGTGGTAGCACTGCTGCCTCACAGTTAGGAGACCTGGGTTCGCTTCCTGGGTCCTCCCTGCGTGGAGTTTGCATGTTCTCCCCGTGTCTGTGTGGGTTTTCTCCAGGCGCTCTGGTTTCCTCCCACAGTCCAAAGACATGCAGGTTAGATGGATTGGCAATTTTAAATTGGCCCTAGTGTGTGCTTGGTGTGTTTGTGTGTGTCCTGTGGTGGGTTGGCACCCTGCCCAGGATTGGTTCCTGCCTTGTGCCCTGTGTTGGCTGGGATTGGCTCCAGCAGACCCCCGTGACCCTGTGTTCGGATTCAGCGGGTTGGAAAATGGATGGATGGATGGATGAACAGTTATTATGAAAGTAAAGTTGAATAAATCGGACTCTGCAGCTGCATAAATATAAGGTAAGTACCACTTCTGGTTTATAGGACAAAGCCCAAAAGTTGATAGAAATCTACCCGGCCGAATTTTATAAGAAATTCTCCACTCAGCTAGCGCTCCTTTTATTAGCAACATTTACAGAAGCTAGAGACAATAAAATTCTACCTCAAACTTTTTTGCCAGGCATTACTTACAGTCTTTCCTAAAAAAAATAAGGACTTATTACAATGTGCATCATACAGACCAATTTTACTTCTGAATAATGATGTTAAGATACTCTCCAAAGTCCTAGCTAGAAGGATTGAGAAAGTGCTCCCTTCAGTAATATCACAAAACCAAACTGAATTTATTAAAGGCAGACACTTAGTTTCTAATCTTCGACACCAGTTGAATGTAATATATTCACCCGCAAAGTCTATCACCCCAGATATATTATTATCGTTGGATGCAGAAAAAGCATTTGATATCGTTGAATGGAACTACCTTTTCACTACATTGGAGAAATTTGGGTTTGGCCCGAACATTTGTGTATGAATCAAACTACTGTATACCAGTCTAGAAGCTTCCGTTTGTTTTAACAACATCAATTCACCAATGCTTTTTGCAACCGCCATTGAGCCACTCACAATTCACTGTTGAAATGCTACTGAGATAAAGGGGATTATCAGAGAAGGACTGGAACAGAAAGTTTCTCTATATGCAGATGATATAACACTGTATATATCACATCCAGAAAATACTGTGCCTGCAGCCCTAACAACACTAGCAGAATTTCAAAAGATTTCTGGTCTCAGAAGTAATTTGAATAAAAGTGTGCTCTTTCCTGTGAATTCTCAAGCACACAATATTAGATTGGACATCTTCCCTTTTATCATCGCAGATCCGTTTAAATATCTAGAGGTAAACATCACAAGTAAACATAAAGCTTTTTATCAACAAAATTTTGACGTCTGTGTGGAAAAAATTAAGCAAGACTTGCATAGATGGTCAACCCTTCATCTCACTTTAGCTGAAAGAATTAACATTATTAAGATGAATATCCTCCCTAAGCTTCTTTTTTTATTTCAAAACATTTCAATATACTTCAATAAATTGTTTTTTAAGAAATTAGATTCAACCATAACCTCATTTATTTGGAATGTAAATCATCCATGTGTCCAAAGGGCGACCCTACAAAGACCTACGGCAATTAATCAATTTTATTACTGGGCAGCAAACATACAAACTATAAAAACCTGGACATGGACACAAACAGATGAACATACACAGGTTTTCTCCGCAATAGAAATAAAATCTGCAGTACTTCTTTATATTCCTTGCTTTGTACCCAAATGAGTACAAGTCACCACCAATATACGAACAACCCAATTGTGCTTCACTCAATCAGAATATGGAACCAATGTAGGAAGTATTTTAAGACAGAGAAGCTTTTATATGTGGCACCTCTGCAGGAGAACCACCTATTTCCACCCTTTCAATGCCTGGAAAACATTCGGGATTAAATCACTTAGAGATCTGTACATAGACAACATCTTTGCATCCTACGAACAATTATACTCCAAATTTAACTATCAAGCAACACATTTCTTTCACGACCTTCAAATTAGAAACTTTGTTAAACAGAACCTGCCCAATTTTCCTCACCTCCTACCTACCTTTATGCCGGAAAAAAATATTAATCAGTTTTGAGGACTCAGACAGAATTTCTGCAATATATAAAAACATTTTGCAGTCCCTCCCTTTCAAAGATCCAAGAGTAGAGTGGGAAAAGGATCTCTTACTCAACATTTCAGAAAAGGAGTGGAAGGTAGCAATGCACAGAATTCACTCGAACTCCATATGTGCCAAGCATTCAGTTATTCATTTTATGGGCAATGATTTCTTCTCCATTCTTGTTGGTGATTACTGGTATTGCATTGCGAACTTCTTGTTTGTGAATTTGTTGAGCTAAAAGCTTATTAGCTTTCTCTCCGTGTTCATAGTAATGATGTCTTGACTTATAAATAAGTTGTTCAGTTTCTTTAGTTGTTAAGATGTTAAGTTCTGTATGCAGGGCCTGCCTTTTCCTGTGAAGAGCTTCACTTGGACGCCTGGCTTGTTCTTCATCTATTCTAGTAATTTCACTTCTTAGCTCTGACACTTTCTTGGTTTCTAATTTATTTCTGTGGGAAAGACATGAAATAATCTGTCCTCTTAAGAAGGCCTTTAGAGTTTCCCAGAGTGTTCCTGCAGAAACCTCTGTGGACGTGTTTGTCTCTAGGAAGAATCTGATTTGTTTGGATATAAATTCTGTGCAGTTCTCGTCTGCCAATAGAAGAGGGTTAAGATGCCATCTACGAGGTGAGTGTGAGGGGCTTAATGATTTTAGCTCCAAGACTAGAGGGACATGATCGGAGATAACAATTGTGTCGTATTTGCACGATTTAATCGTAGGCAGGAAATTATTATCTATAAAAAAATAATCAATTCTTGAGTGGCTATGATGCACTGGTGAGTAGAACGAATATGTTCTTGGGTTTGGGTTAAGAAACCTCCAGGGGTCTGATAAGTTGTGGTCAGTTAAAAACTGTGTAATTGTCTTTGCAGTGTTAGATGTCGTCCCCCCTGTCACAGGAGTCCTATCTAAGAGTGAATTAAAAACACGATTAAAGTCCCCAGCCATTATAATTTTATGAGTGTTCACATTGGGAATGGATGTAAATAGATTTTGCATGAATTCCTTATCATCGACATTGGGTGCATAAACATTTATCAAAATCATTTTACTGTTAAATAAGTTGCCCATGACCATCACATATCTCCCTATTCAACTTAAAATCATCTAATGAGCATATCTCTCTCGTTTAAAATTGTCCAAAATGTTTCCAGGGCAAGATCCAACCTGCGAACGTTGCAATCAAGCTCCAGCCTCATTGGGCCACATGTTTTGGGCCTGCACCTAATTAACTTCATTCTGGAGCAAAATCTTTAAATGTCTATCAGACAGCCTTGGTGTCCCAAACCTTCCTAATCCACTAACAGCTGTGTTTGGTGGTCTCACACTCAAAGAGAGGCTTAAAGTGGAGAAGGACAAACAAACTGTAATGGCCTTTTCTACACTATTTGCACACAGACTTATCTTGGTCAACTGGAAGAATCCTAACTCTACTCTTTTAAGTCAGTGGGAAACTGATGTTGTCTAATATTTGAAATTGGAAAAAATCAAATTCACTTAGATGATCTGTACAAAACTTTTTAAAAACCTGGTAGGATCTAATCAGTAACATTTTAGAATAAGCATTTAAATTGAAGAACCAGATTCACTTCCATCTTTTTTTTATTGACTCTATTTATTTTTATTCATTTATTAATTTATCTATTTACTTATTTTTTACTAGTTTTTACTCTGCTGGCCTAGCTCTCTTTCTCATGGGTTGGGATTGATTTGTTTTGAACCAAGTCTTGTAAAACTTGACTTATTTGTATGAAATGTTATTTGTTATTAAAATGAATAACATCTAAAAAAAAATAAAAAACCTCCATTTTGTTCCCAATACTTGTATGCAAAATTTGGTTGACCAAAGTGAAAGTGTACTAAAGTTATCACACACACACACAGACAGACACACACGCATAATTCCAAAAATGGTATTTTCGGACTCTAAAATGTAGAGATTCATCAAAATCTTGAGGTCGAATCTGTGGACAATTACAACACTTTCCCTATACTTGATGTATGAGAAAGTAAAAAGCAGTAATTATAAGAGCCATTTTCCTTGTTCTATAAGATTCATGAATGTTTATTAGATGACAATGCATAAACTATGGAAGGTTCCTATAACCCCCCGTGAATAGAATTGTTTTGGTATGTTCTTGCCATTTCTAATAGCTTGGAGTAAACATTATTCTTCAGTTAGTTAGTGACAGCCTTGACTTGTATAAGGTGTAGAGGCATACGGTTTTTAACCGTGACCGCACGTTATTGTGCCTGGGCACTTGCCTATGTGCCAACCGGCTTACGAGCCTTTAAGTAGAAAAGAACAAATTAAGAACTTTTAAGTAGGAAAGAAGAAATTAAGAACCTTTAAGTACAGAAGAAGAAATTAAGAACCTTTAAAAAGGAAAGAAGAAATTAAGAACCTTTAAGTAGGAAAGAAGACATTAAGAACCTTTAAGTAGGAAAGAAGAAATTAAGAACCTTTAAGTATAAAAATACTAAAGTCTTTCAAGAAAAGCTAAGTTTATACAAGATTCATTTTTCCCTTTTTTTTTTGCCTTTTATTCTACGTGTGTAACTATTTTTTCTTTTATTCTTGTTTGGATTATTCGCTTTTAACTTTCACTAAAAACCTTTAAAACGAACTCTTGGACTCTGTGAATTCTTTTGACATGCGTCTTATCCGTGCCTGATGACACCTTATATTTTTGCAGCTACAGTAATAAAGATACAAAGTATGCCCCTGAATCACTCCCCATGGTGATTTATACACTCTGAAAAGTCTTTAACAATGGTTGTGGATCTCAAAGTACAAACAATGGTTACTTACCAAAAATATATGAATGGGTTCTTCCCCACTTTTTAAACTGCTTCCTGGAAAATGGATCATATGATACAGTCCTAACGCCAGTGTCCAGAAGGTTTGTAATCTCCTGAGGAGCGCCTCTTTCATGAAGAGCAACTAAAGACAGGAATAGAAAAATTACCTACCGCCAGTCCTCCAGATTAAAAATGGTTTCTTGCTGCTGACAATGACTGAGCATGTGGACAAATGAAAGAGTCAAAAAGTCCCACCTTATCCTTCTGTGCTGGTTTTCTATGTAGAGTGCCTACAATTACAAACTACAATTTCCATAAGGTAAACCATGCACACCCTGTTTAAAAGTGTGTCTATGTACTCACGGACAGACAGTAAATCCAAGTTGTCGAGTTGGAAATACCACGTGAACGCATGACTTGGAATTACAACTCGGACAATGTGGACAAAGCAAAGCTACCTGAATTGTCTGAGTTGTGTCGTAATGCTGGCCTTTCATCTCAGTCATCATTTAAAGTAAAATATATAATCTGGTCAGCCCGAAATGCCATTTTTTGATTGAAATGCATTTGGAGTAAACTGATACATTTACAATATGCTGATTTTGCTTTTTATTTTAACAAAAATTACCATCCATCCATCCATTTTCCAACCCGCTGAATCCGAAAACAGGGTTACGGGGGTCTGCTGGAGCCAATCCCAGCCAACACAGGGCACAAGGCAGGAACCAAAAATTACCAATTGTCTTTAATTGCTTTTTTTCTGGATCAAGTAACAAATGAACATCGATCTCATATTTTTCCAAGTAGCCCAACTGGAAACCCATTTGAATGCACTAAAGTGGGAAGGTGAAACGTCACAACTCAGAGTTCTGAATAGTCTGAGAGCATGTGACTGCAACAAAATACACAGACCCCCATATTCACAGCTCAGGAACCTGTGCTGTCAATATTCTTAGGAGATACGAAACCAAAAGAAAACACCATATGCAGCAATGCTACAACTTCATCCAACAGTCAGTTATCACATTTTTGTTTCTTAAATATTCATGTAACTGAAAGTTAAATTAAAAAATAACATCCATCCATCCATCCATCCATCCATCCATCCATCCATCCATTTTCCAACCCGCTGAATCCGAAAACAGGGTTACGGGGGTCTGCTGGAGCCAATCCCAGCCAACACAGGGCACAAGGCAGGAACCAATCCTAGGCAGGGTGCCAACCCACCGCAGATATAGTTATATATGTGGCCTAATTAGGCTTGTGGTGGCTCAATAACTTCCATAGACAGAAAACTGCAAGTTAAGTGTCTCAGCTTTCAAATCCCGGCTGAACACTCCCAACTTCAGTTTAGCACACCCTGACTAGAGCTGCTGATTAACTGTAGAGACTGTATCTCTGTTGTTAGTTATTAGCACTAAAACATAAGTAACATGACAGTTATAATTTGTTACTAACCCTCACCTATTCTGTTTCTCTTCTCGATACTCAAATGTGGCACTTGGTGGCCCACCTGCCAAGTTGTTTTGCCTGCCTAAGGTAAAGTCATCTCTGATTAATTACTCACTGTAATGTAAAATAGTTAGGTCTATTATGTATATGTAGCAATTTCTATGAAAATAACAATCTGTTTAAATTGTACTTCCATTTCCCCAACACACGAGTGGCAGAGTCCCCTAGTATAATAAAACATTATCTTTTGGTGGCATATTCCTTTAATCCCACTCTGGGGCAAGTGATCTTAAATAGGGTAGTTTCTCAGGCTTGGTAGGAACAAACCCAAGATTGGAACGCCCTTTGCAGACCACTTTCCTTCGCACACAACCCCACATGCTCTACTGAGTCTCATGGGGTAAGCAACATATAATAAAACATTATCTTTTTATAGAGAATTCCTTTTAATCCCACTCTGGTGGAAATCATCTTAAGCAGGGTATTTTCTAAGTCTCTAGACTAAGCAACATCTCTCTATTATAAAAGAAAATCTTGAGATGAGACTATTGCCAAGAGATTTTTTCAAGTCCTGCCTCCTCTCAACCATTTACAATTAACGGCCATCACCCACGGCCCTCTCACCTCTCATTCGTGTGAATGCTTTTGTCAGACACAGCTCCTACACTCTCAGCTCTTATAAATTTTTACGTTTTCCTCACTTTAAGTTCCCAATAAAAGAAGACGTATTCTGTCCAAATCTTATTGAAGAATTTAATCCCACAGGGTTATCAACAGAAGAAATGAGTACACGACCAATCCTAGCACTGAGAAATGATGAAGTCAAACGAATTAACGTGAAAATAGTCGATCGGTTATATGGCAAATTTTTTAAATGAGTATCAATAGACTACACTGAAACAGTTGGTGATGATGGTGCACAAGATGAAAACATCAACTTACAATATCCCAAAGAATATCTACAAGCGTTAACACCGTCTGGTCTTCCACAGGCTGAATTACTGTAGAAAGAAGGATGTACCTTAATGTTATTACGTTATTTATGTCTGTGTGATGGGCTATGCAATAGGACAAGATTAGTTGTATTCAAAATTCATCAAACAATTCTGACATGTTTGTGAATTTCCTCTTGGGATTAATAAAGTATCTATCTATCTATCTATCTATCTATCTATCTATCTATCTATCTATCTATCTATCTATCTATCTATCTATCTATCTATCTATCTATCTATCTATCTATCTATCTATCTATCTATATAAAATTTTAACAGCAACAAGAAAGGTAATGTAGTACATCTTCAGGGGATAACATTAGACACCAAAGGAGATCTTGATATGCCATTCATATTAAAACATTGACAGTTTCCCGTTAGAATAGCTTTTGCTATGACAATTAACAAATCACAGGGACAAACATTTGAAAAAGTCAGTTTATTTATTAGAGAGAAAGAAACGAAATTCACTCAGGGGCTGTTATACCTTGCGTTGTCACGATGTAAGTCCAAACACGGAATCAAAATTCAATGCGATATTGGCAAAAAGTTAATTAAAAAAATAGTTTTTACTGAAGTTTGATAGTAAAAGTGTAAGTTTAAAAAGTATTTGCATGTTAATTTCAAAGCCAAACAGAACGAAAATGTATAACGCAACAAATACCTCTAACGCAACATGAGACATAATTTTCTTTCAATTTACTACATTTTACTATTTTTTACTGCGGTTAATTACTCGCTGTAATGTAAAATAGTTAGTTCTATTATGCATATGTAACAATTCCTATGAAAATAACAATCTGTTTAATTTGTACATCTGCTTCACCATACACCTGGGGGTTGGCAAGCGAAGCAAGCAGGGGGCAGAGCCCCCTAGTATAATAAAACATTATCTTTTGGCGGAGTGTTCCCTCAATCCCACTTCTAGGGCAAGTGATCTTAAGTAGGGTATTTTATGAGTCTCTAGGCTAAGCAACATAATAAAACATTATCCTGTGGTGGAGTATTCCTTCGATCCCACTTCTGGGGCAAGTGATCTTAAGTAGGGTAGTTTCTCAGGCTTGGTAGGAACAAACCCAAGGTTGGACAACCCTTTGCAGACCACTTTCCCTCGCACACAACTCCACAATGGTGTTACTTATGTCTGGCTTATTAAGAAAATGTAGAATCATATAAAGAAATATACTGACTCTTCACATCCTAAACTGGGACAAATGAGACGGAAAGTAGATAGAATGATGGAAAATGATACCTAAGTAGTTATTCTCATTATCATTCACTAAATTGAAGACAGAGGGATAATTATTAGGCTTTGGGGACCCATCACATTATTTTACCATATGAGAGTTTCTGTTCGTATTCCCCGAGTGCCTGATGGCTACAGAGTCAGACTGAGTGCTTCTTACAAATGTCCTTCTGCCTACTGCACAAACATAAAGGCTCCAATACATGTCCATTTTACAGGATTAACAGCGTAGAGCATCTTAAAGTGCTAAAGCAATTATGTTCATGTTTTTTAGTTTGCTTTGAGCCACAATACATTTAAACATATTCACATATTAACACATTCCATTTGACTTGCAATTACCAATTTTGACAAAGGATTCTTACCTGCTTAGCTATACCATCTGGCACGGCCCAAGGGGAAAAGAGTGTACTGCGAAAACAGAGTGAAATCAAGGCTGCTCATTAGGAAGCAACAAAGCACTGCGGCGTTACACCCTTGAGGCTCTCCCTTCTCACCACAGGGTGTTCACTGTTTGCTGTCATTTCTTCACCAGTGTGCCATTTGCAGCCTTAGCTTATTTCTTTCAAGCTTTCAATTTTGTGTCAACATAAAATGCTGAAACGAGCAGAGCTGTAAGTACAGATGTTAATGAGTAGATGAAAATCACGGATCACAATTGAAATGCACAGTGCTAGCCATCTGGCTACCAAATCTTCAGTATCTCCTCATTGCATTTTCAGGCCTACGGTGTCCTGAATGAAAAATACAAAAACATGAAGCTGAACGCTACACTGCACTGTAAAGCAATATACAGCACCTTCAGGAAGTGTTCGGATCTCTTCACTGTCTTCACAATTAGTTATGTTGTAGCCTTGTGCTAAAATCGTTTAAATTTATTTTTACCTTATCAAGCAACACTAAATACCCCAGAATGAAAAAGCAAGAACAGGATTTTTGAAATGTCTGCAGATTTATTAAAAATAAAAAAAGTTTTCAGTACTTCATTGAATCTCCTTTCACTGTGATCACAGCCTGGAGTCTTCTTGGGTTTGACGTGACAAGCTTCACAGCACCTGGATGTGCAGGTTTGCACTGAAGTAAATACCGGCAGAGAGCCAAGAGCCCACCACCTTTGGATTCTAACAGTTCTCTGAATCAGCCTTCTTGTCAGTATGATAAAGAATAGCTCCTTTATCTCTTATGCAAGGACAGACTGTGAGACTGTGTGTAATTCTTGGTGATATCAGCTGAGCTCTATCTCTCTCTACCTGTGCAACTCCTCACCGACACCACACTCCACCGTCACCACAGTGCAAAGACTGCACTGACGACTACGCCAATTGTTCTATCTTAGGTTCATACATACACAATGAGCCTTGTCAGTTTGCAGATTTGCATTGAAATAAATGCCGGTGGAGAACCATGAGCCCACCACCTTTGGATTCTAATGGTCCTCTAAATCAGCCTCCTTGTCAATGTGACCTAAACAGTAGCTCCCTTATGTCTTATGTGAGGAGAAAATCTAAGTGGAGCACATCCTGGCAATGTCTCCTGGACTCTCTCTCTCTCTCTCCCAGTCGCCCCTACAATACTGTGCAGGTCAACACCACACTCCACCTTCACCACAGTGCAAAGACTGCCAACTACCAATGGTTCTGTCATAGGTTCCCACACACACAATGAGCCTTTTCACTTTGCAGATTTTCATTGAAATAAATGCCAGCGGAGAACTATGAGCCCACAGTCAGTGGATTCTAATAGATCTCCAAATCAGCCTCCTTGTCTATGCGATCTTAAAGAGGAGCTGCCTTGTCTGTCTTGTAAGGACAGACTGCAAGTGAAGCACTTCCTGGTGATGTCAGCTGAGCTTTCTCTCTCACCTGTGCAGCTCTTCATTGACACCACACTCCACCGTCACCACAGTGCAAAGACTGCCGACTACGCCAGTTGTTCTAACGTAGGTTCCCACATACACAATGAGCCTTGTCAGTTTGCAGATTTGCATTGAAGTAAATGCCAGTGGAGAACCCTGAACATACGACCCTTGGACTCTGACGGTTCTCTGAATCAGCCTTCTTGTCAGTATGATAAAGAATAGCTCCTTTATCTCTTATGCAAGGACAGACTGTAAGCGGTGTACTTCCTGGTGATGTCAGCTGAGCTCTGTCTCTCTCACCTGTGCAGCTCCTCACTGACACCGCACTCCACCGTCACCACAGTGCAAAGTCTGCCGACTATGCCAATTGTTCTATCTTAGGTTCCCACACACACAATGAGCCTTGTCAGTTTGCAGATTTGCATTGAAGTAAATGCCGGTGGAGAACCTTGAGCATATGACCCTTGGACTCTGACGGTTCTCTAAATCAGCCTCCTTGTCAATGTGAACTAAAAAGTAGCTCCCTAATCTCTTTTGTGAGGACAGACTGTAAACTGAGCACTTCCTAGCGATGTCACCTGAGCTCCCTCTCTCCCAGTCCTCCCACAATACTGTGCAGGTCAACACCAACACCACACTCCACCTTCACCACAGTTCAAAGACTGTCAACTATGCCAATGGTTTTGTCATAGGTTCCCACACACACGATAAACCTTGCCAGTTAGCATATTTGCATTGAAGTAAGTGCCAGCAGAGAAGCATGAGCCCACGACCCTTAGATTGTAATGGTTCTCTAAATCAGCCTCCTTGTCTATACGATCTTAAAGAGGAGCTGCCTTGTCTGTCTTGTAAGGACAGACTGCAAGTGAAGCACTTCCTGGTGATATCAGCTGAGCTCTCTCTCTCACCTGTGCAGTGCAAAGACTGCCGACTATGCCAGTTGTTCTAACGTAGATTCCCACATACACAATGAGCCTTGTCAGTTTGCAGATTTGCATTGAATCAAATGCCAGTGGAGAACCTTGAGCATACGACCCTTG
The DNA here is from genome assembly GCF_900747795.2 of Erpetoichthys calabaricus. NCBI lineage: Eukaryota > Metazoa > Chordata > Cladistia > Polypteriformes > Polypteridae > Erpetoichthys > Erpetoichthys calabaricus. Next base: position 13,646,694 of record NC_041395.2, read on the forward strand.
GACTCTGACGGTTCTCTGAATCAGCCTTCTTGTCAGTATGATAAAGAATAGCTCCTTTATCTCTTATGCAAGGACAGACTGTAAGCGGTGTACTTCCTGGTGATGTCAGCTGAGCTCTATCTCTCTCACCTGTGCAGCTCCTCACTGACACCGCACTCCACCGTCACCACAGTGCAAAGACTGCCGACCACGCCAATTGTTCTAACGTAGGTTCCCACATACGCAATGAGCCTTGTCAGTTTGCAGATTTGCATTAATGTAAATGCCGGTAGAGAACCATGAGCCCACCACTCTTGAATTCTAATGGTTCTCTAAATCAGCCTCCTTGTCAATGTGAACTAAAGAGTAGCTCCCTAATCTCTTTTGTGAGGACAGACTGTAAACCGAGCACTTCCTAGCGATGTCACCTGAGCTTCCTCTCTCCCAGTCCTCCCACAACACTGTGCAGGTCAACACCACACTCCACCTTCACCACAGTGCAAAGACTGCCAACTATGCCAATGGTTATGTCATAGGTTCCCACACACACGATAAACCTTGCCAGTTAGCATATTTGCATTGAAGTAAGTGCCAGCAGAGAAACATGAGCCCACGACCCTTAGATTGTAATGGTTCTCTAAATCAGCCTCCTTGTCTATGCGGTCTTAAAGAGGAGCTGCCGGGTCTCTTTTGTAAGGACAGACTGTAAGTGGAGCACTTCCTGGTGATGTCAGCTGGGTTTCCTCCCTCACCTAGCCCCCACTTTACAGCACAACGCCACACCAACACCACACTCCACCCCCATCACAGTGCAAAGACTGCCGACTACACCAATTGTTCTGTCGTAGGTTAACAAACACACAATGAGCCTTGTCAGTTCCCAGATTTGTACTTAAGGAAATTCCGTTGGAGAACCATCAGCCCACGACCTTTGGATTCTAACAGTTCTCTAAATCAGCCTGTTTGTCAATGTAATCTTAAAGAGTAGATCCCTTATCTCTTTTCTAGTATAGACTGTAAGTAGAGCACTACCTGTTGATGTCACCTGGGCTCTCTCTCTCTCACCCAGCATCCCCACTCTACTGTGCAGCTCTACACCAACACTACACTCCAGCCCCACCACAGGGCAAAGACTGCCGACTATGCCAATAAGAAATGTGATAATTTACTTCATTAGGTAGAAATACATTAGAAACAAAAATAGTCGTGTCACCATTTCAAAATATTAAAATGTTTGCTTCGATTTAAATGTTTAATAATAATAATAATAATAATCTATTTATATAATTCACTAAGCCGCTGACAAGTAGCCACCCATGGAAAGCACGCCGGAAGGGGCGTGGATTCACTAAACCGCCGACAAGTAGACGCCAATGGCGCACGCAGGAAGGAGCCACACCCACCAACTCTTAGACCATTGGATACAACGAAAACTTGCAGAGCCACGCCCACCAACTAATTTCATTTTGTCTGTGCCACAGTCCACTTGCAGCTCTGAGCCACATTGACTTTTCAATAGTCAACCTCAGTGGAACCTTAGTTCACACACAGGCAGCGCCAGAGAGAGACAGAGGCACACACACAGGCAGCGCGAGAGAGAGAGCCGCATAATCCTTTAAAACTGAGGTTAAAACACAATGAAGGAAGCAGTCTTTAAAAACCAATAAGCCCTGTGCCTCTTTTTCATTAGCATCTCACCTGCTTCACCGATGCAGGCCCTGCAACAGTCGAGACGCTCTCTCACCAGCTGACCTTCTGTGTGCCTGACTCCACTACTGTCAGTCGCCTGATTAAAAATGGCCTTTTGAAGGGGAGCTGTGGACCCGCTATACCACAGGAACACATTGCCTTCGAGCCTGCTCTCGCTCACTCTAACGTACCGGCTTTCTCTCTCTCCTCACTCGCTCGCACACTTCACAGGGGAGCGGTTTACTCTTTTATTGTAAAAGTGTAATTTCTTGCTCAAAATATGGTCCAGAAATGGCCGATATTTGGCCCAAAAAGCTTGACGTCTTTCATTAGATACTGTACATAGATAGATAGATAGATAGATAGATAGATAGATAGATAGATAGATAGATAGATAGATAGATAGATACTCCAGCAGCAAAAAATATTAAATTAAAGAGTAATAAAAAATGCAGGTAAAAAAACAGACAATAACTTGAATAATGTTCAACGTTTACCCCCTCTGGTGGAATTGAAGAGTCGCATAGTTTGGGGGAGGAATGATCTTCTCAGTCTGTCAGTGGAGCAGGACAGTGACAGCAGTCTGTCGCTGAAACTGCTCCTCTGTCTGGAGATGACACTGTTTAATGGATGTAGTGGATTCTCCATAATTGACAGGAGTCTGCTCAGTGCCCGTTGCTCTGCTACGGATGTCAAACCGTCCAGCTCTATGCCAACAATAGAGCCTGCCTTCCTCACCAGTTTGTCCAGGCGTGAGGCATCCTTCTTCTTAATGCTGCCTCCCCAGCACACCACTGCGTAGAAGAGGGCACTCACCACAACCATCTGATAGAACATCTGCAGCATCTTACTGCAGATGTTGAAGGATGCCAGTCTTCTAAGGAAGTACAGGCGGCTCTGTCCTTTCTTGCACAGAGAATCAGTATTGGCAGTCCAGTCTAATTTATCGTCCAGCTGCACTCCTAGGTATTTATAGGTCTGCACCCTCTGCACACAGTCACCTCTGATGATCATGGGGTCCATGAGGGGCCTGGGTCTCCTAAAATCCACCACCAGTTCCTTGGTTTTGCTGGTGTTCAGTTGTAGGTGGTTTAAGTCGCACCATTTAACAAAGTCCTTGATGAGGTTTCTATACTCCTCCTCCTGCCCACTCCTGATGCAGCCCACGATAGCAGTGTCGTCAGCAAACTTTTGCACGTGGCAGGACTCCGAGTTATATTGGAAGTCCGATGTATATAGGCTGAACAGGACCGGAGAAAGTACAGTCCCCTGCGGCGCTCCTGTGTTGCTGACCACAATGTCAGATCTGCAATTCCCGAGACGCACATACTGAGGTCTGTTTGTAAGATAGTCCACGATCCATGCCACCAGGTATGAATCTACTCCCATCTCTGTCAGCTTGTCCCTAAGGAGCAGAGGTTGGATGGTGTTGAAGGCACTAGAGAAGTCTAGAAACATAATTCTTACAGCGCCACTGCCTCTGTCCAAGTGGGAGAGGGATCGATGTAGCATATAGATGATGGCATCTTCCGCTCCCACCTTCTCCTGGTATGCGAACTGCAGAGGGTCGAGGGCGTGTTGGACCTGTGGCCTCAGGTGGTGAAGCAGCAGCCGCTCCATGGTCTTCATCACATGTGATGTTAGAGCGACAGGCCGGAAGTTATTCAGCTCACCAGGACGTGATACCTTTGGGACTGGGGTGATGCAAGATGTTTTCCAAAGCTTCGGGACTTTCCCCTGTTCCAGGCTCAGGTTGAAGATGCGCTGTAGAGGACCCCCCAGCTCTGATGCACAGACCTTCAGCAGTCGTGGCGATACTCCATCTGGACCTGCTGCTTTGCTGGCACGAATTTTCCTCAGCTCTCTGCTCACTTGCGCTGCTGTAATTGTGGGTGGGGATGTCTCTCCTATGTTGGTATCAGCAGAAGGGATGTGTAGAGAGTGCACTACTCCGAGGTGAGAGTGGGTTAGGGTGGTCAAACCTGTTAAAGAAGATGTTCATTTGGTTTGCTCTCTTCACGTCTCTCTCGATGGTGGCACCCCGCTTCGAGCTGCAGCCAGTGATGATCTTCATCCCATCCCACACTTCCTTCATGCTGTTGTTCTGCAACTTCTGCTCCAGCTTTCTCCTGTACTGCTCCTTCGCCGCCCTGAGCTGGACTCGGAGTTCCTTCTGCACGCGCTTGAGCTCATGCTGATCACCGTCTTTAAAAGCCCTTTTCTTCTGGTTCAAAAGGCCCTTGATGTCACTTGTAATCCATGGCTTGTTGTTAGCATAGCAGCGTACAGTTCTTACTGGAACTACAGTGTCCATACAGAAGTTGATGTAGTCAGTAGTGCAGTCAACAACCTCCTCAATGTAGATAGATAGATAGATAGATAGATAGATAGATAGATAGATAGATAGATAGATAGATAGATAGATAGATAGATAGATAGATAGATAGATAGATAGATAGATAGATACTTTATTAATTCCACAACAATGCAGGTATACAGACAGTCAATAACTTTATATAATATTAACATTTACCCCCCCGGGTGGAACTGAAGAGACGCATAGGGAGGAACGATCTCCTCAGTCTGTCAGTGGAGCAGGATGGAGACAGCAGTCTATCGCTGAAGCTGCTCCTCTGTCTGGAGATGATCCTGTTCAGTGGATGCAGTGGATTCTCCATGATTGACAGGAGTCAGCTCAGCGCCCGTCGCTCTGCCATGGATGTCAAACTGTCCAGCCCCGTGCCTACAATAGAGCCTGCCTTCCTCACCAGTTTGTCCAGGCGTGAGGCGTCCCTCTTCTTTATGCTGCCTCCCCAGCACACCACAGCATAGAAGAGTGCGCTCGCCACAACCGTCTGGTAGAACATCTGCAGCATCTTATTGCAGATGTTGAGGGACGCCAGCCTTCTAAAGAAGTACAGCCGGCTCTGTCCTTTCTTACATCAGTATTGACAGTCTAGTCCAGTTTATCATCCAGCTGCACTCCCAGGTATTTATAGGTGTGCACCCTCTGCACACAGTCACCTCTGATGATCACGGGGTCCGTGAGGGGTCTGGTCCTCCTAAAATCCACCACCAGTTCCTTGGTTTTGCTGGTGTTCAGTTTTAGGTGGTTTGAGTCGCACCATTTAACAAAGTCCTTGATTAGGTTCCTATACTCCTCCTGCCCACTCCTGATGCAGCCCACGATAGCAGCGTCGTCAGCGAACTTTTGCACGTGGCAGGACTCCGAGATGTACTGGAAGTCCAATGTATATAGGCTGAACATGACTTGACATTGAGACGAGTCAAACGGTTTTTCATATGTGGGGCTTTTCTCGTACAGATGAGTCAGATGGTGCCAGGCAATAAAATGATTTCAAAGCATTCAGAGGTAATTCTTATGAACACAACAAGTGCAGTATTTTCAATTGTATTAATGCCTTAAATATAAATAATTTTGTACCAAATTCTCAGGCCTGATATTTTGCTTAGTTTTCCGTTTCTGTTAATTTTTTTTGCCATCTCTCAGGAGGAATGTTATGAGTTCAAGTGAGTATGAGATATGTGGTCGCCAGGATCTTAACTGACAAAATCAGTTGAAACAGTGAAATAAAGTAACAAATTAAATATTTCTATTAAATTCGAAAAATTCTTAATACCAAAGACTTGCCATAGATAGAAGCGTCTACGCCTGAAGGCAGGCTTGATTAATGGAGGGTTCATCTTAGGAGGACACACACGGACAGGTGGCATTTGTACACTTTCATACTTTTGGGAAAGAATTTGGGCTCATTTGGAAGGACTGGCTACAAAATGAATTCTGCATTTTGAGTTCTCTTCGTTAATTAAAAATTGGACTAGAAAGTAGTGAAAATGAGCAATTTTTTTTTCCAGAAAGAAATTGTCCAGACATTTTTAATTAGATTAGATTAGACTACACTAGATGCATACATAAGTTGAAACATAAAAAAAACAAGTTTACAAACTCAAAGGACAAATAATACCATAAAAAAATGAATAAAAATAAACTCAACAAGTAGATAGGATGGAAGCATTGAATTGTCTGATAGCAGTGGGTAGAAAAGAGCCCCAGAGGCGCTTCTTAGCTCACCATGGTGGGATGAGTTTGGGAGCATGCATCGATGGCACATTGCTGCACCCACCACAAGGTTTATTTACGGTGGCTGGAGTGCCAGTCCTGCCACCAACTCCCAAGTGTTCCCTGTAAGTTGGAGGACCTGCGCCTGACGCTAAAAGTACTCCAAGAGAGTGCCTCCTGGAAAGGATTTTTAATGATGGAATTCAAATCTGCCACCATCCTCTTTTCCACAACAGCTTCCAGTGTGTCCAGTGTTAGTCTTGTGATGGCGTAGGCTTTCCTGATAAGTGTGTTCAGTCCTTGTGCTTCCTGCGAGCTCAAGTTGCTTCCCCAGAAGACTGCAGCGTAGAACACCACAGTGACTACTATGGACTGGAGGAACATTTCCAGCTGCTTGTGTATACATCAAAAGACCTGAGTCCCCTTAGGAAGTCCTGGACCTTCTTGTCATTCTTGCCAAACCAGTCCAGTTTGTTGCTCATGTGAACCCCCAGGTCCTTGTAACTCTGCACCTCTTCCACGTCCTCGACCCTGAATGGTGACTGGTCTCAGAGGCTCCTTGGCACATCAGAAGTTCACCACCAGATCTTCTGATCTTGTTGATGTTGAGTTGCAGGTTGTTGTCCCTACACCAGAAGACAAAGTCCTGTACTCTGATGCATCTCTGTTATTAATAAGTCATCTGAAAATGTCTGTAGGTGGCAAGCGCTGGTGTTGTACTGGAATATCTGTTGCATAGAGGGGTGAACAGGAAGGGAGACAAGACAGTTCCCTGAGGTGATCCAGTATTACACTCCACCACACCTTACCATAACAGAGACACTATTTGGTTCTTGCCTCTGTGATATAGCGGGTCCACGGCTCAGAAGAAAAGCCCAGTTTTTAGATAGATAACTGCCGCACTCGCAGCTTATAGAGGGGCTGTGGTAGTCTGGCCGGAGCGGTTCTCTGACGCGACATGGTGCGGGCATTTCCTCACTTAAATGCAAAGGTGAGGAATCGTCCGCATCCGTAATTGATGCCAGGAGCTGCTGATCACCACACCTGAGCCATGTCCCCATTATATATAGTAGAAGCACGACTGGGGAGAAGGAGAAGAAAAAAATATCAAGAAAAGAAAAGTGGATGGAGGTTATTGGAGAAGAAGGCAGCAGGAAGCAGAAAGCCGATGCACAAGTGAGCGAGCGAAGGCAGGCTTGTTGTTGAGAGCAGAAGGCAGCTGAGAAGTGAGCCCTAGTGGGGTGTTTGGCCGGGACCCAGGGCAGTCAGTAGTGGTTGCTCCTGCTGAGCGTTAGTGAGGAGAAGGAGTGACTGGAAGGAGGATGGCTAGCTGCGGAAGACAGCAGAAGTCAGGAGGCCTGGGAGGTGGATGCCCCAGCGTGAGCGCCCTGGTCACTGGGGAACCCAAGTGTCAGTCTGGGGAGAGCTGATCAAAGCCAAGGATCAGGAAGCCACCAGAGGCTTCTTGGCATGTTGGAAGTCCACCACCAGCTCTTTTGTCCTGCTGATGATGAGTTGTAGGTTGTTGTCCCCGCACCACAAGACGACAACCTCCACAATCTCCCTGTACTCAGACTCACCTCCATTATTAAAGCAGCCTATGATGGGGGGGTCATCTGAAAATGTCTGTAGGTGGCAATTTCATAAAATATCTTATTAATGGATGTCCCTCAGGATGTTCACAGGATTCCCTCGAGGTTGCTGGATATCATGGCCGGCCTGTACACTGATACTGTAAGTGCTGTGCAGAGTGGAGGCAGGATCTCTGCATTTCTCCCAGTTGATTCTGGGGTTCTTCAGGGGTGTTCTGCTCCTACTCTCTTCAATGCTTGTATGAACTGGGTGTTGGGCAAGGTTGTGGGGTCCAGTGGCTGTGGGGCATCTGTTGGTGAAAAAAGATTCATGGATTTTGACTTTGCTGACGATACTGTGATCTTCACAGAGACAATGAAGGCTCTGATCGGGGCTCTTGAGAGACTGAGTGAGGAGTCTGAGTGTCTGGGCTTGCGAGTGTTCTGGTAAAAACCAAAGATCCAGGCCTTCAATGAACTCTTAGGTACAGCTGTCATCAGTGTGTCTGTCTGCGGAGAGAGTGTCGACCTCGTTGAGAGGTTTACTTACCTTGGCAGTGAGATTCATGTCTCTGGTGACTCTCCCTATGAAGTCAGTAGACAGACTGGGAGAGCATGGGGGGTCATGAGGTAACTGGAAAGGGGTGTGTGGCGCTCTAGATATCTCAGCAAAAGGACGAAGGTCCAAGTCTTTAGAGTCCTGGTGTTGCTATATGTTTGTGAGACATGGACGCTATCCAGTGACCTGAGATGAAGACTGGACTCCTTCATGTGTGACTCTCTGGAAAATCCTTGGGTACCGTTGGTTTGACTTTGTGTTGCTCATAGAGTCCCAAATGAGGCACATTACCTGCATTGTGAGGGAGCGTCAGTTAAGGCACTACGGCCATGTGATGTGTTTCCCCGAGGGTGATCCAGGTCATAAGATCCTCATTGTTGGGGACCCGAGTGGCTGGACCAGGCCAAGGTGTCGCCCATGTAACTCCTGGCTGTGGCAGATAGAGGGTCATTTCCGGAGGGTGGGACTGGACCACGTGTCTGCCTGGGGGGGTTGCCAACCGGGATCCCGAGTGGTTTCATCGTGTAGTGGGTGCAGCAACTCCCTGTACCAGTGCAGGCTCCCCAACTTGACTTGACTTGACTTATTAATATCTTTATGTAGATGACATCAAAAATATAATACTGTTTATACATTGAAAACAAGTATTTAAAGTTATTATATTATACTTGCAGACACCTGAACTCAGAGCCGATCCCTGATGTAATCCCACCTCTGTCACTCCTACCGCAGACTTCACCACTGTCACACTTCCCTCGTACATATCCTGTACAACTCTTTCATACTTCTCTGCTACTCCCGACTTCCTCATACAATACCACAGCTCCTCTCATGGCATCCTGTCATATGCTTTCTCCAGGTCCACAAATACACAATGCAACTCTTTCTGGCCTTCTCTATACTTCTCCATCAACATCCTCAGCAGTAAAGTGTCAAAAGCATAAAAGAAGCAGGCAGCGGTCACAAGTCTCAGACCATACTTCTCTGTTCTACTTTATTCTGATTTACCAAGAGGTTTACATCTGCTTCAGTCTCTGTCTAGATCAACATGGTGATCAGTTAAACAGTGGTACATATCAACTCTCTTTTCTGAAAAATAGTGTAAGCACATTTTCTTTGATTAAACAATAGCATTATTGTCCGATACCAAGAAGTACAGTCCATCCAGAAAGTATTCACAGCGCATCACTTTTTCCACATTTTGTTATGTTACAGCCTTATTCCAAAATGGATTAAATTCATTTTTTTCCTCAGAATTCTACACACAACACCCCATAATGACAACATGAAAAAAGTTTACTTGAGGTTTTTGCAAATTTATTAAAAATAAAAAAACGGAGAAATCCCATGTCCATAAGTATTCACAGCCTTTGCTCAATACTTTGTCGATGCACCTTTGGCAGCAATTACAGTCTCAAGTCTTTTTGAATATGATGCCACAAGCTTGGCACACCTATCCTTGGCCAGTTTCGCCCATTCCTCTTTGCAGCACCTCTCAAGCTCCATCAGGTTGGATGGGAAGCGTCGGTGCACAGCCATTTTAAGATCTCTCCAGAGATGTTCAATCGGATTCAAGTCTGGGCTCTGGCTGGGCCACTCAAGGACATTCACAGAGTTGTCCTGAAGGCACTCCTTTGATATCTTGGCTGTGTGCTTAGGGTGGTTGTCCTGCTGAAAGATGAACCGTCGCCCCAGTCTGAGGTCAAGAGCGCTCTGGAGCAGGTTTTCATCCAGGATGTCTCCGTACATTGCTGCAGTCATCTTTCACTTTATCCTGACTAGTCTCCCAGTTCCTGCCGCTGAAAAACATCCTCACAGCATGATGCTGCCACCACCATGCTTCACTGTAGGGATGGTATTGGCCTGGTGATGAGCGGTGCCTGGTTTCCTCCAAACGTGACGCCTGGCATTCACACCAAAGAGTTCAATCTTTGTCTCATCAGACCAGAGAATTTTCTTTCTCATGGTCTGAGAGTCCTTCAGGTGCCTTTTGGCAAACTCCAGGTGGGCTGCCATGTGCCTTTTACTAAGGAGTGGCTTCCGTCTGGCCACTCTACCATACAGGCCTGATTGATGGATTGCTGCAGAGATGGTTGTCCTTCTGGAAGGTTCTCCTCTCTCCACAGAGGACCTCTGGAGCTCTGACAGTGTGACCATCGGGTACTTGGTCACCTCCCTGACTAAGGCCCTTCTCCCCCGATCGCTCAGTTTAGATGGCCGGCCAGCTCTAGGAAGAGTCCTGGTGGTTTCGAACTTCTTCCACTTACGGATGATGGAGGCCACTGTGCTCATTGGGACCTTCAAAGCAGCAGAAATTTTTCTGTAACCTTCCCCAGATTTGTGCCTAGAGACAATCCTTTCTCAGAGGTCTATAGACAATTCCTTTGACTTCATGCTTAGTTTGTGCTCTGACATGAACTGTCAACTGTGGGACCTTATATAGACAGGTGTGTGCCTTTCCAAATCATGTCCAGTCAACTGAATTTACCACAGGTGGACTCCAATGAAGCTGGAGAAACATCTTAAGGATGATCAGGGGAAACAGGATGCACCTGAGCTCAATTTTGAGCTTCACGGCAAAAGCTGTGAATACTTATGTACATGTGCTTTCTCAATGTTTTTATTTTTAATAAATTTGCAAAAACCTCAAGTAAACGTTTTTCACGTTGTCATTATGGGGTGTTGTGTGTAGAATTTTGAGGAAAAAAATGAATTTAATCCATTTTGGAATGAGGCTGTAACATAACAAAATGTGGAAAAAGTGATGCGCTGTGAATACTTTCCGGATGCACTGTACATATAGCACTGTATGCTGATTAGAAACCAATGTCCCCAGAACTCATTAATTTTTAAAGGAAGAAGGCAGTTCTGTATCACAATATTGTATGTTGATGAGATACCAATCAATGCTGCCTGATTATTCAAAGCAGGCGACTCTTCTGTAGAACAGGTAAATACAGTATATACGTCCTGTAGACAGCCACGAACAATAACCTGTAACCATTATTCAGGAGATTTGCCTTTTCAGTTATCATTGCGGTCTCAAACAAAGGGTTCCTATTGCCCCTTCATCTCTTTGCTTTTACATTTATTAACAACAACCACATTTATTTCTAGAGCACATTTTCATACAAATGAAGTGCTTTACAAGATGAAGAAAGAAAAAAGAAAAAATATAAAAATAAAATTAGGCAATACAGAATAACAAAGAATAAAGTAACATCCGATGGCCAGGGAGGACAGAAAAAACAAAGCAAAACCTCCAGAGGGCTGGAAAAAAAAATCTGCAGGGGTTCCGTGGCCACGAGACCACCCAGCCACCCGTAACATCAATGATCTCAATCAGCCCTCATGGTTCTCATGCTTCACGTGGAAGAATTAGACGATGATGGTCATGTGGACTTCAGGCCTTCAATTCAACAATGTAGGGACTGCATGGTGCCCTGATCAGGTGGTGGGTGGTGGGGGCACATATCACCACCACAGAAAACCGGAAAACGAACAGCAAAGAAAGTAGGGGTTAGTACAGATTGTGGAGCCATGAAATAAAATGATTATTGAATGCATATACAGAATATCAATTATTTACATGTGTTTTTTTCCTAAAAACAACAGCACAGAAATGTCCTTTTCTTTAAAACACTGATTTCTAGCCCATTACATTAGCATTAGCTTTTTTTTATGTCTGGTTAATTTAAAGTTGTTATTACTTTGTGTCTTTTTGTGATGCTGTTTTTGATTATTCAAGGGATTTACCGTTTTTTTTTTTCCAGATTCTACCTGTTGCTAGAAGAAACATCAGATTGTCATAGACTTGTGTCGTCACAGGTTAAGGGGTTAAAAACTAGGTCTCTTCATTCCCTTAATTTTCCGAGTAGGCAGACTTCATAAGAACAAATACAAAGTGCATGAGTATGTTACAAGTCTTCAATTCCTTAACTTCATTTCTCGTTTTGACGACGAGTTAGGATTACATGTTGGGTTTAGACACTAGGTTGCCTTTCTATCAGTTTCAACTTTTTCTTTTGTTTAAGACTGCTGCTAATCTCCTGGGGCCTCATGTATAACGCCGTGCGTAGAACTCACACTATAACATGGCGTAAGCACAAAAGTGGGAATGTGCGTACGCACAGAAAAATCCAGAAGCAGGAATCTGTACGTACGCAGACTTTCACGTTCTTCCACTACATAAATCCCGATCAGCGTGAAAAGTAACGCACGTGCAAGCGCCTTCTGTCCCACCCCAACTCCTCCCAGAATTACGCCTCTTTGAATATACAAATCGATATAAATAGCCTTCTGAGAAAAGACAATGGGAAAAGCACGGGGGAAAATATAAGAATTTCAGTGAATACCAAGTGGAGGCAAAGGAAAAACGTACTATTTGTTGGTTTAAACAGTGGTATAATCAACAAAAGGAAGTTGATCGAGTGACAGAGTGTCGGAGAAACTCGAAGGCTCAACTTCACAAAGTCGCACAGTGCCCGAAATAAAAAAGATATCACATATCAAAGTCGCCGTGAAAAGGCAAGTCGTAGCCCACCGTCTGTGTGTCATATGAAAGCTTATTAGGGTACAGACAAAATATAGGCACACAGTGGGGAAAAAGCACGAAATGTCAACTTTATTCTTGAAATTTCCACTTTAGTCACATAGTTTATTTTGCCATTAAAGTAGAACATCATAAACTTCATCTTAAAATCGCTTAATTTACTAGTTTCTCAAATCCTATTGTAACTAAAGCAGGACGTTAAATGCTTTGTTCTGTATTTGATCTTCTATGTGCTCTATGTGTATGAATCACTACCTGCTTCTTAAACGGGCTTTCTATTTCTCTGACAGGACACATAATCCATTACATTCGTGATATTACAGCTCTCTGAATAATTAAAATACTGAGATGTATACGTGACATCTTTTTCATGATGATAGGAATGAAAGCATGTTATTAAACATGGGAACACGGTGGCGCAGTGCTTGTTCATATCTCAGAGGCTTGCTGCACCATGCGTGACCTTCGATGAAATAATTTATCACAGCAGCACTGTCTCTTTCAAACGTACTAACCTCCAATTCCTGTCCTTACTTTTCTTTCTCCAAATACCCAATCGCCACACAATCAGCTACTGTATGTAATAGACGTGGAGCCATTTGTAAGCTTAGAACGCCGATTCTTCAAAACTTTTAAGGAACATTGAAATATCTTCGTAGTACATGTTTAAGTATTCTATCCGTCTATCCTTCCAGTGTCGCATCAGCGCAAGAATACAACGCAATGCAGGAACAATCCCTGAACTAACTAGCGCTGCGGCACCGTGTCCTCACATGTTTAATTATTAACAATACAGATTAATGAAGTTAAAGTTTTATCTGTATAATATAATCAACATATTTTGCTGCATTTCATCTTAAAAATGAATACCGTCATCATATGTAAATACGCGCTTTATAAAGTGGCGCAGGTTGTGCAATATTATAACTGTTGTGCAAGTTTACAGTGAGGTAATTGTACTTATAAGTAAACAGTTCTACAAGGAGCACTTGATGGACTGATTGAGTGTGTTTAGAGTTCTTGGGATGAAACTTTTTCTAAACCGCGAAGTCCGTACTGGGAAGTCTCTAAAGCGTTTTGCTGTGGCTCAGGCAGCGTTTGCTTCATGCTGTATACCGATAATTCTCTTTCCGAACAGCTGCTGCTGTGATTCCCCACTCAGATACAGTGATATAAATACTCCGAGTGGTGCAGTGAGAGTAATGTGGGAAAAGATGATCTGCTGTGGCAACCCTTAACGGGAGCAGCTGAAAGAAGATGCAGTGAGAGTTACAACGCTAAAGCAGTTATGGTATTTAGAATACTATGGCTATTCCCTGGACCATTATATTGCTGCAGGTTAATTACAATCAGATGCATTACACTAATAAACAATATGCAGTTAGTTTCAGTGTATTTATAAAGCCACGTCAGGAATGTGGGTCTAAGAAAGAAAGGGTGATCACACAGGAACAGTAGCACTGCTTTGACGCTGGGTGCCGCCAATCTGCAAAACCGAGTGGAGAAATTGCATACGCCAAGGTATGAGTTACCGTGGAAATGTGCGTGGCTTTACGCCAAGTTTAGGTTTTATACATCGTGATTTAAGCGTGGAAACGGGAGTACGCAACATTTCTGTGCATACGCACCGTTTATACATGAGGCCCCTGGTCCTTCTTCTATTGTGGCGTACGCTTCACCCACAAAAACAATGGAACTGCTTACAGAAAAAAGAGTGGACCCATTAAATGGTCATCATAGGTTAATGTTTAAAGGGGATTATTAGGCTTCGATTCCATATACAGTACTGTGCAAAAGTTTTAGGCAAGAGTGAAAAAATGCTGTAAACAAAGAATGCTTTCAAAAATGGAAGTGTTAATCATTTATTTTCATCAATCAACAAAATGCAGTGAATGAACAAAAGAGAAATCTAAATCAAATCAATATTTGGTGTGACAGCCCTTTGCCTTCAAAACAGCATCAATTCTTCTAGGTACACTTGCACACAGTCTTTGAAGAAACTCAACTGGTAGGTTGTTCCAAACATCTTGGAGAACTAACCCCAGATCTTCTGTGGATGTAGGCTTCCTCACATCCTTCTGTCTCTTCATGTAATCCCAGACACACTCGATGATGTTGAGATCAGGGCTCTGTGGGGGCCATACCATCACTTCCAGGACTTCTTGTTCTTCTTTATGCTGAAGATAGTTCTTAATGACTTTGACTGTATGTTTGGGGTCATTGTCCTGCTGCAGAATAAATTTGGAGCCAATCATACGCCTCCCTGATGGTATTGCATGATGGATAAATATCTGCCTGTATTTCTCAGCATTGAGAACACCATTAATCCTGACCAAATCTCCAACTCCATTTGCAGAAATGCAGTCCCAAATGTTCAAGGAACCTCCACCATACTTCACTGTTGCCTGCAGACACTCATTATTGTACCGCTCTCCAGCTCTTCGATGAACAAACTGCCTTCTGCTACAGCCAAATATTTCAAATTTTGACTCATCAGTCCAGAGCACCTGCTGCCATTTTTCTGCACCCCAGTTCCTATGTTTTCGTGCATACTTGAGTCGCTTGGCCTTGTTTTCATGTCAGGGGTATGGCTTTTCAGCTGCAACTCCTCCATGAAGACCACTTCTGGCCAGACTTCTCCGGACAGTAGATGGGTGTACCTGGGTCCCACTGGTTTCTGCCAGTTCTGAGCTGATGGCACTGCTGGACATCTTCAGATTTCGAAGGGTAATAAGCTTGATGTGTCTTTCATCTGCTGCACTAAGTTTCCTTGGCCGACCGCTGCGTCTACGATCCTCAACGTTGCCCGTTTCTTTGTTCTTCTTCAAAAGAGCTTGAACAGCACATCTTGAAACCCCAGTCTGCTTTGAAATCTTTGTCTGGGAGAGACCTTGCTGATGCAGTAGAACTACCTTGTGTCTTGTTGCTGTGCTCAATCTTGCCATGACATGAAACTGTCTTCCACAACCTCACCTTGGTAGCAGGGTTTGGCTGTTCCTCACCCAGTTTGAAGCCTCCTACACAGCTGTTTCTGTTTCAGTTAATGACTGTGTTTCAACCTACGTATGACATTGATGATCATTAGCACCTGTTTGGTAGAATTGGTTGATCAAACACCTGACTAGAATCCTACAAAATCCCTGACTTTGTGCAAGTGGACCTGTAAGAACTGATGCTGGTTTGAAGGCAAAAGGTAGGAACACCAAATATTGATTTGATTTAGATTTTTCTTTTGTTCGCTCACTTTGCATTTTGTAAATTGATAACAATATAAACAATCATTATTTATATTTCTGAAAGCATTCTTTGTTTACAGCATTTTTCACACCTGCCTAAAACTTTTTCACAGTACTGTATATATATATATATATATACCAGTAACGGTGTACTGCACGATAACATGCAGTGAATACACTTGACTTGAGCATTCCTAGTTTTCCTCCTCTTTCTCTGTATGTTTAGCATTCGTTTGCTCAGAGGTTGATGCACTTGCTGCTTCCTGAGCAGCTCATCTTTTCTCCACCCTAGCGGCCCACTGCTTCTCTTCTTTCGTTGGCATCTTTTCACGTTAAAACTGATTAAGTTCGTTTTTGTGTTGCAATTACTTAGTACGTTTTCTTTAATTTTTCACTTAAGTGCCAATCTGCCTCAAGAATGATTAGCGAAGGTGGTGAGGAATGAGAACGGCGCCCATACGCATGCGCCACACGGCCGCCCTGCTGCGCGGTGCTGAGAGTTGATTCAACAATAAAAATAAAAAGAGTAATACAAATCAAAAGTGGATAGTATACGTCACGTGGTATATGTGTACCAAATTTCAAGTCAATAGGTGAAACGGTTTGCGAGCTACAGGTGATTTAAAGTCCTGGACAGACAAACTAACAGCTATATATATAGAATCAAAGCCTATAATGGGCGGCACGGTGGTGCAGTGGGTAGCGCTCCTGCCTCGCAGTTGGGAGACCTAGGGACCTGGGTTCACTTCCCGGGTCCTCCCTGCGTGGAGTTTGCATGTTCTCCCCGTGTCTGCGTGGGTTTCCTCCGGGCGCTCCGGTTTCCTCCCACAGTCCAAAGACATGTAGGTAAGGTGGATTGCCGATTCTAAATTGGCCCTAGTGTGTGTTTGTGTGTGTCCTGTGGTGGGTTGGCACCCTGCCCGGGATTGGTTCCTGCCTTGTGTTGGCTTGGATTGGCTCCAGCAGACCCCCCGTGACCCTGTGTTCGGATTCAGTGGGTTGGAAAATGGATGGATGGAAGCCTATAATATATAATTTATATATTTGAAGAGCTACTGTAAAATCCAAATTTCCCCTTGGTACAAATAAAGTTCTATCCAGCAGTTTGAAAATCTGTATGCAGTAAATTGGTTTGTGGTGTTTGAGATCTAACTAAGGGTCAAATCTTGCTTTCTCATCTTAAGTCTCCCACACTCTTTTTCACACTATTTTATCAAAAGCACTTTGATGTAGTAAACAGTTATTTAACAAGATAGCAGTACTTTTCACTGTTTCACTGCCTTTCCCTCCTCTTACCTGTAAATGACAAATTTCTTACAGAAACCTTAAAAATATCTGTCCCTCTATCCTTTCTGGATCCATTTCTGATCTTTTACTGTCTTCACCTATTCCACCAACACTAGATAGTCTTGTTGTCCACTATAACTCAGCCCTTCACTCAGCATTAGATAAAACAGCTCCTTTAAAACATAAGGAGGTTTCCTTTAAGCGTTCAGCTCCTTGGTATAACTCAGAATTGCGATCTATGAAAGCAGTTGGCCGACGCCTTGAGAGAATGTCACGTAAGACTGGCCTCACCGTGCACATCCAGGCTTTCTCTGACCACCAAAGAGCTTACAGAGAAGCACTAACTTCTGCCAAGAACACCCATTACGGCAGAATAATAGAAAGTGGCCACGATAACCCAAGGGTTCTGTTCTCTGTAGTTAATAAACTACTTGAACCCGCATCTGGCCCAACTACCTCTTCTACTGAAGTCTGTGAGGAATTCCTCCACTTTTTCCGTAACAAAATTAATGATCTAAATAATTCAACTAACATAAATACATCATCTGTTTATATCTCTCCCTGTTTTCCCACTCCATCCAGCTCCTTCTCTAAGTTCTCACCAGTCACATCTGCGTTTGTTAATAACCTGCTTTATAAGATGAGGCCGACTACTTGTGTACTGGACCCCATCCCCACCACACTACTTAAATCCTGCCTCCATGCCATAATCCCGACTGTTACAACAATAATAAACTCGTCCCTTGACACTGGCTCTGTGCCGCTCACTTTTAAAATTGCTTCTGTAACCCCAATGTTAAAAAAGTCTGGTCTTGATGCTGACAATCTTAACAATTTCCAGCCTATTTCCCACTTACCTTTCCTGTCAAAAGTTCTTGAGCGTGTTGTAGCTTCCCAACTCACCAACTACTTAACCTCTAATAATTTGATGGAACCCTTTCAGTCTGGTTTCAGGGCACGGCACAGCTGTGAAACTGCTCTTCTACGGGTAACCAATGATTTGCTTATGGCAGCAGACTCTGGACAAACTAGCATATTAATTCTGTTAGACCTCAGTGCAGCATTTGACACTCAGGTCAGACATGACATCCTACTGTTCAGAATGGAGAACATGCTGGGTATCTCTGGCACTGCCCTCCAGTGGTTCAAGTCCTATCTGACTGATAGGCAAGAGTTTGTTAGTCTTGGCAAGAGCAGATCCAGCTCAGCGCCAGTCACACAAGGAGTCTCTCAAGGCTCTGTCCTCGGTCCTCTGCTTTTCTGTATTTATATGCTTCCCCTTGGCCATATTATCCGTAGCTATGGACTGGGTTATCATTTTTATGCAGATGATACTCAACTCTACTTCAATGTTAAAAGTGGAACTTCATCAGAGCTTTCTCAGCTCACAACCTGCCTTATTGAAATTAAAACCTGGATGGAGCAGAACTCTTTAAAGGTAAATTGCAATAAAACTGAACTCCTGCAAATTGGGACTAAAATGCAACTCAATAAAATGAGCTCCTTCCCAGTCTATCTTGGCGGTGATCTCATCAGACCTGCCTCTACTGTAAAAAATCTTGGTGTCATTTTTGATTCCTCCCTCTCTTATTCCGCCCACATAAATCACATTAAGAAACTTTCTTACTTTCACCTCCGTAACATATCCAGTGTTCGCTCCTTCCTCTCCTTTTCTAATGCTGAGAAACTCATCCATGCTTTTATCACATCCCGCATCGATTATTGTAATTCCCTACTGGCAGGTGCCCCTTCTAATCTTATATCACAGCTCCAGCTTATTCAAAACTCGGCAGAAAGAGTCCTTACTCAAACCAGCAGCAGCGAGCACATCACACCCATCCTGCTCCGTCTCCACTGGCTCCCTGTGTCTTACAGAATCGAATATAAAATCCTACTAATAACCTACAAATCCTTAAATAACCTCGCGCCAAACTACATCAGTGACCTTCTCCAACACTATGTGCCTGCCCACCCACTAAGGTCCTCTGATTCTGGCAATCTTGTTGTGCCCCTCACTAATCTACACTCCATGGGTGACAGGGCCTTCAGCTGTATAGCGCCCAGACTCTGGAATTACCTACCGAAATTAATCAGGTCAGCTGACTCCATGAATTCTTTTAAAAAACAACTCAAAACTCATCTGTTCAGGAAGGCTTTTAGCTCTACTTGACTTTATTACCGTTCTCTCAGTTTACTTCTCTGTCAAGATGCTCATGTAACCTGTGTGTGTGTGTGTGTGTGTGTGTGTGTGCGAGACCATCAATTATGTTGTCTGTTTTTTTTTCTCAGAATTTACTGTCTTAATCTTCTTTATTTATTTATCTGGTTTGTACAATGCTATATACTGTATACACTGCCGTTCTTTATTATATTCTGTAAGTGCCTTGAGCATGGGAAAGGTGCTTTATAAATAAAATGAATTATTATTAATATTATTATTAAGATGTAGTACTCTGATAGAGCTTGGGTAGAAGCTTTTCAGTGGTCTGGAAATGTGTGAGTCTTTACATATATAACTAGTCAAGGGAGAGAGCACAAGAGACACGCATAAAGGTTTAGGACTCGGTCCCGTATCCTGTAGGTCTTGTGGAGAATAGTCTTTTGATAGGGTTGCAAGCACACAAGAGACTTCCATGAAACACTGCTGAGTAGTACAAAGAGATTTTTATATGAGACGGACAGAAAATGACATGGACAATTGACAATGACGTTGAAATGTTGAGCCGGAGTTGATAAGACAGAAGGAAGGCAGAAGTGAGATCATCGGGAGTAAACCGGAAGTGAAGTCATCAAGTGGAGTCGGTTCTTCACCACCCAAAAGAGGACTGTTTCTTAAAGTGAATGTATTTTGTATGGAGTTTCAGAGGTTAAATCTTCTAATCTTCCATTTTCCTGGACAGTAAGATAGAGAGGCTTTACCGCTGAACATCAAATTCCACTGCATCGGGCCAGTTGGCTGCTCCCTTTTAACGCATGTGTGATAAACTATATAGAACTGTAACTTAACGCCTTCCAGAAGGCAGCAGAGTATAAAGGTGGCGGCATTGTTGAGATTGGGTCTCTAATGATTTTTTGGCCCATCATAAACATTGAGTTCTCTGTTATCCTCTAGTCATGGTAACTGAGTACTGGTAGTTTTGTTTGTGCTGACTTGATGACTCTCTGAAAAGCCTTCTTGTCAGCCATGGAGCATCCAGCCTACCATACCAGGATGGTACAGGTGAGTGTGCTTTCCACAAAGCAGCAATAAGAAGGACACCAACATCTGCTTGGACTGGTTAGCCTACCTCAGCATCCTTAGGAAGTAGAGCCGTTTCGGTGCCTTCTTTTATAGAGAAGTTGTGCTAACAGACCATGTGAGGAATTTAAAGCCAGGCACTCTCCCCACTATGTCTCCATTGATGTATGGAGGAGCAGGTTCCTCTTCATGCCTCCTGAAGCTGATAATCAGCTCCATTGTGTTGGAGGCGTTGAACGCCAAGTTGTTAATAAGGCATCATTCAGACAGTTTGCTGACCTCATCCCTATAGGTAAACTCATCACCCTTATAATAATAATAATAATAATAATAATAATACAGGGTGGCACAGTGGCGCAGTGGGTAGCACTGCTGCCTCGCAGTTGGGAGACCTGGGGACCTGGGTTCGCTTCCCGGGTCCTCCCTGCGTGGAGTTTGCATGTTCTCCCCGTGTCTACGTGGGTTTCCTCCGGGCGCTCCGGTTTCCTCCCACAGTCCAAAGACATGCAGGTTAGGTGGATTGGCGATTCTAAATTGGCCCTAGTGTGTGCTTGGTGTGTGAGTGTGTTTGTGTGTGTCCTGCAGTGGGTTGGCACCCTGCCCAGGTTTGGTTCCTGCCTTGTGCCCTGTGTTGGCTGGGATTGGCTCTAGCAGACCCCCGTGACCCTGTGTTCGGATTCAGCGGGTTGGAAAATGGATGGATAATAATACATTTTATTTATATAGTTATGTACAGTATCAGTCCTACCACAGTGGTGTCATTTGCAAATGTGATGATTGCAGGTGTGCTATGAATTGGTGCTCAATCGTGGGTATATAAAAAATAAAGAAGAGGACTCAGCACACAGCCCTGTGGAGCTCCAGTGCTGAGTGTCATGCTCAGGGAGTGGTGGGTCCTAACAGTCTGTAGTCAGTTTGTTAAGAAGTCATTGATCCATCTACATGTGTGCTGATTGACACCCAGCTTGAGCAGTTTGGTCCCAAACCCCCTAGGGATGATTGCGTTAAAGGCAGAACCGAAGTCCATAAATAACATTAGAACATTAGAACACTCTAGACGAGAACAGGCCATTCAGCCCAACAAAGCTCACCAGTCCTATTCTACGGTGGCCGAGAAGGGCAAAACAAATTTACATTTCACAAAACAACTTTATAACCATTAAGACAACCTTACAAAGGAATTCAAATTAACATTTCAGAAAACAAATTTACATTAGTGAGAACAATTTACAAATCCCTACACAAATTTACAAGCGGTTAAACAAATTAACAGTTCAGAAAACAACTTTACAAGTGGCCCGAAACAAATTTACAAGCGGCAAAACAACTTTACAAGTGGCCCGAAACAAATTTACAAGCGGCAAATCAAACGGAAAGGGTAGGTACAACACACAGGAAGTGCTTGTTGCTGACCTTTTGTGTCATTCAAACTGTTTTGCGAGGTCGAAAATGAATAGAGTTTGTAGCGATTAGCACTGCCGGGCGAAGATGTTTTGTCCATTTTGTGGTAACCATTTTAGCCAGTTAGCTTGCTTTTGTTATTCTTGTGGGAAATGTTTAGACTTTCTAAAAGAGGCTCCCCAGATGGAAGATGTGATACGTTGTTGTATTGGCTATTTCAATGAAGGCCACTCCTACAATGTAATCGTTGACATGATGTCCTTTGTACATGGTGTAAACATTAGCTTGCGGTGTCTTAAAACTAAACTTACAGAAGCCGGACTATATCGTAGAAAGGAGTATTCCTCCACAAACGCTGCCAGGAATGCCATCAGGTTGGAGCTTCGTGGACCTGGTCAACTTTTTGGCTACCGAACGATGTGGCAAGTACTCAGGCAAAAGTACAATTTGCGAGTAAAGAGAGATGATGTTATGGCTTTACTCCGGGAGCTAAATCCCCGAGGATGCGAGAAGAGAGCACGCAGAAGGTTTATAAGAAGAACTTATCACTCGATGGGGCCGAATTATATGTGGCATGCTGATGGTTACGACAAACTAAAGCCATTCGGATTTGCTATTTCTGGATGCATTGATGGATTTTCACGTAAAGTACTGTGGCTTGTAAGTGGACCAACAAATAACAATCCATCAGTGATCGCTCACAATTTCCTAACTTGTGTGCGACACCTTGGTGTTGTGCCCATGAGGCTGAGGACCGATTGCGGCACGGAGAATGGCATTATGGCTGCAATTCAATGTACCCTACGTCACCAGCATGCCGACTACTACTCGGGAGTGTCTAGCCACATGTATGGCTCATCCACGAACAATCAACGTATTGAGTCGTGGTGGTCCATATTCAGAAAGGGAAGGTAAGTGACCTAAATGAACTATCGCTCTTTATCATTACTCTTAGCCTACACATTTTACAGCTGTGATGCATGTTGAGGAAAAACAATGTATTAAGTTACGTTAAGGCTGATGATTAATCGCCATAAACGCGTTAAAAATTTATGGGATTGACTTTTCAAACGCCACCCCTAAATGCGTTATTTAGGATCCCTGGACAATTACTGTGCTCTGTAGTGTTGGGGCAACGTTCAAAGTTACGTTACATTGTCAAACTAATTTTTAAAGTAGCGAGTAATTTAATGTAATACTTATTTTGTTGGAGAAAATATAAATGTTACTTAAGCTGCTCAAAAATGATAATAATAATTACTATTTTTATTATTAGGATTAGTACTGCTTTATTTCCTATAAGTACTGCCCTTTTCTCTAAGTCGTTGCCTTCTGAGGCTGTCACATAGTGCCCGCAGTTCTTCAGGTCGTTTGGTGACATCCTGCATGTGCTGAAGGGTAAATTTAATCGGCCCAGTTGAGGGTCACAGGGAGCCAGTGATTGTTGCAGCAGTACTGGGTGAAAGACAGGAAGCAAATGCATCTTGGGGGGCTCAGGTCGGGGATATAAAAAGGGGATGGATGTTATTTTCTTCACAACACATATTACAATATATTTTCTTAATTTAAATGTAGTTGACCACTACAATTAAATTTAAAATAAGCGTTTGTGGAGTTTATGTTCTACTATACCCAATGCTAGAACTGACATCCTAAGAAATAAAAAGACTATGACTAAAAATAAGGAGTTCTAAAAGCTGCATTATAAATAAATGGAATTTTGTTTGTTAACATCTTGATCAGGAATAAAGGAGTTCATAAAAATAATTAATTTTTATTATAAGTATGGTTTTTGTATCTCTTACTTTTTAAGGAAAAAAGTGCAAAGAAAAGCAGAGCTTGTAATGCATTAAATTATATAACATATATGGTTACTTTTTTTGTAAGTTATGAGGAATGTGACTACGTTAATTTTAAAAGTAACATTCCCCAAACACTTGTAAACATTTTTTTTCTTTATCTTGATATTATCTCATGATCCACAAGTGTAAATAAATTGGTATGTTTAAGCAAATAGCAGAATTAATATGAAGTTTAACCCAGTTATCTATATAGGTCTCAATTCTGGATGGAGTTATTTGCAGACCTCAGAGATGCAGGACACTTTAATGGAAGTCGTGAACATCAGTGCTTGCTAAGATTTTGCTTCAGTGATGTCATACAGAAGGACCTGGATGAATGCAGGACTCTGTGGAATAGTCACCGGATTCGCCCTTCTACAACCGCATCATGTCCTGGAGGAGTGCCTAATGAACTGTACTATTTACCACACAGGTAATGGATTATCATTTCCCAGTAAATTTTTGTTTTCTTTGTAGCTGAAATGTAAATGAATGCTATTACTCAGATCCATTTCTCAATCCAGATTTGGCTCCAGAGACTGTGGATTTAGGATTGAATGTACAGAACTGGATACTTTCCCCGAATCAAATCAGCCAACGCATTCATGTGGTGACATGAACATGCAGGAGTACTTGGACTTTGTTATGGAGCACAGTCACCTACAGAAGCCAGAGAACTGGGAGTCTGCATCAGAACTGTATATACATCTTAAAGAAATCGCTCAGTTATAATTTGTTCTGTGTACTACAGATCTAATAATGCACACATTAATGGAATAGTGTCTCAAGCGTGTGAAGAGTAACTTGTGCTGTCCGTGAATTTTAAATTTTACTGGAAAAACTTTCAAATCTGTCCTAAATTATTTTAAATAAAGTGAAATGAAATGAAATAAACTGGAGTAAAAGTAAGGCAAAAGTATAAAATATTTATTACACTATTATTTAAGTATCAAAAATAAATATTTAATTTCAAGTAGTCTTGGTTTGGCTTTATTACCAGGAAATCTCTCTTTCAGATCTCAGGATATGATGAAACTGTCCAAATGTAACATACTGTAAACAAGAACACATTAAAACATCTTCAGTTGTTGCTTAAATAAACAGTAATCAAACATGTGGTTTCTTCAAAATCTCAAATATACAAATGCAGCAAAGTTTTATTACAAAATTAAATAATAGTGCAAAAAAGTGCGTCCACCAGTGCAGATGGATGCAGGTTCTCTACCTGCAGTGATTTAAGGCACACACTTATCCATATCTAGTGGACCCTGATTTAAAAACAGCCAAATCCTGGAGAATTCTGAATTCCAAAATCCATATGTGATTTAAACACCTTGTATGAATCCAGCAGTGGTAATTTCATTGTGTTTGAACACGTGTTTGCCATTGGGAACGGTGAATCATCCAGGAACTCAATCCTTGGCAGTGGTTCCAATCCAGACGGGGGAAGTGAAGTTAGTCCAGTTGCAAACATGAAAACATCTTCCACGCAAACAGCAGCCTGACCTTCTGTAAGGAAACAGAATTGTTCATGCACATCTTGGCATATTGTTAAGTATTATTTTTAACTACTTGTAAAATAAATAATTATGCAATCTATTTTGCAAACCTTCACAATCAAGGAGATAGTCAGCCCAGTAGCCTAATGTTTGTCCTTCTTTGAGTCTCCTGTTGCTCCCTGATGGACTGAGGTCAGGTTTGAAAAGTCCCTCAAGTTCAAGAGCAGTGACCTTCTTTTCTGAGTGGCACAGCACAGGGATCATCAAAGTAGGATGCTGCTGCAGTGCAGTCAAAAACTGAAGAGCTGAAAGACCATTTTTAAATCTAAAAAGTACAAAATACATTGTCACACTGCTATAAAGTGCTAATCACATAGTGTATGTGTATGGACAGTATATTAAAAACATGATTACTCCAATAATTTTCAGCGTCTAAGGTTTTAAGATTTTTCTGCTGCTGACAGAGTCAAAAATGTGTTTTAGTGTATCGGGTCATATTAGAGAAACTTCGTGTTGCTTTTGCATTTTCCCTTTAAAGATGAGTCAATGGGGTATGTTCTTAAAGCCTTTCTGAGTTTCTGGTTTTAGATCACTTATTTTAGATGGTTTGAAGGCTTGAACAGCATGCCTGCCCCTATGTACTACTGTTGAAATGAGATGGGAAACTGCAAAAGGACCAGGACATTTCCCTAAAATCACTATCGACTAAAACATTTGTGACTGGCTCATCACCAGAAACCCTTTTTGAAATAATATATGTTGAAAATTATTGGAACTGTCCTTCACTAATAATGCAGTAGTTGTAAGTTGCTTGTTAACAACTGAATTGCAGACTGACATCATGTTTGCTTTTAACATGGCAATGTAACTTACAAAAATTGTAAGACTAGGATATGATGGTACCTGTCAATTACACATGAGTTACGGTCGATAATATACCATCGGAGGTAGTCTGACACAATTGTTCTCTTTTCTTCAAGAGTAGCCACATATCTCAGACAACCAGCTGTCTGTAACATTGTGCTATGTTTTAAAGTACATTCTCGCAAAGCTTCGACAGAAGCAGCACAGTCAATCTAAAACACAAAAAGAGGGGCATATACAGTATACACAGTTATCTCATAAATTTCTGTTCTGTTACTTATCTAGTTTAACCCTATATCTTGTACAATCACAGAACAATAAATGCATTACTCTATATGTTATCAATGAAGTAATGATTTTCTCAAAGCATTGAAGAACCTAATAAATAAACCTTGCCCTACTATAGCATTATGCTTTTCCTACCTCTTGCAAAGCTTTCTTTATTTCTTCTTCAGTTACATCATTCACTGTTGCATTGAATGAAGGCTGGCCTGCAAGATACAGTACAAGATCTTCCGAGAGGAAATGCGGACCTGGGCCTCCATGTACAACTGATACCGCAATCATCTTTCCTGCCAAGAAGTACTCATCCTCCCGGAGAGCTATGAATGAAAATCATTCATATTTTAGAATTTTGGGTGATTTACAATTCGAACCACAATTTCAGATTGCTTTTAATGTTATTTCTACTGTTCCACACATATTTAGCAACTACTTTTGGAAACATACAAATATGTTTCATGATGCATTAAAATCAAGACAACCCTAAGCATGTTGTTGTTAAATATCTCTGGAACAGTTCAAGTAACAAAGTGTATAAGTGATGTGATATATAATTACAAGTCACACATCTTAACACTATGTAGACATACCATTTGCATTGTAGACTAAGTAACGTTGTCCTGTTGGTCCATCAAAAATTGGTCGGTCTTTAAGATGGTTCATCAGTAGAGTTAGAAACTCTCGTCTTGGACCACCTGTATCAATTCCATCCTCAAAAACACCAGCATCATCAGTAAATCTGACCAGCATATCACAGGTTTCTGAATATGTTGCACGCTTGAAACCTCGGACTGCTCCATCCCAGACATTTGACCTTGCAATGTTGAACCGGCTAACTCTTCCATGATCAATATGATGTGACAGCTTTGCAATGACATCAGGTAGTGTAATGTTTACCTCTTCTCTAGAATTACACAAGACTGAGTCACATTTGTGAAATGCCAGACAGTACACAGTTTTCTATTTTTTGCACAACACTGATGTGCAGTAAAGGGCTTCTTTCACATATTATCACAGAAGTAATTCAATCTTTTACCATTAAGTGCACAGAGAATACCTATTGCTATTGTCAATAACTGCCAGCTTACATGGTTGTGTCTGATAAATTCCCCAAATTTACAGGAACTGGCTCTTCATCCTCTTCTTCAACACATGGTGCATAAAGGTGTGTATATTTACTGTAAAGAAATTACCATTCCTATGTTAAAAGACAACTCCACCCATTTTACACTAAAACATTCTTCTTAAGTAATTTCCAACCTAAGTAAATCCCTGAAGTATTTTTTGTAAGTTAACCATTATACAGATATTTTAGAAAGAACTTGCGAGTTTATTTTTTTATCCAATCTAAAAATGTCTACCAAGGGAATAGTCACATTTTGTCAATTTTTTTTGCTTACCTGTAGTAGGTGGACTTAGTCACATTGTATTCAGGTAGAGTATCCTCAGTATCAGATATTACTATCTGAAAAATAAAGTGACATGGGGAACTTAAATGTCCAACACAACACAAAACAAAACTGAAAGAAAAAAATATTATGAGGTAACATTTGGTTCAATACTTACCTGTCCAGCTTGAATCGTTGATGACTGTTTGGATGCATCTCTGAAACATGTTAAAATTACTACTTCAGTACAACAAAGTATCATGGAGTTAAAAAGGAAATTTAAAATTATGGTAAGTTATAATAATCTAGATAATTTTGCTAAATTTCAAAATATTCTTACATTATTTACAACTTCATATATTTAGAGTAAAAACTGTGGTCTCAACATAAACTCAAGGGTCTGTCTCAAACATGTGATTTGATCACATTACCAGCTTACAGATTACTTACATTTGCAAATTGGTACTTACACTACATCTTCTAGTTTGTGTTTGGGTGTACTTTGGTTGCAGTCTTCAAAAACCTGAGGGAAAAAGCATAAAATTCTGAACAATTTTATACAGCCTATATTAGTCATCTCTTACTACATAAATACTTATCAATGAAATATTGCCTGCTGAAACATGGCAAGTTGTTAGTATTTCTGACAGATAAACCTGCTGAACAATAATCAAAATGATTCACATGTGTTACACCAAATGCCATTTAAAATGTAAATCCTACTGTTTGTCCAAGTACAATGCAGGAATGTATTTTCAAACTCAATTACAGATGTTACTAAGTAGCTAGCCTCTGTTGAACCAAAATATTGGCAAGCATTATGCACAGAACAGCTCTGGTTAAGATAATTAATACAACCATTCAGTATATTTCTTTTCTAAATAAACTCACCACAGTGTCAGCCTGATTGAATTCAATTGTGCTCCTACTTGTAACAAAAATTTCAGAATCTGAGTCTGATTCTGAGCTAACATCCACTGCAGTTAAAGGAAACAAAATCAACACGTTATTATGTACAGTATGTCATAGCACTGTGAAATATATAAAAGTGCTAAATCAGATCCACTTACCTCTTCTAAAGTCTTTTTCAAGGCATATAAAAAATGAGATCCTGCAATATGCCTTTCCTATTTCCTTTTTATATTCTGCCAATACGAATGGCCTCTCTGTCCCAGGCACATTGACCACCTCTGAGCAATCTGGATACAAAAGTATATATGGCCCTTCATCCATGTCCTTGTTAAATGTTCTCATTTTCTGGACAGCTAGTTTCAGCAGATCAGGCGCTGCTACCAGAGGGTCTGTAAATAATGGGAGTGTTTTCCCTCTTACAGGTTTTAAATCACTTCCATTTGGCACCATCAATCCTATGTTTATCTAGATAAATAAAAATAAACAGAATGAGTTTTCTGTAAATTATATATTTATAAGTTTGTTGCACAGAAAGTTAAACACCAAATGGGTCCACTCATTAAACAATAACCGTCCCTGTAACCATTGTCTTGTATACATGACACAAACAGTTAAGCCATCTAACCTGAACTTGTCTCTGTTCTTGTTTTAGTCGTCTCTTTGACCCACAGCTAAAGGACTGTCTTTCTTTTGATTTGAAGTTTCTGTAGTCCATGAACTGTTTATATGATGGGCACGGTTGTTCTTCTGGAATGAACAGAATTGAATATCAACACACTATGGACAGAATAATTGTAATCATTTATGAACCATAAAATGTATTGATGTGTATTTAGTTCAACTACTTCCACAATATTGCTTAGTATAATTACTGGTAATATGTGACCTTTAGTTTATGACCACTGCAGGTAACACTGCTTGTTAAAAGATGAGATACAAAGGTGTGCTTCTATAAGTTTTTTTTAAAAAAAAAAAAAAAAAAAAAACACATACATCATGAATTTCTTTACATTTTCTTCACAATACTCCTAAATTGCATAAATATACAGTACACTAGGAAAATACATTCCATTACCTGTTGTAAAAGCCATTTGTTAGTTAGATTATAATAAGTTGATATTAGTATTTTGTTAGTTATGTTAAGGGGTGGCACGGTGGTGCAGTGGTAGCGCTGCTGCCCTCACAGTAAGGGGACCTGGGTTCGCTTCCCGGGTCCTCCCTGCGTGGAGTTTGCATGTTCTCCCCATTCTGTGTGGGTTTCCTCCCACAGTCTAAAGACATTAAGGTTAGGTGCATTGCCGATTCTAAATTGGCCCTAGTGTGTGCTTGGTGTGTGGCTATATGTGTGTGTGTGTCCTGCGGTGGGTTGGCGCCCTGCCCGGGATTGGTTCCTGCCTTGCGCCCTGTGTTGGCTGGGATCTCCAGCAGATTTCCCCCCCCTAAAAAGGTGACCCTGTGTTCGGATTCAGCGGGTTACAAAATGGAGGGATGGATAGTTATGTTAAAATGTTTGTGTATATATTAGTGCATAGTCAATGGGAGTTTCTATTATAAGCCCTACAAGCTAAATTGTAAATGGAATATTCTACTTATTTCTTGTCATTCTGACTACACACTATTTCATTTTATGATCTGCCTTGCAGTAGGTAAGGCATGGAGGGCAAACAGATTCAAACCGTACTGACATATTAAAGTAAAGTCTATGCAAGTTTGCAATAGAAACGTAACAAGTATAGAAAGTAACTAATTTTTAACCAGAGAAAGCTAAGACTGTAATTAGACCGAGAAGACACATTTTTTCTGTTTGTGCCTTTTACTCTGCGTGTGTAATAACTTTTCTAAAATGTTGTGATTTTTTCTTTTTCAAATTTTCATTAAACATTTTTGAAATGAACTTTATTGGACTGAGAAATTTGCTTTTGTACGTGTTTGACTCATGCTGGATCCTACCTTGCCAACTGATGCTCATCCTTTGGAACCGAAAAGACGCAGCTATATCTGTACTTTGAAATGTGTTGGCAATTGCTGAATGTTGAAAATAATACGAGAGCAAAACATGTTTTATTTTATTAGGTTACAACCACTACGAAAGTTAACAGTCCCAGTGTATGTTGCGGTAGTAATTAAAAAAACTTAAATGACTGCATTAAGTACAACACACATATATACTGTATATACCAACGTGCACAGAAGTTGTTTATTTGAACGAAATTTTGAATGACTCATACTACGTCAACTGAGCAATAATAAGTTTAACAATAATAATAATAAAAGCCTAGGATAGCTGGCTCTAGATAGCGTTAAGTGTCCACTTACCGGTACTTTGATTAACATTTCCAGGTGGTTTAGACGTCGGCTGTGCATCTGGGTCTTCCGTGCGGGGAGCCTCTTTTAAAAAGTCTAAACATTTCCCACAAGAATAACAAAAGCGGGCTAACTGGCTAAAATGGTTTCCACAAAATGGACAAAACATTGTCGCTTGATTTACCGGCACAAACTACGTTCAATGTTCCCTCGCAAAACAGTTTGAATGACACAAAAGGTCAGCAACAAGCACTTCCTGTGTGTTGTACCTACCCTTTCCGTTTGATTTTCCGCTTGTAAATTTGTTTCGGGCCACTTGTAAAGTTGTTTTCTGAACTGTTAACTTGTTTAACCGCTTGTAAATTTGTGTAGGGATTTGTAAATTGTTCTCACTAATGTAAATTTGTTTTCTGAAATGTTAATTTGAATTCCTTTGTAAGGTTGTCTTAATGGTTATAAAGTTGTTTTGTGAAATGTAAATTTGTTTTGCCCTTCTCGGCCACCGTACTATTCAGTTATTTCTTCCAAAAAAACATCAAGTCGAGTTTTGAAAGTCCCTAATGTCTTACTGTCTACCACACTTCCTCACTTAAGCCCCCTGGTGTCCCAAGTGAGTCAGCGCAGAATAGAGAGCTGTAGTAATGGCATCTTCTGTTGACCTATTGGCCCTGTAAGTGAACTGGTGCTGCTCCAAGGTGAGTGGGAGTGAAGATTTGATGTGCCTCAGGAATAGCCCCTCGAAGCACTTTATTATATAGTAGGGGTGAGAGCTACACGTCTGTCATTATGGTTGCTGATTACTTTCTCCTTTGGAACAGGCACAATGATGGCAGACTCAAGGCATTTGGTGTGCACAGTGCATTGTAACAGAGAGAAAGATTAAAGATTTTGCTGAGCACACACAGTCTCTGAGTGCCCTCCCTGGAATTCCATCTGGTTAGCGACTTTCCTTGACACTGCGAAGTGCTCTTCTGACATCACTGGTGCTAACAGTATATTCCATACTGTTAGTAGTTGATGACAGTGCTGTCCCGGTCTCTGCCTCCATCACCTTATTCACCTCAAAACGGGCAAAAAAGGTCATTGAGTTCCTAGTGAGTCGCTGCTACTGATAGCTGGGTCTTTGCTGCCTTTATAGTTTGTAAAGCGCTGGATTCCTTTCCATACACACCGGGAGCCTCCGTTACTGAAATGACCTTCAACCTTCTGCCTGTAATCTGCTTTTTCATTCTTAACTGAGATCTTCAAATTGGATCTGGCAACACTATATAATTCACCATTGCCAGACCTAAAGGCTGTATTGCACTCTTTTAGCTGAAGCTTGACATCTCTGGTCATCTATGGTTTACTGTTTGAGAAGCAAAACACTGCCTGTCCATCACTGAGGCAAGTGCAGGTTCTCAGCGCCGCAGCATAGCACCGCGGAAACAACTACGAGCCGATCGCGGCCACCGATGGGTGATGCAAGGAATATTAGAAATGCAGGGAGCAGTATAACTTGGCCACTAACCTGGCACCGACCCTGCCCGTTTTCTGTGTCTGTATATAATAGAGCTGTAGCTCCTGCTACAATAAATAACCGTGCTGTTCCTTTTTCAAGCTGAATAAAGTTGGTTCTGCTAAAGTATTGAGACTCAGCTTCGTTTCTGAGGTGCAAGACAGCGACTCACGTGTCACAATGTGAACCAGTCAGGGGCAACCATCATCACAGATTTTATTTCAGAATTACAATCAGAATTAATGCCATCCTTCCTGAACGTGTTGCCTTCTACTTCTATAAAGTAACAAAGAACCTGAGGAAATGTGTGAAAAGAGCTGGAACAAAAAACATTTCTCCACGCAGATGACCTGTTGCTATATATTACTGACTCACACTCATCATTTCTATATGTACTAAATGTATTGGAGGAGTTTCAAAAAATCCCCGGGTGCGAGACTCATTTGAATAACAGCATTTTTATGTTCTGTGCGTTCAGGTTAAATTGTATCATTGTTCCTTTATATACTTTGTTTAATGGCACCACAATTTAAAGACGTAGTCATATTTCATTTTAACCACCTGTTGGAAAGCATTAAACGAGTCATTATCACCTGTTACTGTTTATATCTTAGATTAGCTAGGAGAATTAACATTGTTAAAATGAACCTCCTCCCAAATTGTTACATTTTGCAA
The DNA here is from genome assembly GCF_900747795.2 of Erpetoichthys calabaricus. Classification (NCBI taxonomy): domain Eukaryota; kingdom Metazoa; phylum Chordata; class Cladistia; order Polypteriformes; family Polypteridae; genus Erpetoichthys; species Erpetoichthys calabaricus. The sequence continues at coordinate 13,679,550 of NC_041395.2, forward strand.
CAAAATGCAATATACTGTGTATGATGTCTTTCTATATCTAAACAGAAGCATTATTTAAATGTAAGCAAATTAATACATTGGGCACCAGCTGTTATTTTAAAAAAGAGTTCCTTAATGCCTCACTTATAGAAGCACGAAACACAAAGTGCTAAAGGAAACCACACAGTAGACACTCTGCCTATGTGATCAAGACAGGCATAAAGAGAATTAACTTAATCTGTTAGACAAATTATAGACGTCACTGGATTAAACTTTTAAAATGTAATTTGTAAAACAGGTGACAGTCAGGAACTAGAAAGAGAAGAATAAAACCTGATCATATGAGGGGCGGCCCAAAAGTTAAAATCATTAAAAAATAACCTTTATTATAAATTTACACGGTGGTCCCCTCCAGGTGAGAGGACCATGAGCAGTGTGAGCTTGGGAAAGCCTCAGTGGCGGTTTTAGATGGGGGCCAGTGCCCCAGTAGAACTGGCCCTGGCCCCTGTTATGGCCCCTGTGCCAAAGAGATAAAATTTTAAGTAATTGCTTACGGTGATATGCACGTCTTAGCAATCTAGGGGTGCTAAGCATTGAATCCAGAAGAGCCAAAGGCTTTGAACCTTGATGCATTTGTGGACCGTTTTGCAAGAAATCACAAACGCAGAATACTATTATTATAATGTTACAGGCTACTGTGTTGCCAGTGCTAGAGGATGACAGATTACTGAACAGAAAATGTGAGTGTACATTTAAGTTTCATGCTGTAGAAAAGTCACTTTATAACAAAATAAATGCATACCTACATAAAAAGAAAAAATATCTTGCATACAAAAAAGAGAAATGTTACTGTACAAAAAGTAAAATTTGTTTAAAGGTTTATTGTGCATATGTACAGTATGTGAAATCTTGAAATTCATTTGTATGTTTTATTGTTAAATGTTCAATTCATTTTGTTTGTGCTCCAAATAAATTCACTTAATATATTAAACAATTAAATATTGCCCTTTTTTTTTTTTTTTTTGTTCTGTGCCCCCATGAAAAAACACTGGCGCCACCCTGGCCCCCCTGGTAAATTTGGTCTGGAACCACCAATGGAAAGCCTAATCAAGTACCATAGGGCCTGCGGCAAGCATGCATGCAGCGGACCCTTGTGGGAAGCCTATGGGCAATGTGGATTTGGGAAAGCCCAATCAAATACCAGTAGTGCCGAGAAACCACCCAGGGAAGGCAACTGAGCCCAGTCCACGATGCTCCCAGAAACTCCACCCCTTCTGTTCCAGCCCCCATGAGTATCGACGGATGGAATGGAGTCAGATTAGAAGTAGACTTGCTGCATGTCGGACGTCTCTGATCTCGATGAGCTCGACAGAGCGTTAAAATTAGCAAAGCCAAGCAGGCTAACCAAACAGTTAGAAACACCTGTTTTCTGTTCTTGTGTCCCCAAGCTTTTACTTTAGTTCTTCTGTTTAGACTTTGGCATTAAACAGGGTGGCCCAGTTGGTCTCCGAACGTTTCCTGAGGACTCTTCCACTCTTTTATTCAATCTCACTGTATGAATAACAAAACGTTTCTTTTCCAAGAACAAAAGAAACTCGTAACACAAGAATGTTCAAAAAGCTCTAAAAGGTCTAAAATGGATGTACCTGAAGGAAATTCATAAGCAGTCAAAGTTCAAATACAAGATCTGATAAGAGTGGTGTGAGGGATGTCTGGGATCATCACCCAGCTGGGACACCTCCTTAATAGTAGGACAGTGGGAGATGGCTTATGAAAGGTGCTATCTGGTCCGTGGTGCTATTTGGCAGCTCTTCTGGGTTGTAATGGCGTTTTAGACTCCCGTTGGGCTGTATGGGAATTGGTATTTGTCAGCTCAGCACTATGGGGTCCTGGGCTACTGCCAGGGGGGTGCTGCAGGAACTGCTGAGCCCTTGTATCTACCCAGAAGTACTCCTGAGCCACATTTATGTGACACCAGAAGTGCTCCTGGGATTCTGAATATAAGAAACAGCTACATCTCATTCAGAGAGCCAGAATCGGGAACAGGAGGATAAACCTTGCCCGAGGAGGAATGGAGGCAGAAGGAGAAAGAGAAGAGGCGTTGTGTGCTATATTCGTGTGTTTTGTACTGTGTGCTGGGACTGTGCAGGGGGAAACGATTTTGGAAGCGTTTTCCCACACTTAAATAAACGTGTGTTGTGCTGGAACTTGTCTGTCTGTGTCAGGTTTGGGCGGCTGGAGGACCCTGGTGGTCACAGTGGTCAGAAACAGAACAGAGGTTAGAAATCCAGAGTTAAAATCCCAGAAACAGAGAACTCATCCAAACCGTGAGAATACGAATGAACCTCATTTGTACCAGTGAGGTTCCCCAGCCTTTATAGGGCTGGATGCAGGTCGACTTGGTGACAGACAGGTGGCCCCGCCTCTTTGGGAACCACCCATAAAGCACAAGGGACAAAACAGAACATGAATACACACATGGAAATGTTAAATAAATGAATATAAAAAACATAAAATACTTGAAGTTAAACAAATAAGACATCTCTCACACAGGCGGAAGCACGAGCGTAGCAGCGAGCGGAAGCACCGAGCAGAAGCACAGAGCAGCGGCGTCTCCCACAGGCACGTAACCCTTCGCAAACACCCGAGCAAGTTCATCGGAAGTAAAGCCGGCAGCTGACCAGAAGAAATAACCGGCAGTGAGAAACTTGAAGCCGACGGTCTCTGAAGCAGAAAGCACTTAAGTAAACTACAGAAAACGGAGAAGATGACATCACCACTAAACGTAAGTTCCATCTGCGCTCTGCCCGTTGAGGGCACGTTTATATCTTGTGTGTCCTGCAGCATGTACAGTTCAGGTTTTCCGGCCGACATTGTAGACAGCTTCACCTGCCAAAAGTGTTTAGTTAATTTAGAGTTGGTCGGGAAAATACGCGAATTGGAGGACCGCGTTAGGAATCTGATAGCGATTAGGCAAACCGAAAATTGGATCGACTCGGTTTGTTTAGACAATTCGGCTACTTCTGATTCGGCTTCAGTCTCTCCTGGCCCCACTGTAGTCAGTGCACGGCCAAAGTCAGCAGCACCAATTCAGCCACAGGGCGAGTGGGTGACAGTAAGACGGGGGTCTAAGAATCCAAAATGTAGTCCCCCGGCACCCAGGTCACCAATTCGGACCCAGAACAGATTCTCAGCACTCCGCAGCGCGCCTGTGGAAACTGAGAATAAGAAAGTGCTCATAATTGGCGATTCCATAGTGCGGAATGTTAGAATTCCAAACTGTGTTAAACCAGCAGTTCATGTTAAGTGCCTCGCAGGGGCCAAGATTTCTGGCATAGAGGCCGCATTGGACCGTGTCACCGACGATGAAGTATCTACCTTATTGCTGCATGTCGGCACTAATGATATTTATTCACAGCAATCTGAGGTATTAAAGAGGAACTTCATCTCTCTTTGCATCAAAGCTAAAAGAAAATGTCGGAATTTAGTTGTATCTGGCCCCTTACCAAGATTATATAGAGGGGATGTGATTTATAGCAGATTGCATTCCCTTCACTGCTGGCTAGAAACCTGGTGTGCAAACAAAAGCATAGCGTTTGTGAACAATTGGGATGATTTTTGGGAAAGGCCTGGATTTTTCAGAAGAGATGGTCTTCATCCTAACTGGAGGGGATCTTATGTATTATCCCAAAATATGGCAGCAAAACTGCCTGGTTGACTGATTAGAGCACCATCCAGGCCGCAGTCATGTGATCTTAAATCACAGGCTGTTGTTTATCCCACCTGTTACTTTCCTGAAGCTGTTACCCATAATCCTTGTCTTGGGGCATCCAATAAATTTAGTCTTGATACAAACCTTAAATTAATTGATAACCAAAAAATAAGGTGTATAATTATACCAAGGGATAAAACCAGACCCTCCACCAGGGGCATCTGTAATAGAAATTTACTACAAATTAAAACAAAAAGTATATCACCAATTCAGAAAGAAGCATACAGTTTTAAATGCTGCTTATTGAACATTCGCTCTCTTGGCACTAAAGCTGTTTTGGTAAATGATATTATATTAAGTACAAAATCTGATCTGTGTCTTCTCACCGAAACCTGGCTTAGTAAATGTGACACTGTACCCCTAGCTGAGGCGTCACCAGATGGCTACTCGTTCCTTCATAAGTCTAGAGATTCAGGTCGAGGAGGGAGCCTTGGAATAATTCATTGTAACAAAATGCAAATCACTTCTAAAAATTTAGGCAACTTTACATCCTTTGAAGCATTCATTTTAAATATTAAAACAGATTCCAACACAATTATAGTGCTAGTCTATAGACCACCAGGGCCGTATTCATTGTTCATGTCTGAATTTAGCAACTTTTTATCTGACTTGGCTATAAATTATGATCACGTAGTACTGATGGGAGATTTTAATGTACACATTGATGTGGAAACTGACACTTTTAGCAAATGTTTTACTTATTTGTTAAATTCAGTAGGATTTTGTCAGAATGTCAAAGGTCCAACTCATAATCATAACCACACATTAGATTTAATTATAACTTACAAAGCTGAAATTCAAAATTTAATTATTACTCCATTAAATGAAGTTATTTCTGATCACTACTTAATTACATTTGATTTGGTCCTGCCCTTGCGAACACACTCCCAGATTAAAACAAAGACAGTGCGACATCTAGATTGTAATTCTGCTTCAAAATTTATAGATACTTTGAGTAAGTCGAGTGTAATTGTGGAAAACCATTTAGATCAGTTAACATCAAATGTAAACACAGAAAACAATTTAGATGAGCTAACATCACATTATAATGTGACCTTGAGAGATGCTCTGAACACAGTGGCTCCCCTTAAAACAAAAGTGGTCAAAGCACATAGAAACTCTCCCTGGTTTAATGAAAACACTCGAGCTCTTAAATTAGAGTGTCGAAAACTGGAACGCAGATGGAGAACAACAAAGCTACAGGTCTTTCAAATTGCATGGACAGAGAGTGTTAATAAATATAAAAAAGCCCTCTTTAAAGCTCGGTCAGAATATTATTCTACAATAATAGATAGCAATAATAAAAATCCTCAGGTACTGTTTAGAACAGTGGCTAAATTAACAAATGGAAATTCAGATCAACAGTGCAAAATACCAACAGACATTAGCAGTACAGACTTTATGAACTACTTCAATGAGAAAATTAAAAATATAAGATCCCAGATCTCTGCATCACAGTACAAACCAAATACTAGCTTAGCAGACCCCGTCTCACGTTGCACTCAGCACTTTAGTAATTTTAATCCTGTAACTGAGCAGGAAGTCTTAAGTTTAATTTCTAAAATGAAGCCCACTACTTGTTCCCTAGATCCAGTGCCAACAAAACTAGTAAAAAGTGCAATGGATGTTCTTGCAGCGCCTATCCTTAACATTATCAATAGTTCATTATTGCATGGCACAGTACCTGATGCACTAAAAGTGTCAGTCATTAAACCATTACTTAAAAAGTCAGACCTTGACCCACATATACTAAATAATTATACGCCTATTTCAAATTTACCGTTTCTCTCTAAAATACTAGAAAAAGTAGTCGCCAGTCAGCTTCAGACACACCTTACGCATTACAATTTATTTGAGAAATTCCAGTCTGGTTTTCGCACTGGTCATAGTACAGAAACGGCACTAACACGGGTTGTAAATGACATTCTGATGAAGGCAACTCCACTGTAATTATGTTGTTGGACTTAAGTGCAGCATTTGACACCATCGACCATTCTATTTTACTGCACAGGCTAGAAAATGATGTTGGGCTTACAGGCACCGTGCTCGCTTGGTTTAGTTCTTACTTATCAAATCGATTCCAATATGTACAGAAATGTGCTGACAGTACTCCATCATTATACACAGAAGTTCAATATGGTGTCCCGCAGGGCTCAGTACTGGGACCTTTACTGTTTTCACTTTACATGCTTCCACTGGGATCTATCATTAGGAAACATAATGTTAATTTTCACTCGTATGCAGATGACACCCAGTTATACCTTTCATTTAAATCAAATGAAGTTTCTCCAATGTTGTCTTTAATTAGTTGTGTTAGTGAATTAAAGGAGTGGATGAATAAGAACTACTTGTCTTTAAATACAGATAAAACAGAGATGTTAATTGTTGGAGGGAATGATGCTGATCACAATAATATTTTGTCATCATTTAACTCAATGGGAATCCCAGTCAATTTTACTGAATCAGCCCGCAATCTAGGAGTTATCTTTGACTCTAGCATGTCATTTAAAGCGCATATTACAAAGTTGTCCAAAACATGTTTCTTCCATCTTAAAAATGTTAGGAAATTAAGGCGCTTTTTAAATAAACAGGATTCTGAGAAACTAATTCATGCATTTATCTCTAGTAGGATTGACTACTGCAATGCGGTGTTCACTGGATGTTCAAACTGTTCTTTATACAGCCTCCAGTTAATCCAAAATGCGGCTGCGAGAATTATTACAAGAACAAGAAAATACGAACACATAACTCCAGTTCTTAAATCCTTACACTGGCTCCCGGTTAAGTTTAGGGCTGATTTCAAAATCCTTCTTTTAACATATAAATCATTAAATGGTCGAGGTCCGGCTTACTTGTCTGAACTTATCATGACTTACAAACCAGAGCACACATTAAGATCTCAAGATGCCGGTCTGCTTATGATTCCAAGGATTAATAAAATAACAGTGGGGGGTCGAGCTTTTAGTTACAGGACCCCTAAACTGTGGAATGGTCTGCCTGCTACTATAAGAGATGCCCCTTCGGTCTCAGCTTTTAAATCCCGGCTGAAGACTCACTACTTCAGTTTAGCATATCCTGACTAGAGCTGCTGATTAACTGTACAGACTGCATCTCTGTTGTTAGTCATTAGCACTTAAACATAAGTAACATGACAGTTATAATTGTATACTAACCCTCACTTATTCTGTTTTTCTTCTCGGTACTCAAATGTGGCACTTGGTGCCACGGCCCACCTGCCAAGTTGTTTTGCCTGCCTAAGGAAAAGTCATCCCAGATGGAGGATCGCAGGAATCGTGGGAGAGAGGGGTCCTTTCATCGGATTAGCTGGCCCAGCACTGTTTCAGCTGTGGAATGGCCAAATGGGGGAGGCAGCTTGAAGGATGAGGTCTCCAGGACTCTATACAAATACAAATCTTATTATGGGATATATCATCTACTGTTAAATTCTACTCTGTACTTCTAAAATTTATATTTTTTTTATTTCTTACTATATTGAGAAATTGTTCTGTGTACTGTACTGTATTGTATTGTATTGACCCCCTTCTTTTGACACCCACTGCACGCCCAATCTACCTGGAAAGGGGTCTCTCTTTGAACCGCCTTTCCCAAGGTTTCTTCTTAGAGAGTCAAGGCTGGGGGTCTGTCAAGAGGCAGGGCCTGTTAAAGCCCATTGCGGCACTTCCTGTGTGATTTTGGGCTATACAAAAATAAACTGTATTGTATTGTATTGTATACAAGAGGGACTTAAACAATGAATACAGAGCATAAACAAGCAGAACCATGACATGAAGAAAATTCAAAACCGAAAAATCAAAATATAATCTTTGTTTTTTTGCCCACAACTCCCTCTACCAAGACATTTTTGAGTTGAATTGTGACCCAAAGCAAGGATACCGAACGGGAGATCCATGAACCGTTTCAACTGACAGATTTCATGTAAAAAAAGGTTGTAAGTTTGAATGTCTTATTAATCTGAACAGGAGTGCAGTGTATTCTGGGAAAGCTGCAAGGAAAAGCGGTTAGAAAAGGCACCTTTTGAATCCCATGGGAAAATAACCTTGACTTTGTGATAATGATTCACCGGTCCCACAGAGGCAAACGTGATTGTCAAATGAGAAAACACCTCTCGGAACAACCCGTTAAAAAGTGTGTAGTGAATAGGGGCAAAATCCTGCACTGCAAAGGCTACATCCACTGAACTTTTTCCTAAAACACTGGACCCCAGTTTCTCCAGTCTATGTGTTTTAAACTGCTGTTGGGGTTTCAGGGAGACAGCGAAAGACACTGAATATGAAAGATTAGACGCTAAGAGAAAATAAAAAGCTAAAATTGCTGTTATCCACTCCAAGGTAACCAAAGCTTAATGATTAATGTGCACGTTGTGATGAGCGCTAAGACAGCAGACACAGACAGACAGACAGACAGACAGACAGACAGACAGACAGACAGACAGACATAGAAACACATGTAGACCACCTCAGTTACTGGGCTGCACACGCTTGAGAAGCGCCTCTGTCTGCTATGATATCTTTCTTTCATTTTGCTTATTTTATCACTATGTGACATAACAGCAAGCCAAGTTCAGTTAAGCAATGTGGTCTATGGATTGTGGCCACCAGCATTGTAAGTAAGTGGTCTATTACTAAAAAAAGAACCCTGCACAGTAATGTGGATGTCGTACTATCCCAGTTCCGCAGCCTCATGGCTCGAGAATCACTACCAACATTCATGCCACGTGGGGAATTGCTGCTGAAACTCATCCCATTCCCTCTTGGAGGTCATGTTGATTTCTTCAACTGCGCACAGTGACCCATTGTGAGACTCTCCACAAACCATACATTTCTCGTTGAACACAATTGTGAATCTCGATTATGCGTGACCCAAAAATCAGGCATCCTGCCACCCCATACTTTAAGACACTGTAAACTAGACAGAACTTGAGAGGATCTTGTGAAGAAGAATGTCAGAACATCCACAACTCAAGGGGTGTGAAGCTTATCTTGTTAAACCCTAGAAAGACTTCAGGCTGGAATCGTTGCCACGAATAAGAACTGGGTGAAGGGTCTGAGAACCTGCGTATTTTTCTTTACAAAAAAAATTCTGAAATCCTGTTTTCATTTTGTCCATTGGGGGTGCTGAGTGCTTCATAATGAGGGAAAAAATGAGTTTAGCATAAGATTGTAACACAACAAAATGTGAAAAAATTGAAGGCATCTGGCATGTTTCTATTATTTGGCATGAAATCCTTACCATCAATCCAAGTTAATAAATATACAAGGATAATTTTAACAAATGGCTGACAAATGAAAAGTGAGGATTAAAAGATACAAAAGTGTTGTTTCCAGAATTCTGAAATGATTTAGTCTTGAACAGGGCTGTGGGGGGTACTGTAGGCTATCCCAGTTAGCATAGGACATGGGACATTAACCCTAATCTCCTTACTGTGAGGTAACAGTTCTAGAACTGCACCACCATGCTGCAAGGCAGGAACAAACCCTGGACAGGGTACCAGTCCATCACAGGGTAGACACACACACTAAACACAGACCAGGACCAATTTAGCATCAACAATCCACCTAACCTGCATGTCTTTGTACCGTGGTTGGAAACCTGAGTGCCCAGAGGCAATCCAACCAGACATGGGGAAAACATGCAAGAGTACATGGGACATTAACCGTGGTCTCCTTACTGTGAGGCAACAGTGCTACCACTGCACCACCATACCACCCCAGTCCCGAAAAGGAAAATTAAAAATTGAAAGCTACAATGCAGTACTGTATGTAATGTAGCCACCAGAGGGCATCAGTGAGCCCCACACTTCAAACACAGTGATGCCCAAAATAATTCTAGATTTAAATAAAAGATATTTATTATACTAAACCATCCATCCATCCATCCATTTTCCAACCCGCTGAATCCGAACACAGGGTCACGGGGGTCTGCCAGAGCCAATCCCTACTAAACCACCCTTATAATAATTACACTTGTAAAGATTAGTCATAATACCATCAAATTAATCAATTCCTTCCTCCTTCCGTCCTACAAGAGTGTCACCTGCTACCTCTCGATCCTGACTCCCTAATGTGAGGCGGTGGGTTCCTTTTTAAGCGCGACCTGGAGGCACTTCTGGGTCATTCGGAAAGCAGGGAGGACCTCCCCCAACAGCGCCCTCTACTGGCACCCAGAGACTACAACAAGGTTGCATTTTCGTACTCCAACATCCAAGCACCCCTGCAGGTGTCCAAACTGGGATGCCACAAGAGACAACTGACACCTGCCATATGGAGGAATGGAACTGCTCCCGGCTTCCGACTTCCACTGATCCAACAATTATATTTTTCTGAGTGGGCAGGAAGTTGTTTCCTCATCCAGATGGCCAACTTGTCTGTCCTTCCATCCTGGCAAGAAATTTTCATCCATCCCAGCTGGGCTGCCCATCCGTCTTCTTGGTAACTTACATCAAGCAATTAAAAAGAACTGAAAACTTAACTTAAATAATTTTCTATCCAGAACTGCATAAAAAAAGTCAAATGATGAACATCTCAAACCATATTAGTAAACAGAGAAACAAAAAAAAACTTCACAAACCAAGCAGGCAGGTGGCGGCTCCAGCGAACGACTCAAAACAAATTCAGATAATGAAACTCGAATATGCATATAATTATGTCTCTTGTAGTCCTGAATAATGTTCTCCCTTCTCCATGGCAATACCTCAGCCTCAAAGGCTCTAATCCTTGAACACTCTGCCTGAGGCAACAGATTCTCAGATGACATTCTTAGCTAAATTAAGACGCCAGCAACAGAAATGCACATATGGTTTGAGATGCATAGCAAATTTATTTAAATATTTGCGATTTCTTCTCTCTGTTATTTATAAACCAGGTTACATGGGTCAAATTTTCTTCCAGAGACACACATTTAAAGCTCTTTGTATAAGATGCATGGAGTAAATGCAAGTATGTCGTATCTTTACAATGAAATAGCAAAATGCAAATGGCTCATACTTTTGAGTACTTTCAGCTGGAGGTGACTGGTTTCAAATCCTGGTTTGTGTAGAGCCAAGATGTCCTCCTCCAGTCGTTTCTTTTTGTAGATCAGCGTTTTTTCCCAACCTGTGGGCCTCAGCTGACCCTGAATAAAATACCCCCCAATAACAGTCATGCCTGATTCACAGCAAAATCACTGGTGGATGGCAGCCTATCCCTAGCCTATTTCCCCTTGGGATTAATAAAGCATCTATCTATCTATCTATCTATCTATCTATCTATCTATCTATCTATCTATCTATCTATCTATCTATCTATCTATCTATCTATCTATCTATCTATCTATCTATCTATCTATCCCAAACAGCCTCCCCCAAACTTCCTGCTGTGATGATCGTGTTTGATTCACAGCAGTGGCATCACCAGTGGATCACGGCCAATCTCGAACGGCCTCCCCAAACTCCCCGCTGTGATGATTGTGCTCGATTCACCAAGGAAGAAAAGCATTGAGGATCGCACTTTGATTCCGTTAATGCTCGGATGCTCTGGAGATTGTGTTAAATTCATGGAGAAAGAACTCCCTCTGGTGAGTTTCAGTAATACAGGGTGAGGCAGAAAGGACGGATGTTTTTTACAAAATCACAAAATTGTTAATTTTTTCTTACAAAGAAATTTATTGAAAGATTTGAGTTCATATTGAAATAGCATTTGACAAAATCAAGTGTGGAAAACAACATCTCCCATGTGGTGTCCGTTATCACTGATGCATTTCTGAAGGCGTTCATGGAAGTTGGCCTCCACTCTTTTCAACATCGCTCTGTCGATTTGGGCGACTTCCACGTGAATGGCTTCCTTCAGTTCCTCCAATGTACGGGGCTTATGCTCGTATACATTTGCCTTGAGGTGACCCCACAAGAAATAATCGCACATGGATAAGTCAGGGGACCGAGGAGGCCAATGAATGTCACCAAATGTGGAAATGAGGTGACCAGGGAAGAGAGGACGAATAACATCCATTGATGCTCTAGCTGTGTGGGCTGTCGCCCCATCCTGTTGAAACCACACACGCCGGATGGGAATACGTTTTTGTCATAATTCAGGTAAAAATAAGTTGTTTATCATCTAGATATAGTGCTCCGAGCGATTACTGAGGCCAAGTTCAGAAGAATGCTTCCGAGCAGATCGACTTGGACTGCGCAGCAGGGCTAATCGTACGCTTTCCACATTTTCAGGGATACGTGCCATTCGTATAGCCCCCAGCGGTCTTTTGTTCATTAGTGTACTTCGTGTACGAAGTGCTTTAACTCAACGTAGGATAGTGTTATGAGCGGGAACAGCTTTATTTCTCTAGATATTGAAATGGCAACAAAACTCACGCTGAACTGCGGTAATAGATTTGTTGTTCTTTGACAAAACAGTCGTACGCAAAAACGCAGTGTTCTATCGTCCACGGCTCCATGGCTTCAACTAAAAAGAAAATAAAAAAATGCTAAGACTTTGCGAACCTAACGCCACCTGTCACTAACCCATCTGTCACTCCACCTAGTGGTGAGTTCTAGCCATTTCAAAGACGTCCGTCCTTTCTGCCTCACCCTGTATTACCAAGGGGCCCCACCCCCTTGGGTCACAAACACAAAAATGTGAGCAAAATAGGCTGGGAAACACTGCTGTAGACATCTCCGTTTTGCAGTCCTATGGTGTATCCCAGATCTGTGAAGAGGATTACTTGTGCTCTGCTTTGTGTGTTGTATTTACTCCATTTTCAGATACCCACTGCATGCCCAAACTACTTGGGAAGGGGTCTCTCTCTCTCTGTGAATTGCCCTTCCCAAGATTTCTTCCATTTTTTGGGTAAGTGTTTTCTTGTCATCTCAGAGAGTCAAGGCTGGGGGGCTGTCAAAGCCCATTGAGGCATTCCTTTTGAGCTATACAAGAATTACATTGTTGTTAATGCCACCCCATTCAGGGGTCTTTCTGCCCTAGACAGCCCTTTGTGATCCAGAATTGGCATAACCAGGTTTGATAATTGATGTATGGTGTCACACATGTGTGAGTAGGAAGCAGCTAAAGGGCCTATGTAATAGTAATTCCATGACAGACCAGGGGGAGGTGGGGTGCACTGACTGACTGTCTCTCTCGATTCCTTGCAGACCACTCTCGGGAAATCCCACCAGGTTCTGGCCCCCAAGAGATGATGTCAGTTCCGGTTCTGGCCCCAGAGACAATGCTACTTCCGGTTCTGACCCCAGAGACGACATCACTTCCAGTTCCGCCCCTAGAGATGACGCAACTTCCTTAAACGGCCTTTAAAGCCGCCATCTTAACTCAGAGACTTCAGTTCTGTTTTGGACTCCAACTTGTGAACATATCACAATTATTGAAACCCATTTTGCAGCCAGGGAATATTATACGGGTGGCTGCCCCAAACCTTCATGATGTCTTTTTATTATTGTTCCTGTTCGCAAAAGTGATACGATAAGCAGCCTCAGTGATCACAGGCCTATTGCTGTTACTTCAGTTCTAATGAAAATATCTGAACGACTTGTTCTAACCCATCTGAAGTCTGTAAATGCTACTGATCTGACTCTCTTCGGTTTGCATAGGGAGCAAATAGATCTGTGGACGATGCCATCAACATGGGACAGAAACACAGACCTTCCACTTGCTGCTTCGACAGCCCCCTTTTCAAGTTTCCCACTGGCCCTTCTTGTCCCCAGAAACCCCTGCGCCCGGTTCAGACATCCAATGAAGGCAATTCCCTTTGGGGCATATCGAGCAAATATATCTGTGGACGATGGCATCAAAATAGGACAGAAACACAGACCTTCCACTTGCTGCTTCGACGGCCCCCTTGTCAAGTTTCCAACTGGCCCTTCTTGTCCCCAGCAGCCCCTCCGCCTGGTTCAGACATCCAATGAGGGCAATCCCCTTTGGAGCTGCTGGGAAATGGAGTCCTTCCAATAGTAGCACTGCTACAACTGTATACTTCTATCACTAGTAAAAGGCTGCCTTAATGGTGTGTGGAGTGGAGTGTTTAGGGTCTCCCTAGGGTGAGATGTTAAACACTATATATATATATATATAGTTTTCTTTTGTCTTCATCACTCTCCACTTTACACTTCAGCTCATGGAGAAGCTGTATTATAACAAGAAGCAGACCAGTCTAATCTGACCAATTCAGTTTATTACTTCCAAGCGCAAAGCCAGGAAACCAAGAAAGGATAAGAGATTTAATAAGAAAAGGAATAAATTCAGTATAGTAATAGTTCACAGAGGAAATGTTTAAAAATGAAAACATTTGCGATTGCTTCTTATGTGCATTTCATTTACTGAATTGTAAGGTCTCCCAGACTACAATGCCACAGCGCCTGCCTTCCGAATCCGCTTTATGTAAAAATCACATTTTTAGCTGTAGGCAAAGGAGATTTCACAAACTAGTAATGAGTTTTGAGCAAATCAGCAATATATACGAAGCAAATAAAGCATTTGAAAATAAGGATTAACAATTAACTGTGGAAGTAGCCCCTAAAGCAAATTCCCCTGTCCATAAGGCTTCATTGGCAAACTCATCCATTTCGGCTCGATGAAATGATCGAAACATAAGCCTAGCATAATCGGCAAATGATTTGTTTTTATATGTTTTGATACATTTCAGTCTAATTGACTTTCTTTTTCTTTTTTTGCAGCAGATGTCTTTGTGAATTCCTTTGATTTTTGTCAGTAAATCCAAATGGTCTTTTTTTTCCTTGGATGTTTATTGCTTTTTTATTTTTTCTTTGTGCTTTGAAAATATTATGAGATATTCTGTTATTCATAATAATAATAATAAGAAGAAGAAGAAGAAGTTTTATTTATGTAGTGCCTTTCATTCACTCAAGGACACTTTACAATTCAACAAAAATACATTAACAAGACAGTAGAAGTTACATACAAGAATAATACTCATTGAAGAGATGTATTTTTAACAGGAGTTTGAAATGAATAATAGATTTTTCCTCGCCTCCAAATTTTAGCGGCCATCACACTGAAAGCTCTGACATCCATAGTTACAAACCTGTATTTAGGTACAGCGAGTAAGTTAGCATCCGATGAAGGGCTAAACCATGAAGGGCTTGTCGCCAAATCACTTCATACCGCTTCTGGGGGGTATTTTCCGTACGTTGCTTAAATAATCCGAGATGAGATGCCTCATCTTGGATGAGTTAATGCCGGTGAAACTCATCCAGATAAGTCGGTTTTTCAAATGCAGCCGTGTAGTAGATTAGTCGAGCTGGATCTAATCATCCAAGATGAATGTGCGCGCCCGCGCTGAGTGAAAAGCCCATATATATTGAGTCTAGAAAACATGATCAGCAAGTCTTTGATAGGCTGTAACAAAATGACGAAAGAACGGGAGCATTTTTTTTTTTCACACAAGCAGAGCAAGACCGTTCATTCGAAGGACATGAAGAATTTCAAGATTTAATATGCACAAGGGGTAACACTGCAAAAGCAGCCCAAACCAGAAAAGACAGCTGGCAAAAAGTGGCCGATAAATTAAACACGTGTGCATTGTACTTACTAAAAGCAGCATTTCATTTCCTATGTGTCAGATTAATTATTATTTAATATGTCATAGTACCAGATCAAACGTGAGCACAAGGAGAACACAGGAACAGGTTAAAGTGAAGTACAAGAATATACTTCAAACTGTTAAATATTGGTATATAACTATTTAAAGAATTGTTGACATAAAGAACATTAATTTTAAAGCTAATAAGAAGGCAGACAAGCAAAAAACAGGTGGAGGTCCACACGTTCCAGACCTAACCCCTGCAGAAGAGTTGGCTCTCCATCAAAATGCCCATCGCCCTGTTTCTGAGGGCATTCCAGGGGGAAGCTCCTCCTCAGAACCAGTGGCAGGATGCAGTGGTCACTTCATTTCAGGTAGAGGATGGTGCATTGCATATATTTGTTCTCAAGTGTGTGCCATAGGTATGTTCCATATAGCCCTCTTTTTTTTGTTGGTTCAGTTGCAGGGAATGTCATATCCCTTGAACCTGTGTCTGACCAGCGAGATATTGACAAAGGTCAAATATTTGATGAAGACACTGTGTCTGATTATTCATCAGGAGGAGAGGTACATTTTCCAAATAATGTTTTATCAAACTCCACTCTGATCAGTCCCATGTGCCCCAATCTCATTTGGAAATGCTGGGTAATGAGAATGTTAGGCTGACAGTGAGATTCTTTATGGAACTGTGGGTGTTTTAGCTTGTGTGTTACCTACCTGCAATGGCATGAAACGCCTCTTTTATTGTCTGCACACAGAGGTGTCCAGGAAACACTATGAAAACCCAAAGGAAATATTTCAGAGCCAAACAGACTTTACGAATTGCCTGGCAAACTGCACTTTTAGATAGATTTTTCGCATCACCTACAGTATATAAAAAAAGTGCCGCTTGCAAAAACCTCAAAACAATGCCTACTGTCTGTGTGGTTGTGAGAGCCCGACTTCACTGAGTTTGACTTCGAATATAAGGTGCTAATACATTTTTGAGGTACAATATTCCCCCTCGGCTAAAGCGGTATCTTTCGAAAAGAATTTCCTCCAGGAGCAATAAAGGATCTTGCTGATCGCGCAAACCCCTCTCTATATGAAATTCTCTTCTTATAATTTGCTTTCCGATATCAATTGGTCACTCATTCATGAACAATTAAGCCATGACTGAATGAATTCCATGCACGGACACTGATTCAGTGTGTGAGCTAATCTTTATTTACATCATAGAACAAACCTGCTCCGAGCAGGTCTGAGGATTAGGATGTGCTGCTATGATAACACTTCCAGCAAGAGTTTCGAAAAACCGACAGATCCAGGATCAGGCCAAATCGTCAACAATTACATCCGGCTAAACGACTAATCCACGTATGAAAAATACCCCCCAGGTCTAAATACAAGACAATACAATACAATTTATTTTTGTAGAGCCCAAAATCACACAAGAAGTGCCGCAATGTGCTTTAACAGGCCCTGCCTCTTGACAGCCCACCAGCCTTGACTCTCTAAGAAGACAAGAAGAGACTCCCAAAAAAAACCCTTGTAGGAATAAAAATGAAAGGCAGTTCAAGGAGAGACCCCTCACCAGGTAGGTTGGGCGTGCAGTGGGTGTCAAAAAGAAGTGGAAAATACAATATAATACACAGAACAGAACAAATCCTCAATGCAGTATAAAAATAAAAATATTACAAGTACAGAGCAGAATTTAACAGTAGGTGATATCCCATAATATGATTTGGATTTGTTTAGAGTCCTGGAGACCTCGGCCATCAAGCTGCCTCCTCCTATTGGCCATTCCGCAGCTGAGACAGTGTTGGGCTAGCCAATCCCATGAAAGGTCCCCTCTACTTGATGATTCCTGTGATCCTCCATCAGAGATGACTTTACCTTAGGCAGGCAAAACAACTTGGCAGGTGGGTCGTGGCACCAAGTGCCACATTTGAGTACCGAGAAGAGAAACAGAATAGGTGAGAGTTGGTAACAAATTATAATCATGTTACTTATGTTTTAGTACTAATGACTAACAACAGAGATGCAGTCTGTACAGCTAATCAGCAGCTCTAGTCAGGGTGTGCTAAACTGAAGTAGTGAGTCTTCAGCCAGGATTTAAAAGCTGAGACCGAAGGGGCATCTCTTATAGTAGCAGGCAGAGCATTCCACAGTTTAGGGGCCCGGTAACTAAAAGCTCGACCTCCCACTGTTATTTTATTAATCCTTGGAATCCTAAGCAGACCGGCATCTTGAGATCTTAATGTGCACTCTGGTTTGTAAGTCATGATAAGTTCAGACAAGTAAGCCGGACCTCGGCCATTTAATGCTTTATATGTTAAATGGAGTGTTTTGAAATCTGCCCTAAACTTAACTAGGAGCCAGTGTAAGGATTTAAGAACTGGAGTTATGTGTTCGTATTTACTTGTTCTTGTAATAATTCTTGCAGCAGCATTTTGGATTAACAGGAGGCTGTATAAAGAACAGTTTGAAATTCCAGTGAACACCGCATTGCAGTA
Organism: Erpetoichthys calabaricus; assembly: GCF_900747795.2. NCBI lineage: Eukaryota > Metazoa > Chordata > Cladistia > Polypteriformes > Polypteridae > Erpetoichthys > Erpetoichthys calabaricus. The sequence goes on from NC_041395.2 coordinate 13,697,334, forward strand.
GTCAATCCTACTAGAAATAAACACATGAATTAATTTGAATTTGAATGCAGCCAAGGTGGCGTATGTATCCCGCCAATGCCAATGATGTGTATTTGATCCGTACCAAGGATTGTATGGGAAGCACTGGTTGTGGAAACTACATCCTCCTGATGGAAGCGAAGTGTTGGTTTGGCCGTGCACATGTATTTTGGCTGCTAATTTCAAGAAATTGTCCAAATTTGAGGTAAGTTGTGCAAAGATAAAAATACGTACCAGCTTATTGTTTGCTTGTGCGCTATATTCAAATTAACAATCTCCACTTAATTTAGCACCTGCTTGACAGCAAATAATTTTTTTACATATAATTATAAATACATTTAAGCCAACAACGGGTTAAAGGTGATGAGAATAATTTTATATTTGATTCTTGAAGAAACTGGTAACCAATGCAAATCATAGAGGACAGGAATGATGTGAGCAGATTTTTTAATGTGTGTAAGTAAACGAGCAGCAGAATTCTGAACATACTGTAATCTATTGATATATTTAGTCGGGAGGCCATAAAACAATGCATTGCAATAGTCCAGACGGGTAGTGATGAAAGCGTGAATGAGTGTTTCAGTATCCTTCACACTGAGGAAAGAATGCAGATGAACAAAGTTTCAAAGATGAAAAAGGCTGTCTGTACTATTGAGCTAATGTGTGATTGAAAAGTAAGAAGCTGATCAAAGATGACACCCAAATTATGGACTGAGGATTCAACCAGGATCCCATTGACGTCAATTCATCCATTAACCTCACTGTTGACATGTTTCAAATTCAGTATTATTTATTAGTTAATATTGTTATTTACTCAGTTTCTGTGTATCTGTGTAGCTTGTGTTATGTTCCTTGTGTTTCGTGGGTGGTTCCAAAGGAGGCAGGGCCACCCAGAGGAATATAAAATCCAAACAGAGATCTTCTTAATATCTATTTGGTTTCTCCTAGACAATAACAAGATCAAAAGGAAATACAGTGGAGACATGTTCTTTTATTGTATGCTCCTTAGCTTTTTCTCCTGAGAAAAAAGATAACACAGTGCTGTCACAAGTGTCTCCTCTTGAGTTCCAGCAGAGGTCTCAGCAAAAGTCACATAAGGGGAAGGTTGGCAGTTTGAATCCCATAAACTCCATAAGTGACTCTACTCCATTGGGCCCTTGAGCAAGGCCTTTATCTTGTAATTATTTCATCCTCGTTGTGATGTTAATCCACATCTAGCCTTGCAAGCAGATCCTCCAACTTACAGGGTGAAAACTTGGGAGTTGGGGGCAATCTATCTATCTAATTATCTATCTGTCTACTGTAGTGCAGTATGTATTTCAGCTCATCATTTTGGTTCTCTACTCTTCTACCCCACAGTTGTTTAGTTTTGTACTCTTTATTGTCACTCAGTTTAGCTCAAATCATTGTAGAACACTTTGAGGTAATTTGATGTATGAAGATGAGCTCCAGCAGTAAATGTGGCTGTTGCTGCTAGACTCTTCCTGAAAAGAGACATACAGTAAGTGTTGTATTAAAAATAAAAATACAAAATTCTCTTTGTTAATTAGCATTTTCTAACTTTTTAAAAAATATTCCCTTTTTTAATATTTTTCATGAATTCCAGCCACAGTTTACACATTTTTTTTACAAATCTTTGTAATTACGCTGAAATTGTCCTTCACTATCTGACTTCCTTCAAAAGGAAAACAAATAATAATTATCACTCCATTGGTGAGCTGTGAAAAGTTAGCTGTAGAATATCAGAACATTAAATGAGTAGCATGTTTTCCTTGTCTCTGCAGCTGGCTTTAATCAGCTAATGGTGGTTTGATCGATTTATTAGTGCACTTCACTTCTTCAATCATGCTCGGCATGCCAGTTACGGGAGTAGATCAATCAAATCATCGCTTTGTGTTCTTGCAGTAAAGAGAAGGCCTCCATAAATAATAGACACTTTTATGTAGTTTCTCTAATGATCATTTTGTCATGTGATTATTACAGTCTGTCTTTTTGGCCAGAGATCTAAAAGACTGGCCTCGTGATTTAGATGTCATAAAATGGTGAGCTTTAAATGGCTAACGCAACGCTTTTGATGTCTGGTGTTTTGTTGTTTCCTTTGAATCATTCATTTTGTTTTGTTTTTTTTGTTGTTGAATAAGAGCAAGAAACAAATGGTTAGAAGATTGATGGGGACAGCCAGGTGAGCAAAACATCAGCTAAAGTATAATTTCATTTCAAAACATTTACAAGAAGAAAGGCACAATGTCAGAATGGTTAATCTTTGGGTTCAAATTAATGGCTGGTCTGTGTGAAGCGTATCCTTGTAGAAAATCCCAAAACCCATAGAAAGTATTCCTCTAGATACTTTATTATCTTTATTTTCTCAATTCTTTCAAACATGTGCACTCGCTAATCTCACTTGCACATGGACCTGTTATTAGGAATTAGTTATTAGGAACTCTGCTACAGCCACTTATTCATGCAATAATTTTATCAACCAATCGTTTGGCAGCAGCACAATGCATAACGTCATGCAGATACAGGAACTTCAGTTCATGTTCACAAAGATAGAGGGTCATGTAGTGAAGAAGAGACAGAGGGTCATGTAGTGAAGAAAAGACAGAAGGTCATGTAGTGAAGAAAAGACAGAAGGTCATGTAGACAAGGAGAAACCGAGGGTCATGTAGTGAAGAAAAGACAGAGGGTCATGTAGTGAAGAAGAGACAGAGAGGCATGCAATTGGAAGAGACAGAGGGTCATGTGATGAGATAAGATGGGGGGTCATGTAGAAAAGAAGACAGAGGGTCATGTAGTGAAGAAAAGACAGAAGGTCATGTAGACAAGGAGAAACAGAGGGTCATGTAGTGAAGAAAAGACAGAGGGTCATGTAGTGAAGAAGAGACAGAGAGGCATGCAATTGGAAGAGACAGAGGGTCATGTGATGAGATAAGATGGGGGGTCATGTAGAAAAGAAGACAGAGGGGCATGTAGTGAAGAAAAGACAGAGGGTCATGTAGTGAAGAAGAAGACAGAGGGTCATGTAGTGAAGAAAAGACAGAGGGTCATGTAGTGAAGAAAAGACAGAAGGTCATGTAGTGAAGAAAAGACAGAAGGTCATGTAGACAAGAAGAAACAGATGGTCATGTAGTGAAGAAAAGACAGAGAGGCATGCAGTTGGAAGAGACAGAGGGTCATGTAGTGAAGAAGAAGACAGAGGGTCATGTAGTGAAGAAAAGACAGAAGGTCATGTAGACAAGAAGAAACAGAGGGTCATGTAGTGAAGAAAAGACAGAGGGTCATGCAGTGAAGAAGAGACAGAGAGGCATGCAGTTGGAAGAGACAGAGGGTCATGTGATGAGATAAGACGGGGGTCATGTAGAAAAGAAGGCAGAGGGTCATGTAGTGTAGAAGAGACAAGGGGTGCGTGTGGACCATGGAGTGATATTGGTGCAAGATGGGCTGGTTTGAGTATTTCTGGAATGTCTGATCTCCTGGGATCTTCCTACACAACAGTCTCTAGGGTTTAATGAGAATGGTGCTAAAAATGAAGAACATCCAGTGAGCAGCAGTTCTGTGGACAAAAACACCCTGTTGAGTAGAATGGCCAGAATGGGTCAAGCTAACTCAAATAACCAACTGTGGTAAGCAGAATAGCATCTCAGAATGATGAACACGTCGAACTTGGTGGTCGATGGGCTACAATAGCAGATGACCACTTGGGAATTCCACTCCTGGAAGCCAAGAACAGAAAGCTGAGGCTGCAGTGGGCACCATCTCGCCAAAACTGGACAAGACTGAGATTGCAGACCAGATTAAATACCCAGGGGTCAACATCACAAATAAATGAGAATGTGAATTTTCCCTTGGGATTAATAAAGTATCTATCTATCTATCTATCTATCTATCTATCTATCTATCTATCTATCTATCTATCTATCTATCTATCTATCTATCTATCTATCTATCTATCCTCCCCAATATTCTCCCTAAGCCTCTGCTCCTATTTCAAAACATTCCATTATACATTAACAAATCTTTTTTAAAAAAATTTGATTCAATCATAACATCATTTATGTGGAATTTCAAAAATCCACGCAATTCAAAAGGCAACCCCACAATGAAATAAATCAGAAGGCGGCCTGCCACTACCGAATTTTCAATTTTATTACCTGGCGGCAAACATACAAGCTATAAAAACCTAAACATGGACACAAATAAAGGAGCACGCACAGGCTTGGTCTACAATAGAATTGAAATCCTGTAGCACTTCTTTATATTCCTTGTTTTGTACTCCAGTAAATACAAGTTATTGCCAATATACTAATAACAACAAGTTATTTATATAGCAAATTTTCATACAAATGATATAGCTCAAAGTGCTAACAACCCAATTGTGCTTCATTCACTCAGAATATGGAACCAATGTAGGAAGCACTTTAAGTTAGAGAATATTTTATCTGTGGCACCTCTACATGATAACCACCCTTTTCCACCCTCTCGAATTTACACAGACTTTAATGTTTGGAAAACAAATGGGGTTAAATCACTTAGAGATTTGTATGTAAATAATGTCTTTGCATCCTATGATCAATTATCTCTCCAAATTTATTATTCCATCAAGATAATTTCTCCACTATCTCTAATTTAGAAACCATTGCTAAATGAAAGCTACCCAATTTTCCTCACCTCCTACCTACTTCTATTCCAGAAGAGATATTGATCAGTCTTGTGGACTTGGACAGCATTTCTGTAATATACAATAACATTTTAATGTAGCTTCCTTTTAAAGGTCCCAGAGTACAGTGGGAAAAGGATCTCTCACTCAACATTTCAGAAACGGATTGGAAGGCAGCTATTCACAGAATTCACTCGTGCCCTGTATATGCAAAACATTCAGTTATTCAACTTAAAAATCTTTTATTGAGCACATCTGTCTCATTTAAAATTGTCCAAAATGTTTCCAGGCCGAGATCCAACCTGCGAACGTTGCAATCGAGCTCCAGCCTCACTAGGCCACATGTTTTGGGCCTGCACCAAATTAACATCATTCTGGACCAAAATCTTTAAATACCTTTCAGACAGCCTTGGTGTCACAATCCCTCCTAATCCATTAACATCTGTGTTTGGTGGGCTTACAGAGGGGCTTAAAGTGGAGAAGGACAAACAAAAGTGTAATGGCCTTTACTACACTAGTGGCACGTAGACTTGTCTTACTCAACTGGAAGAATCCTGACCTATCTCTTTTAAGTAAGTGGGTAACTGATGTTATATAGATTTTGAAATTGGAAAAAATCAAATTGTCACTTAGAGGATGTGCTCCAAACTTTTTTTTAAATCTGGCAGGACCTAATCAATAACATTTTAGAATAAGCATTGTGAAAGAAGCCCAGACACAGACAGACACTGAGGCAGCCAGATGTCCAAAACACACACGCTTTTTATTTTATTTCTTCTGTCGAGAGGTTTACTTACCTCGGTAGTAACATTCATGTTTCTGGTGACTCTTCGTATGAAGTCAGTAGACAGATTGGAAGAGCATGGGGGGTCATGAGGTCGCTGCAGAGGGGTGTGTGGTGCTCCAGATATCTCTGCAAAAGGATGAAGGTCCAAATCTTTAGAGTCCTGGTGCTTCCTGTCTTGCTATATGGTTGTGAGACCATGGACACTATCCAGTGACCTGAGGCGAAGACTGGACTCCTTTCGTGCTGTGTCTCTCCGGAAAATCCTTTGGTACCACTGGTTTGACTTTGTGTTGCTCATAGAGTCCCGAATGAGGCATATTACCTACATTGTGAGGGAGCATCAGTTACAGCACTACGGCCATGTGGCGCATTTCCCCGAGGGTGATCCAGCTTGTAAGATCCTCATTGTTGGGGACCCGAGTGGCTGGACCAGACCAAGGGGTCACCCGCATAACATCTGGCTGCGGCAGATAGAGGGTCATTTCCGGAGGCTGGGACTGGACTGCATATCTCCCTGGGGTGTTGCAAACCAGTATCCCGAGTTGTTTTGTCGTGTAGTGGGTGCGACAACGCGCTATACCAGTGCATGTTCCCCAACTTGAACTTAAACTTGTACACACACAGTGCACCAACCACCACAATAAACTCAGTCCTTTCGCTTCTTCTCTCTCTATTGCCACCTCTACTCCACTCCTCGCAAGCTCCGTCCTCTTCCAACCGACTACGGCTAACCTGAATGGAGTGAGTCGACCCCTTTTATATTGCACCCAGATGTGCTCCAGGAGCTCTCCACAGCACTTTCTGGTGTGGCAGAAGTGCTGCAGTCCAAAGCTCTGGAACCATCCAGACGCCCCCTGGCAGTGGCCACGGGTCCCCACAGGTTTGAGCTTCCCAGCTCTGTGGTTCCCATGTAATGCCGGAAGGCTGCCATCTAGTGTCCCGTGGTAGGAATTGCTCCTCTCCCGGGCCCCTGCTTCTCCAGCTCTTCCAGTGGGGCAATCATGGCATTTATATTGCGTAGAAAGACTCCTTTCTCTCTTTACTACTCTCAACGGTTTTGCTCTGGTTGTTGGCCTTCCTCTCCTTCTCATGGGTGGGGGTGGATTTGATTTAAGTTCTGTTAAGTTGGACTTGATCGTATGGCATGTTATATGCTTTTAATAAATTCAATAAAAAAAAAGAACACTGTGAAAAGAGAAAAGTGCAATCGTGGGTACATAAAGAATAAGGAAGAGGACTCAGCACACAGCCCTGTGGAGCTCCAGTGCTGAGTGTCATGGTTAGGGAGTGGTGGGTCCTAACAGTCTGTAGTTAGTTTGTTAAGAAGTCATTAATGCATCTACATGTATGCTGATTGACACCCAGCTTGAACAGATTGGTCCCAATCACCCTAGGGATGATTGTGTTAAAGGCAGAACAGAAGTCCATAAATAACATTAGAACATTAGAACACTCTAGACGAGAACAGGCCATTCAGCCCAACAAAGCTCGCCAGTCCAATCCACTTATTTCTTCCAAAAAAACATCAAGTTAAGTTTTGAAAGTCCCTAAAGTCTTACTGTCTACCACACCAAGAAGACTGAGATAAACATTGTCCAGTCTCCAGTCTGATGCGTCTCAGTTTCTGCTTGTGCTTGTAGTGGTGGTGGTGTTGTAATGATGTAGGGAGTGTTTTCTTGGCACACTTTGGGCCTGTTAATACCAATCACTCGTATTTGACTTCCACGGCCTATTTGTGTATTGTTTACTGAACATCCCTTTATGGCCACAATTAACCCATCTTCTAATGGCTATTTCAAGAATGGTAATGAGTCATGTTGCAAAGAAAGCTGAGTTAAATGACATTGACAATGAGTGCAGTTCTCTTTAATGGCCTTCACTGTCACCAGATCTGAATCTAGTAGAGAACCTTTGGGATATGGTTGAACTTCTTCCGAAACTCACCTTGATTTTTACTTGCTCTGACTGTTGTTACAACTGACAGTTGTCACACACGTGCATATAGGAGGGAGCTGAATGGACCAAATGAAGGTAATTCCACCACAGCAGGCCAGCAGGTGGCAGGGTGCACTAGATCTTTCTCTGTTGTCTCTACAGACCAAATACAGGGAATTCTGCCTGATTCAGCCCTGACGACACAACTTCCACTTCCGGGCCAGACCACTCGGGGTGAGTTGTTCTCCCATTTATCCTTCTCATCCCTACAGTATTGTCCCTCTGATCTCTTGAATAGGACCCCACTGCCATCACACCAGCTCCTCTTAGAATCATCAATGGGGAAAATCCGCCCATAGAGCTTCGTTCCTTTGTTTTTCCATGGGGCTAAAAACTGCTCTACCTCTCATCTACCTGCTGGCTGGCAAGTTCTGCTTTGGCACCCGATACTGCGCTCATGGTTCTCTCCCTTGATTTGCTCTTCGCTGATTCTTCGTTCCTCTGCTCTGCCATACAGGCTCCCTTATATTCTGCCTGATTGGGTGCAGGTGTGGGACTCTCCCAACTCCGAGGTGTGAATGAGGCACCTGACTGACCCGCTCACATTTGCATGTGAGTCTGTGATATGTCAAGCACCCCCATTCAACCCTGGAGTAATGAGCACTCGCACATGGACCTTTTATCACAATCCTGTATAATGTAATTCAAATCAATTCAGTTAAACATATTGCCTCTTTATTTTATAATGCAATGAAAAGCATCAGTCTCTTGTCACACAGAAACACGTAGCGACAATGTAACAGAAGACTGAATAACAATCACAAACAAAACAAGCAGGGCATTGCAAAATAAAAAAAATATTTAAATGTATTATCTCTCTCTCTCTCTCTCTCTCTCTCTATATATATATATATATATATACAGTACTGTGCAAAAGTTTTAGGCAGATGTGAAAAATGCCGTAAACAAAGAATGCTTTCAAAAATGGAAGTGTTAATCATTTATTTTCATCAATCAACAAAATGCAGTGAATGAACAAAAGCAGAAATCTAAATCAAATCAATATTTGGTGTGGCCAGCCTTTGCCTTCAAAACAGCATCAATTCTTCACTTGCACATAGTTTTTGAAGGAACTCGGCTGGTAGGTTGTTCCAAACATCTTGGAGAACTAACCACAGATCTTCTGTGGAAGTAGGCTTCCTCACATCCTTCTGTCTCTTCATGTAATCCCAGACACACTCGATGATGTTGAGATCAGAGATCTGTGGGGGCCATACCATCACTTCCAGGACTTCTTGTTCTTCTTTACGCTGAAGATAGTTCTTAATGACTTTGGCTTTATGTTTGGGGTCGTTGTCCTGCTGCAGAATAAATTTGGGGCCAATCATACGCCTCCCTGATGGTATTGCATGATGGATAAGTATCTGCCTGTATTTCTCAGCATTGAGAACACCATTAATCCTGACCAAATCTCCAACTCCATTTGCAGAAATGCAGCCCCAAACATTCAAGGAACCTCCACCATGCTTCACTGTTGCCTGCAGACACTCATTATTGTACCGCTCTCCAGCCCTTCGATGAACAAACTGCCTTCTGCTACAGCCAAATATTTCAAATTTTGACTCATCAGTCCAGAGCACCTGCTGCCATTTTTCCTTTGTTTTCATGCATACTTGAGTCGCTTGGCCTTGTTTCCATGTCGGAGGTATGGCTTTTTGGCTGCAACTCTTCCATGAAGACCACTTCTGGCCAGACTTCAGTAGATGGGTGTACCTGGGTCCCACTGGTTTCTGCCAGTTCTGAGCTGATGGCACTGCTGGACATCTTCCGACTTCGAAGGGTAATAAGCTTGATGTGTCTTTCATCTGCTGCACTAAGTTTCCTTGGCCGACCACTGCGTCTACGATCCTCAACGTTGCCCGTTTCTTTGTGCTTCTTCAAAAGAACTTGAACAGCACATCTTGAAACCCCAGTCTGCTTTGAAATCTTTGTCTGGGAGAGACCTTGCTGATGCAGTAGAACTACCTTGTGTCTTGTTGCTGTGCTCAATCTTGCCATGACATGAACCTCACCTTGGTAGCAGAGTTTGGCTGTTCCTCACCCAGTTTGAAGCCTCCTACACAGCTGTTTCTGTTTCAGTTAATGACTGTGTTTCAACCTATGTGTGACATTGATGATCATTAGCACCTGTTTGGTAGAATTGGTTGATCAGACACCTGACTAGAATCCTACAAAATCCCTGACTTTGTGCAAGTGGACCTATAAGAATTGATGCTGGTTTGAAGGCAAAAGGTGATAACAACAAATACTGATTTGATTTAGATTTTTCTTTTGTTCGCTCACTTTGCATTTTGTAAATTGATAACAATAAACAATCATTATTTATATTTCTGAAAGCATTCTTTGTTTACAGCATTTTTCACACCTGCCTAAAACTTTTGCATAGTACTGTGTATATACCAGTAACGGCGCACTGCACGATAACATGCAGTGAATACACTTGACTTGAGCGTTCATAGTTTTCCTCCTCTTTCTCCCTCTCTGTTTAGCATTCGTTTGCTAAGTTTGCTAATTCGAGGTTGATGCACTTGCTGCTTCCTGAGCAGCTCATCTTTTCTCCACCCTAGCGGCCCGCTGCTTCTCTTCTTTCGTTGGCATCTTTTCGCATTAAAACTGATTAAGTTCGTTTTTGTGTTGCAATTACTTAGTACATTTTCTTTAATTTAAGAATTGATGCTGGTTTGAAGGCAAAAGGTAGTAACACCAAATATTGATTTGATTTAGATTTTTCTTTTGTTCACTCACTTTGCATTTTGTAAATTGATAACAATATAAACAATCATTATTTATATTTCTGAAAGCATTCTTTGTTTACAGCATTTTTTCACACCTGCCTATATTGTGGGATATGGCCGGCCGTTCATCCCAGCCAATACCCCCACGCCACCAAATGGAGCCCTCCCAGCAACATGGAAGTGCCCCAAATTCCAGCAGGGCATCCTGGACATTGGAGTTTTCCTTCATAACCCTGCTGGATACCATGGGGGCCTCCAGAGGACGCTGCAGGGAGGCATAGGGATTTTTATTTGCACCATAACCAAGAAGTACATCCTAGTCACAGGGACAGAATAAATGACGTACTTCCGGGATGAAGAAAAGGAGTTTTTCACCTGACCCAGAAGTGTTAAGAATCACATGGACTGAGGGATCAGAAACACTTCCGGGTCAAGCACTTTAAAAGGACTATGGGAAATCCCAGCAGTGAATCGAGCTGGGAGGAAGGGTGACTGAGCTGCTGGGAGTGGAGGATTTGTGAATTGTGATTGATTATTGTTTATTATTGTGATTTATTTAAGTATAGTGGAGTGGAGGAGCTTTGTGCACATTATTATAATAAATATTCATCTTTGGACTTTTATTTGGTGTCTGAGGGTTCAAGGGGATGACAGCGCCCCCTATCTGTCACTCTCTCTCTCTCTCTCTCTCTCTCTCTCTCTCTCTCTATATATATATATATATATATATATATATATATATATATATATATATATATATACACATTTAACTTATTTTTCAGATTTTCCAGAGAAAACTATTTACAATACACTTAGCTTTACACAATAAAAATATCCTAACTTTATAATCTTGTATATTTTTAATAAAAAATAAGAGCAACATACCTTCCCAGAAACCAAAAGAAAAAAAAACAGGGCATCACACAAACAGCTTCTCCCCTAAGACCTATTAAATAATAAATCTAATCAATTACAAATTACTATAAACACAACTATTAATACAAAATAAATAAATTTTAAAATAAAAATTACAACCTAAAATATACACCTGGTCATATTGTACACCATGCCGAATTACACTGAAACGCTGTTCACAACACGAAAAGAGTAACTGCTAATTTTTTCTTATTTTTCAAAAGTAAACATACAAAAACTACATACAAGAACTTGGGAGAAATACGCTTGACTTAAATCTTTTAGAGCGGATATCGACTTTGTCATCACAAGGGGTGGAGGGGGAAAGGGCAATAAAAGCCATAAACGTTGATAAAACTCACTGTTACGTTATAGGTAGACCCTCTTTGCTTGGAGGACTGCTAGATTTATTGACTTATTGAGTTAATAACAATATAGAATGGCAACGACATCGGGCAAGAGGGCGACGTGAATGCAAAAAGTAAAATACTCCATGTGTATTATTTATTTATTTCTTTTTTTTTTTTTTTTTTTGTGTATTATTGCTGAATCTGACTATGATTTATCGAACTTTGATTTTGATGCAAATGATCTGGCACTAGATAGATAGATAGATAGATAGATAGATCGATAGATAGATCTTTATTGTCATTATCACTTTTACAAAGGAACAACGAAATTGAAGGTGCAGTCGACTCAGTGTGAGGCATAAGAGTTAAAAAGACAAGAAGAGAGAAAATAATAACAAACCAAATAATAATAAAAGTTCTTATAAAATATACAAATTGCACTGGTTGACTTAAGGTCTATATTGCATATTGGGAGAATGATATAGAGCAGTTTTATTCTGCGTTCATGATTGCTTTTGGAAAGCTGTTTTTAAGGTGGTTTCTCCTGGTTTTCATTGCTCTGTATCTCTTGCCCGATGACAAAAGCTGGAAGAGGCAGTGACCGGGATGTGATGAAGTCTATTGCTTTTTTGCGGCATCGGGACGTGTAGATTCGTTCCAGAGTTGGGAGGGTACAACCAATTGTTCTCTCCGCTGTCCTGACGACCCTGTGGAGCGCTTTCCTTTCTGAGGAAGTGCAGCTGCCGTACCACACACACAGTCCGTACGTGAGCACAGTCTCGATGGAACAGTGATAAAAGGCAAGGGGCAGATTTAATTTAAACTGAGACTGTGTCCAGTGGGTGCGTCAATGCGCTATCAGCACATGCTCCCATCCTCTGTCTCTCTCTGTCTCGGGTATGGGGAGTTGCAACACCTCTCTGGTGGTCACACTGTATATATTTTAAAAATTGAAGTCATTCAATGTGGAAAGTCCACATAAACTTAAGCTTTATTAAAATACAATTTTGCTCAGTTTGGCGCTTGATGTTATGCTAACCCTCCCTACTTGTCCGTCTTTTCTATCTTCTGTCTGCTTCTGTGTGTTCTTTATAAGTTGGCCTTCTTTGCCTTTTTTCTGCTAACACTTTCTGTTTTGTGCAGTTAAGACAACCTGCTGTTACAGAGATCAGACATTCAAGTTAAAAAAGACAACTAAAAGACAAAGAGCTTCTAACGGTGTACTTATATTCCTCAAAATGCTTTAACAATATTACTACAATAATACAATTACATCCCCCAACAATCTAAGCTAGCAAATGGCAACTGAAAGGACCAGAATAATCAATCTTCATAAAATATTATTACTGTATAACTTGAGCCATGGTACATAATCATGTGTGTGAGAAGAATGAGATCTGGGTTCTTGCCCATACCGTGGTGGCATTGTTAAAGTTACACAGTAGGCGCACTGTAATAATGCTTAATTACAATGCAATTAGGCACATCATTATTGAGTAAATGCACTGTAAGAATAGAAACAGTGCTAGGTGTTGCCAACAATATTAAAGTCTGCTGAGAAAAAGCTGAGCAATGTGACAGAACATGGCATATTGAAAAATTATACTGAACCACATTGGCAGAGTCCATGCGTCATATGCTAAATCAAGTGGGCTCAGGAGCTAGAAGGGCATCTGGAAGGGGATGTGGGGAAAAGTTAATGTGGAAAAATAATTTTAAGGTATCGTAGCATTCATCTAAAAGTAATAACATAAAGGGTTAATAAATGTCAGAAATATTGCAGGCATAACAGGAAACCAGATAAAGGTGAAGTGAACAACAAAATGTACCGAAGGAGGACTAAGAGATGACTAAGAAATCAGCAGATGTCCTGTAAACAGCCAGAATGGACAGCTGTTATATGTACAGAAATGTTGGATGTTGGCGCAACTCAAAGGTATAAGAAGAACCAGAATATAATATAACAGACTTTTATTTTATATAAATGATTTGGGTGTAAACCAGTGAGCCAACCAGAGTAAATGTTTGCATTGATTGTCACTGTATGTAAATTCAGTAGTTTATAAAATGACTCTGATTCTTTGTTTCTCTGATCATTCTGAACAGACTTGCTTTTGATGAATGCTCCCTCTAACGCATTTTGCAGAGGAGTAATTAAAAAATACCATAAACAGCTTTTCTCCTGCCTGTTGACTGATTTGTCCTGTTAGAGAATGTTACATTTCTACCACACTAATGTTCTAAGCCCATTTTTGTGTACTTTTCCTCTCCTACTGTCACCTTCTTCCAATGGCCAGTCCTCCCACACCATCTCTACTACATCAACAACTCCTACCAGGTCAAAATGGAATGGTCAGTGAAGATTACAAGATGAAGAAAGAAAAGTTTATATGAAACAAAAATGAGATTAGGCAATACTAAGTAACAAAGAATTAACTACGGTTCAATGACCAGGAGGACAGAAAAAAAGAAAAGGAGAAAAAATATCTGCCAGGTTTTCCGAGGCCATGAGACCACCTAGGCCCCCACTGGGCATTCGACCTAACATCAGTGATCTCAATCAGTCCTCATGGTTTTCAGGCTTCACGTAGAAGAATTAGCCGAAGATGGTCATGTGGACCTCTGATAGATAGATAGATAGATAGATAGATAGATAGATAGATAGATAGATAGATAGATAGATAGATAGATAGATAGATAGATAGATAGATAGATAGATAGATACTTTATTAATCCCAATGGGAAATTCACATTCTTCAGCAGCAGCATACTGACACAATAAATAATATTAAATTAAAGAATGATAATAATGCAGGTGAAAAACAGACAATAACTATGTATAATGTTGAATGTTAACGTTTACCCCCCCGGGTGGAATTAAAGAGTCGCATAGTTTGGGGGAGGAACGATCTCCTCAATCTATCAGTGGAGCAGGACAGTGACAGCAGTCTGTCGCTGAAGCTGCTCCTCCGTCTGGAGATGATACTATTAAGTGGATGCAGTGGATTCTCCATAATTGATAGGAGCCTGCTGAGCGCCCTTTGCTCTGCCACAGATGTTAAACTGTCCAGCTCCATGCCAACAATAGAGCCTGACTTCCTCACCAGTTTGTCCAGGCGTGAGGCGTCTTTCCTCTTAATGCTGCCTCCCCAGCACACCACCGCTTAGAAGAGGGCGCTCGCCACAACTGTCTGATAGAACATCTGCAGCATCTTATTGCAGATATTGAAGGATGCCAGCCTTCTAAGGTAGTATAACCGGCTCTGTCCTTTCTTGAACAGTGCATCAGTATTGGCAGTCCAGTCTAATTTATCATCCAGCTGCACTCCCAGATAGTTATAGGTCTGCACCATCTGCACACAGTCACCTTTGATGATCACTGGGTCTATGAGGGGTCTGGGCCTCCTAAAATCCACCACCAGCTCTTTGGTTTTGCTGGTGTTCAGGTGTAGGTGGTTTGAGTCTGGTCTTCAATCCATTAATGTAGGGACTGCATGGCACCCCGATCAGGTGATAGTGGTGCCAGAAAACCGGAAAAAGAACAGCAGAGAAAGTAGGGGTTAGTACAGATTGAGAAGCCATGATAGAAATGATAAATCAGCGCATATACAGACTATCAGGGTTACTCTAAAATGAAGATATGAGAAAGCCACGTTAAACTAATGAGTTTTTAGCAGTTTTTTAAAGTGCTCCACCGTATCAGTCTGGTGAATTTCTATTAGTCAACTATTCCAGATTTTAGGTGCATAACAACAGAAGGCCATCTCACCACTTTTTAGAAGTTTAGCTCTTGGAATTCTAAGCAGACCCTCATTTGAAGATCTAAGGTTACGATTTGGAGTGTAAGGTGAGAGGCATTCTGAGATACAGGATGGAGCAGATTATTGAAGGCTTTGTAAACCATAAGTATTCAATTCTAAATGGCACAGGTAACCAGTGTAGTGACATCAGAACTGGAGTGATGTGCTTGGATTTTCTTTTCCTAGTTAAGATTCCGGGAGCTGCATTCTGCACTTCTTGTAATCGATTGCTGACTTTAAGACCTTCCTTTATCTCATTATCTCTCTTTTATCTTGTTAAGGACTGTGCTGACTAACTTTGTGGTATCTTGTCCTCTGTCACCTGTTCAGTTGTCCCTACGGCTTCAGAAAGTGACGCTGCTGTGGAAAACATCCTGCATTGTTCCTGTTCCAAAGAAGGCAGGCACATCTTCCTCAAATGACTATAAGACCAGTGGCACTGATGTCTCACGTCATGAAGACCTTTGACAGGATCGTCCTGGACTATAGGAGTCCTCTTGTGGTAGACCACCTGGATGAACAGCAGTTTACCTATTGGACAAAGCTGGCCACACTGTCAGGGTTTTGCTTTTTGATTTCTCCAGTGCCTTCAATACTCTCCAGCCATCCTGTTAAGGGGTAAACTCAGAGATATGCAGGTGGGTGAGCCCGTGGTGTCCTGATGATGATCTGTCAGGCAGACCACTATCTGTGAGACTCAAGGACTGTGTGAGCAACACTGGAGCACCACCATGAACAGACTTGTCTGCTTTACCTTTCACTCTGTACACCTCCGACTAGAAATATAACAGCAGGGACCTGATGGAGTCAGTCCTCGAGTTCTTAAGGTCTGTGCTGGACAATGTTTTGGTGTCCTCTGTCACCTGATCAGTCTGTCACTAAGGCTTCAGAAAGTGACGCTGCTGTGGAAACCATCCTGCATTGTTCCTGTTCCTAAGAAGGCAGGCACCTCTTCACCTCATGACTACACATCAGTGACACGTCTGACATCATGAAGACCTTTGAGAGGCTGGTCCTGGACTATAGGAGTCCTCTTGTAGTAGACCACCTGGACCCACTTCAGTGTATCTATCGGACAATAAAATTGTAGTAGAGGATACAATTATCTGTCTGCTCCACCTGGACAAAGCTGGCAGCACTGTGAGGAAGATGTTTTGCTCACACCTTTCACAGGCTGTTACTTTGAAAATCCAGTTACCCTATAATTTAAAATCAGCGCAGCCACGTTCACCCAATATCATCAATGCTCATTGGCTGTAATAAAGTTTTCCTTTTATGTCTATTATCTCTTAACATTTGTCATAACTGAAAAAGCTTTGCAAGTCCCATTTCATGAAAATCACTGAGAAAAGTAAAAAGAAAGAATTTTTTTAGTTTGGTTTTATGTTATGTTGATCGGCAATTGCAACTTGTTACTGTGTGTTCGAATATGATGTTCGTGTGTGTGTGTGTGTGTGTGTGTGCGTGGGTGTGTGTGTGTGTGTGTGAGCGAGACTGGTCCCTCCAATTATTGATTTTATTAAAAGCAAATAACATTCCATACAAGCAAGTGAAATTTTACAAAACTAAATTCAAACCAAATCAACCTCCACCCATGAGCAATAGTGCTAGGCCAACAGCAAAAAACATTTAATAGTAGAAAAAATAAATAAATAAATAAATTAGGGAAGAGAATCCACTTCCTCTATTTAAATACTTATGTTATTGATGAAATCCTGCCAGGATTTAAATATGTTTTGCACAGAGAATTTGATTTTTTTTTCCAGTTTCAAATAGTAGAGAACATCAGTTACCCACTGAATTAATAGAAGTGAGTTATGATTCTTCCAGTTGAGCAAGATAAGTCTACGTGCCAATAGTGTAGTAAAGGCCATTACAGTTTGTTTGTCCTTCTCCACTTTAAGCCCCTCTGGGAGCCCACTAAACACAGCTCTTAATGGATTAGGAGGGATTGTGATGCCAAGGCTGTCTGATAGGCATTTAAAGATTTTGGTCCAGAATGATGTTAATTTGGTGCAGGTCCAAAACATGTGGCCTAGTGAGGCTGGAGCTCGATTGCAACGTTTGCAGGTTGGATCTCCCTTGAAACATTTTGAACAATTTTAAATGAGACAGATATGCTCAATAAAAGATTTTTAAGTTGAATAACTGAATGTTTTGCACATACAGAGCTTTGAGTGAATTCTGTGCATGGCTGCCTTCCACTCCGTTTCTGAAATGTTGAGTGAGAGATCCTTTTCCCACTGTACTCTTAATGGATTAGGAGGGAGTGTGATGCCAAGGCTGTCTGATAGGCATTTTAAGATTTTGGTCCAGAATGATGTTAATTTGGTGCAGGCCCAAAACATGTGGCCTAGTGAGGCTGGAGCTCGATTGCAACGTTTGCAGGTTGGATCTCTGCCTGGAAACATTTTGGACAATTTTAAATGAGACAGATATGCTCAATAAAAGATTTTTAAGTTGAATAACTGAATGTTTTGCACATACAGAGCTTTGAGTGAATTCTGTGCATGGCTGCCTTCCACTCCGTTTCTGAAATGTTGAGTGAGAGATCCTTTTCCCACTGTACTCTTAATGGATTAGGAGGGAGTGTGATGCCAAGGCTGTCTGATAGGCATTTTAAGATTTTGGTCCAGAATGATGTTAATTTGGTGCAGGCCCAAAACATGTGGCCTAGTGAGGCTGGAGCTCGACTGCAACATTCACAGGTTGGATCTCACTCTGGAAACATTTTTCTTCTTCTTCTTCTTTCGCCTGCTCCCGTTAGGGTTCGCCACAGCAGATCATCTTCTTCCATACCTCTCTGTCCTCTGCATGTTGTTCTGTTACACCCATCAATTTTAAATCAATAACAATAATAATAATATTAATAATAATAATAATAATAATAATCAATACAATTTTAAATGAGACAGATGCGCTCAATAGATGATTTTAAGTTGAATAATTCTATGCTTTGTGCATATGGAGCTCGAGTGAATTCTGTGCATGGCTGCTTTCCACTCCTTTTCTCACTCTACTCTGGTCATTTAATTTTCTTCTGCTGTCTCTTGCAAGTCATTATACATGTTACTTACATTTTTTTGCTCTTTGTATGTTGAACCCAAGGACTCAGGGCCCCCTGATGTTGCAGATGTGCAGCGGAACAGGCCGTTTGTGGTGGCTGATTTTAAAGTCCTGGCATGTCTCTGGAGAGTGCTGTGGTGTCAGTTTGCCAACTTCTGTTGTTTGTCTCCACTTTCATTGGAACCTTGCAAGTTTTGTTGTTCTTTTTTCTGCCCAAATGCTAAAATGCGGTAGCATTTAAGAATGTGATAAAATGCACTTGAAAAGTCAATACCAGGAAATCAATAAGTTGAGACGCCAAAGTCAAAGTTACAGGCAGATTAGTCTTACTTCTTTGCCATGAAAAATTATGGAAACTATAATAAGAAATAAATTATAAAATGACCTAATATTCCAATTAAGAGACAGAGTGGGTTTATGAGAGGAAGGTCCTGCCTAACAAATCTTTTAGATGTTTTTTTGAAGACGCAGCCAGAATAGCAAACAAAAACAAAGCGTACGACAGAATTTACTTTGACTTTCTAAGTCATCCCACACCAAAGAATGGTCCTGGAACTCAAAGCTGTAGGCATCAGGAGACAAAGAGTACAGTGAAGAAGAGAATGGAGTGAGGTCATCAGTGGAGTCCCCCAGTGGTCTGTCCATGGACCCTCATTATTTTTTTCTGATTTATTTTAATGACATTGATTCTGGTATAGCTAGTAAACTTCTCAAATTCACAGACGACAGTAAAATGAGAGAGATGGTTGACACTGAGGAGGCAGCAGAAAGAATTCTGGACAAGCTTCAGAACTGGAAGAATACCTGGAATACGCAGTTTAATATGTAAAAGGTCAAAGTGCTAGAAAAGGAACATCACTATATATATAAAATCCAGTGTCTGTCTATCTGTCTGTATGTCTGTCTGCTTTTCACGAGAGAACTACCGTAGATATTCGCGTATAAGTCGAAAAATGTATGCCTTAAATTTCATTCAAAAAAACAGGGTCGACTTATCCGCGGGGCAACACAATTGTCCATAGAATTTGGGTAATGACATTGTACACTCAACGCTTCACGGTGTTAAGTCACCGGTCATCTGCCGTTTCTCATGCTCTTTGAAATAATTATAAGCCAGCAATACTATTGCTAATTAGATAGTTTTTTTTCTAATTTCATTAAATAATTCTTTAAACTGTGAAATACTTGAATTTGAGCATTAGCTTTTGCAGGTTTTGGATAACAGACATACCATTAGCTGCCATGTGCAACCAGATTTGGAATCAAAAGAACCAAGGCAACGCACGCTATCAATGCGATGCAAGTGCAGCCCGCGATTCAAAAAATTTCTCTGCCTACCTGTTTGTCTCGTCTAACAGTAGCTGAAAAGCAGCATCAGGAGAGAGCAGCCTGAAGTAGTCCAGCAGCGGGTGATCTGCAGTGTCCAACAGTAAGCCATGCTGTCTTGTGAAGTCCGGTAGCCAGTTCGGCTCCCACGGATCAATGTCTGGGTATTCCTCCCACGCGAACCTTGCCGTAGATGCATCGGCTGCGCGAATGCGTTCAGCTGGCGCGGCATCGGCTGGTGTTCGATTAGCTAATGCCGGCTTCTCACTCTCTTGCTCGATTCCTGATCACTGTCAATAAAATCCGATTCTGAAAAATCAGAGTCCGACTCAGCGATAATGTGCAAAACATCGTCTGCCAAGTGTTTTCTTTTCTGCACTCGCTTCGCTCCCTTGTGATATATCGACGCCATCTTGCCTTTGTTTACATTTGTTTATATTTCGCAACTCACGCACACGCATGGATTAGTTGCCGAGTCAACGAGTCTAGCATTTCTCCAAGCACAGAGGGAATGCCTGTGACGTGACAGTAAGTTTTGTCACCATTAACAGCTGATTGTCACCCTCTGATAGCTGTCAAGTTTTACCCTCAACTTATATGCGGGTCATAACAAATTTCATAATTTTCGGCTTAAAAATACTTATCTGTGAGATCGACTAATATGCGAGTATCTACGATACTTAACGGATTTAGATCGGGCTTTTTTCTAGAATTTGCTTGAACATTCTAATTGATTTTGTGACTTGTCTCATCGCTCTAAGAATCATAGTTTGCTTGCAGAAGTGATATATTCGCTGCAAGGGGAGAGGAAGCGTGATGTCAGGCGTAGGGAACCGGGCAGGGGCCTCCTCACTGTCCTGTTTCACTACTACACAGACAGAGCCAAAGGGGAAGGCGAGTCAGATATGAATACAAGATGGGAAACACTGAGCTACAGGAAGCAATCCCTGAAAAGGATTTAGGGGTTTATGATGACACAACATTTTCATCCTCTAATCAATACACAGAAGCAATTAAAGGCAAAATGTTAGGTTATATCATAAAAACTGATGAATATAAATCAGGGGACGTTATGCTCAAACTATGTAATGCACTGGTGAGACCACATCTGCTTACCACAGTACAAGAAAGACATAGCAGCACTCAAAGCTGTGCAGGTGTTAGCAACCAAGTGCATCTTGGGACTTGAGGACATGTCCTACTGTGACAGACTCTAAGAATTAAGCCTGATTAGTCTGAGCAAAGGAGACTCCATGCAGACTTAATCCAGGTCTTCAAAATCCTTAAAAGCATTGAAAAAGCAGATTCCGGAAACATTCTTTCAGCTTAAGGCGGACATCAGTGGAAATTAAGGGGAAGTGCATTTGAAACTGAAGCCAGGAAGCACTTCTTTACATAAAGAAATGTGGAGTTGAAGCAGAAACCTTGACAACTTTTAGAAGAATCTGCATGGAATATTGGGACAGCGAGGCAGCAGCGCTATCACTGCACCACTGTGCCGCCCAAACACAAAAGTAGGTTAGTTTATTTTATCTGTAAATGTGGACAATCAGAATGTCCATTTACCTTGGTTGGTATCTTGGTTTACACCCAAACGACTTAAATGAAATAAAAGTCTTATATTATATTCTGGTTCTTCTTATACCTTTGAGTTGAGCCACCACTCTGTGCATATCACAACTGTCAATTCTGGTTGTTTTACAGGACATTTGCTGACTTCTTAGTCATCTTTCAGTACATTTTGTTGTTCACTTGACCTTTATCTGGTTTCTGAACCCTTTATGCTATTTCTTTGAGATGAATGTTTTGTTACCCTGAAATTATTCTTCCACAATAGATCGGTAGTTCTCAGTTTTCAGTTCTCGTGGTCCCCTGCGGCGGCAGGTTTTTGTTGAAGGCGATGGAAAAGAGAGAAAGAGAGAGAGAGAGAGATACACATCCACTGCGGTGACCCTGGGTAAGAGAAAGGCCAAAGGGAAATTAAAAAGAAAGAAGGATAGTTAAGGTGTGTTCCAATGCCATTCTCATTTTCGTTCCCAATTTCTAATTCTGCCAATAAGCAGGATTCAAAACAATATTCATCCTTTTAATGATTGACAATCTATTTGTAATTTCATTACATTGCTTTTCACGCTTTAATAATACAATTCATAAATTCAGAGAATTTGGTCCATTAAGGTTTTGGTGGCTACCGACCTGAGATGATGCCGAATCATGCAGAATTCTTATTAAATTTCAAAACTCTTTCTTTTTATAAGCTCTAAGCTCCACTAATAAGCTACCACATATAGCAATGATATATTACACCACCATATTCAGCTTAAAGTTGACTTAAGAAAGTCCTAAATGGCCTATGATTGAGTGCTAGTGACTGAATAAAATTGATTGTCTCTCCAAGTGCGGTCATTAAATCATCTGGTTTGATCACTTCTGCCCAAAGGACTTTGTGATGAATGATACAATGTAATTAAGCAATCTGAGTGCTGTCCTCTAAAACCCTCTGCTAAATGAGTGCTGCTCTTTCAGTGTGCTCAGTCGTTATGAAGAATTCCATTTTATAAAGGAAACACAGAAAAAAAATAAAAACAAAACCTCTCCAAAGTCACAGTAGGTCTCTTGAATTTAAATGTGACTATTAATCTCCTTTCTTTAATATTTAATAGGTAAGCAATTTTAAATTATATCGATCAGTGCTGTGTGCTGGACTGGCACCCCATTGAGTTTTGGGTCCCGTTGGACCAGACTCTGGGCCCTGTGACTCTAAATGAAATCAATTAATTGTTATGAACATTTTAATTAAGGATTAGGAGATATTACAATTGCTTTAGATTAAACATGCCGGTAGACTGGCAAAAACGTTATGGGCACTTTAGAAATTTCTTATTTGGTAAAATGCGTAACAAGTTTCAGTGTCGCAATGCGTTATTCTATTTTCCGTTAAGGCGAGTAAACTGAAAGTCAGGACAACAGCACTGTGGTTAGCACTTCTTCGTCATACTCACGGAATGACCTGGATTTAATTCATTCCGTGATGTTGTTTTTAATGTCACATGATCACTGATTACATGTTCGTTAACTTTATGCCAGGCTACGTTTTTTTGTTTTCTAAGGCTAGTTCACTAATACCGTGCATATGCTGTATTATGATTTTTAGAAATCATGGTCAAGCGACTACTCACATGGCACAACAGAGTCACCAGTCGTATATATTGTGATGGACGGCCAGGAGCTCATCCCGGCCGACACACCCAGGACGCTAGATGGCGTCTTCCCTGCAGCATGGAGGTGCCCTGGATTTCCGTAGGGCAACATGGAAGATAGAGTTCGGCTTCACAGCCCTGCTGGGTGCTGTGGGTGCCATCGTGTGACGCTGCAGGGAGACGCAGGGATTTTTATTTTCCCTGTAGCCCGGAAGTACTCCCAAGTCACGGGATGGAGGAACAGAAGTACTTCCGTGCTGAAGAAAAATACAAGTCTTCATCTGACCCGGAAGTGCTATTGAATCACATGGACAGAAGGACAGAAGCACTTCCGGGTCAAGGACTATATAAAGGACTATGGGAGACCCAGCAAGGGGAGTCGGAGTTTTGAGGTAGTGTGACGGAGCTGCTGGGAGGAGAGGAGGATCTTTATTGTGATTTATGATTAATGATTTATTGTTTATCGGGGTGATTGTGGTGTCTACTGTGACACAACAGCAAAGAAAGAAGAAATTAAAATATTTCTTTTACTTTTACTTGGTGTCCTGGACGTTTGTCTGCGGGGTTTGAGGAACGACATCGCCCTCAGATGTCACAACGTCCTTAAACATTATGAGCAGGTTTGGTCTAATTGACAAGGGTACTCAGACTATACGTGTACATGGCCCTGATGGACAGTTTTACTCTTTGACATCTCTACCTAAAGTCAAGAAAATATTCATATCTGGCGTCCATCTGTGGTAGGTATAACATAGAAAACTGTCTGGCATCCGCTCATGCCTGGGTGTAACATAATAAACCATCCAGTGATCTTCTGTGCCTGGGCGTATCACAGCAGAATTTACATGTATCAATGTTGTTTGTGTCACACAGTGTCCACAAGAATACCTTTTGAAAATGACTTTGTATGAATCCCCTTGGGAATACTTGTTCTTTCTGCTGCTCGCATTAGGGGTCACCACAGCAGATCATCTGTCTCCAACTATCCCTCTCTTTTACTTCTTTTTATGCCAAACCGATTGCCTTCATGTCCTTCTCTCACCAGATCTGTAAACCTCCTCTTTTTCCTTCCTCTTTTCTTTTTGCCTTTGCGGTTCTCTTTTACCGATGTTACCCCCTCATCTTTCCTCTAGCAAGGGCCCAAGCCATGTCAATATACCACATCTCTCCTCTCTCACTTGGTCACCAAACTGTCATACTTGTGTTGTCCCTCTAAAATACTTATTCCTAATCCTGTCTACCCTCGTTTACTCTGAGCAAAAATCATAGAATCTTCAACTCTGCCATTTCCAGAACTTCCCTTGGGAATTCCTTAAAACCTAAAATAATTCTTTTGCGGATAGTCAGTGACAGGATCATGAGAAAGAAGATACAAAATGAAGGGGGGAAGAAATAAAGAAAAATAAATACCTCTTTAGCATTTGCATCTAGGATCGTGTCTCCACCAGGTTTTCACAAATATTGTTTAAAGATCATTGGTACGATTTACTACCATTTTAAAAAACAAAAACAAAGAAATTATTTTACTCATGATCACAGAAGACTCTTGAAGGACCTAATCCATTTCTTCAAAATTCTCAAACAAGTCAAGTCAAGTCAAGTAGGGGAGCATGCACTGGTACAGTGCGTTGCTGCACCCTCTACACAACGAAACAACTCAGGATCCCAGTTGGCAACCCCCCAAGCAGACACGCGGTCCAGTCCCACCCTTCAGAAATGACCCTCTATC
Source organism: Erpetoichthys calabaricus (assembly GCF_900747795.2). Taxonomy (NCBI): domain Eukaryota; kingdom Metazoa; phylum Chordata; class Cladistia; order Polypteriformes; family Polypteridae; genus Erpetoichthys; species Erpetoichthys calabaricus. The sequence continues at coordinate 13,721,912 of NC_041395.2, forward strand.
TGCCACAGCCAGGTGCTACATGGGCAACCCCTTGGCCTGGTCCAGCCACTCAGGTCTCCAACAATGAGGATCTTATGAGCTGGATCAACCTCGGGGAAATGCGCCACATGGCCATAGTGCCATAACTGACGCTCCCTCAAAATTCAGGTAATGTGCCTCATTCGGGACTCCATGAGCAACACAAAGTCAAACCAACGGTACCCAAGGATTTTACGGAGAAACACAGTACCAAAAGAGTCCAGTCTTCATCTCAGGGCACTGGGGTTTCCATGTCTCGCAACCATATAGCAAGACAGGATGCACCAGGACCCTAAAGACTTGGACCTTTGTCCTTTTGCAGATATCGGGAGCGCCACACACCCCTTTCCAGTGACCTCATGACACCCCATGCCCTTCCAATCCGTCTACTGACATTCATAGGAAGAGTCACCAGAGACATGAATGTCACTACCAAGGTAAATAAACAATGTCGACACTCTCTCTGCAGACAGACACACTGCTGATGGCTGTGCCCAAGAGGGCATTAAAGGCCTGGCTCTTGGTTTTTATCAGGACACTCGCAAGCCCAGACACTCAGACTCCTCACTCAATTTCTCGAGAGCCCCAATCAGAGCCTCCATTGACTCCGTGAAGATCACAGCATCATCAGCAAAGTCAAGATCAGTGAATCTTTCTTCACCAACAGATGCCCCACAGCTGCTGGACCCCACAACCCTGACCAACAACCAGTCCATACAAGCATTGAACAGAGTATGAGCAGAACACACCCCTGATGGACCCCAGAATCAACTGGGAAAAACTGCACAGCACTCACAGTACCAGTGTACAGGCCGACCATGATATCCAGCAACCTTTGAGTGGATCCCGCGAACCCTCAGGATGTCCCACAGGGCAGCTCGATCAACTGAGTCGAACGCTTTACGAAACTCAACAAAGGCTGCAAAGAAACTCTGCCGATAATTGTGTTTGCGCTCCATGAGAACCGTCCGTGCCAGGATGCGGTCGATGGTAGACTTCTTAGGCATAAAACCAAGACTGTTCCAGTCACTGGTAGGTGAGCAAGTGATCACGGATTCTACTAAGGACAAGCCTAGCAAGGACCTTACCCGGCAGTGTTATCCCCCTGTAGCTGCTGCAATGGATGGATGGATTTTCTCAAACCCATCGATAGAAATGAATCCAACAAAATTCTACTTTGTTTAGAGACTTTGTTTTGAATTCTGGTCCAGTTTGTTTTGGTAGATGTGGACACTCCACACTGTCAGGACTGTTGACAGAGATCGAGTGGCCTGATCTGTCTAACTCGGTTGTGACCCTCACTGCTACAGCGTGACATGTTTAGTAGTAATTAGACATATTAGTACATACAGTGGTGTGAAAAACTATTTGCCCCCTTCCTGATTTCTTATTCTTTTGCATGTTTGTCACACAAAATGTTTCTGATCATCAAACACATTTAACTATTAGTCAAATATAACACAAGTAAACACAAAATGCAGTTTTTAAATGATGGTGTTTATTATTTAGGGAGAAAAAAAATCCAAACCTACATGGCCCTGTGTGAAAAAGTAATTGCCCCCTTGTTAAAAAATAACCTAACTGTGGTGTATCACACCTGAGTTCAATTTCCGTAGCCACCCCCAGGCCTGATTACTGCCACACCTGTTTCAATCAAGAAATCACTTAAATAGGAGCTGCCTGACACAGAGAAGTAGACCAAAAGCACCTCAAAAGCTAGACATCATGCCAAGATCCAAAGAAATTCAGGAACAAATGAGAACAAAAGTAATTGAGATCTATCAGTCTGGTAAAGGTTATAAAGCCATTTCTAAAGCTTTGGGACTCCAGCGAACCACAGTGAGAGCCATTATCCACAAATGGCAAAAACATGGAACAGTGGTGAACCTTCCCAGTAGTGGCCGGCCGACCAAAATTACCCCAAGAGCGCAGAGACGACTCATCCGAGAGGTCACAAAAGACCCCAGGACAACGTCTAAAGAACTGCAGGCCTCACTTGCCTCAATTAAGGTCAGTGTTCACGACTCCACCATAAGAAAGAGACTGGGCAAAAACAGCCTGCATGGCAGATTTCCAAGATGCAAACCACTGTTAAGCAAAAAGAACATTAGGGCTCGTCTCAATTTTGCTAAGAAACATCTCAATGATTGCCAAGACTTTTGGGAAAATACCTTGTGGACTGATGAGACAAAAGTTGAACTTTTTGGAAGGCAAATGTCCCGCTACATCTGGCGTAAAAGGAACACAGCATTTCAGAAAAAGAACATCATACCAACAGTAAAATATGGTGGTGGTAGTGTGATGGTCTGGGGTTGTTTTGCTGCTTCAGGACCTGGAAGGCTTGCTGTGATAGATGGAACCATGAATTCTACTGTCTACCAAAAAATCCTGAAGGAGAATGTCCGGCCATCTGTTCGTCAACTCAAGCTGAAGCGATCTTGGGTGCTGCAACAGGACAATGACCCAAAACACACCAGCAAATCCACCTCTGAATGGCTGAAGAAAAACAAAATGAAGACTTTGGAGTGGCCTAGTCAAAGTCCTGACCTGAATCCAATTGAGATGCTTTGGCATGACCTTAAAAAGGCGGTTCATGCTAGAAAACCCTCAAATAAAGCTGAATTACAACAATTTTGCAAAGATGAGTGGGCCAAAATTCCTCCAGAGTGCTCTAAAAGACTCATTGCAAGTTATCGCAAACGCTTGATTGCAGTTATTGCTGCTAAGGGTGGCCCAACCAGTTATTAGCGTTCAGGGGGTAATTACTTTTTCACACAGGGCTATGTAGGTTTGGATTTTTTTTTCTCCCTAAATAATAAAAACCACCATTTACAAACTGCATTTTGTGTTTACTTGTGTTATACTTGACTAATGGTTAAATGTGTTTGATGATCAGAAACATTTTGTGTGACAAACATGCAAAAGAATAAGAAATCAGGAAGGGGGCAAATAGTTTTTCACACCACTGTATTATAAGCCAGTTGTCTTACTTTCATATACTTTAAGTTGCGTGCACAATACCATAACAGTATTTTTATTTTCCTTGAAATGTTGCTAACCAGCTGGTTTCAGTTAATTTTTCTTTGAAAATGTTATTGTTGACAAGGAGCACTTTCTAAGTTAATTTAACTCATTTACAGCAGCTGATGCTCAAACGACGCCTATCAAAATCTGTTTATAATACAGAGAAAAATGTAAATGGCAGAGTTCACTGACTTATACTGGCATTAAGTGTTCAATAATTGTGCTGACTTAACAGACTAAGAGTTATGATTGGTGTTCTTAATTAGTTTTTCTTGCGTTCTCCTTAAGATTTCAAATTACGTTATGCTTTTTTTCTGGGCTTTTCTGACCCAGGGAATCAATTTCTGACGTCTGTTTTACAATTGTAATCTCTGTTTAAGAGTTTATCATTTGTTTCATATTGTGTTTGACGCCATTTTGTTTTAGTGCTGTCTTTTTGAGAGTTTTGTGTCACCCTGTAACCTGGGTGATGCATCCCACAATGCATTGGGGCAAGTGTGATAATGATATAACCACCATTCTAATGTATTCAAGATTGGAGATCGCGTACAATGTTCTCGGATACTTTTTGGGACAGTTCATGAATAGGTTTATTATTCATTTGTTATGCATGTTTCTGGATTAATTTATGAGGTTAAGGCATCAGTTTTGGGGGTTCTGGAGCCCTTAATTCAGAATCTCTAATTTGTTATTTCAATTAACAACTTACTATTATTGTCCATCCATCCATCCATCCTCTTCCGCTTATCCGAGGTCAGGTCGCGGGGGCAGCAGCTTGAGCAGAGATGCCCAGACTTCCCTCTCCCCGGCCACTTCTTCTAGCTCTTACAGGGAGAATCCCGAGGCGTTCCCAGGCCAGCCGGGAGACATAGTCCCTCCAGCATGTCCTGGGTCTTCCCCGGGGCCTCCTCCCAGTTGGACGTGCCCGGAACTCCTCACCAGGGAGGCGTCCAGGAGGCATCCTGATCAGATGCCCGAGCCACCTCATCTGACTCCTCTCGATGCGGAGGAGCAGCGGCTCTACTCTGAGCCCCTCCCAGATGACTGAGCTTCTCACCGTATCTTTAAGGAAGAGCCCAGACACCCTGCGGAGGAAACTCATTTCGGCCGCTTGTATTCGCGGTCTCGTTCTTTCGGTCACTACCCATAGCTCATGACCATAGGTGAGGGTAGGAACATAGATCAACCGGTAAATTGAGAGCTTTGCCTTATGGCTCAGCTCCTTTTTCACCACGACAGACCGATTATTGTAATGAATTATTTTGTACATTTTCTTCTCCATTTTGGTTATCCAGTTGCGAGGATAGCTCTGTATTGTCAAACTGTCTTGTACTTGTGAACCAGCAGTGAGATGCAGCGGCTTAAAAGGTCAACATTTTAGGCACTTCTTCACTCCCAAGTTTGTGGATTCCAGAAGCATTTTTTGACAATTGGTATTTTGCTTAAAACAAGCTTTGTTTCTAGACTATTTTTTGTACCTGAAGATTTTTGATTCTTGATCTGGTTTTGGTAACGGTGTGGCAGTCTTCTTGGTTTCATCCCCTTTATCTGATTTAACATCCATCCATCCATTTTCCAACCCGCTGAATCCGAACACAGGGTCACGGGGGTCTGCTGGAGCCAATCCCAGCCAACACAGGGCACAAGTCAGGAACCAATCCTGGGCAGGGTGCCAACCCACCGCAGGACACACACAAACACACCCACACACCAAGCATACACTAGGGCCAATTTAGAATCGCCAATCCACCTAACCTGCATGTCTTTGGACTGTGGGAGGAAACCGGAGCGCCCAGAGGAAACCCACGCAGACACGGGGAGAACATGCAAACTCCACGCAGGGAGGACCCGGGAAACGAACCCAGGTCTCCTAACTGCGAGGCAGCAGCGCTACCACTGCGCCACCGTGCCGCCCCTGATTTACCATAAATACTTAAATTTTTTTAGTTAGCATTTGTGGCTTTGACAATTGTGTGCGTTTTACTTCCATTTTTGACCGTCATTTTCTTTTTCAGGCTGTGTCTTTTCTTCTGATCTTTTCTCAAAAAAGTCTTCATTGATGATCCTTTTCCTGTGTCACACACGTATGCTTAAGAGGAAGTCAAAGGGCTTAACCAGGTGTGAAATGGTGAGTCAGGGGTTGACGTTGTGCACTGACACTTCTTCTCCTTCCTCTGCAGATCACCAGATGGCAAGAAGACCTAAGCCCTTGTAGTGGGGCTACATAATAGTTGGTATATTTTGTGTTTGTTCACATCGTCCTGTTTACGTGTGTGTGTGTGTGTGTGTGTAAGTAAATGTTGTCCCTGGAAAACAAATGGAAAAAGGACGATGCGGGGAGACAGCGACCCCGAGACTGGAATTCCCTGTTTCCACAACCATTACATTCAGCATATTTGTATTTTAAGCAAGAGGAGCAAAGAACAGAGGATGGCAAAGAGATTGAAAAGAAAGGAGCGGCCAGAGAGGAGAAAGGAGTCATTTAGTAGTAGTAGTAGAAGTAGTAGTTTATTTATATAGCGCCCTTCACAGACAAAAGGTCACAGTGCACTGAACAGCAAAACAATAGAAAACAAAACATAAACAAACAAAAAAAATAATAAATTAACAAACTGGAACTATTCCGCACTGATTTAAAGCCTGTTTAAAAAGAAATGTTTTCAGTTGTTTTTTAAAAGAATCGACACGCAGACAATAAGGCAGGCTATTCCTTAGTCTTGGTGCCACAGACTGAAAGGCACAATCCCAGCAGGTTGTGTGGCACAACTAAAAGGCCCTGATGCCCAAATCCAAGAGTTCGACAAGCTGTTGTGCGTTTTTAGCAGGCTGGTTAGGTACTCAGGAGCTTGTCCATGCAAGGCTCTGAAAGTAAGAACCAAAACTTTCAAATGAATTCTATAAAACACTGGGAGCCAGTGCAGTGTGTCCAGAATGGGGGTGATATGATCACACCGGCTAGCGCGAGTTAGGAGCCTGGTGGCTGCATTTTGGACAAACTGAAGACGTGAGAGAGAGGATTTGCTCAGACCCGTAAAGAGAGCATTACAGTAATCAAGCCGTGAGGAAATAAAAGAATGAAGAAGCATCTCTGTTGTCAGTCATTAGCACTAAAACATAAGTAACACGATAGTTAGAATTAGATGCTAACCCTCACCTATTCTGTTTCTCTTCTCGGTACTCAAATGTGGCACTTGGTGCCACGGCCCACCTGCCAAGTTGTTTTGCCTGCCTAAGGTAAAGTCATCCCTGATGGAGGATCGCAGGAATCGTGGGAAAGAGGGGTCCTTTCATCGGATTGGCTGGCCCAGCACTGTTTCAGCCGTGGAATGAACAAATGGGGGAGGCAGCTTGATGGATGAGGTCTCCAGGAGTCTAAAATTATCTAAATCTTATTATGTGATATCATCTACTGTTAAAGTCTGCTCCGTACTTCTAAAAAATTTTTATTTTTTATTGAGGATTTCTTCTGTTCTGTGTATTGTATTGTATTGGCCCCCCTTCTTCTGACACCCACTGCACGCCCAGCCTACCTGGAAAGGGGTCTCTCTTTGAACTGCTTTTCCCAAGGTTTCTTCCATTTTTTCCCTACAAGGTTTTTTTGGGAGTTTTTCCTTGTACAATACAATACAATACAGTTTATTTTTGTATAGCCCAAAATCACACAGGAAGTGCCGCAATGGGCTTTAATAGGCCCTGCCTCTTGACAGCCCCCCAGCCTTGACTCTCTAAGAAGACAAGGAAAAACTCCCAAAAAAAAACCTAGTAGGGAAAAATGGAAGAAACCTCGGAAAAGGCAGTTCAAAGAGAGACCCCTTTCCAGGTAGATTGGGCGTGCAGTGGGTGTCAAAAGAAGGGGGTCAATACAATACAATACAGTACAGTACACAGAACAATTTCTCAATATAGTAATAAATAAAAAAAATAAAAAATAAAAAAATATATAAATTTTAGAAGTACAGAGTAGAATTTAACAGTAGATGATATATCCCATAATAAGATTTGTATTTGTATAGAGTCCTGGAGACCTCATCCTTCAAGCTGCCTCCCCCATTTGGCCATTCCACAGCTGAGACAGTGCTGGGCCAGCCAATCCGATGAAAGGACCCCTCTCTCCCACGATTCCTGCGATCCTCCATCTGGGATGACTTTTCCTTAGGCAGGCAAAACAACTTGGCAGGTGGGCCATGGCACCAAGTGCCACATTTGAGTACCGAGAAGAAAAACAGAGTAAGTGAGGGTTAGTATACAATTATAACTGTCATGTTACTTATGTTTAAGTGCTAATGACTAACAACAGAGATGCAGTCTGTACAGTTAATCAGCAGCTCTAGTCAGGGTGTGCTAAACTGAAGTAGTGAGTCTTCAGCCGGGATTTAAAAGCTGAGATCGAAGGGGCATCTCTTATAGTAGCAGGCAGACCATTCCACAGATTAGGGGCCCTGTAACTAAAAGCTCGACCCCCCACTGTTATTTTATTAATCCTTGGAATCATAAGCAGACCGGCATCTTGAGATCTTAATGTGCACTCTGGTTTGTAAGTCATGATAAGTTCAGACAAGTAAGCCGGACCTCGACCATTTAATGCTTTATATGTTAAAAGAAGGATTTTGAAATCTGCCCTAAACTTAACCGGGAGCCAGTGTAAGGATTTAAGAACTGGAGTTATGTGTTCGTATTTTCTTGTTCTTGTAATAATTCTCGCAGCCGCATTTTGGATTAACTGGAGGCTGTATAAAGAACAGTTTGAACATCCAGTGAACACCGCATTGCAGTAGTCAATCCTACTAGAGATAAATGCATGAATTAGTTTCTCAGAATCCTGTTTATTTAAAAAGCGCCTTAATTTCCTAACATTTTTAAGATGTCTTGTCCTAACATTTTTAAGATGCCTTGTCTTCTTAGAGAGTCAAGGCTGGGGGGCTATCAAGAGGCAGGGCTTGTTAAAGCCCATTGCGGCACTTCCTGTGTGATTTTGGGATATAAAAAAATAAACTGTACTGTATTGTATTGTATCTCCAATTCTGATTTTGAAACAGCATTTCTTAGTTTAGAACGATTTCTTAAAATGAAAGAAACACGAGCGGCTGACTGATCTTACATATGCATCAAGTGTCAGGGACTGGTCAAAAATAACCCCAAGGTCACTTAAACTCGACTTAATAACAGGAGAGACAGAAGATAATTGTAAGCTAATCTCAGAATGGAGAACAAGAGGAGCAACAATTAGTACCTCAGTCTTTCCTGAATTCAACTGCAGGTAATTACTACTGAGTCAGTCATTAACCTGAGACAGACAATCAACCAATGTGACCAAAGTATTAACTTGGTTAGGTTTAAATGAAAATTAAAGCTGTAAGTCATCTGCATAGAGATGACGTATTTCCACATTCATCTTCCAAATCATCACCTACAACAATTGTGCAACTTTACCGTTTGCTTTTTCATTTTCCGGAACTGCATTGCAACAGCCAGTGAGAAGAAACCCCGGGGTTTGGATTAAAACTCAGCCACTGAAGAGGAATCACACGGTGAGATCGTTTCATGTTTTTTTTGGGAAGTAGCAAAATATCATTTCAGACAGTATTCATTTAATTCGGGACTTTAATAACTCTGGACTCATTTATCACATCCATTCCAACTGCCGTTTGTTTTTGATTTGTGTTTGTGTTTTGTGTTCTGTGTGTATTCATTTATTGTTTAGGGGCAAGGGAGGGCTTTGTATTTTTTTTCATTACTGTATATTCTTGTGTTCGGGGTAAATAGGTTATATATATAATTTTTTTACCTGTGTCTTTGGGATAGGGGGAATTGTGTACATATACTGTATATAATATTGTGCATTTGTCTGTCCTTGTATATAACCCAGCCACAGGGGATGCACAAACCAATGTGTTTCTTCATGCCAGTCCCAAGCCCGGATAAATGGAGAGGGTGACATCAGGACGGGCATCCTGTGTAAAATTTTGCCAAATCAATATACGGACAACAATACAAATTTCCATACTGGATCGGCCAGGCCCGGGTTAACAATGACCGCCACCAGTACTGTTAGCCAACAGGGTGCTGGTGGAACTTGGGCTTCTGTTGGCTGAAGAAGAAAAAGAGGAGACATGTCCGGAGGACAGAGGAGAGGAGGAAGATAAAGAGAGTAGACCTGAGGGTAGGAACTTTGAATGTTGGCAATATGACTGGTAAGGGAAGAGAGTTAGCCAATATGATAGCGAGAAGGAAGGTTGATATATTGTGCCTACAAGAGACTAAATGGAAGGGGATGCATTCAACATGGAGGTGGGATTACATCAGGGATATGTTCTAAGCCCTTTCTTATTTACAATGGTGATGGACAGGTTGACAGACGAGATTAGACAGCAGTCCCCTTGGACTATGATGTTTGCTAATGACATTGTGATCTGTAGCGATAGTAGGGAGCAGGTTGAGGAGACCCTGGAGAAGTCTAGAGAGGAGAGGAATGAAGGTCAGTAGGAACAAGACAGAATACATGTGTGTGAATGAGAGGGAGGCCAGTGGAATGGTGAGGATGTAAGGAGTAGAGATGGTGAAGGTGGATGAGTTTAAATACTTGGGATCAACAGTACAGAGTAATGGGGATTGTGGAAGAGAGGTGAATGGGTGGAGAAGAGTGTCAGGAGTGATTTGTGACAGATGGATATCAGCAAGAGTGAAAGGGAAGGTCTACAGGATGGTAGTGAGACCAGCTATGTTATATGGGCTGGAGACGGTGGCACTGACCAGAAAGCAGGAGACCAAGCTGGAGGTGGTAGGTTAAAAGATGCTAAGATTTGCATTGGGTGTGACGAGGATGAACAGGATTAGAAATGAGGACATTAGAGGGTCAGCTCAGGTTCGACAGTGGGGAGAAAAAGGCAGAGAGGAGAGATGCTGGGTATATTGGGAGAAGGAAAAGAGGAAGGCCTAAGAGAAGGTTTATGGATGTGATGAGAGAGGACATGCAGGTGATGGGTGTAACGGAACAAGATGACGAGGACAGAAAAATATGGAAGAAGATGATCTGCTGTAGCAACACCTAACAGGTGCAGCCAAAAGAAGAAGAAGTTTGTTCTTGTGTATATATATATATATATATATATATATATATATATATATATATATATATATATATATATATATATATTCGCTCACTTTCAATATACAGTGTATCCGGAAAGTATTCACAGTATTCACAGCAAGTATTCACCCACAAGTATTCACAATAATATGAATTTAAAAAACTAATTCATTTTTTTCCTCAGAATTCTACACCCAACACCCCATAATGACAATGTGAAAAAAGTTTGAATTGAATGAATTTAATCCATTCTGGAATAAGGCTGAAACATAACAAAATGTGGAAAAAGTGATGTGCCGTGAATACTTTCAGGATGCACTGTATCTGCACTTGATTTTACATCTCTGATTTACAACAACAACAACAACATTTATTTCCATATGACATTTTCATACAAACAATGTAGCTCAAAGTGCTTTACATGATGAAGAAAGAGAAAAAAGACAAAATAAATAATCAAAATTAGGGAACACTAATTAACATAGAATAAAAGTAAGGTCCGATGGCCAGGGAGGACAGAAAAAAACAAAACAAACTCCAGACAGCTGGAGAAAAAAATAAAATCTGCAGGGATTCCAGGCCACGAGACCACCCAGACCTCTCTAGGCATTCTATCTAACATAAACGACCTCAATCAGTCCTCATGGTATTCTGAGTTCTCATGGAAGAATTTGATGATGACGGTCATGTGGACTTCTGGCCTTTAACATTTAATTTACATTGTCTGTTATTTTGTTGCTTGGGGAAAAAGGACTCTGTAAGGAGTCCGGCTTGTTATTATCTGGAGAATCCTCAGGTTAGCCAAGTCAATAGTCTTGGTTGTGTAGTTGCTGGTTTGGGTAAAGGGGTCGGCCGTTACATCCTAACCAGGCCACGCCCTCCTCCTGACCTCACTTCCGCCTCTTCCCTCCTGGACCCACCTCTTCCTCTCCACCGTCTATAAAAACCCGACCTCTATCCTTCTGTCTCAGTCCCGTTCTGGACACAGTCTCTTGTGATTACTCGGCTTCATTACGTCATATGGGGTGGATTCCCCAAATCTTTTTTCCGTCTTTGTGTTTTTGTATTTACAGCTGTCAGGACAAAAGCGTTTGCTTAAATCTTGCTTGTTCCTCAGATCTGACGAGAATTTCAGATGAATTATCATCATTAAATATTTACAGTTTTTTACAATTGTTTTCAGACTTGTCTCAATAGCACATCGACTGCATTAAACTCTTCCCACCGTATGCTTCACAAAATGCACCTCAGGTAACCCTTGGTGCAGAATGCACTTCAATCACCAAAACACTTCACACACTCAAAAGTGATTCCTGCTACCATAACTATAGCATACACTCCCTCCTATATTACTAGTATGGCACTCACGGTACCAACTGAAGCATCGCAAAATACAGATATGATGTGTTTCTGAGGCCTCTATTTTTCCATAGTTTAGTGTTGTATTGCAAAATAAAAGAAAAATGTATGACAACTTTTACCGTAGGTCACATCCTGCATACCTTTATTCACATCCAGTATGACAAACAGTGCACACATAATACCAGCAGAAGTTTACTGGAGTGCTAATGGTGATCCATCCTGTCCAATGCATTTGGCTGTAAATGTTCATCAAAATTCTGCGGTGGGTTGGCACCCTGCCCGGGATTGGTTCCTGCCTTGTGCCCTGTGTTGGCTGGGATTGGCTCCAGCAGACCCCCGTGACCCTGTGTTCGGATTCAGCGGGTTGGAAAATGGATGGATGGATGGATGTTCATCAAAATAATAATAATAAGTTTTATTTATGTAGCTCCTTTCATACACTCAAGGACACTTTACAATTCAATAAACACATTAACAAGACAGTAGAAATTACATACAAGAAAAATAATAATACTCATTGAAAAGTTGTGTTTTTAACAGGAGTTTGATTTTTCCTCATGAAGGCCGAGAGGGAGAGAATTCCAAATTTTAGAGGCTATCACACTGAAAGCTCTGCCACCCATAGTTACTAACCTGTATTTAGGTACAGTAAGTAAGTTAGCGTCTGATGATCTTAATGCACCAGAAGGAGTGTAAGGATAACGAGGGACTAAACCATGAAGGGCTTTAAAGTTGATGAGAATAATTTTAGATTTGATTCTTGAAGAAACTGGTAACCAATGCAAATCATAGAGGAGAGGAGTGATGTGAGCAGATTTTTTAGTGTGTGTAAACGAGCAGCAGAATTTCGAACATATTGTAATCTATTGATATATTTAGTCGGGAGGCCATAAAACAAAGCATTGCAATAGTCCAGATGGGTAGTGATGAAAGCGTGAAGCCGTGTTTCAGTATCCTTCACACTGAACAAAGAATGCAGATGAGCAATGTTGTGAAGATGAGAAAAGGCTGTCTGTACTATTGAGCTAATGTGTGGTTGAAAAGTAAGAAGATGATCAAAGATGACACCCAATTTATGGACTGATGCTGAGGGTTCAACCAGGATCCAGTCGACTTCAATTTTTAGCTTACAAAGGGTAGAGATGACAGATTTGGTACCAACTAATACGTTTTATCAGGATTGAGTTATAAAAAATGATCCGCCATCCAATGAATAATTTCGTGAATGCAGTCAGTCAATGCAACAGGTGATGTTGCAGTTACATCAACACTTACATAAAGTTATGTATCATCGGCATAGCAGTGGAAGCTTAGACCACACCGACAAATAATCTCACGTAATGGGAGCATAGAGATGTTAAAGAGGATTGGACTGAGAACTGACCATTGAGGGTGTGGACACTTTTTGTGACTGAAGACAGAGAAGAAATTAAAATTAGTAAAAACCTTTTATTGATACATACCAGACAAGGGTAAAATGACAGAGAAATACAGTCCTAGGACACCGCACTTCATCTGCCTCGAGCGCAGATATCCTTGCTCTTTTATAGCTTTTCTAGTCTCCTAATCGTAGACCACGTAAGCAATAAAAATAGCGTCCTGACTCATTTTGTATTATTCCAATTGGCAAAGTCTTTACCATAAAGGTATATTTTCTTGTCACACACATCATTGAAAGAAAACTTCCAGAAAGTATATATGCTTTTTGTCACGTACAAACACAAACAACTGTCCTATTTTCTGTACTTACACACATACATTTTGTTCAATTACATCATTTTATGTTTTTACACTCCTCCCTTTTTGAACAAAATGATGTGGGCAGTAGAATTAAATTGAAATGGTTGATAAAGGGGAAGGGGGGGGGAAGGGGATGGGGAGGAGAAAATGGAAGAAGCTATACGAGACATGTGCTCCTCATGTAGCATATATGCCCTTTCCATAGAGGCGGTAAAGTACTTAGATATTATGTAGCGAAACAAAGGGATAATACAACAACCAACCAGGAGGAGGAGGCAAAATGCCACAACCAAAGAAATGAAAACAGATCTTATCCATTGTCCCCAGGATCCAAAGGAGGATGTAAACCACTTATCCCAGGGATTTGTAATGCTAGAATTAGTGGCAAGTTCATTAGAGAGAGCAGTGAGACCTGCCAATGCACAACAGAAAAAGTATTTTTAAGATAACCATTTCTTGCAATGCGATGCGTGGATCCAGGCAGGCAGTCCTTCAACTTTCACGGCATGTGGTGTGGATAAAAGAATTTGGAATGGTCCTCTCCACCTAGGCTGATGCCAGTGTTTCCTCCGAGTATCTCGAACCAGGATCCAGGTGCCCAAGGGAATTGGTAAATCCTTAGAAGGTGGGCTGGTCCTCCAGGCTTGATTAACCTGCTGGTGGACTTCCTTCAACGAGGTTCGGAGACCTGCAAGACTAGAGAGAAGATCATTGTCCACAGTATTCAAATTCACATTTCCTACAATCATGCCAATGGGCATGGGACGTCCGGTCAGAATCTCAAATGGCGATAGTCCCAGTTGTCGGTGTGTCCATCCCCTTAGTCCCATTAAAGCTAAGGGTAGTGCATCCGGCCATGATAAATTAGTTTGTTCACAAATTTTTGCGAGTTTAGCTTTTAAAGTGCCATTGCATCGTTCTACGATGCCTCCGCTTTGGGGATGGTATTTACAATAATGGTGCACATTAATTTGGAGCCAGGTGGTTAATTCATTTATAACGGAGTTCACAAAATGAGTGCCATTATCTGTTTGTAACTTTTGAGGGATACCCCATCTTGGAATAATCTCTTTAATTAGTGCTTTAGCTACTGTTTTGGCATCGTTGTGTTTTGAAGGGAAAGCCTCTACCCATCGGGAGAACACATCGACAATCACAAGACAATATCGGTACCCTTTAGACGGGGTTAGTTCAATGAAATCCATTTGGAGGTGTTCAAACGGACCCATTGGATTAGGGGTAACGGCGGGACTTACCTGGGTACCTTTTCCCACATTAAACTTTTGACATATTGCACAGCGGCTGCAAAATTGCTCTGCATATGTAGAGAAACCTACAGCTTCCCAATGTTTTTCAACATCTCGAACCATGGCATCTCTACCTGCGTGATCGAGGCCATGGGCGATTTTTGCCATTCCTGGTAAAGAGGCTTTTGGGAGAAAAGGTTTGTTAGTGTGTTTATGAGTCCAGACTCCATCAGAGAGGGACCCTTCTTTGGACCATTTTCTCCTTTCGATATCCGTGGCTGCACTCTGTAAAGAAATAATTTGATTATCAGGGTCCTGGTCATTTCTCTGTTGGAATAAAGAAATTGGTGTGTTATTATATGCAGCCTCTTTAGCAAAGTGGTCAGCTAATTCATTTCCTTTGCTAACAGGATCCTGTTTTCCTGTGTGAGCTTGACATTTAACAATCGCTAGCTTCGATGGTTTGGTTATAGCTTCTAAAAGGGATTCGATCAATTTCTGATGTTGGATGGGTTTGCCAGTACTGGTCTTAAATCCCCTTAGTTTCCATAGTGCTCCATGATCATGGCAGACTCCAAAAGCATACCTGGAATCCGTATAAATTGTTACGATCTTGCCTTCGAACAGCTGACACGCTCGAGTGAGTGCTGCGAGTTCAGCTGCTTGTGCACTCAAGCTTGATGAAATTCGATTTGCTTCTAGCAGGCGGTCCCCTTGGACCACTGCGTAACTGGTTGAGGGTGCTCCATTTTTCAATCGCAACGAACATCCATCCACAAAAATCATTTCTCCAGTTTCTAAAGGTGTTTCCTGTAGATCTACTCTAGGTTTTACAACCTTTGCTATTTCATCATGGCAATTATGTGGTTCTCCTTCGTTGTTAATTGGGAGAAGAGTGGCTGGATTTAAAGTGGAGCATCTTTCAATTGTAACATTTGACAAAGTACAGAGTACATTCTGATAGTGTATTGCCCTAGCAGTAGTGAGATGTGAAGTTTTGGCTTGTACTAGGATAGAATGTACAGCGTGAGGCACTTTAACTGTTAGGGGGCTCATGAGAACTACATCCGTGCTTGCTAATACAGCTTCTGTTGTTGCAGCCACAGCACAAAGACACGGAGGAAGTGCTGCGGCCACTGGATCCAGTTTTTTAGAAAAATAAGCCACTGGTCGCTGTTTATCTCCGTGTTGTTGCGTCAGTACTGCATTCATAAATCCCTGCTTTTCGTCCACGAACAAAGTGAATGGACGAGAATGATCAGGCAAACCAAGCGCGGGCACAGATAGAGCAGTTTTTTAAGTCACAGAGAGCCTTCTCAGCCTGTTCATTCCATTGGACCTGGCCAGAAAGGGGGGTGCCAGGAGTATTAGCCAATTGTTGCAACGGCTGTGCTCTTTCAGTAAAATTTAGAACCCACTGTCTGCAGTAGCCCAGAATAACTAAAACAGACATAACCTGTTGTTTTGTGACCGGTCTAGGAAGATTTTGGATGGCTGTAATGCGATCACTAGAGAGAGCTCTTGTTCCACACGTAATGTCATGACCTAGATATTTTACAGTTGTTTTGATTAGCTGCAGCTTAACTTTAGAAACTTTATGGCCATTGTCCCCCAAAAACAGCAACAATTTCTGGGTATCTTTTGCACAATCTTCTTCCGTAGCGCTACATAGCATTATGTCATCTACATACTGTATCAATGTATTACCTCTGTCCGGCCAAAAGCCTTCTAAATTTTGGGCAAGAGCTTATCCATATACACAAGGGGCTTTAGTGTATCCCTGAGGCATGACGGTCCATGTCCAACAGCGGTTTTGGAAAGTAAAAGCAAACCAAAATTGAGAATCAGGGTGTACAGGGATAGAAAAGAAAGCATTAGCTAGGTCAATAACAGAGAAGTACCGAGCGGAAGGAGGGATAGTAGAGAGGATAGTGGAAGGATTAGGGACAATAGGGGCCCTAGGGAAGATAGCAGAATTTACTTGTCGCAAGTCTTGTACGAAACGCCATGAACAGTCAGCCTTTTTTACAGGTAGAATGGGGGAATTGACTGGAGAGTATTCAATTGGAATAATGGCACCGCGTCTGACGAGATCGGAATGTACGACGGAGATGCCAGCCTCTGCTTCGGGAGACAGAGGATATTGGGCACGGTGCGGGCGGAAGGAGGATTTAGGGTGGATCACCAGAGGCTCACAATGGGCTATCCTTCCATAATCATTCTTTCCCTGGGACCATAGTGAATCAGGGAGCATAGAGAGCCGAGAAGGGAAAGTGGTTTGCAATGAACAAGCAAAAGAGGAAGGACGGCACAAAGCGCGATGTACTAAAAAATCAGTTTGAAGCACCACTTTAGTTATTAAACGGTCAGGAGTATCAAAAATACCTGGAGTAACTTGTAACCAGTCTGTTCTTTTAAGGCATTTTTCTACCCATGGTCCTATTTCCCCCCATTTAACAGTGCGTGATTTAGCTAAGGAAATATGAGGCACTGAGCCGCCAAGATAAAATATATGTTGTGAGCATGTAAGATGAACAGAAGCAGCTGCCTGTGGATGAAATAAAAACACAGGAGATGTGAAGGGTTTCGGGGCGAGTACCAGAAGTAAGGAAAGATTCTAGCCAGGGGGTGTCTACTTCTATAGGGAAGTATTGGGCAGTACAGTGTAAAATGTCAGGGGCCTGTAAATTGGGAAAGAGACAGGGGGAAAAAGAGTGTAGGGCTTTGAGGAGAATAGTGTGTGGGGAAATATTTAAAGTCCAAACTGCAAAAGAGGGTTTGGGGTAAGGGGCAATTTGACACAACAACTTGGGGGTAGAACAGAAAAAACCTTTGTCAGTCATAGAAATAGAAAGAGAAAGTTTTGTCATGAGATCTCTTCCTAAAAGGTTAACTGGACAGAGCTGATTCAAAAGAAAACAATGCAGTAAGGTATGTCCGCCAGGATGTGACTGGACTTGAAGAGGTTTTGATACTTGAAGAAGGTGAGGTTGTCCAGAAGCAGTAAGCACAGTAACAGTATCGTTCGAGGCAGTGACCTTTGCCAGCGAGAGGGTAGATCGAGTGGCACCAGTGTCGATTAAGAAAATAGTCTCAGTGCCATCAACGAACAATGTCAGTAAAGGATCAGTCTCTGAATTATGGGTGAGCAAAGGTAGTTGAAAAGAGTGGCTGGAGGTCCCTGCGTTTTCCTATGGCCAGTATTGTTGGTCAGGGGTGTCAGAAAAAACAGGTGGAATAGGGGGAGGCGGGGGCTGTTGCTGTCTGTGAGGGCACTCCCGACGAAAATGTCCAGTTTCACCACAGGCGTAGCAAGAGTAGGAATTAACATTGGGATTAAAGGGAGAGGGAATAAAAGGATTCTTATTGTGGTCAGCAGGAGGAGCTCTAAAACCACCTTGTCCTCTTCCTCGTCCTCGTCCCCTTCCTCTAAGGCCATATCCTCGGCCTCGGTCAGGAGTATTCCTGGTATAATAGTTCATCTGTGCTGCCAATAATTTGGCATGAGAGTCCGATTCCTTCTGCTTAGTTTGTTTTTCGGCGTGTTCAGCATGTCGTTTGACTTCATCAAACGCGGCACTTGCCCACCCAATACAGGAAGTGCGGACCTTGTTTTGTATATCAAGGCGCAAACCGGAAACAAAAGGTGGAACTGCAGCTCGGGTGCGGTCATCAACATTTTCCAAACCCGAGTGATTAGCCATAAGGTCTTGAATCCTATGTGCCCATTCATCAACCGTCTCGTCTCTCTTTTGTTTTGCAGCAGAAATAAGGGACCAGTCCGTTCCTTTTTTATATTTTTCTGCAATATTTTGTCTCAACGCCTCCCATTGTGGGTTAAATTCGCCTTCTCCACCAATCCCATCCTCGAGTTAAAGCTGGGTTCCATACCCATGGAACGTCATTGCGGACACCCTTGCAAACAGTGGCCCATGTGGTCCCAAGCTTTCGACGAAGTACCTGGGTCCATTCAGCAGCGTTAGGCTTATACATGCTATCTAACTGATCAAGTTGTTCAACAAATTTTAGTCCTCCTACTTCCTTTGGATCTGGAAGTGCATTCACGACATCCTTTAGTTCTTGGATGTCCCAGTTCCGATTTATCATAACTGTTGTGGGATTTTGGGGTCCGGCTGGATGGGCAGGGTTATAATGGGGATTGGGAACTTCTATTAAAGGGCAAGTAAGTAAAGGTGAAGGATCAGAAGAGGTTGGAGAGAAAAAAGTTGGAGCTGGTTTGTGAGTGGAGGTTTGACTTCGAGTGCATTTGGAGACGGGGGTTTGTCTAGTACGGGGTGGGTCATCACGATGGGTAGAGGGGTCCTAGTGATCTGTGCCTGGGGGATCATCGGGGGAAACTTCTGCCAGTTGTAGTGCAGGGGGGGCAGTCAGAATGGGGGATAGAGGAGGGGATAATGGAGGTGCCTGAGGTTGGTACTGAGGAGAGGAACAAATAATAGGATAAAGGGGGTCTTTATTTGGATTATTCTTCCTTTTCCTCCCATCTGCCTGTGGTTCCGTGCCTGTCTGAACTTTCTGTAATGTAATTAGTAATTCCTCTTTCTCCTTTTTAGCCTTTCCCTCATTTGCCCGCAATAATTCATTCTGTTTCTGTACTGCTTCTAAATTTCTGTCTTTTATTACTAATTCCCATCTATCGAACATATCCATTCGATACGGTCCACTATTATAACAACCCTGCTTATTCCTACACAGGATTTTCCTAGCTTCCTGTATTTCACTTGCATCTCCTGTCCCCTCTATCGGCCAACGCCCACCACTCTGTCTATTCCATTTCCTACATGCCTTCTTGAAATCTAAACCTGTCTTCTTTTCTACACATTTCCTAGGAGACCCATTTTTACGGGGCGTCTGTTGATCCTCCGAAAATAATTCTTCCAGCATTAATGATTTTGATCCCCCTGTGCTGCGATTAACAGGCTTACTGTTATAAGTTCCCATTATGTCCCCTTGCTCTTCCCGGGTCCTGTATTTAATTTTCCAACTATATACTGATTCGTCTAATCCCTTGTACGTATGAATCAGCGAGGTATTAAGTGTGCCACTCACTATTCCCTTACTGTTCCCTTCTTTTAGTCCCAAGGGGAGACACCCAACTATCGGTCCTGTCCCAGTTCCCAGGACAACACGGTATTCCTATTAGTATGTAGATTTATTTATTCCGTCCTAACAGCAAACCTGCAATCTGTGCTCTTTTTCTGTTTATGTTTCCCTATATATATATATACCACCCCGTTACTCGTCCCGTTAGCCTGTCCGCTCACATCCCCGGATTCCAGCTCAGGTGACTTCGTGTCCGATTCGGTTCAGCAGAATACTACATCAATACGTCCAGCCGAGTCTAGGATATGTGTGAGGCCAGTATCCTTTCGTCAGACCTTTCGTATGCGTCAAACTGCTTGGGTCAAGTCTCCATCACCTTAAGCAACCCGTTGAGATATGAATATGACTAGACGGTCAACAGGAAACTCGCCCTCCCGTAATTTAGAAAATAAAAAAATGTTCGAAATTCCCCGGTGCTTACCCCAGCCTGGAAGTGTGCAAGCTCTGTCTGGAAATCCATTCAGTCACCGTGGATGTAGCAAAGAGGAGACCAGGGGCTCCTCACGCAAGAACTGTTTCAGGACAGGGCAGTCCTAACTTTTGCCGGAGCTGCATGCTCTGCTGCCGGAGCTCAAGATGACGGCAGTCCGCTGGTAAGACGGATCACTGAAATGGTCTCGCCGAAGGAGTCGACCGGCCGTCTCTTGCCCCACGTCCGGGCGCCAAAAAACTGTGGACACTTTTTGTAACTGAAGACAGAGAAGAAATTAAAATTAGTAAAAACCTTTTATTGATACATACCAGACAAGGGTAAAATGACAGAGAAATACAGTCCTAGGACACCGCACTTCATCTGCCTCGAGCGCAGATATCCTTGCTCTTTTATAGCTTTTCTAGTCTCCTTATCGTAGACCACGTAAGCAATAAAAATAGCGTCCTGACTCATTTTGTATTATTCCAATTGGTAAAGTCTTTACCCTAAAGGTATATTTTCTTGTCACACACATCATTGAAAGAAAACTTCCAGAAAGTATATATGCTTTTTGTCACGTACGCAAAACACAAACAAATTTGATAATTCTGTCCTATTTTCTGTACTTACACACATACATTTTGTTCAATTACATCATTTTATGTTTTTACAAGGGATACCTTGTGTGAATGAAGTAGCGGTAGATTTGTATTCCCTAATGAAGACGTAATACTGGCAATCACTAAGGTATTATGTGAACCAAGAAAGAGCAGCACCAGAGATACCAGTAGCTGAACGTCGGGACAGTAAAATGTTATGGTTAACTGAATCAAATGCTGCACTCAAGTCAAGAAGAACTAGAATAGTGGCCATCCCAGAATCTGTGGTTATAAGTAAGTCATTGGCTACCTTAAGTAAAACAGTTTCAGTGCTATGTAGGGCTCTGAATCCCGATTGAAAAGGCTCAAGCAGGTTATGCAAATTTAAATGATCATTGAGTTGAGTAGCAACAACCTTTTCTAAGATCTTAGTCATAAATGGAAGATTAGAAATTGGGCGATAAAATTTTAGCTGTAAGGGATCTGAGCCAGGCTTTTTAAAAACAGGGGTTACAGCAGCAGTTTTTAAATCAACATCACATCAAATGTTATCTTCAGCTGTACACCAAAATTAGAGCACCTTATCCAGCCATCGATATCATCCACTGTTATGTCCACTGTGGAAGAATTATTAGGGTAACATAACAGTCATCTTAAAGAAATAGCATAAAGGGTTAATAAATGTCAGAAACCTTTGCAGGCATCTCAGGAAACCAGATGAAGGTCAAGTGAACAACACAATGTACTGAAAGATGACTAAGAGAAGACTAAGAAGTCAACAGATGTCCTGTAAAACAACCAGAATGGACAGTTGTTATATGTTGTGACGGACGGCTGGGACCCATGCCCGGCCGAGATGCCCCTTTGGCACTGAATCCGGGGGAACATCCATGGGCTGCACACTATGTCTCCCGGAACGCGTGGTGGCAGCCCCCCCTTGGGCTGCATCGAGGCCACAATCGTGGAACACTGGTGCTCAGCCATATTGGGCTCTGTGGCCACCGCCAGGGGGAGCAGCATGGCTTCCTGAGCTCGTGTGGGCTGTGATGCAGCCACACCCGGAAGTGCAGCCTGAATTAAGTTAATTATCACCTGGAGTGCTTCCGGGTGGGCTATAAGAGGAGCCTGCAGCCACTACTCGAGGTGGAGAGAAGTCGGAAAATCAACTGGAATGTTCAAGCAAATTGTTAGGAAAAAACAATCTAAATCTGTTAAGTAGTTTACTCGTGGAGAGCGGACAGATACACAGACAGACTTTGGATTTTATATAGAGAGAGATTACTTCACTTGTTTTTAGCTTGGATTATTCATCTCCTGCATTTGCGCCTCTGTGTTAGAACATTAGAACAATCTGGATGAAAGCAGCCCAACCTGGCTTGCCAGTCCTATCCTCTTAATTCTTCTAAAATAACATCAAGTTGAGTTTTGAAAGTCTGTAAAGTCCTACTATCTACCACACTATTTGGTCTCTTATTCCAATTGTCTGTGATTCTCTGTGTATAGAAATACTTCCTAATTTTTGTGTGAGATTTCCCCTCAACAAGTTTCCAACTGTGTCCCCCGTGTTCTTGATGAACTCATTTTAAAGTCACCGTCTCCATCCACTGGACTAATTCCCTTCATAATTTTAAACACTTCAGTCAGGTCTCTTCTTAATCTTCCATCCATCCATCCATTATCCAACCCGCTGAATCCGAATACAGGGTCACGGGGGTCTGCTGGAGCCAATCCCAGCCAACACAGGTCACAAGGCAGGGAACCAATCCTGGCAGGGTGCCAACCCACCGCAGGACACACACAAACACACCCACACACCAAGCACACACTAGGGCCAATTTAGAATCACCAATCCACCTAACCTGCAAGTCTTTGGACTGTGGGAGGAAACCGGAGCGCCCGGAGGAAACCCACGCAGACACAGGGAGAACATGCAAACTCCTCGCAGGGAGTCTTTTGTTTAAACTGTAAAGGCTCAGCTCTTTTAATCTTTCCTCATAACTCATCCTCTGTAGCCCTTAATCAGCCTAGTCGCTCTTCTCTGGACCTTTTCTAGTGTTACTATGTCCTTTTTGTAGCCTGGAGACCAAAACTGCACCCAGTACTCCAGATGAGGCCTCACCAGTGTGTTATAAAGCTTGAGCAGAACCTCCTGTGGCTTGTACTCCACACATCAAGGCGCTATTTAACCTGACATTCTGTTAGCCTTCTTAATGTCTGGAAGTCGATAGGCTTAGAGTCCACTACGATTCCTCAATCCTTCTCTTAAGGTGGACTTTCGTTTTTCCGACTGCCCATTGTGTATTCAAGCCTCACATTTTTACTTCCTACGTGTAATACTTTACATTTACTGACATTAAATTTCATCTGCCACAAATCTGCCCAAGCCTCTATGCTGTCCACGTCTCCCTAATTCAACATTCTTGATTATCTGTCAATCCATCCAGCTTGGCATCATCTGCAAAGTTAACCAGCTTGATATTTATATTCATATCCCAATCATTTATGTGTAAACAAAAAAAAATAGCAGCCGTCCCACCACTGATCCCTGTGGGTCCTTCTTTGATTAAACACTGCACTGTTTGCACATTCGTGTAACTTTGTTTGTAATAAAAGCACAAAGCGCATTCCACCTGCCCCCTGACTGTTGGGTGTCCTCATTTGTCCGGCTCATCTTCGGTCTATGAACTGTCGACAGTTCCGGGTTCGAGAATTGCTAAAGGACGTGGAGCCAACCCGGGCTGTCCTACAATGCCATTGCAGAGCTCATATTGAATTCTAGTAAGGAAAAAAACACAAAACAACAAATGGCGAGATAAAAAGATAGCAGCTTAGTTCCTTATTTAAAGAGGTATTAACTTTTGAAATCCCACTGGATATTTTCTGACGACTGTGCCTCTGAAATGACTGCAGTGGCATTTAGTGTGACTAATGTTTCTTTTTGGGAAAGGTTGCTGTATACAATTCATATGTCTCAGAAGACTCTCGCAATGTAATAAAAATAACATCTTAAACCTTTTTTTCTGAAGCGCCACATACAATGTCCTAATGTATGTTTCTTAACAATTTATATGCAACATGTGTGTAATTTTGTAAAATAGATGATCTATGCATTACCCACTGTGCGCTACGCCGTAGCCCTGCAGGACTTTGCCTGCTAATTATGCAATCCACAGCATTGTGGAGGAGTTGGCCCTTAGTCTAAATAATTGATATTTGTTAGTTTATGGTTTATTGATGAATGTAAATGGCCCCGACTGTGTTTTTTTCCTCTGTACTCTTCAATTTATTTGTATTAATAGGGACAAAGAGTCAGTATATTCATTATGCATACACATATATGCAAACTAGAGGTCTCACATAGATATTGCTTAGACATCAAATATAATGTTAAAACACCTGTGGGAGGCAGTTAGTGAAAGTACACATTCCTTGTATATTTCTCATGAAAGTACTTTTATTTTAATAGTCTAATAAATTTAGCAAATCCTAAACTATTACCAAATGCTCATGTCTGAATCTCTTCTTTGTGTGGTGATATGGCAAGCGAAATGAACATTTAGAGATATCTCAAAATATATTTTAAGATATCTGGAAGTGCGTTTTAGATAACTTGAATTGACAATATCTGAAAATGCATCTATTTCAAAATGGCTGAAATGCATTTTATATCTCAAATAGATTTCAAGATATTTTAAAAGGATACTGTGTACATTTTGAAATATTTGAAGTGTATTTCAAGATATCTTAAATGCAATTCCAGATATCTTGAAATACGTTCCTGTGCATTTTGAGATATCTCAGATACATTTCGAGATATCTTAAAATAAATCCACAGGTATTTTAAGATATCTCAAATGCATTTTTAGATATCTTAAAATAACTTCCTGCACATTTTACAATATCTTAAATACATTTTGAGATATCTCAAAATCACTTCCTGTAAAATTTCTTATTCTTTCATTGGGACTTCCTGTCTATTTTAAGATATCTCGAAATGTATTTGAGATATCTTAAAATGCACAGGAAGTTATTTTAAAATATCTTGAAATGTATTTAAGATATCTTAAAATGAGCAGGCAGTTGTTTTGAGATACCTGAAAATGCATTTCAGATATCACCAAATGAATTTGAGATATTTTAAAATGAGTGGGAAGTTAGTTTAAGATATATCAAAATAAAATGAAGGTTTTCTTAGAAAGCCTCAGAAGGATGATGGATCTTGGTGTGATACAGGAAAGTTTTAGTCCCTGGTTCAGTCTTATCGTACTGGTCCCAAAACCAGATGGAAGTTGCCACTTTTGCAGTGATTTCCATAGGTTGAATCAAGACTCTTAATTCAATGCTTATCCTATGCTGTGAGTGGACAATCTCCTTGAGTGACTGGGAAGGGTTCAAAACTTAACCATTACTTGACATGATGAAAGGGTATTGCGTTCTGCAGACTGATGCTTCGGACACAGGTTTGGGTACCATGTCGAGCCAAAGCATCAGTGGTGTTGAACACCGCATTATGTTTCTGCGTCAGAAACTGCTGTATTGGCAAATGAGGTATGCAGCAGTGGAAAGAGAGGCCCTTGCAATTAAATGGGCTATTAACTTGTACTACCTTCTGAGATGCAAATTCACTCTGGTGATGGACCATGCTCCTTTACAGTGGATGGCCTTACACAAGGAATCAAATCCCTGTGTGACCTGATGGTTTCTGGACCTGCAGCCTTTCTGGCTCAAAGTCCTACATCATCGAGGTACTCTCCATATGAATGCTGATGAGTTGTCTCGCTGTGCAGATCACCTAGTGAATCTAGGCTTTCGGGGAGTACTCTCACACATGTGTGCTTTGGGAACAGCTTAAGAGCTTATGTGTTTGTGATTCCCCTTAGGGACAGGAGGTGGTGCTATGCAATAACATTCTCTCTTTTCATCTCCCCTCTGCAGAAAGAAAGATTGACACAATTCCACCTGGACCTCCCTTTTCCTCCCAGAATGCCTCAAAACTGGTAACTACACCATCTTGGACAGTTTGTTTACGATACTGAAAGCGACTCAAACATTTGTGCTTAACACTTTTTTTTTTTTTAAAGTCTGTTGTGTCTGATAACATACAGGGGGTTGGCCTTCAAGGTACCCCAAAACACTTTCATAGTGCTTGTCTCTTTTCTGCATATATACATATATATATATATATATATATACCTATACTGTATATACTAGCTGTCCCCCGCAGCTCCACCCACGTAGTGGTGATACAGGACAAACTTTAAAAATCAATAAACAAACAGGCATCACTAGCTAAGTGGAGGCACGGTACATTCCAACACGTGGCGAGAGGTAAAATGACCCGAATGGTGGCTGGCAAATAAGTAGTTGAGGATGGACCCACCTGGCTCCCCACTCCTGAAACTTCCCTTTCCTCTCAGCCCGCAGCCTCTGTCTCGGATTAGCAAGCGAACTATAATAATTAGTGCGATGAGAGAAGTTGCAAAATCAACTGGAATGTTCAAGCAAATTATAGAGAAAAATCCAATCTAAATCCGTTAAGATGTTCTCTCGTGAAAAGCGTACAGACAGACACTGGATTTTATATAGAGAGAGATATATAAGCTTGAGAGATTCTTCCTGGAAAATAATGATAAATCTACCAAATCCAGATGTGCAAAGCTTGTAGAGACTTACAAAAGAAGACTTTAAGCTGGATTTTCTACCAAAAGGGACTAATACAAAGTAATGAATAAAGGATCTGAAATTTCATTTTTAGCCTAATAAATTTGCAAATCTTACTGAAAATATATTTTCACTTTGTCTTTATGGGTTACTGTGTGTAGACTGATGGACAGAAATGTCAAATTTATTCATTTAAAATTAAATGTACAACACAATAAAGTGTGTAGAAAGTGAAACAGTCTGAATGGAAAAGTCATCTCGGATAAAGGAGCACTGGAATCATTGGGTAGAAGGGTCTTTTCATCTGATTGGTTGGCTCAGCACTCACTTAGCTGTAGAATGACCAATAGGGGTGGCTTGTTGGCTGAGGTCTCCAGGACTCTGACTGTGTCTGGCTTGTCTCTGACTCCTTTTCTACAATCTGGCCGTGGTACTACAATTAACTAATGGACAGATTGTGTTGTTTTTACATTTATATGAATTAGTTTCTGCTTTGTTTTTGATGTAATTGAACAAATCTGTATTCTAATACATGACAGTTTTGTATTTAGGGAGTGGCATCATCTGTTCTTGCATTTTGCTTTGGTAGATAGATAGATAGATAGATAGATAGATAGATAGATAGATAGATAGATAGATAGATAGATAGATAGATAGATAGATAGATAGATAGATAGATAGATAGATAGATAGATCATCCATGGGAAATAGGCAAGGTCCTGGCACCTTTGATGATGTCACTCCCGGTCCCAATGACATCACTTCTGGTACCGGTGCCTTTGATGATGTCACTTTCCAGTCCTGGTGATGTCACTTCCTGTCCTGGCCTTTACGGCCTCCATATTTGCAATCTTAAATCAGTCTGTTTTGGACTCCAACCTGTGAACAACTCAACAAAAATACACATTTGAAGCCAGGACATAATATGCTGGTGGTTGCCCCAAACCTTTTTGATATCTCCGGACTGTTATTGTGACAATAGATAGATAGATAGATAGATAGATAGATAGATAGATAGATAGATAGATAGATAGATAGATAGATAGATAGATAGATAGATAGATAGATAGATAGATAGATAGATACTTTATTAATCCCAAAGGGAAATTGACATACTCCAGCAGCAGCATACTGATACAAAAAAAACAATATTAAATTAAAGAGTAATAAAAATGTAGGTAAAAACAGACAATAACTTTGAATAATGTTAACGTTTACCCCCCCCCCCCCCGTGTGGAATTGAAGAGTCGCATAGTGTGGGGGAGGAACGATCTCCTCAGTCTGTCAGTGGAGCAGGACGGTGACAGCAGTCTGTCGCTGAAGTTGCTCCTCTGTCTGGAGATGATCCTGTTCAGTGGATGCAGT
Source organism: Erpetoichthys calabaricus (assembly GCF_900747795.2). Taxonomy (NCBI): domain Eukaryota; kingdom Metazoa; phylum Chordata; class Cladistia; order Polypteriformes; family Polypteridae; genus Erpetoichthys; species Erpetoichthys calabaricus. The sequence continues at coordinate 13,749,551 of NC_041395.2, forward strand.
GGATTCTCCATAATTGATAGGAGCCTGCTGAGCGCCCGTCGCTCTGCTACGGATGTCAGACTGTCCAGCTCCGTGCCTACAATAGAGCCTGCCTTCCTCACCAGTTTGTCCAGGCGTGAGGCGTACCTCTTCTTTATGCTGCCTCCCTAGCACACCACTGCGTAGAAGAGGGCATTCGCTTGATGAGAAGCACAGTAGAAGAACAAAGTCGTTTCTACAATTGTATTGTAATAATGAGGTGGCCATGATACGTTGTCTGTTGAACTCTGTGAAGAGGGTTACTTGTGTCCTATTTTTTGTATTTTATTTATACCTTTTTTTTAACACCCATTATATGATCAGTCTACCTGGAAGGGGTCTCTCTCTGAATTGCTTTCCGAAGATTTCTTCCTTTTTTACCCCTAACTTTGATTTTTTGGGAGGTCTGTCAAAAAGAATATGCAGCAGTATGCATCGACTTATCCCCCCCCACCCCGAGGAGACTCACCAAGGTCCAAGACTGGAAGTCTTTCAAAAAACAGGGCCTGCTAAAGCCTACTCAGGCATTCTTTGTGTGATTTTTGGACTATACATGAAGTAAATTGTTGTTGAATAGTCTCACTCTCTGTGGTGATTTCAGTAATACATCCTTATTGTGCACATTATCTTGTATGAATACCTCATAAAATGGCAGAAGGGCATAACCAAGTACAGAGGGCCTATTAAAATCACAAAGTTAATGAAAAAGCCCATTCCACTTTTGGATAAGGTCTAACATGGGGGTCCTCTCACTTATTATTGTTCGCTCACGTCTTTTCATTAATTCTTTATTATGTAAATATGCTGTGGATTTCATTTATAGGGTCCTACCTCTTTAGTTTAATGACTGATATGCAGTAAGAGAATGTTTAATAATTAAAAGATGATACAAGTGACAAAGATCATTGATTTGATATTTTTATTATTATTATTATTATTATGCTGTTCTTTTGTATTCTGCTGCTGGCAGAATCCACTACTATAATAATGTTTAAAACCCAGCACGGAACAATTTTATTTAGCTTTGGCTTGTTAGACAAAAGAGCCCATTTTGTACATTGTGGTTGTTAAACATTTTCCCACTCAGCGTGAAGTCTGGGCAAAGGAAGATCTCCTACCGTACTCCAGAAAGGATGTTTCATTCTCAGTATGCACTGAATGAACAGCTCTGCTGAGGTGATAAAAAGAAAATATATATTTAAATGAATAATGAGACAATTCTACATGTTTTCTGGACAGCCAGTTACGTCGTGACAGGAGCTGACATAGTAGAATATTGAAATGCTATGCGGGGAGCAAACTAATTATTGAGCTTATTGTACAAGTCTGAAGTTACTACTGCGTTCTACGTTCTTAATGTGACAGGTAGCTTAATTTATCTGTTGTCAATATTAAAATAATAAAGTGTGACGTGTCTCATTTACGATCATATCTACTCTCGCCTGAGCAGCGTGTTAGCATATGGTGGCAAGAAGAAAAATGAATGAACCCTTTGGAAAGAACTGCATTTACGGTATGTATAGATTTGTCTAATCTTTACCAATTATGAACAGACACAATCTGTTTTAATTGATGACTTACATATTATTGTATTCTTCTTGTACATATTGAACACACCATTCAAACGGTCACAGTATGTGAACCCCTAGGCTGATTCAGTTCAATTCAATCCAAGCAGTTTACTGTTGTTGTGTAACACAACAAAATGACTTTTGTAACAACCTCAAAGGTGCATTTAAAATCTGAAAGGCGAATAGTTCAAATAGATCACAATACAATAAAAGCTAACAACAGAATAATCATGCAAGATATGTTCAAAATATTAACAAGATGCCAAATATAGTGTTAGGTGTTCAGGTATCATTATTGCACAGGTGTACAGCAGCGTACATTATTATTGCTGTCACACATGTGCACATGGGAGGCAGCTAGAGGGCTTAAATAATAGTAGTACCATGCCAGACCAGGGGGTGGCGAGCTGCACTAACTTTTTCTCTCCGTCCTCTGTAGGCTGTCTCCGAGAAATCCCACTAGGTACAGGCACCATGGATGATGTCACTTCCAGTACTGGCGCAATGGATGACGTCACTTTCAGTCCTGAAGATGCCAATTCTGGCACCGGCACTACGGCTAATGGCACTTCTGGTCTTGATGACATCACTTCTGGCTCCCGTCCAAATGACATCACTTCCGGATACAGCCTTAATAGCCGACATTACATTACCAAACTCAAATCAATTCTGTTTTGGCCCTTGTACCATTCACAACTCGCAAGAAAATACCCATTTTGCAGTCAGGGATATTATACGGGTGGCTGCCCCAAACCTTTAATGTTTCCTGTGTCTTATTGTGACGTTGCCTATAGAGTACTTTGAGAGGCTGATGAATGAAGAGAATGAGAGAGAGAGAAGGTTGGATGATGTGGAGATAGTGAAGGCTAAAGAAAAGGCGTAGGATGAGTTGTATGAGCGGTTGGACACTAAGGAGGGAGAAAAGAACCGGTGGGCTCGACAGAGGGACCGAGCTGGGAAAGATGTGCAGCAGGTAAGGGTGATAAAGGATAAAGATGGAAACGTAGTCACAGGCGAGGAGAGTGTGTTGAGCAGATGGAAAGAGTACTTTGAGAGGCTGATGAATGAAGAGAACGAGAGAGAGAAGAGGTTGGATGATGTGGAGATAGTGAATCAGGAAGTGCAATGGATTAGCAAGGAGGAAGTAAAGACAGCTATGAAGAGGATGAAGAATGGAAAAGCCATTTGTCCAGATGACATGCCTGTGGAAGATGGAGGTGTTTAGGAGAGGTAGCAGTGGAGTTTTTAACCAGATTGTTTAATGGAATCTTGGAAAGTGAGAGGATGCCTGAGGAGTGGAGAAGAAGTGTACGGGTGCTGATTTTCAAGAATAAGGGGGATGTGCAGGACTGTAGTAACTACAGGGGGGTCAAATTGATGAGCCACAGCATGAAGTTATGGGAGAGAGTAGTGGAAGCTCGGTTAAGAAGTAAGGTGATGATTAGTGAGCAGCAGTGTGGTTTCATGCCAAGAAAGAGCACCACAGATGTGATGTTTGCTCTGAGGGTGTTGATGGAGAAGTATAGAGAAGGACAGAAGGAGTTGCACTGTGTCTTTGTGCACCTGGAGAAAGCACATGAAAGGGTGCCTCGAGAGGAGTTGTGGTATGTTATGAGGAAGTCGGGAGTGGCAGAGAAGTATGTAAGAGTTGTACAGGATATGTACGAGGGAAGTGTGACCGTGGTGAGGTCTGCGGTAGGAGTGACAGAGGTGGGATTACATCAGGGATCGGCTCTGAGCCCTTTCTTATTGGTAATGGTGATGGACAGGTTGACAGACGAGATTAGACAGGAGTCCCCGTGGACTATGATATTTGCTGGTGACATTGTGATCTGTAGCAATAGTATGGAGCAGGTTGAGGAGACCCTGGAGAGGTGGAGATATGAGGAGGAGAGGAATGAAGGTCAGGGGGAACAAGACAGAATACATGTGTGTGACAGAGAGGGAGGTCAGTGGAATGGTGAGGAGGTAGGGAGTAGAGCTGGTGAAGGTGGATGAGTTTAAATACTTGGGATCAACAGTACAGAGTGATGGGGATTGTAGAAGAGAGGTGAAGAAGAGAGTGCAGGCAGGGTGGAATGGGTGGAGAAGAGTGTCAGGAGTGATTTGTGACAGACGGGTATCAGCAAGAGTGAAGGGGAAGGTCTACAGGTCGGTAGTGAGACCAGCTATGTTATATGGGCTGGAGACAGTGGCACTGACCAGAAAGCAGGAGACAGAGCTGGAGGTGGCAGAGTTAAAGATGCTAAGACTTGCATTGGTTGTGATGAGGATGGACAGGATTGGAAATGAGGACATTAGAGCTCAAGTTGGACGGTTTGGAGACAATGCCACTGAAGTGAGATTGTGTTAGTTTGGACATGTGCAGAGGAGAGATGCTGGGTATGCTGGTAGAAGGATGCTAAGGATAGAGCTGCCGGGGAAGAGGAAAAGAGGAAGGCCTAAGAGAAGGTTTATGTATGTGGTGAGAGAGGAGATGCAGGTGATGGGGGTGACAGAGCAAGATGGAGAGGACAGAAAGATATGGAAGAAGATGATCCACTGTGGCAACCCCTACCTGAAGAAGCCAAAAGAAAAAGAATATTCTGTTGTTAGCTTTTACTTTGTACTTATTTATTGAATTGTTATCTATTTGAACTATTTACCTTTCAGATTTATTTGCACCTTTGAGGTAGTTACAAAATCATTTTGTTGTGTTACACAATGACAATAAAGTGCTTGAACTGAATTAAATTGAATTGAATCAGCCTAGGGATTCATATACTGTGACTGTTTGAATCAATATGTACAAAAACAATACAATAATTTTCAAGTTATTAGTTAAAACAGACAGTCTTTGTCCATAATTGATAAAGGTCAGACAAATCTATATATATTGTAATGGACGGCCAGCAGCTCATCCCGGCCGACACACCCAGGACACTAGATGCGTCTTCCCTGAAGCCTAGAGGTGCCCCGGATTCCCGCAGAGCATCATGGAAGATGGAGTTTTGCTTCACAACCCTGCTGGGTACCCTGGGGACAACCGTGTGACGCTGCAGGAAGACGAGGGGATTTTTGTTTCCCGTATAGCCCGGAAGTACTCCCAAGTCACGGGGACGGAGGAACAGAAGTACTTCCGGACTGAAGAAAAATACAAGTCTTCATCTGACCCGGGTCAAGAACTATATAAACTGGTAGAGACCCAGCAAGGTGAGCCGGAGTTGGGAGGGTGTGTAACGGACCTGCTGGGAGTGGAAGATTATGTAATTGTAAAATTGTGATTATTGATTATTGTTTTGGAGAATTGTGGCGATTGCGGTGCTTTGTGCACTTCATTTAAGAAAATAATTAAATTATACTTGGCGCTTTTACAAGTGTGTCCTGAACATCTGTCTGTTGGGATTCACGGGGCAACAGTGACCCCTAGCATCCACTCATTGACAATATATTCAGGGTTCATTTTTTTTTTTTCTTCTTGCCACTGTTTGCTAACACGGTGCTCAGGTGAGAGTAGATAATGGTGGGAAACCAGACATGTCACACTTGATATTGACAACAGATAAATTAAGCTACCTGGCACATTAAAAATGTGACTCCCGTCTTGGCTGCCTCCATTGGCCTCTGTTAGACTCCTCGGAGTTAGCTGTCCTCCTCATCCCACCCCATTTTCTGGACCCCTAGGAACGACTCCCACCACCATCATACCCACTTCCTCCATTAATTCAGCAAGGGACAATCCACCTCATGGGGCACAAATCGCTTGTCCCTTCTTTAGGCTTCTGACCGCTCTGCTTTTTCTTCCTCAAACTGGCCAAGACACCCAATACTGCGCCACTCATGATTCTGTTGTTCGTTTCCATTTCTCTGTTTGTATTGTTCCCTCAAACCTCAGTTACCTTTTAAAAATCTGTGGGATTCACGTGTGGCAATCATGGCTACACGCTAATGAGGGAACGGGTCAATCATACACATGCGCACATGGATGCGGGATGGTCCACAAAGCACATCACTACCTACGCCCCATCCGAAAACGTGCATGCATTATCTAATTATGTAAAATGCACGTGCCACAGACCCGCTATCTCACAGGGCATAACTCCATCAAGTGGCAGAAGTTACTCATTCAAGTCCCCATAAAGATGTTGTAAGGGACGGCCGGCAGTTTATCCCGGCGGGGACACCCCAGTAATGGAAGGATGGGGGAAGGCAGCTTATCAAGGACACTGCCTCCCCCAAGATGATAGATGGCAGCTTCCCTGGACTGCAGCAGTGCCCCGGATGCCCGCAGAGCACTATGGGACTTGGAGTTCAGCAGCACAGCCCTGCTGGGTACCGTGGGTGCTGCCAGGGGACGCTAGGGGAAGTTGGTGGGAAAACAAATTCTCACCTAGTCCGGATGTACTAATGGATTATGACAACAGAAGCCCCAAAGTACTTCCGGGCTGATTGAAAACCTGAATTCTCTAGCTGAAGTGCTGGCAAGTCACGTGGGAGGAAGAACAGAAGCACTTCCGGGTTAAGGACTACATAAAGGACTGATGGGAAGCCAGCAAGCGAGCCAGAGTTGGGAGGTGGTTTGACAGAGCTTGCTGGGAGGAGAGTAGGAGAGTATTGTGTTTATTTGAATTATTATTATTATTGCCTTTGTATGGTGGCGGAAGGTGCTTCAAGGCACCACTATTGGAAAAGAAGGAATAAAACATCCTTTTTGTGCTTTTACCTGGTGCCCTGGATGTTTGTCTATCAGGTTTGAGGAGCGACATCATCCTCTAGTGTCACAATGTATTGGGGAGACCCTCACTGGCTGTCTTCTCCAGTACGCCAGTGTAGGAATCATCAGCACAGATATTTAAAACTTTATTCACGGGTCTTGCCCTTGATGCCAGTATGCATTAGTAGTGCCCCCTGCTGGTTATTCTAATTACTTCTGGTATCCTTACCACTTAATTGCTACAATCAGAGTGACAACAGAATGCGTTTTTGAGGTATTCTTCAATGATTCTGTGCTATAACTTCAGATAACTAAAAACACTGACCAGTTTCAGTTTCATGCCCTCTGGTAGGCTGGTGCCCTGGCCGGGGTTTGTTTCCTGCCTTGCGCCCGGTGTTGGATGGGATTAACTCCAGCAGACCCCCGTGACCGTGTATTAGGATACAACGGGTTGGAAAATGGATGGATGGAGTTTCAGTTTTACCACATGTTAATAATTCTGCCTAATATATCACTTATAGAAAATGCATTGGTAGGCAGAAAAATAATTATTCATGACAACATTTTTCCAAATGTACTCGAATGTTAGCCGATTTTATTGAATTTGTCACATTTACCTTTATTGCACTATATCACTTTTTTTGCAATTTTATCATCTCTCTTTTGCAGGATAGCCATTTATTAATATCTGAGGTTAGCAGAATGACAGCGTTGGGTAACATATAATGTTATTTCTCGCAGGAGAAATTGTGACATTGACAGACATCTTATGAAATAGGCATTTCGGGTTTTTTTTTTCCAGCTGAGGGGAAGAGAAAATGTTTCTGGTGAAAAGTAAGACCGAGACTGGTGGTAAAACCGAAGTCTGTGTGTTTCTTGTATATTCTGATATATTGTATGTTAAATACCTCTTTAAAACGCATCTTTGTGTGTAAAATTAATATCATAACTCCGGCATTGAATTATATTTCAGGAGTTAATATGGTCAACGAGTGTGGCTACGAAAGGATCAAGCATTACAGATTTCCCAAGCCCAATTACAGAACCAGTTACAAAACAATACAATTTATGTTTGTAGAGCTCAAAATCACACAAGAAGTGCCGCAAAGGGCTTTAACAGGCCCTGCCTTTTGACAGATACCCCCCCCCCCCAAATTGACTCTCTAAGAAGACAAGGAGAAACTCCCCAAGGAAAAAAATGGAAGAAACCTTGGGAAAGGCAGTTCAAAGAAAGACCCCTTTCCAGGTAGGTTGGGCATGTAGTGCCCATGTCTCAGCTCCATATATCACTGCTGACCTTCAACCTTTACCCTAATTCTTTGATCACATGATACTCGTTATCTTCTTCCAGTTTTTCCTTCCACACTGCACTCTGTGGGTTATCTAATCCTTTATCTTGGGCTACCACAGATCCTAGATATTTACATACTGTTTATCCACTTAAAGATAGGGTGAGAAGCTCGGTCATCCGGGAGGAGCTCAGACTAGAGCCACTGCTCCTCCACATTGAGAGGAGCCAGATGAGGTGGCTCAGGCATCTGATCAGGATGGCTCCTGGACGCCTCCCTAGTGAGGCGTTCCGGGCACATCTAACTGGAAGGAGTAGGCCCCAGGGAAGACCCAGGACATGCTGGACGGACTATGCCTCTCGGCTGGCCTGGGAATGCCTCGGGATTCCCCCAGAAAAGCTAGTAGAAGTGGCCAGGGAGAGGGAAGTCTGGGCATCTCTGCTCAAGCTACTGATCCCACGTAAGAATAGAGGCAGCTCACTTCTCAAAACGGACCCGTCCGGGATCGAACCCATGAAGTTTTGATTACCAGTCAACAGTTGATACCGTTGCACCACCGAAGCGGTCATAGCAAATGCGTGTCAATGTCGCACCCTAACGTGGGTTCTTTTTCTGCAGTTATATTTTTGAATAAAAACGTGCTTGTTCTGCTATATTTGTACCTTTTGTGAAAGTGTTTCTTTGATATTTGGAATTCAGGCTTCACACATTATACACTTCATGTTTACATTTTGTCAATTATTACTAAAACATGAAAACGTTTCTGTTTTAATGATGTGTTTACATAGATTGTTGTAGACACGGAACACACATGAAATGCATGTGTTCCGAATAACGATATAGTATTTATAAAAGGTGTGGATGGTTGGATGTCATTTTGCTTGAATTCTCACTCTATACAACTCTAAGCAACTGACACGCAGGTAAACAGACTTGAGCTGAGAAAACTGCAGCGGTGGGGGGGGGGGGGGGGGGGGGGGTATGATAGTAGGCTGCTTGCTGCTTATTGACACATTTACAGGACAAAAGACGCTGACGGAGAGGTGTGAAGCGATTTAAGGTGGGACGGCTCTGGTAATCTCTAGTTTTAAATCACTGACAGTAACCCATTGACCCAGATAATTGGCTCAACTCATCCGTACTCATCCATTGCATCTGTTACTCATCTATTATGTATTTACTCATATAACTAAGGGGCTCTGCCGCCTGCTCGCTTCGCTTGCCAACCCCCAGGCGGGTGCTATGCGCTAGTCACTTCAAGGCTCTGCTGCTCACGTATGGCGAAGCAGATGTACAATTTAAACAGATTTTTATTTTCATCCCCTCCTCGAGCCGACACCTTATCGTGGTGGAGGAGTTTGTGTGTCCCAATGATCCTAGGAGCTCTGTTGTCGGGGGCTTTATGCCCCTGGTACGGTCACCCAAGGCAAACTGGTCCTAGGCGAGGGACTTGGCAAAGAACGGTTCAGAAAACCTCCTATGATGCATACAAACATTGGATGGCGTTTTCCCTTGCCCAGATGCGGGTCACTGGGGCCCCCCTCTGGAGCCAGGCTTGCAGGTCAGACTCGATGGCGAGTACCTGGTGGCTGGGCTTGCACTCATGGCGCTCGGCAGGGCACAGCCCAAAGAGGCAACGTGGGTCCCTCTTCCCATGGGCTCACCACCTGTAGGAGGGGCCAAGGAGGTCGGGTGCAGTGTGAGTTGGGCGGGGACCTTGGCGGTCTGATCCTCGGCTACAGAAGCTGGCTCTCGGGATGTGGAATGTCACCTCTCTGAAGGAGAAGGAGCCTGAGCTAGTGTGAAAGGTTGAGAGGTTCCAGCTAGATATAGTCAGGCTCACCTCGATGCACAGGTGGACTCTGGAACCAGTCGCCTTGAGAGGGGCTGGACTCTCTACCACTCTGGAGTTGCCCCTGGTGAGAGGCGCCAAGTGGGTGTGGGCATACTTATTGCCCCCGAACTTGGAGCCTGTTCATTGGGGTTCATCCCAGTAGACGAGAGGGTAGCCTCCCTCTGCCTTCGGGTGGGGGGACGGGTCCTAACTGTTGTTTACGCGTATGCGCCGACAAGCAGTCTGGAGTACCCACCCTTTTTGGAGTCCCTGGAGGGGGTGCTAGAGAGCACACCTTCTGAGGACTCCCTCTTTCTGCTGGGAGACTTCAATGCTCACGTGGGCAATGACAGTGAGACCTGGAAGGGCGTGATTGGGAGGAATGGCCCCCCCGATCTGAACCCGAGTGGTGTTTTGTTATTGGACTTCTGTGCTCGTCACTGATTGTCCATAACGAACACCATGTTCAAGCATAGGGGTGTCCATGTGTGCACTTGGCACCAGGACACCCTAGGCCTCAGTTCGATGATCGACTTTGTGGTCGTGTCGTTGGACCTGCGGCCACATGTCCTGGACATTCGGGTGAAGAAAGGGGCGGAGCTATCAACTGATCACCACCTAGTGGTGAGTTGGCTTTATTGATGGGGGAGGATGCCGGTCAGGCCTGGTAGGCCCTAACGTATTGTGAGGGTCTGCTGGGAACGTCTGGCAGAGTCCCCTGTCAGAAATAGCTTCAACTCCCATCTCCGGCAGAACTTTGACCACGTCCTGAGGAAGGTGGGGGACATTGAGCCTGAATGGGCTATGTTCCGTGCCTCTATGTTCCGTGTTGAGGCAGCTGACTGGAGCTTTGGCCGTTAGGTGGACTGTGCCTGTCATGGCGGCAATCCCCATACTCGTTGGTGGACACTGGCGGTGAGGGATGCCGTCAAGCTGAAGAAGGAGTCCTACAGGACCCTTTTGTCCTGTGGGACTCTAGAGGCGGCTAACAGGTACCGGCAGGCCAAGCAGAATGTGACTTCGGTGGTTGTTGCGGCAAAAACTGCGGGCATGGGAGGAGTTCGGGGAGGCCATGGAGAATGAATTTTCGATGGCTTCAAGGAGATACTGGTCCACCATCCAGCGTATCAGGAAAGGGAAGCAATGCAGTGTCAACACTGTATATGGTGCGGATAGTGCGCTGCTGACCTCGACTCGGTACGTTGTGGGTCGGTGGGGGGAGTACTTCGAAGACCACCTCAATGCCACTAACATGCCCTCCAATGAGGAAGCAGAGCCTGGGGACTCAGAGGTGGCCCTCCCATCTCTGGGACTGAGTTCACCAAGGTGGTCAAAAAACTCCTTGGTGGCAGGGCCCCGGGGGTGGATGAGATATGCCTGGAGTTCCTCAAGGCTCTGGATGTTGTAGGACTGTCTTGGTTGACACACATCTGCAACATTGCATGGACATCAGGGACAGTGTCTCTGGATTGTCAGACCAGGGTGGTGGTCCCCCTCTTTAAGAAGGGCCATTAGTTTTGACCGCAGCCCCTTCAGTATAATAGTTCCCACAGCACAGAGAGAAGTGTGTTCATTGCAACAGGTACACATGTCGTCAATGTAGAAAGAACGGTCCTTGCGTGTGTGAACTGTTAACATTTGAATCTATATCTTTGCATATAGCACTGAACTGATCTCTCTGTACTGTTCTTTCCTCTGCATGTCCTGGGGTACAAAAGAAACACCCCATGCACCCAAAATTGGGCACTGGCAAGATCGAGAAAAAAAAAAAAACGCGGTCACTGATTACAAGTGCAAGAAAGCGTGCTAATGAATATGAACAATATGAATAATGTTGCATCCGTACCACAATGTTTTCCAAAATGTACTATACAGGTCATAAAATGAGTTATTAACAAATATCACATATACCTAGGTCTCTGTTTTTTTGTCAGTGAGCCTTTGACATCATGGACCATAAGACGCATACTAATTCAGTGTGAGCAGGAACACTCAATAAAACTGAATAAAAAAAAATCAAGTGACGGTGAGATACGAAGAAGGCAGATTCACCAGCGTTTGTGTGTCAGCTTTTGTCCCTCCAGATTAGAGAATGTCCAGTTCCATTGTCTCAAAACACCACTCACATCTACAGTTACTCCTAGTTTCAGATTAAAAGTAACAACATCAGATCTGGCGTTGGGGGGGACCTCGGGGGGATTGGTTGGGGTGTTGTATCGTGATTGTGACTGAGAGAGTAAAAGTGAAAAAATAATGCTAACTTTTACAAGTACTATAAATTTACACCGGCTGTTACAGACACAAATCAAATGTATTGTGGCGATCTGGGTAAATAATAACAAGAGCACTCGCAGATGTCGGGGCCTCTTCAGTTTTATTTTAGTTAAATTGGTCCTATACAAAAATGGAGCAATCTCGTTGACTCCGGGAATCCTCTCACTCCCAGCACACACATGGAACACCCCAAAAACAAGAAAACACACGTGTGTTTAGATTACTTTTAAAGTAAATTCTTTTTGCTTGACTGCTTTTAAGTAGTGGGTTACTCCAGTGATCCATGGAGATCGTGTGATATGTAATGAAAGCATACCACTTTATAGAGTACTATTAGCCAGTTTTGATAAGGAACAATATCATTTCACAAAGGCAAGTGTGTGTAAAACAGAAATCTCCAGGGTTTTATTCTCCAAACATGGCCTGAATTTCTAGCATACACTCTTAAAAATAAAGGTGACAGAGGGTTCCTCAGAGCAGTGCCATAAAGGAACCATTCTTGGCTTCTAAAAGACACATCAACATATACTGTAGGTTCCAGTAAGAACATTTATTTATTTTGCCCTGTAACAGGCTCCATACAGTAAATTACCATGAACAGATGCTAACAGATGTGTGAAATACCACACAAGGTGTGTCCGCCCCTTTCAATTAGAAACCTCCCCTTCCAGTCCTCCCTTGCCCTCAGACAAGGCTAGAAAGCATTGCCTGCACGTTACAGTATGTTTTTATTGTATAATATTAACAATAAGAGCAGCTGACTATTCAAAATGGTAAATTCACTGGGGAGCTGGTTTCAAACTCAAAATTCATAGACGTAACACATTTTTCAGTCTTGCCATCCTCCACGCTAAGCAAGAAACATGTGACTTGCACGCAAACGATACAAAAATTGCACATTTAGGTACTGTAACTCGCTTCATTCTAGTTATCATTATTTGAGTCTGTCAACCTTTCCCCAACTTATAGTGTAATCTGGCGTATTGCCCGTACAGGTGCGGTAGCCTAACAACTCACACCATTGTGTGGAGTGGGGTGAGATGCTTGTGGCTTATGGGTGAAGTTAAATGTTTAAATTGACCAATTTTTAGCCATGCCCCATTCAGCAAACTGCACCAAAGGGTGCACATAGACCTCAGCGTGGTTAGCTTTGGCAATTGTAGTGCACTAAATGTAATAAACTGCATTTAATTTTTCATTCCAACAGACGGCTCATCACAAACACAAGCAAACTGTGGTATAGCACGTCCATGGCTACAACAAAATATGGCCAGTTTTTTTTTAAATCCATAAAGCCGGGAGATAATGAGGTAGTTGGGGCGAGTTCTCAATTCATTCTCAAATCGTTCTCAGTTGCTTCATTGGCTTCCTGCCGCGTGTGATTAAGGCGCTGCACCCATTGGAGACAGGTTTGTGTGTATATATACGGGCCGGCACAAAGTGATGGGAGGACATTAGATAGATAGATAGATAGATAGATAGATAGATAGATAGATAGATAGATAGATAGATAGATAGATAGATAGATAGATAGATAGATAGATAGATAGATAGATAGATAGATAGATAGATAGATAGATAGATAGATAGATAGATAGATAGATAGATAGATGTGAAAGGCACTATATAATAGATAGATAGATAGATAGATAGATAGATAGATAGATAGATAGATAGATAGATAGATAGATAGATAGATAGATAGATAGATAGATAGATAGATAGATAGATGTGAAAGGCATTATATAATAGATAGATAGATAGATAGATAGATAGATAGATAGATAGATAGATAGATAGATAGATAGATAGATAGATAGATAGATAGATAGATAGATAGATAGATAGATGTGAAAGGCACTATATGATAGATAGATAGATAGATAGATAGATAGATAGATAGATAGATAGATAGATAGATAGATAGATAGATAGATAGATAGATAGATAGATAGATAGATAGATGTGAAAGGCACTATATGATAGATAGATAGATAGATAGATAGATAGATAGATAGATAGATAGATAGATAGATAGATAGATAGATAGATAGATGTGAAAGGCACTATATATAATAGATAGATAGATAGATAGATAGATAGATAGATAGATAGATAGATAGATAGATAGATAGATAGATAGATAGATAGATGTGAAAGGCACTATATAATAGATAGATAGATAGATAGATAGATAGATAGATAGATAGATAGATAGATAGATAGATAGATAGATAGATAGATAGATAGATGTGAAAGGCACTATATGATAGATAGATAGATAGATAGATAGATAGATAGATAGATAGATAGATAGATAGATAGATAGATAGATGTGAAAGGCACTATATAATAGATAGATAGATAGATAGATAGATAGATAGATAGATAGATAGATAGATAGATAGATAGATAGATAGATAGATAGATAGATAGATGTGAAAGGCACTATATAATAGATAGATAGATAGATAGATAGATAGATAGATAGATAGATAGATAGATAGATAGATAGATAGATAGATAGATAGATAGATGTGAAAGACACTATATAATAGATAGACAGATAGATAGATAGATAGATAGATAGATAGATAGATAGATAGATAGATAGATAGATAGATAGATAGATGTGAAAGGCACTATATGACAGATAGATAGATAGATAGATAGATAGATAGATAGATAGATAGATAGATAGATAGATAGATAGATAGATGTGAAAGGCACTATAATAATAGATAGATAGATAGATAGATAGATAGATAGATAGATAGATAGATAGATAGATAGATAGATAGATAGATAGATAGATGAAAGGCACTATAAGATAGATAGATAGATAGATAGATAGATAGATAGATAGATAGATAGATAGATAGATAGATAGATAGATAGATGTGAAAGGCACTATATGATAGATAGATAGATAGATAGATAGATAGATAGATAGATAGATAGATAGATAGATAGATAGATGTGAAAGGCACTATATAATAGATAGATAGATAGATAGATAGATAGATAGATAGATAGATAGATAGATAGATAGATGTGAAAGGCACTATATGATAGATAGATAGATAGATAGATAGATAGATAGATAGATAGATAGATAGATAGATAGATAGATAGATGTGAAAGGCACTATATAATAGATAGATAGATAGATAGATAGATAGATAGATAGATAGATAGATAGATAGATAGCTAGATAGATAGATAGATAGATGTGAAAGGCACTATATAATAGATAGATAGATAGATAGATAGATAGATAGATAGATAGATAGATAGATAGATAGATAGATAGATAGATAGATGTGAAAGACACTATATAATAGATAGACAGATAGATAGATAGATAGATAGATAGATAGATAGATAGATAGATAGATAGATAGATAGATAGATAGATAGATGTGAAAGGCACTATATGACAGATAGATAGATAGATAGATAGATAGATAGATAGATAGATAGATAGATAGATAGATAGATAGATAGATAGATAGATAGATAGATAGATAGATAGATGTGAAAGGCACTATATAATAGATAGATAGATAGATAGATAGATAGATAGATAGATAGATAGATAGATAGATAGATAGATAGATAGATAGATAGATAGATAGATAGATAGATAGATAGATGAAAGGCACTATAAGATAGATAGATAGATAGATAGATAGATAGATAGATAGATAGATAGATAGATAGATAGATAGATAGATAGATAGATAGATGTGAAAGGCACTATATGATAGATAGATAGATAGATAGATAGATAGATAGATAGATAGATAGATAGATAGATAGATAGATAGATAGATAGATAGATAGATAGATAGATAGATAGATGTGAAAGGCACTATATAATAGATAGATAGATAGATAGATAGATAGATAGATAGATAGATAGATAGATAGATAGATAGATAGATAGATAGATAGATAGATAGATAGATAGATGTGAAAGGCACTATATAATAGATAGATAGATAGATAGATAGATAGATAGATAGATAGATAGATAGATAGATAGATAGATAGATAGATAGATAGATAGATAGATAGATAGATAGATAGATAGATACTTTTTTAATCCCAAGGGGAAATTCACATTCTCCAGCAGCAGCATACTGATACAAAAAATATTAAATTAAAGATTGATAATAATGCAGGTAAAAACCAATAAAAAAGAGAAAAATAAAAGTAGAAAAATAAAGTCGTACTTTAAAGAGAGAAAAGAATAGAAGAAGGTTAAAGGATGGAAAAAGGCAGTCATAGGAGATGATCCAGACACCAGCAAGGAGAAGGCAGCTCGAGGTGGGGCTCGCTGAGGGAGCGCAGGCTGAGGCGCGCTAGGGGCTGTGTCACCCCACTGACTAAGCATGTGGAGTGGGGCGAGCGGGACATAAAACCTCCCAGTGGATCCGGGGAGCGACTGCATGAGCGTGAAGGAAGAGGGGAGGTGGGCCGACCTCGGATGGTCTGGCTGCACAGTGTGGCAGCATCCAAGATGGGGGTCAGCAGAAAGGAGTTTGTGCTGCAGAGGTGAGCTGGGGAGACAGAAGGTGGTGGGCTGCAATCAGATGAAGAGAGACTGCATTTTAATGGATTTATCTATTGATTTTATCTCCACGTTTCACTGATTTTATGGATTTGGTTTTTTAGAACACTGCACAATGGACACTTTTGTTTTTACTTTTGTGTTGGATTGTTTTTTATAATAAAAGCACCTGAGTATTTAACACCATTCCCTGGCATCAATGAGATTTGTCCTCATTTGTCAGCTCATCTCGGTGATAACTATCGACGGTGTTGGTTCAGCAGACTCCCATGTGGGAAGAGGGAGTCTGGAGGGGACCGGCATCGACACACAATTACACCTGTAATTTATAGACGTTATGTTTGTCGGTCCAGATGTCCTCTACACTAGACAGGAAAAACGCAACTTGCACACAAATGATGAAAATTGCACGTTTAGGTAACTTGCTTTACTTGCTAAGGGCGGAACGGTGGTGCAGTGGGTAGCACTGCTGCCTCGCAGTTGGGAGACCTGGGACCTAGGTTCGCTTCCCAGGTCCTCCCTGCGTGGAGTTTGCATGTTCTCCCCGTGTCTGCTTGGGTTTCCTCCCACAGTCCAAAGACATGCAGGTTAGGTGGATTGGCGATTCTAAATTGGCCCTAGTGTGGGTGTGTGTGTGTGTCCTTCGGTGGGTTGGCACCCTGCCCGGGATTGGTTCCTGCCTTGTGCCCTGGGATTGGCTCCAGCAGACCCCCGTGACCCTGTGTTCAGATTCAGCGGGTTGGAAAATGGATGGATGCTTTACTTGACAGTCATCATTATTTGAGTCAGATAACCCTTCAACAACTTTAATCTTACCATACAACATCAGCTATACAGTCGCTGTAGCCTGTCATTAACATTGTGTGGAATGGGGTGAGACGCTTATGAATTATGGGTGGAGTTAAACATTTAAATTGAGCCTTTTTTTTTTTCCAAGCCCCATTCCACAAGCTGCACCCAGGGCTACTTTGCAGTGCGCCATCTATTGGAATGCATTTTGTAATTCATGTAATAATAAAATGGGTTGTCTTTTTCATTCCAACAGATGGCACCTCAAACACATTAGCACTGTTTTTATGACTCCGAATTAAATGGCATAGCAACTGGATGAACACACAGATACCCAGTCACTTGCTTTTTTTTTATTAAGGTGGACAGTATAACTGAGGGCAAGGAAGTTCAAGATCATTATGCGGCATCTTTTTCTGATGATGATGCTGACATTTCCCAAGAAGTGCAGTTCACCTTCTTTTAACAACTTCTGTTTTATTTTTCCCCACAATTTACAGGTGCTGGTCATAAAATTAGAATATCATGACAAAGTTGATTTATTTCAGTAATTCCATTCAAAAAGTGAAACGTGTATATTAGATTCATTCATTACACACAGACTGATGTATTCCAAATGTTTATTTCTTTTAATGTTGATGATTATAACTGACAACTAATGAAAGTCCCAAATTCAGTATCTCGGAAAATTAGAATATTGTGAAAAGGTTCAATATTGAAGACACCTGGTGCCACACTCTAATCAGCTAATTAACTCAAAAGCCTTTAAATGGTCTCTCAGTCGAGTTCTGTAGGCTACACAATCATGGGGAAGACTGCTGACTTGACAGTTGTCCAAAAGACGACCATTGACACCTCGCACAAGGAGGGCAAGACACAAAAGGTCATTGCTAAAGAGGCTGGTTGTTCACAGAGCTTTGTGTCCAAGCACATTAATAGAGAGGCGAAGGGAAGGACAAGATGTGGTAGAAAAAAGTGGACAAGCAATAGGGATAACCGCACCCTGGAGAGGATTGGGAAACAAAACCCATTCAAAAATGTGGGGGAGATTCACAAAGAGTGGACTGCAGCTGGAGTCAGTGCTTCAAGAACCACCACGCACAGACGTATGCAAGACATGGGTTTCAGCTGTCGCATTCCTTGTGTCAAGCCACTCTTGAACAAGAGACAGCGTCAGAAGCGTCTCGCCTTTGGACTGCTGCTGAGTGATCCAAAGTTATGTTCTCTGATGAAAGTAAATTTTGCATTTCCTTTGGAACTCAAGGTCCCAGAGTCTGGAGGAAGAGAGGAGAGGCACAGAAACCCACGTTGCGTGAGGTCCAGTGTAAAGTTTCCACAGTCAGCGATGGTTTGGGGTGCCATGTCATCTGCTGGTGTTGGTCCATTGTGTTTTCTGAGGTCCAAGGTCAACGCAGCCGTTTACCAGGACGTTTTAGAGCACTTCATGCTTCCTGCTGCTGACGAACTTTATGGAGATGCAGATTTCATTTTCCAACAGGACCTGGCACCTGCACACACTGCCAAAGCTACCAGTACCTGGTTTAAGGACCATGGTATCCCTGTTCTTGATTGGCCAGCAAACTCGCCTGACCTTAACCCCATAGATTTTCTATGGGGTATTGTGAAGAGGAAGATGAAATACGCCAGACCCAACAATTCAGAAGAGCTGAAGGCCACTATCAGAGCAACATGGGCTCTCATAACACCTGAGCAGTGCCACAGACTGATCGACTCCATGCCACGCCGCATTGCTGCAGTAATCCAGGCCAAAGGAGCCCCAACTAAATATTGAGTGCTGTACATGCTCATACTTTTCATGTTCATACCTTTCAGTTGGCCAACATTTCTAAAAATCCTTTATTTGCATTGGTCTTAATTGATATTCTAATTTTCCGAGATACTGAATTTGGGACTTTCATTAGTTGTCAGTTATAATCATCAACATTAAAAGAAATAAACATTTGAAATACATCAGTCTGTGTGTAATGAATGAATCTAATATACAAGTTTCACTTTTTGAATGGAATTACTGAAATAAATCAACTAATTCTAATTTTATGACCAGCACCTGTATATGCATTAATAGCAGTCAGAAGATTCATGAAACATGTAAACGACTTCCTCTTGTTAATTTGGACTCGTGTTTATGCCTCGTGTTATGCCAACTAATGCCAGGAAACACTCGGTTGCTTTCAAAGTAAAACTGATTCCTCTTCAGCCTAACAGGCACTCTTGACTGGCTGCCGAGCCTTGACTGCTAAATTTAATTAAGTCAGTCGAGACAGATGCTGGTACATTCTTTTGCTGTTGAAAAGACATTAGATCACTTTCAATGGGATTATCTAGGAATGGCGCAGTGACTTCTATCCTATTTTGAAGAGTATTATGGAAGCTTTGACAATAACCTCTGGCCTCAAAAACAAACTGCTCTTCATGACTTTACCGGGCTCTGCCTGTCTGTTACCGCGCTCATATTTTCACAGTTAGTCTCAAAGTATGAAACACCGAACACAGCTAATGCATTACACAAGCATTTAAATGCAGAAAACAATGCACTTTACAGCTTACTCAGAATTAATCAAGCAATGGCGGACGCAGCACAGTAAGATTAACAGCAGCACATCCGATATCTGATGGTCCTTTTTTTGTCCATTGTCTGGGTTTCATTAATTCTATTGCCCAAAAGTCCACTCCTAGTTGGTTATGTTTAGTAACATAAAATGACATAAGCGGATTATTTTTTGGTAAAACTGATAAAGTTAATCATTTCAATCAAGGCTTTGTAAATGTTATAACCCACTTGACTGTTAAGACTTTGGGTTGTCTTCTTCATTTCAGATAAATTCAGTTGTCAGGGTCATCTCTTTATCTTTTCAAGTTAATTTACGAGCGCGAGGCTTTTCTCTCCTTGAGGGACTTTGAGATGCCGTGGATTGAAGAAAGAATTCAAAGCCCCTCACATTCTCTGGTTGTAGATTGAATCTAAAGGACTAAATCTGCTATTTTTG
Source organism: Erpetoichthys calabaricus (assembly GCF_900747795.2). Taxonomy (NCBI): domain Eukaryota; kingdom Metazoa; phylum Chordata; class Cladistia; order Polypteriformes; family Polypteridae; genus Erpetoichthys; species Erpetoichthys calabaricus. Next base: position 13,769,603 of record NC_041395.2, read on the forward strand.
CCCATCATTCTACACTCAGTGACCCATAATTATTAACATGTTGTCAATAAGGTTTGCATATTTATAAAAAATCAAAAACTGAAATCTCTCATTCATATAAGTATTCAGACCCTGTAGATACATCTTCTTGGGTTAGTTGCTACAAGATTTGCAAACATGGATCTGGGCAGTTCATCCCATTCTTACTTTCTTCTTGAGTTGGTCTCTACAAGCTTTGCAAGCCTGGATTTGTGTAGCTTATTTCATTTCTTCCTTCTTCTTGAATTTTTCCCTACAAGCTTTGCAAACCTGGATTTGAGCAACAGCGCCCTCTGCAGACCACACTGAATTTGTGAAGCTTATCCCGTTTTTCCTTCTTCTTGATTTACTCTCAATATGTTTTGCTAACCTGGACTTGGGCAGTTGATCCCATTCTTTCGTCTTCTTGAGTTCTTCCCTACAAACTTTGCTAACCTGGATTTGGGTAGTTGATCCCATTCTTTCTTCTTCTTAAAATCCTCCCTACAAGCCTTGCAAGCCTGGATTTGGGCAGTTGATCCCATTCTTCCTATTTAATTGAGTTGGTCTCTACAAGCTTTGCAAGCCTGGATTTGTGTAGCTTATCCCATTTCTTCCTTCTTGAATTTTTCCCTACAAGCTTTGCAAATCTGGATTTGAGCAGCAGCGCCCTCTGCAGACCACACTGAATTTGAGACGCTTATCCCGTTTTTCCTTCTTCTTGAGTTGCTCTCTATATGTTTTGCTAACCTGGACTTGGGCAGTTGATCCCATTCTTTCTTCTTCTTGGATTAGTCATTACAAGCTTTGCAAACCTGAATTTAGACAGTTGATCCCATTCTTTCTTCTTCTTGGGTTAGTCTCTACAAGCTTTACAAGCCTGGATTTGTACAGCTTATTCCATTCTTCCTTCTTCTTGAGTTCTCCCCTACAAGCTTTACAAACTTGCATTTGAGCAGTTGATCCTATTCGTCGTCCTTCTTCTTATGTTAGTCTCTACAAATTTTGCAAACCTGGTGTGGCATATGGTCGGAGTCTTTGCCTGGCTGGGATGAGAGAACTGGGGGAGAGAGCATTTTCAGGGCAATAAAGGAGCACTAGATTAGGGTTACGGACTCCCACAGGGCTTCATAGGAATTGGAGTTTTGAGCACCCCTGTTGGGTTCCGTGGGTGACACCAGGGGGTGCTGCAGTTACTGTTGAGTTCTTGGTTGCAGCACTTCCGCCACACCCATATGTGCTGCTGGAAGAAGGTCATGAAACACCTGGAGCACTACTGGGGGCTCTATGAAATGAGCCAGCTGCCACTACTCCGGGTGTTAGAGTCAGGAGGAGGTGGACAAAGCTTGCTGGAGGAAGACTGGAGGTGAAGAGAGAGAAGAGAAAGGAAGAAGAAGATTTGACCAAAGAAAGTGCTGTGTTCATTGTGGTTGATGCTTGGAACTGTGCTGTGTAGGTGGGAAATAGGGATGATGGTTCCCACAGGGGAAAAAAAAATGTCTGTACTGAACTTGTGTCCTCCATCTGTCTGTGTCAGGTTTGGGCGGCAGGAGCGCCCTCTACAGACCACACTGGATTTGTGCAGCTTTTCCCATTCTTCCTTCTTCTTGAGTTTCTCTCTATATATTTTGCTAACCTGGACTTGGGCAGTTGATCCCATTCTTTGTTCTTCTTGGGTTCGTCTCTACAAGCTTTGCAAGCCTGGATTTGTACAGCTTATCCCATTCTTCCTTCTTCTTGAGTTCTTCCGTACAAGCTTTACAAACCTGGATTTGGGCAGTTGATCTTATTCTTCCTTCTTCTTGAGTTCTTCTCTACAAACTTTGCAAACCTGGATTTGGGTAGTTGATCCCATTCTTTCTTCTTCTTGAAATCCTCCCTACAAGCTTTGCAACCCTGAATTTGGGCAGTTGATCCCATTCTTTCTTCTTCTTGAGTTAGTCTCTACAGGCTTTGCAGACCTGGATTTGTACAGCTTATCCCATTCTTCCTTCTTCTTGAGGTTCTTCCCTACAAGGTTTGCAAACCTGCATTTGAGCAGCCCATTCGTCATCCTTCTTGAGTTGGTTTCTACACATTTTCTAAGCCTTTTTAATCCTCAGCAAGGGTGTGGGTGGTTGGAGCCAATCCCAGAAAGCACAGGGCACAAGGCAAGAACAATCTCTTGAAAGGGTGCCAGTCCAACGCAGGGTGAACACACTCGCTCGCACACACACACACACACACACACACACACACACACACACACACACACACACACACTCGGATCAATTGAGTGCCGCCAGTCCACCTAACCTGCATGTCTTTGGACTGTGAGGGGAAACATGAGCACCAGAAGGAATCCAGGTTCTCTTTGAGATGTGTCTAGTCTCTACAACTGTAGAAAAACGGCTCACTAATTAAGAAGATGGTTAGAATGAAAACCTGCAGCCACTGCAGCCCACCAGGACGATGTAGGACAAGAGAGAGCAAATATTTTTAAATCATTCCATTAACTGTCTTCAACAGGTAGCGTGGCTAGTTTATCTATAAAATGTCAAACTCCAAATGCTTTAATGCATTTTATTATGAAAATATAATCACAATGCTGCGGTGGGCTGTTGCCCTGCCCGGGGTTTGTTTCCTGCCTTGCACCCTGTGTTGACTAGGATTGGCTCCAGCAGAACCCCGTGACCCTGTAGTTAGGATATAGCGGGTTGGATAATGGATGGATGGATAATCACAATATATATGTTACAGTTCCTGATGCAATGAATGAGATGACCTCTACTTGAAGCCACTGTCGGTGCAAGAGCAAGCAAGATTAAGAAGCACAAAGCGATTAACAACTGGATCAGAGAGTACGTGGATTATGAAGGATTTAACGTGCTGCTATAGTCACGATGGCATTCGAGAGACACTCTTAAATTAATGATCGATCTAACGATGTTCTTAGAGTCACAATACTTTTGGGAAACGCAGCTCTGACCTTTTTTAAGGTGGGCTTTGGCCTCTTGTGCCACAGCTGATCCTGGTTCTCCTGTAAGTAGAGGAGATGCCTTGGCTGACTGACTGGTCCAACAGAGTTAGTTAGTCATGGCCGCAGCATTTACTGTGATATGGAAGAGTCAAGGTTTCATCCTTGGCTTGAGTGTCTTTTCTTTTTATGTCTTCTTTTTTATCTTTTAAATATTCTTTTATAAATTCTGCGTGTGTTTTCTTTGTGGCTATTTGTCATTATTTCTCAGTGAAATTTTAAGTCATTTTCTAACCTGCTTAACAAAGGTCAGAGTCACAGGGTGGGCTGGAGCCAATCCCAGCTAGCATAGCTTTCAAACTTTAGGCAGGACACCAGTCCATCACAGGGCACATTACACACACACACACACAATAGGGCCAACTGGGCATCATGGCTTCAGTATTTGCTGTGTTATGGAATAGCCAGGGTTGAATTATTGGCTAATGTGTCTTTTCTTTTTATGTGTTATATTTTATCTTTTAAATATTCTTTTATGAATTCTTCTTGTTTTCTTTTTGGAAATTTATCAATGGTATGCCACGTCATTTACTAACCTGCTTAATTCAGACCAGGGTTTGGAGGCTGCAGCCTATTCAGCTAGCACAGGGCATGAGGCAGGAACAAACCCGGAACGAGTGTGCCAGTCCACCACAGGACAAACACACACAACAAACACACACAACAAACACTCACAACAACGCACACCAAACACCCACATGTACACACACACACACACACACACAACAAACACTCACAACAAACACACACACACACAACAAACACTCACAACAACGCACACCAAACACCCACATGTACACACACACACACACACAACAAACACTCACAACAAACACACACACATAACAAACATACACAACAATGCACACCAAACACCCACATGTACACACACACACACACACACACAACAAACACTCACAACAAACACACACAACAGCACACAACAAACACACACACACACAACAAACACTCACAACAAACACACACACACAACAACGCACACCAAACACCCACATGTACACACACACACACACACACACAACAAACACTCACAACAAACACTCACAACAGCACACAACAAACACACACACACACACAACAACGCACACCAAACACCCACATGTACACACACACACACACACACAACAAACACACACAACAATACACACATATACACACACACACACAACAAACACTCACAACAAACACACACAACAGCACACAACAAACACACACACAACACACACACACCAAACACACACAAGCATACACACACAACAAGGCACAAACACACACACACAACAATGCACACCAAACACACAACAACGTACACCAAACACCCACATGTACAGACACCAAACACACACAAACACACGCACACACACAACAAGGCACAAACACGCACACCAAACACCCACATGTACACACACACACTCAACAAACGCACACAACAACGCACACTAAACACCCACATGTACACACACACACACAACAAACACTCACAACAAACACACACAACAGCACACAACAAACACACACACACACAACAAACACTCACAACAAACACACACACACAACGCACACCAAACACCCACATGTACACACACACACACACACACAACAAACACTCACAACAAACACACACAACAGCACACAACAAACACACACACACACAACAACGCACACCAAACACCCACATGTACACACACACACACACACACAACAAACACACACAACAATACACACACACACAACAAACATTCACAACAAACACACACAACACCACACAACAAACACACACAACAATACACACATGTACACACACACACACACAACAAACACTCACAACAAACACACACAACAACACACACCAAACACACACACAACAACGCACACCAAACACCCACATGTACACACACACACACACACACACACAACAAACACTCACAACAAACACACACAACAGCACACAACAAACACACACACACACAACAACGCACACCAAACACCCACATGTACACACACACACACAACAAACACACACAACAATACACACACACACAACAAACATTCACAACAAACACACACAACACCACACAACAAAGACACAACAATAATACACACATGTACACACACACACACACAACAAACACTCACAACAAACACACACAACAACACACACCAAACACACACACAACAATGCACACCAAACACCCACATGTACACACACACACACACACAACAAACACACACACAACAACACACATCAAACACCCACATGTACACACACAACAAACACACACACACACACGCACACCAACACACGCACGCACACAAACACACACACACACAACAAACACCCAAATGTACACACACACACACCAAACACACACAAGCATACACACACAACAAGGCACAAACACACACACACAACAAACACTCACAACAATCACACACACACAACAACGCACACCAAACACCCACATGTATACACACACACACACACACACACACAACAAACACACACAACAATACACACATGTACACACACACACAACAAACACTCACAACAAACACACATAACAACACACACCAAACACACACACAACAACATACATCAAACACCCACATGTACACACACAACAAACACACAAACACACACGCACACCAACACACGCACGCACACAAACACACACAAACACACACACAACAAACACACACACACACACAACAAACACCCAAATGTACACACACACACACCAAACACACACAAGCATATATACACAACAAGGCACAAACACACACACACAACAAACACACACAACAATGCACACCAAACACACAACAACGTATACCAAACACCCACATGTACAGACACCAAACACACACAAGCACACACACACACACACAACAAGGCACAAACACGCACACCAAACACCCACATGTACACACACACACACACACACAACAAACACACACAACAACGCACACTAAACACCCACATGTACACACACAACAAACACACACACCAAACACAGAACAACGCACACCAAACACCCAAATGTACACAAACACACTCACACACACACACACACACACAAACTCGCCCAGACGCGCACACCAAACACACTCCAGGGCCAGTTCCCTTAGCCTACATGTTTTTGGAGTAAACCCAGGCAGCCACGGGGAGGACATGCAAACTGCACACAGTGAGGACCTAACATGCCAACCCCGACCTCCATGTTGCGTGGTATCAGTGCTTCAACTGAGCCACCGTGCCGCTCCTCCACTGCCACTCATACCTCACAGATAATATTCATAAAAAGGTAATAATGACTATATACATACCACCTGGATAAATTATAACCAATAAAAATGACGACCTCCTTAATGATGGTAAATAAAAGCAATGTTCAGAGATTCAGCCGACAGTTAGTTCCAGAAGGAATCTAATTTACCTTAATTTGCAAGGTAATGGTAAAGGACGCAAAATTCAATATTTTATAAAAGAGGTCAATAAATGTATGCATCCGTGCAGGGCAATCGATGTGACGTTCAATAATATAGATATAACAATTTAGGATGAAATAGAGGAGGAAGATTCTGCAATTAAGAAATAAATGACAAAGAAGATTTATATTGGCTTCCACAATAAATGAGGTATGATTGCATATAAACAACAAACTTTTCTTTACCTCCATTATTTACGAATTTGAGCTTTTGCAGCAGCATTCTGAATCCTTCTTTTAAGTTTTTGTATTGTTTTCTACTGGTTTATCATTTTACTTTTATATAGGCTGGAAAGAAATATATAATAGAGAAAAAACAAAATAACAAAATAGGCTACAAGAGAAGATTTGGCTTGAGTATTGTAGCGGAATTGTTTTTCCAAATCCATTAGTTGCGGTAGAGTAAGCACAATAACTGCTTCAATTCAGCAGCATTGCAGTTCAAGTTACAATTAGCGAACGTAATTAAATAATTACTTAATTTAGCTGAAAACTCAAGTACAAGTACATTCCACACTCTCATAAATACATAAATGTTTTCCACACTAGCAAAAATGTTTTCTCTAGATAACAAACAAAAGTAGTAGCATGCAAAGTTAAGCATTAGCTGTGTTATGAAACAAGGGAATGGATTTAATTAACCAGCTGCTGTAACAAATCAAAAGAGCACTGCTGGCTTCTTTAACATAAGGACAGCATAGCAAGCAGTGAAGGGTAGAGGATGGGACATCGAATATTCAAAACTCACCGTCTCTCTGTGGACCCCAAAATGAGAACTGATGTCTGGCAAGGTTACCAAATCTAACCTTTGGACCACTGATCTTAGTCAGGTCGGTGAAGTCTCCATTTCAGAGCTACTTCCACATTTATGGCTGCTCTGACTGTTGATCTCTTTAGTCCACCAGAGGAAGGCACTCTCAAGGCGAAGTGTCACCAAGTTAGAACATTAGAACAATTGGGACAAGAACATTCAGTCCACCAAAGCTCGCCAGTCCTATCCACTTCATTCTTCTAAGATAACATCAAGTCAAGTTTTGATGGTCCCTAAAGTTCTACTGTCTACCACACTACTTGGTCACTTATTCCATGTCCCTTTAGTTCTCTATGTGGAGACTAACTTTCTAATGTTTGTGCGAAACTGACCCTCAACAAGTTTCCAAAGATGTCTCTGTGTTCCTGATCAACTCATTTTAAAGTCAAGTCTCGATCCACTGCACTAATTCCCTCCAGAATTTTAAACAAGTCAGGTCTCCACTTAATCTTCTTTTGCTTAAACTGTAAAGGCTCAGCTCTTTTAATCTTTTCCTCATAACTCATCCCCTGTAGCCCTGAATCAGCCTAGTTGCTCTTCTCTGGACCTTTTCTAGTGCTGCTATGTCCTTCATGTATCCTGAAGACCAAAACTGCACACCCAGGACTCCAGATGAGGCCTCACCAGTGTGTTATAAAGCTTGAGCAGAACCTCCTGTGACTTGTACTCCACACATCTCGGCGCTATATAACCTGACATTCTCTTAGCCTTCTTAATGGCTTCTGAACACTGTCTGGAAGTCGATAGCTTAGAATCCACTATGACTCCTAAATCCTGTAACATTTCCTCATAACTCATCCCCTGTAACCCTGGAATCAGCCGAGTCGCTCTTCTCTGGATCTTTTCTAGTGCTCCTTTTTGTAGCCTGAAGACCAAAACTGCACCCAGTACTCCAGATGAGGCCTCACCAGTGTGTTATAAAGCTTGAGCAGAACCTCCTGTGACTTGTACTCAACACATCAAGGTGCTATATAACCTGACAGTCTGTTAGCCTTCTTAATGGCTTCTGAACACTGCCTGGCAGTTGATAGTGTTGATTCCACTACGACTCCCGAGTCCTTATCATAAGGTGTACTTTCAATTTTCAGACCTCAAACCCCAAACCTCACGCATTATACGCTGTATAATATTATGTGCATGTTTGGGTTGTCTCTTTAAATGGTTTGACCCCTCAACATGGAAGAGTGAAAAGGGGTTCACAGTAGGACTTTAGGGACCTTCAAAACCCGACTTGAAGTAATTTTAGAAAAATTAAGTGAATAGGACTGGTGAGACTTGTTGGGGTTGAATGGCCTGTTCTCGTCTAGGATGACCTGACCTGGAGCGCCAACACCAAGAAGCTGCTGAAGAAGGTGCAGCAGAGACTGTATTTTCTGAGAATCCTCAGAACGAACCATCTCCCCAAAAATTTGCTCCTTGCCTTTTATCACTGTTCCATCAAGACTGTGCTCACGTACGGACTGTGTGTGTGGTACGGCAGCTGCACTTCCTCAGAAAGGAAAGCGCTCCACAGGGTCGTCAGGACAGCGGAGAGAACAACTGGTTGTACCCTCCCAACTCTGGAACGAATCTACACGTCCCAATGCCGCAAAAAAGCAATAGACATTTCACAGGATTCATCACATCCCGGTCACTGCCTCTTCCATCTTTTGCCATCGGGCAAGAAATACAGAGCAATGAAAACCAGGAGAAACCACCTTAAAAACAGCTTTTATCCGAAAGCAATCATGGCCCTGAACTCAGAATAAAACTGCTCCATATCATTCTACCAATGTGCAATATAGACCTTAAGTCAACAAGTGCAATTTGTATATTTTATAAGTACTTTTATTATTATTTGGTTTGTTATTATTTTCTCTCTTCTTGTCTTTTTAACTGTTATGACTCACACTGAGTTGACTGCACCTTCAATTTCATTGTTCCTTTGTAAAAGTGACAATGACAATAAAGATCTATCTATCTATCTATCTATCTATCTATCTATCTATCTATCTATCTATCTATCTATCTATCTATCTATCTATCTATCTATCTATCTATCTATCTATCTATCTATCTATCTATCTATCTATCTATCTTAAGGAACAAGATGATCTGCTGTGGCATCCCCTAATGGGAGCATCTGAAAGAAGAAGAAGATGAATATCTATCTATCTATCTATCTATCTATCTATCTATCTATCTATCTATCTATCTATCTATCTATCTATCTATCTATCTATCTATCTATCTATCTATCTATCTATCTATCTATCTATCTATCTATCTATCTATCTATCTATCTATCTATCTTAAGGAACAAGATGATCTGCTGTGGCATCCCCTAATGGGAGCATCCGAAAGAAGAAGAAGAAGATGAATATCTATCTATCTATCTATCTATCTATCTATCTATCTATCTATCTATCTATCTATCTATCTATCTATCTATCTATCTATCTATCTATCTATCTATCTATCTATCTATCTATCTATCTATCTATCTATCTATCTATCTATCTATCTATCTATCTATCTATCTATCTTAAGGAACAAGATGATCTGCTGTGGCATCCCCTAATGGGAGCATCCGAAAGAAGAAGAAGAAGATGAATATCTATCTATCTATCTATCTATCTATCTATCTATCTATCTATCTATCTATCTATCTATCTATCTATCTATCTATCTATCTATCTATCTATCTATCTATCTATCTATCTATCTATCTTAAGGAACAAGATGATCTGCTGTGGCATCCCCTAATGGGAGCATCTGAAAGAAGAAGAAGATGAATATCTATCTATCTATCTATCTATCTATCTATCTATCTATCTATCTATCTATCTATCTATCTATCTATCTATCTATCTATCTATCTATCTATCTATCTATCTATCTATCTATCTATCTATCTATCTATCTATCTATCTATCTATCTATCTATCTATCTATCTATCTATCTATCTTAAGGAACAAGATGATCTGCTGTGGCATCCCCTAATGGGAGCATCCGAAAGAAGAAGAAGAAGATGAATATCTATCTATCTATCTATCTATCTATCTATCTATCTATCTATCTATCTATCTATCTATCTATCTATCTATCTATCTATCTATCTATCTATCTATCTATCTATCTATCTTAAGGAACAAGATGATCTGCTGTGGCATCCCCTAATGGGAGCATCTGAAAGAAGAAGAAGATGAATATCTATCTATCTATCTATCTATCTATCTATCTATCTATCTATCTATCTATCTATCTATCTATCTATCTATCTATCTATCTATCTATCTATCTATCTATTTATCTATCTATCTATCTATCTATCTATCTATCTATCTATCTATCTTAAGGAACAAGATGATCTGCTGTGGCATCCCCTAATGGGAGCATCCGAAAGAAGAAGAAGAAGATGAATATCTATCTATCTATCTATCTATCTATCTATCTATCTATCTATCTATCTATCTATCTATCTATCTATCTATCTATCTATCTATCTATCTATCTATCTATCTATCTATCTATCTATCTATCTATCTATCTATCTATCTATCTATCTATCTATCTATTTTAAGGAACAAGATGATCTGCTGTGGCATCCCCTAATGGGAGCATCTGAAAGAAGAAGAAGATGATATCTATCTATCTATCTATCTATCTATCTATCTATCTATCTATCTATCTATCTATCTATCTATCTATCTATCTATCTATCTATCTATCTATCTATCTATCTATCTATCTATCTATCTATCTTAAGGAACAAGATGATCTGCTGTGGCATCCCCTAATGGGAGCATCCGAAAGAAGAAGAAGATGAATATCTATCTATCTATCTATCTATCTATCTATCTATCTATCTATCTATCTATCTATCTATCTATCTATCTATCTATCTATCTATCTATCTATCTATCTATCTATCTATCTATCTATCTATCTATCTATCTATCATCTAGATTGCTCTAATGTTTTAATGTCTAATAACATTTACACATCACACTAATGTATTGATGCTACAGAGTAAACTCCAAACAGGCTTCTACATATCTTTTAATTAGGTGAGCCTTCTGTCTGTCCTCTCAGTCATCAATCCCAGAAAAGAGAAGTATTGCAGTGATGGCTTTCTTTCTGGAAGTTTCTTCCATTTCCACACAGGTTCTGTAAACTTCACCCAAAGTGACCATTGAGTTCTTGGTCACCTCTCTTACTAAGGTCCTTCTTCCACCTTTGCTCAGTTTGATTAGGTGGTTCTTCCAAACTGCTTCCATTTATCAGTTACTAGTTAAACAGGACAAACTTTAAAAATCAAGAAACTAAAAGGTATCGCTAGCTAAGCGGAGGCAAGTTACACTTCAGAACACAGAGGTAGACTGACTCCGCACTCCTGACGTCACGCTTCCCCCTCCCCTCGGCCTGCAGCCACTCTCTTGGGTTCGCACAAATAAATCGGTACCACAAATGAACTCTGATACTTAGTGCGATAAGAGAAGTTGCAAAATCAACCGGAATGTTCAGGCAAATTACAGAAAAAAACCCAATCTAAATTTGTTAAGTAGTTCTCTTGTGAAAGCGGACACACATACAGACATACAGACAGACACTCAGACGTTGGATTTTATAGATATATAGAGACTAGCCATCCCCCACATGTTGGGACGCATAGTAGTTAAACAAGACAGTGAGGAGGGCCCTGTCAGGCTCCCCACTCTTGACGTCACACTTTCCACTCCAGACGTCAGACAGCCTCTCTCTCGGATTAGCACGAATATATTGCACCTGCAAGCAAACTATGATTCCTACTGCAATGAGGGAAGTCGCAAAATCAACCGGAATATTCAAGCAAATTATAGAAAAAACCCGATCTAAATCCGTTAAGTAGTTGTCTCGTTCGCTAGCTCAGCGGAGGTAAGGTACGCCCCAAGGCTGACACGTGAGTGAGGAGGACCCTGCCTGGCTCTCCACTCCTGAGGTCGGCCCACAGCGTCTCTCTCGGATTTGCATGAATAAATCGCAACCACAAGTGAACTCTGACACTTAGCACAATAAGAGAAGTTGCAAAATCAACCAGAATGTTCAGGAAAATTACAGAAAGAAAACGATCTAAATTTGTTAAGTAGTTCTCTCGTGAAAGCGGACACACATACAGACATACAGACAGACAGTCAGACGTTGGATTTTATAGATATATAGAGACTAGCCATCCCCCGCGTGTCGGGACGCATAGTAGTGAAACAGGACAGTGAGGAGGGCCCTGTCAGGCTCCCAACTCTTGACGTCACACTTTCCACTCCAGACGTCAGACAGCCTCTCTCTCGGATTAGCACGAATATATTGCACCTGCAAGCAAACTATGATTCTTACTGCGATGAGGGAAGTTGCAAAATCAACCGGAATGTTCAAGCAAATTATAGTGTTTAATTATTAACAATATACATTACTAGCCATGTGTGTCCAACTACATTGCGCGTGTTAAAGTTGTCTGTGAAGGGCTCCCTGTTTAAACGCGGCTGCCAGTCGTGAACTGGGCCCTTCGTCGCACAGCATTATGATTTTTTATAAGGGAAACAAAATTACAAAACAAAACCCTTGGACATTGATTCGATAGTAACGGCCTACTCGGAATCACTGTCCGAATAGTAATTATGTGGTGGTGGAGGAGCATTTCTGCTTCACAGTCCGTCTCGTTTTCACGACGCTGTCGTTTCCTCTCACGATCTCTTCTCAACCTTTCTCCAATCTCGCAGGTTGCTTTGTGGCAATCCAAAGAGTAAGGCAATATACACGGAGCAATGGTTATAAAAGGGGGACACATAGGTATCCAGGCTCTTTAAAGCATAAATAGGGATCACTTCACTGACATGTGAGCAAGCCACGGTACAACTGTGAGACGCGCAGCACTCGCCGGCTACAACGTAACAATAATAATTTCCGGAACGTGCTGTTACGTTGTCATTCATTTTACCCACTGTCTTTCTTTCATTCATATGTTACGTAGGCACATACCTTTTATCTTCGGCAATCTCATTCTCTAACCAGGCCTCAGGAGCTAACCAGCGTAACAATGTCCACCACCCCTTTCGTTATTCTGGCACATTGTTGACATCCGTGAGTAAGAACAACGTACTAAACTGGAAGGTGGTTTATGCATGCGTCGAATTCGCGGACAAACAAAGATCAAGATCCAAATGAAGATTATATATAAAGATAATTATAGAAAAAAACAGATCTAAATCTATTAAGTAGTTGTCTCGTTCGCTAGCTAAGTGGAGGTAAGGTACGCCCCGAGGCTGACACGTGAGTGAGGAGGACCCCGCCCGGCTCTCCACTCCTGAAGTCAGCCCACAGCCTCTCTCTCGGATTTGCGTGAATAAATTGCTACCACAAGTGAATTGTGATACTTAGTGCGATGAGAGAAGTCGCAAAATCAGCCAAAATGTTCAAGCAAATCATAGTAAAAAATTCAATCTAAATCCGTTAAGTAGTTATCTCGTGAAAGCGGACAGACATACACACATACAGACTGACAGACGTTGGATTTTATATCTATATCGATGGAGGTCAGCAGGAGCTTGGGGACCTTTAATGCTGCAGGAATTTTGTTTTCTGAGTTTCCCCAGATCTGTGACTCGACATATTCCTAACTCATGGAACTCATGACCTCATGGCTCGGTTTTTGCTCACCTGTGGGACCTTCTGTAGACAGGTGTATATCTTTCCTATTCAGTCCAAAGAATTGAATATTGGATATAACTATGGGGAAGAAAATAAATTTAAATGATTTCACCGTAAGTCTGCAGAGCTAAATAGTCTAATTAGTTTCTGAATCCTCTGTATTTCTGACATGAACTTTTTCATCCTTCCCAGAGGACACTTTGGGCTTAACTGCTTGACTTTTTGGCCTTCAAAATTCTGAAGATTCGTCTAGAAAGACTTGAATATTTCAATTGAAATTTGAATTCACTTTTAGACAGAAATGCTCCTCTTTTATAGGAATATTTCAGACACCCTTGCCACTTCAATGATGGTGTACTGAAGCAGTAAATCATGAACACTCACCGGCCACTTTATTAGGTACACCTTGCTAGTACCGGGTTGGGTACCCTTTTGCCTCCAGAACTTCTGTTATTCTTCATTGCATAAGATTGAAGAAGGTGCTGGAAACATTCCTCAGGGATTTAGCTCCATATTGACATGATAGCATCACACAGTTGCTGCAGATTTGTCAGCTGCCCATCCATGATGTGAATCTCCCGTCCACCACATCCCAAAGGTGCTCTATTGGATTGAGATCTGGTGACCGTGGAGGCCATTTGAGTCCAGTGAACTCATTGTCATGTTCAAGAAACCAGTTTGAGATGATCTGAGCTTTGTGACATGGCGCGTTATTCTGCTGGAAGGAGCTATCAGAAGATGGGCACACTGCGGTCATAGAGGGGTGGAAAGAGTCAGCAGCAATACTCAGGTAGACTGTGGCATTTAAACGATACTCAGTTGGTACTAAGGGGCCAAAAGTGTTCCAAGAGACTATCCCCCACACCATTAAACCACCAGCACTAGCCTGAACCGTCGATACAAGACAGGATGGATCCATGATTTTATGTTGTTGACGTTAAATTCTGAGCCTACCATCCAAATGTTGCAGCAGAAATTGAGACTCATCAGATCAGGCAATGTTTTTCCAACTTTGGTCAGCTCATGTGAACTGCAGCCTCAGTGGCCTGTTCTGAGCTGACAGGAGTGGCCCCCGCTGTGGTCTCCTACTGCTGTAGCCCACCTGCTTCAAGGTTTGAGATGTTGTGTGTTCAGAGATGCTCTTCTGCACACCTCAGTTGTAACGAGTGCTTGTTTGAGTTCCTGTTTGCCTTTCTATCAGTTCAAACCAGTCTGCCCATTCTCTGACCGCTGGCATCAACAAGTCACTTTCACCCACTGGATATTTTCCCTTTTTTGGACCATTCTCCATAAACCCTAGAGATGGTTGTAGGTGAAAATCCTAAAGGATCATCAGTTTCTGAAATGCTCAGACCAGCCCATCTGGCATCAACACCCATGCCATGTTCACAGTCATTTCAGTCACCTTTCTTCTCATTCTGATGCTCGGTATGAACTTCAGCAGGTCGTCTTGACAAGGTCTACAGCCCGAAATCCATTGAGTTGCTGCCATATGATTGGCTGATTAGATATTTTCCTTAACAAGCAGCTGAACAGGTGTACCTAATAAAGTGGCCGGCGAGTGTATATCCTTGTATATTTTACAGGATAATCTAGATTAGATTAGGTCAAAATACTTTGTCCGCAGCATGATAGGATGAATCTACTCTTAGGTGAAAGTGTTAGTGTTGTATTTTATCATCTTGATTTACGTCACAAGTCTTGCACCGCTTTGTATTTCTTAGTGTTTATTTCTTCTTTATCTGAGCACTATTTATTTTCCATGGATTTCCATGAGGATTTGTGAATTAAAGCACTTTAATGGCTCCTGTTCATTATTCTGAAACCATTGGGCACCCTCTTGGCATCTCTTTCTGCCTGAAATAATGCCATGAAGTCCAGATGTGTTTATATTATCAAAATGAAGCCCGAGAGAGAGACAGAGAGAAAAATCTGAACCTCACAGAGTAGAACAGAAATCAAGAGAACCCTGGCACATCTTTTGGACCTTCACCCATCAGAGTGCCGCTCGGACCCTGGTCTCTTCTGCCCTAAAGTGATGCTTTTTTTCCCATCTCAACTCCTTTCTTTGCTCTCTGGGATAATGAGGGGTGATGGCTGTTCTGAAACTGAATTTTTTGCTTTAAGCTCATTTTAGATGGAAAAAGGGAATGTTTTTATCTACTGCAATTTTTAAAAAGCCAATTTTCTTCACTATTTACTAATTATGTGTTTTGGAGTGAATGCGCTTGGACTGTTTTTATCTTTGCAGTTATACATTTATTGAATTTTTTCTTTTCTCAATAAATTCAATTTTATTTTTTTTGCTTGCATTTCTGGAGCTTGTCTCTCTATGCTGTTTCACTGGTCCTTAGTCCCATTACTTGATATCGGTGTCCCAGTGCCCATATTTTCAGGGTCACTTGCTGCCACAACAGCACTAACACCAATAATGTATCCTGTTGCTCACTACATGGCCCTCTTCTGTGGTTTGCTATCCTTGAAAGGAGTTTTTTCCAACTTTGTGGAACTGGTGTTCTTATAGGTGCCCCTGCTGCTAGTGGTGGAATGCCAGTCTTTACTATGGGTGACCCGTCCTTGGCTGATACAACTTGTCCAGCAGCATTACAGTATGTTTTACTAGGTGGCTCACTTGACCTGCTTCTGCTCTGAATATAAAAAAATGTAATCGTGTGCAAAAGTAAGTGCACCCTTTTCAGCTGTACGGTTTTACGTCAGGCCATGTCTAACAATCATTTATTCTACAACAACAACAACGACGACGACATTTATTTATATAGCACATTTTCATACAAAAAAGTAGCTCAAAGTGCTTTACATAATGAAGAGAACACAAATAAAAGACAAAATAAGAAATTAAAATAAGACAACATTGGTTAACATCGAAAAAGAGTAAGATCTGATGGCCAGGGGGGACAGAAAAAACAAAAAAAAAACTCCAGAAGGCTGGAGAAAAAAATAAAATCTGCAGGGGTTCCAGGCCACGAGACCACCCAGTCCCCTCTGGGCATTCTACCTAACATAAATGAAATAGTCCTCTTTGTAATTAGGGTTCTCACGGAAGGACTTGATGATGATGGTCATGCAGACTTCTAGCTTTTAATCCATCACTGTTGGAACATCATGGTGCTTTGAGTAGATGGTGGTGGTGCAAGCCACCACCCAAAGGACACCGGAAAAGGAAACAGAAGAGAGAGTAGGGGTTAGTACAGATTTTAGAGCCACCATGAATAGTTATTATAATGAATATAATGAATTGGATATACAGAGTATCAGGATTTAAATTACAGTGAAGTTATCAGAAGGCCATGTTAAAGTAATGTGTTTTCAACAGTTTTTTAAAGTGCTCCACCGTATTAGCCTGGCGAATTCCTACTGGCAGGCTATTCCAGATTTTAGGTGCATAACAGCAGAAGGCCGCCTCAACACTTCTTTTAAGTTTTGCTCTTGGAATTCTAAGGAGACACTCAGTTGAGGATCTAAGATTTGGAATATAACATGTCAGACATATAAGATGGGGCGAGATTATTTAATGGCTTTATAAACCATAAGCAAAATTTTAAAGCCAATCCTGAATGACACAGTTAACCAGTGTAGTGACATCAAAACTGGAGAGATGTGCTCGGATTTTCTTTTCCTGGTTAGGATTCTAGCAGGTGCATTCTGCACTAGTTGCAAATGATTTATGTCTTTTTTGGGTAGTCCTGAGAGGAGTGCGTTACAGTAATCTAGTCGACTGAAAATAAACACGTGAACTAATTTCTCAGCATCTTTCAGTGATATAAGAGGTCTAACTTTTGCTATGTTTCTTAGGTGAAAAAATGCTGTCCTAGTGATTTGATTAATATGCGATTTAAAATTCAGATTACAGTCAACAGTTACCCCTAAGCTTTTTACCTCCATCTTGACTTTTAATCCTAATGCATCCAGTTTATTTCTAATAGCCTCATTGTATCCATTATTGCCAATCACTAAGATTTCAGTTTTCTCTTTATTTAGCTTGAGAAAGTTACTATTCATCCATTCAGAAATACAAGTCAGACATTGTGTTAGTGAATCAAGAGAATCGGGGTCATCAGGTGCTATTGATAAATACAGCTGTGTGTCATCAGCATAGCTGTGGTAGCTCACGTTGTGCCCTAAGATAATCTGACCTAATGGAAGCATGTAGATTGAGAAGAGCAGCGGACCCAGGATAGAGCTTTGTGGAACACCATATAGGATATCATGTGTCTTTGAAGTATAATTACCACGACTAACAAATAATTTTCTCCCTGCCAGGTAGGATTCAAACCAATTTAAGACCCTGCCAGAGAGGCCCACCCATTGACTAAGGCGATTTCTAAGAATATTATGATCAATGATATCAAATGTGGCACTCAGATCTAAGAGGATGAGAACAGATAAATGGCCTCTGTCTGCATTTACCCACAAGTCATTTACTACTTTAACGAGTGCAGTTTCTGTGCTGTGATTTTTTCTAAAACCTGACTGAAATTTATCAAGAATAGCAGATTTATTGAGGTGCTCATTTAACTCTATAATGACTGCCTTCTCTAGAATTTTACTTAAGAAAGGCAGGTTAGAGATGAGTCTAAAATTTTCCAAAGCAGAGGAGTCAAGATTATTTTTCTTAAGTAGGGGTTTAACTGCAGCAGTCTTAAGACAGTCTGGGAAGACCCCCGTATCTAATGACGAATTTACTATGTCAAGAATATTATCAATTAGCATGCCCGATACTTCTTTGAAAAAACTTGTTGGTATTGGGTCAAGGACGCAGGTGGAGGGTTTCAGTTGAAAAATTATTCTATATAAATCAGGTAAATCTATCCTAGTGAAAGAGTTGAATTTGTTTATAATGGAGTACTGGGGTTTAGGAGGATCCTTAGTGTTGGGGAGATATACTATGTTATTTCTAGTATCACTAATTTTTTGATTGAAAAATACAGCAATAGCCTCACAGGTTTTACTGGAAGTACTTAGGAGGCATTCCTGTGAGTTACCTGGGTTTAGCAGACGATCAATCGTTGAGAATAAGACTCTGGGATTACTAGCATTGTTATTTATAATCTTAGAGAAATAGCAGCGTCTCTCAAGATGGACTGTGTTATTGTATTCTGTTATTTTAACTTTTAATTTTTCATAGTGGATAGTCCCACGGTGGGTTGGCACCCTGCCCGGGATTGGTTCCTGCCTTGTGCCCTGTGTTGGCTGGGATTGGCTCCAGCAGACCCCCTTGACCCTGTGTTCGGATTCAGCGGGTTGGAAAATGGATGGATGGATGGATTGATAGTGGATAGTTAGTTTAGTCTTCCTCCATTTACGCTCAACTCTACGGCATGTTCTCTTTAGATCAGACACTCTTTGGGTCTTCCATGGTATAACAATGCTAGAAGATTCTAAAAAGTAGGTACAACTAACCTGGACAAACCTGGTTTTCTAATCTAATTTGTCTAGATTTTGCAGTAGACATGTGATTTTTTTTTTGAGCTGAAGTCCTACATTTACAGAAACTCCTTGCAGAGCAACTTGCACATTTTCACAATGATTATGAACATGACAGATCCATCTATTATTGAACCTGATTAGGTTTAATAAGCTCAACACAAGCTCAACACATGGATTAAATCCAGACAGAGCACCAATCCTTTGCAGGTCTCACACTTACGCATATCCACAATCACTCATACAGCCAATTTAGAATCATTATTCAAACTGATCTGCTATGGTAAAAGGTAGGGTGTCTAATCTAATATTATATACTTGTGAATTCACTGGAAAGAGTATACTTTTATTCAGATTAATTCTAAGACCAGGTATCTTTTGAAATTCTGTTAGTGCTGTTAAAACAGCAGGCACAGTGTTTTCTGGGTCTGATATATATAAGCCCATATTATCTGCATATAGAGAAATTTTCTGTTCCAGTCCTTCTCTGATAATCCCCTTTATCTGATAAGAATTTCGGCAGTGAACCGCCAGTGGTTCAATAGCGATTGCAAACAACAGTGGCGACAAGGGACATCCTTGTCCAGTACCACGTTCTAGTTTAAAGTAGTCTGAGCAAATGTTATTAATACAAACTAAAGCTTCTGGACTGGTATACAGTAGTTTGATCCATGCACAAATATTCGAGCCAAATCCAAATTTCTCCAGTGCAGTGAAAAGATAGTTCCATTCAGTCATATCAAATTCTTTTTCTGCGTCTAATGATAGTAATATCTCTGGGGTGTTTGATTTTGCTGGTGAATATATAACATTAAACAAGCGTCGGAGATTTGAAGATAGGTGTCGGCCTTTAATAAATCCTGTTTGATCCTGTGATATTACCAAGGACAGCACTTTCTCCATCCTTCTAGCTAGAATCTTTGAGAGTATCTTAACATCATTATTCAGGAGTGAAATTGGTCTGTATGATGCACATTGTAACAAGTCCTTATTTTGTTTAGGAAAGACGGTGATTAATGCTTGTCGAAATGTTTGAGGTATTATTTGGTTATCTCTAGCTTCTGTAAAGGTTGCCAATAAGAGGGGAGCTAGCTGAGTGGAGAATTTCTTATAAAATTCTACGGGGTAACCATCGGGACCTGCTGATTTCCCGCTTTGTAGTGACTTTATAGCATCTAGTAATTCTGTTAGCGTTAGAGGTTTATCCAGTTCCTCAGCACTTAAAGCATCTATTTGTGTTATCTGTGATGTATCCAGAAATGCATTAGATTGTGCGTTGTCTTCTTTGGGCTCAGTAGAATATAAGGATTTATAATAATCTCTAAATGTGTGCATTATATTTTTATGGTCAATAATTTCTTCTCCATTGTTGTTGGTGATTACTGGTATTGCATTGCGAACTTCTTGTTTGTGAATTTGTTGAGCTAAAAGCTTATTAGCTTTTTCTCCGTGTTCATAGTAATGATGTCTAGACTTATAAATAAGTTGTTCAGTTTCTTTAGTTGTTAAGATGTTAAGTTCTGTATGCAGGGCCTGCCTTTTCCTGTGGAGAACTTCATTTGGATGCCTGGCTTGTTCTTCATCTATTCTAGTAATTTCACTTCTTAGCTCTGACATTTTCTTGGTTTCTAATTTATTTCTGTGAGAAAGATATGAAATAATCTGTCCTCTTAAGAAGGCCTTTAGAATTTCCCAATTTTAAATACCTAGGGGTAAATATCACAAGTAAACATAAAGCTCTTTATCAACAAAATTTTGCCGTCTGTATGGAAAAAATTAAGCAAGACTTGCATAGATGGTCAACCCTTCATCTCACTCTAGCCGGAAGAATTAACATTGTTAAGATGAATATCCTTCCAAAACTTCTCTTTTTTTTCAAAACATTCCAATATATATCAATAAATCGTTTTTTAAACAGTT
The DNA here is from genome assembly GCF_900747795.2 of Erpetoichthys calabaricus. NCBI lineage: Eukaryota > Metazoa > Chordata > Cladistia > Polypteriformes > Polypteridae > Erpetoichthys > Erpetoichthys calabaricus. Next base: position 13,790,965 of record NC_041395.2, read on the forward strand.
AGATTCAACAATAACCTCATTCATTTGGAACTCAAAACACCCACGTATCCGAAGAGCGACCCTACAAAGACCTCAGGCGGAGGGTGGCATGGCTTTACCTAATTTTCAGTTTTATTACTGGGCAGCAAACATACAAGCCATAAAAACCTGGACACAAATAAATGCACATACACAGGCTTGGTCCGCAATAGAAGTAAAATCCTGTAGTACTTCTTTATACTCCCTGCTCTGCTCTCCAATAAATGTAAGTCATCGCAAATATACTAATAACCCAATTGTGCTTTACTCACTCAGAATATGGAACCAAATTAGAAAGCATTATAAGATGGAAAATCTTTTATAGGTGGCACCTCTGCAAGAGAACCACCTCTTTCAACCCTCGCAAACATATCCAGTTTTTAATACCTGGAAAAGTTTTGGGATTAAAATGCTCAGAGATCTTTATATAGACAACATATTTACATCTTTTGAAAAATTGCGTTCAAAATTCAACCTTCCAGCTACACATTTCTTTCACTATCTTCAAATTAGAAATTTTGTTAAACAGAAATTACCCGATTTCCCCCACCTCGCACCCTCCACAACTCTGGAAAAAATACTGCTCAATTTCGAGGAATTAAACACCATTTCCGCATTATATAAAATCTTATTAGAGTCCCTACCTTTCAAAGATCCAAGAGGACATTGGGAAGAAGATCTCTTAATTAATATATCAGAAAAGGAGTGGAAGGTAGCAAAGCAGAGATTTCATTCGAGTTCCATATGCGCAAAGCATAGAATTATTCAACTAAAAATTATATATCGAGCTCATCTGTCTCGCTTATAACTGTCCAAAATGTTTCCAGGGCAAGATCCAACCTGCAAACGCTGCAACCAAGCTCCTGCCTCACTGGGTCACATGTTCTGGGCCTGCACCCTACTAACATCATTTTGGACCAAAATTTTTAAGTGCCTTTCAGACAGCCTTGGTATCACAATCCCTCCTAACCCATTAACAGCTGTGTTCGGTGTTCTTCCAGACGGACTTGAATTGGAGAAGGACAAGCAAACTGTGATTGCATTCACTACACTTTTGGCACGCAGACTTAGTTTATTAAATTGGAAGAATCCTAATTCTTCTCTGATAAGTCAGTGGGAAACCAATGTTTTATATTATTTGAAATTGGAAAAAATCTAATTCTCAGTTAGAGGATCTGTACAAAATTTTTTCAAAACCTGGCAGGATTTAATCAATATTATTTTAGAATAAGAGAAATAACTATTACCGCATTTAATCCCCTTCTCCATCTCTTATTTACATATATATTTATTTCTTCCTTTCTTTTGTTTATTGTCGTCTTATTAAAAAGCCCTAAGCAATTCTCCTTCGGCTAAGCTCTCCTTCTCAGGGGTGGGGTTTGATTTGTCTTCAATTTTGCTTGGTTATAAATTGATCTATTTGTATGGAATGATTACAATGAAAATTAATAAAATAAAAAAGAAAAAAAAAAAAAAAAGAAATAAATCATTATTCAAACATTCTCTCCTTTGTGATGTAGGAGAAAGTTTGGATTACTCCATTGTTATGGCTTGGGGACCATATTGTTTTAAAAGACAATCATATGATGACTTTATTATAACGACCTGGGGCTGACGACAGCATTGAGTCGTCAACAGTATGAGCTGTCAATCCATCCTTCAAATGAGCAGCTTCAGTGCCAGCTGCTGGGGAGCCTATAAAAATGGCAAGCCTGGCACTGTTGCAAGATTTCCAATTAGTGTGGGTAGGCGAGTCATCCTTCATAGGAGAGCAAGTTACCTTAAAGAGTGATGTAAAGAGCAAGAATCTAGTGGGTTGGCGCTAGTGAGTGCAGCGCACATTGGTGTCATATGCAGGAGACGTAGAAGACCTGCAGTCTAACTCGGTAAAGCACAGAGTGTCACAAAGGTCCAAAATGAACTTTCTGGGCTCTTCTGAGGTGTTGCCGGAGAGTTTCAAGGATGACATCCGAGATTTGGAATGCTGCTTGCATCACCAGTGTAGGCAGAGAGAAATCTGAGAGACAGCTGCCTTGGCAACTCAACCCACCGCTGAGATCCACTGGACTGGGTGAGTGGAAACTTTGCAAAGGATCAGCTTTTATTTGCTCATGGAGCTAGGGAACGTGAGGTAGACTGTGTTGCCACTGACCTTAGGTGAGCAATGTGAGGCAGAGCAAAAGACAAGACAAATCGTAGCAACATTACAGAACAACCGAGGACGGAGAGTCTAGATGTTGAGGTCTGGAACCTGGAACATGGGTTGCAGCATCAGTTCAAGAAAGGAGACACCATGGTGACATTTGAAACTACAAAAAAGAAGGTTTGTTTGCCTACATATAATGGATAGATCATAAGTAGACCATTTAACAAATCTCTGCTATACCAATGACAGTGCACGATTAACATCCCGCTGTGCCACCTGACCACACAATGCTTAAACGCCATGCTGATGTGTCCTCATCACCAACTGCAGGACAACAGCAGAAGATAAGGGTGTATGTGCCAGTGGAAGGAGTTGGTACTGGTCGCTGTGGACAACTGACATCAAAAGTAGGGGTATGTAACATGACTGATAACTCGCATCAGTCTGGGGATGGCACCAGTGATGAGTCAGCAGCAATATGAGATGGCTCTCCATCATTTAAATAAGCAACTTCAGTGCTAGATGCAGGGGAGCTATAAAAATGGCAAGTCTGCCAACAACCAAACTAGGTGAGTCATCTTCCTAAAGACAGCAAGCTGTATAAAAAGGGCAATGTAAAGAGAAAGACTCCACTGGGTCAGAAGTTCTTCTTTGATATTAAATGACCTCATAGTAAGGACTTCCGAGAAAAACAGCACAGGCAAGAAAGCACTGAGGGTTCTCATTGAGCGCAAACATGAATATCGGCAGAGTTTCTTTGCAGTCTTTGTCGATTTTCATAAAGCGTTCACCTCAATTGATCAAGCTGCCCTGTTGGATATCCTGACCCTTCGTGGGTTCCTCCTGAAATTGTTGGATATTATGGCCTGCCTGTACACTGGTACTATGAGTGCTGTGCAGAGTGGAGGCAGGATGTCTGCATGTTTTCCCAGTTGATTCTAGATAGATAGATAGATAGATAGATAGATAGATAGATAGATAGATAGATAGATAGATAGATAGATAGATAGATAGATAGATAGATAGATAGATAGATACTTTATTAATCCCAATGGGAAATTCACAAGAGTGATCAATAAATAAAAATAGAAAAATAAAAGTAGAAAAGTACACATACACATACAGTCATACACGGAGCTGCTGAAAAGGCTGCCACTCTCGGCGGCGCCAGATGTATAGAGTTCATCAGTGGTGTGTTCTGCTCCTCTTCTGTTCAATGCTTGCATGGACTGAGTGTTGGGCAAGGTTGTGGGGTATCTGTTGGTGAAGAAAGATTCACTAATCTTGACTTTGCTGACGATGCTGTGATCTTCACGGAGTCAATGGAGGCTCTGCTTGGGTCTCTCGAGAGATTGAGTTAGGAGTCTGAGTGTCTGGGCTTGCGAGTGTCCATGATAAAAACCAAGAGCCAGGCCTTTAATGACCTCTTGGGCACGGCCATCAGCAGTGTGTCTGTTTTCAGAGAGAGTGTCGAACTCATCGAGAGGTTTACTTATCTTAGCTGTGACATTCATGTCTCTGGTGACTCGTCCTATGAAGTCAGTAGATAGATTGGGAGAGCATGGGGCGTCATGAGGTCACTGGAAAGGGGTGTGTGGCGCTCCCGATATCTCAGCAAAAGGACAAAGGTCCAAGTCTTTAGAGTCCTGATGCCTCCTGTCTTGCTATATGGTTGTGAGACATGGATGCTATTTAGTAACCTGAGATGAAGACTGGACTCCTTTGGTACTCTTCGGAGATTCCTTGGCTTTGACTTTGCATCAAATGAGCAGCTGCTCATGGAGTCCCAAATAAGGCATAATTCCTGCATTGTGAGGGAGCATCAGTTATAGCATTATGCCATTCCTCAAGGATGATCGCAGGATCCTCATAGTTGGGGAAACAAGCGGCTGGACCAGGCCAAGGGGACGCCCATGTCACACCTGACTGTGGCAGATAGAGTGACATTTATAGAGGGTGGGAATGGATCACGCGTCTGCCAGTGCATACTCCCAAACCTGACCTGACCTGAGCTGATATCTTTGAACAACAAACTAATAGTGTTATGTTCATAGAAAGCAAGATGAGCTTGGATTTTGGACAAAAGGCTATAATTTAGCTGAAGATAATAAATGGTGAGAAACCTGAGATTTGGTTTGGGACTGACAGGAGGTCAGAAGCTGAGGAACAAACAAAAGCACATCTTCAAAACCCAATAAACAAGGAAATATTCCCGGTCATAATTCACAGTAAAACTAAAACACCAACTTGTATGCCATAGTCCTTACCTAATTATGAATGCTGAAGGTTTGCAAAAATGATTTTTGGGTCAAAATTAGACCACAAACTTTAGTGTGTCACCGAGTTAAATACACGTGGAACCACGATGTCAGATGTAGCCAAAACAGATAAAATGAAATGCAATGAGATTAAAACAATTAGAAAACATTATGTTACATACGCATATTATTTGAGGCAGCTGAGAAGAGTAAAGTTGCCCAAGAATCTGCTGGTCAGCTTGTTCAGGTGGGCTATAGAAAGCTTATTAACCTACGAGATCACAGATTGGCACAGCAGTTGTACCAAAGCTGAGCAGGGAGCTCTTCAGTGGATTATTAAAACAGCGCTGAAGACCACAAGAGCACAGCTCCTGGCAATTGATCAACGTTTATACATCACACTGCTTGAAGAGGACATTTAACATTATTGAAGATCCATTTCACCCAAGTAACCATCTGTTTGATCTTCTGCCGTCTAATAACAACAACAACAACAACATTTATTTCTATAGAATGTTTTCATAGCAAAGAAAAAAATATATACAAAAATTAGGCAATATTAATTGATAAAAATAAAGTGAGGTCAGATGGCTTGGAGTACAGAAAAAAAAAGTCCAGACAGCTGGAGAAAAAAAACAAAACCCGTAGGGGTTCCGAAGCCACGAGACCACCCAGCCAGCCCCCTCTGGGCATTCTACCTAACATAAATGATCTCAATCAGTCCTCATGGTTTTCAGGCTTCACGTGATGGAATTAGATGGTGATGGTCATGTGGACCTCTGGCCTTCAATCCAACAATGTAGGGACTTCATAGCACCCTGATCAGGTGGTGAGAGCGCAGATCACAATCACATAAAACTGGAAAAAGAAGAGAAGAGAAAGTAGGGGTTAGTACAGATGGAGGAGCCATGATGGAAATGATAATTAAATGTAAATACAGAATATCAGAGTTACACTAAAATGAAGCGATGAGAAAGCCATTGTAAGAAGAAACACCATAAGACATTGCGAAGGTTTGGGGCAGCCACCCGTATAATTTTTCCTGGCTGCAAAACTGTTGCAAAATCATAGACATGTTGACACAATCGAGTCCAAAACAGAACTGATTCATTATACACAAGATGGCAGCTTTAAAGGCCTATAGAAGAAGAGATGTCATCAGGACCGGAACTGGAAGTGACATCATTGGCTGCCCCAGAGCCGGGCGGGATTTCCCTAGAATGGTCTGACAAAAGATCGAGAGGGAGATTTAGTGCACTTCGCCACCTCCTGGTCCGGCGTGGAATTACATGTACTCAAGCCCTTTAGTTGTCTCCTAAACACGCGTCTGTGACACCATGTTAAAGTAATGAGTTGTTAGCAGATTTTTAAAGTGCTCCACCGTATTAGTCTGGTGAATTTCTATCGGTCAGCTATTCCAGATTTTAGGTGCATAACAGCAGAAGGCCGCCTCACCACTTCTTTGAAGTTTAGATCTTGGAATTATAAGCAGACCCTAATTTGAAGATCTAAGGTTACGATATAAAGTCTTAGGTGAAAGACACTCTGAGATATAAGATGGAGCAGATTATTGAAGGCTTTGTAAACCATCAGCAGTATTTTAAAGTCAATTCTAAATGGCACAGGTAACCAGTGTAGTGACATCAGAACTGGGGTGATGTGCTTGGATTTTCTTTTCCTAGTTAAGATTCTAGCAGCTGCATTCTGCGCTCGTTGTTACTGATTGATGACATTTTTGGGGGGTCCTGAGAGGAGTGCATTACAGTAATCTAGCCGACTGAAAACAAAAGCGTTAACTCATTTTTGAGCATCTTGCAAAGTTATAAGGGGTCGAATTCTTGAAAGACATTGCAGTGACCTCAGCAAAGTGATCTGGAGTTCTGTGTTTCATGAGAGGTGCCTGCACCACCTTTCCTTGAGGACCAGGGATCCAAGCATTTGTATTAAAATATAAATGAAGGGTAACAGGTCAGGTCAGGTTGGGGAACATGCACTGGTACAGTGGGTTGCCTCACCCACCCACACAACGAAACAGCTTGGAATACTGGTTGGCAACTCCCCCCAGGCAGACACACGGCCTAGTCCTACCCTCTATTTGACACAGCCAGGTGTTACATAGGCATCCCCTTGGCCTGGTCCAGCCAGACAGGTCCTCAACAATGAGGGTCCTGTGAGCCGGATCACCCTTGGGGATTCGCCCCACATGGCCATAGTGGCGTAACTGATGCTCCGTCACAATGAAGGTCACGTGCCTCATTTGGGACTCCATGAGCAACACAAAGTCAAACCAGCGGTACCCAAGGATTCTCCAGAGAGACACACATGAAGGAGTCCAGTCTTCATCTCAGGTCACTGGATAGTGTCCATGTCTCACAGCCATCTAGCAAGACAGGGAGAAACAGGACTCTAAAGACTTGGACCTTCGTCCTTTTGCAGAGACCTCAGGAGCACCACACTCCCCTTTCCAACGACCTTATGACGCCCCCATGCTCTCCCAATCCGTCTACTGACCTCATAGCAAGAGTCACCAGAGACACGAATGTCACTGCAGAAGTAAGTAAACCTCTCGACGAGGTCGACACTCTCTCCGCTGATGTCCGTGCCCAAGTGGTCATTAAAGGTATAGCACATACAGAAAAACTGTTTAAATGCTTCATTTCAGATATTTCCATAGCATATAGTTAATCAAATTCCTATAGAGTCTATTGAACTAGAACAAACTGAAAATGTTCAGTGAAATTATACAGAATTATGCTCTTCATAATACCATTTTCTTGCCAAACGTCTCTGACATTTACTTGGTTTCTAATGGAACAATTATTGCTGGACTTAGGAAATGCAATGTTGCAAAGGCTTAGTTTTAGAACTGATCCTCAGGCCCCAGTGACCTGCTGCTTCAAGTGATTAAGAGCTTTGTTGTTACATCTTCCTAATCCTTATCCCCTCAAGCATGGATGATCATTGGCATACTGTACTTTACAGGAACACACTCTCCAGCTACAAATCTATCTTCTGTGTGAAATTTGAACATACTGACCATTAAGGACTTAATTGCGTCTCCTTTATTCAGCTCCTGTTAACACCAAATATGCATTTGTAGGGGCTTCAGTGGTTTTTTGGACAGTTATTCAGTGTCTTGTGCTGTCATAGCTTAGCAAGCCTGAAGCACTGGTGCAATGACCAGAATTATCAGAAACAAAAAATATAAAGTTATGAGCATCTGTCATCCTTTGCCTTTCTGAAGAACAGAGGCAGCTCACATCTTTCTTTGTTTTAATACTTGAATCCCTTTTCACACACTTGCGTATGGGAGGCAGTTAAAGGGTCTAAATGAGAGTAATTCCACGGCAGACCAGGGGGTGGCGGAGTGCAGTGACCTTTTTTCTCATTTTCCTGCAGACCGTTCACGGGAAATTGATGACGTCACTTTCCATTTCCGACTCTTTACGATGTCACTTACGTTCCTGACCTTGATGACGTCACTTCCACTTCCGCCCTCGATGACTTCACTTCCTTTTCTAGCCTTTAAAGCCGCCATATTTGACTAACCTAATCAGTTCTGTTTTGGACTCCATTCTGAGCACATCAGTGCTAGCAATTTACCCATTTGCAGCCAAGGAAAATTGTACGGGTGGCTGCGCCAAAACTTTTTATGACTCATATGTCTGCTTTTTGTGACACCCCGAAGCCTACGGAAAAACTCGTAACCCCGGCCCACCTTAAATCCGTTCGCACCTCTCCATCAGCGTCTTATTTTATAAATGTGTCGATCAGCACAAGCAGTAAGCAGACTGCCGTCCCATTCCTCCCACCGATGGAGTTCAACTCGAGCAAAAAAGTTCTCCCAGCTCAAGCCAAGGCTCTTTATCTGGGTGTGAGGTGCCTGGAGTTATAGAGGGTAAATAATTATTTGGAGCACATGAATTTCCCCTTGGGGATTAATAAAGTATCTATCTATCTATCTACAGTATCTATCTATCTAAATGTTGAACACATACCTAAAACACAACTTTTTTCATGTTTTAATACTAATGACAAAATTTCAACATGAAGTGTATAATGTGTGAAGACTCAAGTCCAAATCAAATAAGCACTTTAACAAAAGGTACAAAAAATAAAAAAACAAGTGCACTTTTGTTCAAGAATATAACCAAAGAAAAAGAAATTGGGTTAGTATAGGTCACTGGCACAACCAGTTGGGTGGTACAGCAGTAAGAACTGCTGACTCATAATCAAGAGGTCATGGGTTCAATCCTGGCCGTTTCCCAGAATTAAAGTTTTGAGCTGCTCTTATTGTTACTATTATACAATAAAAATAAACATTAGATTTGAGTCTGTAACAGCCGGTGTAAATTTATGGTACTTGTAAAGGTAAGCGTTTTCTTTTTTTATTCAGTTTTATTCTCTCAGTCACGTTCACGCTCCCCCAAATCTGACACTGCTAGTTTTCAAATAAAGATGTGCTATAACAGAGGTGAACTCCGAGGAGGATAAGCAAGGCATGCTGAGCTCGCCAAGGTGTTGTGCAAAGTTCTGTTTTGTGATGGTCTTCGTATAAAAAAAAACATGTACGATGGCGCAGTGGGTAGCGCTGCTGCCATGCAGTTGGGAGACCTGGGGACCTGGGTTCGCTTCCCGGCTCCTCCCTGCGTGGAGTTTGCATGTTCTCCCTGTGTCTGCGTGGGTTTCCTCCTACAGTCCAAAGACATGCTGGTTAGGTGGATTGGCGATTCTAAATTGGCCGCTGGGTGTGTTTGTGTGTGTCCTGCGGTGGGTTGGCACCCTGCCCGGGATTGGTTCCGGTCCTGTGTTGGCTGGGATTGGCTCCAGCAGACCCCTGTGACCCTGCGTTACTTATATAAACGCCACATCGAATGTTATTTACCTTGATTTATTTCATTTATCTTCCTGCAGCGTAAAGTCACAAGTTGACTGCAGAGCTTCCTGTGTTTGATCGACACGGGCATGAACACAAAGAACATGTGCGATGCCACTAAATGTGCCACGACAGCTTCCACTTGCAACTATAGACTCTTCAGTACGCGAGCGACTCTCCACGCTAGTAGGTGGCAGCAGTCTTTAACACTGGCTTAAAGTCAATGTCACATCTTCTAGTTGTAGGTATTTGAGGCTTGCCGATCTCTCGTCACCAGACCATGTCATTTTAAATGACCGTAAATCGCTGAGCAAGTCCATTTTTACTGACAGTGTGCCGACTCTAACGAGAATCATTTGACTGGATCTCGGGTAGTGAATTCTTCACGATTCAAAAGAACAAGATTCATTACAGCAGTTCTTGAACAGTTCGTGAATGAAATGAACGAGAACCATTAGAGTGATTCTCGGGTAGTGATTTGTTTGAAAATCAAATGAATGAGAATCATTACACCAGTTCGCCGGTAAGTGACTCATTCGCAAATCAAATGAACAAGAATCGTTAGACCAGCTCTTGGGTACTAACTGGTTCATGAATTAAATTAACTAGAATTGTTAGATTGATTCTCGAGTTGTGATTTCTTCACAATACAAATGCTCTAGAGTCGTTAGACCAGTTCTTGAATAGTGACTCATTCCAAAATCAAATGAACTAGAATCATTTGACTGGTTCTTGGGTAGTGACTTCTTCATTTATCGGGTCATATCAGATCAGGTCAGAGAGCATGCACTGGTCCAGAGTGTAGCCACACCCTGGTAGGCAACCCCCTAGCTAGCCATGTGGTCCAATCCCACCTCCAGGAAATTACCATCTCTCTGCTGCAGCCAGGTGTTATGTGGGCGTCCCCTTGGTCTGGTCCAGCCACTTGGGTCCTCAACAATGAGGAACCTGCAAAACATATCACCCTTGGAGAATCGCGCCACATGGATGTAGTGCTGTAACCGATGCTCCCTCACAATCCATGAGCAACACAAAGTCAAACCAGTGGTACCCAAGGATTGTCTGAAGAGACACAAGAGTCCAGTCTTTATCTCAGGTCACTGGATAGCGTACATGTCTCGCAACCATATAGCAAGACAGGAAGCAGCAGGCCTCTAAAGACTTGGACCTTTGACCTTTTGCAGAGATATCTGGAGCACCACACACCCTTTTCCAACAACCTCATGATCCCCCATGCTCTCCCTATCCATCTACTGACCTCACCTACTGACATGAATGTCACTGCCAAGGTAAGTAAACCTCTCAATGAGGTCGACACTCTCTCCACAGACAGACACACTTCTGATGGCTGTGCCCAAGAGGTCATTAAAGGCCTGGCTCTTGGTTTCTATTAGGACACTTGCAAGCCCAGACACTCAGACTCCTCACTCAGTCTCTCGAGAACCCCAATCAGAGCCTCCATTGAGGCATCGTCAGCAAAGTCAATATCAGTGAATCTTTCTTCACCAACTGATGCCCCGCAGCCACTGGACCCCATGACCTTCCCCACCACTCAGTCCATGCCAGCACTGAACAGAGTAGGAGCAGAACACACTCCTGACGAACCCCGGAATCAACTGGGAAAAACACAGAGGTTCTGCCTCCACTCTGCACAGCACTCACAGTACCAGTGTACAGGCCAGTCATGATATCGAGCAGCTTTGATGGGATCCCATGAAGTCTCCACAAACTTTAGACAAACATTAGACTGTTTATCAGGTAGTGACTCATTCATGAATCAAATGAATGAGAATCGGGCCTCCAAAGTACAACTCATGCACATCACAGCACTCACGAATCGCCTTGTTTTCTCTCTCACATTGTCCTAAGCTGCTGCAGGTATCCTGGGACATCATGTATAAACAGTGCGTACGTTTCCACACTCATGTCGAGATGTAAAAAAAGCTAAACTTGGAGTAAAGCCACGCACATTTACACAGCAGCCTCAGACGACGCGTACACAAGTTTCTTCTCGGTTTTGCCAACGGGCGGCACCCAGCGTCAAAGCGACATGATACCTTCTTTTAATTGTTCCATCCACACTATATTCTGTGGACTGTCACTGCTCCAGTGGTGCAACCAGTTAGAGTGCTGTACTTACTGTATATGCCAGAAAAGGTTTATAGCTTCCTGCCTTGTGCTCTGTGATGGCTGGGATTGGCTCCAGCAGACCCCCATGACCCCGTGTTCAGATTCAGCGGGTTGGAAAATGGATGGATGGTTTATAGCTGTGACCCCCCCTGTTGAGTGCCACATTGACCAGGACTATAGATTCTGACATGTTAAACTATTTGTAACTTCTTCTATATGTTTTAAATAACTTTATTACAAAACATGGTCAAATTAAAGAACGTAATAAACTTATTAAACTTAGCCTAACATACCCATCTGGGTTCGCTTCCTGGGTCCTCCCTGTGTGGAGTTTGCATGTTCTCCCCGTGTCTACATGGGTTTCCTCCCAGTCCAAAGACATGCAGGTTAGGTGCATTGGCAATCCTAAATTGTCGTTGGTGTGCGTGTGCCCTGCAGTGGGCTGGCACAATGCCCTGGGATTTGTTCCTGTGCTGGTTGGGATTGGCTCCAGCAGACCCCCATGACCCTTTGTTACGATATAGCGGGTTGGGAAATGACTGACATTTCTTTAACCCTAAACTTATGCATTATATCCAAATAAAATTGTGAATTTCCCCTTGGGATTAATAAAGTATCTATCTATCTATCTATCTATCTATCTATCTATCTATCTATCTATCTATCTATCTATCTATCTATCTATCTATCTATCTATCTATCTATCTATCTATCTATCTATCTATCTATCTATCTATCTATCTAAAACAGTCAAAAAACTGCTCTCCATGTCCTGCTCAACAGTAATCATCTGTTCCAACCCAATTTACAGAATTAAAGCTACAAGCAGGACAGACTAATGGAGCGCCTACTTATTATACACAAAGGCAGGGCTAATCAACTGATAGTTATACATTGTAGCGAGTGGCTGTGGATGCTACCCAGCCGGGACGTCCAGAAGGACCGGAGAAGGGATTTCGCCTCCTCCAGACCACGAGGGGGCGACCACCCTGGTGGCTATGAGGACCATGGGAAAGGAGCATGGAAGCTCAACCTTATAGGGGCCCGTGATCACCGCCAGGGGGCACCCAGATGCCTGAAGAACCCTGGCCCTCAGCTCTTCCACCACACCCGGAAGTGCTGGGGGAACGAAGACCAGGGACACCCGGAGTGCTTCCGGGTGCACAGCCGGCACTTCCGACACACCAGGGAGTGCCTGCAGTAGCTCATTGGGAGGCACCTGGAGCACGTCTGGGTGAGGATAAAAGGGGCCACCTCCCTCCGTTCGATGGCTGGAGTCGGGTGGAAGAGGACGGAGCTCGGAGGAGAGGAGTGGAGGCGGTCAGGTAAGGAAAAAAGCATTTTGAGAGGCCAGGACTGACGGGTGACTGGTGCAGGGGCACCTGATTGTGTGTGTGTGCACTTGTAATATAAAAATGTACAATAAACGTGTGGTGGTGCTTAAACCTTTGGTGTCTGCCTGTCTGGGTCCGGGCCAGCTTCCACAACATTAATACAAGCATTTACATATTATTATACAAATGGCTATTAGAAGGTTAAAGAAGAGAAAAAGCTTCAAAATAAAGGTAAGATTTTGTTCCTATTAATCCCAACAAGTGTCGTGTTTATGAAAATGTAATAATAGTAAATCTGCACTGCAACAGCTTCACGTCTCTGGCTTGTGAGGCAGGTTTCTTCCTCCTCTGACAGCTGCTTGAATTAAACTGAGAAAAGCTGGGCTCACCTCTCATTTGAACTGGGACTACATCAGGTAACTGGGAGTGTCGTTGAAACGGATAGATACCGTATGTACTCGCGTATAAGTCGGGTCTAGAAACCCGAAATATCGATCATAAAATCAGACCCCGACTTATATGCCCATTCAAAAATCCATCCATTATCCAACCTGCTATATCCTAACTACTGGGTCACGGGGGTCTGCTGGAGCCAATTCCAGCCAACACAGGGCTGGGAAACAAACCCCGGGCAGGGCGCCAGCCCACCGCAGGACACACACCCACACCCACAGCACACACTAGGGACAATTTAGAATCGCCAATGTACCTAACCTGCATGTCTGTGGACCGTGGAAACCCATGCAGACACGGGGAGAACATGCAGACTCCACGGAGGGAGAACCTGGGAAGCGAACCCAGGTCTCCTAACTGCGAGGCAGCAGCGCTACCCACTGCACCACTGTGCTGCCCCATTCAAAACTGCAACAGTTCAGTTTTTCTTTTCTACATCTTCTTCCTTCCTCCAATCTCACACCAGTTTCTCAGACACATCAAATTTTGTTGCAGCAGCGCAGTTTCCAATTTCTTTCACCACTACAATGACGTTTAATTTAAAACCAGCTTCATATTTTCTTCTGATCGAACACTCCATTGTAGATAAGGGATGCTCTTGCCATAAAGGTGTATGAGGGTGTGAGATACACAAAACACAAAACAGTGCAAACGTCACTTCGGAATAGTTCGGGTATTACCGTGTGGTCAAGTAGGCACAATACATAGAAAAAAAAGGCTGTGTGCTCCGTGATTACTCTCTCAGGTGATCATTAGAATATCATAATCTCTTGGACCAATAGCGTCAGTTTTCTGCATTCGACTTATACAACTGACATTATAAAATACTGGAAATTAAACGGTAACATCAAGCCCCCACTTACCCGCGGGAGAACGCGAGTATATACGGTAGATATCAGACCAGAATCCAACTGAGAGCCTCTAGAACGTTGCAAATCAATGCATCCAAGTTGCGCCACAGACTGTTCAGGAGCTCACTGCCGCCCTAATCCAGGTCTGCAAGGAGATCCCCCAGGACACCAACCACCACGTCATCAGGAGCAGGTCCAGACATTGTCGGGAGTGCAGACAGGCACGTGGGGGTCACACACGTTATTGAGTCACTGACTGCTGTGATGAAATTCACACAAGTTGGATCATCCTGGGATTTCAATTTTCAAAAAACTTAATGGGTTGGTGATTTTGGTTTCCATTGACCGTTGTTACATCATGTCATTCTGAACAAATTACACAGGATTACTCAGTAAAGATTTTCCATTTGAATATTTCAGTCATTGAGATCCAATGTGTGATATAAATATTTTGAGCAGTGTATATACAGTATCTATAAATATAATTCACTAAGCAGACGACCATGGCACGCAAGACAGAGACCATGGGATACGCATGACAGAGCCACGCCTGCTAACTCACAGAGCCACGCCCACCAACTCTAAGACCATGGGATATGCAGGACAGAGCCCTGCCCTCCAACGCTAACTTCTCCTCCTGCGTCATGGGATACGCACGAAAGCGTCCACCCTCGCAAACTGTTTTACACGCTGCATACAACGATTCCCATCCGCGACAAACATGGTTCTTCTTAGATGGTCCTGCAGGAACAGAGAAAACCTTTATGTCTACAAAAACCTGATTCATATCATACTAAGAGCATAGTGTTTTTGTTGGCTTGCCCGCCTGCCCGCCTGACTGTTACCAGCATTCACCACAATGTACTGGAGTGTAAAACTATCGCAGCTCCTACCTCACAAACTGTCCTTATTCTCCAGATTTCCTTGACCCCATCAGATTCAAATTTGCCTTTTACTTTTATATGCAGACAGTTTCCTGTAGGATTAGCCTTTGCAATGACAATTAATAAGGGACAGGGACAAACTTTCAAAAAGACATGCCTCTATCTGCCAACTCTAAGACCATGGGACACGCACGACAGAGCCCCGCCCGCCAACTCAAACCCTCCTCCCGTGTCCATCCTCTCTCTTGAGGCATGCACACTGCCTGCTCATGTGCCCGCATGCAACACCTCACCAAACACCGCCTCAGTCACTTTGGTCTCTGCTACAGTCCACATGCATCTCTGAGCCACGTTGACTTTTCATTATTCTTTTCGGTTCCGGCTGCTTTTCTATATATATAATCCACCAAGTCGCCCGACCATGGGATACGAACGACAGAGCCCCGCCCACCAACTCTAACCATCCTCCTGCGTCATGGGGAAATGCACGACAGAGCCCCGACCACCACCTCTAACCCTCCTCCCACGTCCACACTCGCTCTCCAGGCACTTCTTGCTCATGTGCCCGCCCCCAACACCTCACCAAACACATCCTCACTCGCTTTGGTCTGTGCTACAGTTCACATGCAGCTGTGAGCCACGTTGACTGTTCATTTGCCTACCATGGCCACCGCTTCAATGCACTTCTTTCAATGTTATACAAATTCCTGCATCAGGTAACTGTTTGTTTCTATCAGTCGTTTTTTTCTGGAAAAATGTCATCGACGAAACTGTTTCTCTTGAACTTCGCAACATGACTGTAACCTTTGTTTGCCAACATTGGGATAACTTCGGCGACGTGTTGTCCGTTGTTCTTAGTCATAGAAGCATAGTCATACAGTCTGCTCAACAATACGCTGACTACATGAATACTTGCGGAGTTTATAGTGGAGAGGCAGAAATTGTGGCAATGTCCCAAATGCTTCCAGCTACTAACTATCACCATTCACTTCCAAGAACGTTGACTTCATCGTCACAGATGATCCTGCAGATCAACTTTCATTCCCCAAAGAATTTCACAGGCATGCCTCCGCATAAACTCAAAATTAAAATTGTTTCAGTCATCATGCTTCTCAGAAACCTCCTGCCAGCAAAAGGTCTCTGTAATGGCACTAGACTTTCTGTTACCAGCATTCACCGCAATGTACTGGAGTGAAAAACTATCGCAGCTGCTACCTCACAAACGGTCCTTATTCCCTGGATATCCCTGACCCCATCAGATTCAAATTTGCCTTTTACTTTTACACGTAGACAATTTCCTTTATGAGTTCTGATTTGAATCCTGTGGAACATCTGTGGAAAGAACCCACTTCAAACCTGACCCAGCTGGAGCAGTTTACTTGGGACAAGTGGGCCAAACTGTAGCGTGTCCCTCTTACTATGGATAAGGAGCCCGCCACACACAAAAAACCTCCTATTCTTAGGAAAAATAATTATATTATTTATGGAACTTGACAGAACCTGAGCACCTATTTGAAGTCCCCAGAAGGAGTTGTTTTTAAGAATTTATACAAAAAGGAAAAATAATCACCCCAACAAGTATTTTAAAAAACAAAAGAATATTTATAAGTCAAATAAATCCTAATCAATAAGTCCCCCTTTTACCCTTCTATAATATACAACAAGAAATCCAGAAAGAAAGCAAGAAAACGCAGAAAAAGAAAAACCCAAGAAGAGAAACAGAAATATAACCTACTTATCAATACCCCCAACTAATTCACAGAACAGAACCGACTAAATACACATATATACAAATATATCCATCCATCCATCCATCCATTTTCCAACCCGCTGAATCCGAACACAGGGTCACGGGGGTCTGCTGGAGCCAATCCCAGCCAACACAGGGCACAAGGCAGGAAACAATCCTGGGCAGGGTGCCAACCCACCGCAGGACACACACAAACACACCCACACACCAAGCACACACTAGGGCCAATTTAGAATCACCAATCCACCTAACCTGCATGTCTTTGGAATGTGGGAGGAAACCGGAGCGCCCGGAGGAAACCCACGCAGACACGGGGAGAACATGCAAACTCCATGCAGGGAGGACCCGTATACAAATATATACAAATATAAATTAGACACCCTCTCACACAATCCACCCGTGATCCCCAGTCCCTTTTATATTATTGTCGATCAAGTCTTAATCCACCCGGCCTGGGAAGTCTGTGACCAATCCAGCAATCCAGTCAGTTAACCTTCGCTGATTCGTACACTGTATTAAAAGGTAATTAGAAGCAATCTCACCGGTCTGGTGAACGATTCCTTGTCACAAGCTGAAATCCGTAGCACCCGGTTGTTTCGGCGTTAGCGTCCTTTAATGGCCTCCGCCCGCAGCACAAATGTAAGGTGAAGCCGTGAACTCCAAGATCCTTACCGATTAGCAAGAGCTCCTTTTCGTTGAGTCCAACCGGTATTACAATGGAGCCTAACGAGCTTTTACCGTTAACTTCTTTACCAAGTCACTTTCCCAGGTCCTTCCTTAAATCGACTTTCCTCACGCTCCTCTCATCTTCCTTTAAACTCTCTCGAACTCCTTCCTTTTTTTTTTTTTTCCCCCAATACGTGCCTCCTCGCCTTTTAAAGAGGGTTTTTCCTCTTACGTCACACCCCAGTTCATTTTGGCAAGGACCCCCAGGCATTGCTTGGACCCCTACTCCCCTTAAAGAGATATCCCACGGACATTAATTGCATTGGACATCAACTCTAAAGGGCAAGCGGCAGAAAACAGTTAAAAGCACACAATAAAAATAATATGTGACAACCGTTACAAAACGACCTGTGGACAAGTGACTGAAATCTTATGGAGAGTTCCAGCAATCGCTGATTTGCAGTAATTGCAAACTCTAAAGTTTGTGCAACCAAATATGAGGTTAAAGGTAACAAACTGTCCTTATTCCACCGGATTTCCCTGACTCCATCAGATTCAAATTTGCCCTTTACGTTTACAAGCAGACAATTTCCTGTTCGATTGGCCTTTGCAATGACAATTAATAAGGCACAGGGCCAAACTTTCAAAACGATATGCCTGTATCTGCCAAAACCAGTGTTCAGTCACGGACAATTGTATGTTGCTCTCTCCAGAGTTTCATCTTTTCATTCACTCACAGTCTTTTCCTCAAACCCACCCTATTTGGACAACTGTGTCTTTCAGGAAGTGTTCAGCCATCAATAAATAATTATGCGGTGTATGCTACGCCACGGGTTGGCTAGTACAGAATATAGTTCTTTGTCATGTATGTGCACCTGGGACTAACCTTTTGGCTCATCTGAGTCAAGCAGTACCATCCCGTGACGAGACAGGGCGCTACCGCTAACGGTTTCTTCAATTCCGCCCACTTCACCCACAATGATGGTACCTGACTCCACCCACTGTGCTTAGAGCAGGCCCTGCCCCTTCTGGTTGGGGCTCCATAAAACCAGAAGGCCCCAGAAGGTTCTATCTCAGTTTGCACTCGAGTCTTGATGAGGACAGAGCTCCTTTGTGTTCATGCAACAAACCTCTCAGTTCTGGGCTATCGATTGTGATGTTTTCATTGTGCCTCCACGCACTCGTTTTTCTTTTTTTTGTTGCTTCATTAAACGTGATTACACCTTCTTCGTACCCCAACTGTTATCTCTGAACTCTTGTGTTGTGTGGGAACGATGACAGTTTATACAGAATATGTTTTGCATTATGTATATACACATCATTTAATAACATTCTTTTAAAAGCATTATGGATTTTTTGTGCATGTAGATTGAATTGTCTGCAGTTATGTACTTTTCCTCTATAGCTGACTGCAGACTTCCAGCTGCATGCACATATTAACGGCAATTTCCTCGTGAGATCAATAGAGTAATCTTATCAAACAGTGATCTTAAAGATGTATTTGCAGATTCCCTAAAATAATATGTTCTTAAATCCTGCACATTTTAAATAGCATTGTGGTCAACTAGAAATTAATCAGTAAGTGGATGCCATTTACATATCACAAATACACATAATGCAGTTGTCATGGTGATGAATAAGAGCGAGACTCACTCTTCACTTCCTGCCATATTGCAGGTGTGATGCCACATCCATTATCTCTTATCTGTGAAAATTCAATGTTTCACAGAAGGTTTTTTTCTTTTTTTCCAGCCTAACCGTTTTCATTATGATTGTATTCTTTTTTATCTTGAGGAGTCTTCTTGGTAATCTGCTATGTGTTTTTCCCGAATGCCATTCTGTGTCGCTTTGACTAGTAGTTGATTACTCCCGTTGAAAATTAATTTGCGGTGTTATAAAATTTACAAGTAACAAATGGTTTCCGTAAGACCAGGGTTTGTGCCCAGGGGTGTCTCCCTATGTGGAGTTTGCATGTTCTCCCTGCGTCCGTGTGGGTTTCCTATGGGTGCTCTGGTTCCTTCCCACTGTCTAAAGCAGGGGTGCCCAACTCCAGTCCTCGAGGGCCGCAGTGGGTGCAGGTTTTCATTCTAACCCTTTTCTTAATTAGTGATCTGTTTTTGCTGCTAATTAACTTCTTTTGAATTCATTTTAATTGACTTGGTTTTTAAGAAATGTTCCCTGAATTTCTTCATCATTCTGTAACAATTCGTCTCGAGCACTAGGCTGAGATTATTGCTGCCACTATTCTGACCTAGCTAAAGGCAGATGATAAAAGGATAGGCCAATATCACACCTTAATAAATGTCCCATATAGCCTTTATTCTAATAAAAACAATCCCTTAATATCAATGCGTTTATAGGTCACTGCACACCATAGTCCATATTTATCCTTGCAGTCCATCAAATAAACAACAAATAGAAAAACAATCCCTTACACATGGATCGCCCCGCCCGAACCTAAGCAACCCTTAATTTGCAGCGCCACACACATATACATGTATCTACACATCAACAGTATTCATTCCCCCAATTCCCGTTCCAGACATAATAAATAGATCCGCAGATAGTCCACTGTAATACTCCCGCAACGGCTGGCGAGCTGATGAGGAGTCCTGAAAATAGCGGACTATATAACCAATCTCCTCTTCGTCATAAAAGACATACAGTCAGACTTGCGCCATGATTAAAGTATAGTAAGTCCGTTTTGATAGCTCACCTGAGTCCGTAGGTAATAGCGGAACGATCGATTCCCAGGTACTAAAGAGAAGACCATCCACCTTCCTCATCATACATCCATACCACTTCGACCTACATTCCTGTCCTTTCTTATTTATCTCTTCCACTTTTGTTGTATCTCTGAGTTTGCAACTCCACACATCCATCTCCACATTTTCATTCCTACCACATCTAACGTCTTCTCCTGCACTCCCTTTACTGCCATTGTTTCAGCTGCACACATCATTGGTCGTCTTAACACTGTCTTAAAAACTTGAGCTTTAACCTTCTCTTTAATTCTTTGATCACACAATACTCCTGATACCTTCTTCCAATTATTCCATCGACACTGCACTCTTTGAGTTATCTCTTCATCTAGTTTTCCATTGTGATGGGTAGCAATGGAATGGAAGGACCAGGGGAGAGAGGATCGCTGAGGCAGTACCTCCTCTGGGACACTAGAGGGCAGCCCTCCTGGATGGCTGTGGCACCATGGATTCCCGTAGGTCATGCTGGGAGATGGAGTTTGGTGCAGCCCTGTTGGGTCCCATGGGGGCCACCAGGGGGAGCTGCAGAGCCCTATAATGGACTTCCACCACACCTGGGAGTGATTCCAGGTAACACTGATGAGCCACTTGGAGCACTCTCAGGAGCTGCATAAATGGAGCCGCCTCACTCCACTCTGGGAGCAAGAGTTGGGAGTTGGAGGACAAAGCTTGCAGGGAGAGGAGTGGATTCAGCAGAGAAAGAAGAAGAAGAGGAAGAAGAAGAAGGGACTGAGCATTACTGCTGGTGCTTTTGTACTGTGCTCTGTAGTGGGGAGCAAGGCTGGCCCACGTGAAATAAACGTGTGTTGCCTTGGACTTATGTCTCTGTGCTTGTTTGTGTCCGGGTTTGGGGAGCCCCCAGTATTTCACACCATGTTTTGCTACCACTGATCCTAAATATTTCAATTTTTCACTACTTATAGATATGCCATCTTCTTTTGAATTCATTTTAATTGGTTTTTAAGAAATGTTCCCTGAATTTCTTCATCATTCTGTAACAATTCGTCTCGAGCACTAGCCTGAGATTATTGCTGCCACTATTCTGACCTAGCTAAAGGCAGATGATAAAAGGATAGGCCAATATCACACCTTAATAAATTTCCCATATAGCCTTTATTCTAATAAAAACAATCCCTTAATATCAATGCATTTATAGGTCACTGCACACCATAGTCCATATTTATCCTTGCAGTCCATCAAATAAACAACAAAATAGAAAAACAATCCCTTACACATGGATCGCCCCGCCCGAACCTAAGCAACCCTTAATTTGCAGCGCCACACACATATACATGTATCTACACATCAACAGTATTCATTCCCCCAATTCCCGTTCCAGAGATAATAAATAGATCTGCAGATAATCCACTGTAATACTCCCGCAACGGCCGGCGAGCTGATGAGGAGTCCTGAAAATAGCAGACTATATAACCAATCTCCTCTTCGTCATAAAAGACATACAGTCAGGTTTGCGCCATGATTAAAGTATAGTAAGTCCGTTTTGATAGCTCACCTGAGTCCATAGGTAATAGCGGAACGATCGATTCCCAGGTACTAAAGAGAAGACCATCCACCTTCTGACAGGACTGATAGGAGCTCCTAGGCTTTTCCCATGGCCAGAGCAGAAGCTGATGTGCCTTTTCTGTTATCCGATGCTCTTCTTTTTCCTTCTCCTCTCTCCTCTTCCCTCTAAGACAGCGCGCTTTATGCAAATGAATCCCCGAACCAACCGGAAGTTCCACCTCTGGGGTACCTCTGTCAATCTCTGTCGGAAGACTATTCCCCCAACAACAACCGATCTACAGCAAAAAACATTATCTTTATGTGGCAGCGCTACAATTCCTCTGAATTGTTTCATTTCTTTCCTTAAATGGCACCCAAACAGAAGTGAAATGTGAAGTGAGTGAGCCAACAGGAGACCAACTAAGTCAGGGCCTCAAACTCCAACCAATTTAACTCCAACCAGTTGCTTAATGAGGCTCTGATTCTTGTCATTAATTAAACCCGTTCTTTAATTCCATGGCTGGTTGCTCCTTTTATTGTGCAATAGCAGACATTTCCGAAATTGTGGATTTTCTCTTTTCTAAGAGCAGATCAGCATTCCTGAGACCTTCACCTTTCTTTATTTTCAGATATTGTATGATGGTCACAGTTTGCTGGTCCTGTTTTGGCTCATTGTGTATCTCATTATTGTTTGGCTGCTAATTAAGGAAAAAGAAACAATTGAGGGGTCTAAGTCTTCAAAAGCAAGTCAAATAAAATGAATTCAAAAGAAGTTAATGAGCAGCAAAAACAGGTCACTAATTAAGAAAAGGGTTAGAATGAAAACCTGCAGCCACTGCGGCCCTCCAGGACTGGAGTTGGGCACCCCTGGTCTAAAGCAAGGGTCCTCAGTCACGGTCTTGGAGGGTCGTAGTCGCTGCAGGTTTTTGCTCAAACCCAATTACTTAATAAGAAGCACTTATTGCTCAAGTAGCACTTCTCTTCACTTTAGTGGTCTGATTCAGTTGTTTGAGCCCTTATTACTTATTTTAGTCCTAAACAGCTGTATTCTTGGTTTTTAATTGCTCCTAATTAGCAATAAGATAAAAATGACAAAAGAGAGCAGCGTTTCTCCATTAAGCTTGTTACCATTTACACCTGTATGTATTTATCATGAACTGTTGGGTTTAATTAAATATTTGGAAGGAAAGTGAAGAGCAAAAAGTGAAGGACTGAGAATTACTCCTCCATTTTAGCCTTCAAATCATTTGAATGATATCCTTAGAAAGGGGAAGAAAATCTAGGATTTGAGAATGACCTGACATAGCAGAGCAATACAAAGCCATGAAATTAAATTATTAGCAAGAATTGCTTTCTAATTAAGCAGCTGGGTTAGAACAAAAACCTGCAGCCACTGCAGCCCTCCAGGACTGTGACTGAGGACCCCTGGTCTAAAGACATACATGTTATGTGAATTGGTGACGCTAAGTGTGTGCTTGTCTCATATGTGTGTGTGTTCGCCCTGTCCAGGATTTGTTCCTGACTTTGTACCCTTATGCTAGCTGGGATAGGCTGAAGCCCCAAACTGTGACCCTGGTCTGGACTAAGTGGTTTAGTGACAAGTTGTGCTTAATACTATTTATTGAAAATAAAAGTTTATTTACTGACAGTGTAACACAAATGTTTGTTGTAATGAATAGCCTTAAAGTGGAGGTTACGTGCCATACCTTTATTTTTTTTACCATACAGGTACCACCATCACTGGCGCACAAGTGAGTTTATCTCTTTTAGAGCTAATTTTTTTTTTGTTTCTTTTCTCCCAGGGCTGAATATTTTTCCAAAAACTAACATTTTTTAAAAAAGAACACAAAGCAATTGTTTAACATATCAAATCAACAAAAAATATTTCCTTTTGACAAATGTTACTGTCTTGCATGTTGTATGAGCCTGCATACTCTATGATTTCACATACATATCACATACATTTTACACAGCACAGTCTGATCTCGCTCAAAGCAGCCAATTTCAGTCATTGCCACATTGCACTCCTTACAATACGTGTTGCTTTGGTGCCTATTTTTCAATTGTCTGTTGCTGCATTTTCTAACATATATTGTTAGTGTGTACTGTAGAGAGACAAGTCACCCATTTGCCATCATGCCATGCCACTGCCACCAAGTTTTCTGCCTGCATGAAAACCGTATTGTCACCTCTTTTCATCTTCTGAAACTTTATGAACTTTATGTATGGCATTATAGCCTGGCTCACCCCATGGGATTTGCTTCTGTTTATTACAGAAGTGAATAAAACTTTGCAGCAGCACGTACCTAAGCCACCAGGGGACAAAACACGTTTGGACCAATGCTCCCTGAAGTTATATCACCAGTTCTGTCCCATCTCTATTTGTAATGCCACAGCGCGCTTCATCTCGTCTTTCGTTGTGGGTTTCCACTTTGAAAAACGAGAATGCGATGCAAACGCAGCCCGCGATTCAAAAAAAATCTCTGCCTACCTGTTTGTCTCGTCTGACAGTAGCTGAAAAGCAGCATCAGGAGAGAGCAGCCTGAAGTACAGCAGCTGGTGATCTGTCGTGTCCAACAGCAAGCCATGCTGTCTTGTAAACTCCGGTAGCCAGATCGGCTCTCAACGGATCAATGTCTGTGTATTTCTCCCATGCGAACCTTGCCGTAGATGCATCGGCTGCGCGAAGGCACAAACTGGCAGCAGATCCGCTGGCGCGGCATCGGCTGGTGTCTGATCAGCTGATGCCTGCTTCTTACTCTCTTGCTCGATCTCCTGATCACTGCCAATAAAATCCGATTCTGAAAAATCAAGAGTCCGACTCCGCGATAATGTGCAAAACATCGTCTGCCGAGTGTTTTCTTTTCTGCACTTGCTTCGCTGCCTTTTCACATGTCGGTGCCATCTTGCCTTTGTTTACATTTCGCAACTCACGCACACGCAAGGTTTAGTTGCCGAGTCAACGAGTCTAGCATTCTTCCAAGCACAGAGGGAATGCCTGTGACGTGACAGTGAGATTTGTCGCCATTAACAGCTGATTGTCGCCCCCTATCCCTGGATGTCGACTTTTGTCGACATTAGCCTTCAACCCCTCCTGTCGACAAAAGTCGACATCCGCCCTAAAAGAGTTAAATATGGGTGAGGCCCAATCACATTCAAAGGGTGTCTGGATGGAGCAGTTCAAAGAGTCTCCATTATGGTGGATCTTCATTCTTCCAAGAAAATGTCCATCTTTCCTCTACTAAAAACTCTATTCTCCTTCCTAGCTCTTTCAAAATGGCACCCGACTACTGACCTCCCACAAAACGCCAGCATTTCACCAACCTTCTATCTTCCGCCAAAGTCTCTCCCACCTTCTATTCTCAGACACAAAAACAAGAAAAAAACGCAAACTGGGTGCCTTAGAAATTGTGGCAGCCGTCAGTCGTTTCTAAAATGACCGAAGTTACCTCACTCAGTTCTTTTTTTTTAATACCAGCCAATCGATTAACACAAAGAGTCACACTTTCATCTCTGCCTTTACTTCTTCCTCTTCATGTCGCTCTTGTATGTGGAGTTGATGTGCTTGATCAACCTTCTCCAAACAGTTCTAGTCTGCACCTCCTCACCACTTTAAGTCCTTTTCCTTCGGATCTTCTACTTTATCCATCCACCTCCAAGTTGGTCTCCCTTACATTCTCTTCCCCTGGACTTCCAATCCCATCACTCTTTTGCCTTTGGATCTCCTCATCATACATCCATACCACTTCGACCTACATTCCTGTCCTTTCTTATTTATCTCTTCCACTTTTGTTGTACCTCTGAGTTTGCAACTCCACACATCCATCTCCACATTCTCATTCCTACCATATCTAACGTCTTCTCCTGCACTCCCTTTACTGCCATTGTTTCAGCTGCACACATCATTGGTCGTCTTAACACTGTCTTAAAAACTTGACCTTTAACCTTCTCTTTAATTCTTTGATCACACAATACTCCTGATACCTTCTTCCAATTATTCCATCGACACTGCACTCTTTGAGTTATCTCTTCATCTAGTTATCCATTGTGATGGGCAGCAATGGAATGGAAGGACCAGGGGAGAGAGGATCACTGAGGCAGTACCTCCTCTGGGACACTAGAGGGCAGCCCTCCTGGATGGCTGTGGCACCATGGATTCCCGTAGGTCATGCTGGGAGATGGAGTTTGGTGCAGCCCTGTTGGGTCCCATGGGGGCCACCAGGGGGAGCTGCAGAGCCCTATAATGGACTTCCACCACACCTGGGAGTGATTCCAGGTAACACTGATGAGCCACTTGGAGCACTCGTAGGAGCTGCATAAATGGAGCCACCTCACTCCACTTTGGGAGCCAGAGTCGGGAGTTGGAGGACAAAGCTTGCAGGGAGGGGAGTGGATTCAGCAGAGAAAGAAGAAGAAGAAGAAGAAGAAGAAGAAGAAGAAGAAGAAGAAGAAGAAGAAGAAGAAGAAGAAGAAGAAGAAGAAGAAGAAGAAGAAGAAGAAGAAGAAGAAGAAGAAGAAGAAGAAGAAGGGACTGAGCATTACTGCTGGTGCTTTTGTACTGTGCTCTGTAGTGGGGAGCAAGGCTGGCCAATGTGAAATAAACGTGTGTTGCCTTGGACTTATATCTCTGTGCTTGTCTGTGTCCGGGTTTGGGGAGCCCCCAGTATTTCACACCATGTTTTGTTACCACTGATCCTAAATATTTCAATTTTTCACTACTTATAGATATCCCATCTTCTTCTTCCTATTTATCTTCAACCCTCTGTCTTCTGAAGCTCTTTCTCCAACTTCCTCTCTACTTCCTCCTTTCTGGTGCTACACAACACAATGTCATCTGCAAAAAGCCTGCACCAGGGGGATTGGTCTTTTACTCCGTGACTCAACATATCTGTATCCTGATCTAAGAGGTCAGCCCTTAAAGAAGACCCCTGGTGCAGACCTCCTCAAACTAGGATCTTGTCTGTTAGCCCAGCCCGAGTCCTCACTCCCTCACACATAACCTGGACAATCCTCACATAACTCTCTGGTCCTCCTTTCTCTCATGCACCTTCCAGACCTCATGATGTGTCCCTCTATCATAAGCCTTCTTCAGGTCAATGACCAACCTTTTTGTTTTTCTCAATGTTTCTCTATGAGTTTTCTCAATGCAAAGACGGCATCAGCTTTTCCTTTCTCTGCCTTGAAACCAAATTGCCCGTCCCCTATGGTGGTCTCTTCCCTAAGCCTTCTCTCTATGACCCCTTTCCCAAATTTCCATTGTGTGTGACGTCAGCTTTATCTCTGTGTAGTTTGTACAATCCTGAATATCGCTCTTCTCCTTATAAATGGGTCCAATCCCACTGTTCCTCCACTCCTCGATGATTCTCTCCTGTTCATAGATCTTCTGCATTTGATTCTACAGCACATTTTCTCCCTCTTCTCCTACTAAACTCTTCCTCTCTTGTTCTAGTATTCCATCCAGTCCTGTAGCCTCCAATCATCTGAATTGAGCACATGTGGACTCCCAACAAGGTGTAGAAGCATCTCAACAATATAACAGATTGCACCTGAGCCATAGCATAGGGTCTGAATGGTAATTTCAGTTTTTTAATTTTTAATAAATTTGCAGGGAGGATGTTGAGCAAAATGACACATTTTATTGGCTATGTAGAAAGATTATAATATGCAAGCTTTCGAGGCAACTCAGGCCCCTTCTTCAGGCAAGTTGTAACCAAAAGATGTCATTTTGTTTAACTTCTCACTACATCCATAACACGGCACAACACCTAAGTACTAATATATTTGCAAAAATTCCTAAAATCTTATTTTCCCTTGTCTATTCTGGGGTATTGATTGTTGCTTGATGAGGGAAAAAAATGAAATTCAATGTTTTTAGCACAAGGCTGCAGCACTAAAAATATGATAAAATCGAAGGGGGCTGATGACTTTCTAAAGACACTCTAATTTAGGTGCAACGACAAAAAGAAGGAGATTGAAGTTTTACAATTTAAACGTCAAGTGAAATTACTATAGATTAGAATGCCCACTTAGTGTTGCGGATGACCGTCTTCTCACTGTACAGTTGACCCATCGGCTGACATTTTAATTATAGCTTTACTGCACCGATTCATGCAATTGCTATTCCAACATCTTATTTCTCTTGACAAATATTGCCACGCAATGTAGGCTATGACTTCTACAATTTTTCAGCCCAGACATTGTCGCAAGTGGTGTAATAGTTTAATGAGAATGATAATTAAAAGGAGCAAATATTATTCTTTAGTCACGTACAGAATGATTTACTGAGAAACAGTTCAGTTGCCATAACATGGGGAAAACTAAGGACAATTTCATTTTACATTTAATACTTAGAGTAACCATAAGGGGTCGCCACTGAGCCCCAATCCACAGACACAGTACCACCCAACACAGTCCTGGGTTCAAACAAACAACTTTATTTGTCACCAACACTTTTTCTAGTGAACCCAGCCCAAGTATAATTACAAAACACCTGATTCTTTCCTTTCTTTTTCTCCTTCCTTCCTTCCTCCTCACAAGTGACTGTCGTCTGCTCTTTCCTGACTCTGACTCATTAAGACCAGAATACCTCTGGTGTCACAGCAATGTTGATTCCGGAGCACTTCTGAATTATATGAAAAACCAGGGCAGTCTTCTCCCAAGAGCGCCCTCTTGTGGCCACCAAGGACCCCGGCAGGGCTGCTCTTTTAAACTCCAGTTCCCATGCAACCTTATGGGTGTCCTAACAGGGACCAACCTGGAAGGACATCACCACCAATAGGGTGCCTTTAGGTGTGGTGACAAGGCTCTCTACAGCATGACATGGTCCAACCTGAAGAGAGGCATCAGGAAGGCTAAGGCTAAGAAGGCTAAGAGGGACTACAGGAGAAGGACTGAGGAGCACCTGGACAATAATAACAACAGGGAGGTTTGGCAGGGAGTCCAGCACTTTACCAACTACAGGACCACCCATGGAGCTGCTGAAGGTGACGCCTCAATGGCAGAGGAGCTGAACCACTTCTTTGCTCGGTTTCAGATGGAACTACCAGAGGCATCTGTTACACATCCAGCAGCAACTCACAACAACATCACCACCTCCCTTCGGGTGGAGGAACATGAGGTGAGACGCTCGCTCCAGGCTGTCAATCTTAGGAAGGCAGCAGGTCCCAACAGTGTCCCTGGACGTGTGTTGAGGAGCTGTGCAGAGCAGCTAGCTGGGGTCTTGTCACAGAAGGCTGGGGTTCTTACCCAGTCGGGATGCCTGGAAGGACCGGGAGGTGGCATTTATATCCTCCGGGCCACAAGGGGGCAACCACCCTGGATCAGGAGAGGACCACGAGAGAGGAGCAAAGAGGTTCCAACCCGTTGGGACCCGTGGCCACCGCCAGGGGGCACCTCAAGCCTCATGAAACCCAGGAAAACATTTACTTCCGCCACACCTGGGAAGATGGAGGAAGATCCTTCCAGGGATGCCCGGAGTGCTTCCGGTGCAAAGGGCAGCACTTCCGCCTCACCAGGAAGTGCTGCCAGAAGAACGTCACAAGGCACCTGGAGCACATCTGGGTAGAAATAAAAGGGGCTGTCTCCCTACAATCTAAGAGCTGGTGTTGGGAGTGGGAGCAGGACGAAGCTCCCATAAGGAGAGGAAAGGATGCCATGGACACTGAGTTTGAAGCCCAGAAGAGGGGTGATTGGTGCTGGGAGCACTGTGTGCTGTGTGGGACTTGATTTGTGCTTGAATAAATGTGTGCTTTTTATATAAAGACAAGTGGGCTTCGCCCCCTGCTCGCTTCGCTCGCCTACCCCCGGCGTTTTGAACCAGTGCCCGCTGGGCAGCCATAGTTTCAGACGCGCGTTGTAGGAGCTTGCGTTGTTTTGAACCCGTGCTTGCCCTGCTTCTGCGGTTTGCGATGCGCGTTGTAGGCGTATATCCGTCAGTCAAGCTCATTTGGTTTGAACCCATGCCTGCTTTGCCTCCGCAGTTTCAGACGGTGGGTCGCGTTTGGCGTTTTGTACGATCCCAAGCAGTACATTATTCCTAACTTCACTCCGCAGTAGTGCCACGCACAATATGGCAGTGACGCCTGCGCCTTCACCACGCAGTAGTGCCACTCACAATATGGCGGCGACGCCTGCGCCTTCCGTATTATGTCGGGTTATACCATGCTGTGTAGGCGCCTTTGCCTTTCGTACTTTCCCGCGCCTTCCGACGCGTGATGTAGGCGCCTGCACCTTCCGGGTCTGCCTCCGCTGTGTGTGGTATGGATGTTTAACTGTCGTTTTTTCTGCTTTTATATTCTGTATCTCACTGTGCATGTGTTTCGCACCTAGGTTTTGTTGAAGCTGTTGCATTCCAGTTTTCATCATCTGTAACCTGCTCTCCATGTGTTTGGCCCAGTTGTTTAACCTCTTTATGACGTTTTACTTTGTTTCCTACTCTGTCTTTTATTTCTGACCTCGCTTTATCCTGCTTTTGTTTCAATGACACCTGGACCGTGGTGATTATATTCTCCCTTTTTCGAGACATGTCAGATGGTTCGTAGTCTCTCCCGTTTCACTCTGGGGAGGGGAGCGTTGTGTGGCGCCTGCGCACTATGTCTCCTGCGTCCACAGGCAGGTCCCTGCGTCCATATCCGGTTTACCATTCAAAGATGTGGTCTCCGTCTGGTGGTGTCCGGACAAGTCTCACAGTCTTTACAATGATCTTTAACCTCTCACTGTCCCAGTCCTCTGTTTCTCCCTTTCTGAAATCCTCCATCTTATTCCCTTTATCAAAAAAATCACCCATAACTTGCCTGAATGACTATCGGCCAGTATCGCTCACCCCTGTGTTGATGAAGTGTTTTGAGAGACTGGTCCGGAGTCATATCATGTCCTTCATCCCTCCCACCTTTGATGCACACCAATTTGCTTACAAGGCTAACAGGTCTACTGAGGACGCTGTTGCCGCTGCTCTCCATGCTACCCTGTCCCATCTGAAGCACCAGGGGAGCTACGCACGTCTCCTCTTTATTGATTTTAGCTTTGCTTTTAACACCATCCTCCCTCACAGATTGGTGTGCAAGCTGCTAGCCCTGGGACTCCCGTATTCCACCTGTCTATGGATTAAAGACTTCCTGACAGACCGCACACAAAGGGTTAGGGTGGGCCCTCACATCTCCTCGGCCTTCAGAATCAGCACTGGATCTCCTTAGGGCTGTGTGCTGAGCCCTCTGCTCTTCACGCTGTACACACATGATTTCATCCCCACTCACCACAGCAAGTCCTTCATCAAATTTGCAGACGACACCAGGGATGAAGTGGAGCGGCTGATAGCATGGTGCACTGACAACAACCTGCTCCTGAACACAATTAAGACCAAGGAGCTCGTTCTGGACTTCAGGAAAAACAAAACGGACATCAGACCACTTTACATCGGAGGGGACTGTGTGGAGAGGGTGTCAGACTTCCGCTTCCTGGGAGTCCACATCATGGAAGACCTGTCCTGGGGTGTGAACACAGCTGAGCTGGCAAAGAAGACTCAGCAGAGACTTTATTTCCCGAGGGTCCTCAGGAAAAATAACATCCCGCAAAAACTGCTGGTGTCCTTCTATCGCTGCTCTATCGAGAGTATCCTGTGCCACTGCCTCTGCGTGGGTTTACCAGCTGCACAACAGCACAGAGGAAAACACTTCAGCGGATCGTAAAGACTGCCCAGCAGATCATCAGCTGCTCTTTACCCTCTCTGGATGAACTGCACGGCTCTCGCTGCCTCAGGAAAGCGGAAAACATCTTAAAAGACTCCTCACACCCGCTCATGACATGTTCCAAATGTTGCCATCAGGCAGAAGACATACAGTGAGGAACATAAGTATTTGAACATCCTGCGATTTTGCAAGTTCTCCCACCTAGAAATCATGGAGGGGTCTGAAATTCACATTATAGGTGCATTCCCACTGTGAGAGACAGAATGTAAAAAAAAAATTCAGGAAATCACATTGTATGATTTGTACAGAATTTATTTGTATTACACTGCTGCACATAAGTATTTGAACACCTGAGAAAATCAGTGTTAATATTTAGTACAGAAGCCTTTCTTTGCAATTACAGAGGTCAAACGTTTCCTGACCAGGTTTGCACACACTGCAACAGGGATTTTGGCCCACTCCTCCACACAGATCTCCTCTAGATCTGTCAGGTTCTGGGGCTGGTGCTGAGCAACACGGAGTTTCAGCTCCCTCCAAAGATTTTTGATTGGATTTAGGTCTGGAGACTGGCTAGGCCACTCCAGAACCTTGATATGCTTCTTACGGAGCCACTCCTTGGTTATCCTGGCTGTGTGCTTCGGGTCATTGTCATGTTGGAAGACCCAGCCATGACCCATCTCTGACTGAGGGAAGGAGGTTGTTGCTCAAAATCTCATAATACATGGCCCCATTCATCCTCTCCTTAATACAGTGCAGTCGTCCTGTCCCCTTCGCAGAAAAGTACCCCCAAAGCATGATGTTTTCACCCCCATGCTTCACAGTAGGGATGGTGTTCTTGGGATGCAACTCCTCCTTCTTTTTCCTCCAAACACGGCGAGTGAAGTTTAGACCAAAAATTTCTATTTTGGTCTCATCTGACCAAATGACTTTCTCCCATGCCTCATCTGGATCATCCAGATGGTCACTGGCAAACTTCAGACGGGCCTGGACATGTGATGACTTGAGCAGGGGAACCTTCCGTGTAATGCGTGATTTGAAACCATGACGGCATAGTGTTCTACTGACAATGACCTTTGAAACTGTGGTCCCAGCTCTCTTCATGTCATTGACCAGCTCCTCCCGTGTAGTTCTGGGCTGATTCCTCACCTTTCTTATCATTTGCGATACCCCATGAGGTGAGATCTTGCATGGAGCCCCAGTCCGAGGGAGACTGACAGTCGTCTTTAGCCTCTTCCATTTTCTGACAATTGTTCCAACAGTCGATCTATTTTCACCAAGCTGCTTGTCAATTGCCCCGTAGCCCTTTCCAGCCTTGTGGAGGTCCACAATTTTGTCTCTGGTGTCTTTTGACAGCTCTGTGGTCTTGCCCATGGTAGTAGTTGGAGTCTGACTGACTGTGGGGTGGACAGGTGTCTTTAAAGAGCTCAGACAGGTGCTACTAATTAAGATTACTAAGTGGAGTAGAGGTGGACTTCTTAATGGCAGAGTAACAGGTCTTTGAGAGCCAGAATTCTTGCTGATTGCCAGGTGTTCAAATACTTATGTGCAGCAGTGCAATATAAATAAATTCTGTACAAATCATACAATGGGATTTCCTGAATTTTTTTTTTTACATTCTGTCTCTCACAGTGGGAATGCACCTACAATGTGAATTTCAGACCCCTCCATGATTTCTAAGTGGGAGAACTTGCAAAATCGCAGGGTGTTCAAATACTTATGTTCCTCACTGTAGGAGCATCAAAGCAAAGACTAATAGACTGAATAACAGTTTCTACCCTGTTGCTATCAGGGCACTGAATGCCACCTCATCACCTCCCATGCAGCATTGCAATAGATGACATCTTGTGCAATAGTGTTCATGTGCAATTAAGGTCTTATATTGAATGTTTGTGTTCTACCTTATTTCTTCTTATACTTTCTTATCCTTTTTTAATTATATTTTATTTATATTTTGACACTGCAGGGACCGCACCTAATTTCGTTGTATTTGTTACAATGACAATAAAGATATTCTGATTCTGTGTGGGGAATGAACTGCATCTGGCATCCATTTTTACCCAGTTCATCTATTAGTATTTTACCCCAAGTGGGATAAGGATTACCAACTATACCAGCTGGAATGCCTTCCATGGTGTTCTTCCATTATGGGTGATGGTTCACTCATCATCCCAGTCAGGATGCCAGTCCATTCGCCATGGCATCTATATTATTATTGATTACAGTACATTTTGTCTGCTGTCTGTGAGTCAGTTAATGATAAATGATATGTCCAGTCCATCCCGGCG
This sequence comes from Erpetoichthys calabaricus, assembly GCF_900747795.2. Taxonomy (NCBI): domain Eukaryota; kingdom Metazoa; phylum Chordata; class Cladistia; order Polypteriformes; family Polypteridae; genus Erpetoichthys; species Erpetoichthys calabaricus. The sequence continues at coordinate 13,824,564 of NC_041395.2, forward strand.
TGGTCCGTCTATGACCGGTGTCAATAAAAGAAGACACCTAATAGATAAATGGGGAGAGGTTAGATTGAGGCGTGTCCCTCTCTCCCAATGTAAATCTAATTATGAGACTTTCTCAGCAATATTGCTTCATTCAAGACATCCTTTTACACTTCCAGCCAGCCAGACGGTGACAGTGCGATGCTCCAACTTGGACCAGCCTGTGCTGCAGCTGTGCTTTGTAATACAGAAGATTTGCTGACATTGCATTTTCTATTTTTGTAAATGGGCCTGAGATTACAGTTACATGAAAAATCTACTGAGGGCTTCCTTGTCAGCTCAGCAGGCTTTTTAGGAAGACGGTGAGTTGTGTTTGACTGTGAAATGTAAGTGTGTGGGCCAAAGCAATGTAATAAATGTGAAGAATCGCTTTGATGTTAAACTTCCCACATTGACAAAAGACCCAGAGATAAATCAACAGTGTGGAAATCCTTATTACAGCAAGCAAATAATTAGAAAAAAAAAAGTATCTTCACAGTGGGAGTTTTTCAATAAAGAGATAACATTATAAAATCATAATGAATAGGGGAGTTATGGCTTTACTTACCAGTCTGGCACTGACAATAATAACCAATAAAACAATAAGAGCTGCGACAACAAAGATCCCGAGGGATTTGAGTCTAAATCTTTAGGCAATTGAACTTTATTAAAATCCACTTTGCTTTTGAAAAATTAGTATTTCTACAGAAAGTTACAAAAACAGAAGTTCATTGCCTACATGCAAATCTGTGCAGGAGAGGAGTCTGGTAGTATGTGTGGTGGTGACACCAGACCACTAAGGTGATGACATTTCATCTTCTGTCCTGTTTCCTATGGTTGACACGTGCCCACGTTTACTATTATTCTTCGCTTATTATTAATTTAATTAAAAAGATTTTTGCAATACTATTATTATTTTTTTAAATTTTATTACTTACTAGCTGTGTAAGCCCATGCTGTAAAAAGCCTGGGGTCCTAGAAACTATTGAAATCGTCAGAAACAAAATTGAAATATAGAGAAGAGTGAGGAATGGTGAGGATGCAAGGAGTAGAGTTGGTGAAGGTGGATGAGTTTAAATATTTGGGATCAACAGTACAGAGTGATGGGGATTGTGGAAGAAAGAGAGGTGAAGAAGAGAGTGCAGGCAGGGTGGAATGGGTGGAGAAGAGTGTCAGGAGTGATTTGTGACAGACGGGTATCAGCAAGAGTGAAAGGGAAGGTCTACACGACGGTAGTGAGACCAGCTATCTGATATGGTTTGGAGACGGTGGCACTGACCAGAAAGCAGGAAACAGAGCTAGAAGTGGCAGAGTTAAAGATGCTAAGATTTGCATTGGGTGGATTAGAAATGAGGACATTAGAGGTTTACCTCAGGTTGGACGGTTTGGAGACAAAGTCAGAGAGGACAGATTGCATTGGTTTGGACATGTTCAGACGAGAGATGCTGGGTAGACTGGGAGAAGGGTGCTAAGGATAGAGCTGCCAGGTAAGAGGAGAAGAGGAAGGCCTAAGCAAAGGTTTATGGATGTGGTGAGAGAGGACATGACAGTTGGTGGGTGTAACAGAGCAAGTTGACGAGGACAGAAAGATATGGAAGAAGATGATCTGCTGTGGCAACCCCTAAGGGGAGCAGCTGAAAGAAGAAGAAGAAGAATTCAGTAAAAGTCAAGCAAAGAAAGGAGCATGACATGTACGCTGATGAAACACTTACAGTAGGAAGCACAACACCATGTATAATAAGAAAGTAATATACCAGGACAAATAGTGAGCAGAGTACCAGAAACCTCCATCCATCTGCCTAACTCACTCATCCACGGTAGGGCTGATGGGTAGTTGGTTCTTATTCCAGCAATCAAGGCAGGAACAACCCCTGGACATGGTGCCAGTCCATCACATATGGTGAACACACAGACACGTGACAATTTAACGTCACCAGTTCACCTGACCTTCATGTGTTTAGACTGTTTGAGGAAACCGGAGCACCTGGATGGACACAGGGGGAATGTAAAAACATCACACAGGGATGACCTGACACGAATGCTGCTCTCCTTACTCTGAAGCAGCAGTGCCATCACTGTGCCGCCCTATTTCAGAAACCTGTTTAAGAAAAAGATATAAAACCTTCAATTTGCTATGTAAAGAAAACAAGAAAAAAATATAAATAACTATAGTAGAAAACAAAGATGGAGATATCTTTACAAATATAAATGAAAAACTTAACAACATAACATGGTTATAAGTGGGTAGGTGATTACAGTCAAAATTAAAAATAGAAATAATCATAAAAATAATGGGCGACACGGTGGTGCAGTGGTAGCGCTGCTGCCTTGCAGTAAGGAGACCAGGGTTCGCTTCCCGGGTCCTCCCTGTGTGGAGTTTACAGGTTCTCCCCGTGTCTACATGGGTTTCTTCCCACAGTCCAGAGACAGGTCAGGTGCATTGGCGATCCTAAATTGTCCCTAGTGTGTGCTTGTTGTGTGGGTTTGTTCCTGCCTTGTGCCCTGTGGTGGCTGGGATTGGCTCCAGTGACCCTGTAGTTAGGATATAGCGGGCTGGATAATGGATGGATGGATGGATAAAAGTAACGATACAAATAGAAAAATTGAAGTATACTGCATATACAGTATAACAAGTTAAAATATAACAGAGTATAAATTAAAACAACGACAGAAAAATCCCATCCATCCATCCATTTTCCAACCCGCTGAATCCGAACATAGGGTCACGGGGGTCTGCTGGAGCCAATCCCAGCCAACACAGGGCACAAGGCGGGAACCAATCCCGGGCAGGGTGCCAACCCACCGCAGGACACACACCCACACATCAAGCACACACTAGGGCCAATTTAGAATCGCCAATCCACCTAACATGCATGTCTTTGGACTGTGGGAGGAAACCGACGCAGACACGGGGAGAACATACAAATGCCACGCAGGGAGGACCCGGTAAGCGAACCCGGGTCTCCTAACTGCGAGGCAGCAGCGCTACCACTGCGCCACCATGCCACCCCAGAAAAATCCCATATAATGAAAATATATTAAACAATGAAACATATTTACCAAGAAAGAAATAGCATGTATAGGCTTAAATAGCAAAACTATAAACGGTGTTACTGAAAAATTGCGATATCACGGTGGAAGTAATAATCAAAATATAAAACAGAAAACGCAAACATTTTACGAGTACATTTATATAAACAATTATTACATAAGGAAAATAAAAATAACTGGACAGACTTAGAAAGCTGTGATTAGCAATCTCAACAAGACATACTGTATGCAGTTAGGTAGCAATCTATTATACATCACGTGTAAAAAGTAACACCGTACACTATGGTGGGAATTAAACGCTGAGTCGGGAAGAAGAAAACCATAACCAGACCTTCTTGTCCTTTGTCCATCCTGGCACACACATACACACTCCTATTATCCACAACCAGCCCTATGCACTGGAGGTGGTCCTCCCATTACGTTCCAGCCCGGGTGATACATTTGAGGAATCAGGCCTTCAAACATTCCAATCTCTAAAATCTTCTTTTCCTAGTCTCCTCCTAGTCCCCTCATCTTCTTTTTTCTTTTTCTTACAACTTAGATCTTTCTGAAAAGCTTGTGCACGTCCCCTGCCCTCGCTTCCCATGCTTTGTGTCATTTCTTTCTGACTCCGTCCCCTGGTCTCAAACCAACCAGTGTCTACTGTAGATTATGTGTGATGCTTTGTAAAGCATCAGATAGGTCAGTGGAGCTCAAAGAGTTCATTCTTTCAATTTAATGGAATTTACTTAATAAAAAATATCTCATTGCTTTCAAGGAATCATAATCATCAAGAAACTCAATTTAAAACTGACCACTGATTATATGTCACCCCCGTATAAAAGATATACTTGGAGATTCCCATCTTTTGTTCCAATGGTGACCCGAGGTTCATTAATACACCTGTTTTGGAACTGTCCTTCTGTGTTTAGTTTTTGGTCTTGCATGTCTGGTTTTCTTACTTCCGTACCATCGATTGGTATCACTTTGTTTCCCCCACGTGTTCATACTTCTAGACTTTTCCTGACTTCATTTATTATCCTAACACTGTTTTCATGAGAGACAATCGCTGGCAAAATTGCTCTCACCTCTCGCTGGAAATTTCCTTTTTCTTTTTGGAAGTCTTCTTTTCTTAAACTGATCTGTTTGGAGTTTGTCAGTGGCAAGGATCAATGGGGCATCTGTCCCACGATTCTTAAACTTCTTCATAATGTTTGCAACTGTTATCACAGGAGCATCACGCTGCTTGGAGATGATGGGCTTCAAGCCTTTGCCTTTGACAATGCTTATCTAACATTTTCTTTCTGATCTCCACAGACAACTCTCTCCTTTGTGTTTTCTGGTCCATGTTCATTATGGGACTGTGGACGCTGAAGTCGAAAAACGATCGGAGACAAAAACATCAATTTAAATTAAAAGCAATTTCTTCATTCTTGGTGAGTTTAAAGAGACTGCAGAACCCCCAGCTCAGTGCCACTGCCTGGTCAGATCAAACAGCCTCCTGAAAGAAAAATGATTTTCTTTTTATTATCTAGCCTATCCAGTAGTCAGGTCATACATAAATTGCTGTAAACTGTGTTTACATCCTGATTATTACATACACAAGTGCACAGAATTGCTATTAGGGCGCTCACGTTCCTAAGAAATACGCTCTTATCAGCACACACAAGACCAGTTTAAAGCAGTTTCTTATAGTACATTAGTTATAAAGAAATTACATTCTTATAGTTTTAATATCTTCATTAGATTTTGTTTGCTTAGATTAATAAATCCTTATTTATTAATCCATAAGGGACATGTTTCTTATGGTTTTAAGCAAAAATTCAGAAACTATCACATTGATTTATAATGTCACAGGGTGTTCTGTTAGTATCAAAAGATCAACATTTTCTCATAAAAGAATGCAAGTGTTCTAATAATTCTGTGCACAAGCTTAATTCTTTTCTACCTAAATGAAGAACAAATCATATAGAAGTAATAAATCATATAGCTCTCTGTAGAATGATTAATACAAACTACAGTCATTGGTATTGTGAGGTAAATACTTTTAATCCATCCATTTGCCAACCTGCTGAATCCGAACACAGGGTCAGGGGGTTCTGCTGGAGACAATCCCAGGGCACAAGGCAGGAAACAATCCCGGGCAGGGTGCCAACCCACCGCAGGACACACACAAACACACCAAACCCAATTTAGAATCACCAATCCACCTAACCTGCATGTCTTTGGACTGTGGGAGGAAACCCACGCAGACACGGGGAGAACATGCAAACTCCACGCAGGGAGGACCTGGGAAGCAAACCCAGGTCCCCAGGTCTTCCAACTGCGAGGCACCACTGCGCCACCGTGCCACCCGTACTTATAATCATTACAGTTAATAATGTTTTTTTTTTCATTCTCAGGACACACAATGACACCAAACAGCAAAGTGACAAGTTTTCTCAATTTAAACCAGTTGAATGACGTGGTGTGACACAAATTCAAGAAAGCAGCTAGTTTAGCAAATCAGTTGAATCCAATTATTTAGTACTAGCCTGCTATGGCTCTTCTATGGAATGGACAGATATGGTACAGCTGGTCCAAAACTGGGTTCACACTGGTCCTGAGGACAACCCTAATCCATAGATCTTCTTCCTCTTCATATATGGGGTTGATGCTGTGCTGCTTCCTCACCTGCTGGAGCTCATCACCTTCTTTATTCATTGGTTCAAAATCATCATTATCCAAAACCAAAAATCTTTCTCTTATTATTGATAACTCTGTTGTTTCCCCATCATCTCAGGTCAAGAGTCTATGTGTCATCCTCGACAGTACTCTATCTTTCTAATCTCACATTAATAACATCACCCGGTCTGCTTACTTCCACCTACGTAATATTAATCACAATCGCCCCTCCCTCACTCCTCATACCACTGCCATTCTTGTTCATAGTCTTGTCACTTCTCGGCTGGACTACTGCAATTCACTCCTCTTTGGTCTCCCTAATAAATCTCTTCATAAGCTTCAGTTAGTCCAGAATTCTGCAGCACGTATCATCACTCGAACCCCATCTATTCACCATATTACTCCGGTCTTGCAGCAGCTTCATTGGCTCCCGATCAAGTTTTGTACTGATTTTAAGATTCTGTTATTAACATTTAAGGCCATTCATAACCTTGCCCCTCCATATCTGTCTGACCGTCTTCATGTTGCCATTCTATCCCATAACCTTAGATCCTCTTCCTCCACCCATCTGACCGTCCCTCCCTCCTGTCTAACCACCATGGGGAGCAGAGCGTTCAGCCGTTCTGCTCAGAAGCTCTGGAATTCATTACCTGCGGAGCTCCGAAACATCAAATCATATTCATTTTTCAAATGCAAACTTAAAACGCATCTGTTTAAAATAGCTTTTTCTTTTTCGTTCTGATTACAGTGGTTTTGTTTGATAGATAGATAGATAGATAGATAGATAGATAGATAGATAGATAGATAGATAGATAGATAGATAGATAGATAGATAGATAGATAGATAGATAGATAGATAGATAGATAGATAGATAGATAGATAAGAACTTTATTTATCCCGAGGGAAATTCTTTTGTCATATACATGCTCAGTGCAACAAGAGGAATAAAGATAAGGTAGTAAAGAGTTAAAAAGATCAGTAGTAATAGTGCAAACAGAATAACAAAATAACTCTAAACAAAGTAACAAATAACTATAACTATAACTAATAGTTTGTATTATAACTGTATAACTAATTTGTGCAAAGCAACAAACAACTATAACTAAAACTATAACAGATATAATAAAACAACAGATTATTAGTGCAAGTGGTTATGAAAAGTGACTTAGTGTTTGTGCCATGAATAAATGAGATAGCAGCATGAGATGATGAGATGAAACAAACATTCAGTAACATACAGATGAGTAAATAAAAAACCGAATGAGACCTAATGACAAAAATTCTGAAAAAGATCACCTACAGAATGAGGACGAGTTATACAGTCTTATTGCCACAGGTAGAAAGGATTTCCTGTGGCGTTCGGTTCTGCATTTGGAGGCAATGAGTCTTTTGCTGTGTGTGCTCTGATGACCCATCACTGAGGCGTGCATGGGGTGAGAGGGGTTGTCCATGATACCGAGAAGCTTTTTCAGCATTCTCCTCTCAGACACCTCCACCAGGTTCTCCAGTCTGACACCCAGGACAGACAGAACCAGCCTTTTTAATCAGCTTGTTCAGCCTGTTGGCATCAGCTGTCTTCACCCCAGTGCCCCAGCACACAGCTGCAAAAAACACCATGCTCTCTACCACAGAGTGATAGAACATAGTCAGCATTTTCCTACAGACATTGAAAGACCTGAGCCTCCTCAGTAGGTAAAGCCGGCTCTGCCCTTTCTTGAAAACCATGTTGGTGTTCTTGGACCAGTCCAGTTTACTGTCAATGTGTACCCCCAGGTACCTGTAGTCCTCAACCACCTCAACATCCGTTCCTCTGATGGTGACAGGGGTAGGAAAAGGAGCCTGCTTCCTAAAGTCCACAACCAGTTCCTTTGTCTTTGTGATGTTTATCTGTAAATGGTTCAGCTCACACCACTCCACAAAGCTGTCCACCCCCCTCCTGTATTCATCCTCCTGTCCATCTCTGATACAAGCCACAATGGCAGAGTCATCAGAGAATTTCTGCAGGTGACATGACTGAGACCTGTACCTGAAGTCAGACGTGTAGAGGGTGAAGAGGAAGGGTGATAGGACAGTTCCCTGCTGTGCCCCCGTGCTGCTCAGGATGCTATCAGAGCAGCAGCTCTTCAGCCGGACATGCTGTGGTCGATTGGTTAGATAGTCCGTAATCCAGGCTACCAATGGGGCGTCCACCTGCATTTCCTTGCGCTTATTCCCCAGCAGTGATGGTCTGATTGTGTTAAAAGCACTGGAGAAGTCAAAAAACATGACCCTCACAGTGTTCCCAACAATGTCCAAATGAGAATAAGCTTGGTTCAGCAGATAGATGATGGTGTCCTCCACGCCGATACAGGGCCGATAAGCAAACTGTAGGGGGTCCAGCCAGAGCTCCACCAGCAGACGCATATGTTCCAGCACTTTCATGATGTGTGAAGTCAGAGCCACTGGCCTGTAGTCGCTGGGGGTCAACGGGTGGGTCTTTTTGGGGACAGGAACCAGACAGGATGTCTTCCAGAGTGACGGGACCCTCTCCAGTTTCAGACTCATGTTGAAGATCAGATGTAGAACTCCACACAGCTGGGCAGCACAGCACCTGAGCGCCCTGGGACTGATGCCATCAGGACCTGCAGCTTTACTGGGATGAAGTCTACACAGTTCCCTCCTGATGTCATCAGCTGAGAGGGACAGAGAGAGACAGGCTGTGGGGGCAGGAGAGGGGGGGGAGGAGAATGGAGAAGGTGAGAAGAGCTGAGTGTGGGGGGAGGAGACGTAGGGGAGTCAAACCTATTAAAGTGCAGATTTAGGTTGTTTGCACATTCCACGTCTCCATCCATCCCAACACCTGTCTTTTGTTTCAAGCCAGTAATGGCCCTCATTCCATTCCACACCTCCCTGGAGTTGTTTTCTTGGAGTTTGCTTTCCAGCTTCCTCCTGTAGCAGTCTTTCCCCTCTGCAATCTTAGATTTCAGCTCCCTCTGTACCAGTCTCAACTCCTCTTTGTCACCGTTTCTGAAAGCTCTCTTCTTTTTGTTGAGTGTGGCATTGATGTCTTTAGTTACCCAGGGTTTATTGTTGGGGAAGCAACGAACAGTTTTTTTTGGGAACAACAGTGTCCACACAGAAGTTAATGTATTCTGTGATGCAGTCTGTCAGATTGTCTATATTGTCCCCATGGGAACTGCAGAGAACATCCCAGTCCGTTGCCTCAAAGCATCCCTGCAGAGTCTCCTCTGTCTCCCTTGTCCACCTCATGACAGTTTTCTTGACTGCAGGTTGTCTCTGGACGGCAGGTTTGTAAAGGGGCCGGAGATGGACAAGGTTGTGGTCAGCCCTGCCCAAGGGAGGGAGACAGATGGAGGTGTATGCCTCAGTAGCATTGGCATAGAACAGGTCCAGTGTTTTATTGTCTCTGGTTTTGCAATCGACATATTGCTTGAATGTGTGTAGAACAGTCTGGTTTTAATTTTTAGATTTTCTGATATTTTATGTTGTTTATAATTGTGTCTTTTATTTATTTATTGTTTGTTTGGTGTCTTTGAGTTCTCTGAAAGGCGCCTTGTATAAATAAAATGTATTATTATTATTCTTTTATTATCGCTATTAAGTTTAATGTGTCAGGGTTAGGTTGAGATGGATTATGAGGTGGTTGCCAAGCATGGGGTTTTATGTTATTGTAATTTCTGTCAGAATGGTTTATGTTTAAAGTGTTTGTGCTGTAATTCAATAATAAATAAATAAATAGGGCGGCACGGTGGCGCAGTGGGTAGCGCTGCTGCCTCGCAGTTGGGAGACCTGGGGACCTGGGTTCGCTTCCCGGGTCCTCCCTGCGTGGAGTTTGCATGTTCTCCCCGTGTCTGCGTGGGTTTCCTCCCACAGTCCAAAGACATGCTGGTTAGGTGGACTGGCGATTCTAAATTGGCCCTAGTGTGTGCTGGGTGTGTTTGTGTGTGTCTTGCGGTGGGTTGGCACCCTGCCCAGGATTGGTTCCTGCCTTGTGCCCTGTGTTGGCTGGGATTGGCTCCAGCAGACCACCGTGACCCTGTGTTCGGATTCAGCGGGTTGAAAAATGGATGGATAAATAACCAGACTTGGTATTGTGTGTGCGGTGGGCTTGCGCCCTGCCTGGGGTTTGTTTCCTTTCTTGCACCCTGTGTTGCCTGGGATTGGCTCCAGCAGACCCCCATGACCCTGTGTTAGGATATAGCGAGTTGGATAATGGATGGATGGTATTGTGTGTCTTAAAATCTGAGATTTATGCAGATGTGAATAAACTGCTCCATAAAATAAGAAAAACCCATAATTGCATCTGAAACAACTTGAAACTGACAATAGTCATTGACACCCATCATTGTTTATTTCATTTTTAACAAAAATCAAACTTTACAGCTTTGATTTAGTAGAATATTTCAAATAATAACACAAATGGAAATGACAAGAACAACAATGATGTGACCTTTAACCTCATATTTGGTTGCACAAACTTTAGAGTTTGCAATTACTGCAAATCAGTGATTGCTGGAACTCTCCATAAGATTTCAGTCACTTGTCCACAGGTCGTTTGGCCCACTCGTCCCGAGTAAACAGCTCCAGCTGGGTCATGTTTGAAGTGGGTCGTCTCCAGTTTCAGTTCTTTCCACAGATGTTCCACAGGATTCAAATCAGAGCTCATAGCAGACCACTTAACTATTGTCCAGTGATTTGTTCTTAGCCATTCTTGATGCTTTTCACTGTGTTATTGACTCATTATCTGTTGAATGATCCATTATCTGCAACAGAGACAGCGTTTTCTTACACTGGGCAGTCTTGGGATGTCATTGTTGCCTCCACAGACTCAACACACCCCATGCCAGAAGCAGCAAAGCAGCCCCAAACATAAGCAAGCCATCTCCATGTTTCACTGAAGGTATGGTGTCCTTTTTTTTTTTGGTCTATGAACACAGAGCTGATGTGACCTGCCAAAGAACTCCAGTTTTATCTCATCTGTCCAAAGGATATTCTCCCTTAAGTATTATGGCTTCTTTACTAAATTGTAGTCTGGCTTTTTTGATGTTTTTCTTTTAACAGTGGAGTCCTCCTGGGTCTTCTTCTATTGAGACCATTGTTACTTAAAAAATGATGGATGGTACAGTCAGACACTGGTGGGCCTTAACCTCAAAGTTCAGCTTGTATCTCTTTAGAAGTTGTCCTTCACATTTGGTCTGCCATTGTCATTATTCTTCTGCCCATTCTGGGGTGGATTTCCCTCTTGCAGTAGCATCCAGGGAAGTTGGCTACAGTCCCATGGACCCTAAACTTCTTCATAATGTTTGCAACTGTTGTCACAGGAACATCACGCTGCTTGGAGATGATGGTCTTCTAGCCTTGCTTTTTTAACATGCTGGTCTTCCATTTTCTTTCCAATCTCCACGGACAACTCTCTCCTGTGTGTTTTCTGGTCCATGTTCATTGTGGGACACACAATGACACCAAGCAACACAGTGACAATTTTTTTTTTGCTCTTTATTTCACCTTATACGATTTCTCGTATTAGGAATTTGTTAGTTTTCGCATACCCCTTGGGGTCAGAGCGCAGGGTACAGCACCCCTGGAGCAATTACAGGTTAAGGGTCTTGCTCAAGGGCCCAGCAGAGTAGGATCTCTTTTGGCAGTGACGGGGATTCGAACCGGCAACCTTCTGGATACCAGCACAGATCCTTAGCCTCAGAGCCACCACTCCACTCCACCATTTAAATCAGCTGAATGACTGATTGCACGATTGGAGACGTGTGTGACACGAATTCAAGAAAACATCGAGTTTTACAAATCAGTTGAATCCAATTATTTAGTACTAGCCGTTCCCCTTGCGGCTCTGCCTGCGAAGTATTGAAACAGTGCAAAGTATAAAAACCAATAAACAACAATCACCAGCTAAGTGGAGGCAAGGTATGGTCCAAAATGCAGAGGTAGACCGACTCGAACGGAGGCTGACGTGTGAGTGAGGAGGGTCCTGCCCTGGTCCCTACTCTTGACATCATGCTTCCCCCTCCCCTCGGCCTCTGTCTCGGATTAGTGTGAATGAATGACTCCTGCATGTGAACTATGATTCTTAGAACAATGAAAGAAATCAACCGGAATGTTGAAGCAAATTATAGAAAAAACGATTTAAATCCATGAAGTAGCTCCTGTTCGCTAGATAAGTAGAGGTAAGGTTACGCCCTGAGGCTGGCACGTGAGTGAGGAGAGCACCGCCCAATTCCCTAATCCTAAGGTCCCACCCCCCTCTCCTCGGCCTGGTGCGTCTCTCTCAGATTCACGGAAATAAATCGGTACTGCAGGTGAACTATGATGAGAGAAGTCACAAAATCTAGTGGAATATTCAAGCAAATTATAGAAAAAAACAGATTTAAATCCATTAGGTAGTTCTCTCGTGAAAAACGGACAGACATACAGACAGACAGACGTTGTATTTTATATATATTGTCACACTTGGGTCACAGATTTGCAAAGAAACAGGAGGTTGTAGAGACAGGAACTTTATTCAAACACTGCAAATGAACATTTGTCTCTTTTTACAAAAGTTTAAACGTGCTCCATGACCAGACAGAGATGACAGTTCCGTCTCACAATTAAAAGAATGCAAACATATCTTCCTCTTCAAAGGGGTGCACGTCAGGAGCAGAGAATGTCAGAGAGAGAGAAAAGCAAACAATCAAAAATCAATAGGTGCTGTTCAGGCTTTTAAGTATACGGGAGGCATATCGCGCGACAGAGCAGCCGCAAGTAAGCCCAGCAAGTAAGGGAGCAATGTGAAGGTAGTCTTTCAGCGTTTTTTAGAGGAGCGTCCGTATCCTCTAGGGGTGCAATCAGCCCCACTGCTCACAATATATAGAGATGTTTTCAAGGGGTCCCAACAAATGTGTGCAGGCCACTTTAGAATCCCTTTGCAGAATAAGTAACACTTGATCTCTTGTCGCACTTACTTTGCTTTACTCAATGACATATTGAAGGCATGTGGGTATACAGGGGTCAACTGCTTTTGATTTCATCACTTTTCACGAGGCAGATAGCAGTTTGCCAATGAACATTATCAAGTATGCGGATGACACCATGCTCATAGGACGCATATCTGGGGAGGATGAAAGACACTATCTAAATCAAGTGGACTGGATGCAATAACAACTCTCTCACTCTGAACGTAAAAAAGACAAAGACATGCTATTTCATTTTAATTTTAAAATCTGTATGTTCACCTATTGTAGTTCTGGGAGAGGAGGTAGAAATAGTGACTGAATATACAGTACTGTGCAAAAGTTTTAGGCAGGTGTGAAAAAATGCTGTAAACAAAGAATGCTTTCAAAAATGGAAGTGTTAATCATTTATTTTCATCAATCAACAAAATGCAGTGAATGAACAAAAGAGAAATCGAAATCAAATCACCCTTTGCCTTCAAAACAGCATCAATTCTCCTAGGTACACTTGCTCACAATTTTTTAAGGAACTCGGCTGGTAGGTTGTTCCAAACATCTTAGAGAACTAACCCCAGATCTTCTGTGGATGTAGGCTTCCTCACATCCTTCTGTCTTTTCATGTAATCCCAGACACACTCGATGATGTTGAGATCAGGGCTCTGTGGGGGCCATACCATCACTTCCAGGACTTCTTGTTCTTCTTTACGCTGAAGATAGTTCTTAATGACTTTGGCTGTATGTTTGAGGTCGTTGTCCTGCTGCAGAATAAATTTGGGGCCAATCATACGCCTCCCTGATGGTATTGCATGATGGATAAGTATCTGCCTGTATTTCTCAGCATTGAGAACACCATTAATCCTGACCAAATCTCCAACTCCATTTGTAGAAATGCAGCCCCAAACGTTCAAGGACCCTCCACCATGCTTCACTGTTGCCTGCAGACACTCATTATTGTACCGCTCTCCAGCCCTTTGACGAGCAAACTGCCTTCTGCTACAGCCAAATATTTCAAATTTTGACAGCTCAGTCCACCTGCTGCCATTTTTCTGCGCCTCAGTTCCTATGTTTTTGTGCATACTTGACTCGCTTGGCCTTGTTTCCACGTTGGAGGTATGGCTTTTTGGCTGCAACTCTTCCATGAAGACCACTTCTGGCCATACTTTTCTGAACAGTAGATGGGTGTATCTGGGTCCCACTGGTTTCTGCCAGTTCTGAGCTGATGGCACTGCTGGACATCTTCTGATTTCGAAGGGTAATAAGCTTGATGTGTCTTTCATCTGCTGCACTGTTTCCTTGGCTGACCACTGCGTCTACGATCCTCAACGTTGCCCGTTTCTTTGTTCTTCTTCAAAAGAGCTTGAACAGCACATCTTGAAACCGCAGTCTGCTTTGAAATCTTTGTCTGGGAGAGACCTTGCTGATGCAGTAGAACTACCTTGTGTCTTGTTGCTGTGCTCAATCTTGCCATGACATGAAACTGTCTTCCACAACCTCACCTTGGTAGCAGAGTTTGGCTGTTCCTCACCCAGTTTGAAGCCTCCTACACAGCTGTTTCTGTTTCAGTTAATGACTGTGTTTCAACCTACGTGTGACGTTGATGATCATTAGCACCTGTTTGGTAGAATTGGTTGATCAGACACCTGACTAGAATCCTACAAAATCCCTGACTTTGTGCAAGTGGACCTGTAAGAATTGATGCTGGTTTGAAGGCAAAAGGTAGGAACACCAAATATTGATTTGATTTAGATTTTGCTTTTGTTCGCTCACTTTGCATTTTGTAAATTGATAACAATAAACAATCATTATTTATATTTCTGAAAGCATTCTTTGTTTACAGCATTTTTTCACACCTGCCTAAAACTTTTGCACAGTACTATAAATACTTAGGAACTTACCTAGATAACAATCTTAACTGGAATACAAATGCAAAAAAAATTATTCTCTAAATGCAACCAGCGCTTATTTCTCCTCCATAAACTCAAACTATTTAAAGTAGACAAGGACCTCATGTTGTCCTTCTGTCGCAGTCTGATCCAGTCTGTGATCACTTTCAGTTTCATTGCCTGGTTTAATAGTCGGACAAACCAAAACTCAAAAAAGCTCCAGCAGATTACGAAGTATGCAACTAAAGTTATTGGGGCTGATGTCGATGATTTGACTAGTGTGTGTCAGAGGGCAATGTTAAAGAAACTGGAAATCATCTCAACTGATGACAGTCATCCATTACATGTAGAACTAAAGTTCAGTAAATCAGGAAGGAGAGTCGCTTTGAAAACCCACACAAATCGCCCCAGAAACTCTTTTCTTCCTAGTGCCATACGACTTTTCAATAAGAAATATCGGAGTGTTTGATATATATCCTGTAACCTTTTTTTTTGATGTAAATATGTATTATCTAACTGCCTTACCTTAACCTTTCTTGTTTCTATTTCTCTGTTTTATTTCATTCTGTCTGTTATTAGATGCAAATTTCATGTTTTCTTGTGTAAACATGATTAAATAAAGAAACCTTAAACCTTAAACTGTGAGGAGACCAACAAATTTCTCCATGTCTACATCTAATAGGTGAATATGTAATACCAATCAACACTAATTTGCGTGGGTGGAACAATGGTAGCGCTGTTGCCACACAGTAAGGAGACCAGGGTTTGTGTCTTTGGTCGTCCCAACGTGGAGTTTCCATGTTCTCCCCGTAGCTGTGTGGGTTTCCTCCGGGTGCTTCTCCGATGTCCTCCTACATTGCAAAGTCATACAAGTTAAGTGGGTTGGCAATATTTAATTGGCCTTGGTCTGTGTTTAGTTTTCCTTTACTACTCTATAATATTATTTTTACTTACCCCTTACTCCAGTAATAAAGGTTCTTTACTAATCATATCTTGTAAGATTTATCTATATTCTTTTTATAATTTAACAGTATCTACCGCTCCCCTGCCCTTTTGTAGGTAGTTATTTCACCTACAAGGTTCCACATATTGATACATATTGAGCATTATAATGTAATGTATGGCACCTCCCTAGCTCTGTGTAGCTCATTCTTCAGCTACTTGGGCTTTCTTTGCACTTTCCAGAAACTCCAGATTAGGTAAGCGGGGCACGTGTGGTGGGTAGGTGTGCCAAGCCCCGAACTGGCATGCCCTACAGCATTATGACACCTATTGTGCCTTGTATAAGCAGATTTGTAAACAGATGAGTGTAGAAGCTCTTGGCCTGATTTAGTGTTGATGCTGCTGTATCATGGGAATTTTCAGTTGGTTATGAAAGATCGCAAGAAATCGATTAAAACTGATATTGAATTCACAGTAAATAGACAGGATATGATGTGGAGTCCTTTGCTTTTTGTTTCTGATTGCTACTCCATTGCATCCTTTAAAATGTGTTTATTGTCACTGTAATGAAATTCACTGGATTGTCTCTCTTTTTCTTGTGTATATTGATTTACAGTGCCCTCGCTGCCACGCAGACACATTTTTTCTTAATTTACCCCTCAGCTCCATAGTTTAAAATTCCAAATCAAATCATTCAGACATGATGAAAGTGCACATTACAGACTTTCATTTAAGGGGATTTGCATACATTTTGGTCTGACAGCACTTTTCTACACAGTCCCCCCATTTCAGGGCCCCATAATAAATAGATAGATAGATAGATAGATAGATAGATAGATAGATAGATAGATAGATAGATAGATAGATAGATAGATAGATAGATAGATAGATAGATAGATAGATAGATAGATAGATAGATAGATAGATAGATAGATAGATAGATAGATACTTTATTAATCCCAGGGGGAAATTCACATATTCCAGCAGCAAAAATATTAAATTAAAGAGTAATAAAAAATGCAGGTAAAAAAAAAAAACAGACAATAACTTGAATAATGTTCAACGTTTACCCCCTCTGGTGGAATTGAAGAGTCGCATAGTTTGGGGGAGGAATGATCTTCTCAGTCTGTCAGTGGAGCAGGACGGTGACAGCAGTCTGTCGCTGAAACTGCTCTTCTGTCTGGAGATGACACTGTTTAATGGATGTAGTGGATTCTCCATAATTGATAGGAGCCTGCTGAGCGCCCTTCGCTCTGCCACAGATGTTAAACTGTCCAGCTCTATGCCAACAATAGAGCCTGCCTTCCTCACCAGTTTGTCCAGGCGTGAGGCGTCCTTCTTCTTAATGCTGCCTCCCCAGCACACCACTGCGTAGAAGAGGGCGCTCGCCACAACCATCTGATAGAACATCTGCAGCATCTTACTGCAGATGTTGAAGGATGCCAGTCTTCTAAGGAAGTACAGGCGGCTCTGTCCTTTCTTGCACAGAGAATCAGTATTGGCAGTCCAGTCTAATTTATCGTCCAGCTGCACTCCTAGGTATTTATAGGTCTGCACCCTCTGCACACAGTCACCTCTGATGATCACAGGGTCCATGAGGGGCCTGGGTCTCCTAAAATCCACCACCAGTTCCTTGGTTTTGCTGGTGTTCAGTTGTAGGTGGTTTAAGTCGCACCATTTAACAAAGTCCTTGATGAGGTCCCTATACTCCTCCTCCTGCCCACTCCTGATGCAGCCCACGATAGCAGTGTCGTCAGCAAACTTTTGCACGTGGCAGGACTCTGAGTTATATTGGAAGTCCGATGTATATAGGCTGAATAGGACCGGAGAAAGTACAGTCCCCTGCGGCGCTCCTGTGTTGCTGACCACAATGTCAGACCTGCAGTTCCCGAGACGCACATACTGAGGTCTGTTTGTAAGATAGTCCACGATCCATGCCACCAGGTATGAATCTACTCCCATCTCTGTCAGCTTGTCCCTAAGGAGCAGAGGTTGGATGGTGTTGAAGGCGCTAGAGAAGTCTAGAAACATAATTCTTACAGCGCCACTGCCTCTGTCCAAGTGGGAGAGGGATCTATGTAGCATATAGATGATGGCATCTTCCGCTCCCACCTTCTCCTGGTATGCGAACTGCAGAGGGTCGAGGGCGTGTTGGACCTGTGGCCTCAGGTGGTGAAGCAGCAGCCGCTCCATGGTCTTCATCACATGTGATGTTAGAGCGACAGGCCGGAAGTCATTCAGCTCACCAGGACGTGATACCTTTGGGACTGGGGTGATGCAAGATGTTTAGGACAATTGGTGACACAGGTCACCACAGGACACCTCGGCTTGCTTCAACACTTTGGAGTCTGCAGTTGGCAGTGTTCAACCTGAGGACAAGAACTGTGCCAATGAAAGTGAAGAAGCAATGATGAGGCTGAAAAACAAGAATAAAACTGGAATATCATGAAGAAGAAAGAACACACTGGTGGGCTCAGTAATCACAAAGGGACTGGTAGGCCAAGGAAGACCTCCACTGCTGATGACAGGAGAATCCTTGGTATGGTCAAGAAAAAGCACCAAATGCCTGTCCGACAGATCAGAAACAGTCCTCAGGGGGCCGATGTGTGTGTGTGTGTCAGAGATCTGCAGAAGACTTCATGAACAGAAACACAGAGAACACACTGAAAGATGGAGACTACACAAACAGGACGGTCAGATTACAGTTTGTGACAAAGGACTTCAAACAGCCTGCAGAATTCTGGGGAAAGTTCTTGTGGACAGACGAGACGAAGATCAGAGTGATGGTGAGAGCAAAGTGTGGAGACAACAAAGAACTGCCCGAGATCCAAAGCAGACCACCTCATATGTTAAACATGGCAGTGCTGAGGGTGTTATGGCTTGGGCATGTATGGCTGCCACAGGTCCTGGCACACTTCTCTTCATTGATGATGGAACTGCTGACGGCAGTGGCACAGTGAATTCTGAGGTGTGTAGAAACATCTGATCTGTTCAAGCTCCAGTAAAAGCCTCCAAACACTTCATCCTACAAAAAGATAATGAGCCAAACACATTGTTGAGGTGACACAGGAGCTTGTCAAAGCTAAAGACATGGAAAATTCTTGAATGACCAAGCCAGTCACCTGATTTAAATCCAATTGAGCAGGCCTTCCATATGCTGAAGAGAAAGCTTAAAGGATTAAGTCCCCCGAAACAAGCAGGAGCTGAAGATGGCTACATTAGAGGCTTGGCAGAGCATCACCAGAGATGATCCTCAGCACCTGCAGATGTCTGTGAATCACAGACTTTAAGGAGTCACTGCATGCTGGGATATGTAACAAAGTGCTAAATATGACAACGGCTTTAATAGACCTGCCATTACTGTGTCCAAATGTTATGGTGCCCTGAAAAGGGGGGAACATGTAGAAAAAGTGTTGTGTTGCTGATCCCCTTAAACGAAAGTCTGCAATGTGCACTTTAATCGTGTCGTCTGAATTGTTGGATTTGTAATTTGAAACTGTGGAGCAGAGGAGTTAATCAAGGAGAAATGTGTCTTTGTCCCAAACATTATGGAGGGCACTGCATTTTAAAATATATAGCAAGTGGGCATTCCCGTGTTCATTTTGTGGCTTTTAACACCAGCTTTAGGATGGCCTGATTATTTCATCATTTTGTTTTTCTCCCTCTGTGAAAGTAATTCCTTATAATTACATTACGGCCTGCTTTGCCTATATGTGCTTTACGGGTCTGACCAGGGCTGTTGAGTGATATATGATCTTTGATTTTCTTCCTCTGTCTATATTCACTCATCCATAAACTCCAATAGCTCATTTAAATCTCATCTTGCAAAGCGCCCAGAGGTGACTTTAATTGCAAAGGTGCTATTTGAATAAGCTTATTGACAAATTGATTAGAAATTTAGATTTTCTACTGATTTCTTAATGATTGCAGTTAGTTGATGGCATATCCATAAGATGGAGTGATGGCCTGGGAGGTTTTAAGAGTTCTGTAAAAAATAAAAGAAAAAGAAAAAGAATATTTTTTCATTTCGATAATACAATGATATATGCATTATATTGTTCTCTATATACTATATTTATATATGTATGTGTAACAGGGACCTGTTTGGGACTGTGGCAATAGGCTGGTGGGGTGATCCCTGAAAATGGCAGCTCTTATGGTTTTACTGAATCAGCCCACAATCTAGGAGTTATCTTTGACTGTAGCATGTCATTTAAAGTGCACATTACACAGTTGTCCAAATCATGTTTTTTCCATCTTAAAAATGTTGGGAAATTAAGGCGCTTTCTAAATAAACAGGATTCTGAGAAATGAATTCATGTATTTATTTCTAGTAGGATTGACTACTGCAATGCGGTGTTCACTGGATGTTTAAATTGTTCTCTATACAGCCTCTAGTTAATCCAAAATGAAGAATTATGACAAGAACAAGAAAATACAAACACATAACTCCAGTTCTTAAATCCTTACACTGGCTCCCGGTTAAGTTTAGGGCAGATTTCAAAATCCTCCTTTTAACATGTAAAGCATTAAATGGCCAAGGTCTGGCTTACTTGTCTGAACTTATCATGACTTACAAACCTGAGCGCACATTAAGATCTCAAGATGCCTGCTTATGATTCCAAGGATTAATAAAATAACAGTGGGAGGTTGAGCTTTTACTTACAGGGCCCCTAAACTATGGAGTGGTCTGCCTGCTACTATAAGAGATGCCCCTTCAGTCTCAGCTTTTAAATCCCGGCTGAAGACTCACTACTTCAGTTTAGCACACCCTGACTAGAGCTGCTGATTAACTGTACAGACTGCATCTCTGTTGCTAGTCATTAGCACTAAAACATAAGTAACATGATAGTTACAATTTGTTACTAACCCTCATCTATTCTGTTTTTCTTCTCAGTACTTAAATGTGGCACTTGGTGCCACGGCCCACCTGCCAAGTTGTTTTGCCTGCCTAAGGTAAAGTCATCCCTGATGGAGGATGTCAGGAATCCTGGGAAGGAGGGGTCCTTTCATCAGATTGGCTGACTCAGCACTGACTCAGCTGTGGAATGGCCAATAGGGTGAGGCACCTTGATGGCCAAGGTCTCCAGGACTCTCAACAAATCATCTGCTGTTAAATTCTGCTCTGTACTTGTAATATTTTTCTATTGCACTATTATATTGTATTGAGGATTACTCGTGTTCTGTTCTGGATTGTATTGTATTGTATTGACCCCCTATTTTGGACACCCACTGCACGCCCAACCTAGCTGGAAAGGGGTCTCTCTTTAAACTGCCTTTCCCAAGGTTTTTTCCATGTTTTCCCTACTAGGAGTTTTTCCTTGTCTTCTTAGAAAGTCAAGGCTGGGGGGTTGTCAAGAGGCAGGGCATGTTAAAGCCAATTGCAGCATTTCTTGTTTGATTTTGGGCTATAAAAAATAAATTTTATTTTATTGTATTGTATTGGGGCGGCACGGTGGCGCAGTGGTAGCGCTGCTGCCTCGCAGTTAGGAGACCCGGGTTCGCTTCCCGGGTCCACCCTGCATGGAGTTTGCATGTTCTCCCCGTGTCTGCGTGGGTTTCCTCCCACAGTCCAAAGACATGCAGGTTAGGTGGATTGGTGATTCTAAATTGGCCCTAGTGTGTGCTTGGTGTGTGGGTGTGTTTGTGTGTGTCCTGCGGTGGGTTGGCACCCTGCCCGGGATTGTTTCCTGCCTTGTGCCCTGTGTTGGCTGGGATTGGCTCCAGCAGACCCCCATGACCCTGTGTTCAGATTCAGCGGGTTAGAAAATGGATGGATGGATGTATTGTATTGTGGTCATGCCAGGAGACTTGGGGGCTTTATGTTCTATACAAAGGTAGGGTTTTGCATTAATAGTTAGGGGGCAGTGCTGCATTCCAAGAGAGCATCAGAGGGCAGTTGAATTTACGTTTGACAGGTATGGGTGACCCTTTCATAAGTAAGATAATGCAGCCAGGGTGGGTGGTAGCTGGACCCTCAGATTTAGATACTCCTGTGACATTATGATGATGGAAAGACAATTAGGAAGAAAGGGTTTAAACTTTTAGGTTAAACATTGCGCATTCCCTTTTAAACTAATAAAGTGGAAAGGAGACTGGAACAGTGCCGGAGCCTTTCATTAGGAAATAGAGGGAGTCTTAAGAGGATGTGGCTCTGAGGCTAGGGATCTGCACTGGCAATCGAAAGGTTGCCGATCTGAATCCTGTAAATACCAATAGGGACTCTGCTCTGTTGGGCCCTTGAGCAAGACCCTTAACCTGCAATGAGCGCTTTGAGTAGTGAGAAAAGTGCTATATACAGTGCATCCGGAAAGTATTCACAGCGCATCACTTTTTCCACATTTTGTTATGTTACAGCCTTATTCCAAAATGGATTAAATTCATTTTTTTGCTCAGAATTCTACACACAACACCCCATAATGACAACGTGAAAAAAGTTTACTTGAGGTTTCTGCAAATTTATTAAAAATAAAAAAACTGAGAAATCCCATGTCCATAAGTATTCACAGCCTTTGCTCAATACTTTGTCGATGCACCTTTGGCAGCAATTCCAGCCTCAAGTCTTGTTGAATATGATGCCACAAGCTTGGCACACCTATCCTTGGCCAGTTTCGTCCATTTCTCTTTGCAGCACCTCTCAAGCTCCATCGGGTTGGATGGGAAGCGTCGGTGCACAGCCATTTTAAGATCTCTCCAGAGATGTTCAATCAGATTCAAGTCTGGGCTCTGGCTGGGCCACTCAAGGACATTCACAGAGTTGTCCTGAAGCCACTCCTTTGATATCTTGGCTGTGTGCTTAGGGTCGTTGTCCTGCTGAAAGATGAACCGTCACCCCAGTCTGAGGTCAAGAGCGCTCTAGAGCAGGTTTTCATCCAGGATGTCTCTGTACATTGCTGTAGTCATCTTTCCCTTTATCCTGACTAGTCTCCCAGTTCCTGCTGCTGAAAAACATCCCCACAGCATGATGCTGCCACCACCATGCTTCACTGTAGGGATGGTGCCAGGTTTCCCCCAAATGTGACGCCTGGCATTCACACCAAAGAGTTCGATATTTGTCTCATCAGACCAGAGAATTTTCTTTTTCATGGTCTGAGAGTCCTTCAGGTGCCTTTTGGCAAACTCCAGGCGGGCTGCCATGTGCCTTTTACTAAGGAGTGGCTTCCATCTGGCCACTCTACCATACAGACCTGATTAGTGGATTGCTGCAGAGATGGTTGTCCTTCTGGAAGGTTCTCTTATCTCCACAGAGGTCCTCTGGAGCTCTGACAGAGTGACCATCGGGTTCTTGGTCACCTCCCGGACCTTCAAAGCAGCAGAAATTTTTCTGTAACCTTCCCCAGATTTGTGCCTCGAGACAATCCTGTCTTGGAGGTCTATAGACAATTCCTTTGACTTCATGCTTGGTTTGTGCTCTGACATGAACTGTCAACTGTGGGACCTTATATAGACAGGTGTGTGCCTTTCCAAATCATGTCCAATCATCTGAATTTACCACAGGTGGACTCCAATGAAGCTGCAGAAACATCTCAAGGATGATCAGGGGAAACAGGATGCACCTGAGCTCAATTTTGAGCTTCATGGCAAAGGCTGTGAATACTTATGTACATGGGATTTCTCAATTTGTTTATTTTTAATAAATTTGCAAAAATCTCAAGTAAACTTTTTTTCACTTTGTCATTATGGAGTGTTGTGTGTAGAATTCTGAGGAAAAAAATAAATTTAATCCATTTTGGAATAAGGCTGTAACATAACAAAATGTGGAAAAAGTGATGCACTGTGAATACTTTCTGGATGCACTGTAAATGCAAAGAAAGAATTATTAAGAGGATAGCTTCAGAGGTTAAATACAATGGGCACTAGGGTGGTTCAACAAACAAATAAAAATGGCAAACTTAACAGACTCATGTTCTGCAAGGCATGCACGGGGGCCACTGAGAAAAGAAGAGTGTTCATGGCTCAAATTGCAGAGGAACTTCGTCATCGTATTTTACTAGAAAAGACGATGGAAAAAGAAAAGGAGGATGCAACATCGACAAGCTTTTGTTCCAGACAGCTGCTTTCCCCAGCAAGGACAATTCTTGTGTATGTGTGAACTGTGAGGATTTGAATCTGATGATTGCATATAGCGCTGAACTTACTGCTCTGTACTATTCTTTCCTCTGCATGTCCTGGAGTACAAAAGAAACAGCACCATACAGCAATATGTGGGGACTGGCAAGATTGGGGAAGAAAAACATGCAGTCACTGATTACAAACCGCAAGATGTTATATGAATGAATATGAATAATACGAATAATGTTGCATCCATGCAACAATGTTTTCCGAAATGTACTATAAAGGTCATAAAATGAATAATTCCAAACATCATATATACCTATGTCTCTTGTTTTTTTTTTTTTGTTTTGACATCATGCACCATAAGTTGCATATTAATTCAGCGTAAGCAGGAACACTCAATAAAACTGAATTAAAAAAAAATCAAGTGACGGTGAGATAAGAAGAAGGCAGGTTCAGCACTTGTGTGTCAGCTTTTATCTCTCCAGATCAGAGAATGTCCAGTTCCATTGTCTCAAAACACCACTCACATCTACAGTTACTCCCAGTTTCAAATAAAAAGTAACAGCGTCAGATCCCTAGGCATTAGTATGTGTTGTGATCGTGACTGAGAGAATAAAAGTGAAAAAAAACAGCAACTTTTACACGTCCTATAAATGCACACCGTGTGTTACAGACACAAACCAAATGTATGCGTTTATTGTATAATATTAGCAATAAGAGTAGCTCACTACTGAAAACGGCAAATACTGGAGGCAGTCAGGATCGAACCAGGGACTCTCGATTACAAGTCAGCAAATCTTACTGCTACACCATGGAAGCTGTTGTCTTTTCCTTGAACCTTTTGTGAAAGTGTTTATTTGATCTTTGGACTTCAGGCTTCATCTATACTAATTAAAGGCAAAGCCCTAACTGACTCACTCACTCACTCACTCACTCACTCACTCACTCACTCACTCACTCACTCACTCACTCACTCACTCACTCACTCACTCACTCACTCACTCACTCACTCATCACTAATTCTCCAACTTCCCGAGTAGGTGGAAGGCTGAAATTTGGCAGGCTCATTCCTTACAGCTTACTTACAAAAGTTAGGCAGGTTTCATTTCGAAATTCAAAGCATAATGGTCATAACTGGAACCTCTTTTTTGTCCATATACAGTAATGGACTGCAGCTCGCCGGCCGTGGGAGGCGGGGTTTGCGTATCGCGTCATCACGCCTCACATGTAATCACGTGAACTGACTGTGAAGGAGAAAGGACGGCCTTATATGGCGTTCGTTTATAAAATAGCGGACAGGCTGTGTAAAGGCAGCTTCACAAAAAAACAGATCCTTAACAAATTGTTATTGGTATATTTTCCCTCAATTTAAAAAGGTTTTCTTTTCTTCTTAATTAAAATTTAAAAGCAATACTTCACCGCTGCGATGCCCCTCTAGCGCTGACGTCCGAGGTTCGATTCCCGTAAGCGAGTGCAGTGAGTGTGTACGCCTGATGAGCCAAGAGTTAGGGCGAAACATGTGTCACGTACTCTTTGCATTATTTGACAGTAAACTATTTTCAACCATTCTATGATCTGCTTCTCACAACTGAAGGCACCGTGGCTGATGTTAGCTGACTTGCTGGCCAACCATAAGCGTTACCTGGTAGGTAACCACCCATACAATCAGATTGTGATTCAGACTAGGAATGCCATGAATGTAATTACCCCGATCTACATGCTAGAGAAAACCTCAATGAAGAAGAAACAGTGTGTAAGTATACATATTAACACATGTGCAATTAAACGTGTGCATTTACGGGGTGATTTCTCAGGCTTAAAAGCTCGCCTTTTATTAAAAAGGTAAATGCAAACTGTTTTCATTCTGAAGGGCACAAACCACGTTGGATTTCAGCCGTTAAACGCGCAAAAATGTCGGTACACCAGATAAATAAGCGCAATATATTATCAGTTGTATTGTATGCTTACAATACATATAGAAATGTGTTAATCGTTAACTAATAGTATGGGATGGTGTTTTTCGACTCGCGCCTTGATTTAAACGATTCCATGTCTTGGTGGGTTTGCGTAGCTTATTGTCAATATCTTTACACCTGTTTTTAAGACTTATTGACTGAAACGGGCTTTCACGAAAAATGTTAGGGCTTTGCTACAGGATACACCCTCCACAAGTTAAGGAAGTAAAAATAAAAGGTATATATTTCTGTTTTATTTAAACCTTTTAAGTTCGTATGCATAGCCCCATTTGGCTCTTTTAGTTTTTTTTTTTCTTTCTTCAGTAATATTTAATCTCCTTAAAGAAAAAGAACATATGCATTTTACTTTTTTTGTATCTCTTTAGTAATATTTTACTGTAAAAGGATAACCAGTATTTAAACCTTTTATGTTACTTTATAAAGTTATTTTACACAATGTTGAAAAATTAATAAGAAAGCTACATATTTTGGCTGCTGCTGCTTTAATTTTCAATGAAATGAAAAAAGCTCTCCAAGAGAAAACCTCAATGAAGAAGAAACAAAAAGGAGAAACCCTCATTTATAAAGGTTTGCTGCAGATGACTTAACTGAAAATAAATGAATAGTTCCTATGTGTATAATACATATTTATCTATTTGACTTATGCCTTTATTCCAGCAACTTGCAACATCTGAGGTACAATTTGTTACATTACTTTTGTTTTTTGCAGCACAGGCAGGTGAAGTGACTTCCTCAGGGTCACACAGCGGTGTCAGTACCAGGATTTGAACTGACAAGCTCCGGGTTTGCTGAAATATTACTGAAGAAAGAAAAAAAACTAAAACGGACAAATGGGGCTATGCATACAAATGTCCATCCATCCATTATCCAACCCGCTATATCCTAAATACAGGAGCCAATCCCTGCCAACACAGGGCACAAGGCAGGAAACAAACCCCGGGCAAGGTGCCAGCCCACCGCAGGGCGCACACACCCACACACACCGGGGACAATTTAGAATCGCCAATGCACCCAACCTGCATGTCTTTGGACTGTGGGAGGAAACCGGAGTACCCGGAGGAAACCCAGACAGACACGGGGAGAACATTCAAACTCCACGCAGGGAAGCGAACCTGGGTCTCCTAACTCACGGCGCCACCATTCCGCCCACATACAAACTTAAAAGGTTTAAATAAAACAGAAATATATACCTTTATTTTTACTTCCTTAACTTGTGGAGGGTGTATCCTGTAGCAAAGCCCTAACTTTTTTCATGAAAGCCCCTTTCAGTCAATAAGCCTTAAAAACAGGTGTAAAGCTAAACTTGCAGCACCGCTATTCAATTACACTTGCCTAACGCCTCTCCTAAGGGGACATACTGTGGGATCTGGGCATCCGTCAAAGCACCAATCACAGGCCCGATTAGAAAGCGGGAAGCTGTGATTTGTCGTCTCCCTCCCATGTAACAATCACAGCCCATGTTACAATGCACTATGTATGTATGTGTATATGTATATATGTATATGTGTGTGTGTATGTATGTGTGTATATGTATGTGTATATATATGTTGATATGTGTATATATATATATGCATGTGTATATGTATATATGTATATGTAGATACTGTATATGTATGTGTATATGTATATATATATATATATATATATATATGTATATGTAGATACAGTATGTATATATATATGTATATATATGTTTACATAACCTCTTTAACACACTACTTCTCCGCTGCGAAGCGCGGGTATTTTGCTATACATTATATAGTTTATGCCTACATTTTGTCATTTAGTAATAAAATATGAAAAACGTTTTTTGTTTTAACGATATGTTTACACAGATTATTGTAGAAACGGAACACACATGAAATGCATGTGCTCCAAATAACAATCTATTATTTCCACTCTAAAACTCCAGCAGTGCACTCCCAGAGAATCAATCAAGGCATGAGCTGGGAGAACTTTGTCGGCGTTCTGCGGCGGTGGGGAATGGAATAGCAGGCTGCTTCCCTTTATCGGCACATTTACAGGACAAAAGACGCTGGTGGAGAGGTGTGAATGGATTTAAGGCAGGTCAGATCTATGAGTTTTTTCATAGGCTCTGGTAATTCTAGTGTTAACCGAGCACAGAAGAGACTGTTCTTTCTGAGAAAGTTGAAGAAATTTGGCATGCCAACCAAAATCCTCACCAATTTCTACAGGGGTACAATAGAGAGTGTTATCACCTGCTCTATTATTGTATGGCACGGTAACTGCTCCTTGCAGGAAAAGAAGGCACTGCAGCGTGTAATTAAAACTGCACAGCACATCTCTGGATCAACCTTCTCCTCCCTACAGGACATCTTCACTAGTAGGGTCATCAGGAGGGTGTACAACATAATTAAAGACAATACTCATCCTCAACACATGCTTTTCACACTGCTTCCCTCAGGGAGGCGCTACAGGAGTGTGAAATCACACACCACAAGACTGACGCATTGTTTTTTTCCCACAAGCAATCAGACTCCTCAACAATGCTAAAAGTTAAAGTCGATCCAAACCAAAACTCATAGCCTCATAAACGGTACTGACTGCTGTGGTATGTCATCAGGCATTGTGCACCTTATTTAGTAATCTTATAATTGTAATTGCTATTTTTTATTAATATTATTATTATTATTATTACCACCCTTATTTTAACTTCACCTGTTTGTTGTCTGGTACAAATCTTGTAATCGATATTTAACCCACTTTCTATTGTCCAAATGACTTGAAATTTTGCACACTTACTCACTTTCGATGACAGTACCATGAATCGATAATCAGTTTCACTAATTGATCAATTAATCCATGTGAATTAAGAAATGAAATTTTCATATGAAGAATAGTTAAAGATTTCACCAGTGGATGGCGCTAGTGACGGATAGAAATATTAAAGGAAGTGTTAAAATTGATTACAAACTTATACTAAAACAAACCCAAGACTAAAAAGTTGAAAATAATATATATATAAAAAATACTTTTTAAAAACCATGCTTATATTAAGTTAAAAAGTGTACTAAAAAGTAAAAAATAAGTCTCTCATACATCACTCGTAAAATAAAAGTATGGGCGCTTTTCATCAATCAACATTTAAAAAACACTTCTTAAAACCTTAGCAAAAGCGGCCACCTTTTATTTTACGAGTGACGTGTGAGAGACTTATTTTTTACTTTTTATTACACTTTTTAACTTAATATAAGCATGCTTTTTAAAAAGTATTTTTTTATATATATATTTTTATACTTCTTTTGTCTTTTCTGTCTTTGTATATGAAGGTGAGCAAGCAAAGTAAGAATTTCACTACATGGTTTTAACATGTTGTGGTAGTTCAGCCTCGGCACAGACAGACACGGACACAATGTTCGAAAAACACACACTTTTAATTTATAAAGTCCAGCACACAACACAGTGCGCCTGCACCAAACACCTTTGTCAGTCCCTTTCTCTCCTCTCTAGACTTCTCCATCCGCCTTTCCACCTCTCCTCCCAAGTGTTGCCTTTGGCTCTCAGCTCAGCTCTCTGACTTGTAGGAGGCGGCCTCTTTTATAATCACCCAGATGTGCTCCAGGAGCTTTCTGATGATTTTCCGGTAAGCATAGGAGGACACTGCTGGGGTGGCATTATAAACAGAGAATGTGCTGGAAGAAACTACTCTGTGGGTACAGAATTAACAGAGTGGCAAACTGAGGCTAAAGCCAAGGTGGATTGTCAGCACAAAGTTGCTTCAGTAAAGTACATTTTGAATCCTTCTGCATGGGGCAGGCCAGCTCAGCCTGTCAAGAGTACCTAACTTGTAAAGAATTGAGCCTGAGTGCGAGGACAACTCTAGGAGAAAGGCCCCAACTGCCTTCAAAGGGCATTGCTGACCTAAGAAATAGGCGGGGACTGGAGGTCCACCATTGCACAGTTGAACTGAGAGTTAAGTTAGAGGAAAATCACAACTTGTGGGAGATGGAGAGGCCAGAGAAAGACAGAAAGTGGAATATGGGGACCTGAGTAGGTACCTTATGATAGGTAATTGGAGAGACATCTTACCGTTATTGTTAGCTAAGAGACACAACATTAACAACAGAACATAACAGAACATTCTCAAAGACACGTAATCCAATTTGGGAACTGGACCCTATGCTGATGGCATTAAGTGCAAGGCAAGAACAAACCCTGGGCTAGCAGGCACCTCTGAATACACCAGCATTCAATAGCCCAGCAACAGATAGGTAGATAGATAGATAGATAGATAGATAGATAGATAGATAGATAGATAGATAGATAGATAGATAGATAGATAGATAGATAGATAGATAGATAGATAGATACTTTATTAATCCCAAGGGGAAATTCACATAGTAAGACAGTTCTGACACTTTACCAATCTTTTATAAATAACCTGACTTGACTAAGTCAGCAACATCTTAGTTTGTGGCTGGCAGGAAACTTATTTGCATTCCAAAAATAAAAATTTATCATTAACAAAGGGATAAACTGCCCAAATGCAGGTTTGCAAAGCTTGGAAATTCTTACTCAGGAAGAATCAAAAATGAAATTGCACCCAAAGGGGCTTCTGCAAAGTACTGGATTAAAGGTTGGAAAACCTTTAGATAGATAGATAGATAGATAGATAGATAGATAGATAGATAGATAGATAGATAGATAGATAGATAGATAGATAGATAGATAGATAGATAGATAGATAGATAGATAGATAGATAGATAGATAGATAGATAGATAGATAGATAGATACTTTATTAATCCCAAGGGGAAATTCACAATGTGCATGCTTATGATGTAAACCGATGCCTTTTTATCAAGAGATTATTAAATTAATATAAAAATACAGTCTAGGCATTACTAATGTTGCAAATGTCTATTACTGCTTGAAATGACTGCTTTATAAGTTATTATTCACAAATGACTGCAAACCCCATTTTCAACAGTCATTACTCCAATGTCCTACTGGTAAGCTGTCTTAGGTCATCCTTAATTAATCAAATTGGTTATAACAAAGAGACCTTAGTAATTTTGTTTGCACTGTAGAAACCTGTTAAAGCAAAAAATGTCTTTCTCTAAGGTTGCAAGGTACTAAGCTTTATTTGTCCCCAGGGAGAAATGTAGCTTTTTATTGCAGCTCATTAAATAAACTAGAACATTAGAATATTAGAATAATCTAGGTGAGAACAGGCCGTTCAGCCCAACAAAGTTTGCCAGTCCTGTCCCCTTAATTCTACTAAAATAACATCAAATCGAGTTTTGAAACTCCCTAAAGTCCTCCTGTCTACCACACTACTTGGTCGCTTATTCCAAGTGTCTGTGGTTCTTTGTGTGAAGAAAAACTTCGTAATGTTTGTGTGAAATTTACCCTTAACAAGTTTCCATCTGTGTCCCCGTGTCTCACTGGACTAATTCCCTTCATAATTTTAAACACTTCAGTCAGGTCACCTCTTCACCTCCTGTAAAGGATCATCTCTTTTAATTTTTCCTCATAACTCATCCCCTGTAGCCCTGAATCAGCCTAGTCAATCTTCTCTGAACTTTTTCTAGTTCTGCTTTGTCATTTTTGTAGCCTGGGGACCCAAACAGCACTCAGGACTCCAGATGAGGCCTCACCAGTGTGTTATAAAGCTTGAGCAGAACCTCCTGTGACTTGTACTCCATACATCAAGGCGCTATATAACCTAACATTCTGTTAGCCTTCTTAATGGCTTCTGAACATTGTCTGGCAGTTGATAGTATCGCATTAACTTTCCTTCTTCTTCTTTCGGCTGCTCCCTTTAGGGGTTGCCAAATCAGGTAATGCCCCTCCATATCTTCCTGTTTTCTGCATCTTGTTCTCTTACACTCATCACCTGCATGTCCTTTCTCACCACATCCATAAACCTTCTCTTAGGCCTTCCTCTTTTCCTCTTGCCTTACCTCTCTAATTTTGTCTCCAGACAGTCCAACTTGAGCTGACCCTCTAATGTCCTCATTTCTAATCCTGTCCATCCTCGTCACACCCGATGCAAATCTTAGCATCTTTAACTCTGCCACCTCCAGTTCCGTCTCCTGCTTTCTGGTCAGTGCCACCGTCTCCAACCCATATAACATAGCTGGTCTCACTACCATCCTGTAGACCTTCCCAATCACTCCTGACACTCTTCTCCACCCATTCCCCCCTGCCTGCACTCTCTTTTTCACTTTTCTTCCACAATCCCCATTACTCTGTACTGTTCATCCCAAGTATTTAAACTCATCCACCTTCACCAACTCTACTCCTTGCATCCTCACCATTCCACTGACCTTCCTCTCATTCACACACATGCTTTCTTGTTGTGGTGGTCCTACTGACCTTCATTCCTCTCCTCTATAGAGTATATCTCCACCTCTCCAGTGTCTCCTCAACCTGGTCCCTACTATCTCTACAGATCACAATGTCATCAGCAAACATCACAGTCTTCTGGGACTCCTGTCTAATCTCATCTGTCAACCTGTCCATTACCATTTCAAATAAGAAAGGGCTCAGAGCCGATCCCTGATGTAAACCCACCTCCGTCACTCCTACCGCAGACCTCACCACGGTCACACTTCCCTCGTACATATCCTGTACCACTCTTACGTACTTCTCTGCCAGTCCTGACTTCCTCATACAATACCACAGCTCCTCTCTTGTCACCCTGTCATATGCTTTCTCCAGGTCCACAAAAACACAATGCAACTCATTCTGGCCTGCTCTGTACTTCTCCATCAACCCATCAATGTAGTGTCAAGTCAACTACGACTGTTAAATTCTTCTCCTAAGGTGGACTTTGAATTTTCAGACCTCCCATTGTGGAATTTCAGAATTTCCCCAGTGTTCAGTGACTACCAAAAAATATGCATCAAGGATTTATATCTGTACTCACTAACTTTCTTAAGAACTTGAGGGTAAATATTATCTGGTTCTGGTGATTTGTTTGATTTCAGCCTATTTACTCTGAGCAGCTCTTCTTCCTCTACAATTTTCATATCCCTCCATACCTCCTTAGTGGTCCCTTTATCGCCAGGAAGTTATCGACTGCCTCACATGTGAAGACCTCAAAAAATTGAGTTTAGAAAATCTGTTATTTCACTATCTGTATCTTTAAATTTCTTTTTAATGTTCCAAAGGCACTTCACCTCCTCTTTGACTGTTCTCTTACTACTTAAATACTGTACAAGTAGAGCGATGTATCATGTTATCCATTATGAATGTAGTGAGAAGTCAAGCAAAATGACTGCTCAGCAGATTACAATATGCAAGCTTTTGAGGCAACTCAGGCCCCTTCTTCAGGCAAGTTGTAGTCAGGCAAGTGACGGGGCTCATCATCCAACTTTAGAGGACTTGCATTTAAATTCTGTTTGACATAAACAGCAACTTCACCTCCTTTTGTTTTCTGTTTATCCTTCCTAAAAATTGTGGACCTCTCTATGTTATGCTTATCTTCCATCCATCCATCCATTTTGCAACCCGCTGAATCCGAACACAGGGTCACGGGGGTCTGCTGGAGCCAATCCCAGCCAACACAGGGCACAAGGCAGGAACCAATCCTGGGCAGGGTGCCAACTATGCTTATCTTCATCTTTGTTATTTACAAGGTTTCTGTAATTGCTATAATATCATAGTTATACTCCACTACATACAATTTCAACTTACTTGTTTTATTTTTGACACTTCTAGAATTAAGGCAAGCTATTTTTAAGGTGTTACTCATTTTACTTTTGCTTTTAAATGTTGGATTAGAATTTCCATTTCTATGCATTTTTATTTTCACACTATTGTTTGTTCCTGGGCAGCATGGTGGCACAGTGGTAGCGCTGCTGCCTCGCAGTAAGGAGACCTGGGTTCGCTTCCCAGCTCCTCCCTGCGTGGAGTTTGCATGTTTTCCTCATGTCTGTGCGGGTTTCATCCCACAGTCCAAAGACATGCTGGTTAAGTGCATTGGTGATCCTAAATTGCCCCTGGTGTGTGTGCTTGGTGTGTGTGTGCCCTGCAGTGGGCTGGTGCCCTGCCCGGGATTTGTTCCTGCCTTGTGCCCTGTGCTGGCTGGGATTGTCTCCAGCAGACCCCCCGTGACCCTGTGTTAGGATATACAGTAATCCCTCGCTACTTCGTGGTTCACTTCTCGCGGATTCATGACTTCACGGATTTTATATGTAAGCGTATCTAAATATATAACGTCGATTTTTCGCTGCTTCGCGGGTTTCTGTGGACAATGGGTCTTTTTACTTCTGGTACTTGCCTCCTCAGTTGGTTTACCCAGTTGATTTCATACAAGAGATGCTATTGGCGGATGGCTGAGAAGCTACCCAATCAGAGCACGCAGTTAAGTTCCTGTGTGCTGCTGATTGGCTCAGCGATGGAGTGCTGCATTAACCAGGAAGTCTCATCTCACTCATTCAGCATTAACGTGCTCCTGGTACTGCTTCAGGGGCCATGTCCAAGCGCCAACAGAAGATGCAAATGATTGCAGAAAAGGTAAAAGTTTTGGAGATGTTGAAGGAAGGGAACAGCTACACCGCTGCAGGACACCATTACAGCATCAATGAGTCCATGATTCTTTTTATTTAAAAAGGAGGAAAAGCATATAAGATCTACGGCCGCAGTGTCCTTTAACCAGGGCGCAAAATGAGTTGCAAGTGGACGTGATAAGGCAGTAGTCTGGATGGAATCTGCTTTAAGAATCTTTGCAACAAGGTCGACGACGTCATGACTGCCTACAAGCTGCTACGTGTACTTCGCTATACAGTAAGTGTAAACTTATCTACTGATTTCATATTGCTTAGCAGTTGTCCCTGTTATTAATAGAGTAAAGGGTGGGTTGTAAACAATACAGGGAGGGTTTAAAAATGTCCAAATACACGTTAAATAATTAAATAAATATGGTGCCCCTACTTTGCGGAAATTCAGTTATCGTGGTCGGCCTTGGAACCTATCTCCCGCGATAAGTGAGGGATTACTGTAGTGGGTTGGAGAATGACTGATTGACATACATTTGATTTGAGTCTGTAACCACTCAGTGTAAATTTTGGCAACTTGTAAAAGTTAGCGCTTGTTTTTTCATTTTACAGTTTTATTCTCTCAGTAACGTTCACGTGATTCAATAAACTTATCTCTCCCTCTTTGAGTTGATTGCATTTATCTCCATTTTTTTCCACAAGAGCAGCGCTGTGGCTGATGCCTGCTCAGAAGTATTTGTTGTCCTGGTAATCAAAGATACGATGTCCCATGACCGCTATCAGACTGGAAAAAGGCAGGACCGTAGCAACAGACAGCTTCTTCACTGCACTTGCTTGATGCTTGTGCTGATTGACGCATTTACAAAACAAAAGACGCTGATGGAGAGGTGCGAAGGGATTTAAGGTGGACTGGGATTACGAGTTTTTTTGTAGGCTTCAGGAATTCTAGTGTTAAACGCCCCTGCTGCACCTCATGACAGCATCACTTTCAAGAACTCTACTGCGCCCACCTAATAACAAAACACTCAAGATTCTCTGCTGATGTGCTTTTCTCACCGGCCACACAACCGGAGCAGAAACAAAGACCACCCCACAGTTACGAAGAAGTAGTTGGAAGTGGGTGCTGGGAAGAGCGACTTTGAAAGACTGGGTATGTTGCATCCGCCACCCATTAGTGTGAGCTGGCATTATATCACTGGCGGCAGGGGTGCCTATAAAAAGGGCAAGCCTGCAATGTCACAGACAGCATTCTAACTTGTGCGGCAACAGTTCTTTAAAGGAAGGTGAGACACCTAAATGAGCCATGTAAAGAGCAAGAGGACCCATCCTGATCATACAAAATGAACTAAGAATTGTGTGGTGTGTCTTAACCAACGAGCTTCATTGCTTTCCGAATGTATAAGAAGCCATCTTTGAGCAAAACATACCCAAGAAAAAAAAGTATAAAAGCCTGTTGACTGCTCTTCTGAGTAAATGCCTGACGCATTTTTAAAACCAAATTGACTAAGACAGACAGTCAGGCCTGCTTTTAGTGAGTGATAACTCCATGAAAAGTGTGGACAGACCGACAACTCTTAGCTAAAAAAGAATTTTAGAAGGTCTGAATCTGTCCAATAGGCAAGCGCTATTCTTTGACATGATCATAACCTTCAGTCGCCATGTTTCTGTGCTGTCTGAAAGCCGGGGTTTCTCTAGCTTTAGAAATATTGTATCATTAAGATGGTTTATCGGAGCTGCAGGATCTTGAAAAGCAAGTTCACTCATTTGTCTCGTGCAGACTTGATTAATGTAATGCTTTATGGTCAGGCTGTTTAATCATTTAGTGCTCTGTAGTTTAATTCAAAATGTGGCAGTGTGGATCATCACAAGAACTAAGAACTATGACCTCTTCTTAAATCACTTATCCAGCTTCTAATTATATGTAAGGCTGGTTTAAATTTTCTTACATAAAGTCGTAAAAAGGTTTTATCCTCTCTTTACCTTATAGCGCCTATACTACAAGGCCTGCATTGTGATCCTAACATGAAGGCCTCCTTAAAATGAAATTTGAGTGGACCCAGAGCCTTTAACTATAGGACATCCAAATTCTGGAAAGTTTGGTCTCTCACTATTAGAAAAGACATATCAGGCTCGGCATTTCAATCAGCACTGAACACTCGTTAGTTTGGCTTAGCACGTGACTATCCGTATTGTTCAGCTGATGTGGGACATTTTGCACCACTCTGTATATTGTAACTATGCTAATAAAGGAAAACCAGTTAAGGAGAAAGGGTTGGGAACCAACCGGATACCACGTTTACTTCAAAGAACTGAAATGGAAATGAACAAGGATTCAAGGAAAATGATGATTTACATCCCATGAGCTTTCCACGTGGAAAAGGGTCTTCCCCGTCTTGGAATTTCGTTCACTAAGCAAGCACGGTTCGAATGGGTATCCAACTTCCGATGCCTTCTCTCTTTAACACTTTAAACATGAGATGTGAGTTAAGTCGTATCTCATTGAGCCTTTCAAGGCACGACTCCCGAGAGAACTTGTACCTCAGTATGCTGCCACTTTAGGCACACACAGCATACTGGTGAGCTTTGCTGCTGCGTCTCAGGTATGTACTATAGTGCTGCCATCTAGTGGATAGCCATTGAATTTTTGGCTTTTTCTGGAAGCAACATCTTGCAGAAAATTAGACAGTTTGTAATGATGTTGTCGGGAAGAAGGTATAACGCTGCTGATGTTTTGAATACACTACCGTATATACTTGCGTTTAAGTTCTCCCATAGTTAAGTCAAGACTTGATTTTAACGTATAATTTCTACTGTTTTATAGTTTTGGTAATATAAGTCGAATGCAGCTATTGGTCGAAGAGATTATGATATGCTAACGCCCACCTGAGAGAGTAACCATGGAGCACACAGCTTTTAGTTTTTATGTGGCTGCGGCAATGCGCTGTATCAGCGTTTGCTCCTAACATCTCTCTCTCTATTGTGCCAACGTGACCACACGGTGATACCCAAACTTTTCCGAAGTGACGTTTGCACTGATTTGTGTTTTCTGTATCTCACACCCTCATACACCTTTATCGTAAGAGCATCCCTTATCTATGATGGAGCATTCGATCAGAAGAAAACATGAAGCTGGTTTTAAATTAAACATAGTTGAAGTGGCGAAAGAAATTGGTAACTGCGCTGCTACAACAAAATTCAATACGTCTGAGAAACTGGTGCAAGATTGGAGGAGGCTAGAAGATCAAAAAAAAAAAAAACAAATGTAATTGTTGCATTTTTGAACGGGCGTATAAGTAGCGAGTAAGATGAGGAGCCCGGCACACACACGAATCTCCTACTCTTAGGAAAAACGAATTCTATTGGGAACGTAACCAGACAGAACTTAGCACCAATTTGATCTCCTTAACTAGAGATGTCCTTTGTGTATTTAAAAAAAGGAAATAACCACCCCAACAATTAAGTTAAACAAACAAGAATATGTATTACTAGCCGACGCCCGCCATAGCATACGGCGGCGTAAGAAGGCGGCGTAAGAATAAGAATGGTAAACAGTGAGAAAGGAATACAGAAATCGGAGTTGTGAATAGGTGTTTTGGTGGATACGACACATAATAAGTCGAAAGATCTAACCCTAGAAAAAACCACGTACAACTGACCGCGGCTGAAGACTGGTTATTGTAGATTAACGTAAATGTTTGCAAACGTTTGTCCTTGGGACTTGTTGATAGTCATGGAGAAGGTGAGTCTGAGTGGGAATTGTGTGCGTTTAAATTTAAAAGGGAGATTGCTGTCAGAAGGAAGGAGAGAGATTCTGGGAATGAAGATTGTTTCAGAATTTTGGATAGCGATCAGTTTGCACTCAATAATATTTGTATGTATTCGGGTAACGATGAGTCTTGCTCCATTGCAAAGACATTTTGATGGCATAATATTTCAGAGGAGCATAACTACAGCTCCCAGCTTCAGATGAAGGATATGGGGAGGCATGCCAGTTGGTGTGAGGGGGTGTAAAAACTTGATCATTAGGATCGTCACTGACTACTGTATCCACACTCTTGAAGGTCACTTTTTCACCCTGTATAAGATCAAGAACTTTGTTGCTAATATGTAGAGAATCGTCGTTTGTGACATTCAGTATTGGT
Source organism: Erpetoichthys calabaricus (assembly GCF_900747795.2). Classification (NCBI taxonomy): domain Eukaryota; kingdom Metazoa; phylum Chordata; class Cladistia; order Polypteriformes; family Polypteridae; genus Erpetoichthys; species Erpetoichthys calabaricus. Next base: position 13,862,686 of record NC_041395.2, read on the forward strand.
CTTGTAGCAAGTTCTTGGGGAGTCACAGTCGATGAAATTAATATCACTGTAAAGTTGAGCAACTGAGTCTTGTTGTTGTGGTAAACATTGAGAAGGTAGTTCTGCCGTGTCTCTAGTTTTACCTTCCCGAACTTGAAGAAGCCATTGAACAAAGTGAGTTTCACTTTTGAGAGCTCTCATATTGTTTGTGAGCTTTAGGACTTTCATATCGTTCCACAGCCTGTGTTTGTTGATGGAAGAGGCAACGGTGAAGGCTCGAGAACCACGGAAGATAACAGGCAGTATTTGGCGGAAATTAGGGATACTGTCGTTCATTTTATAACAAAGGCATAGGAAACAACCGTTGTAATATAACGAAAATAGGAAGGAGCGAAACGAACAGCAAGGAGCGAAACCAATGCCAATGGTCGACAGAGTACCTTCTTGTAGCAGGCTCTGGAAAAGACTCCCAGGTGCATACATGGCTGAACTGAAAGATCACGCGGTCAGGCTAGATATAGGGCGGTGATGTGACACCAATGGGGTCATGAGAGAGGAGCGGGAAATGCGGTGGTCCAAAGGAGGAATAGGAATCGAGAAAAGTGGCGTGGGGGTGTATGGGAGGCCTCAGGTAGCATGGAGAAGGGTTTGGAAGAGCAGGAATAGGAACTGAGAAATGCTGTGTCGGCTGCGTGTGGACGGGACCGCTTTTGAAGAGGAAGCAGGACGAACCAGAAGAGAAATATACATAAGAGATGAACAAGCAAGCAAAACTATAAACAACCTTTAACCAATTCTACCCAAATCTGGAACAAATAAACAGATTCTAATTAAATATGACCCCCCCCCCCCCCATGAACCCCTCTATAATGCACTCGCCAGAAAACAGCGAAACAGTAAAGGAAGAGAAAAAAAAAAGAAATATGACCATTTACAGACAGCACAAAAATACTCACAGCACATACATATATACAAATATAAATTAGAGATACATTTTATTTTCATACTGTATTGAGGATATGTTCTGTTCTGTATATTGTGTTGTATTGACTCCCCCCCCCCCCCCTTTTTTTTTGACACCCACTGCACGCCCAGCCTACCTTGAAAGGGGGTCTCTCTTTGAATTGCCTTTCCCAAGGTTTCTTCCATTTTTTCCCTTCAAGGGTTTTTTAGGAGTTTTTCCTCGTCTTCTTAGAGAGTTAAGGCTGGGGGGCCGTTAAGAAGCAGGGCCTGTTAAAGCCCATTGCGGAACTTCTTGTGTGATTTTGAGCTATACAAAAATAAATTGTACTGTATTGTATGCACGCTCCCCACACGTTCCCCAGTCCCTTTTATATCGACTTTGTCTTAACTTTGTTCCAACCAACCTGGGAAGTCCACCGATAAATCCAGCGTACTAGCCAAAGTATCCCACTGACTCATTATATATAAAAGAAGCGATCTCACTCGTTTGGCAACGACTCTTTTAGTGAATGTTGAAGTCCGACTCACCCGGGTGTATTGGTGTTAACGTCCGTCCATGGCAGATGCCAGCATCAAAACTACAAGGTAAAGCAGTGCGCTCCGAAGACTATTTCTGGTTAGCCAGCACTCGCTTTTTTCTGTGCACCCGAACCGTTCTTGTTATGGATCCTTATTTGCTCTACAGATAGCTTCCTTTCTAATTCACCTTCCCACCTCCTTCTTAAACAATCCTTCTGTTTAAAATGCGCACCTCCGTCCCTTTTTAAGTCGGTTCTCTTTCTTACCACATACACCGGCGCATTTAGGCAAGGACCCACAGGCTTGGTTTGGCCCCCTACTCCCCTTAAAGAGATATCCTCCAAGATACTCATTCCCTAGGACATCTGTTCCAAAGGGAGCAAGCAGCAGAAACAGATAAAAGCACATAAAATATGTAGCAACCATTACATATAAGTCGGGGTCTGATTTTATGATCGATTTTTCAGGTTTCAAGACCTGACTTATACAGTGCATCCCGGAAAGTATTCACAGCGCATCCCTTTTTCCACATTTTGTTATGTTACAGCCTTATTCCAAAATGGATTAAATTCATTTTTTTCCTCAGAATTCTGTAAACAACACCCCATAATGGCAATGTGAAAAAAGTTTACTTGAGGTTTTTGCAAATTTATTAAAAATAAAAAAACTGAGAAATCCCATGTCCATAAGTATTCACAGCCTTTGCTCAATATTTTGTCAATGCACCTTTGGCAGCAATTACAGCCTCAAGTCTTGTTGAATATGATGCCACAAGCTTGGCACACCTATCCTTGCCAGTTTCGCCCATTCCTCTTTGCAGCACCTCTCAAGCTCCATCAGGTTGGATGGGAAGCGTTGGTGCACAGCCATTTTAAGATCTCTCCAGAGATGTTCAATCAGATTCAAGTCTGGGCTCTGGCTGGGCCACTCAAGGACATTCACAGAGTTGTCCTGAAGCCACTCCTTTGATATCTTGGCTGTGTGCTTAGGGTCGTTGTCCTGCTGAAAGATGAACCGTCGCCCCAGTCTGAGGTCAAGAGCGCTCTGGAGCAGGTTGCCATCCAGGATGTCTCTGTACGTTGCTGCAGTCATCTTTCGCTTTATCCTGACTAGTCTCCCAGTCGCTGCCGCTGAAAAACATCCCCACAGCATGATGCTGCCACCACCATGCTTCACTGTAGAGATGGTGCCAGGTTTCCTCCAAACGTGATGCCTGGCATTCACACCAAAGAGTTCAATCTTTACTCATCAGACCAGAGAATTGCTGCAGAGATGGTTGTCCTTCTGGAAGATTCTCGTCTCTCCACAGAGGACCTCTGGAACTCTGACAGAGTGACCATCGGGTACTTAGTCACCTCCCTGACTAAGGCCCTTCTTCCCCGATCACTCAGTTTAGATGGCCGGCCAGCTCTAGGAAGAGTCCTGGTGGTTTCGAACTTCTTCCACTTACAGATGATGGAGGCCACTGTGCTCATTGGGACCTTCAAAGCAGCAGAATTTTACTGTAACCTTCTCCAGGTTTGTGCCTCGAGACAATCCTGTCTTGGAGGTCTACAGACAGTTCCTTTGACTTCATGCTTGGTTTGTGCTCTGACGTGAACTGTCAACTGTGGGACCTTATATAGACAGGTGTGTGCCTTTCCAAATCATGTCCAGTCAACTGAATTTACCACAGGTGGGCTCCAATTAAGCTTCAAAAACATCTCAGGGATGATCAGGGGAAACAGGATGCACCTGAGCTCAATTTTGAGCTTCATGGCAAAGTCTGTGAATACTTATGTACATGTGCTTTCTCAATTTTTTTATTTTTAATAAATTTGCAAAAACCTCAAGTAAACTTTTTTCACGTTGTCATTATGGGGTGTTGTGTGTAGAATTCTGAGGAAAAAAATGAATTTAATCCATTTTGGAATAAGGCTGTAACATAACAAAAGGTGGAAAAAGTGATGCACTGTGAATACTTTCCGGATGCACTGTATATACAGTATATATATATATATATATATATATATATATATATATATATATATATATATATATATATATATACATTGTCACGGCTGGTCAGGAGCCTTGCCCGTGGTAGAGAGTGTGATCAGGGTATTATCTCCCGCAGGATGCTAGAGGGCAGCCCCACTGAGTTCTTGCAGGGCACACTGGAAGTTGGAATTCGCTGCAGCCTTGTTGGGTTCCATGGCAGCTGCCAGGGGGAGGTGCAGAGCCCTAGTTTGGGCTTCTGCCACACCTGGGAGTCATTAAAGACCTCCCTAATGAGTCACCTGGAATCATCCCGGGTGCGGCTTAAAAGGAGCCAGCAGCCACTATTCCAGGAGCCAGAGTGGAAGCAGAAAGACTGAAACAAAGAGAAGGCAAAGAATGTGCTGATTTGTGTGCTTTGTGCATTTGTACTGTGCTGTAGGGGGAACGAAGGAAAAGTGTTGCCCCCTTATAAATATACATGTGCGTTGCTGCCTAGTCGTACCTAGTGTCTGTTGTGTCAGGTGGTCATAATATTAATATATAAATATATCTATATATACATATGTTGTAGGTACTAAAGTGGATGGACAGGCATCCCGGCCAGATGGGTTTATGATGCCTTTCCTGGCCAGGTGGCCATAGTGGATGGACAATGAGATATCTCTGTTGGGGTGCCCACATTTATGCCCCTGTCTAATTTTGTTATGATGCATATTACATATTTCTGTTAATCCAATAAACTTAATGTCACTGCTGAAATCCTACTGTTTCCATAAGGCATGTCAGATATTAAAAGGAAGTTGTTACTTTGAAAGCTCAGCCAATGAGAAACAAAAATCCAAAGAATTAAGAGGGGTTCCAAGACATTTTCATATGACTGTACATGAACAATGAGGATGTCATGAATCACTGTTTTATTACTTAGATATTCATTTATTATAGTGTATGTATTTTTCTTATTTTTATTGTTGACCACAAAATACTCTAGGGGGCACAGGCTCCTGTGATCCTTTAACAGCCCCCATATGAAATGCTCCTCATCTTTAGATCCACCATAGCACACCAGTGCTGCGTCTGTGCTCCAGTGGTCCTGTGAATGAAGCCATCTGTTGCTATGACAATTGGACAGGCCTCATTTTCTCTGTTTACTGTGAGCTCTCTATGACACATAACATCAGATCAGCCTTCTAAAGATTGATTGAAGTTGTCTTTCCTAAGCATGAATTACCTTTCTTTACGGACTCTTTGTTTAAATGCACTTGTGTGACACACAAAAAAAATGAAATAAAAGAAAATCAGTAAATGAGAATGGCAAAAAGACAACATCCATATCTGATAGCAAGTTATTATACAACAATAGAAAATTGGAGGGGATGGCAGCTGAAGTAGTTTGGATTATTGTTTTCCACCTAAAAAGAAAAAAAAATGTCTGGGGAAATCAGACACTTCACTGTACTGCTTTGAGGATAAGGCCATCATCAAGATAAGACTGCCTTTTATATTTTAAATTATTATGACCATCAAGGGGCATTGCAGCACCTTAAACCCCAGATACAATCTTACGGACACTAGTCTTAGTATAAATAAAAGGTTTATTTACACAAAATACCTGGTGCAAAGGTTTCAAAACTGAGATAAACCAACAGAATTCTTCCTCATTCTTCTGTTCTCCTCAATTCCTCCTCAGTGAGTTTTGTCCTCATCCACCTGACTTGTTGACGTAAAGTTGAATGGTCTCTTTTATCTTGGACCCGGGAGTACTTCCAGTGCTAGGACATAGCCCATTGAAACTACTTCCAGGTCTATTTTGAATCTAATCCGCTCCCTATGGCAGCCCCCATTAAATCCTGCATGGTGTCTACTACGCTAGATAGATAGATAGATAGATAGATAGATAGATAGATAGATAGATAGATAGATAGATAGATAGATAGATAGATAGATAGATAGATAGATAGATAGATAGATAGATAGATAGATAGATAGATAGATAGATAGATAGATAGATAGATAGATAGAGATATATATCCATCCATCTATTTTCCAACCCGCTGAATCCGAACACAGGGTTATGGGAGTCTGCTGGAGCAAATCCCAGCCAACACAGGGCACAAGGCAAGAACCAATCCCGGGCAGGGTGCCAACCCACCACAGTATATATATAATATATATATATATATATATATATATATATATATATATATATATATATATATATATATATAGTTAGGTCCATAAATATTTGGACAGAGACAACTTTTTTCTAATTTTGGTTCTGTACATGACCACAATGAATTTTAAATGAAACAACTCAGATGCAATTGAAGTGCTTACTTTCAGCTTTAATTCAGTGGGGTGAACAAAACGATTGCATAAAAATGTGAGGCAACTAAAGCAAAATCTACAGTTTGGTACCTCCTGAGAAAGAAAGCAAGCACTGGTGAACTCAGCAACGCAAATAAAGACCTGGACGTCCACGGAAGACAACAGTGGTGGATGATCGCAGAATCATTTCCATGGTGAAGAGAAACCCCTTCACAACAGCCAACCAAGTGAACAACACTCTCCAGGGGGTAGGCATATCGATATCCAAGTCTACCATAAAGAGAAGACTGCATGTAAGTAAATACAGAGGGTGCACTGCAAGGTGCAAGCCACTCATCAGCCTCAAGAATAGAAAGGCTAGATTGGACTTTGCTAAAGAACATCTAAAAAAGCCAGCACAGTTCTGGAAAAACATTCTTTGGACAGATGAAACCAAGATCAACCTCTACCAGAATGATGGCAAGAAAAAAGTATGGAGAAGGCATGGAACAGCTCATTATCCAAAGCATAGCACATCATCTGTAAAACACGGTGGAGGCAGTGTGATGGCTTGGGCGTGCATGGCTGCCAGTGGCACTGGGACACTAGTGTTTATTGATGATGTGACACAGGACAGAAGCAGCCGAATGAATTCTGAGGTGTTCAGAGACATACTGTCTGCTCAAATCCAGCTAAATACAGCAGTCAAATGATTGGGCGGCATTTCATGATACAGATGGACAATGACCCAAAACATACAGCCAAAGCAACCCAGGAGTTTATTAAAGCACAGAAGTAGAAAATTCTTGAATGGCCATGTCAGTCACCTGATCTTAACCCAACTGAGCAGGCATTTCACTTGTTGAAGACTAAACTTCAGACAGAAAGGCCCACAAACAAACAGCAACTGAAAGCCGCTGCAGTAAAGGCCTGGCAGAGCATTAAAAAGGAGGAAACCCAACATCTGGTGATGTCCAGGAGTTCAAGACTTCAGGCTTTCATTGCCAGCAAAGGGGTTTCAACCAAGTATTAGAAATGAACATTTGATTTCCAGTTATTTAATTTGTCCAATTACTTTTGAGCCCCTGAAATGAAGGGATTGTGTTCAAAAAATGCTTTAGTTGCCTCACATTTTTATGCAATCGTTTTGTTCACCCCACTGAATTAAAGCTGAAAGTCTGCACTTCAACTGCATCTGAGTTGTTTCATTTCAAATTCATTGTGGTAATGTACAGAACCAAAATTAGAAAAAAGTTGTCTCTGTCCAAATATTTATGGACCTAACTGTATAAATAAATAAATAAATAAATAAATAAATAAATAAATATTTATTTATATATACAGTTAGGTCCATATTTATTTATTTATATATACAGGAAATTGATGCAGGGAGGAGATGACGTAAACAGAGGGTGACGGATGTGATGTCATCAAAGGGCGACTGGAGGTGAAGTCAGAATGCTGAAATTCTTCCTATGACAGGATTGGGTTTTGGTGTAGAATTCACATACAGGGATTCGTTTGTGACAAAATATATATAAGGTAAATTCATCCGTACGTAACACCATGTAACACATTATAATTCTCCTGCTTTACGCGAATATACCCATGCCACCGAAAAAAAGACGGATTCAAGGTGGGCCGGGATTATGAGTTTTTTTGTAGGCTTCAGGAATTCTAGTGTTAATACAATTGTCCCCAGGATACTAGTCAGGAAAAAAATTCCACAGTCCACTTCAGATGCCAGAGAAAAGTCTATTTCAAGGGCGTCTCAAACGCCACAGCAGACATAATCCAAAGTGGACGAATTTACAATAAAATGTGAATCAGAAAACTGTTTGTTCTATTTCTATGTTCTGTTTCTTTCATTTGGGAAATTCACCAGTTATAGATTCCCGGGCAACACCAGGTACTCCTGCTTCACACATTATACACTTCTTATCATTATTAGTATAACATGGAAAAAGTTTCTGCTTTAGTTATGTATTCAGCATTTCTAGCATTTCCTGTCATCCTACACTTACCCAGATCTTTGTAGACACGGAAAACACATGAAATGCATGTATTCCAAATAATGACATACTGTATTACCGTGTTTCCCCAAAAATAAGACAGGGTCTTATATTAATTTTTCCTCCAAAAGACGCGTTAGGGCTTATTTTCAGGGGATGTCTTGTTTTTCCATGAACAAAAGTCTACATTTCTCTCTATTATAAAAAAAATTCTTGGAAGGCTTGGAAGGAGACGATACATAATTTTCTCTGAGACACTTTAACGACCCACAAGACAAGGCAGTGAGACAAAAGGACAGCTGCTGCACAGGCTTTTAAATGATCAACACGCAGCACGACAGCAGTAAGACAGTGGCTGATTTAACCGCGTAGCGTGCATTCAGTCCCCCCTTCACAACGCAAGCGGCAGAGACGCAAAGTGGCTGGCTCGCATTGACCCCGGGGGGTGGGCAAGTGAAGTGAGCCAGGGGCACAACCCCCTAGTGTTCTGGAACAAAATCTATCTATCTATCTATCTATCTATCTATCTATCTATCTATCTATCTATCTATCTATCTATCTATCTATCTCTCTATCTATCTATCTATCTATCTACATTGATTCAAATACAGTCATGTCATCATCTTCTGGAACATCATCATAACTCTCCAAACCCCGAATTCCATTATGAATTTCTTGCGACTCCACTTCCTTTAGAACAATTGGCCCCAATCTCTCATGTCTAGCAATAGAGCTTTCCTTAAATGAGCACCTCTTGTCCATGTAGCCTGCTTGTAGTGCATTCGGATATCCAACTTCTTCTCTTTGCAGAAAGCACTAAGATTTTCGCCCTGGGATTCCTCCACAATTCCTTTTTTGTACTCGACAGAATAGCTCTTTCTTTTTGCACTCATCCTGTCGGGTGGTCAAAATACCAGTATTATTTCCTGTTCATCTGTGTACATACGATAGTGTTAGGCGTTTATCGCTCATCCAAAGTCGCCTAGGGCTTATTTTCGGAGTAGGGCTTATATTACAAGCATCCTGAAAAATCATGCTAGGGCTTATTTTCGGGGTAGATCTTATTTTCGGGGAAACACGGTATTTACCCAATTCAACTCCAGGCACCTCACACACAGATAAGGAGCTTTGGCTTGAGCTGGGAGAGTTGAGCTACGTCAAGGCAGGTGGATGGGATAGCAGGCTGCTTAATGCTTGTGCTGATCGACACATTTACAAAACAAAAGACGCTGATGGAGAGGTGTGAAGGGATTCAAGGTGGGCTGGGATTATGAGTTTTTTTGTAGGCTTCAGGAATTCTAGTGTTAATACAGTTGTCCTGAGGATACTAGTCAGGAAGGTACAGGACCTAAGCATCCACGATCATCTGTGCCTGTGGATTAAGGACTTCGTGACCAACCGCCCACAAACAGTGAGACACTTGGTCCCCACACCTCCCCAGTCATGACACTTAGTACAGGAGCACCGCAAGGGTGTGTAATCAGCCCTGCTCTGTACTCCCTTTACACCTACGACTGCACGCCCATTCATCCCACAAACAAGATCATCAAGTTCGCAGACAACACAATGGTCGTGGGTCTCATCTCAAATGGCGATGTGGCCGCTTACAGGGAGTGAAGTCTCTAGACTGACAGGATGGTGTGTGGTAAATAACCTGTCGTTAAACATCAAAAAGACAAAGGAGCTCATCCTGGATTTCAGGCGGAAACAGGACGTGTGCCTGCCACTCAGGATAGGAGACCAAGAGCTGGAGCAGGTGACCAGTTTCAAGTTTCCAGGGACCCACATCAGCAGTAGGGGAGAGAGGGGTAAGTTGAGCCAGTGGGTAAGTTGACCCACCCCCTTTATCTAGGCAATAGTGCAGATTTGTTGTCATGTGACCATAAATTTTGAAAGCACCCTCCATTTTGCTGCCCCTGTGATTGAAAGAAGCTTGTGGTGATGTGGTAAGTATGCTCTATTCACAAAAACCTGTTTTTGCCTTGTCAAAGTACATTTTTTGCATTTCAGTTATTTTGACTGTAACATGAAAGCTAATTTACTCAGGCCTAAAAATTAATACCATACATGTTGATGATTTACTAGCATATTAAACCACATGAACCATTTAGCTAAAGGTTAGCTTGAATTGCTAAGCTAGGTAACTTTTTCCAAAGTGGTGGCTGTGGGATAAAGTGAGCCAGATGCCTTGGGGTAAGTTGAACCACTGGCTCAACTTACCCCAACTTGAAGCTCAAGTAATATTGTTTAAAATGTCAAAAAATATTTTATTGTGGTATTACATAGCTGTTTTCCCCGTAATGTTTTACTTGTAGAAAAGTAAGCATGCCAAGAAAAGACAGACTGGGGTTCAACACCCCTTGAAGAGATGGAGAGAGCAGCCGCTGAAGTCAAGGCAGGAAAATCCATAAGAGCAGCAGCAAAAGAGAGAAAGATTGACAGGTCAGCACTACGCAGATTCATACAAAAGAATGAGAAAAAAGAAGTGAAAAGAGTAGGATACAGTGGAACAGCCCAGGCAAAAAGAGTCTTCACAGTGGAGATGGAGAAGGACCTTGCAGACCACATTAAACAACTTGCTGGCCAGTTCCATGGCCTGAGTCAAAAAACATTTGTGAATTAGCATTTGAATTAGCAGACAGAAACAAGATCCCTGTCCCCAAGACCTGGGAAGAGAATTGTTGTGCAGGTAGGGTGTTAAGAGAGCAGATATTGGTCATAAAAGAAAAAGGAAAGCTGAAGAAGAAACAAAACAGGAAGAAAATCACAGTGAGCAGTAGCTCTGAGAGTGATGTTCCCATCCCACTCGAAGACACATCTGAGGATGACACAACAGAGGATGAGAGAAGTGAACCAGAAAGCACAGACCTGTTAGTTGGTGACTTTGTTATAGTTAACTTTGCAACCAAACACAGGAGCTACCATTACATTGGCTTGGTTGAGAATCTTGAGGGCGAAGAAGTAACTGCAAGATTTCTCCGAAGAATCCGAGGGAGCACAGCTAAAGGGTGTGATAGTTGCCCGGACACCACCAGTCAGAGACCACATCTTTATAAAATGCACACGTTTATTAGCCATTAATAAACACAGTTCCTCACTCCACACAAAGCACAAAGCAATAATCACCCCCAAAATTCCAGACTTCACAATGTCCTTAGCCACCTTTCCTCTCCTCCTGGGAGCTTCGTCCTTCTCCCACTCCCGATTCTGGCTCACTGACTGCAAGGAGGCAGCCCCTTTTATTCCCACCCGGATGTGCTCCAGGTGGCTGATGATGTCCATTCGGCAGCACTTCCTGGTGTGGCAGAAGTGCTGCCCTTTGAACCGGAAGCACTCCAGGCGTCCCTGGCCGATCCCTCCGCCATCTTGCCAAGTGTGGCGGAAGTAATCACATCCGGGTCTCCTGATGCTTAAAGCGCCCCCTGGCGGTGGCCACGGTTCCCAGTAGGTCAAATCATCTTTGTCCCTTTCCTGTGGTCCTCTTTTTATCCAGGGCGGCTGCCCCCTTGTGCCCCGGAAGCTATTAATGTCTCTTTCCAGTCCCTCCAGGCATCCCGGCCAGGTAATGACCGCAGTCGTCTGTGACAAGGGAAACCAACTTTTGTTTTCAAGGAGGATGACGTGGCACTTTTCCGGGCAAAGTGAAGTGGTAAAGAAGCTGCCTCAACCTCAAAAGGCTGGAGGAACTGCACGGCGAGAGCAGCAATTCATATTTCCCTGCAACCTTGAGGGGTGGAATGTGGAGTAGATAGTTAAGGAAAACCACAGTAGGCCTATTCTTTTTTTGTGAGTTCATTACAGTTGTTCTACACTGTTGATAGTGTTCAATTGTTATATCATCATCCATCCATCCATCCATTGTCTCCCGCTTATCCGAGGTCGGGTCGCGGGGGCAGCAGCTTGAGCAGAGATTCCCAGACTTCCCTCTCCCCGGCCACTTCTTCTAGCTCTTCCGGGAGAATCCCAAGGTGTTCCCAGGCCAGTCGAGAGACATAGTCCCTCCAGCGTGTCCTGGGTCTTCCCCGGGGCCTCCTCCTGGTTAGACGTGCCTGGAACACCTCACCAGGGAGGCGTCCAGGAGGCATCCTGATCAGATGCCCGAGCCACCTCATCTGACTCCTCTCGATGCGGAGGAGCAGCGGCTCTACTCTGAGCCCCTCCCGGATGACTGAGCTTCTCACCCTATCTTTAAGGGAAAGCCCAGACACCCTGCGGAGGAAACTCATTTCAGTCGCTTGTATTCGCGATCTCGTTCTTTCGGTCACTACCCATAGCTCATGACCATAGGTGAGGGTAGGAACATAGATCGACTGGTAAATTGAGAGCTTCGCCTTGCGGCTCAGCTCCTTTTTCACCACGACAGACCGATGCAGAGCCCGCATCACTGCGGACGCCGCACCGATCCGCCTGTCTATCTCACGCTCCATTCTTCTCTCACTCGTGAACAAGACCCCGAGATACTTGAACTCCTCCACTTGGGGCAGGATCTCGCTACCAACCCTGAGAGGGCACTCCACCCTTTTCCGGCTGAGGACCATATATCATCATTTTTATTAAAATATTTTGAACAGTACACTTGCATTTGACTTATTTATATATAGTTTAAAGTTTCCTTTAGGATAATTCAAAATGACAATCAGGTTTAAACTGGAAAAAGTATATTGGTCAGTTTACACACAGGTGGCTCAATTTACCCCCTGGCTTGGCTCAATTTACCCCTAAGCTGGGGCAAGTTCGAGCCAGAAGACCGCTTTTTTCAAGAGGTCACATTTTCTTTTTCATATGTCATGTATGCATTCTTAGCATTTCCACTGACGGGAAACATCCTGAAAAAGATGTAGACATTTTGGTTTTATTTACATATCACTTTCCCTTGCCTAGAGGACAGCCTAAGTAAAAAATGGCTCAACTTACCCCACTCTCCCCTACCCTAAAATGGAGTACAAACACCACTGCTGCAGTGAAAAAGGCCCAGCAAAGATTGCACTTCCTGAGGATACGGAGGGAAAAACCACATCTCTGCCTCTTTGCTGAAGACTTTTTTTTATCACTGCTCAATAGGGGGCTTACTGACCTACTCCATCCTGGCATGGTTTGGAAACTGTTCAGAGGCAGACAGGGCAGCCCTCCAGAGGGTGGTCAACACAGCACAAAAAAAAATAATTTGTCCCTCCCTTTCCCCCCTCTGAAAGACATCTATGGGTCACACTGTTCCAGCAAGGCCTACAGAATTATCAGTGACAATACTCACCCTTCACATCACATCTTCACATTGCTACCCTCTGGAAGGCGCTACAAGGACCCTGAAGGACCGTACCACGAGACTGAGGAACAGCTTTTACCCCTCAGCCGTCTAAGAACTTAATTCTCTGCCCTCTATCCCATTGTCCCTACTTTCTCTTTCACCATCTTAATAGTCCTGGGCTTGTTTTCATGTGAGAAACTGTGTTCAATTACGAAAATGCACTTTAATGTAAAAAATTATAATTAAAGTGTGTAAAATATTATTTTACAAATCCAATCAGTTTTTATTATCTGTGGATATGTGAGGATGTGTGCGTGAGTGATGAAAGCATCTCTGGGAGAGCTGTTTTAAATTTTGTTATATTGTTCTCAATTCAATGACAATAAAAGATATTCTATTCTATGTAATGACAGGGGCACTTGGCTGCGGACAGGCTATTATATGATCCTTGGTTTCAGCAGCGTCTTAGTGGACTGCACTTTCTGATTGGTCAAGTTCCTTGGCTTCACCGGGTCAACATGGTGGCCAGCCCTCTGAAAGCCAATATTCCTCAGTGGATAATTTCAAGTAAACGATTCTCTCTCTTAGTGTTATCGTTAGAGGTAAAAATCGGGGTGGTTAGGAATGAGTTTTGTTCATTTGATTTCCGCTTATGCGTTTCTCATGTCTCCTGGTTTAAATGCTCACAATAATCCCTGGGACCTAATCCTTAGCAGGGACAAGTCTCTGACTGTCAAGCGTCCCAAGTGTATGTTCTTTGGGGAAACGCTTTGATGAAAGCGTGAAGCTGTGTTTCAGTATCCTTCACACTGAGGAAAGAATGCAGATGAGCAAAGTTGTGAAGATGAATAAGGCTGTCTGTACTACTGAGCTAATGTGTGATTGAAAAGTAAGAAGCTGATCAAAGGTAACACCCAAATTACAGACTGATGCTAAGGGTTGAACCAGGATCTCATTAACCCTTTAACTGCCAACTCCCTAAATATTCCCCACGCCAGGCGAAATCTGAACAATTTTCGTTTTTTTACTTTTTTACATTTTTTTTACATTTTTTACATTTATTCAAGCAGTATTGACCACTAAATGTTGTGCAAGTTCTAGAAATGGGCAAACACATAATAAAACACAAAATGTACCTTTTCTCAGGCTTCTGGATTTATTGTCTACTACAAAACGGAACAGTCAAAAGTAATTCAAAAGTCAAAAGTAGTTCAGTCAATCATAGTTTCATTCCCAGTATTTGAGTTTGCTGTGCCACAGGCCAAAGCAGGGAACTGCACAAAGTCCTGGATTGCTGGGACACTTTGAGCAGAAGGTCTTGACGTCTCTACGCTGACCCTTCTTTGAACAGACACGACAGCGTTTTTCTGAAAGTCCAAAGTCCTTACATTCATCTGGCAACACTGCTGAAATACTACTCATAGGATCCTCTTTGCCAGTGTATACACGAAATCTATAAATGTAACCTGAATTCTCAGCTAAGCAAAACATCTTGATACCAAACCGTGCCCTTTTCAATGGTAGGTACTGTCGAAACTGTAAGCGGCCCTTCCACAACAATAAACTTTCATCAACTGCAACTGACGGTCCTGGCATGTAGGGCAACTGAAATGCTTCAAATAAATGGTCAATCAAAGGACGTAGCTTGAACAAGCGGTCGCGGTTTGGATCTTTCTTATCTGGCTCATTTCTGTTGTCATTCAAATGAAAGAATTTCAGCAGCAAAGAGAATCGGTTACGTGTCATGACAGCTGCAAAAATAGGTGTTGCATACATAGGATCTGTAGACCAGTACATCTCAATATCTGGTTTTCTGATTATTCCCATCAACATCAAAATCCAAATGAATTTTTTCATTTCGTTTTCATCAGTGTCAAACCAAGCACGAACACGGGAATGTGGAGGTAAATTGGGATTTTTCTCAATAAACTGTGCTGCATACAGATTTGTCTGATGAACAAAATGTCTGATCAAATCAGGTGACACAAACAGCTCATAAAACTGCTCAGCAGTGTAATTGTTTACATCAACAGTAAAGCCACACGTTGCCTCAAACGGATGCAGAAAAGGTAGTTCACCTCGGGCAGCAGTCCAGTTGAGATGCTGGGGATACACCCACTCAGCGCCATCATCCGATGCGTCTTCATTCACAGTATCATGCAGCGCACGTTGCTGCTCATCACTGTCACTAAAATCTTCTTCAGAACTGCTACAATCATGATCAGAACTGTCCAAAATCGCCTGCAAAGCCTCACTTGAAGTCAGTTTACGTTTCGCCATATTCACAGCTTTCACATCACGTGATCGGCCAATACAAGCGCAGAGTTGTCGAAATAAAACGTAGTAATAATACCCACGCCAAGCTGTCAGTTGTACTATGTGCCAGGCATTCACATAACCACAGGCAAATGTGCCGGATAATTCCGGCAGTATGGCGTTAGCAATAAAACAACGGTGCCGGATATATCCGGCAGAGGGCGGTTAAGGGGTTAATGTCAATTTTTAGCCCACAAAGGGTAGAGAGGACAGATATGCTACTAATAAGATTTCTGTTTTATCAGGATTGAGTTGTAAAAAATTAGCTGTAATCCAATGATTGATTTCCCGAATGCAGTCAGTCAGTGCAACACGTGAAGATGTTGCAGTTGCATCAACACTTACATAAAGTTGTGTGTCATCGGCATAGCAGTGGAAACTTAAACCATACCGAAGAATAATCTCACCTAATGGGAGCATATAGATGTTAAAGAGGATTGGACCAAGAACTGACCCTTGAGGGATACCTTGTGTGAGTGAAGTAGCGGCAGATTTGTATTCCCTAATGAAGACGTAATACTGGCGATCACTGAGCTATGATGTGAACCAAGAAAGAGCAGCACCAGAGATAACAATAGCTGAAAGTCAGGACAGTATAATGTTATGGTTAACTGTATCAAACGCGGCGCTTAAGTCAAGGAGAACTAGAATAGCGGCCATCCCAGAATCTGCGGTTATAAGTAAGTCATTGATTACCTTAAGTAAAGCAGTTTCAGGGCTCTGAATCCAGACTGAAAAGGCTCAAGCAGGTTATGCAAGTTTTAAAGAATGGAGATTAATAGGCAAAAATGTCTTCTTTTAAAAAGACACATACAGAACACTAAAATATGCAGAAGGTGAAGGGGTCTGAGCACTTTCTGAATCCACAGTTTACACTTATAAGGAGTTCTTAGGTACTTTAAACACATGACTCTGCACCCTCTGCATTCTCAGTTGTGCATACTGTGAACGGACTTAATTAATGAATAAACATAAGACAAAACTCTAAAGCCCAGGAAAATTCTGTCATTGCGAGATCTTTCATGTGACAAAAATCTTAAGCAGCTGTTGAAATGAGTTTCCCCTTAACTGTGTTCACCACTGATGCTCTCTGTCTAATCATGTTAATGGATCATCTGCATCGAACTCTCCTTTCCAAATGGCCTCACGATTGCAACGCTGAGTTACGGTGCCCGGCCGCATAACACAGAGCATTTTGCAATCTTCAGGGTAGAGTCGCTGTCTAATTTCCACTGCATTTTCTGTATTAGCCTTTGTTGCCTAGCATGGCACTCACAATGGAAAAGCTTTAAAGCTTATTGATATTCTACAAGTGTTGTGGCAGCCTATCAGTTAATTACAAAGCTTTTAGTCTAATGACTACAATTAAGGATGTTTTTTATTTTTTTTTTCAAAAAATGTTACAAAACCTTCTCATTTTAACTTATTTCTAGAGTGCATCCTTCAAATGCATTTAAACATCCAGCTAGCTGTCCTTGACTTGTCTTTGTCAATTTTAAGGCATTGTCTTTCTAGGGTAGCCCATCCACCCATTGTTTGTAATTGTTTAGTCCAATTATACGGTCGCGGAAAGCTAATGTCTGTCCCGGTACGACTGGAGGGAATGTAGGGAAAAAGGCTGGAGAGAACACGACTCCATCCTAGGGTACATTCGCATGCAAGCAGTATTCTAATTATCTTTTTGTTTCCTGACCTTGGCTTGACAACATTTTTGCAAATTTCCTTTGTTTGTTTATGTATTTATTTATTTATTTTTTATTAATTTATTTATTTATTTACATCTCCTGGTCTTCTTGCCTCTTTCATTTTTTTTCTTCTTCTTACCCTAACTTAAACCGCAACATCTTAAATACTAATATGTGTTTTCAGACTTCCATGTAGAAGTCCATAGCTGTTGCTGTATTAAGTGAAAATGCGTATGTGCTTCAGTGATTTTGCTAATTTTTTTTTTATATATTTCATTTAAAATGAGCACCAAATGTCTTCAATAATGGTTTTTTTTTTTTTTCATGGAACGGAATCTCCTCAAAACAAATGCTGATATCACATTACATGACTTCCATTCATGGGGTGAGTCAGATTTGCTGGCCACAGTTGCTGATCTCATCTCTGGACCATACCAGTCTAAACGACTGAAAATCGCTGCCCATGTCACATTTACTGGCTGACCTTCTAGCACAGTCATGATAACCTTTTCTCCATCAACCAATAGCGTACTGCCCAACAAAGCCATTGCTGTGCAAAGGGAAAACAGGGATGGTGGGTTGAGATGCAGTCTCTGCCCTTTTACCTTTATCCCAATCAGTCATGGTACGTAAAACAAGAGACATCAGACAGACAAGCTTCTCTTCTATTTGTGAGGCCCAAAACACCTTGGTTCCTTAATCCTCATCAATACATTAAATGCATTGTATTTCCAGATGAACATTTATTGGTTGTCAGCTATCATGCACACTGAAACCACCCCTACAACTAAAGATAGCACCTGTTTGAATTTATGAAGCGACTTGCTGATTAGTTGCAGTGAGTTGTTCGTTACGTTACATTAGGTGATTTAGTTTACCAGAATAAAATTATATAAATGCATCTAATGTGACCTGGGGCCTCATGTATAAATGGTGCATATACACAAAAATGTTGCGTACGCCTGTTTCCACCGCTCACATCGCTATGTGTAAAAACTAAACATGGTGTAAAGCCATGCACATTTTCACACCAGCTTAGTCCCTTGCTTACGCAAGTTTTCAGCTCAATTTTGAAAACTGGTGGTACCCAGCATCAAAGCAGTGCTACTGTTCCTGTGTGGATTCCCTTTCTTTTTTAGATCTACATCCCTGACGCAGCTTTATCAAATACGCTGAAATTAACTGCATATCATTTATTAGTTTAAGGCATCTGATTGTAATCAACCTGTAACCATATAATGGTGCATGGATGCTCAAATTATTCCAAATACCATCGCTGCTTTAGCATTGTCACTCTTAGTACACCACTCAGAATATTTTAACCCACTATATCTGATTGTGAAATCACAGCTCTACAGCAGCTGATCGGATTATCGGGATACAGCATTACGCACACGCTGCCTCAGTCATGCACACAGTCTGTTTGAAATCTTCCATACAGTACGGCAAACTCTTCACAGCCTTTCCTGTACAAACCTCGTGGTTCAAAAACAGTTTCATCCCAAGAGACATAAATGCACTCAATCAGTCCATTAACCCTTTAACTGCCAACTCCCTAAATATTCCCCACGCCAGGCGAAATCTGAACAATTTTCGTTTTTTTACTTTTTTACATTTATTCAAGCAGTATTGACCACTAAATGCTGTGCAAGTTCTAGAAATGGGCAAACACATACAACTGGAGTACCAGTTATCCATCCAAATGGTGTATCCATTGTCCAATAGTGGTAGGGCAAGGTACACAACAATTTTCTCTGAAAGTCCAAAGTCCTTACATTCATCTGGCAACACTGCTGAAATACTACTCATAGGATCCTCTTTGCCAGTGTATACACGAAATCTATAAATGTAACCTGAATTCTCAGCTAAGCAAAACATCTTGATACCAAACCGTGCCCTTTTCAATGGTAGGTACTGTCGAAACTGTAAGGGGCCCTTCCACAACAATAAACTTTCATCAACTGCAACTGACGGTCCTGGCATGTAGGGCAACTGAAATGTTTCAAATAAATGGTCAATCAAAGGACGTAGCTTGAACAAGCGGTCGCGGTTTGGATCTTTCTTATCTGGCTCATTTCTGTTGTCATTCAAATGAAAGAATTTCAGCAGCAAAGAGAATCGGTTACGTTTCATGATAGCTGCAAAAATAGGTGTTGCATACATAGGATCTGTAGACCAGTACATCTCAATATCTGGTTTTCTGATTATTCCCATCAACATCAAAATCCCAATGAATTTTTTCATTTCGTTTTCATCAGTGTCTACCCAAGCACGAACAAGGGAATGTGGAGATAAATTGGGATTTTTCTCAATAAACTGTGCTGCATACAGATTTGTCTGATGAACAAAATGTCTGATCAAATCAGGTGACACAAACAGCTCATAAAACTGCTCAGCAGTGTAATTGTTTACATCAACAGTAAAGCCACACGTTGCCTCAAACGGATGCAGAAAAGGTAGTTCACCACGGGCAGCAGTCCAGTTGAGATGCTGGGGATACACCCACTCATCGCCGTCATCCGATGCGTCTTCATTCACAGTATCATGCAGCGCACGTTGCTGCTCATCATTGTCGCTAAAATCTTCTTTAGAACTGCTACAATCATGATCAGAATTGTCCAAAATCGCCTGCAAAGCCTCACCTGAAGTCAGTTTACGTTTCGCCATATTTACAGCTGTCACTTCCGAATCACGTCACATAACCGGCCAAAACAACCACAGAGTTGTCGAAATACAATGTAGTAATAATACCCACGCCAAACCGTCAGTTATACTACGCGCCAGGCATTCATATAACCACAGGCAAATGTGCCGGATAATTCCGGTAGTATGGCGTTAGCAATAAAACAATGATGCCGGATATATCCGGCAGAGGGCGGTTAAGGGGTTAAGTGTTCCTGGTAGAACTGTTTGTACTGATAAGTACAATCACCTCACTGTAAACTTGCACTACAGTTGTAATATTGCAGTAAAATCTTATTCGCGGGAGAACTTCAGTGGGAGTATTTAACCCACTTAATGTGAGTGTGGAATCACAGCTCTACAGCAGCTGATCAGATTATCGGCATACAACATCACGCACATACTACCTCTGCCATGCTCAGTCTATTTGAACTTTGCCCATACAGCAAATGCTTCAGTGCCTTTCCTGTAGGGACCTCGCGGTTCAGAAACAGTTTCATCCCAAGAGCTCTAAACGCACTCAATTAGTCCATCAAGAGCTCCTAATAGAACTGTTTGTACTTATAAGTACAATCACCTCACTGTAAACGTTGCACTACAGTTGTAATATTGCACAACCTGAGCCACTTTATAAAGCGCGTATTTACAGATGATGACGACTGGCTTCTAAGTCGATTTAGATTTCCAAGCACTATTTTCATGGAGTTCTTGATATTATTTTTAAGATGAAATGCAGTAAAGCATGTTTATTACATTATACAGATAAGTTTCAAACATCTATAAAATAACGTAAATTGTTAATAATTAAACATGTGAAACACAGTGGCACAGCAGTAGAGCAAGCTGGGGCCACGTTGAGAGATTGTTCCTGCCTCGTGCTGTATGCTTGCTGGGACTGGTGCCACCCTGGATGGATAGATGGATGGAATAATTACACATGTATTATAAAGATATTTCAATGTTCCATAAAAGTTTTGAAGAATCGGCGTTCTAAGCTTACAGATGGCTTTCCATCTATTACAGAGCTGATTGTGTGGCGATTGGTTACTTGGAGAAAGAAAAGGAAGGACAGGAATTGGGGGGTTAGTATATTTGAAAGAGACAGTACTGCTGCAACTAATGATTTCATCAAGGGTCGCGCAGCAAGCATCTTGCAGAAGGCAGGAACAATCTCTGGACGGGGCACCAGCTCGTTGCTACCACTACGCCATTGTGTCCCCATGTTTAATACATGCTTTAATTCATTTAATCAAGAAAATAATATCAAGTATACATCTTATTATTTAAATTGTTCAGTGAGCTGTGATATCATGAATGTAATGGATTCTGTGTCCTGTCGGCGGAAGAGAAAGAAGCATGTAGTAATTCACACACATACAGCACATAAAAGAACAAACAATACGAAGCATTTAACATGCTACTTTAGTTACAATGGGATTTAAGAAACTAGTAAATTAAACAATTTTAACATGAAGTTTATGACGTTCTACTATAATGACAATATAATCTACACGATTAAAGTGGAAATTTTGAGATTAAAGTTGACATTTGGACATTTTTTCCCACTGTGTTCCTATTTTATTTTTCTTTTCTCTGAAACCCTAATAAGCTTCCACATGACACTTAGACTGTGGTAGGTTGGCACCCTGCCCGGGATTGGTTCCTGCCTTGTGCCCTGTGTTGGCTGTGATTGGCTCCAGCAGACCCCCGTGACCCTGTGTTCGGATTCAGCGGGTTGGAAAATGGATGGATGGATGGCACTTAGACGGTGGGCTATGACTCGCCTTTTCACAGCGACTTTGATATCGGACCACTTCTTTTTTATTTATAGGAACTGTGCGACTTTCTCAATTTGAACTTTTGAGTTTCTCTGACACTCTATTTCACTCAATCAACTTCCTTTTGCTGTTTATATCACTGCTTAAACCAACAAATAGTACGTTTTTTCCTTGCTTCTACTTGGTATTCGCTGAAATTCTTATGTTTACCCTGTGCTTTTGCCATTTGTCTTTTCACAGAACTGAAAACATAAGGGGCTATTTATATTGATTTGTATATTCAAAGAGGTGTAATTCTGGGAGGAGTCTGGGAGGCATGACAGGCGCGTGCACATGTGTTACTTTTCACCCTGACCTGGATTTGTGTAGCGGACGAATGTGGAAGATGGTGTACGCACAGATATATGCATCTGCATTTTTTGTGCGTACGCACATTTCTGCTTTTGTCCGTATGCCATGTCTTAGTGTGAATTCTACACACGCCGTTACGCATGAGGACCCTGGTCTTTACCTGCACTGATTCTAACCTTAATTAATGTAGGCCCAGAGTATATGTAATATATAGTATATACATAGTACAGGGTAGCGCAGGGAAACAGGAAATTTTCAACTGATGTTCCATGCATGAATAAACGCATTACAAAATACATTTAATGATGAAATGTATTCTACAGGGGCGGCACGGTGGCGCAGTGGGTAGCGCTGCTGCCTCGCAGTTGGGAGATCTGGGGACCTGGGTTCGATTCCCGGGTCCTCCCTGCGTGGAGTTTGCATGTTCTCCCCGTGTCTGCGTGGGTTTCCTCTGGGTGCTCCGGTTTCCTTCCAAAGACATGCAGGTTAGGTGGATTGGCGATTCTAAATTGGCCCTAGTGTGTGCTTGGTGTGTGGGTGTGTTTGTGTGTGTCCTGTGGTGGGTTGGCACCCTGCCCAGGATTGTTTCCTGCCCTGTGTTGGCTGGGATTGGCTCCAGCAGACCCCCGTGACCCTGTGTTCGGATTCAGCGGGTTGGAAAATGGATGGATGGATGTATTCTACAGGATATGCAATTAATGATGGTAATCAATATTCATTCAATATTTATTTTATGTTTTGAAGAAAACATCATGAAGGTGTTGTCCATTTCTCCATACACATTCTGACAGCCTGTTGTGGAAATTCTGCATTGCTTGACATAACATGTCAAGAGGAATGCCAGCGATTTCCTCTTCAGTCCTCCTTTTTAGTTCAGCAGTGGTTGCAGGACGTGTGCAGTACACTTGGCTTTTAAGATGTCCCCCCAGAAAAAAAATCACAAACAGTGAGATCTGGGGATCTCAGAGGCCATGAAATGTCACACATGTGCCTTCCAAACAATCGCCGAATAGCTGCCATCGATTATCGGGCAGTATGTGAAGTGGCTCCACCTGAAGACTTCTTTTTTATGGCTGATCCATGTTGTAATCGCATGAGCAGATGGGACATGATCGTGACACCCTAACTGGTAAAGATGCAGAAATTCCCTTTGCGCAGCGGTCCCACAATCACCATTCTTATAAAAGTTTTTCACAGCAAACACTCATTGCACACCACTCCACTGCTCCATTATAACTAATGGCAAGGGGTTCTAAACGAGGTCCCAAACAACTGCTGACGCCCCAGGGTCATCAACACCTAGTTCCAAAATTGCCCGTTTCCCTGCACCACCCTGTATATAGAGAGTTTGTACAATGATGTGATCACTCTATTTACGACTTAAAATTTCTAAGACAAAAGATATGGGTGTCGATTTCAGGTGCTCTCCACCATCCACTGTCTCAACTTTAATTAAAGGGGATACAGTGGAGATGGTAGGGGAATAGAAATATCTGGGAACAATCATTGATAACAAACAAAACTGTTAAAACAGCGCAAATCTGAAAAAAAAGGGCAGACCTGACTTTTCTTTCTTAGGAAACTGAACTGTTTTAAAGTGGACAAAATCATAATGACACTTTTTTTGTAAGTCCTTTATTCAATCCATTGTTACATTTGCTTTTAACTGTTGCTTTGGCAACATCAGCAAGAAGAACATAAATCATCTGTAGAAAATTATAAAAATTTGCTGTACAATTATTGGTTCAGAGCAGACATATCACTGAAATGTATTGCAAACAGGCAAGAAACAAAGCCAACTCAATCCTGTCACACAGTAACCATCCTGTTTGATTGAAATTCTAGTTGTTGCCACCAGACTGCAGATTTATCTTTCAATTCTGCATTATTATTTTGTGTACTTTTGAATGTAATTATTCTTCTTGGTATGATCCTGACTGTGTGTTTATGCAGTAACATTGCTTATTAAATGTTTTGTCTTTGTTTATCTACAGGATCTCTGTAACAATGTTTTCTGTTTTTGTACTTTCCTGCTGCAAACAAATTTCCCTCTATGATAATAAAATCTACCTAAACCTAAACCTAAACCTAACCCTAAAGTATAGTGTCTAACCTCTGTCGCTACATGGTTGCAATGCACTTGCACCCAGGACTACAGTCTACTATCTTCTAAGAGTAGTTCCTTTAGACTTCACTCAGGTATGACTGCCACTGTGTTATGATTTGACTGGTGATTTAATTTGTTTCTGACTGTTACTTGGTCTTTTATATTTTTTTGAATATCAATTCTGGGGTGTTTGAAGATGAAGGGTTAAAGTGTTCTTAATGATGTTGAAAATTAATTACATCATCATACATCTAGATAGATAGATAGATAGATAGATAGATAGATAGATAGATAGATAGATAGATAGATAGATAGATAGATAGATAGATAGATAGATAGATAGATAGATAGATAGATGAAACCAAACCAAGATAAAAAATGAAGGTAATTGGTGGTAGATAAGAGATCAACTCAGTTAATAACTGACAATGACTGGTTTATGGTGTCCTTTTTCAGTGGAGGATAGATTACAAGTGACATGTGAGCATGACATTACAGCTCCTCCAGTTGGTTAAGATCTTCTTGGCTGAAGGTGAAAGTCAAGAATAGTCGGGCTGTACTGTACTCTTATTTTTAACACTTTGCCCTGAGTACCCATTAACACTAGAATCCCTGAAGCCTACGAAAAAATTTGCAATCCCGGCCCACCTTAAATTCCTTCACACCTCTCCATTAGAGTCTTTTGTTTTGTAAATGTGTTGCTCAGCACAAGCAGCAAGCAGCCTGCTATCCCATATCCTACACCAGGTTCTCCCAGCTCCAGGCTCTTTATCGTGGTGTATCAATTCAACCCCCACCCATGAAAAGGAGAGAAAGGCCAACACACATTTTCTTGTTATAAAGCATTGAATCCCAGGGGATTTCATTTGGCTTTTTATGGCACTGATCAGCAGAAGAAGACTTTTTAATGTCAAGGTGGAAACTGAGCTCTGCAAAGTTCTCTAAATTAATTACAAATGTAAAACAGCAAAGAATTAATCTTGTACATTCTCATCCCAGATTTAATATGCGTCATTCGCATGACACTGACACACACCTCGATGTTGCAATAGGAACAGTAGAAGCGCACTTTCATTGTAATAGTTTTTGTGTTGTTTGTGAATGTGGTATAGCACAGCCTGCATGCCCAGCCTACCTGGAAAGGGGTCTCTTTTTGAACTGCCTTTCCCGAGGTTCTTCCATTTTTTGCAAGGGTTTTTTTGGGAGTTTTTCCTTGTCTTCTTAGAGAGTCAAGGCTGGGGGGCTGTCAAGAGGTGGGGCCTGTTAAAGGCCATTGCGGCACTTCTTGTGTGATTTTGGGCTATACAAGAATAAATTGTATTGTATTGTATTGTACAGATATAGCCAAGAAAGTTCTACCTCATGTTAACTTGCAGGGTGTAAAAGGCTATAACCCATTCTAGGCAGCTATCAGGCTCTAATTATTCAAAAGGGACAATTTTTATTTTCTTTAGCATAGGGATAAATTTAAATACCTAGGATCAGCGGTAGCCCAAGATGGAACATTAGAGATGCAGAGATAATCCATAGAGTGCAGTGTAGATGGAATAACTGGAAGAAGGTATCAGTAGTACTAAGTGATCAAAGAATGAAGGCGAAGGTCTGAATGTGGATCCGGAGCAGTAACAGGGACATAAAGCCGAGGTCCTGACGTAAAGCTGAGGACCTGACTCTCTGAGGTCCTGGGCATCCTTCAAAAAAACTAGGATGTATCCTGATGTCCAAGATAAATTCCCCACCTCAGCCTAGTCATATTAGCCACCTAATCATCCCATGTTTCTAACTGGCTAACTACCTGTCACCCCTTCACTACCTAGTAGCTAATGTGTGGTGAGCATACTGGCACAAAAATGTCTGCTGTTGCATCATCCAGGTGGATGCTGCACATTAGTGGTGGCTGAAGTGACTCCTCACTCACTGTGTAAAGTGCTCTGAGTAAGGAGAAAAGTGTTAAATAAGTGTAAAGAATTATTATTATTATTATGTCCAGGTTTAGACAATCAAAGCAGTCCTGCAGTTTATCCTGTGCTTCATCAGTCCACTTTTATTGCCATTTCCTCACATTTCGAGTGAGTTGTTACAACTTGATGATTTATGGAAATGATTGTAGGATCTGTAAGTTTTTAATGTAAAGCTTTACATCACAAATGTGACCTAATTAGCTTTATTTTGCCAAACTATAATTTACATGCTCAAACTGAATCTTACCTTCTAAATTATATTATAGTTTTCTGCTGTCATTGCTGGCATTTACATATAATCTGCCTTCTTGACATATTTCTATAAATTTGGACTAAAGTGTTGTACTTCATTGTGCTCCTTGTCAGTAGCTGTCAAATCATTTGAATGTTTCAGCAACTGAGAAGCAAATTTGCAAAATTTGTTCTATTTTTACTAATTCTTGACATGATATGAGCTATCAGTTCATGGAATATGTTTTTACGGGATTAAAGAACATGATGTCCTATACTATTAATAATCTCAGTGTATTAGATGAATATTTTAATGTGACAAGTCATATATTTATATGATTCTAAAACCAGCACATGCTAAGGGTCAAAACTGAGACTACTGTACTGAGTGAGGTTTAAAATTATGCTCACCTTCTTCTTTTTCTTCTTCCTCTTCTTCTCGTTCCACTCCTATTTGTGGTCGATGTGCTTGATAAACCTTCTCCAAACAGCACAGTCCTGCACCTCCAAGCCAGTCAAGCCCGTTTCCTTCAAATCATCAATCATCACCAGAAATGAGTTTATTTTATTTCTAAATTCATCTTCTCATAAATGGCATCTTAAACTTAAGTTTGGATAATTCAACATGTAGGCAATTGTACATGTACTATATGGCCTAAAGTTTGTGGACACCTGACCATCACACTTAGGTGAGCTTGTTGGACATCTCATCCCAAAGCCATGGGCATTAATATGGAGTTACTACTCTTCTAGGAGGGCTTTCCATGAGATTTTGGAGTGAGCCTGGGGACATTTCTGTCCATTCTGCCAGAAGAGCATTTGTAAGGTCAGGTAGTGATGTTGAATAAGAATGAGACCACCTGGCTCACAATCAGAATGATCCAGTTCATCTCAAAGCTGTTCAGTAGGGTTGAAGTCTGGGCTCTGGTCAAGCCGCACAAGTTCCTCCATGTCTTTATGGACCTGGCTTTGTGCACAGTCATGCTGGAATAGAAAAGTGCATTACTTAGACTGTTGCCACATAGTTGGAATTGCACAATTGTCTAAAATTTGTTTGTGTGCTGTAGCGTGTAATGAGAAGTTAAGCAACAGGACACCTTTTATTGGCTAACTAGAAAGATTAAAATATGCAAGCTTTCAAGGCACCTCAGGCCCCATCTTCAGGCAAGATCTACATCCATAATGACTAAAACAGTACAACACGTTTTTTCAAAAATCATTCGTTCACACAGGACGTCTGCAGGGGTGAGTCCTATCACAATTACTATTGACTCTGTACACAAGTGACCTGAGACAGAACAATGACCACTGCTCCATTATCAAATGCGCGGATGACACCCCGCTCATAGGTGGTGTCTCTCACTCCGAATGTAAAAAAGACCAAAGAAATGATATTTGATTTCAAGAGACAGAAATCTGTATGTTCACCCATTGCAGTTCTGGGGGAGGAGGTAAAAATACACTGCTTATAAAAATTAAAGGACCACTTTTTAATCCAAGTATAGCATCAAGTCAATGAAACTTCTGGACTATTGATCTGGTCAGTTGAGTAGCAGGGGGGGCTTGTTAATCAGTTTCAGCTGCTTTGGTGCACTAGAGAGGCAACAGTGAGATGACCCCCAAAACAGGAATGAATGGTTTAACAGGTGGAGGGAGGCCACTGACATTTGTCCCTCCTCATCTGTTTTTTCACTTATTTTGCATTTGGCTATGTTCAGTGTCACTACTGGTAGCATGAGGCCATACCTGGACCCTACAGAGGTGGTACAGGTAGTTCAACTTCTCCAGGATGGCAGGCACATCAATACGGGGCATTGCCAGAAGGTTTGCTGTGTCTCCCAGCACAGTCTCAAGGGCATGGAGGAGATTCAAGGAGACAGACAGGCAGTTCCTCTAGGAGAGCTGGACAGGGCCCCTCGTAGAAGGTCCTTAACCCAACAACACGACCCACCGGTATCTGCTCCTTTGGGCAAAGAGGAACAGGATGAGCACTACCAGAGCCTAAAAAATTACCTCCAGCAGGCAGGCCACTGGTGTGAATGCCTCTGACCAAACAATCAGAAACAGACTTCATGAGAGTGGCCTGAGGGACCGACTTCCTCTAGTGGGCACTGTGCTAACTACCTGTCCAGCACCATGGAGCTCGATTGGCATTTGCCAAAGAATACCAGAATTGGCAGGTCCACCACTGGCACCCTGTACTTTTCACAGATGAGAGCAGGTTCACCCTGAGCACATGTGACATACGTGAAAGGGTCTTGGAGAAGCCATGGAGAACATTATGCTGTCTGTAACATCGTTCAGCATGACCGGTTTGGTGGTGGGTCAGTGATGGTCTGGGGAAGCATATCCATGGAGGGATGCACAGACCTCTGCAGGCTAAACAATGGTACCGTGACTGCCATTAGGTATCGGGATGAAATCCTTGGACCCATTGTCAGACCCTATGCTGGTGCAGTGGCTCCTGGGTTCCTCCTGGTGCACAACAATGCCCGGCCTCATGTGGCGAGAGTATGCAGGCAGTTCCTGGAGGATGAAGAAATTGATACCACTGACTGGCCCCAACTCTCACTCACCTGACCTCAATCTAATAGAACACCTCTGGGTGGGACATTATGTTCGGGTCCACCCAACGTCACCAGGTTGCACCTCAGACTGTCCAGGAGCTCAGTGATGCCCTGGTCCAGATCTGGGAGGAAATCCCCCAGGACACCATCCGTTGTCTCATTAGGACATTGTCAGGCATGCATATAAGCACGTGTGTGTGTGGGGGGGGAGGCATACAAACTACTGAGTACGATTTGGAGTTGCTGCCATGAAATTTCGGCAAAATGGACTTGCCTGTCTGTCGCATCATTTTTTCACTTTTATTTTCGGGGTGTCTTTGAATTCAGCCCTCTGTAGGTTGATCATTTTCATGTTCATCCTTTTGTTCCTCACACATCACCATATCAGTCCATATCAGTAGAGATAGCCAGCAGGATTTTTTTCCCATTGAGATCTGATGTGTTTTCAAAGGGTTCCTTTGATTTCTTTGAGTAGTGTAGTAAATGAATATAAATACTTACGAACTAACTTAGATAACAATCTTAACTTGAATGCAAATACAAAAAAAAAACATTCTGTAAATGCAATCAGCGTTTATTTCTCCTCCGTGAACTCAAACTTTTTAAAGTAGACAAGGACCTCATTTTGTCCTTTTATCGCAGTCTGATTCAGTCGGTTATCACCTTCAATTTCATGGCCTGGTTTAGTGGTCTAACAAACCAAAATTTAATAAAGCTCCAGCAGATTACTAAGCACACCAGATAAAGTTATTGGGACTGATGTAGATGATCTGGCAAGCGTGTGTCAGAGGACAATGCTAAAGAAACTGGAAATCATCTCAACTGACCATAGACATCCATTACATGTAGAACTTCACTTCAGTAAATCAGGAAGGAGAGTCGCTTTGAAAACCCACACAGATCACTCTAGATCTTCCAAGTGCCATACGACTTTTTAATAAGGAGTATTGGAGAAAATGATTAAGGTTTGATATGTATCCTGATAATATGTATTATCAAACTGCTTTACCTTAACCTGTCTTGTCACTATTTGTTTTGTTTCATTTCTTTCTGTTTTGTTATTAGATGCAACTTAGAAGGCAAATTTCATGTTTTCTTGTTTAAACAGGACTAAATGAAGCAACCTTGAACCTTGAACACCTTTGTTCTGTAGCATTAAAGTGCCCTTCCCTGGAACCAGGGGCCTAACCCACACTATGAAAAACAGCCCTAGACCATTAGTTGTCCTCTGTCAAACTTTACAGGTTACACAATGTTATCCTATTGGTAAAACCCCAGAGAAGTGTGTGCAGATTGTCCAGGATATGTCTGAGGAAGTGAGAACTTGAGTTAAAAGCAGTGCTGTGATAACAGACGAGATCCCAGTTAGAGGAGGTTTGCATCAGGGATCTTGATCCTTGATCTGGTTATGGATGTGTTGAGGCATGAAATAAAAGACCAGTCCCCCAGTGCAGGCTTTATTCTGGTGACATTGTGCATCAGAAAAGAAAAAGTGTAGAGGAAGTTGGTGAAAAGGGCTTTGGAATATAGAGGGACTAAGATACAGGGTTAGGTGGATTGGCGATTCTAAATTGGCCCTAGTGTGTGCTTGGTGTGTGGGTGTGTTTGTGTGTGTTCTGCGGTGGGTTGGCACCCTGCCCAGGATTGGTTCCTGCCTTGTGCCCTGTGTTGGCTGGGATTGGCTCCAGCAGACAACCGTGACCATGTGTTCGGATTCAGCAGGTTGGAAACTGGATGGGTGGATGGATATAGGATGAAGAAGACAGAATGTATGAGGTTTAATGATAATCAGGATTCAGATATTAGCCTACAGGGAGAGCTACGAAAACAAGTGGTTAAATATAATGTGTTGGACGCCGGGATCCACACCTGGCCGGGACGCCCCTTTGGCACTGAATCCATGGGAGCAGCCATGGGAGGCTTATTTCTTCCCCCGGAACACTTGGTGGCAGCCCCCTGGGTTGCATCGGGGCCACACAAGAGCTCATCCCTGTTGGGTTCCGTGGCCACCACCAGGGGGAGTTGAATGGCTTCCTGAGCTACCACACCTGAAAGTGCAGCCTGACGTAGGTTAATTATCACCTGAAGCACTTCCGAGAGGGCTATAAGAGGAACCTGCAGCCAATATTCAAGGTGCCAGAGTCAGGAGGAGAAGGAGGACAAAGCTGCATGGGAGGAGTGGAGGAAGAAGAGTGTGTGTTGGTGTTTTTCTTTTGTGTGTTTTGGGGACTGTGTAGGGCATGTGGGACACGGGGAAGACATGCCCCATGGCTGAAGAAAATGAAATGTTTTTGTTTCATTTTTATGTTCCTCCATTGTCAGTCTGTGTCAGGTCAACGCCAATAGACAACTTTTGCCACAATTAATATCTAGAATCAGTGTTAGCCCATGTGAGATCTGATGTGTTTTCAAAGGGTTCCTTTGATTTTTTTGAGTAGTGTAGTAAATGAATATAAATACTTACAAACTAACTTAGATAACAATCAACTTGAATGCAAATACAAAAAACACATATTCTGTTAATTCAATCAGCGTTTATTTCTCCTCCGTAAACTCAAACTTTTTAAAGTAGACAAGGACCTCATGTTGTCTTTTTGTTGCAGTCTGTCATCACTTTCAATTTCATTGCCTGGTTTAGTGGTCTAACAAACCAAAATTTAATAAAGCTCCAGCAGATTACTAAGCACACTAGCTAAAGTTATTGGGACTAATGTAGATGATCTGGCAAGTGTGTGTCAGAGAACAATGCTAAAGAAACTGGAAATCATCTCAACTGACGATAGTATTATTTAATTAAGGCAAAGGTTAAAAGGTTATTAAGGCAGTGGTAAGACCAGCAATGATGTGTGGAGCTGAGACAGGAGAAAAAGTGAGATGTGACAGAAATAAGAATGTGGAGATGAACATGTTGAGTTACAAAAAAAGACAGAATTAGAAATAAGACCATCAGAGGTACAACAAAAGTGGGAGAGATGTCTAAGAAAGTTAAGGAGAGTAAGCTGAAATGGTATGGGCTTGTGATAAGCACAGACAATGAATATGTGGGCAAAAAAAGGATGCGAATGGAACTACAAAGGAAGAGAAGGTCAAAGCAAGTTGGATGGATAAAGTCAAAGAAGATCTGAAGGAAAAGGGTCTGAGTGGTGATAAGGTGCATGACCGAGCTGATTGGAGAAGGTTGATCAAGCACATCCACCTCACATAGAAGTGTGAAAAGATGAAGAGGACAAAAAACCCTGAAGTCCTGCAGGCAGAGTTCTCCAAGCATCCACCAAACCCAGATTGGTCCATCAGTTTGTCCGATAGTGAAGAGTCATTCATCACTTCAGAACATATTTTGCACAGTTCTTCTGCTGGTATTAGATTCAGTGGTAGTATGGAACTCTGTTGTGCTACAGTACAGGATAGGTCAGTAAAACGTTTTTCAAGAGCTTTGTTTCTTCCTTGGAAATAAATCTTTCTCTTCATTTTTGATGGAGTAGACGTAATCTCAAGTTAAGAAAAAGACCCAACCTGGAATGTTCATCAGTATCTTGCTGTTGTTAATGGAACAAAATGAAGGCTTAATACTAGAATCCCTAAAGCCTACGAATAAACTTGCAATCCCGGGCCACCTTAAATTCCTTTGCACCTCTCCATCAGCGTCTTTTGTTTTGTAAATGTGTTCATCAGCACAAGCAGCAAGCAGCCTGCTATCCCATCCCCACCACCGCCATAGCTCAGCTCGGGCAAAAAGTTCTCCCAGCTCAAGTCTATTTATCTGGGTGTGAGGTGCCTGGAGTTGTAGGGAGTAGATAATACATCGTTATTTGGAACACATGCATTTCATGTGTGCTCCGTGTCTACAACAATCTGTGTAAGTGTAGGATAACAGGAAATGTGAGACATGCAAGAAATGTTGAACACATAACTAAAATAGTACTAATGACAAAATGCAGACAAGAAGTGTATATAAGGTCAAAGTCCAAATATCAAATAAACACTTTCACAAAAGGTACACGTATAACAAAGCAAGTGTTGCTTTTATTCAAAAATACTAGCAAAATACCCACGCTTCACAGTGGAGAAGTAGTGTGTTAAAGAAGTTATGAAAAAGAAAAGGAAACATGTTAAAAATAACGTAACATGATTGTCAATGTAATTTTCGTAAGCTTATTTTACTATTGAGAGTGAATTTGAGGGTTGTAACGAAAAGGCAGGAGTCACCAGCGGGAAGACCTGAAGGAAGGCGACCAATAACAGGCTTGAAGTGGTGGAGAAAAGAAGAAGGGAGCAGTGAGCACGACGAACAGCTGAGGAAAGTAAGGAAGCAAGTGAGGAGGCAGATGAGCGAGGGATGTCGTTAATGTATATAGGCAGGGAGCCAACCACGTGGTAGGTGCATGGACAGCAGCCGTGCGGAAAAAGGAAGGGGGACCGGGGGTGGCCCTCGTGCGTCTCTGCCGTGAAATAAAGAGTCTGTTAACAGAAATAAGAAAGGATACCACCAAAAGGAGAGGTCAGATCCGAAAGTTCCTTATGACATAATGGTGAGAACCGCCAAAAGGAATATGTTATTTTCGAAACTTTGTTACGGGGAACTGCACGAAATGAAACATACTTAACATTTGTAAGTACAGTGTAAAGGATGAGCATTGGAAATTTGGGCTTCCTACATATATTGGAAGTCGCCGAAATATTGAGGAGGGGTTTCCCCTATCTATATATACATATATACATTCTGACCCCCCCCAACCCCCCCCCCCCCCTTGGGTGTTGTAATAAGAAATGAAACCTACCTAACTTTTGTAAGTACACTGCAAGGAATGAGCACGTGAAATTTCAGCTTCCCACCTATATGGAAAGTGGGAGAACTAGTGATGAGTCAGTGAGGGCTTTGCCTTTTATATGTATAGAAAACCGAAGAAAAAGAAATCAGGTTAGCACTAACATGACCGCTTGGGTGATGCAGCGGTAAGAACAGCTGACTCATAATCAAGAGGTTGCCAGTTTGAGTCCGGCCGCTAACCAGAATTACCGTTTTAAGTAGTGAGCTGCTGTTATAGCTATTATTACACAATAAAAACATACATTTGATTTGAGTCTGTAACAGCCGGTGTAAATTTATGATACTTGTAAAGGTTAGCGTTTTTTATGATTCACTTTTATTCTCTCAATCGTGTTCACGTTTGCCCCGATCTGACACTGCTGTTTTCAAATATAGATGTGCTATAACAGAGGTGAACTCAGATGAGGACGAGGATTATACATCGGAGAAAGAGAACAGAAGCCATCCCCGCAAGAAATGTCCACTCACACATAAGAACAACGGAGCTGCACCAGGCATAAAGGCGAAAGATGGCACTGTTCGGATGCAACAACAGGTTGGGCGTCATCCTGCCAGTGAACCTGCTACACGCATGTCTTTCAACGAAACACAATGGCTTATAGAGCTCGCCAAGGTATTGTGCAAAGTTCTGTTTGTGATTATGTTTTGTGATTGTCTTTATATAAAAAAACACTTATATGTTACTTATATAAAAGCCATATTGAACGTTATTTACCTATTTACCTTGATTTGTTTACTTTTCTTCCTCAGGTGTAAAGTCACAAATAGACTGCAGAGCTTCCTGTGTTTGATGGACACGGGCGTGCTCACAAAATTCATGTGTAATGCCACTCCTTATTCAGGAAAAGATCCCACAGGAGAAAGACTTTCCGAGACTAAGATCATAAAGCTTCTGAAACAACAGTTGCGTTGAGTGTGACAGGAGCTTCCACCTGCAGCCAAAGTCATTCACGTTTTCATTGCAAGAACCTGAGAGTTTAGTTGGCATCTTTCTTGTTAGGTGCAAGCCATAGGCAAAGGCAAAGGAGGCGTAAGGATGGAGGCCCCAACGTCGCCTCACACGGCGACTGAGCTGCAGGCTATGGACGTATATATGTACATAAGTAGGATTCAGTAAGCATTGGGAACCCGTGTACCAAATTTCTTGAAGATGGGCCCATAAGTAACAAAAACCGTTGGAAAGTTCAAAATGGCGGCCGACAGTGGCGTCATACCACCGAAATAAGTACGTACATTGGTTTCGGTTAGCGCAGGGAAGCCGCCTACCAAATTTAGTGAAGATGGGGCCATAAATAAGAAAGTTTAACATGGCGGATGTTGTTGACCGTTTTGACTGTTACGCATAGAATTTTGAAATGAAACCTGCTTAACTTTTGTAAGTAAGCTGTAAAGAATGAGCCTGCGAAATTTCAGCCTTCTACCTACACGGGAAGTTGGAGAATCAGTGATGAGTGAGTCAGTGAGTCAGTGAGGGCTTTGCCTTTTATTAGTATAGATGAAGACAGCTATTGGTAAGAGTAATAATAATAATACATTTTATTTATTTGTAGGTACCTTTCTAAACACTCAAGGACACCGAACAATAGATAAAACACACATTATAAACAAAACTAATAATGCAAAATTTAATTTTTTAAGGATCTAAGGGTGCAGGAGGGAATGGCAACGTGGAGGAGGTCGGACAGATATGGAGGGGCGAGGTTGTGGAGAGCCTTAAATGTTAACAAAAGAATTTTGAATTGAATGCAGAACTTAACTGGAAGCCAGTAAAGCTGCTCTAAGATGACAGCAGTATAATAATAACAATAATAATAATAATAATACATTTTATTTATTCGTAGGCACCTTTCTAAACACTCAAGGACACCGAACAACAGATGAAACACACATTATAAACAAAACTAAAATACAAAATTTTAAATCAGACAGAGCTATTATAGTCAAAGAGAAAAAGCAGTCTTAAAAAAATTAGTTTTAAGTTTAGATTTGAAAAGTGAGAATGAATCAATATTTCTAAGCTCGGATGACAATGACTTCAAAAGCTGAGGAGCAGAGCAACTGAATGCTCTGCCCGCCATAGTTGCAAGACAGACGAAGGGGACAGTCAAGTGGATGGAGGAAGAGGATTTAAGGTGTGGGAGAGAATGGCAACATGGGGGAGGTCAGGCAGATATGGAGGGGCAAGGTTGTGGAGAGCCTTAAAAGTTAACAGAAGAATTTTGAATTCAATGTGGAACTTAACTGGAAGCCAGTGAAGCTGTTCCAAGATGGGAGTGATATGGTGAATAGAGGGGGTTCTAGTAATGATGCGGGCAGCTGAATTCTGAATTGAAGCTCATAAAGAGATTTGAGAGAAAGACCAAAGACATGCAATAATCCAGACAAGAAGTGACAGGACTATGAACAAGGAACAAGGGAGGCGTGAATATGATTAATGTTACACAAATGGAAATATGCAGACCGGGAGATGTTACTGATATTTGGACTGAAAAGATAAAGTACTGTCAAGGATGACACCCAGACTCTTAACCTGTGGGGAAGGGGAAACAGAGGAATTATCAATAACAAATGAAAAATGATCAGTTTTGGATACTATTGAGAACCTCAGTTTTATCACTTGTTTATCACTTGTTATTTAATATAAGAAAATTTGAAGAAAACCAGGATTTGATTTCTGCTATGCAGTCAATAAGCGAGGAAGGTGGAAAGGAAAAAGTAGGTTTGCTAGAGAGATAGAGCTGGATGTCATCAGCATAACAATGGAAGCTAATGTTATATTTATGAAAGATATTGCAGAGGGGGTATAGGTAAATAATGAAGAGGAGAAGCCCAGGACAGAACCCACCTGAAGTAACAGCGGTAGGTTGGGTTGTAAAAGTTTTAAGCTGATCCTAAGAGATAGGATCTAAACCAATCTAGTGGAGTGTGGGTAATGCCAATCGCAGATAATCTATTAAGAAGAATAGTGTGACAGAAAGTGCCAAAGGCCACACTCAGATGAAGAAGTGATTAAACCAGAATCAGCTGCCATAAGGAGGTCGTTAGTAATTTTGATAAGTGCCGTTTCTATAATATGGAGGGGGTGAAAACCAGACTGGAACTGTTCATACAGATTATTTTGAGATAAATGAGAATGAGGTTGAATAGCCACTATTTTTTCCAAGAATTTTGGAAATAACAAAAAAAAGAGTCCGATAAGGTTATTTATTTCTGTCTGTTTCTTGTGAGATGTTACTTTATACATAAAGTAACACCATCTCTTTAACAGCCAGCACTCTCATTTTAAGGAGAAATCAAACACATAATTGAACACAGTGTGTTGTAAACATTACACCAGAACAAGATTATTTGCATATTACTCAAAGAGCACAATCCAAGGTCAATTGCTTGCAGCAATGGGACTGAGACTGGAAGATGATTTTCCTACACTACAGTAATTACTAATTTTGTTTTGACAATACAGTACAAGGTAATTGATTTGCTGCCTCACTCTTACCTTGTAATAAGTGCTGTTTGTATTCTTTGCCCCACTAATGAGGTAGTGTTTGTCACTTGTGTGCCTGCTGATTGTTGTAGCACTGCTCATACTCACATTACATGCAGGCATACTTCAGAAGTGGAGTTCCCTCTGGGTGCTCTAGCTTTCTTACCACATCTCGAAACAAACAAGCAACTCTAACCTGGCACTGGTATAACTTAATGTGGGTGTGTAACCATTAGCAAGACTGGTAACCTGTCCATGGTGGTCTCCTGTGTTGCTCTACTTGTATAGGATAATAAATCTTTTCATCTTTTCCACTCACTTTGTAGAGTGCGAACCATAAATATGATACCAGGTCATATCACTTACAGTCATTCTGAGACAGTTCTGCAATAATGGGTTGTACTGGTAAAGGAAAAGAGACAGAGCAAAGGAGAGGAGTCAGGTGGAGAACTTTTGCTGAACTTCAGCAAAAACCAAGGAATCAAAGAGCTTCTGCTTTCAGTCACTAGTCAGATAAAAGATATGAAAGTGGTGCTCAGTTACAGATGTTCGGGGGCTGCAGTAGAAATGGACATAAATTAAAATATTAAAACAATCAAGACAAGAACAGGAGCCCAACAGAGTTTGCCAGTCCTGTCAACTTCATTCTTCCAAAATAACATCAAGTTGAGTTTTGAAGGTTCCTAAAGATCAGAGAAGAGCAAGTAGGCTGATTCCAGGGCTACGGGGGATGAGTTACGCCATCACAACTGTCTACCATTACATTTGGTCACTTACTCCATGTGTCTGTGTGTGAAAAAAAAACTTCCTAATCTGTGAAATTTACTGTGTGTCCCTGTGTTCTTGATTAACTCATTTTCAAATCACCGTCTCGATTCACTGGACTGATTCCCTTCATAATTTTAAAAACTTCAGTCAGGTCTCCTCTTAATCTTTTTTGGCTTAAACTGTAAAGGCTCAGCTCTTTTAATCTTTCCTCATAACTCATCCCTTGTAGCCGTGGAAGCAACCTAGTTGATCTTCTCTGAACTTTTTCTAGAGCTGCTAGGTTCTTTTTGTAGCCTGGAGACCAAAACTGCACCCAGGACTCCAGATGAGGCCTCACCAGTGTGTTATAAAGCTGGAGCAGAACATCCTGTGACTTGTACTCCACACATCAAGGTGTCTAGTTAACCTGACCTTCTGTTTGCCTTCTTAATGTCTTCCGAACACTGTCTGGCAGTTGATAGTGTCGAGTCTACTATGACACCTAAATCCTTCTCATAAGGTGTACTTATGATTTTCAGACCTCCCATTGTGTATTCACACCTCACATTTTCACTCCTTATGTATAATACTTTACATTTACTGATATTAAATTTCATCTGCCATAACTCTGCCCAAGCCTTTATGCTGTCCAAGTCCTTCTGTGATGATTTAACAGATTCCATATTATCTGCCAGTCTACCTATCTTGGTATCATCTGCAGACTTAACCAGCTTGTTACTTACTATATATTCATATCCAAATCACTTATTTATATTAAAAATAGCAGCAGTCCTAGCACTGACCCCAGCTGGTGCAAGAGTTGATTTTGTACCTTGGTCCAATGTACACCTAGCAGGTGTCTGAGTCTCATATGTTTCTGAGCTTATGCTTAAAGGCTGAAGCTGTTATTATATTTTTCACTATGATAAATGCATTTTAGTTATTCTATAGCAAAAATGATGTTATATTTTAAGGTCAAATCATTGTTCTATTGTTATGCGCTAAGTTTCCTGTTGATGGCAAACTTAGAAAGCATATGGTTCAAATCAAATTTGAGCCATATGCATCCTGTACACACTCTTGAGAAGTTGCAAACTTCTAATCA
Organism: Erpetoichthys calabaricus; assembly: GCF_900747795.2. Lineage (NCBI taxonomy): Eukaryota > Metazoa > Chordata > Cladistia > Polypteriformes > Polypteridae > Erpetoichthys > Erpetoichthys calabaricus. Next base: position 13,901,530 of record NC_041395.2, read on the forward strand.
ACATAGTAGATGGGATTAATTGCAGTTATGTCTGCCATGTCCTGTTAGCAACTGGGTGCAACCAATCACGTGAGACGTTTTCTGATTACCATTGTCACACACGTGTGCATGGGAGGCAGCTAAAGGGCTTGAGTAAGGGTAGTTCTGAGTCATACCGGGATGTGACTGACTCTTTTTCTCCCTTTCCTGTAGACCACCTGGCCCTCTTGACGTCACTTCCGGGACCGAGCCTATGGAAGGAGACCTTGCCGGCTCCGGCCCCTGTAATGTCACGTCTGGGCTAGAACCAATGGTTGAAGACCTTCATGAGCCCGACCCCTTTGATATCACTTCCTGCCTTCCCCTTTTAAAGCCTTCACCTTTTCCCTATTCCCTCAGTTCTGTTTTGGACTCGGTTTTGTGCACATTAGTGCTGTACCTAATTTACGACTTTGCAGCCAGGAAACCAAAATATATGGGTGGCTACCCCAAACCTTTTTATGACTTGAGTTTGAAACACCATATATACTCACATATAAGTTAGGTCTTGAAACCTGAAAAATCGATCATAAAATCAGACCCCGACATTTATGCCCATTCAAAAATGCAACACATAATTTTTTTTTTTTTTTACATCTTCTTGCCTCCTCCAATCTTGCATCAGTTTCTCAGATGTGTCAAATTTTTTTGCAGCAGCACAGTTATCAATTTCTTTCACTACTTCAACGATGTTTAATTTAAAATCAGCTTCATATTTTCTTCTGATTGAATGTTCCATCGTAGATAATGGATGCTTGTACGATAAAGGTGTATGAGGGTGTGACATACAAAAAACACAAATCAGTACTTCGGAAGAGTTTGGGTATTACCGTGTGGTCATGTAGAGGTTAGGAGCACACGCCAATACAGCGCATTGCCGCACCCACATAGAAAAAAAAGCAGTGTGCTCCGTGGTTACTCTCTCAGGTGGGCGCTAGCATATCATAATCCTTTGTACCAATAGCGTGAGTTTTCCGCATTCAACTTAAACAACTGACATTATGAAATAAAAGACATTATACAGTAAAATTAAGCCCTGATTTATCCGCGGGAGAACTTCAGTGGGAGTATTTAACCCACTTAATCTGAGTGTGGAATCCCAGCTATACAGCAGCTGATCGGATTATCGGGATACAGCATCACGCACACACTACCTCAGCCATGTGCAAAGTCTATTTGAAATTCCTCCATACAGCAAATGCTTCAGAGCATTTCCAGTAGGGACCTCGCGGTTCAGAAACAGTTTCATCCCAAGAGCTCTAAATTTACTTAATTAGTCCATCAAGAGCTCCTGGTAGAACTGTTGGTACTTATAAGTACAATCACCTCACTGTAAACTTGCACTGCAGTTGTAATATTGCACAACCTGAACCACTTTATAAGGAGCGTATTTACAGATTATGACGACTGGCTTCTAAGTCAATTTAGTTTTCCAAGCACTATCTTCTTGGAGCTCTTGATATTAGTTTTAAGATGAAATGCAGTAAAGTATTTATATTACATTATACAGATAAATTTTCAACTTCATTTAAATCTATCTTTATATATAATCTTCATATGGATCTTGATCTTTGTTTATCCGCGAATTCACTGCCTTGTGTGGTGTTCCTGCTGTGTTCAGTAGAGGGCAGTAGTGATGGAGGAGGAGAGGAAGTGAGGGGGAGGATCGTTGGATGAGTTTGGAGTATGGTGATTATAGACGATTGAACTAAAGGAGACTACGTGCTGTTTGTACTGGCTGAATACAAAACACCTTGGTTGTTACTTTTGTTTACAAACACTGTCGATACCACTCTTTGTGTTTAGATCTGGCGTCGACAACTGCTTCGTTGTCGAGACTGTGGTTTTTTGTGTTTCTATCGACCGTCGTTGGCAGCACTTCATCCAAATCGAATGTTCACCCACTTCTTGGAGTCGGCAGTCAGAGTATATAAGTCGGACACACTTCTGTGAATTTCCATCAGTCGGCGTTTGGAGTTCAAGAAAGAAGCATTGGTTCTTCCTTACTCTTTGGATTGCCACAAAGCAACCTGCGAGATTGGAGAAAGGTTGAGAAGAGATCGTGAGAGGAAACGACAGCGTCATGAAAACGAGACGGACTGTGAACGGAGAGAAGCACAAATGCTTCTCCACCACCACATAATTACTATTCGGACAGTGATTCCAAGTAGGCCGTTCCTATCGAATCAATGTCCAAGGGTTTTGTTTTGTAATTTTGTTTCCCTTATAAAAAATCATAATACTGTGCGACGAAGGGCCCAGTTCACGACTTGCAGCCGCGTTTAAACAGGGAGCCCTTCACAGACAACTTTAACACGCGCAACGTAGTTGGGCGCACATGGCTAGTAATGTATATTGTTAATAATTAAACACGTGAAGACGTGGTGTCGCAGTGGTAGAAGCAAGCTGACACCCCGTTCAGGGATTGTTCCTGCCTCGCGCTGTATGATTGTTGGGATTGGCATGACCCTGGATGGATAGATGGTTAGAATAATTAAACATTTAATACAAAGATATTTCAATGTTCCATAAAGGTTTTGAAGAATCAGCATTCTAAGCTTACAGATGGCTTTCCATCTATTACACAGCTGATTGTGTGTCGATTTGTTATTTGGAGAAACAAATGGAAGGACAGGAATTGGAGGTTAGTATGTTTGAAAGAGACAGTATTGCTGCAGTAAATTATTTCATCGAAGGTTGCGCACCGCGGCATCTTGTGAGGTGCAGGAAAAATCTCTGGATAGGGCGCCAGCGCGTCACTATCACTGCGCCACCGTGTTCCCATGTTTTATACATGCTTTAATTCCTATCATTATGAAAATGATATCAAGTATACATCTTAGTATTTAAATTTTTTTTCCGAGAGCTGTAATATCACGAATGTAATGGATTCTGTGTCCTGTCGGTGGAAGAGAAAGCCTGTTTAAGAAGAACACATAGAATACAAAGCATTTAATGTGCTATTTTAACTATGAGGGGATTTGAGAATCTAGTAAATTAAACAATTTTAAGATGAAATTTATGACAATCTACTTTAATGACAAAATAAACTACGTGATTAAAGTGGAAATTTCGAGATTAAAGTTGACATTTCAAGCTTTTTTTCCACTGTGTCCCTATTTTGTTTATCTTTTCTCTGTACCCTGAGATGCTTCCATATGACACTCAAACGTTTGGCTACGACTCACCTTTTCACGGCGACTTTGATATCTGACCACTTCTTATTTATTTTGGGCACAGTGCGACTTTCTGAACTTGAACTTGCGAGTTTGTCCGCCACTCTGTCACTTGATTAACTTCCTTCTGTTGTTTATGTCACTGTTTAAACCAATACACTTTTCCTTGCCTCTACTTGGTATTCCTATTTTTCCCCCGTGCTTTTGCCATTGTCTTTTCACAGAATGCAAAATATAAGGGGCTATTTAAATTGATTTGCATATTCAAAGTGGCGTAATTCTGGAAGGAGTTGGGGTGGGGCGGCAGGTACGTGCGTTACTTTTCACGCTAACTGGAATTTATGGAGCGGAAAAACATGGAAGTTGGCGTAGGCACAGATTTATACATCTGGATTTTTTTTTATGTGTATGGACATTTCTGCTTTTGTCCATACACCATGTTTTAGTGTGAATTCTGTGCATGGTGTTATGCATGCGGCCCCTGGATTTCAGTTGTACTTCACCATGGGAGCAACTTAAAACAGCAGACGTGTTGTGTGCACAGATGAGTCCAAGAAGGAAAAGAAAGCTTCTTTCCTCCCAGAGCTCACATGAGGACATCTGCATTACGGTGTGACGGGTATACCACTCCAGTTAATATCTCCACTGACCACTGTTCCTGGAGCAGGTCGCACCACACCTGAGGGAATTGAGGCACTTGACGCCAGAAGCAAGAAACCTGCAGGTCGAATTGATCAGGAGACATTGAAAATCACGTGCGTTGCTTCTGGCACTAAAAGCTGTTTTGAAACACATCCCTCAATGGTGCAGTTTTGACGTTAGTTAGGTCCTTATAATGGACGGGATGATTAAAACTGTGAAACTGAAAGGGATCCAGCTTGTTCTATAGTATCAATCTGTTGTTATAACATTTGGATGATCATCATATTATCATTATATATTTAAAATATTACTATTATTAATTATTAAGTTTTTCAAAATTGTTGAAAATTGCTGGGGTGGCTAGGAATGTGCTGTCAAAACACTGGGGAGGTCAGGGTTCAAATGGTTCATCCATCCATCCATTATCCAACCCGCTGAATCCGAACACAGGGTCACGGGGGTCCGCTGGAGCCAATCCCAGCCAACACAGGGCACAAGGCAGGAATCAATCCCGGGCAGGGTGCCAACCCACCGCAGGGTGCACACACACACAGCATACACTAGGGCCAATTTAGAATCACCAATCCACCTAACCTGCATGTCTTTGGACTGTGAGAGGAAACCGGAGCGCCCGGAGGAAACCCACGAAGACACGGGGAGAACATGCAAACTCCACACAGGGAGGACCCGGGAAGCGAACCCAGGTCCCCAGGTCTCCCAACTGCAAGGCAGCAGCGCTACCCACTGCGCCACCGTGCCGCCCTCAAATGGTTCATTAATTTGCAAATATATCTAAAATCCTGCTTTCACTTTGTCACTCAGAGGTATAGTTAGAAGTCGAGCAAAATGACCCTTTTTATTGGCTAACTAAAAAGATTACAATATGCAAGCTTTCGAGGCAACTCAGGCCCCTTCTTCAGGCAAGATGTATGGAATTTTACTTGATGAGGAAAAAAATGAGACAATTTTAGCAGAAGGCTGCAACATATCAAATTGTGGAAAAAAAAAAAAAGTGAAGGGGTCCGAACACATTCTGAAGGCGCTGTAGTTTATTAACATGTGAAGTCATGGCAGATGCTGAGTAAGGTGATGAGGATTATTCACTCTCATTATTTCTCTATTTTCCATATCAACAGTCAACAATATACTCAGTGGTGACAGTCAAGTGACAAAAATAGCTGAACGTTTGGATCATGCTGGTCTTTGGCACCAAAGCTCTAAATTTAATTCTTTTTATTCTTTCGAATGAAGTGGATTACTTTTCTAGTCCAGAGATGTGCTAAACCACCATTCAGTAACAACTGGGAAGTAATTACTGTCAAACTGAAGCATTTTATTCATCCACATCGGATTTATCTTGCCTACGTTGCCTTCAGGCGCTTCACTCTATACACACAATATTTTTGGATTAAACTTCTAGTCTGGAGCCAAGTTGGGATAAAAAAAGACTTTTTGAGCAGTTACATAATTGTTTAAAATTAATAAAAAGAATAATGTGAAAGTCATTGTTTTATACTGACTTAAATGTTTATTTAAATGAAGATTGTTGTTAATTATCACCTGATGGGCCTTATACTTGAAAACTTTAGGTAGACTACTTAGTCTGTAACCTGTAATCTGGTTAGTATCAAGTCTTGCGTAAATATTCATCAGCGTTTGTCCTGTTGTGTCGCATTACAACATGGAATTAAAATAGATTTTTGGTGGGTTAGCGCCATTTGATTTACACACCATGCCTACCAATCTGAAGGTGCAAAATATTTTTCATTGTAACACAAATCATAAATCCTGAGTGTGCAAAGGTTTTCACCCTCCAAAGTCAATTTCATTTCAATTCCAAAGCCCCCTTTCGTTTCAATTCCAGCTGCAAGTCTCTTATCGAATGTCTCTGTTAGCTTAGCATATCTCACCATTGGGGATGTTCCCATTCCTCAAGGCCAAACTGCTCTGACTCCATCAAGTTTGACAGGTTGTGTTGGTTTCCAGCCATCTTCAAGTTTTGCCACAGATTTTCCACTGGATTGAGTTCTGGGTATATTGTTAAAAAATACTTCTTTGATTCATCAGCAGCTTCAAAATTTACAAACATTCTAAGCAACCAGTCAGTTTGTAGTGCTTACTACAATAGTGAGAATAATGTAAATAGTAAGGTGGAAAATTTGAATACTAAGGTGAGAGTCTCGATGCATGCTCAATAATCCAGGTAAGGAAATCCTAGAAATTTGATTCTGTTCATCTGGACAAAGTTTTTAAGTGGGAGAAATATTTCGAGACTTATCCAAGTCTCTTCCTCAGTCTCAATTGACTGCAGGTTTCCCCAACCTTATAAACAGTACCTTTGCTTAATCACAGAGACTAGCACCATTGACAAACCTGCAGTCAATTGAGACTGAGGAAGAGACTTGGATAAGTCTCGAAATATTTCTCCCACTTAAAAACTTTGTCCAGATGAACAGAATCAAATTTCTAGGACTAAGGTGAGAGCTGCTGTTGATATAGTCGCACCTGAAAAGATAGTTAAAAAATCTTCTAGCACTGTTATACCATGGAAGACCAAAAGAGTGTCTGATCTAAAGAGAACTTGCAGGAGAGCTGAGCGTAAATGGAGAAAAACTAAACTGATTATCCACTATGAGATTATTGAAGGTTAAAATAACAGAATAGAGCAACATAGTCCGTCTTGAGAGGCGCTGTTATTTCTCTAGAATTATAAATAACAATGCTAGTAATCCCAAAGTCTTATTCTCTACGATTGATTGTCTGCTAAACCCAGGTCACTCAATGGAATGCCTCCAAAATACTTCCAGTGAAACTGGTGAGGCTATTGCTGTTTAATCAAAAAATTAATATTAGAAATAATATAGTACATCTCCCCAATACTGATCCTCTTAAACTCCAGTACTCCGTTATAAACAAATTAAATTCTTTTACCAGGAAAGATTTACCCGATTTATATAAAATAATTTCTCAACTGAGACCCTCCACCTGCGTCCTCGACCCAATACCAACAAGTTTTTTCAAAGAAGTATCGGGCGTGCTAATTGATAATATTCTTGACATAGTAAACTCGTCTTAAGATACGGGGGTCTTCCCAGACTGTCTTAAGACTGCTGTAGTTAAACCCCTGCTCAAGAAAAATAATCTTGACTCCTCTGCTTTTGAAAATTTTAGACCTATTTCTAACCTGCCTTTCTTAAGTAAAATTCTAGAGAAGGCAGTCATTACACAGCTAAATGACCACCTGAATAAACCTGCTATTCTTGATAAGTTTCAGTCGGGTTTCAGAACAAATCACAGCACAGAAACTGCAGTTGTTAAAGTAGTCAATGCCTTGCGGGTCAATGCAGACAGAGGCCATTTATCTGTTCTCATCCTCTTAGATCTGAGGGCCGCAATCAATAACAATGATCACAATATTCTTAGAAATCGCCTTAGTCAATGGGTGGGCCTCTCTGGCAGTGTCTTAAATTGGTTTGAATCCTACCTGGCAGGTAGGAAATTCTTTGTTAGTTGTGGTAATTATACCTCAAAGACCCCTGATATTCTATATGGTGTTCCACAAGGTTCTATCCTGGGTCCGCTGCTCTTTTCGATTTACATTCTTCCATGAGGTCAGATTATGTGAGCTATCACAGCTATGCTGACTACACACAGCTGCATTTATCAATAGCGCCTGATAACCCCGATTCTCTTGATTCACTGACCCCAATGTCTTACTTGTGTTTCTGAATGGATGAGTAGTAATTTTCTCAAACTAAATAAAGAGAAAACTGAAATTTTAGTGATTGGAAATAATGGATATAATGAGGATATTAGAAGTAAACTTGAAGCATTAGGATTAAAAGTCAAGACGGAGTTAAGAATTTAGGGGTAACTATTGACTCTGACCTGAATTTTAAATCACATATCAATCAGATCACTAGGACAGCATTTTTTCACTTAAGAAATATAGCAAAGCTTAGAACTCTTATAATTTTTCCAGATGCTGAAAAATTAGTTTACGCTTTTGCTTTCAGTTGACTAGATTACTGTAACGCACTTCCCTAAGGACCACCAAAAAAAGACATCAATCGGTTACAACGAGTGCAGAATGCAGCTGCTGGAATCTTAACTCGGAAAAGAAAATCCGAGCACATCACACCAGTTCAGATGTCACTACACTGGTTACCTGTGCCATTTAGAATTGACTTTAAAATACTGCTTATGGTTTACAAAGCCTTAAATAATCTCACTCCATCTTATATTGCGGAATGTCTTACATGCCAAATCGTAACCTTAGATCTGCAAATGATTGTCTACTTAGTATTCCAAGAGCTAAACTTAAAAGAAGTTGTGAGGTGGCCTTCTGCTGTTATGCACCTAAAATCTGGAATAGCTTGCCAATAGGAATTCACCAGGCTAATACAGTGGAGCACTTTAAAACACTGCTGAAAACACATTACTTTAACATGGCTTTCTCATAATTTCATTTTAGTTTAATCCTGATGCTCTGTATAGTCAATTAATTATCATTATTATTCATGGTGGCTCCAAAATCCGTACTAACCCCTACTCTCTCTTCTGTTCTTTTTTCGGTTCTCTGTGGTGTCGATCTGCGCCCCCACCACCTAATCAAAGCACCGTGAGGTCCCTACATTGATGGATTAAAGGCCAAAAGTCCACATGATTGTCATCATCAAATTCTTCCATTGAGAACCCTGAATACCATGAGGACTGATTGAGGTAATTTATGTTATGGGTGCTGGGTGGTCTTGTGGCCTCGGAACCACTGCAGATTTAATTTTTTTCTCCAGTCGTCTGGAGTTTTTTTTTTGTTTTTTCTGTCTTCCCTGGCCATCGGACTTTGCTTTTATTCTATGTTAATTAGTGTTCCCTAACTTTTTTCTCTTTCTTCATCATGTAAAGCACTTTGAGCTTTGAGGACTCCATGGTCTTCATGTTGCTTGCTCAGTGGAGAGTCAGGGGCCTTTCAGAACAGACTTCACATGACATCACATGTGACATCACAATTGACACTTTGATTGCACCCAGTGGACCCTAATTAACTAATCATATGACTTCTGGAGTTAATTAGTTAGATGAGATCTTATTCAGATGTTTCATAGCAAAAGGGATGAATACACACACACACACATATATATTATATATATATTGTGGTGGATTGCCGGCTTTCGATTCCGGTTCTCACCCCCAGGCCGCCAGGAGGAGCTCTCCCAAAAGCGTGAACGTCCCCCGAGTTCCAGCAGGGCCTCATGGACTATGTAGTTTTTATACGCAGCCCTGCTGGATACCTTGGGGGCCACCAAGAGTCGCTGTGGGAGGACTCAAGGCTCTTATGTGCCCTATAACCCGGGAGTACGTCATGGTCACATGACAGGAAGATACGATGTGCTCCCGGGTTGAAGAAAAGGACTGTTTACCCTGACCCGGAAGGGATAAGGAACTGTGGACGGATTGGACAGGAACACCTCCGGGTCAGGGTGTATAAAAGGACGATGGGAAATCCCAGACGTTGAGCTGAGCTGGGAGGAAGGGTGGCAAAGTGTCTGGGAGTGTGGAGGATTATTGATTGTTTATTGATTTATTATTTGAGTATTGTGGAGTGGAGGGTGCTTTGTGCACTTTATTATTAAAATAAATATAATTATTGGACTTTTACCTTTTGTCTGGAGTCGAGTCTGAGGGTTCAAGGGGTCACGGAGACCTCAAACAATCACAATATATATATATATACATATATATACATTGTCAAATAAATCAGCCTCGGATACACAGAAAGGTTTGGGGCAGCCACCCATATATTGTACCTGGCTGCAAAAGGTTTTAGTCATTGCACTGAACTGCACAGTTTGAGTTCTCCGTCTAAACCGTTTTGTTAAGGCAAAATGGCATCTTTATAGACCAGGTCCCGGAAATGATGTCATCTTGGAGTCCGGGAGTGGATGTGATATTTCAAGATGATGCCAGAACAGTAAGTTTTGTCTTTTGGGGCTCCCAGAACCAGAAGTGACGTATTTGAAGAGAAATCAGGCAGGTTTTCCCATATCTGGTCTGTACAGAAAACAGAGGACAGTTTAGTGCACCCCGCCACCCCCTGGCCTGGCGTGGAATTACCTTCTTTTGATCCACTCAGCTTCCTCCTATTCACATTGTGTGTGACAACATATACTTATATCACAGGGGATATACATGGGGAGGGTTACATTAGGAAGGGTTAGGGCGGACAACAACATGGATTCCCAAACCAGATTGGTCGAGGCCCAGGTTAACAATGGCCACCACCAGTACTGTTACTGTTAAAAGAGTGCTGGAGGATACTAGGGCTACTACTGGCCGAAGGAGAAGAAGAGGGGGAAGGCATGTCCAGAGACAGGAGGAAAGGGGGAAGGATAGGAGAGTGGAAGTGAGAGTAGGAACTTTGAATGTTGGCAGTATGACTGGTAAAGGGAAAGAGTTAGCTGATAAGATGGAGAAAAGGAAGGTTAACATAAGAGACCAGATGGAAGGGGTGTAAGGCCAAGTGTATTGGAAGCAGGTTCAAATTGTTTAACCATGATGAGGATGGGAGGAGAAATGGGGTAAGGGTTATTCTGAAGGAACAGTATGTCAAGGGAGTTTTGTAATTGAAAAGAGTGTCAGACAGAGTAATGATTATGAAGTTGGAAATTGAAGGTGTGATGATGAATGTTGTTAGTGCATACGTCCCACAAGTTGGGTGTGAGATGGATGAGAGGGAGAGAGAGTGGTGATTGGAGCGGATTTCAATGGACATGTTAGTGAAAGGAGCAGAGGGGATGAGGAGATGATGGTTAGGTCTGGTGTCAAAAATGCAGAAGGTCAGATGGTGGTGGATTTTGCAAAAAGGATGGACATGGCTGTAGTAAATACATTTTTTAAAAGGAGAGAGGAACACAGGGTAACATACAAGATTACAGATTATACTGTTTGCAGAATGTTCAGTCTAAAGGAGACTGGAGACTGCAAAGTGGTAGCAGGAGAAAGCATAGATAGGCAGCATAGGATAGTGGTCTGTAGGATGACATTGGATATAAAGAAGAGTGATAGCAGAGCCAAGGATCAAATGGAGGTGAGACAAGCATTGGGAGGCAGTGAAGAGTTCCCAGATAGCTTGGCGACTACAGCAGATGTATTAAGGGTGACAGCAAGAAGAGTGTTTGGTGTGACATCTGGAAAGAGGAAGGAGGACAAAGAAACCTGGTGGTGGAATGGGGAACTACAGGAGAGTATACAGAGGAAGAGGATGGCAAAGAAGAAGTGGGGTAGTCAAAGAGATGCAGAAAGTAGACAAGAGTATAGGGAAATAAAATTGATGAGCCACAGCATGACGTTTGTGGAAGAAATTTAATACATACAGACACCCCCCAACTGGAATGCTCCGATTTAAGCAATAAAACACAGGCAGGAGAAAGCGTCAATCGTTACTCTTTATCTAAATCTCCGAAGAGGTAACAAGTGTATTACGTGTTAGCCATATGTTAGTCACATCGCTACAAAGGAAAAAATGTCCTCAGGCTATACTTAGACAATTCATTGTTTAGGTCACTTTTCTTTAAAAGGAATTCATTACAAATTTAGAAAACTTTTAACATGACTGGTTACACCTAGTTGCTAACAGGATATGGCAGATGTTGACATCCTGATGACCACAATTTGATTGATAGTCCTGTTTGTTTAGGATGTACGTGACTTTTTGAAAGTATCTTTTTCATTTTTATTTTGAGGAGCTGTGTTAACCTCAAGAAGAAGGAAAAAGAACAATGGCCTATATACAGTATATATATATATATATATATATATATATATATATATATATATATATATATATATATATTATATATAATGATCCAGCTTGGTACAAAACAGGAAACAGTATTGTAAGAGAAAGGTTATGCCATAAATATAGCACTTCTCTTAAGGGGTTATATAAAGGACAAGAAATACATTTTATCATAGTGAATAATAAAATAACAGTTTCAGCTTTTAAGCATAAGCTCAGAAGGATATGAGACTAAGACACATGCCAGGTGCACACATAAAGCAGGATTCAAATTTAACTCTTACACGTTATGTAAAAGAGTAGTGGAAGGCTTGGTTAAGAAGGGAGGTGATGATTAGTGAGCAGCAGTATGACTTCATTCTGGGAAAGAGCCCAACAGATGAGATGTGTGCTCTGAGGATGTTGATGGAGGAGGTGTAAGAGTGATGAATGCATTTAAGGTTGAGGTGACATTACATCAGGGATCGAACCTGAGCCCTTTCTTTGTAGCAATGGTGATGGGCAGGTTGACAGATGAGATTAGACAGGAGTACCCATGGACTATGATGTTTGCTGATGATGCTGTGATCTGTACCAAGAGTAGGGAGCAGGTTGAGGAAACTCTGGTGAAATGGAGATATGCTCCTTTTTATTTTTAATGATTTTAATTAGAAACAGTATTCCATACACTCAAGACAAATTTAACAAATCAAAAAAATTTGACCCCGCACCCAAGAGAAAGAGAGAGGAGCCAGCAACTGAAGCTACTCTATAAATGGATCAAGAAAAGAAGGTTATCCTTTTCCCCAAAATGGAATCTTATTCTGAAATGTTATTGATTAGATCTTGCCAGGATTTTAAAATGTTTTGAACAGATCCTCTAAGTTAGAAAATGATTTTTCCGATTTCAAGTAGTGTAGCACATCGGTTGCCCAGACTTAAGAGGGATGGGGTGGGATTCTTCCAGTTGAGCAAGATAAGTCTATATGCTAGTAGTGTAGTAAAGAAAATTAAAGTTCGTCCTTCTTCACTTTAAGGCCGTCTGGGAGTCCACCAAACACAGTTGTTAATGGTGTAGGAGTGATTGTGACACCAAGGCTGTCTGATAGGCATACAAAGATTTTTGTCCAAAATGCTGTTAATTTGGTGTATGCCCAGAAGATGTGACCCATTGAAGCTGGACCTCAATTGCAACATTCACAGGTTGAATCTTGCCCTGGGAAACTTTTGAACAATTTTAAACAAGATAAATGCGGTCGCTAAAAGATTTTAATTTGAATGACTGAACGCTTTGAACAGACAGAGCTCGAGTATATTCTATGCATGGCTGCTGTCCACCCCTTTTATGAATTATTCTGTGACAGATCATTTCCCTAATGTACTCTGGGGTCTTTGAAAGGAAAAAACTTTAAAATATTTTTATAAATTGTAGAGTGCTCAGATGCTATCTGAGTCTTCAAGACTGATCAGTAATTCTTCTGGAACAGAACAAGGAAGAAGGTAAGGAAAACTGGACAGATTCTGTTTAGGAAACTTTCTAGCTTGAAAGAAGTGGAGAAGTTGTGTTGATGAGAAATTGTATTTGAAGAATAACTGTTCATAGGATGCAAAAACATTATCTATGTACAAGTCTCTAAGTGTTTAAATCCCGGGCATTTTCAAGACATTTAATAGTGTATAAGTTTGACAGGGTGGAATATGGTTGCTGTTATGTAGAGGTGCAACAGATACAAGCTTTTCTGTCTTGATACATTGGTTTCATATTCTGAGAGAATGAAGGGTAATTGGATTTTTAGTGTAATGACGGTAGTTTGTATTAACTTGGCACAGAGCAGGAATATAAAGAAGTACTGCAAGATTTTATTTCTATTGCAGACCAGACATATGGATATTTATCAGTCTGTGTCAATGTCCAGGGCTTTATAGCTTGTATATTTACTGCCCAGTAATAAAATTGAAAGTAGGGTAGTACCATGCCCCCTTCTGCTTTAGGTTGTTGTAAAATTTTCCCTTTGGATGTTATGATTGAGCCTAATTTCTTAAAAAATGATTTGTTAATGTACTGTATATGGGGATGGTTTAAAATAGGAAAAGCAGCTTGGGAAGGATGGTCATCTTAACAATGTTGATTCTCCCTGTGAACGTAAGGTGGAGGGTAGACCATCTGTCAATTAATCAATTAAAGTCTCCGGCCATCTGGTCACGTCTTGTTTAATTTTTTCTATGCAGACAGCAAAATTTTGTTGAAAAACAGCTTTATATTTACTTGTAATATTTACCCCATGACATTTAAATCTGCTAAGATTAATAGAAAGGTTTCCAATGATATATTATGTGCTTTAATTGAAATTGATTTTAAGTCCAGATATCTTTTGAAAATCTGCTAATGCTTTTAGGATTGCTGGCACAGAATTTTGTGGGTCCGATATATACAGCACCATATCATCTACGTATAGTGATATTTTGTGTTTAACTCCTTCTCTGAAAATCCCCTTTGTCTTTGATGAGTTTCGAATGTAAACAGCCGGGTCAAAGGTGATTGCAAAGAGCAAAGGGTATAAGAGTCATCTTCGTCGAGAACCACATTAGATTGAAGTTATCTGAAACAATGTTGTTAATATGAACTGAGGCTTCTGGACGAGTATAAAGTATTTTCATCCATGCACATATGTTTGGGCTGAACCCAAATTTGTGCAATGTGGTGAATAGATAGTCCCATTCAGCCATATCAAATATTTTTTCTGCAACTAAAGATAATAAGATCTGTGGGATGTTAGATATAAATGGGTGATTATGTTAAACGAACGTCGAAGGTTGGAAGTTAATTGTCTGCCTTTAATCAATCCTGCTTGATCTTGTGATATTAGAGAAGGAAGCACTTTCTCAGTCCGTGTGGCCAGAACTTTGGAGAGTATCTTATCATCGTTATTCATAAGAAAGATTGGTCTGTATGATGCACATTGTAGTTGGTCCTTGCTCTTCTTAGGGAAGACGATAATTAATGCTTGGTGAAAAGTTTGAGGTAGAAATGTTTTTGTCTTTATCTTTTATAAACATTGCTAATAATAGTGGAACTAACTTATTTGAGACTTTTTTATATAAAATTCCACTGGGTAGCCATCAGGACTGGCTGCTCTTCCACTTTGAAGTGAGTTTATGGCATCTAGTAATTCTGAAAGTGTCAGAAGTATATCCAGTTCTGCAGCACTAAGAGTATCTAGCTGTGGTATCTCTAATGAATCAAGAAACTCATTAGATTGTGTCTTACTGTATCTTCTTTAAACTGAATATAATACAAAAACTTCTAGTACTCTCTAAATGTGTGAGTTATATTATTATGGTCAATAATTTTATCTCTGTCTGTGTTGTTAATTGCTGTTATTGCATTACGGACTTTCTGCTTGTGGATTTGTTGGGCTAAGATTGTATTAGCCTGTTCTCCATGTTCATAATAATGATGTTGCAATTTAAAGATAAGCTGTTCTGTTTCTTTAGAAGTCAAGAGTTTAAATTGTGATAGCAAAACCTGTCTTTTCCTATAGAGTGCCTCATTTGGAGACGTGGCGTTTTCTAGGTCTATTCTGGTCATTTCCCTGATTAACTCAGACACCTTCTTGATTTCCCAGTTTATTTTTGAGCAAAAGATATGAAATAATCTGTCCTCTTAAAAATGCCTTCAGAGTTCCCCAAAGTATACCTACTGAGACCTCTGAGGATGCATTTGTCTCAAGAAAATAATCAATTTGCTTGGATATGAATTCTGTGCAGTTCTCATTAGCTAAATAGAGGGGGTTAAGATGCCAGTTGTGAGATGAGTGTGTAGGACACAATAATTTAAGCTCTAATGATCAGAGAGGTATGGTCAGAGATAACGATAGCATTGTACTTAGAAGATTTGATAGTGGGCAAAAAAAATATTGTCTATGAGGAAATGACCAAATTCTGAATAACAATGATGTATGGGTGAGAAGAAGTATGCTTTTAGGTTAGGATTTAAGAACCTCCATTGGTCATATAAGTTATGATCTGTTACAAACTGTGTAATTATTTTTGTAGTATTAGATGTTATCGCCATTTTATCTGGGGATTTACCCAGGTCTGGATTTAAAACACAATTAAAGTCTTCGGTTGTTATAATTTTGTGAGTATTCGCATTAGGGATAGGTACAAATTCATTTTGAAAGAAAGCTCTATCATCCACATTACATGCATATATATTAATCAAATAATTTTAGTGTTAGATAAATTGCCCGTCATCATGACATCTCGTCCTTCAGAATCAGATATTGCATCTGACATTACAAATGTGATAGTTCTGTGTATTAAGATTCCCACACCCCTTGTGTTCTTTGTATAGTTAGAGTGAAAAAAATGGACAGACCACTATGTTTGCAACTGAAACTAGTCCTTGCTTAATAAGTGAGTCTCCTGTAAAATACCTATCTTGGCATTTAGACTTGTTAAGTGCAAGAGTATCCGACTTCTCTTTAATTCATGATTGAGTCCCTTGACATTCCAGCTCACAAATTTCACCATTTGGTCATGAAAATATTTCTTCTGAACTTTTGCTGACATTTTGTAGTCTTTGGTTAAGGTAGTACGTTGTACATATGATACCTTTGACATAGATTTCATATTATTACCAAGTGATATAGCTATGAAGCGTATTGTTATGTTGTCACTAACGGTTATTGGGGTATAAGGGATAAAATAGAAATAGCATTGCTCTCTTTCTCCCCACTCCCCCATTGTGCCTCTGCAAGTGAAGCAAGCCACACTTTGTGAAGTCCCAGTCCTCTGACATGCCAAGAGAAGGAGCATGTCTAGAGCAAAGTGAACCCCCCCCAGTAGTGGTGTGAAAAAGGTTAAAACTGAGCTATCTTGTGAAGATACAGTCCAATAGACTAATGTTATAATCTTACAGTCAAATATAAAAAGACCAAGGATATGCTGTTAGAGAAAAAATAAACTGTAAAAACACTGTAAAAGGCTGATTATTTAAGTAAAGTTTAACAAAAAGACAATATCTTTTTACTTTTTGTTTGCTAAAGTGTGCAAATAATTAATGAAAGAAATTTCAATATAATAACTGAAGCTTAAACAATAACTGTAAAAATTGTAGGTTAATTTAAAAAAGAAAATGGATGGACAAAAAAGAAATAAAATATAAAATAAAGTAAAAAAAATATATATTATATAGTTATTGCAAATTTTGTTTTACTAACAGTCCTAAATGCAATCTTCAAGTAGAATCTTCTTTGCCTTGCCAGAACACAGTGTGGCTCATGATCGTGTGTTTCAAAAGAAAGTCAGGATCAGTTTTCTCAGCTCTTTATCTGCTTTTTCCGCAGAACTAGAAATGTAAAACTGATCTTCAATACCCACTTTCAGTTTGGCAGGGTACAAGAGGGTGTATTAAATTTCAGTTCTATGAATATGCTGTTTAATGCTGTAGAATGCAGCGTGTTTTGCAGCGGTAGCAAGTGTGAAATCCGGAAAAATATGATTGTTTTGTTCTTAGCCATTCTTGTGGGCTTTTTGCTGTATGTTTTGACTCCTTATCCTGCTGGAGAATCCATAAGATGCGTCTGAGTCTGAGCTTTTTGATACTGGGCAGTACGTTTTGCTCCAGAATGTGTTGATAGTCATCAGATTTCATTGTTCCCTGCACAGACCCAAGGGACCCTGTGCCATATGCAAAAAACCAGACCCAAAAATCACAGAGCCTCCTCCATTTTTCACAGTAGGTGTTCTTTTCTTTGAAAGCTTAATTTTTTTCATCTGTGGAAATACAGCTGATGTGACTTGACAAAAAGTTCCGGTTTTGTCTCATCCGTAAAAAGGACATTTTCCCAGAAGTGTTGTCAATATGCATTTTAGCAAATTCCAGTCTGGCTTTTTAATGTTTTTTCTTTCAACATTGGAGTCCTCCTGGGCCTTCTTCTATAGCGCCCACTGTCACTCATAAAGCAATGGATGGTGCGATCAGACATTGATGTACTTTAACCTTGAAGTTCAGCTAGTATCTCTCTAAGAGTAGTCCTTGGCTTTGTCTCTACCATTTTCACTATCCTTCTGCTTATTCTGGGGTTGATGTTCATCTTGGGAGGTTGGCTACAGTCCCAAGGAGCTTAAACTTCTTCATAATATTTGCAATTGTTTTCCTAGGAACCTCAAGCTGCTGAGATGATGGTCTTCTAGCCTTGGCCTTTAACATGTGTGTCTGTTATTTTCTTTCTGATCTCCTCAGACAACTTTCTCCTTTGCTTTCTATTGTATGTACCATGTTTGACACACAATCACACCAAACAGCAGAGTGACTTCTCTTCTCCATTTAAAGTTACAGAACGACTGATTGCGCAATCAGAGACGTGTGTTACAAATTAAAGAAAAAAGTGAGTTTGAAAACTCACTGAAGGTTAATTATTTAATAATAATAATAATAATACATTTAATTTATATAGTACCTTTCGCATGTTCAAGGTGCTTAAAAGGTACCATTTATAGACAGCAGGCACCACTGGGATTTGATCCTAAGATCTCCTGTTTACTAGGCAGGGGCTTTAACCAGTTAAGCCACAGCACCACCAGCTCCTTATTTAGGATTTTTTTCCATGGCTACCAACAATTGTGTGCAGGCCATTGTAGCATCTCTTTGTAGAATAAGCAACAGTTGATCTCTTGTCACACTTTGCTTTACTCGATGACATATCCTGGATGTGCATGTATACAGGGAACAACTGCTTTTCATTTCATCACTTTTCAGGAGGTATATGAGCTGTAACGGGACCAGCAAATTAATCCGTATCTGTAGAAACTGCTTTGAGTAACGGCACCAAAAATTACAAAGTTGTAGATTTAGGCATTTTATCCTTAAAATAAATAAATCAATAATGAGGTGTGTGTGTAAAAGCTAGACTTTCCATATAAATACTTAGTGTGGTTTTCAAAGCATGTACCAAATTGTATACAGTATATATTGTATTTATTATTTTTTTACTCTCCTTTTTCTGCTATTTTTATCTAGCAGGTGGTCAGGAGTGGGCTCAGGTGTGAATGGCTAATGTGTAACTTGAACTTAGGTGTGAATCGTTCATAAATATTCATAGGAGAAAGGCAATTGCTGAAAAAAGTAGTAACACGAATAGGTTTTATGTATCTAATTGGAATTTATTGAATATTTTGTCTTCTTTACATAACTAAGGCTTTAGTGAACAAGTTTCAGTAATCAAAACAATTCATCACAATTGGTTAATGTGCTTTTTCACAGTATTCCTGCACATGTTCAGAGTGTGTTCAGTGTTTAGGACATAAAAAAGCTGTATGTGATCCTGATCTCTTGCCTGCTTTCAATTTTTGCACCTGCTGAAAGTGAAACGGCTCTATAAAAAATTTTTGGAGTCACTGAGTATGAACTTGAGGAAATCTGCACAAACCTTCAGAGCATGGCAGGCCACTAAAATTACTCAGTTTAGATGGAGACAACTAGTTAATAAACGAGTAGAACATTCTCTTTTTGATTTAGGATCTTTGAACTTTTTGAATGACAAGTATAAGTTAATTCATAAGTCACTGAGCCAGTCAAGGCTCCGATATATGAGATAACTTGTATCTCATGTCACCCATGCACAAATGTGGATCACCATCCTAGCTCTTCCTAGTTATGTGATACCACCCCCTGCTAAGAGGGGGCATGGTTGCTAACTTTGTTATCACTTTCTTCCTCCACAGTTCCAAGAAACCAATGAGGACAATCTGACTCTGCCCCTTCCGGTCCCTGGTCTTTGAATGGATGACCACCTGGAAAGAAGAGTCACTTGATAGAGGGGGTCAATCTGAGCGAAGAAGCTCCATAGTGACTGACCCAAAGGCAAATCTAGCTTATCCTTTCACCTCACGTGGCCACTGTTTTGGTTTTGTTCTTTATGCCATCATTTGTTTGTTTTGTTAACACTAGAATTACCAGAGCCTACGAAAAAACTTGTATATCCGGACCACCTTAAATCGCTTCTTAAATCCATTCACACCTCTCCGCCAGCATCCTTTGTCCTCTAAATGTGCTGATAAAAGACAAGCTGCCAGCAGCCGGCTATTCCATCCCCCCACCGACTTAGAACATGAGCGAAGTTTTCCCAGCTCACGCCTTGATTGATTATGTGGGAGTGAAGTGGAGTTTTACAGTGGAAATAAGAGATCATTATTCTAAAGTAATCTGTGTAAACACATTGTTAAAACAGAAACTTTGTCATATTTTAGTAATAAATGTTACAAAATGTAGTAGGCATAAACTATAGAATGTGTAAAGCCCGAGTTCCAAAGATCAAATAAACACTTTCACAAAAGCTTCAAGGATAATACAACAGCCTCTGTGGCATAGCGCGTTAAGATTTTAACAGTGATGTAACTCGAATTTTGGTGTAAGTCGAAACACACCCTAGCCTAAGTCACATACCTATCCTAACACATTTGCAAAATCATAATCTAGAACATAAAAACAAAACTAAGCCACAGAAAAAGGAAAAGGACCTAAATATTCCATACTGTACACTGCACTGTAGTAACAGAAAAAAATGACAAAAAATGAGTGTAAAAAAATTCCTTATCTTTATTCCTTCTGATCTCTTTACAATGTCTAATTTCACTTCCATCGTGATGGCTTTCCTCTTCTTCGAAGCACTACCATCTGAAGACTCTGACTTTTGTTTAGGAGCCATGATAAGGGCCAAACAGTTGGCAAACAAAGCAACACAAACAGAACACTTGTGCCACGCGCAACCAAACTAGTTCGCCAACTCCCTCACTCATATGCCACGTTACTGCGTATTCTTCCGCTGCGTGCAACCAAACTAGTTCGCCCACGTAGTCTGTAAGTACGACGCTAACGGCGTAAGCCGAAACACTCACATCTCAATTATTGTAAGTTTTTATGGGAGTGAGCATTGTAAACTCGAAACGTCGTACGTCAAGACGTTGTAACCCAAGGATCCCCTGTACTTACAAAAGTTAGGTATGTTTCATGTCCTGTTGCAACACCCAAGGGGGGGGAAATAGGAGTACCCCATAAACTGTGTATATAGATGGGGGAAACCCCTCCTCATTATTTCTGTGACTTCCAATATACGTAGGAAGCCCAAATTTCCCATGCTCATCCTTTACACTGTACTTGCAAACATTAAGTTTGTATGTTTCATTTTGCGCCGTGCCCCATAACGAACTTTCGAAAATAACGTCTTCTTTTGTCCCAAGAGGAACACGCGCCGACAAAGTTAAAGCATGTCTGAAGTCTTCATACCTATGGCCTAGGACCAACGTTCTTACCTTAAGAATAAACATGAGGGTTTACTTGAACTGCGACAAAAAAGCCGGAGAGTTTGCTGCTCTTCTCATCAAAACAGGTGATGGCAATTTAATTGAACAGAACTATAAAATCAATGTGCCTAGCAGTCTCTGTCTCCTGGTGAATACCTTACAAACCCTTATTGAAAATGTTTACTACAACCTATGAAATCTGCATGAAAAGGACATCTAATGGTTGAGGGAGAGAGCTATTCTAACACCAAAAAAAGACACGACTTCACATATAAACACCATTTTACTTCACCAACTAACTTCCAAAATAAAAACATATAAGTCTGTCGACTCTGTTGTAGAACTAGAGGACGCGGTGCACTATTCCGGTAGAGTTTCGTCATACTCTTAACACTAGAATTACCAGAGCCTACGAAAAAACTTGTAAATCCGTCCCACCTTAAATCGCGTCTTAAAGCCGTTTGCACATCTCCGCCAGAGTCTTTTGTCATCTAAATGTGCTGATAAACAAAAGCTACTAGCAGCCAGCTATTCCATCCCCCCACCGACTTAGAATGAACTCCTAGCTCATGCCTTGCCTTGATTTGATTATTTGGGATTGAAGTGGAGTTTTACAGTGGAATTAATTCGAGCGTTATTTGGAATACATGCATTTCATGTGTGTTTCGTTTCTACAGTATAGTAGTAGTCTGTGCAAACACATTTTTAAAACAGAAACGTTTTTCATATTCTAATAGTAAATGACAAAATGTAGGCATAAACTATATAACGTATGAAGCCTGAAGTCCATATATCAAAGAAACACTTTCACAAAAGGTACAAATAAGAGAACACATGCGCTTTTCTTCAAAAGTATAACTGCACAAAAAAAAAAAAGCCGCGTTAGCATGCCACATTGACACACTTACTACAACTGCCGCGGTGGCGTAATGGTATCAGCTCCTGACTGGGGATCAGAGGGTGGTGAGTTTGATCCTGCATGGTTCTTATTCTTACATTTTTAGAATAACAACATAAATTTCATTTCAGTCTGTAACAGCCGGTGTAACTTATGATACTGGTAAAGGTTAGCTTTTTTTTTTTTTTTTTTAATTCACTTTTCATTCTCGCAGTCGATGCATACTACGGCCCCCCCCCCAAAAGGGTTCTGACACATAAACGCTGGCGAAGCTGCCTTCCTTCGTATCTCACCGTCACTTGATTTTCTTTTTATTCAGTGTTATTGAGTGTTCCTGCCAGTCCCCACATGTTGCTGTATGCTGTTTCTTTTGTACTCCAGGACATGCAGAGGAGAGAATGATTTCACATTATTTATGCTGTTTTCACATAAAGACTGCAGTATACTCGTGACTGCATTCTCGTACCAATGCACTTTTTCCATCACCTTTTCCTGTAAGAAGCAATGTACTCACTTCTCTCTGTGCTGTGGTTTCTATTACACACCTGAAAGAGACAATATATGTGAAAACTTCATCGCACTAATGCAATATTATTTGAAAACGAACAGCGTCAGATCAGGTGTGAAAATTTTATGTGAGATACTGGTAAAGGTTAGCTTTTTTTTTTTTTTGTTTAATTCACTTTTCATTCTCGCAGTCGATGCATACTAACGCCCCCCCCCCCAAAAGGGTTCTGATACATAAACGCTGGCGAAGCTGCCTTCTTTGTATCTCACATAAAATTTTCACACCTGATCTGACGCTGTTCGTTTTCAGATAATATTGCATTAGTGCGATGAAGTTTTCACATATATTGTCTCTTTCAGGTGTGTAATAGAAACCACAGCATAGAGAGAAGTGAGTACATTGCTTCTTACAGGAAAAGGTGATGGAAAAAGTGCATTGGTACGAGAATGCAGTCACGAGTATACTGCAGTCTTTATGTGAAAACAGCATAAATAATGTGAAATCATTCTCTCCTCTGCATGTCCTGCAGTACAAAAGAAACAGCATACAGCAAATATGTGGGGACTGGCAGGAACACTCAATAACACTGAATAAAAAGAAAATCAAGTGACGGTGAGATACGAAGGAAGGCAGCTTCGCCAGCGTTTGTGTCAGAACCCTTTTGGGGGGGGGGGGGGGGGGGGGGGGCGGTAGTATGCATCGACTGCGAGAATGAAAAGTGAATTAAAACAAAAAAAAAGCTAACCTTTACCAGTATCATAAGTTACACCGGCTGTTACAGACTGAAATGAAATTTATGTTGTTATTCTAAAAATGTAAGAATAAGAGCAATGCGGGATCGAACTTGCCACCCTCTGATCCCCAGTCAGGAGCTGATACCATTACGCCACCGCGGCGGTTGTAATAAGAGTGTCAATGTGGCATGCTAACGCGGCTTTTTTTTTTTGTGCAGTTATATTTTTGAAGAAAAGCGCATGTGTTCTCTTATTTGTACCTTTTGTGAAAGTGTTTCTTTGATATATGGACTTCAGGCTTCATACGTTATATAGTTTATGCCTACATTTTGTCATTTACTATTAGAATATGAAAAACGTTTCTGTTTTAAAAATGTGTTTGCACAGACTATTACTATACTGTAGAAACGGAACACACATGAAATGCGTGTATTCCAAATAACACTCAAATTATTTCCACTGTAAAACTCCACTTCAATCCCAAATAATCAAATCAAGGCAAGGCATGAGCTAGGAGTTCATTCTAAGTCGGTGGGGGGATGGAATAGCTGGCTGCTAGTAGCTTTTGTTTATCAGCACATTTAGATGACAAAAGACTCTGGCGGAGATGTGCAAACGGGTTTAAGACGCGATTTAAGGTGGAACGGATTTACGAGTTTTTTCGTAGGCTCTGGTAATTCTAGTGTTAATCCTCTGGGCATGCCTCCGCATACTCTACTTTCGAAGGTTGGCACGCCAATTATGTTACTACGAAACTTACAAATACCAGGCTTCAGATCAAATCTCTGCACAAGAACCTCATTGAGGCAAATGTCTTCACGGGAACTGGCTCAGGGGAGACTGTTTATTCCTCGCATCCCTCTCCTACCCTCTGACCTCCCATTCCAATTCAAACACCTCCAATTTCCAGTAAGGGTCTGCTTCGCTATGACAATAAATAAGTCACAGAGCCAGACTCTAAAAAAGGTTGGCATTGACTTGACACAAGATTCCTTCTCACATGGCCAACTGTACGTTGCATGCTCAAGAATAAGCTCAGCAGACAGCTTGGTCATTTTACAGCACGAGGGCAGAACTGCAAATGTCGTTTACAAAGATATCCTTACATCCTAAAAATGGGTATTTCTCATACACGACATTTATAATCATAAACGAAACTCTTTACAATCATCAAATTCACTCTCAATACTAAAATAAGCCTATGAAAGTTACATTGATAATCGTGTTACGTTATTTTTAAAATGTTTCCTTTTCTTTTTCAAACTTCTTTAACACACTACTTCTCCGCTGCTAAGCGCAGATATTTTGCTAGTTATAAATAAAAAGTCCGTAGTTAACATATGTTGATGAAATGTCAAGCTGCAGATGTTTTGAAACAACTAGCTTTGCTGCAAAATGAATATTATGATGATAATGACAGTGACTATAGGCTCTGGTAGCGATGCAGAAGGCATTTCTTCATCTTAAGGTGTCCGACTTGTCATGACTGTCAAGACAGCACTACATGGACCCTAATTTTTGATATTTGATTCTTTATCGGTGGTTCTGATTGGGGCTCTTGAGAGACTGAGCGAGGAGTCTGAGTGTCTGGGCCTTTAATGACCTCTTAGGCACAGCCATCAGCAGTGTGTCTGTCTGTGGAGAGAATGTCAACCTTGTCGTGAGGTTTACTTACCTTTGCAGTGACATTCAAGTCACTGGTGACTCTTCCTATGAAGTCAGTAGACAGATTGGTAGAATATGGGAGGTCATGAAGTTGCTGGTGAGTGTCATACCTGATGTCTCTGCAAAAGGATGAAGGTCCAAGTCTTCAGAGTCCTGGTGCTTCCTGTCTAGCTATATGTTGCGAGACATGGATGCTATCCAGTGACCTGAGATGAAGACTGGACTCTTTGGTACTGTGTCTCTCCATAACATCCTTGGGTACTGCTGGTTTGACTTTCTGTTCCTCACGGAGTCCTGAATGAGACACATTACCTGCATTGTGAGGAAGCATCAGTTTTGGCACTACAGCCATGTTGCACATTACCCCGAGGGTGATCCAGCTCGTAAGACCCTCATTGTTGGGGACCCGATTGGCTGGATCAGGTCAAGGGGTCACCCACGTAACACCTGGCTGAGGCAGATAGAAGGTCATTTTCAGAGTGGTGCACTGGACCGCGTGTCTGCCTGGAGGGTTGCCAACCAGGATCCCGGGTGGGTGTGGCAACATGCTGCACCAGTACATGCCCCGCAACCTGACCTGACCTGATCAGTGGTCCTAGCCCTCTAAGAGCCACTCTCAGAAAATTAAAAATGACAAATTCCAAACATAAGCATGTGAGTTATTGTTTTAAACAACTTCAGGGTCAATGATGCTAAGTATGACGTTACTTTTGATATTTCGTCCTTTACTATTGATTTAGCCCTTTATGGACCTCCATCAGAGGGTGAAATTTCAGTTATATATTTAGACTAAACATTTACATTAATGCACACATTTTAACATTACATATTTGTGTTCTGATGTTGTGAGGGGGTTGTTGTGTCTCTAGAATGTCTTCTGATGATCACAGTACTGTAGAGGTGGCGGTGTCCATGTTGTCTGTGCTACATATTGCTGTTCTGCAGGAAAGGGAGTCTGGAGGACAATCCTGGGCTCTCTATGAAGAATTCGGGCAGCATTCTGAAAACATCCAGGATTACACACAGATGTCTTTCCTCACCCTACATGTCAATGAAGCTTTCTACCTCTTCTGGCAGTTCAGTGTTCATTTGATGGATGAAAGACTAAAATGAAAGAGTTGATGCTGAGGACCTGCTATTCCCCCTCTATGAAAGTTAAGCCCTAGGTTGAGTGGAGTTGACTTTGATGACACTTGCCATTTCCTGGTTGGTTGTTGGGTTTGGGAGAGGAGGGCCAGGCCACCTGTGACATGAAGGTCATTCAGCTTTTTCATGGGCATTCTTTCTTACTTAGCATTTAGGTCCTCCTGTGCTGTAAGGCAAATAGTGCTACGAGCATCATCCAATGTCACTGGCACCAAAGTCTTCTTGGAAGGTTGCTCTCCACATCTTGAATGGTCATCTCTATTGTCTCTTCCTATTTTTGAACATCTAGTACATTGCAATCTGGGGTATCAATAGCTGGGTAGTTAAAGGGCATAGACAACATGGCCTGTTTCGGTCAGCCTCTGAAGTTCACTCATTAGTGACTTGATCACAGTAGATGATACTGTGGAAGAATAATTTTAGGGTAACATAGCAGTCATCTTAAAGAAATAACATAAAGGGTTAATAAATGTCAGAAACCTGTTCAGACATTTCAGGAAACCAGATAAATGTTCAAGTGAACAACAAAATGTACACTGAAATATAAGAAAAATACTGAGATGGTCAAGTAAATAAGAAGGTACCAGAAGAAAGTTTAATGTAATATACACAATGTACTGAAGGATGACTAAGAAATCAGCAGATGTCCTATGAACCAGAATGGATGGTTGTTATATGCACAGAAATTTCAAGGGTGGTGGCTCAACTCAAGGGTGTAAAGAAGAACCAGAATATAATAAAGGGTGGCACATGAAAAACCAAACCGTCTCCGACCGGCTGGCTCGAGCTATTATACGGGGTTGACAACAAGGCTCCGAGAACGTGACGGGGTCAGCAGCCCCAACTGTGCATTAGTAAGGAAGCTGTGAGCCAGTGGATACAGACATGCGAAGAAAATGTATTCTCTGCAACAGAAAATTGGAATAGTGAAGGTGTATGTGTCTACTGGTTCTTTTAAGGAAATGCGGGACATTTTTGCACAGAAGTTTCCTGGTGTAAATCTACCAGCAAAGAGCAGTATTCATGAGTTGGTGAAGAAGTGGCTTGAGACTGGGTTAGTTGCAAACTGCAGAAAGAATTGGGCCCCGTCCGTTTGTACACCTGCGGTCATAGCAGATATTCAGGTACGGATGGCCAGAAGTCCTAGGAAATCAACACGTAAATTAGCGGAACAAGCGAATGTTTCACGCAGGTCTTGTCAATATGTGTTGCACTCACTACAAATGAAGCCTAACAGAATGACTTGGGTCCAAGAACTGAAGGATGACGACAAGGAAAAATGTGTATTTTATTGCACATGGCATCTTCAAACAATTGCAATTGGATTTTTGTATTGCATATCTTTCGTTTTGTGTACGGGCTAAGAAACGTACGTCGACATTGGAGTCGGAGATGGTTAGGTTTTTCGTGCACCACCCGGTATAATAGACTTTTATATTATACTAGAGAAAGAGCCTGTTTCGACAACGTAAGATGAAACGGGCACGAGTGGAATAGTAATAAGTATAAGCACCACAAACCTGATATAGGTGTATTGAATGAATGCGTGATTAGGCCTCGAGCTGTAGTCGAAATCGCCTTTCAGGCCTCTAGAGCTTTAATCGAAGTTGCCTTTCTGTTTGAATTTTTGCGGCCGTAAATCCGCCGCCTGCCGCGATGTTGGGGCTGGATGTCGGTCGAAGTCGCCTTTCTCTTTGAATTTTCGTGGCCGTAAATCCGGCACCTGCCGTGATGTCGGTCTCTTAAGGTTTTTCGGGCAGCTGTGCAGAAGGCAACTGCGCATTCGGCTTCGGACAGACGTGAGTGAGTGAGTGAGTGAGTGAGTGAGTGAGTGAGTGAGTGAGTGAGTGAGTGAGTAGGCTGGCGAATTATATATAAGATAAGTCATTTGGGTGCAAACCAATGAACCAATCAGAGTCAATGTTTGCATTGATTGACACTGTATGTAAATTGAATAATTTATAAACTGACCCTCTATTATTTGTTCCTCTGATCATTCTGACCAGACTTACTTTTGATGAATGCTCCCTCCATGGCATTTTGCCGAGGAGTAATTAAAAAATACCATGAACTGCTTTTCTCCTGCCTGATAACTGATTTGTCCTGTTAGAGGATGTTTCTCTCTTTAACAAGATGTTAAATTTTTCCAACACTATGCTATCATTTTTGTGTTGAATGAGACTTGTCTCACCACAAACACCGATTTGGTCCAATTGTTTACAGTTCCTACTATGTTACCATGTGGGGACGATCAGAATTGCACAATGTGTGATGTCACTGTCGTGGCTGTTTAATGGTCAGCATCACGGGCATTCTGATTGTCCAAGATTACGGATAAAATAAACTAACCTACTCTCGTGTTTTTTCATGAATTAGTGCCCTGGTTTCAGACCATTTTGCTTTTGAGTTGTGACTAAGATTTACTTTAGAAATTAGAACATAAAAAGTTTGACAAACAAGAGGAGAACATTCATGGAAAAGGTGCTATATAAATAAAATGTATTGTTATTATTATTATTATTATTATTAGTCCATCAAGTCCATTTGTTAAGCTAATAGCTAAACTGTCCCAGTATTCTATGCAGATTCTTCTTAAAAGTTGTAAAGGTTTCTGCTTCAACTCCTCATTCTGACCAGACTGATTTTGATGAATGCTCCCTCCAAGGCATATTTGCTGAGGACTAATTAAAAGAGACCATGAACAGCTTTTCTTCTGCCTGATTTGTACAGTTAGGGGATGGTTTCTTTCTTTAATAAGATGTCAAATGTTCACCACATACCAAGGATTCTTTGCATAAGACAATGTTGGAAGACGTTGAGCTTTTGAGCTATGCTTTTGGTTATCCTCCACGTTTTGCCAGTGTAGGTTGTGATCAGTAGTACAATCCTTGATCACCAGTTCAATCGTTTTTGAGGACCACATCCAAAGATTAGCCTCCATCTTAGCAACAAGAAGGCTAAAGTTATAAATGCAAACTGTCTCCACAAACTCAGTATCACTGTGGGAGGCACCGAGCTCCATTACATCGAAGGGAGGTACCGACAAAGATGTTCACAGGCGAATCAGCCAGGACATCCACCCAACATTAAATACAGCATTCATATAATAATAATAATAAGAAGAATAATGCATTTTATTTATAGGGGCACTTTGCATTAGCAGTAAATCTCAATGTGCAGCATATAAAGATTAAACAAAGGCAAGGCAAGATAAAAACACAGATTTAACAGAATGGATGGTCTGGGGAGATTTCTTTTTATTTGTTTTTCTTGGTCAGTTTGAAATCGATTAGGAGACATATCAGTTACAGAAACCCTGAGGGGGAAAAATTTCCCATTAGAACAAATGGTCACAACAAAAACCGACAATGGTAAGTGTACTGTAGTGTGACTTTTTGCTGTTACTGTCCTTTTGACTCCCACCATTACTTATAGAGCTTCTGTTGGAGATTGCTTTGTATTTACTTAATATTGTGCTTGATTTCCCAATCTTCCAACTTTCTGTGTTACTGCAGAGCATTCTAGACAGCACCTAATGTTCATATTCACTTCAAGAGTTCAGACCTACATAATTAAAGAATTATTCTGCTCAAGTGACCATTTTGAACCACAATCGTCCAAATAAGGGACTTATCCTAATTATAACATTTCAGTACGGTGAAGTGAAATCCTGAACGCCTTTTTCATCATCTGCTGCTTGTGTTCAGATTGGAAAAATATGCTTATTATTGTGTTCCTTGAATAAATAAATAAATCATTTTACCTATGGTTCTTTTCAGTGCTTTAGTCAAAGGGACCGTTAATACAAAATTAGACTTTACTGTCTTTTATGATGAAAAATAATTTATATTTTTTATTAAAGTATCCTCTGTTAGTTCCGAAGACTCCAGAAAGTGCACTGCTGTGGAAAACATCCTGCATTGTTCTTGTTGCAAAGAAGGCAGGCGCCTCTTTATATCTCATGACAACAGACCAGTGGCACTGACGTCTCACATCATGAAGACCTTTGAGGGGCTGCTCCTGGACTACATGATTTCACTTGTGGTAGACCACCTAGACAGATTGTAAATTGTATTATATTATAATTATAATATATTTATATATAAGATATATATTATAATTATATTATATTTATATAAAAGATATATATTATAATTATATTTATATATAAGATATATATTATAATTATATATAAGATAAGTCATTTGGGTGTAAACCAATGAACCAATCAGAGTCAGTGTTTGCATTGATTGACACTGTATGTACATTGAATAATTTATAAACTGACCCTCTATTCTTTCATTATTTCATTATTCACATGGTAACATAGTAGGAACTGTAAACAATTGGACCAAATCGGTGTTTATGGTGAGACAAGTCTCATTCAACACAAAAATGATAGCATAGTGTCGGAAAAATGTAACATCTTGTTAAAGAGAGAAACATCCTCTAACAGGACAATCTATCATTAGTTTATTATATTATAATATAATACAATTTATAATACAATATATGAACTAATTAAATTAGTACAATCTAATTGTGAATTTCCCATTGGGATTAATAAAGTATCTATCTATCTATCTATCTATCTATCTATCTATCTATCTATCTATCTATCTATCTATCTATCTATCTATCTATCTATCTATCTATCTATTATATAGTGCCTTTCCTATCTATCTATCTATCTATCTATCTATCTATCTATCTATCTATCTATCTATCTATCTATCTATCTATCTATCTATCTATCTATCTATCTATCTATCTATCTATCTATCTATCTATCTATCTATCTATACCTACTGCAGTTGGTCTATGGGTCAAAGACACAAGGCTTATTCTCACCTGGACAAAGCTGGCAGCACTATGAGGATGATGTGTTTTGATTTCTCCAGCCATCTTTGTTAAGGAGTCAACTCATTGTTGGTAGTTGAGGTGATTCTCCTCTGTCTATGGGAAGTGCTTTGAGTAGTGATAAAAGCACTGTCTAAATATAATTAATCCTTATTATTATTAGTGTTATTGTATGTCTGGTCTGCTATGGTAGATAGTTTCATCAGTCAGTAGAGTTCTGTCCCATTTAGTTTATGTGTGCCATGATGCGGTTTGTATGTGTCTTGTACAGCCATGTCTTGACGTCTAATGTTTGCCATCTGATTGTGTCTGATGTGACGTGCTAGATTGTTAGTTGTTCCTTTTGGCCGTATCTGCATGTATTGTGTCTAATGTTAGGGTCCTTAAGAATGTATTGTTTGTGTTAAATACCTCAGCTTGTGTGGCTCGTATTAACCCTTCTGTCTGTCTCACTCAACGACTAAGCCAATATTCTGACGTAATCTTATCCACACAAGGCTGATCAAGTTCGTGAGGATGCCTGCCATGTCATGTTTTAAGGTGTGTGTTTGTTAAGTCCTCTGTGATGTTGTCTGTGGGGTGCAGTTTGTGTCTGCGTGGACTATTTGTGTGGTGCTGATGCATGTTGTTTAGTTTGGAGGAATTCTCTTAAATGATTCATCTGCGTTTTGTATAAATCAGCTATATCTATGAGACCCCCTTTCCTCCCTCAGCATGCGGAGGGGTGAGTCCTGTGAGACCTTCTATGGTTGCTTCGGGATGGCTGTTGTTTGTGTTTTCTGTGTCGTGTTTGGGTTTTCCTAAGGTTGTGATTAAAGTTGAACTCCAAAGGAATATGTGAGCATTGGTATGGTGTATGTACAGGGTGTCTCACTCGGGAGTACAACTTTAAAAATGTGAATTACTCGTGAAGGCGAGCTGTAAGAACTGAACATACCTGTATTTAGTGGAAAACAAGTCCACATTACAAAAGGTGCTGAAAATGTCCTCCCCCAACGTCCGCGCACAAGGAAACGTGACGCTCCATATTTGAGAATGTGCTCTGCAACATGTTACTGTCGATGGAAACAATTTCACGCTCGATGTTTGCTTTCAGTTGTTCGATGGTCCTGGGTTTGCTTGCATAAACCTTGCCTTTTAAATATCCCCACAGAAAAAAATCTGGGGGAGTTAAATCGGGCGATCGAGGTGGCCACAAACCTTTCGAGATCACCCTGTCTCCAAAAAACGATTGGATCTCTTCCATACTGGCATGAGAGGTATGGCACGTTGCCCTGTCCTGTTGCCCCGTAGCAGCGCCCGCTGTAGTGCCCGCCTCTTTATGACACAGAATCAATTCTTCATTAAATAAGGAATATTTTGAACCTTGTTGCATGATGATACATGCACGCGTTGCAGAGTAATTTTTTAAAGTTGAACTCCCGAGTGGGACACCCTATAATGGTGGCTTTAACTGTGTGGTGCGCTGGTAGGTGAATTTTGAATGTTTGTGAAAGACATGGTGTATATTTTTGATTAAGTGTAAATTTACTCTGTGCTCTGTGTGTCCTCTTGCAACCCAAGGTTTTTGTGTAGCTCACCATCTGACAAGGCCTCGATTCAGTTTCCATTTTCAAAGGCATACCTCCAACTATAAGGATTCCCTTTTCTACATAAATTGTTTTACATTTGTCCAGTCCAAACTCCATGCATAAGTCTTGTAAATACGTTCTAATTATTTAAATAAAACTGTTCTAATTACTTGCTTGTCCTGCATATGTCTTAATACCATCCAATTAGAATAAATTCTGTTTTATGATTTATCCAGTGCCTTCAATACCAACCAGCCATCCCTGTTATGGGGTCAACTCAGAGACATGCAGGTGGGTGAGCCTGTGGTGTCCTGATGATGGACTATCTGTCAGTCAGACCACCATCCGTGAGACTCAAGGACTGTGTGAGCAACACAAGGAACAGAAGATCTGTCTGCTTTACTCTTCACTCTGCACACCTCCAACTAGAAATATAACAGCAGGGTCCAGATGTCAACAGTCTTCAAGTTCTTATGACCTGTGCTGACCAACTTTGTGGTGTCCTCTGTCACCTGCTCAGTCTGTCCCTAAGGCTTCAGAAAGTGACACTGCTCTAGAAAACATCCTGCATTGTTCAGGCAGGCACCTCGTCACCTAATGACTACACACCAGTGGCACTAAGGCAGGCTCTATTGTTGGCATGGAGCTAGACAGCTTGACATCTGTGGCAAAGCAACGGGCGCTAAGCAGGCTCCTATCAATTATGGAAAATCCACTGCATCCACTAAACAGTGTCATCTCTAGACAGAAGAGCAGCTTCAGCGACAGACTGCTGTCACTGTCCTGCTCCACTGACAGACTGAGGAGATAGTTCCTCCCCCAAACCATGCGACTCTTCAATTCCACCCGGGGGGGGGTAAACATTAACATTATATAAAGTTATTGTTTGTTTTTATCTGCATTATTATCAATCTTTAATTTAATATTGTTTTTTGTATCAGTAAGGTGCTGCTGGAGTATGTGAATTTCCCCTTGGGATTAATAAAGTATCTATCTATCTATCTATCTATCTATCTATCTATCTATCTATCTATCTATCTATCTATCTATCTATCTATCTATCTATCTATCTATCTATCTATCTATCTATCTATCTATCTATCTATCTATCTATCTATCTATCTATCTATCTATCTATCTATCTATCTAACATCTCACATCATGAAGATCTCTGAGAGGCTTGTAACTGAATATATGAGTCCCTTTGTGGTAGACCACCTGGACCTAATGTAGTTTGCTTATTGGACAAAGATTGGAGTGGAGGATGAAATTCTATGTCTGCTCCATAAGGCTTATTCTCACCTGGACAAAGCTGGCCGCACTGTGAGGATGTTGTGTTTTGTTTTCTCGAGCACCTTCAGTACCATCCAGCCATCCCTGTTAAGGGGTCAGCTCAGAGACATGCAGGTGGATGAGCCTGTGGTGTCCTAATAATGGACTATCTGTCAGGCTGACCGCAGTTTGTGAGACTCAAGAACTGTGTGAGCAACACTGGAGCACCACCATGAACAGGCCTGTATGCTTTACTCTTCAGTCAAATATAACAGCAGGTCATGTCACCAGCAGAAATTCTCAGATGTACTTATGGGGGTGTACTGATAATGGGGATGAAACTGAGGAGAAAAGTCAGGTGAAGAACTTTGTTACTTAGTGCAAAGACAATTGTGTGTATATTAGCATCAGCAAAACCAAGGAGCTGCTTATTGACTTTCACCTCACAAAAGAGGATGTAGAAGTGGTCCACTCCTGCAAGTACTTAGGGGTCCACATTAATGATAGGTTGGACTGGTCTCGGAACACAGAGGAGCTATAGAAGAAAGGGCCGAGCAGACTCCTTTTCCTTAGAAGTCTGCATTCCTTTAATGTGTGGTGACGTCCTTCACATCTCCTACAACTCTGTGATGGCCAGTGTGATGTTCTGTGCTGTGATGTGCTGAGCTAGTAACATCACTGCATGAGAGGCCCACTGAATCAACAAACTAATTAGAAGGCAGGCTCAATTTTAGGATGCAAGCTGGACCCCCTGGAGGTCGTAGCAAAGGAGAGAATGAAGACAAAAATGAGTGCCATTATGAACAACACTGCTCATCCTCTCTGTGATACACCAACACTGAGGACTTTCAGCCAATGAATCATTGATTACAAGTGTGTCAAGATAAACAAAGGGGGGTCCTTTATACCAACAGAAATACGTCTGTATAACGCATCACTGAGACTGTCCAGTCAGATGTTTTCTTTCTTTTACGTCATTCTGGTGTGTGTTCAGACCATAGGTTGTGTGTGTGTGTGTTTGTGTGTTCATTTATTTAATGCAAACTTTAATAGATTCAGATCTTTAGGCAGAGAAGAGCATATATGATGGGGTAGGTGATGAATCAGTGCCTGGTCACTGCCATACAAAGAGCTTGGAGTTCTGCCCAATGAGTTACATTTTTGGCTCATCAGACCTAAGAATCCCCTCGTGTTTTCAGTCTCCTTTAAAGTGTCATATGCCTTTTACTCAAGAGAGGCTTCCGTCTATCCACTTTACTATAAATGCCTGATTGATGGAGTACTGCTAAAATTGATTACCTTTCTGAAGATCTGTTAGGGTGACCATTGGGTTCTTAATCATCTCCATGACCCAGGCCTAGTTACTCAGTTTGGCCAACTACAGTTGGCTCAAAACTTCTTCTGTTCCCTAATTCTTGAGGCCATTGTGCTCCTGGAAACGCTCAAAGCTTTCAAAATGGCTTTATCTCCTTGCCTTGGTCAATGCCTCACCACAGTTTGATCACGGAGGTCTTCAGAGAGTTCCTTGGGTGTCGTGGCTTGGTTTTTGTCCTGACATGCAGTGTGAACTGTGGGATCTTAATCTACACAGGTCCACGTGTGCCTTTCTAAACAATGTCCAGTCAATTTCTTTTACTACAAGTGGACTCCAGTCAAGTTCTTGACACGCTTCGAGGAGAATTAAAGCAAACAGGATGGACCTGCGTACAATCTGGAGTGCAACAGCAAAGGGTCTGATAACTTACAGAAATGAGAGATTTCAGATTTTGATTTTTAATAAATTTGCCAGCTTTCACTCTGTCAATATGGGATGTTCAGTGTTGACTGATGGGTAGAGATGGCAATGTGGTATAACAGGTCGACGGCTTAACAATCAGGGGCCATTTTAATAAATTCATAATTTAATTGGCCGGCTCGATCTCCGTGGGTGTGTGTGCTCACACAGCTGTGAGGGGGTTTGATGGAGTAATTGGGGCGAGACCCACCTGTATAGGAGGTGCAGTCTGTTTCAGTTGCTTCATTGGCTTCCTGTAGTGTGCAATTGGAACGCTGTGCCCACAGAGATAGATAAGGATGAAAAGACAAACAGATCGGCAGAAGGAGCCGGAGGTTAAAAGACAGAATGCAGAGAATCAAGAAGGGAGATGAGAGAGAGAGCGCCCAGTGTGGGAGTAAGCAACTGAAAGAAAAAGAGACAGCAGACAGTCTGGAAGACAGCCCCTTTGGAGGGACACTCAGGGTTAGTGAAGTGGATCACTCCGCCTGAGCGATTCAGGGAGCTGGAGTGATCGTGTGGTGCAGAGGACTTGACGCGTAAGTCTGGGAAAGTGTCAGGAGTCAACAAGGTTTGGAATGGGAGCCTTATAGGAGCCTGGGTTCGGATTGGGAGACCCTGCAAGGACCTGGACTCATGGGAAGATTGTAGTGACTGCCGTTTAGGTGTCCTCTCAACAACAACATTTATTTATAGAGCACGTTTTAATACAAATGATGGAGCTCAAAGTGCTTTACAAGATGATGTGGTATAGTGGGTCCACAGCTCTCTTAGCAAAGGCTGTTTTAAATAAATAATCACCCGGCTCGTGGCTTAGCGAGGGGGCACGGTAGTTGTGGCTAGAGCGGGTCTCAGGATGATCTGCGGTGTGAGCGTTTCTCACTTAAGTGCACAGGTGAGAGACTGCCCACATCCGTGATTGTTTCTGGGGCTGCTAATGTGCTGCAGCTGCTATGCCCTCTCGACATAAATAGAAGCGCGAGCTGGCTAGAAGGCTGGAAAAAGAAAATGAGGAAAGGAAAGAAAGACGGAGGTTGCTGGAGTGCACGGAGCAGGAGAAAGCCGCTGTGTGAGAGAGAGCGCAACGGCAAACGAGCGAGAGCATGCTCGAGTGCAGCTGGACTGTGGGCCCTAGCAAGGTGTGTAGCTAACACCTAGGGCAGTTGATTGTAGTCACTCCCGCTGAGCATTTGGAGAAGAGCGGGAGTGACTAGCGAGGGAGGTGATTCGCCGTGGAAGACAACGGGAGTCGGGAGACTTAAGCATATAATCTCCAGTGTGGAAGTCCTGGCTGTTGGAGAGAAGCTAAGTCCCGGTCTGGGATGAGAGCGCGACCGAAGCTAGGATCGGGCGGCCTCCAGACCTGTTTGGAAGTGAAAGAAGGTCAGCTGCAGAGAGAGCGTCTCGCCTGCTGCAATGCTCAAATGGGAGAAGCAGGTGAGACGCTAATGTAAAAGAAGCACTGGGCTTAATTGTTTTAAAGGACTGCTTCCAGCGGTGTTTTAACTTCGGTTTTAAAGGATTGTACTATTGTTTTAAACCTGTCACTTTCGTTTTAATGGATTCTTTATTTAAGGACTCTGTTTTTGGAAGCACTACACTTATTTATTTGGACATTGTTTTGATTATGTTTAAATAAAAGCACTTTGCACTTTGTACCATCCCCTTTGCTATTGTTGCCTCACTGTCTAGCTCATCTCGGTTATAACTATCGACGGTGTAGGGTTCAAGGGCTCCCAAATAGCGGATGGGAGCATGGAGCAGACCCCGCATCGTCACAGATGAAGGAAGAAAAAAGAAAAATATTAAAATAAAATTAGGCAATACTAGTTAACAACGAATAAAAGTAAGGTCCGATAGCCAGGGAGGACAAAAATAAAACTCCAGACGGTTGTAGAAAAAAACAAAATCTGCAGGGGTTCTGAGACCCCGAGACCACCCAGTCCCCACTAGACATTCTACCTAACATCAATGATCTCAATCCGTCCTGATGGTTTTCAGGCTTCACATGGAAGAATTAGACGATGATGGTAATGTGGACCTCTGGCCTTCAATCCATCGATGTACAGACAGCATGGTGCTTCGATCAGGTGGTGGTGGCACAGATCGCCACCATAGAAAACCGGAAAAAGAACAGCAGTGAAAGTAGGGGTTGGTACGGATTTCGGAACCATCACCTCCTGCAAGGGCCATTTAGGATAAGAGAAGGAGACGCCAGACTCCTGCTTGTGAGAGTTTTAACCTCAGCTTTAATGGAATCATTTGTTTGATTAATTTTAACCTCCACTATCACTTCTTTTCATTGGATTATTGATGTATGGAACTTTTGATGCACTTTTGAACACTGTTCTGTTTTGTTGGATTTTAATAAAAGCACTGGAGCACACCCACCCTTTGCTACATGTGTGTTGCATCCTCATCCGCAGGCTCATCTCTCGGGTACGTTATCAGCAGAAGAGGGTTCAAGAGGCTCCCGGGATGGAACTGGTAGTGTGGAGCCAACCCACACCATCTAGGCCACCAGGCAAATTCATCTATGTGAAATCTATATTACTAAACCACAGTTTTAATTTATGCACGGACGCACCGATACGCATGCGCAGTGCGCCGCGGCGCCCCATAGTCAAACGCAAAGTCAGTAGGTGGCGCCCAAACACCGCCCAAACACCACAACCCACAGTCAAACGCAGCGGCCTCCCAGAGTCAGTAGTATGTATGTGCCAACAGTCTGTGTGGCATGTTTGGAATCACATAACGGTAATTCAGTATCAGAGAAACAAAAACGAGACCGCATGGATACAAACAATAAACAGAGGCACTTACCACGCGCTTCACAAACACCACAAGCGAAGAAGTCACGGCCCCAAAACGAAACACCTCAAGTAACGGAAATACAAAAATGAGCCCGTATGGATAAACAAAATGAACGAAGGCGCCTACAACGCGCCTCTGAAACAGCGGACGCAAAGGAGTCACGGCTCCAACAACACAGAGCTCAAAGGCGCCTTCAACGCGTTTCTGAAACACTACATGCAAGAGAGGCACAGATCCAAAACGGATAATCCACTGTGCCACCAGTCAGTGTGTATAGGTTGGAGTATGCTTCCTAACAGTAAACGACTTCTACCTAACGACACAGCCACAGAACAACAAAGACGAGACCGCATAGATAAACACAATACGACACGCTTCAGACACACCAGAAGCAAAGACGTCATGGCTCCACAATGAAAGAGCTCAACTAAATACAAACACAAGCCCATATGGCTACGACCTGTAAACGAGCCCGTATGGATAAAAAGAATGAACGAAGGTGCCCACACAAAGAAACCGCTTTAGTACAAATATGTTTATTTAATTAAATGAAAACTTTACCATGGCTACGACCTATAAACTAAACCTGAGGTAAAGCGTGCACGCCAGGTTGTACAGCCGCCCGAACGTGACCGCCCACACCACCGCATATACCACGTTCATTTAGTAATGTAGCCCTCCATGCCCGGATCCGCCGCCATGGCCACTTCAGCACGCAAATCCGCCGCCGTCAGCAAACGACTTCTTGCTGACGACACAGCCATAGAAAAACAAAAACGAGACTGCATGGCTAAAAACCATAAATGAAGGCGCCTACAACGCGTTCTGAAACACCAGAACCAGATGAGTCACAGCTCCAAAAAACAAACCGCTTTAGTACAAATATGTTTATTTAATTAAATGAACTTTCCCATGACGTACCCACCCTCCATGATATTTCATCCCTCCAAGTATCGGAGGGAACAGAAAGTGATTGCCATTCTTGGATTTGCGATTCTTTCGAGAATCGCGGGCTTGCTGGTAAATCTATAACACAAGAAACTGCAGAAAGTAAAGGGAGTTTAAAGCTACACAAAGGGAAATTAGACAATGCCTGGGCTGGTATTTAAAATTCTACAAATGTGAAAAACCAACTACTTCACCACTAAACATAAATTAATTTAAAGAAACAAATATATATCCAAACATCTCGAGCAAGCACGGCCACTGACTGACCACTCAGGAGTGTTTTTTTTTTTTTTTGACGCATAACATTTTAGTGGACATTCAGACACAGCATCTGCAGACAAGCACACAGACATGGCGACTGGGAAGAAGAGGGAGCAATCCAGTTAATGGAGCTGTCAGCAGATTCTCGAAGAAATGCAGTTTATTTATTTTCCTGGAACAAGACGTGTGAAAAATGTGAGGTGCCGGCAAGCTGCATACGTTCAGCCTTAACTGACATGATAGGATACTCCGTTTCACTGTCTTTGGTTATTTTTTCATTAACTGACCTTTTTATTTTTTTATTTTTTCTGGTATCTTTTCTGTTCAGTCCTGTGTTCATCAGGTGGTCTTCATCACCTCATTGATAATTCATGATGTCACTCTACATTCACATGCAAATGCGAAGCAGATCAATGCAACTGTCATGCCCTCTACAAAACATGTAACAAATGCTTGCTGTCATAAAAGAAACAATGTTCATTTGGAGAGTCAAAGGCTGTCCGCACACTAATAATAGCGCCTGTCACTTTATGCTGAGGATGAATAATTTTTTTCAAAGACTTTGCGGTGAAAACATTAAGCCTTTTTATCTCTTTGAATTAAACGCTCTGGCAGTCTTCTTACTTAAAACGAATAAAAAAAAGGCAAATTCAGTTTATTGAGTGTTAGTTCACCAGTGGCCAGAAGGCATTTCTACGCAGCACGTGTTTTCGCTAAAGTCTCAAGTAATAGGAAATGTTTAACTACAATTAAACGCTTTACTTTATACTCTAGGAAATCGCGCTTGAGAAAATTTTGCAAGAATGAAAGCGTTAATGAAATGATGAGGAGGGAGAGAAGAACATCACACGCTACAGTAAGAAAGGAGATTATGTGAATAAGTAGTGACTTGTGAGAGGACTCATTATTAGGATAGTCCTGTGATTAGTATGGGATGTTATTCTAGTCACTTACAACAGCAGGAAGATTTACAATACAAAGTGTAACGTGAACAGGTTAAGAGAACATATTGGATAAGAAGGGAAATGCAGGGCACATTTCAGTCAGTCTGTGTGAAGTGTGGCCATCAGGTAATGGAGTATGCCGACGTCTATAATAATTGTCGGAAAATGAAATTTGTTGGATAAACTTTATTGTCAGAGAAAATATTCCCCTGTGTGTAACCTGCAAGTTCCTGTACATTTAACCCGGGTTTCGATGTAACTCTGGAAAATGTAGTGCACAACTGTCCATGGGCAAAAACAGGGCCTGGCAAATAAACTCTGACGTTATTAAACATTTGTCGTTGTGACTTGGTGACAGTCATACAATACGCTAAACGAATGGGGAATTGCCTGCATAGTAATATAAAGGGAATATCTTGTTTTGAGTTGTCAGTGTTATGGAATCCCTGTAGTTCTGACCGTCGTAATGTTTCTTGTTGTCTGGCAGTTTGCCGCTGCTCTTCAGAAAAGTTGTGTCTGTAATTCGTTTTTCATTCACTGTCCGGGTGCCAAACTTGTTGCCGCTGATCTTCAGATAATGTTGCTCTGTGGTTTGTTATATGTGAATATATTGTGAATTTCCCCTTGGGATTAATAAAGTATCTATCTATCTATCTATCTATCTATCTATCTATCTATCTATCTATCTATCTATCTATCTATCTATCTATCTATCTATCTATCTATCTATCTATCTATCTATCTATCTATCTATCTATCTATCTATCTATCTATATGTTGTCTTTGTTGTTCTCAGGCATTGTGCCTGTGCTGGTTGGTTTGGCGTGATGTCGATGTTTCTGCTTCTGTGCATTGGTATGAGTATGTAGGCCAACGAGACCATTTCCATTGGTCACAGCCAGGCTGTATCTGCCTTTTCATTTTATCGGGAGGCTAACGTTGAAGTGAAGGAACAAGGAGGTATAAAATGGTAGAGTGATAATGCAGTTTCAGTCAATAACAAACTATGCACCAAATCTTCTTCTTCTTCTTTCGGCTGCTCCCGTTAAGGGGTTGCCACAGCAGATCAGCTTATTCCATATCTTCCTGTCCTCATCATCTTGTTCTGTTACACCCATCACCTGCATGTCCTCTCTCAACACATCCATAAACCTTCTGACCTTGCCTGGCAGCTCTATCCTTAACATCCTTATCCCAGTATACCCCTCATCTCTCCTCTGCACATGCTCAAACCAATGCAATCTCGCCTCTCTGTCTCCCAACCGTCCAACCTGAGCTGACCCTCTAATGTCCTCATTTGTAATCCTGTCCATCCTCGTCACACCCAATGCAAATCTTAACATGTTTAACTCTGCCACCTCCAGCTCTGTCTCCTGTGCCACCGTCTCCAGCCCATATAACACAGCTGGTCTCACTACCGTCCTGTAGAACTTCCCTTTCACTCTTGCTGATACCCGTCTGTCACAAATTACTCCTGACACTCTTCTCCACCCACTCCACCTGCCTGCACTCTCTTCTTCACTTCTCTTCCACAATCCCCATTACTCCGTACTGTTGACCCCACATATTTAAACTCCTCCACCTTCCCCAACACTACTCTCTGCATCCTCACCACTCCTCTGACCTCCCTCTCATTCACACACATGTATTCTGTCTTGGTGGTCCTACCGACCTTCATTCCTCTCCTCTCTAGAGCATATCTCCACCTCTCCATGGTCTCCTCAACCTGCTCCCTACTATCGCTACAGATCACAATGTCATCAGCAAACATTATAGTCCCCGGGGACTCCTGTCTAATCTCGTCTATCAACCTGTCCATCACCATTGCAAATAAGAAAGAGCTCAGAGCCGATCCCTGATGTAATCCCACCTCCGTCACTCCTACCGCAGACCTCACCACGGTCACACTTCCCTCGTACATATCCTGTACAACTCTAAACAGTCAAATACCACAGTCGATAATTGGTCACATTGAAGAACTGAAGATTTGAAGATAAGCCTAAGACCAAAACTCTGCCAGGAACATCAGGATTCCTCCCTATTGTTTTGGAGGTATATAGTAGTTGTGGCAACCCGTTGTTTATATCGAGTACAGAAATAATATAAATGACTGGGTGTTTCTTTCATGTTACTATTGCTGATTATTTTCAATATTGTGTGGATTTTCTCTTTTTCTTTTGTGCACTTTTTTCCAGAACTTCCAAACCATGCTGTTTTACAAGCCTGCTTAATCCAGAACAAAGGTACAGGGGGCTGAAAGGGTCTATCTCAGCAAGTATAGGGCACAAGGCAGGAACAAACCCCCTGGACATGGCGCCATGCCATCTCAGGGGAACTCACTCATACACACACACACAAACACACACCCACCACTCACACACTCACCCACTAAAACCAGCAAGTCTTTGTACTGTGGTAGGAAACCTACAAAGACACAGGGAGAACATGTAAAATCCACACAGGAAAGTCCCGGGATGCGAACCCCCCCCTGTCTCCTTACTGAGAGGCAGCAGTGGAACACTACCACTGTGTCACCTTGCTGCCCAACTTCCAAACCTTCAGTTGCAAATTATTCAACAATATTCTCTATTATAAAATTGTATACCAAATCAATACTGCTAATATTTTTAATTTAAAATAATTTCATATGTAAAAATTGTCAGCCATTTGTAATAAAAAGCGTCTCACTTCCCACACCAGTTTTGCACCACACTTGCTCCCAAAATTACAAGGAACTATGGTGCCCTCCATAATTTTTGGGGCAAACACCCATTTTTCCTTGATTTACCCCAACTGCTCCACAGTTTAAACTTATAAATCAAAGTCAAAGAAGACATTATGAGGATGAAAAATGAAAATAAAACCATTGGAGACATCAGTAAAGCCTTAGGATGACCACAATGAACTGTCTGGAATATCATGAAGAAGAAAGAACACACTGGTGGGCTCAGTAATTCCAAAGGGACTGGTAGGCCATGGAAGTCCACCAGTGCTGATGACAGAAGAATCCTCACTATGGCCAAGAAAAGCCCCAAACGTCTGTCCGACAAATCAGAAACAGTCTTCAGGGGGCCGATGTGTGTGTGTTAGAGATGACTATCAGCAGAAGACTCCATCGAGAGAAACAAAGAGGACACACTGCAAGATGGAGACCACAAAATACAGGATGGCCAAATTACAGTTTGTGACAAAGGACTTCAAAGAGCCTGCAGCATTCTGGGAAAAGCCTTGTGGGTAGACGAGACAAAGATGAACCTCATCAGAGTGATGTCAAGAGCAAAGTGTGGAGACGACAAGGAACTACCCGAGATCCAAAGCAGACCACGTCATCTGTTAAACATGGCAATGCTGGGGGTGTTATGGCTGACACAGGTCCTGGCACACTTCTCTTCATTGATGATGGAACTGCTGACGGCAGTGGCACAATTAATTCTGAGGTGTGTAGAAACATCTGATCTGCTCAAGCTCCAGTAAAGGCCTCTAAACTCATCTGGATGGTACTTCATACTACAACATGATGATCCAAACACACTGCTGA
This sequence comes from Erpetoichthys calabaricus, assembly GCF_900747795.2. Taxonomy (NCBI): domain Eukaryota; kingdom Metazoa; phylum Chordata; class Cladistia; order Polypteriformes; family Polypteridae; genus Erpetoichthys; species Erpetoichthys calabaricus. The sequence continues at coordinate 13,945,385 of NC_041395.2, forward strand.
GGTGACATGGGAGTTTATCAAAGCTAAAGAATGGAAAATTCTTATATGGCCAAGGCAGTGACCTGATTAAAATCCAACTGAGCAGGCCTTCCATATGCTGAAGAGAATACTTAAGGGGACACGTCCACCGAAACAAGCAGGAGCTGAAGATGACTGCATTAGAGGCTTGGCAAAGCATCACCAGAGAAGACCCTCAGCACCTGCTGATGTCTATGAATCACAGACTTCAAGCAGTCATTGCATGCTGGGATATGTGACAAAGTGCTAAATATGACCGGCTATTGCTGTGTCCAAGCATGTATGTATTAAAAGTGGAATAATCAAAATGTCTGCAAATCCCCTTATTTGAAAGTCGGCAAATTGCCCTTTAATCACGATGTTGGAATTGTTTGATTTGTGATTTTAAACTATGTAGAGAAGAGGGGCAAATCAAGGAAAAGTGTGTCTTTGTCCCAAACATCATGGAGGGCCCTGTACTAAGGAGATACAGAGTGAGTTGAGCCTTATCTATCCTTGGAGCAAAGAAAAAGAACATTTCTTCTGATTATACAGTGGAACCTCGATTTGCAAGCATAATTCGTTCCGGAAACGTGCTCGTAGTCCAAAGCACTCGTATATCAAAGTGAATTTCCCCATAAGAAATAATGGAAACTCAGATGATTTGTTCCCAAAACCCAAAACTATTCATATAAAGACGATTAATACAAAATATAAAGTAAAAATACATAAAACAAATTAACTTGCACTTTACCTTTGAAAAGAATCACGGCTGGTGTGAGTGAGTTTCTAAACTCTTGTGGGATTCCACCCAATGGGATGACACGCGGAAGAGCGTCCCAAAGCAATCGCAGTCTCCCAGCGCTGTAGCAGTTCGCCGTAAAAATGAATCCAAAAAGATCGCGGACATGCTATAAGCGCCTGCCGTCAATGGGTGATACAAGGAACAAGGAACATTATAAATGCGCAGGGCCCTGCCTGACTGCTGTGTCTGTGTATAGGAGAGCGGCAGATCCCGCTACAATAAATAACCGCGCTGTTGCTGTTTCAAGCTGAATAAAGCTGGTGTTGCTAAAGTACTGAGACTCAGCTTCGTGTCTTGGGGTGCAAGATGGGGACTCGCAAGTCACAGCACACACGCGCGCGTGAGCACACATGAACGCGCGCGCACACAAAGTCAGAATGCTAATGCTGCAGTAAACAGTATACTCTCGTACGGATGTTGACTATATGAGTGAGGCACGCCGACTCAGACGGAGAATAGGAGACGATTGCCCACAATCCCTCAGCGAGAGAGAGAGAAGAACCATCAACTCAGTTGTGATCACATGACACTCAGCAGACAAAGCATATACATACTACTCATACTGCAAGACCTCTCTCGTTTATCAAGTCAAAATTTATTAAAAATTTTTGCTCATCTTGCAAAACACTCGTAAACCAAGTTACTCGCAAACCAAGGTTCCACTGTATTTGGTTTCTTTTATTTTGCATCATTTTTGTGCCTTTTAGTAAATAGTTTTCTTTTGGATATCATTTGTACTAAATCTGTGAGCTGATTATTGTGCGTTACACAGGATTGCCCCTTCATTTTTGATATTTTGATTTTTACCTTTGTAATAAGCACGAAGGGCAGCTGACTGTTTTATCACCCACTTTATGTCTCTAATTACACCTTGTTTTATCTCGGATATGCCCTACTAGATACCAGGTGATTAGATCATGCTGGCAATTGCAGAAATGTGGCGTCACGCTGAGCCCTTAAAGGGTTAGGACCCGCCATGAGGTATTGCTGGAGCAGAGGACTGGGGATTGTCTTGTGCAATTTTCAGTTTTTTATTTCTTCTAATTTTTGGATTGTGGTAGCGGGTTGGATAATGGATGGATGGATGGATGGATGGATGGATGGATGGATGGGTGATGGATGGATGGATGGATGGATGGATGCACTTGCCTTTTTGTTGGAGCACCATTGCTTACTCCTTTTTTAAAAATATCTCTTGCATTTATTTCTTTTTTTGTAGTAGACTTTCATATTTTTCAAAAATCTTTATTTGGTTATATTTTGAACTAGAGGTTTCCACTCCTTGTTTTTGTGTGTTATTTAAGGAGAATTGTTTTAAGGCTGAGTTTTAGGATTGCTATATTATGAGCCAGAAGCTCATATTATCGCTCCTGGACTCAAACCCACAAGAAAGAAGTTGTCAGCCTTTCCAAGGAGGTGATTCTTGTTGTTTCCAGGCAACATTTTTAGGTTATCTCTGTAATTCATCCATCCATCCATTTTCCAACCCGCTGAATCTGAACACAGGGTCATGGGGGTCTGCTGGAGCCAATCCCAGCCAACACAGGGCACAAGGCAGGAACCAATCCCGGGCAGGATGCCAACCCACCGCAGTCTCTGTAATTCTTTTTTATTTAATTTTTGCCCTTTTTTGAAAAAGCTAGCTCTTGCTAATTTGATAAAAATCTACTGAAGAATATGCTATATGGGAATGTCACAATACCAAAATTTTTATATTTGATACCAATACCAGTAAAATTTCATGATACTCAATACTTATTCAATACTACAGCAAAAACAGAAATACTAAGCACTGTTTTTTATTAAAAGTAACCCCGTCACTCAAGTGAACAACATTTTGAAGTTTTCTGTAATGCAGTATAGATTAAAATGGTAAGGTCTGTGTGTGTGTGCGTGTGTGTGTGTCCAGTCCATCAGAACAATCTGATTGGTCAGTTTGGCTTTGGTGACACAACCGAAAGAGGAAGTGAAGTGTGTGTGACACATGAGGAGAAGTAAAGGTGTAGGAGACATGCTGAGAGTCGCCTTCAAAGACGGGAAGTATAAAAGCAGACAGTAAGTAAGCAAGACACCTTACATTTTTCTGAGGTGTTTACAAGTGAGCAAGTGGATAACCTCCCAGAGGTAACAGGGACTACTAAGGAGGTACTGAGGGATTTGGAAATTGTAGAGAGAGAAGTGCTGCTGAGATTAAATAGGCTGATATCAAACAAATAACCAGGAGCAGATAATATTTACCCTTGAGTTCTTAAGGAGGCTAACGAGTACAAATATAAACCCTTGGCACATATTTTTAGGAAGTCACTGCGCACTGGAGAGATTCTGAAGGACTGGAAATGGCAAATATCATTCCATTATATAAAATGGGTGACAGGGCAGATCCAAGCAACTATAGGCCAGTAAGCTTAACATGCATTACAGGAAAACTAATGGAAAGAATTATTAAGGATAAGATTGAGCAACACCTGGCAAGGACAGGAGTTATTAGGAACAGTCAGTGTGGGGTCAAAAGAGGGAGGTCGTGTTTTACTAACATGCTGGAATTCTATGAGGAGGCAACAAAAGGATATGATCAAAGTGGAGCAGATGATATTATTTATCTTGACTTTCAGAAAGCATTTGATAAGGTGCCACATGAGAGGTTGGGCATCAAATTAAAAGAAGTGGCAGTTCAACGGTGATGTTTTTAGATGGGTGCAGAATTGGCTCAGACACAGGAGCAGGGTGTGATGGTGTGAGGAACCTCATCAGAACTGGCCAATGTTAAGAGTGGTAACCAGCAGGGGTCAGTGCTGGGGCAGCTGCTATTTTTAATATATTTAAATGATTTAGATAGGAATATAAAGAATAAGCTGGTTAAGTTTGCAGATGATACCAAGATAGATGGATTAATAGATAATTTGGAATCCATGTATATCAATACAGAATGACTTGGATAGCATACAGGCTTGGGCAGATTTGTGGATGATGAAATTTAATGTCAGTAAATGTAAAGTATTACACATAGGAAGGAAAAATGTTAGGTTTGAATACACAATGGGCGGTCGTAAAATCGAGAGTACACCTTATGAGAAGAATTTAGGAGTCCTTGTGGACTCTAAGCTATCAACTTCCCAACAGTGTTCAGAAGCCATTAAGAAGGCTAACAGAATGTTAGGTTATATAGCGCGATGTGTGGAGTACAAGTCCAAGGAGGTTCTGCTCACGTTTTATAACGCACTGGTGATCCTCATCTGGAGTCCTGTGTGCAGTTTTGGTCTCCAGGCTACAAAAAGGACATAGTAGCTCTAGAAAATGTCCAGAGAAGAGCGACTAGGCTGATTCCAGGGCTACAAGGGTTGAATTATTAGGAAAGATTAAAAGAGCTGAGCCTTTACAATTTAAGCAAAAGGAGATTAAGAGGTGACCTGACTGAAGTGTTTAAAATTATGAAGGGAATTAGTCCAGTGGATCGAGACGGTTATTTTAAAATGAGTTCATCAAGAACACGGGGACACAGTTGGAAACTTGTTAAGGGTAAATTTCGTACAAACATTAGGAAGTTTTTCTTTACACAAAGAACGATAGACACTTGGAATAAGCGACCAAGTAGTGTGGTTGACAGTAAGACGTTGGGGACTTTCAAAACTTGACTTGATGTTTTTTTGGAAGAAATAAGTGGATAGTACTGGCGAGCTTTGTTGGGCTGAATGGCCTGTTCTCGTCTAGAGTATTCTAATGTTCTAATGCTCTTAAAAATGACAGATTCTGAGAACGGGAACACATTCGACAGATTGTACACCAGGCAAGAGATGTGCAGACACACAAGGATGCACAGGAAAAGAGCTGAAGGTACACGCAGGGCAAGAGATATTAAATATTTAAAATTTATTCTCTTACCTATGTCTTGTAGAATATAAAATATATAAATACCAGTAAGCGGATAGCTTGCAGTGAATACACTTGACTCATAGTTTTCACATTCTTTCTCTGTACGTTTATCATTCGTTGGCTCAGTGGTTGATGCGCTTGCTGCTTCCTGAGCAGCTCTTCTTTGCTCCACCCTAGCAGCCTGCTACTTCTCTTCTTCCATTGGCATCTTTTCACATTAAAACTGATTAAGTCAGTGTTTGTGTTGCAATTACTTAGTATGTTTTCTTTAATTTTTCATTTAAGCTGGCACTTAAGTCTTCAGTCTGCCTCAAGAATGATTTAAAATATGAAGAGGTAGAGGAAGTGACGGGGTAGGTGGTAGGGATGAGAACGGCGCCCGTACACATGTGCTGCATGGCCGCCCTGCTGGCTGCTGCCTAGAGTTGATTCTACAATAAAATAAAAATAAAAAGAGGAATAACCTTGGAGGTCAATCATCACCCCGAAAGCGGATAGTAGATGTCACGTAGTATATGTGTACCAAATATCAGGTCAATAGGTCAAACGGTTTGCGAGCTACAGGTGATTTCAAATCCTGGATAGACAAACGGACAGCCACGGTAGCGTATTATATAAGAAGATTCTAATGCTTGTCTGTGAGTGTGTGTGTGTGTTTGTGCCCTGTGATGGACTGGCGCCCTGTCCAGGGTTTGTTCCCCACCCTTTGCCTTGTGCTAGCTGGGATAAGCTCCAGCAGACCCCCAAGACTCTGTCCAGGACAAAGCAGATTAGGAAATAACTGACTGACTGACTAAATACTAACAGTAACAGCAACAATCAACTCTCACTTAATTCACTTTAATCACTTGGCAATTATTCATAAAGGCGGGGCCAAAATTTTGTGGGGATTCTCCCAGTGTAATAATGGAGGGCATGAACATCATGGAGGAATTCTTGTTGCCAGTCCTGGCTGACTGGTGTCTAATTGTCAGGAGGTCAAACACCCAGCCATAGGTAGAGCTGGTCAGACTAAGGTTTCTGAGCTTTAGCACCAAGCTGGAGGACCACAATGGTGTTGGAAGCACAGCTGTAGTCAGTAAACAGTATGGGAGTTTTTCCTTTCCAGATGTCACAGAGCAGTGGACAGGGTGTGGGAGATGCCATTAACCACAGATCCTTTATGCTGGTTTGCAAACTGTAGCAATTCCAAGGCAGCAGAGATGTTGTGGTTAACATGCATCATGACCATGGAGGTTAACGTGATCGGCCAATATTCATTCAGGCAGGAAACAGAAGGTTTATTTGGCCCAGGCACAATTGTGGTTTCCTTAAAATACTACAGTGCCATAACTAAAAGAAATGAACAAGTTGAAGATGTCAGTGAACCCCCATGACAGATAGGAGGTGCATAATTTTAGGACACGGGACAGGACATCATCTGGGGCCTCATGTGTAAACGGTGTGTACACACAGAAATGTTGCGTACGAACGTTTCCACGCTCAAATCACGATGTATAAAACCTAAACTTGCCGTAAAGCCACGCACATTTCCACGGTACCTCATACCCTGGCGTATGCAATTTCTCCGCTCGGTTTTACAGACTGGCAGCACCCAGTGTCAAAGCAGTGCTACTGTTCCTGTGTGGTCACCCTTTCTTTCTTAGCTCCACATTCCTGACGCGGCTTTATAAATACACTGAAACTAACTGCATATTGTTTATTAGTGTAATGCATCTGATTGTAATTAACCTGCAGCAATATAATGGTCCAGGGAATAGCCATAGTATTCCAAATACCATAACTGCTTTAGCGTTGTAACTCTCACTGCATCTTCTTCTTCTTTCAGCTGCTCCCGTTAAGGGCTGCCACAGCAGATCATCTTTTTCCATATTACTCTCACTGCACCACTCGGAGTATTTATATCACTGTATCTGAGTGAGGAATCACAGCAGCAGCTGATTGGAAAGAGAATTATCGGTATACAGTTTCAAGTACACACGACCTCAACCACGGCAAAAAGCGTCAAAGCCTTTCCTGTATGGACCTCGTGTTTCAGAAACAGTTTCATCCCAAGAACTATAAACGCAATCAATCAGTCCATCAAGTGCTCCTTGTAGAACTGCTTGTACTTATAAGTACAATTACCTCACTGTAAACTTACACTACAGTTATAATATTGCATAACCTGCGCCACTTTATAAAGCGCGTATGATGACAATATCATTTTTAAGATGAAATGCAGCAAAATATGTTGCTTATAGTATACAGATAAAACTTTAACTTCATTTAAATAATCTGTATTGTTAATAATTAAACATGTGAGGACACGGTGCCGCAGCGTATAGCTAGTTCACGGATAGCTCCTGCCTTGCGCTGTATTCTTGCTGGTGCTGACGTGACACTGGAAGGATAGATGAATAGAATAATTAAACATGTACTATGAAGATATTTCAATGTTCCTTAAAAGTTTTGAAGAATCGGCGTTCTAAGCTTACAGATGGCTTAACGTCTATTACAGAGCTGATTGTGTAGCGATTGGGTATTTGGTGAAAGAAAAGTAAGTACAGGAATTGGAGGTTAGTACGTTTGAAAGAGACAGTACTTCTGTAATAAATTATTTCATCGAAGGTCGCACATGGCACAGCAAGCCTCTTGCGTGAGATATGAACAATCACTGCGCCACCGTGTTCCCATGTTTAATAACATGCTTTCATTCCTATCATCATGAAAATGATATCACATATATATCTCAATATTTTAATTATTCAGAGAGCTGTAATATCTCGAATGTAATGGATTCTGTGTCCTGTCGGAGAAAGAGAAAGAACGGAAGCACGTAGTGATTCACACACACAGAGCACATAGAAGATCAAACACGGAACAAAGCATTTAACGTGCTACTTGAGAAACTAGTAAAATAAACGATTTTAAGATGAAGTTTATGATGTTCTACTTTAATGGCAAAATAAACTACGTGATTAAAGTAGAAATTTCGAGATTAAAGTTGACATTTCGTGCTTTTTTCCCACTGTGTGCCTGTTTTTTTGTCTGTACCCTAATAAGCTTTCATATGACACTCAGACGGTGGGCTACGACTTGCCTTTTCACGGCGACTTTGATATGTGATTTCTTTTTTATTTCGGGCACAGTGCGACTTTGTGAACTTGGATCTTTCGAGTTTCTCCGACACTCTGTCACTCGATCAACTTCCTTTTGTTGATTATACCACTATTTAAACCAACAAATAGTACGTTTATCCTTTGCCTCCACTTGGTATTCGCTGAAATTCTTATATTTTCCCCTGTGCTTTTCCCATTGTCTTTTCACAGAAGGCTATTTATATTGATTTGCATATTCAAAGAGGTGTAATTCTGGGAGGAGTTGGGGCGGGACAGAAGGCGCGTGCACGTGCGTTACTTTACACGCTGATCGGGATTTATGTAGTGGAAGAACGTGAAAGTTTGCGTGCGCACAGATTCCTGCATCTGGATTTTTCTGTGCGTACGCACAATCCCGCTTTTGTGCTTACGCCATGTTATAGTGTGAGTTCTACGCACGGCGTTATACATGAGGCCCCAGGACTGGCAGCTTTGTGGGGTTTAACTTATTTACAAGTTTTACACACATCAGCAGCCTCTGTCACTTTCAGAACTTCTCCACTTGTCGGCTGTGCTAGAAATATTGCAACACTCATGAGGTCTAACATGTGTGCTATGACTACGATGTCACATTTTAGGGGTTATGCTAATGAGAAACAGATTAGCTTTAAAAACTAAATGAATGAAATTAATGTAACATCTGCCGTAACTATATTCTATTTCCTTTTTGGACACTTCTTTTTAGTTACTATATTGAAACTTATTCTACTAAATATATGTGTATTTGGGTAACCTTGAATTAACTATAGTAATTGAAAGTGTCATTAGGCTTAAAATTTTCCTCTCTCTTTTCAGGAGACTGTTTAACTCTTTTAGGGCGGATGTCGACTTTTGTCGACAGGAGGGGTTGAAGACTAATGTCGACAAAAGTCGACATCCAGGGATAGGGGGCGACAATCAGCTGTTAATGGCGACAAATCTCACTGTCACGTCACATGCATTCCCTCTGTGCTTGGAGGAATGCTAGACTCGTTGACTCGGCAACTAAACCTTGCGTGTGCGTGAGTTGCGGAATGTAAACAAAGGCAAGATGGCACCGACATGTGAAAAGGCAGCGAAGCAAGTGCAGAAAAGAAAACACTCGGCAGAAGATGTTTTGCGCATTATCGCGGAGTCGGACTCTTGATTTTTCAGAATCGGACTTTATTGGCAGTGATCAGGAGATCGAGCAAGAGAGTGAGAAGCAGGCATCAGCTGATCAGACACCAGCCGATGCTGCGCCAGCGGATCTGCTGCCAGTTGAGTGCCTTCGCGCAGTCGATGCATCTACGGCAAGGTTCGCATGGGATAAATACACAGACATTGATCCGTTGAGAGCCGATCTGGCTACCGGAGTTTACAAGACGGCATGGCTTGCTGTTGGACACGACAGATCACCAGCTGCTGTACTTCAGGCTGCTCTCTCCTGATGCTGCTTTTCAGCTACTGTCAGACGAGACAAACAGGTAGGCAGAGATTTTTTTTGAATCGCGGGCTGTGTTTGCATCGCATTCTCGTTTTTCAAAGTGGAAACCCACAACGAAAGACGAGATGAAGCGCGCTGTGGCATTACAAATAGAGATGGGACAGAACTGGTGATATAACTTCAGGGAGCATTGGTCCAAACGTGTTTTGTCCCCTGGTGGCTTAGGTACGTGCTGCTGCAAAGTTTTATTCACTTCTGTAATAAACAGAAGCAAATCCCATGGGGTGAGCCAGGCTATAATGCCATACATAAAATTCATAAAGTTTCAGAAGATGAAAAGAGGTGACAATACGGTTTTCATGCAGGCAGAAAACTTGCTGGCAGTGGCATGGCACGATGGCAAATGGGTGACTTGTCTCTCTACAGTACACACTAACAATATATGTGAGAAAGTGCAGCAACAGACAATTGAAAAATAGGCACCAAAGCAACACGTATTGTAAGGAGTGCAATGTGGCAATGACTGAAATTGGCTGCTTTGAGCGAGATCGGACTTTGCTGTGTAAAATGTATGTGATATGTATGTGAAATCATAGAGTATGCAGGCTCATACAACATGCAAGACAGTAACATTTGTCAAAAGTAAATATTTTTTGTTGATTTGATATGTTAAACAATTGCTTTGTGTTCTTTTTTAAAAATGTTAGTTTTTGGAAAAATATTCAGCCCTGGGAGAAAAGAAACAAAAAAAAAATTAGCCCTAAAAGAGTTAACGTCATGCCCTTAGTTTATTGTATCTGTACTATACTGACATAGAATATCTTTTTCTTTTTTTTACACATGCACTGTCCCTTGGTATGCCAGAGGACTGGTACTCTGTCAAGTGTGGGCTAGCCTCAATAGGGGAGGTAAATGGAGGAGGGCTAGTGAATAGAGAAGAGAAAGAGAACGTGTTACTTCAAATGTATTCTTTTTACACCCACAAGTGTCAGTGCAAACATAACAAAAACCTCCTTAGCAATAACACCTAGCAATAATATGAAATCAAAACTAAAGGCAATTTATGAATCAGCACGCTTCTTTTACTTAAAATTACAAAATGTTCTCAAAAGTTCAGAAGCAGTGTCTGTCTGACCAAACTGTGAATGTTCTAAGCTGGAATGTCAAAGGTCTCAATCATAATCTAAAGAGAAAAAAAAAGTATTCTGTCACCTAACAGGCCTAAATGCCAAGGTAGTGTTTTTTGAAAGGAGACTCACTTAACAAGTAAGGACCAGGTTTGATTACAAAGAGTTTGGATTAGCCAAAATTTTCACTCCAGCTATACAAAGAAAACTAGAGGTGTGGGAATCTTAATACATAAAATAGTCTCTTTGTAGCATCAGCCTTTGATTTTTTTTTTTGTATTTTTAGTCATTCTGGTGTGTGTTATATATATTACTAGCTGTACCCTGTGGCTTCACCCATGTGGTAATGAAACAAGACAAACTTTAAAAATCAATAGACGTTGGCACTGTATCTGATTGTGTTCAGCTCTGACGGGTAAGCGTTTCCCGCATGAGGAGAAAAGCACATGGCCGTGATATCTCTGGCAATCAGTAGCTACCCTGTAAAACACACGTAGCTCTGACCTTACTCTCAATAACATCAAACGTTACTCCTTAACAATCTGTAGATGATAATGTCTGTTGAACAAACAGGTATCACTAGCTAAGCAGAGGCAAGGTGCACTCCAACACGTGGTGAGATGTAGACTAACTTGAACAGAGGCTGGAGAGTGATTAAGGAAGGCCTCACCCCCCTGCTCTTGGCCCACAGCCACTCTGTTGGTTTTGTAGAAATACATTGGTACCGCAAGCAAACTATGGTACCACTGGTCAACAAGCATTTTGCTACTGGGATTTCTTTCACCTGTTGTTTAACAAATTTCACTTACTGACTGCAAATCTGAAAACCGTTTTCATCCAGCTGCATGTCCCATTTTTAGTTATGATGTTCCAAGACTTGGACAACTAGGGTGACTGGACATTAAAGATGGATAACCATTTTGATAAATACCAGTAATTCTACTAGGGATGCCACACACTACTAACAGCTGTGAGTTTTTTACCTTGTCATTATTAATTTTATTTTAAAAATTATTCATTTTTAATTAGCGGAAAAAATATTTGTTACTGATTACCAATTTTTATATGACTCTTAAGCATAATGATACAACTCAGACTTGACGCTGCATTAGGTAGTCGGTTCTACTGTTTTCTTAACATAACATTGCATTTCAGGACATTTTCTTTATTAGGTTCACCATTACTTTAAAACTTTTGTCAAGGAAATGGACAGAAACGTCAATGTGTTTCAGCATTTAAGAAATAAGTTTGGTCTCGAGAAAAGTGAAGCCAAAACTAAGGAAGGTGTTTTTGTTGGTCCTGAAATCCATGAACTGATGCTTGACGATGAGTTCAAAAGGAAACTGAAGCCAACTGAATCAGCAGCATGGGCATTCGTTCAGGTTGTCCAGAATTATCTTGGCAGTCACAGAGCAGAAAGTTATGCTGAGCTTATGGAGAACATGCTGGTATCATCTTCTGTTTTGTTTTCAGAATAAACACATCAAAACAATTTTGGTCGGACAGAGTTCAAACTCCAGATATTGTCTTGATATATTGATATTCAAACGTGTCATAACGTCAAAGATAAGTATCTCAAAAACCAGACATGCTATCTTAATTCCGATTTCACTTATGAATTCCGTGTAAAAAACTTAATAAAGTGCTGGTCGGAAGTTCCCAGTAGCAAACAAGAAATATTTTTTTGTACACCTGTGTACTTAGAGCAATGAGAGCAGTCACAAAATCAACCGGAAAGTTCAAGCAAACTATAGAAAACAACCAGATCTAAATATGTTAAGTAATTCTGTCTTGAAAAGCAGACAGACATACAGACAGAACATGCTTGGATCACGAAATTTTTAAAACCGTTTCTTAGCGAGCACCTATGGGCTAAGAGTAACCTACAATCCAAATTTCAAGTCCCAAGTCCTCAATGGTTTGGGAGATTTCATGATGAGTGAGTCAGTGATATTTGGCTTTTATATATATAGATATACAGTATTTATAGTAAGAGGCACACAAGATGGACGAGCACTCCGGCCAGCAGTCCAGAAGATCCCTTACCCAGATGGGAGGCCCCGTGGGAGCGTAAAGGCATCTCGGCCAAGAGAGGGAAGGAGGTCGCACCTGGACTACATAGCTCTAATGGGTGGATGAACATCCCATCTGACTGGTCATGGACTTCATATCTTCCTTGGCCACAACAGAAGAAGAGGACTGTCGCTGGGGGATGTTTATTCCCCCTAGTGCTAGATGTCAGCAGCCCTGTGTATCGGCACCCATTTAGGAACTAACAGGGAATGCTGGGAGTAGCTCTGCTGGGGTCCGTGGTTGCCGCAAAGGGGCGTTGCAGAGAGATGCGCTCCCCAAAACATGGGACTTCCATATGACCCAAAAGTACTTCCATTGGGCAGTGGCCGTGGCACCGGAAGTGCTCCCAGTTCCTCAATAAAAAGGGACCGCATTCCCTTATACAGGCGAGTTGGAGCTGGGAGGATGTGGTGCAACATTCGACTGGAGGAGGGCAGTGTGGTGGTGAGAGTATTGTGGTTTATGTTAAGAAATAACAGGTGATTGTATTACTGTAAAGGTATTGTGAAATAAACCTTCCTTTATTTGAACCCGGGACTCTTTGTGTAATCATGTTTGGGGATTTGGGGCTCATTGACGCCCCTGGTTCCATCAAAATCTATCATTTTGTCTCCTCTTACAACTTAGCAACACTACAACCTGAATGATTACACCTCATCTGATTGATAATGATATCTTCCTCTCAAAGCACACAAAAATCTATTTTTGAACTAACTCCGTAATGGGATAAAAATTGGAGTATCTCATGTGTAGTTTTCACTAAGGTTTTTTTGATGTATTATTGTGCATTCCGGAGTAATTTATCTATTTGTGGTTATGCACGAGTGGAGTTCAGTACAAATGATTCTATAACAAAGCTGGCATTGTTGAGTTTTTGGAACTTTGTTTTTGACTTGGTACTGAAAAATCAGTTCTTGTGACATCCCTAAGGCTATATGGTAATATTTTACATCACTAGGGGGCTTTGACCCCTGCTCACTTCGCTCGCCAACCCCCAACCCTACACTACACACCAGCCACATTGCGTCTCTGACACTCTCATTGTGAAGAGGGGGGCTGAACACACCCCAAGGAGATGCGGTCGCTCCTCCAAAACCTCTTTTAAATGGTGATACAATGGGAAACAAATATTTTTTTTTTACCTCCTCTTTGCTCAATCAGCTGCTGGCTTGCTGCTTCTGCTGCTGTGCCATATGATCTGCATCTCGCATGGCACAGTTCTGTCATATCACCTATGTCCATATTTTCGATCTCTTTTCGCTTTTACCTTTTCATCAATATCGCATTGAATTTTGATTTCGTGTTTGGAATTACATCGTGACAACACAACGTATAACTGCCCGTGTGTGAATATCATTTCTTTCTCTCTACAAGAAATGTGTCTGACAATAGCATTCACACAAATGAGAAATGATTTTTCTCAAGGGATTTCACTTTCACCAAACAACATATCTTTTAATTCTCACAGATACGCCTCTTCATTGGGAAGAAACGGTACTTTTTTTTTCGTGATGGCAACATGAATTATATGATCTACAAGTCTCTGACATAAAGTTCAAATCCGAACAATATATTCAAACTCTTTTTGCTGGAGATGTCTACATTTTGTCAATTATTAGTAAAACCTGAAAAACGTTTCTGTTTTAATGATGTGTTTACAAAAACATGAAATGCATGTGTTCCAAATAACGATATAGTATTATAAAAGGTATCATTTTACTTGACTTCTCACTCTATACAACTCTAAGCAACTGACACGCAGGTAAACAGACTTGAGCTGAGAAAACTGTGCGGCGGTGGGGGGATGTGACAGCAGGCTGCTTGCTGCTTATCGACATATTTACAGGACAAAAGACGCTGATGGAGAGGTGCGAAGCGATTTAAGGTGGGACGGATCTACGAGTTTTTTCGTAGGCTCTGGTAATTCTAGTGTTAAATCTCTTGGCAAAAAGACTTGTGAAAGTGTCTCTCTGAGAAAATGATGTCTCATCTCCTTCCAAGATTTTTTTTTTATAATAAAACGATTACTGCTAATATTTTAAGCTTAATCATATGATATGACATATTTGTGAATTTCCCCTTGGGATTAATAAAGTATCTATCTATCTATCTATCTATCTATCTATCTATCTATCTATCTATCTATCTATCTATCTATCTATCTATCTATCTATCTATTTAAAAGTTGTCATGTCTCTCATTGTTTAAAGTTTCCATTTTCAATAAAGGGTATCCCACTTCTCACACCAATTTGCACCACACATAGGTCATCTCCCAGTGGAATTCAAATCCAAAAACTTTCAGTTTTCAGCCCTTCAATAATAATTATTTCAAATAACCTGTCTAACAGTAATATTTTGCAAGTTGTACAAGGGAAAACATTCCCAGAGACTAAGAGCCCACTGGTGAATTCAAAATAAAAATACATGTGCTACTGTGCTCTACATGCACTCAGAGCTGACTTGCTGTCTACCTTCCTTATTAATTACCCGAGACACGACCTTCACCTAACAATAGGGATTTTTAAATGGGTAGTTGCTGAAAAAGGAAAGTCCTGGATTAATGGATTGTTCACTCTTCTGTATCCTGCCATTTTCCAGTCATGGTCAGATCAAGAGTAGCACAGAAATTTGCTGAAAAATTTTCTTACCAATACTCTTTGAGACGTGTAAGAGAAGCTGCAAAAGATTTTCTAGTACTAATTAATGTTACAAGTGAATAGATATTAATTATTGAAATCCTTCTTTCATTATTCAACTCATTTTATTCAAATTAATTGATATTATAGTTAAATTATCTAGTTTAAATTATGGATTGACATAACTAGGTTATTTTCTAAGGGCCATATGGATATTGAACAGGCGATGATTAACAATCCAGAAATCGTTTAGACAACGGCTTAGATTTCAAAGGACATACCTCTGAAGCCAAGGGACTTCAAAGGAAATGAAATAAAAGCTTGTCAGTTTCAAAGGGATGGCAGCAGGTACGCCTACACAGACATGAAGAGGACATGTTGAGTCCACACAGAGAAGCAGGGAATTTGGAAATTACTCTGTTGACCCTAAAACTCTCATTGACATGAGTTGGATTATCAGACCTCAATTAATATTATCAGTAAAGACTTGACTCCGACATTCAGCAGATATAACCCCCCTGTTAGCTTCAAATTCTACATGTTGTAGCACACTCCCCATCTTATGTTACCAGATTTGCGTAGCAAGGAACATTTTTAAAATGAGGGACAGCTAAAATCAGACCAACACCTAAGCCCTACCAAATTTCCACCCTGCCATCCGAATATTAACAACACCCAGGAAAACAATGCACCAAACACATAAATATATAAAATGATCCTTATTTGCTAGAATAACTATTTACAAATACAAAGAATACTAAACACCCCCCACAAACAAACCCCCACGAGACGATGATTACAGTCCTAGAAAAAAAAGACCTTACTGTAAATGATGGGGGTGACTCTGGAAATGGAAACTAGGGTTAAATAATGGAAAGAAGTGGGGAACGCTCCTAGTCAATAAACTGCTTCCCGGAATATGGATATTGAAATTCTGCCGTACTACTGGAGTCCAGAGGAATAGTCTTCTGAGGTGCGCCTTTTATCCAAGAGCATCGAAGGACTGGATTGGGAGGAAAAGAACCCACCGCCATCCTTACATCTGATGGCCAAGCACCATCCTTCTCCGCTACGAATGTCCAGTAACTGAAAATGTTTAGGAGCTGCTGCGGATGATGTTGATTAGAAAATTGTCCACTTGAAAAGTCCTCCCAGATCCTTCTCTTCCGGTTTTATTGGTACAGTGCATACAAACTACAAACTACAAATCCCACAAGCCCCTCCGCATCGGTGCAAACCTGTTTAAAGACACCGACCCCCATTTACAAACAGAAATCGGTACACCCAGTACTGTCATTTACATTTAACAAACACTCAACAGGACATACTTACATAGAAACAAAAACCTGCTATGTGGCCCCGCTACAATGTATCCATTATCCTCAGGGTAAAAATGATCGACCCCATTTTCCAGCTTTTCATCTTTAATGTTTTATATGCAAAATCGATCAGTAAGAATACAATTCTCATTTATTAATAACTAGCCATCCCCTGTAGCTTTGCCCGCATATTAGTGAAACAGGAGGGCCCCGCCCAGCACTCTACTCCTGACGTCACTCTTCCCCCTCACCTCGGCTTGCAGCCTCTGTCTTGGATTAGCGTGAATACATTGTTCCTCCGAGCGAACTATGATTCTTAGTGGAATGAGATAAGTCGCAAAATGGAATGTTCAAGCAAATTCTAGAAAAAAAAAGAACTAAATACAATACAATACAATACAGTTTATTTTTGTATAACCCAAAATCAGGAAGTGCCGCAATGGGCTTTAACAGGCCATGCCTCTTGACAGCCCCCCAGCCTTGACTCTCTAAGCAGAAAAGGAAAAACTCCCCAAAAAAAAACCTAGTAGGGAAAAATGGAAGAAACCTTGGGAAAGGCAGTTCAAAGAGAGACCCCTTTCCAGGTAGATTGGGCGTGCAGTGGGTGTCAAAAGAAGGGGGTCAAATACAATACAATACAATACACAGAACAGAACAAATCCTCAATAAAAAATAAAAAAATTTTTAGAAGTAAAAAAAAAATAAGAATTTTAGAAGTACGGAGCAGAATTTAACAGTAGATGATATCACATAATAAGATTTGGATATTTTTAGAGTTCTGGAGACTTCATCCATCAAGCTGCCTCCCCCATTTGGCCATTCCACAGCTGAAACAGTGTTGGGCCAGTCAATCTGATGAAAGGACCCCTCTTTCTCACGATTCTTGCGATCCTCCATCAGGGATGACTTTACCTTAGGCAGGCAAAATAACTTGGCAGGTGGGCCGTGGCACCAAGTGCCACATTTGAGTACCGAGAAGAGAAACAGAATAGGTGAGGGTTAGTAACAAATTCTAACTATCATGTTAGTTATGTTTTAGTGCTAATGACTAACAACAGAGATGCAGTCTGTACAGTTAATCAGCAGCTCTAGTCAGGGTGTGCTAAACTGAAGTCGTGAGTCTTCAGCTGGGATTTGAAAGCTGTGACCGAAGGGGCATCTCTTATAGTAGCAGGCAGACCATTCCACAGTTTAGGGGCCCTGTAACTAAAAGCTCGACCTCCCACTGTTATTTTATTAATCCTTGGAATTATAAGCAGACTACATCTTGAGATCTTAATGTGCGCTCTGGTTTGTAAGTCATGATAAGTTCAGACAAGTAAGCCGGACCTTGGCCATTTAATGCTTTATATGTTAAAAGGAGGATTTTGAAATCTGCCCTAAACTTAAATGGGAGCCAGTGTAAGGATTTAAGAACTGGAGTTATGTGTTTGTATTTTCTTGTTCTTGTAATAATTCTTGCAGCCGCATTTTCTATTAACTGGAGGCTGTATAAAGAACAGTTTGAACATCCAGTGAACACCGCATTGCAGTAGTCAATCCTACTAGAAATAAATGCATGAATTAATTTCTCAGAATCCTGTTTATTTAGAAAGCGCCTTAATTTCCTAACATTTTTAAGATGGAAGAAACATGTTCGGACAACTTTGTAATATGCTCTTTGAATGACATGCTAGAGTCAAAGATAACTCCTAGATTGCAGGCTGATTCAGTAAATCCGTTAGGCAGTTCTCTCGTTCGCTAACTAAGCGGAGTTAAGGTTACGCCCCGAAGCAGACGTGTGAGTGAGGAGGGCCCCGCCCCGTAGCCTGATGAGTCTCTCTCAGATTTGCGCTAATAAATTGGTACCACAAGCGAACTATGATAGTTAGCGCGATGACAAAGTCGCAAAATCAACAGAATGTTCAAGCAAATTATAGAAATAAAAAGATCTAAATCCATTAAGTAGTTCTCTCGTGGAAAGTGGACAAACAGACAAGCGGGTCTAAAAAACTATATGAAATTTCATGCTTGGACCATGAAATTTTTAGAACCCGCTTCTTAGCGAGCACCGATGGGCCAAGGGTAACCTACATTGCGAATTTCAAGTCCCAAGTCCTCATGGTTTGGGAGATTTCATGATGAGTGAGTCAGTGGTATTTGACTTTTACACAGGGTGTCCACAAAGTCTCTTTACAATTTAAAAAAATTACTAAAAAGGCAATCGATGAAATATGTTAAAGAAATTTGTCCTATGTACTCAGTCGTTATCAGAGTTTGTAATCACCTTGCGGTTGTGTATTTCAGGTACCCTGTTGATGAAAGACAGGCTGTTGAATAAACCCCTAAAAAATGGCTACTGGCTAATGAAACAAAATCGGATTGGAAGGGGTGGCCCAATTCACTGGCCACCTCGTTCACCAGGTATCACTCCCCTGGACTTCTTTCTGTGGAGTTATGTTAAAGATATCATGTATCGAACAAAGATATGGAACATTAATGGCCTGAAGCACAAGATCACTGATGCCATTGCCACCATTGATGATGCTATGCTACAGAGAACATGGCAAGAAATCAAGCCCTTCTAGAGGTGTATTAAATGAAGCAAGAAAACTTCAATTTCTGCTCCTCATTTTATTATAATTTCCACAGATTTGTCTATTCATTTGTTTTTTTAATAAAATCTTGAAATTGTCAAGAGACTTTGTGGACCTGTATATATAGATTGGATTGGATTCCTCTTCTCCTTTTCCCACATCTGTGTAGGGTTGATGTGCTTGATCAACTCTCCCCATACAGCTCTGTCCTTCACCTCCTCACACGTCAAGCCCTTTTTCTTCAGATCTTCAGAAACTATGCAGGCAACTTGAGATTGTATGAGTGTTTTATCTACTGGCTGTCTTATGCTCATGGCAGGTATGGTTTCTGTAAACTATCAGATGTCACTATTTTCGATGCTTTGCACAAGTACAAAGAAATTGGATGCCATCCTATCAGCGCAAAACAGCAAGAAATTCTAACACTACAAAAACATATACATACGAAGATTTATAAAAGAGATTGTAAAAGTGGAAAAGCCAAACAAACATCACATTACACAATGAGACATTTTTCACATTCTGCTGGTGTTCATTGCATAATTTGAAAGGGAAAGGGTCTTCATTCAATAAAAATACAATTCACCTCTAAGTAAAAGCAGCCACACATCCACTGTGACTTCATACATGGTGTGTCGTCTTAACATATGGGCATATTGGGCAGTTGTATACAATCATAGGGGACCCGTGATAATCTATGTATGTTGTGACTTTCTGTCAATAAATAAATACTATACGAAACTATAAATATTTGTTATTGTGTTACAAGTGGACATTTGCCTCTGATTTAGCATCACGGTTACCTACGCAACCTCATGTGCCTGTATGTCTACGGCTCTCACTCACTACATCACGTAAAAGCCTACATGTTAACATCACTTCAACTCAATTCTCTGCAAAGAAATTTCATCCGGAAAACAGGCCTTTTTAGTGAAGGAAGTGGTACTAGTGTCCAAGCTGAGAGTGTTAGTGACAGTTGTGCCCCAAAATTTGAAGGATTCCACCATACTGACTGCAGAATCATTAATATCTTGTGGGAGAGGTTGTAACTGCTGTTTGTGAAAGCCAATGGCCATTTCCACTGTCTTGGTGGTATTGAGCACGGGGTTGTTGGAAGCACACCAAGACGAGACACCTCTTTGCTGTAAGCTGTTTCGTTGCCTTTAGTAATCAGACTAATAATGGTGGTGTTGTCACTGAATTTAATGATTTCTACTGAAGGATCAGTGGACTTCCAGTCATTGGTGTACAGGGAATAAAGTAGAGGGGAAAGTACACAGCCTTGAGGGGCACCAGTGCTAATAGGGAGACAGTCTGAGAGGTGGGAGCCCACACAAATGTTTTGTTTCCGGTTTATCAGAAAACTGTAAATCCATTTACAAATGGAAGTATTCAGATTAGTCTGTAGAAGTTTACTTCACAACAGTTCAGGGACAACGGCGTTAAAATCTGAAATGAAGTCTACGAACGGTATTCTGGCTTAAGTTCCTTTACAGTCCAGATGCTCCGACACAAAGTGAAGGCTCATGTTGATGGCATTGTCCACAGATCTATTTGTTAGACTCACTTTGCTCGCCAACCGCCCTGGCCTGCACTATGCGCCAACCACTTTGTGTCTCTGCCGCACTCGTTTCACTTTCACCATATACTGTATATATAGAGTATATATATATATAGTAACAAAGGCGCTAGATAGGCGCCTGACCTGACACAGACTCACACCGGAGGTACATATAAAAATAAATAAAAAGGTTTTATTTTTCTTCACCTGTGGGGCATGTCTTCCCCATAATCCCTCACAGGCACAACACAGTCCCGGAACACCACCACAAACACTCTTCTTTCTTGGCACCACCACCCCTTCTCCACCGTAGTCCTCCTCCTCCCGACTCTGGCCATTGAGTGGTGGTTCCTGGGCCCTTTTATAGTCCAACCGGAAGTGCTCCAGGTGGTTGATTGTGAATACGCTGCCCATACGGGCTCAGGAGTCCCAGCTGCAGCAGCCCCTGGTGGTGCCTGCAGGACCCAGCAGGGCTGCACCCAACTCCAATTCCCATGGAGCCCTGTGGGAATCCAAGGCACCAACTAGCGTCCAGGGGGAGGTAATGCACTGTCCATGGCTACTCCCTCTGAGCATATAGTGAAGGGGCGGCCCTATATATAGTAACAACTCTAGGGGGTATGCCAGCCACCCACCCCAACACAGACAGATGCTAGAGGCACACTGATAAAAATAGACATTTTTATTTTCTTTTTTCTTTACCTGTGGGGCAACATTTTCCTAAACACCATTCCAAACACAAGCACAATCCACACAATACTTTACCTTCTTTTTCTTTGTCCTCCACTTCTCTCCGGCAATCTTCGTCTCCCTCCTCGCGACTCAAAGTGGCTGTTGGCTCCTTTTATAACGCACCCGAAATGCTCCAGGTGCTTGATGGCCTATTTCCGGCAGCATTTCCGGGTGTGGCGGAAGAGCTGCTCTGTAGGGCTCAACAGTTACAGCACCCCCTGGCAGCGCCCACGGATCCCAACAGGGCTGCACCAAAGTCCAACTCCCATGAGCCCTGCGGAAGTCCTAGGCAACCGCTGCAACCCAGGGGGGCTGCCATCTAGCGTTCCAGGGGAGGTACGGTCCTGACCAGGCTTGTTCCCCGGTCCATACAGTGAAGAGGTGTCCCAGCCGGACAAGGACCCCAGCTGTCCGTAACAATATACAGTGCATCCGGAAAGTATTCACAGCGCATCACTTTTTCCACATTTTTTTTTTATTTTTAATAAATTTGCAAAAACCTCAAGTAAACTTTTTTCATGTTGTCATTATGGGGTGTTGTGTGTAGAATTCTGAGGAAAAAAATGAATTTAATCCATTTTGGAATAAGGCTGTAACATAACAACAAAATGTGGAAAAAGTGATATGGTGTGAATGCTTTCTGGATGCACTATATATATATATATATATATATATATATATATATATAGGGCGGCACGGTGGCGCAGTGGTAGCGCTGCTGCCTCGCAGTTAGGAGACCGAGGTTCGCTTCCCGGGTCCTCCCTGCGTGGAGTTTGCATGTTCTCCCCGTGTCTGCGTGGGTTTCCTCCGGGCGCTCCGGTTTCCTCCCACAGTCCAAACACATGCAGGTTAGGTGGATTGGCGATTCTAAATTGGCCCTAGTGTGTGCTTGGTGTGTGGGTGTGTTTGTGTGTGTCCTGCGGTGGGTTGGCACCCTGCCTGGGATTGGTTCCCTGCCTTGTGCCCTGTGTTGGCTGAGATTGGCTCCAGCAGACCCCCGTGACCCTGTATTCGGATTCAGCGGGTTGGAAAATGGATGGATGGATGGATATATATATATATATAGGGGTATAGATTGCAAGAATGACAAAGATGGAGAAATGCATGTGATTGTCACATTCATGGTCAGAATCCAGAACCCGAGCCACTGAATAAAGAATGGTACCAAAATATCTTCCGACAGCAACTTCTCCCAACCATCCAGGAACAGTTTGGTGACCAACAATGCATGATGGAACACCAGGCCATAAGGCAAAAGTGCTAACTAAGTGGCTCGGGGAACAAAACATCAACATTTGGGGTCCATGGCTAGGAAACTAACCAGACCTTTAATCCCATTGAGAACTTGTGGTCAATCTTCAAGAGGTGGGTGGACAAACAAAAACCCACCAATTCAGACAACCTCCAAGCACTGATTATAGAACAATGGGCAGCCATCAGTCAGAATTTGACTCAGAAGTTGATGGACAGACAGCATCCCAGGGCAAATTGCAGAGGTCTTGAAAAAGAAAGGATGGCCAACACTGCAAATATGGACTCTGTGCATAAACTTCATGTTATTGTCAATAAAAGCCTTTGAAACTTATGAAATGCTTGTAATTCTACTTCAGTATACCACAGAAACATCTGACAAAAAGATCTAAAAACAATGAAACAACAAATTGTGAAAACCAACACTTGTGTCATTCTCAAAACTTTTTGCCACGACTGTACAACATGAAACAGTTATTTGTATGACGGTATTCATATTGGGGTGCCCAATGACTCATTTTTTTGTCTGGTGAGTTTTATTAAATTTTAAAACTTGCAATATTTCTGCCTAGGTATGCTATAACCATAAGAAAAATGCAAGGGGAACAAAGCTGCTTCCTGTCTTCCCAGCTTGTAACACAATACGCATTGTTTAAAAGAACTGGAAAACAGGATATGTGGATTGGGGATCCTCTTATGTAAATTTCATAATGTTCTATTTAGAGAGTTTGAATCACATCTTATGAGACACTTAAGATAAAAAGACCTCCTTTTGTTAATTATTATTGTGGCTTACTTGTTCTTACACACCCTCTAAGCTCAGATTCTCAGTCATGGTGCCCGTCGCAGCCTTTCTCTCTAATATTCCTGTTGAATTTGACGTCATCCATAAGACACGCATCCTTTAAGCTTAAAACTTGCTTTACTTCCTTTACAAAGACTGGCACAGAATGATAAATGGAAGTGATCTTCATGTGCTGAAGTAGTGGCGTGGCCCCCCTGAGTCACCCTGTAAAGTGCCATCCTGTCAAATAGTGCCACAGACCTTTAATGATCCCCAGCAATCAGAACTATAGATTAACTTCTCATTGCCAAAGACAGCATGTATTTAAAAATAGCATATTGACTATTATTAGTCCTTTCATTTCTGACTCCGAAGATAGAGCTTATGCCACCTACACTGTCAACCACGGAAGTTAATTCCGCGCCTGTTCCCGGAGGTCTCTTTCCATTGCAGTGACAAAGCCCACGGCACCATCCTGCAGTCGCTTGTGAGATCAAAGAATCCATTTGATTCTTTATTCTTACACTGGGGGGTCTGGATAAAAAATGTGTTTTACTCTTGTTTTGATCAAAATTAAATTAAATGGAATGTTTTCTTTTGAACTCTTCAACTGCTCTCAAATTAAATTTAAATTACGATTCCCCACTAACAGGCCTAAAAAAAATGTTACACTATTGACAGCAATTAAAATTTCCATGAATGTGTCATGAGCGGCGCTGTGGCCATGTGGTTAGCAGTACTGCTCAAGGATCCAGAATTCTAAGTGTGAAGCTTAATTTTCTGACATTGTCTATATAAGTTTTGCTCAGTCTTCCTGTGTCTGAATTGGGCTGCAATGAAACTACTAGGCCTAGCCAGTAATTATTTTGTAATGAAAAAAAATAACGTTTGTGCATGAAAAAGTGTAAAAATATACATGTAATGAGAAGTCAAGCAAAATGACAACTTTTATTGGCTAACTGAAAAGATTA
Organism: Erpetoichthys calabaricus; assembly: GCF_900747795.2. NCBI lineage: Eukaryota > Metazoa > Chordata > Cladistia > Polypteriformes > Polypteridae > Erpetoichthys > Erpetoichthys calabaricus. The sequence goes on from NC_041395.2 coordinate 13,969,634, forward strand.
CAATTATTAATCCTTTCATTTCTGATTGCCAACTAGCCAATAAAAGGTGTCAATTTTCTTGACTTCTCAATACATCCATAATGGCTAACATGGTACAACCCCCTAGTACTACTATATACAGTATATATACTGCATATATAGGGTGACCCATATTTATGTATATGATTGGAAAGGCGTTATTGTCAGGAAACTACCAATGTTATTATCAAGTAACATAATGGAACATGAACATCCATCCATCCATTTTCCATCCCGTTGAATCCGAACACAGGGTCATGGGGGTCTGCTGGAGCCAATCCCAGCCAACACAGGGCACAAGGCAGGAATTAAGAACCTTAAATTATTTTTTCATCCCCTGTTCTCCATGGCATGGTCCACCAATGCGCCATCCAGATCGATACATGACTGAAGACGAAGAGCAATGTTGTCACAGGCGGCTTGGCACATCTGTACTGCAGTGCTTCTCAACATGTGGGGCGGGCCCCCCTAGGTAACAAAAAGGGGGGCGTGAAGATGTGAAAAAAAGAAAACAAGAATTGAAAATATGAAAAATACATCTATTGAAACCAAAACAAATGAACTTAAACTACATTCTGATACTAGACAAATTAATATAGAGTTAGATAAATGTCGATAAAAGTTAAGTAGGTATAATAAAATATGCATCTATGATATATCATTAATTAAAAAAGAACAAATTGGTAATAGTGGGCTCCTTTCAAAAAAAATGTTGGGGGGGGGGGGGGTGCGATTAAAACTGGTATGAAAACTCGGGTCGCAAATACTTAAAGGTTGAGAAACGCAGCTGTACTGGTTGTTATCACTCTTTAATTTAATATTGTTCTTTATCAGTATGCTGCTGCTGGAGTATGTGAATTTCCCCTTGGGATTAATAAAGTATCTATCTATCTATCTATCTATCTATCTATCTATCTATCTATCTATCTATCTATCTATCTATCTATCTATCTATCTATCTATCTATCTATCTATCTATCTATCTATCTATCTATCTATCTATCTATCTATCTATCTATCTATCTATCTATCTATCCTCTGAAATTCTTCTGTGATAGCTGTGTTGGCTTCGGTACGCACACTCCTGGGCTAAGCTGCTCCCTTCGCTTGCAAAACAATACTGCTGATATCGAATTTTGTGTTTATTTTTGCGATGGTTAGCACACTAGGGCCACTACCTCCAAACTCAACTGCCATCCAACATTTCACCACCGCATAGCTGTTTGTTGTGGAGTATAAATGCACACCACGTATGCGCTGCTCTAGCAACAATCGATTAGCCGCCATTCTGTATTTGAATGCAGCAGGAGTTGCCCGGCTACACAGTGATGCTATTTTCGATACTGTGCAACGTCATATACATACATATGGACCACCCTGTATATATACTAGCTGTCCCCCATGGCTGCGCCCATGTAGTAGTGAGACAGAAAAATCCTTAAAAATCCATAGACGTTGGCACTGTATCTGATCGTGTTCAGCTCTGACTGGAGAGAGTCCCCCGGGGAGAAAAGCACGTGGCCGTGATATCTCTGACCCACTAAAACACATGCAGCTCTGATCTCTCTCTCAAAAACCATCAAACATTACTCCTTAACAATCTCTAGATGATAATGTCTGCTGAACAAACAGGTATCGCTAGCTAAGAGGAGGAAAGGTGCACTCCAACACGTGGCGAGAGGTAGAGCGACTCGAACGGAGGAGGACCCCACTATGATACTTAATGCGATGAGAGAAGTCGCAAAATCAACCGGAATGTTCAAGCAAATTATTGAAAAAGACTCGATCTAAATATGTTGAGTAGTTCTCTCGTGAAAAGCCGACAGGCAGAAAGACAGACAGACGTTGGATTTCATATATATATAGTGATAATAATTCAGTCCAGACATCACTAAAAGGTTTGGGGCAGCCAGCCATATAATTTCCCTGGCTGGCACCAGACTGAGATGTTCACCAGACTGAGTCCAAAACAGAACTGATTACATGTGGCAAAGATGGTGGCTTTGGTGTGTCCTTTGTTTTTCTGCTCATGAAGTCTTCTGATGATAGTCGTCTCTGACACACACACATTTGCCCCCTGAAGACTGTTTCTGATCTGTCAGACAGGCGTTTGGGGCTTTTTCTTGACCATAGTGAGGATTCTTCTGACATCAGCAGTGGTGGTCTTCCTTGTCCTACCAGTCCCTTTGTGATTACTGAGCTCACCAGTCTGTTCTTTCTTCTTCATGATATTCCAGACAGTTGGTTTTGGTCATCCTAAGGTGTGAGTGATGTCTCTGATGATTTTATTCTTGTTTTTCAGCCTCATAATGGCTTCTTAGACTTTAATTGGCACAGCTGTTGTCCTCATGTTGAACGATGGCAACTGCAAACTCTAAAGGTTAGAAACAAGACAAAGTATCTTATGAAGACATGAAACACACCTTAGGAATCACAAACATCTGTGACACCAATTGTGCAAAATATTGGGGGGGACCATGTAGAAAAAGTGTTATGCGATCAAAATGTCTGCAAATCCCCTTTAATGAAAGTCTGCAATGTGCACTTTAATCATCCATCCATCCATCCATCCATTATCCAACCCGCTATATCCTAACACAGCTGTCACGGGGGTCTGCTGGAGCCAATCCCAGCCAACACAGGGCACAAGGCAGGAGGAAACAGATCCGGTGCAGGGCGCCAGCCCACCGCAGGGCGCGCACACACACACACACACACACACACATACCGAGCACACACTAGGGACAATTCAGAATCGCCAGTGGACCTAACCTGCATGTCTTTAGACTGTGGGAGAAAACCGGAGCACCCGGAGGAAACCCACACAGACACGGGGAGAACATGCAAACTCCACGCAGGGATGGCACTTTAATCACGAAGTCTGAATTGATTCATTTGTCATTTTAAACTGTGAAGCAGAGGATGAAATCAAGAAAAATGGGTCTTTGTCCAAAACATTATGGAAGGCACTATAAGATCCTAAAACACATTAGAGCAGTGGTCCCCAACTCCAGTCCTGGAATGCCACAGTGGCTGCAGGTTTTCATTCCATCCCTTTTCTTAATTAGTGACCTGCTTTTGCTGCTAATTAACTTCTTTTGAATTTATTTTAACTGACTTGTTTTTTAAGATTTGCTCCCCTGAATTTCTTCCTCGTTCCTCTGAATTGCTTCATTTTTTTCCTTAAACTGAAATGAAATGTGAAGTGAGTGAGACGACAGAAGACCAGCTAAGTCAGGGCCTCAAACTCCGATCAATTTCACTCCAACCAGTTGCTTAATTAGGGGCAGAGTCTTGTCGTTAATTAAACTCATTCTTTAGTTCCATGGCTTGTTGCTGCTCCCATTGTGCAATAGCAGACATTTCTGAAATTGTTGATTTTCTCTTATTCTCTGATTTTCTGGTCAAATGTTTTTTGGACCTGAGCAGATCAACATGCCTGAGACCTTCACCTTTCTTTATTTTCAGATATTGTATGATGTGTTGGCTCATTTTGCATCTCATTATTGTTTGGCTGCTAATTAAGGAGGAAGAAACAATTAAGGGGTCTGAGTCTATCCATCCATTTTCAAACCCGCTGAATCCGAACACAGGGTCACGGGGGTCTGCTGGAGCCAATCTCAGCCAACACAGGGTACAAGGCAGGAACCAATCCCGGGCAGGGTGCCAACCCACCGCAGAGGGGTCTGAGTCTTCAAGAGCAAGTCAATTAAAATTCATTCAAAAAAAGTTAATTAGCAGCATAAACAGGTCACTAATTAAGAAAAGGGTTAGAATGAAAACCTGCAGTCACTGGCGTCCTCCAGGACCGGAGCTACAGACCCCTGCATTAGAGGGTGCCCTTTATTGTCCACACAGGAAAGTAATGGACCTGAATGTACTGCAAGGCTGTATAACTTTTGCAGCGCTAATATGGAGATCCTGTCTTCACTGTGAATTTGTACAGTGGATTATTCATTCATTTTCAGAAGATACTCTTTCTGGTCAGCCATGGAGGATGACAAGACAGCAGAAGCCATGAAAACTTCTTTTGATGGAACACTTGACTAAACCCAAATTCTCTGAGGTGGCATCACCCTCTGTGTCACCATTATAGCCAATCAGCACCTTGTAATGGAAAGCCGTGTCACCATAAAAAACACGGAAGTGCAAGAGGCATGGCTTCAGATGTGAGGAAGCTATTTAAGACCAAAATATCCTTTCAGTAGCCTTATAAAGTTTAAGGAGCGGTTGGGGGAGATTAGAATACTCAATTTAAGCTGTTACTTTAAAAAAAGAACATGCTGTGTAAATTTACCAAAGCTAGTAATGAAATATTCTACCGTGACCCTGACCAGCAAACAAAAGCCATTGAAAGTATATGGCTGGAAATATAAAGGCAATTGGGCAGCCTTGAGTACTTGCCAATCTGCTTAATTGTTCCTTTTCAAAAGAAAGTTCAAGAAGAGGGCAGCTTAATATCAATCAGTCAAGCTCACAATCAGACAATTAGGGCCAGCTATTTAAAGAAAACGGCGAAACTGTCTGACCTCGGATGCCTTCCCTACTCCAAGTCCTTCAGAAAATGGGAGCTATGGGGAGTGCTGGGGCCAGAGACGTCCACAGACCCTTTGGTGGGAAGTGGCTGAAAAGGAGAAAAAATACTTTTTAAGTAAAACGATTTTATTTACTTTAGGTACAAATGCACTAAAAAGCAAAAAATACATTTTTCTTTAACCACAATTTTTGTGGTTATATGTGACTACATAAAATCAATAATCAAATCAATAAAATCAGCACACATAAATTAGCGTATATGTAAGAGCCATTTTCCTTGTTCTATAAGATTCATGAATATTTCTTAGATGACAATGCATAAATAACGGGAAGTTCCTATAACCCCCATAAATAGATTCGCAGTGGTATATTCTTACCATTTCTAACAGCTTGGAGTAAACATTATTATTCAGTCAGCTAGTGATAGCCTTGCCTTGTATAAGGTGTAGAGGCATACGGTTTTTAACCGTGATCGCATGTAACAGTGCTCAATGGCCTACGGGCTCTTTGAATGTGAGAAATAACAAGTAAAGAAAACTTGTTTACTTAAGTATCGCACCGTACGCCAAGGCGTACAGAAGAAGAAATTAAGAACCTTTAAGTATAGAAATAACTAAAGTCTTTCAAGAAAAGCTAAGTTTAAAGAAGATGCTTTTTTCCTTTTTTTTGCCTTTTATTCTACGTGTGTAACTATTTTTTCTTTTATTCTTGTGTGGACTATTTGCTTTTACCTTTCACTAAATACCTTTAAAAACGAACTCTTGGACTCTGAGAATTCTTTTGACACGCGTCTTACCCGTGCCTGATGACACCTTATATATTTCAGCAGCTACACTAAAGTTAAAAACCTGCCTAAAGTTTCAAAACTGCCTAAAATTGAAATCGACCTAAGAAAGAAAACATGAAATTTACTTGGATTACAAAAGAAAGCAAGTTTGTGTGTTCAAAGCTTGAGATCGGACTACGACGACTTAAAAGGGGTTTAAGCACAGTTCCTTGTGGAATAGCAATGGCATCCGAATCCGGGAGCCAGAAGAAATTCCGAACCCCCAACGAAAGTATCAGTGGCTTCAGCGAAAGCCGCGACGATTGTGACTCTATAACAGAGGACCATCTCCATGACGACAGAAAGCCGCTCGACTCAGCAACAATTAAACTACAATCGGAAATGGATTACAAATATAGACAATTATCTGATTCCATGAAGAACATAACGGATTTACAAAAAAATGAATATAACTGTGAAAACATAGAATTAATTTTCAATAATCAATTCGCCAAACTGAGAACGGAATACAAAAAGTTAAGCGTCAAACTTTTATCCATCCAGAACACCGAAGATGCAAGGAAACTGATACAAACCAACGTCGACTCTAAAATGGAAACTTTAACCAGGTTTTGTGGAAAGACGACGGAATGGATATTTGAAACGCAACAAAATAAAAGCCTCCATCAACAACCTAACTTTTCGGGTAACCAATTCAAGGATTACAGAACAACCACCGACATTCCTGACGTCTCACCGGAAGACAGTATCTCTCAGGTTTCCATTCAAGGTAAAAGTCATGTAAGCTCAAGAGTTAATTCAGCTAAAAACTCCCACATTTCCATAAAATCTAAACACAGTACAAGATCAACGACTACTTCGGTTAGTGCCATCAGATATCAAGAAGCAGCGCACGCTGTGCTGTTGGTTAAAGCAGAAAACCAAGGAAAGCAACAGGCTCTAGATATGGAAGAAATGCAACTGAAAGCTAAAAGAGATCGAATGGCTTTAGAAGCAGCCATTACAGAATCCGACGCAAAATTGAGAGCGCTTAAAAGGCGCAATCGCAGCCCAAATGGATCCTTATAATGTCCCCCCGAAATTAGATGTAAGAGATGTAAAACCACATGAAAGTAAAAATAATCCCCAGCATTCGCTTTATCAGCAACAAAATAAAGCGCCAGCACCTTTTCAACAACAGGATTATGAACAATGTTATGATCAACAGCAAAACAAAACACAAGCGCCTAATATGTCCCATATAAAGGCGCCAATATTTGATGGCGATCCACTGACTTATATGAACTTTAAAAGGGCATTTGATCGAATCATCGATCAGACAACAAGTAATTCTGATGATAAATTAGAATATTTGATACAATTTACTAAAGGTGAACCTAAAAGCATTGCACAGAACTGCGCATACTTACCACCAGAAGAGGGGTACAGACACGCCAGAGAAAGGATAGAGACTATTTATGGAAATCAAATACAAATAGGGGACGCCTACATGAAGAAAATCAGGATGTGGCCACAAATAAAAACGAACGATGGAGAAAGCCTAAGAGCATATACACTCTTTCTAGGCAATTGCAAAAGCGTTATGTCAGGTTTAAAGAACGGAAACGAATTTGATAACAATTTAAACATTCGTACTATGTCATCAAAGCTTCCTCACGAGCTAAGAGAGCGCTGGCAGAATAAAGCAATAAAGATCGAAAAAAGGGAAGGAAGAACACCAGGACTCGCTGAACTATATGGATTTTTAGAAGATCGGCTCGTATCCTCCTTATATCCAATGTATGGCGCTTCATATGACAGTAATACTTGCAAAAGGGAAAAAGAAAAGGTCGATTATGAAAAATATCCAGCAAAAAGCGGAATCAGAAAGGGCAACTTTGTCTCAAATTTTGTCACTACAGTAGAAAGGGGAGATAAAACAGAGAAGATTGAACGTATACCCGGTAAGCACTGTCTTTTCTGTGACAAGGGGCACGAACTTAATGACTGTAATGCAATTCAGAAACTAACTTACGAAAGTAAAATTGACTTTTTAAAATCCAAAGGCTTATGCTTTAAATGCCTTAAACAAGGACATCTTAGTAAAAATTGTGAAGAAAAGATAAAATGCAGCAAATGTCCTCATTTTCACCCAGTTATTTTACATAAAAATAAAGAAGAGAACTCTGATGATAAAGTTGAACTTCTCAAAGAAGAAAACACTAAATCGGTACAAAAGGACACTTCTCCTTTAAGTACGCCCGTAATATCGAAAGAGTCGTGTATAGTTACTGGGGCCGGAAACGGTGTCTTAGCTGTGGTCCCAGTTAAAGTTAAGTCTAAAGGGAACGGAAAATATATCGAAACATATGCTCTGATAGACCCGTGTAGCACAGCTACATTTTGCACAGAAAGTTTAAGTGAGCAATTAAATCTCACAGGAAGAAAATTGAACCTACATCTCGACACCCTAAACCACTTAGAAAGACCATTAAAATGTAAACTCATATCCGGTGTACAAGTCTGTGGGCTAGAAGACAACACATTTTACGACTTACCAGATGTGCATACAGCAACGGTTATATCTGGACATAAAAACAAAATCCCTATCCAAGAAGATATTTTGAAATGGCCCTACCTTAAAGACGTACATTTACCCCAAATAAACGCAGAAGTAGGCATGATAATAGGCACAGACTCTCGTAAAGTCATGGAGCCATTGGAACTTATACCAAGCGAAGGAGATGGACCTTTTGCAATAAGAACAGTCCTAGGATGGGTTGTTATTTGTTATGAGAAGGAGTCAGACAACGAAGAAGTAAAAAGATGTTCAGTTAATTACGTGACGATAAAGAAGGTGGAGCAAATGTTGCTCCAGCAATACAATACAGACTTTCCAGAACGCGACTATGAGGAAAAAGAGGAAATGTCACAAGAGGACATTAAATTCATGTGCATAGCTTCAGATACTGTAAGCCTAGTGAATGGACATTACTGCATCAATCTGCCCTTTAAAGATGAAACTCTTGACGTGCAAAACAACCACTGTGTTGCAAAACAACGTGCTATTGGACTTAAAAGGAAACTCATGAAGCATCCAGCATTCCACGAGGATTATAAAACCTTCATGAAAGATATTTTAGACAAAGGATATGCTATCAAGGTACCTACTGAACAGCAAACCCTTGAAAAAGAGAGAGTGTGGTACATCCCTCATCATGGAGTATATCATCCAAAGAAAAACAAAATCAGAGTGGTTTTTGACTGTACGGCCACTTACCAAGGTTTTTCTCTAAATGAACAGTTGCTGAAAGGACCTGATTTAACTAACACACTCATTGGAGTTCTTACAAGATTCAGAGAGGAACCAATCGCTCTCATGGCAGACATTAAATCAATGTTTTATCAAGTGAAAGTTCCAGAAAAGGACATGGATCTCCTTCGTTTTTTGTGGTGGCCTGAGTGTAATCTAAACAATGAAGTTGAGGAATACAAAATGACAGTGCATCTTTTCGGTGCTACTTCGTCGCCCAGTTGTGCCTGCTATGCCTTAAGAAAAACAGCAGAGGATGCAAGAGACATAGCACCAGAGGAAGCAGTTAACACTGTTAAATAACTTCTATGTTGATGACTGTTTAAAGTCAGTTGCTACTGAAGAACAAGCCATAAAATTGGCCAAGGATCTACAAACTGACAGAGATGGGAATAGATTCATACCTGGTGGCATGGATCGTGGACTATCTTACAAACAGACCTCAGTATGTGCGTCTCGGGAATTGCAGATCTGACATTGTGGTCAGCAACACAGGAGCGCCGCAGGGGACTGTACTTTCTCCGGTCCTATTCAGCCTATATACATCGGACTTCCGAGTCCTGCCACGTGCAAAAGTTTGCTGACGACACTGCTATCGTGGGCTGCATCAGGAGTGGGCAGGAGGAGGAGTATAGAAACCTCATCAAGGACTTTGTTAAATGGTGCGACTTAAACCACCTACAACTGAACACCAGCAAAACCAAGAAACTGGTGGTGAATTTTAGGAGACCCAGGCCCCTCATGGACCCCGTGATCATCAGAGGTGACTGTGTGCAGAGGGTGCAGACCTATAAATACCTGGGAGTGCAGCTGGATGATAAATTGGACTGGACTGCCAATACTGCTTCTCTGTGCAAGAAAGGACAGAGCCGCCTGTACTTCCTTAGAAGACTGGCATCCTTCAACACCTGCAGTAAGATGCTGCAGATGTTCTATCAGATGTTCTACTGTACTCCCTCTTAACTTATGACTGTGTGCCTATACATGAGTCTAACACAGTCATTAAGTTTGCTGATGACACTACGATTGTAGGTCTCATCAGTAAATATGACGAGTCATCCTACAGAGAGAGTGGTCAGATACCTAACGAAGTACTGGACTTAAACATCATGAAGACCAAGGAGCTCATTGTTGACTACAGGAAGTCCAAAGGCTTTGAGCACACACCAATCCTCCATCTTTATCAATGGCACAGTGGCTGAGCGTGTCTCCAGCTTTAAGTTCCTGGACTTGTGGCCAACAAATTCTTCAGCATGAGTTTGTCAAGACGCACTACAGGGAATCCTTTATACCAACAGCCTCACTGAGACCCCTGAATTATCTTTAGCCAAGGGAGACATTTTCTTCTTTTGAGTAATTTGGTGTGGCCTGAGAGGGGACAGTTCTATCTATCTATCTATCTATCTATCTATCTATCTATCTATCTATCTATCTATCTATCTATCTATCTATCTATCTATCTATCTATCTATCTATCTATCTATCTATCTATCTATCTATCTATCATATAGTGCCTTTCACATCTATCTATCTATCTATCTATCTATCTATCTATCTATCTATCTATCTATCTATCTATCTATCTATCTATCTATCTATCTATCTATCTATCTATCTATCTATCTATCTATCTATCTATCTATCTATCTATCTATCTATCTATCTACAAACCCTATGCTTAAAGGGAGGATTTCATCTTAAAAAATGAATGGACAATTTGCAATTACTTGTGGATTATAATGTGGACAGGTGCATTAAACCTCCTGAATTCGGTCAAACAATGACTGCACAAATACATAATTTTGGAGATGCCTCAGAAAACGGATATGGCACCGTTTCCTACCTCCTCCTGACTAATAAGGAAAATAAGAGACATTGTTCATTTCTAATGGGGAAATCTAGAGTGGCACCACTAAAACCTGTAACTATACCAAGGTTAGAACTCACAGCAGCAGTGGTAGCAGTCAAAATGGACAAAATGTTTAAACAAGAACTAAAGATTCCTCTGAAAGAATCGATCTTTTGGACAGACAGCACCACAGTACTACGGTACATAGCAAATGAAAACGCACGCTACAAAACTTTCGTTGCCAACAGAATCGCGGTGATAAGAGAGCACACACAACCCTCGCAATGGAGGTATGTTGCATCTGCACAAAACCCAGCGGATCAGGCATCAAGAGGATTAACAATAGAAAACTTCGTCAAAAAAATAAAACTTGGATTCAAGGCCCAAACTTCCTGATAAAACCAGAACACGAATGGCCTAAGAGACCAGATGAAATGGATCTGTCTACCTGTGACGATCCAGAAATCAAAAGGTGTGTAGCAAATTGTGTACTTGTTGAAGAAAAAATTGAACCAGTAAAAAGACTTGTAGAGCACTACTCTAAATGGTTCAATTTAAAGAAAGCAGTAGCATGGTTCCTTAGGCTCAAAGAGATGCTAATGCGCCTGAAAGAAGAGAGAAAGGCAATTCAATACACAGTCAGCAAATCTGGACACAGCCCAGAGAAACAAAAAACACTGATCGCAAAACATATGAAAGAATACAAATCATCAATGAGGCTAAATCCACTGTCCATAGACGACTTATCTAAAGCAGAAGACGAACTTATTCGCTTTAGTCAATTAAAAGCTTACCCAGAAGAACTTAAAGCCCTATACAAAAATCAGCTTATAAAAAAAGGTAGTAAAATCATCAAACTGGATCCAGTTTTACAAGAGGGAATATTAAGAGTCGGAGGTAGACTTAGCAAATCTGCTATGCCAAAAGAAGCCAAGCACCCTGCGATTATTCATAAAAGCTCGCATATTGCTACTCTCCTAATCAGACACCTTCACCAAATGCACAAACATTGTGGACGTAATTATTTATTAGCAGAACTACGGCAAAAATACTGGATACCTCAAGCAAACGCAGCTATCAGAAAAATAATTTCAAAGTGCACTATATGTAGAAGATACAATGCGAAAGTAGGTGAGCAAAAAATGGCAGATTTGCCAGAAGATCACCTAGTACCCAACAAACCACCTTTCACTAACGTTGGAGTTGATTATTTTGGTCCCTTTTTTGTCAAAAGAGGACGAAGTTTAGTTAAAAGGTATGGAGTAATCTTCACCTGTTTAACAACAAGAGCCGTGCACATAGAGATCGCGCATAATCTGGACACAGATTCTTGCATACAAGCCATATTCAGGTTCAAGAGAAGAAGAGGCCGAGTTAAAATCATACGCTCGGACAATGGAATAAATTTTATTGGAGCAGAAAGAGAGCTAAGGGAGGCTATAAAACATTTGGAACACGAAAAAATCGGCAACGAAATGATGCAAAGAGAAATCAAATGGATTTTAAAACCCACCATCAGCCTCTCATCAAGGAGGAGTTTGGGAGAGACAAATCAGAAGTATAAGGAAGATTTTAAATTCGACATTAAACCAACAAACCCTCGATGATCAAAATCTTCCTACTTTGATGTGCGAAGTAGAATCAATACATAACAACAGACCCCTCACAAAGACATCAAACGACCCTAATGATCTGGAACCACTCACACCCAATCATATATTATTGATGGACACTCAACCTGAAATACCACCTGAACTCGTTTCAGAAAAGGAACCATATCCAAAAAGACGCTGGAAACAAATGCAATACATGGCTGATTTATTTTGGAAAAGATGGACTAAAGAGTACTTACCAATACTCCAGCAACGTCAAAAATGGCTTGCACCAAGAAGAAATTTTGAACCAGGGGACATTGTCTTAAATGTAGATAAAGCTACGCCCCGCAATTCCTGGGTAATGGGTCGAGTCATCAAGACAATGCCAGATACCAAAGGTGCAGTCAGAAGAATTTGTGTGCAGACCTAGACCAGCACACTGGACACTCCTGTGAACAAACTGCACCTGCTCCAGGAAACAGCAAATGTTTGAAATGATTAATTTTTCTTTTTGCATGTTTAATTATAAATTTCTTAACCTTTGTGTTTTTATAGTAGAATCTAAGTTTCTTAAGTTTTAAGTAAGGATTAAATTTAGTAAAGTAGAGAAGGCTCTTAGTAAGTAACGTTAAAGTAATTGATTTCTGCCCTAGCATAAACAATTAGGGGCCGGATGTGTAAGAGCCATTTTCCTTGTTCTATAAGATTCATGAATATTTCTTAGATGACAATGCATAAATAACGGGAAGTTCCTATAACCTCCGTAAATAGATTCGCAGTGGTATATTCTTACCATTTCTAACAGCTTGGAGTAAACATTATTATTCAGTCAGCTAGTGATAGCCTTGCCTTGTATAAGGTGCAGAGGCATACGGTTTTTAACCGTGATCGCATGTAACAGTGCTCGATGGCCTACGGGCTCTTTGAATATGAGAAATAACAAGTAAAGAAAACTTGTTTACTTAAGTACCGCACCGTACGCCAAGGCGTACAGAAGAAGAAATTAAGTATAGAAATAACTAAAGTCTTTCAAGAAAAGCTAAGTTTAAAGAAGATACATTTTTCCTTTCTTTTTGCCTTTTATTCTACGTGTGTAACTATTTTTTCTTTTATTCTTGTGTGGACTATTTGCTTTTACCTTTCACTAAATACCTTTAAAGTGAACTCTTGGACTCTGAGAATTCTTTTGACACGCGTCTTACCCGTGCCTGATGACACCTTATATATTTCAGCAGCTACAGTATATACTCACGTATAATTCAGGTCTTGAAACCTGAAAAATCGATCATAAAATCTGACCCCGACTTATACGCCCGTTCAAAAATGCGACACTTAATTTTTCTTCTTGCTCCCTCCAATCTCGCACCAGTTTCTCGGACACATCAAATTTTCTTGAAGCAGTGCAGTAACCAATTTCTTTTGCCACTTCAACGACTTTTAATGTAAAATCAGGTTCATATTTTCTTCTGATCGAACGCTCCATCTTAGATAAGGGATGCTCTTACGATAAAGGTGTATGAGGGTGTGAGATGCAAAAAACACAAGTCAGTGCAAACGTTGCTTTGGAATAGTTCAGGTATTACCGTGTGGTCACGTAGGCACAATAGAGAGAGAGAGAGGTGAGGCACACACGCTGATACAGCACATTGCCGCATCCACATAGAAATAAAAGGCCGTGTGCTCCGTGGTTACTCTCTCAGGTGGGCGTTAGCATATCATAATCCCTTGTACCAATAACGTGAGTTTTCCGCATTCGACTTCAGGCAACACAGGAAAATTTTGGGGGCAGCCACCCATATACTTGAAATAGGCTGCAGGTTTTGGTTCAAAATTAACACGGTCTTGACAGACTTCAATCTAAAAAACATGGCGGTTTTAAAGTCGGACAGGGGGAGTGACTTCATCAGGGCTGGAACCTAAAGTGATGTCATCGAGTTTGATACCGGAAGTGATGTCATCGGGGCTGGAACCAGGAGTGACTTCATCAAGTCCAGGTGGAATTTCCCATGGTTGGTCTGCTGATGGAAACGAGGAAGGATCAGTGCACTCTGCCACCCCCTGGTCTGGCATGGAATTATCCCTTTTTATGCCTTTCAGTTGCCTCCCATGCACACATGTGTAACAACAGATAGACAGAAAGATGGTCTAAGTGTCATTGAGGATGATCCAGCATCCTCCCCGGGAGAAGAGGGGGACCCTTGCTGAGAAAGGAAGCCATAATGGTAGGAGAGTGATAGACTGGCATCCCATTCAGGATGGAAATGGGACCCTTACCCAGATGGGAAAACAAAACAAATGAGTAGTGAGGGAAAGCTCCTATTTTAGAATATATTCACTTCCCATCCCATGCCATTTTTGGCAGCATCCCAGGACCTCAGTAACCATGTGGACACCTTCAGGACATTTTGTAGTGTAGTTGTTGTGCCCTGTTGAATTGTAGTTCCCCGAATCAGTCCTGCTGGGTCCCATGGATGCTGCCAGAGGGTTCTGCAAGGATTAATAATTCCTGATTTTCATGGCTTTTGCATGACCCAGAAGTACTCTCTGGTCTGATGTCATCCAGCCTACTCCAGTGGAATCAGAGTCGAGAAAAAAGAAGCCATATTCTTTAGAGGGAGGTCGAGAAAAGATGGAAGGAAGAAGAATTTGTTTGTAATTACTTGTGCATCCTTTTGGAGAAAACGTTTGCGAGGTATTTGATAATATCGACCTCTGTTTTGAGCCCATGACTGTATTTGTTGTTGCCTGAGTTCAGTGGCACCTCCTATCTGTCATGATAGATAGATAGATAGATAGATAGATAGATAGATAGATAGATAGATAGATAGATAGATAGATAGATAGATAGATAGATAGATAGATAGATAGATAGATAGATAGATAGATAGATAGATAGATACTTTATTAATCCCAAGGGGAAATTCACAATATACGACCAACAATATAAAATACCAGAAATTATACGGTAAAATCAAGCCCAGACTTATCCGCGGGAGAACTTAAACGCGAGTATATACGGTAATTAAACCCATTTTTTAATTCCATGGCGTGTTGCTGCTCTCATTATGCAATAGCATACATTTCCAAAATTACTGATTTTCTCTTTATTAAGAGCTTGGTTAAAATGTTTTGGGGTCCTCAGCAGATCAACATTCCAGCCACTGGTGGTGACTGTTGCTACTGCTATCTAGTGTCTCACTGGGTTGTTGAGGTTGCAAAAAATTTCTCCACATATCCATCAGATTGCCACCACCATGGCTGCTACAGCTACTTTTGCTACCAGCAACTCTTTCATGGACATGTCCCAGCAAAAATAATGACATTGGGCCAGTGAAGGCCCAGTGTGGGCAAACATATTGGCCCTCTGTTGGCAGGTAACACTGGCCCATTTGGGATTTTCTCATTAGGGCATCATTGGCCACAAAACACTGTCCCAATGTGAGCAACCAGACAAGGAGCCCAAATCTGGTCCTGAACCTGCAAACAGGTGGGGAGAGTATTTTTCATGATGGCATCCAATTTTGCATTCATCTTCTTTTTCCACTATCTATCTATCTATCTATCTATCTATCTATCTATCTATCTATCTATCTATCTATCTATCTATCTATCTATCTATCTATCTATCTATCTATCTATCTATCTATCTATCTATCTATCTATCATTACATAGTGCCTTTCCATTCTATCTATCTATCTAGAAGTTCATCTTTTGTCCATAGGTGTCTGTCGGCTTATCTTCAGTGTGGGTTTGACTTTGCTACCACAATAGAGTGTGGTCTTAATTGAAAGCTTATGATATGAACAGGAAGTAAAAATTTTAGGAAATAAAACTGGCAGATTTGAATACACAATGGGAGGTCTGAAAATCGATTGTCCACCTTATGAGAAGGATTTAGGAGTCATAGTGGACTCTATGCTATCGACTGCCAGGCAGTGTTCAGAAGCCATTAAGAAGGCTAACAGACTGTCAGGTTATATAGCACCTTGATGTGTGGAGTACAAGTCACAGGAGGTTCTGCTCAAGCTTTATAACACACTGGTGAGGCCTCATCTGGAGTCCTGGGTGCAGTTTTGGTCTCCAGGCTACTAAAAGGACATAGCAGCACAAGAAAAGGTCTGGAGAAGAGCAACTAGGCTGATTCAGGGCTACAGGGAATGAGTTATGAGGAAAGATTAAAAGAGCTGAGCCTTAAGGAGATGAAGAGGAGACCTGAGTGAAGTGTTTAAAATGATGAAGGGAATTAGTCCAGTGGATCGAGACAGTGACTTGAAAATGAGTTCATCAAGAACTCACAGTTGGAAACTTGTTAAAGGTAAATTTCAAACAACCACCACTCTGTTTTATGTTCCATGAGCCTCCACAGTATGTAAATTCACATACTTAAATCATAAATGTTTCTCTCAGGACTTATAATGCTGAACGGCAGTTTCTGGAAAGAAAAACAAAAATAAAAAAACAAAAATCAAGTGGATGTTAACCCATCGTGTTCTCTAGCACGGTGTGTCATTTGATGAAGTCCAGTATCCAGTTTACCTCCCACAGGTCTATGTCTGTGTAGTACACGCGTCAGCTACATGAGTGTGTTCAGCACTACGATCAGCTGGGGACCAATCAGCTGGTTCAGGTACTCATCTTTGATTTTCGATCTCCAGGTCGTTTGCATCAAAATAGGAGTTCGATAAGTGTCTCTCTAGTCGTCCCAGGTGAGCGTTGCTGTAGGCGCGTCAGCTGCATGACCATTTGGGCACCAATTAGCTGCTGCAGGTGCCTGACTTTTGTTTTTGATTTCCAGGTCAGTTGCATCAAAATCGGAGTTCAATAAGTCAGAGTCCTATTCAGCAACAATTCACAAATAAATAAATATATAATATGCACAGAGTATTTTGCTTTGTGCTTTCACTTCACTCTCTCACCTGATGTCGATGCCATTCTAGATGCTGCTTACCGTACGCTTCTCATGCACATGCAGGGATTTGACGTCAAGTCAATCAGTCTAGCAGTCCTCATAACAAAGAGGGTCTACCTCCAACGTAACAGTGAGTTTCATTGATGTTTCAAACTTCTTCTTGTCCTCTGACCCCCAAATGTCGACTTTATCCACCCTCTATCACTTGTGCCGATAAAAGGCAACATCAGCCCTAAAAGAATTAATTGGTAATCTTCCGTAGGTTTTAATTTTGTGATAACACATGTGGTTACAGGATGTACAGCCATTCTTAAACTTTGATGACCATGATTTTGGAAGTTTTGAGTTTTCTATTTAGTTCCTTCTAAAAAAAATCACTTGGAATGTGAATGTATAAGTTTCAGATATTTTTGCCGCTAAGAAAGACCCACTTCTGGTATTATAGGACAAAAAGACATCTGAGTAGCATAAAAAGGAAAGAAAGATCTGAACTGCCAACCTTCACTCAAATCAGTTTTTCAAGTCAAGAGTTTCAGGGGCCATTGCGTATTTGTTATGTATTTACATTTATTTATGTGTTGTATTGTTATTTTAGTTCTTTTTAAATTATTAAGTTTCACATTTTATGTATTGTCTGTGATGTTTACAATTATCTACCCTTCATTTCAATGCCCTAGCATTCCCTGAGCTTTGTGGGTGGAGCCCCCAGGAGGCGGGGCCACTCTGACATCACCACTATGATCCGCCCTCTGTCGTTGAAAAGGCTCAGGTGTGGGAGAACATTCAGCAGAAGTGCTACACGAGGGCAAAAGGAACACCAATTATAAATTCAATTATAAGAAGAGAAACTAATTCATGCATTTATCTCTAGTAGGATTGACTACTGCAATGCGGTGTTCACTGGATGTTCAAACTGTTCTTTATACAGCCTCCAGTTAATCCAAAATGCGGCTGCGAGAATTATTACAAGAACAAGAAAATACGAACACATAACTCCAGTTCTTAAATCCTTACACTGGCTCCCGGTTAAGTTTAGGGCAGATTTCAAAATCCTTCTTTTAACATATAAATCATAAAATGGTCGAGGTCCGGCTTACTTGTCTGAACTTATCATGACTTACAAACCAGAGCGCACATTAAGATCTCAAGATGCCGGTCTGCTTATGATTCCAAGGATTAATAAAATAACAGTGGGGGGTCGAGCTTTTAGTTACAGGGCCCCTAAACTGTGGAGTGGTCTGCCTGCTACTATAAGAGATGCCCCTTCGGTCTCAGCTTTTAAATCCCGGCTGAAGACTCACTACTTCAGTTTAGCATATCCTGACTAGAGCTGCTGATTAACTGTACAGACTGCATCTCTGTTGTTAGTCATTAGCACTTAAACATAAGTAACATGATAGTTAGAATTGGATACTAACCCTCACTTATTCTGTTTTTCTTCTCGGTACTCAATGTGGCACTTGGTGCCATGGCCCACTTGCCAAGTTGTTTTGCCTGCCTAAGGAAAAGTCATCTCTGATGGAGGATCGCAGGAATCGTGGGAGAGAGGGGTCCTTTCATCGGATTGGCTGGCCCAGCACTGTTTCAGCTGTGGAATGGCCAAATGGGGGAGGCAGCTTGAAGGATGAGGTCTCCAGGACTCTATACAAATACAAATCTTATTATGGGATATATCATCTACTGTTAAATTCTACTCTGTACTTCTAAAATTTATATTTTTTTATTTCTTACTATATTGAGAAATTGTTCTGTGTACTGTACTGTATTGTATTGTATTGACCCCCTTCTTTTGACACCCACTGCACGCCCAATCTACCTGGAAAGGGGTCTCTCTCTGAACTGCCTTTCCCAAGGTTTCTTCCATTTTTCCCTACTAGGTTTTTTTTGGGAGTTTTTCCTTGTCTTCTTAGAGAGTCAAGGCTGGGGGGCTGTCAAGAGGCAGGGCCTGTTAAAGCCCATTGCGGCACTTCCTGTGTGATTTTGGGCTATACAAAAATAAACTGTATTGTATTGTATTGTAATTTGGGAGACACTGAGCTACGCGAAGCAACCTCTGAAAATCGATGGACGTTATGCTCAGACTAAATAATGCACTAGTAAGACCACATTTGGAGTATTCTGTGCAGTTCTGGCAGCCATGCTACAAGAAAGACATAGCAGCACTTGAGGCTGTGCAGAGATGAGCAACCAAGTGCATCATGGGACTTAAGGACACGTCCCACTGTGACAGACTCTGAGAATTAAACCTGTTTAGTTTGAAACAGAGGAAGATGGCTGGGGAACCTAATGCAGGTATTTCAAATCCTCAAAGGCATTGATAAAGTAGATTCAGCAACATTCTTACAACATAATGGTGAACCACATACTCAAGAACATTGGTGGAAATTAAAGACAAAGGCATTGTTAGGTTATATCATAAAAACTGTTGAATGTAAGTCAAGGGACGTCATGCTCAAACTATATACTACATTAGTAAGACCACATCTGGAGTACTGTCTGAAGGTCTGGTCACCACAGCACAAGAAAGACATAGCAGCACCTGAAGCTGTGCAAACGAAAGCAACCAAGAGCATCATGGGACTTGAGGACATGTCCTACTGTGACAAACTCTGAGAATTAAACTTGTGTAGTTTCAAGCAAAGGAGGCTGATTGAAGACCTAATGCAGGTATTTAGAATCCTCAAAGGCATTGATAAAGTAGATTTAGCAACATTCTTTCAGTTTAAGGGTGAAGCACATACTAGACGACATCAGTGGAAATTAAGGGGAAGAGCATTGTTAGATTATAATATAAAAACTGTTGAATGTAAGTTAAGGGACGTCATGCTCAAACTATATAATACATTAGTAAGACCACATCTGGAATATTAAGTGCAGTTCTGGTTACCACAATACAAGAAGGACATAGCAGCACCTAAAGCTGTGCAAAGGAGAGCAAGCAAGTGCATCATGGGACTTAAAGACATGTCCTACTGTGACAGACTCTGAGAATTAAACCTGTTTAGTTTCAAACAGAGGTGACTGATTGGAGACCTAATGTAGGTATTTAAAATCCTCAAAGATATTGATAAAGTAGTTCCAGTGACATTCTTTCAGCTTAAGGGTGAAGCACATACTCAAGAACATCGGTGGAAATTAAAGACAAAGGCATTGTTAGGTTATATCATAAAAACTGTTGAATGTCAGTCAAGGGACGTTATGCTCAAACTATATAATACATTAATAAGACCACATCAGGAGTATTAAGTGCAGTTCTGGTTACCACAGTACAAGAAGGACATAGCAGCACCTGAAGCTGTGCAGAGGAGATCAACCAAGTGCATCATGGGACTTGAGGACATGTCCTACTGTGACAAACTCAGAGAATTATACCTGTTTAGCCTGAGCAGAGGAGACCTCATCAGGTTTTTAAAATCCTCAAAGGTATTGGTAGATCCAGCAGGGTCCTTTCAGCTTAAAGGTGAATCACATACCCGAGGACACCAATGGTGTGCATTGAGGACTGAAGCCAAGCAGCACTTCTGTACTCAAAGAGTTTTGGGATTCTGGAACAAATTACTGAGACATGGAGTTGAAAGCAGACAGCTTAACAACCTTAATGAAGAATATGGATGAGATTTTGGGACAGCTTAGCTATTAGCTAAACAAAGGGACTTGATGGACCTAATGGTCACCTCTCATCTGTCAAATTTCTTATGTTCTTAAATGACTTAAATGAACACAAAATGCAGTGAAATACTTTGAGTCTGGAGGCTTTCATATTTTTTTTTTTCTGTTTTTATAAGCACGAACGGAACCGAGTTTCATTTCCAACGGAATCGTCACATTATTTCCTCCAAAACTTACAGCTCCAATCCATTGGGTTTATGGAATAATTGTCTAAATGCTTATTTCCGTAATTGTTGACTCACATCCATTTCCATGATTCTTTCTTTTTTTTTTTTCCCAACATCCGCCTGCCTTCAATGTTGCAGAATGAATCTGCATATCAAATTAATCTTTTGTGACCAGACTGTCAGATTTTCCTGGTTAATGTGATGGAGCTGAGCTTGAGAAATAAAAAGAAAAAGAAAGAATTTCTCTAAGGCTTCAAGTGAATGGAGCTCAGTGATGAATTGCTCTTCTGCGTTCTCTTTTCTTCCAATCCATTGTCAATATGTTGTGTTTTTTTTTGTGTGTTTTTTTTTTTTTTAAATCAAAATTTCACATTAAGTTAACATTCTGACTGAGAGGGAGATTACTTGAAATGTTAATGGCAGCTATTAGTCTGACAAAACACTCCTTTCTACTGGCAACAATGCTTTATTCAAAAATGTTTTCCTTTCCGTTTTAACCAATTTTGAAAACTGCCACAGTTTGTTATTGTATTGTTCAGCGCTTTTCTTCCAACACTAGTTTGGTTTCAGTTGTTAACTGCGACATTTAACCTTCTATTTATGTAGCATTTAGACTGGTGTTTTGCAAGACAGTTTTATTGTGCAAACAGAATTGAGTAAAAGATATGTGGGTATGCTGTCACGCTTGTGCATCCGGGAGACGACTTCAGGGCTCATTTAATAACTGTTACATTCTGAGCCAGAGGGTGGCGCTGTTGTCTAATGCTGTTTCTTCCACAGTAAGGATGATTGACAGCTCCTCCATCTCTGATGTCACTTCCACTTTCCGCCCTCATTTACCCACCCCTTCTGGTTTCCGCCTTCCTGATCCCGCCCCTTTCGGACTTGCAGATGTCATAATTGACTCTAATGCCAACTTGGGGCAGTCTGAAAAAGGCTCTTGTCTGAACAAGACAACTTTTGATTACCAAATCTTTTATCCTGTTTCTGTTGGCCGTTACAATATAGGGGGATCGCTATGGTGCCCCAACTCCTTTTGATGTTTCTTGTGTCTTCTTACAATGCAAACACTGAGTTAAACTTGTATGGTTCTCCCTCTCCATTATAAACAGATTGCAAATTAAACACAAAGACAATGTCATATGTTTGGGGGAGCCCCCCATATACTGTAGGTATCAGGCGAATGGATAACGTCGAGTCCAAAACAGAACTAATTATAACAAAAGGGAGGCGGAAGGAAATGACATCACGGGTTTGTTGCATACTGGAACAGGAAGTGACTTCAGGAGGAGGCGGGATCTGGTGGATCAAAACCAGAAGTGATGATGTCTGGGGACTGGAAGTGATGGTTAGGCTGAGGGTTTTTCTGTTGTTCTGTAGAGAGAGAGGAGAAAGAGTTAGAGGACAGCGCCAACCCATGGTCCGGTGGGCAAATGCACTTATTTGAGCCGATGTGTGTGACAAAATTGTAGCAGTGCTACATGATTAATGTCGTCTTAAATGTATTCTGTGCTGAATTGCTTCTTTCGTAGCGTTGTCCTGTTTTACATGGTCTGTGTGTCTATGTAAATATTGTCCCCTGAAAACAAAGAGGGAAGAATAATGCTGTGGAACCGTGATCCCTCGTGATAGTTTGTCCCGTCAATCCCATTATTTGCATCTGAGTCATTTACTATTTAAACAAGAGGACAAAAAGTAGGAAATAAATGACGTTTACTACACTGACAGTTCATCGCATAGCTAAAAGAGAGCACCGATCGAATCACCTACACCTTCCCCTGCTTGCCACTTTCAATGCCAGACAACTTCACCATCACAACTCGAAAACCCCGGGGTTTCCGATTACGGCGAGACACTGAACGGTGAAACTGTTTTTTGTCATTTGAGAGAGGAGCAAGCCATTACTTTCATCCGTCTATTCATCCTCCGTTTAATCTTCTGGACTTTTATGTATGTTTCATGTTTCCGTGTGCCTTATGTGTTTCATGTTCAGTGTGGGGTCAAGGGAGGGTTTGTGTTGTATGTTAGTTTTTTTTTTCTGCACCTTTTTATTCTTATAATCTGCCGGCCACTTTTGGGGTTGAGTGTGATGTGGGAGCTTTGGAGGTAGTGAATTATATATTGTCCTGTTGTTTTGTTTCTGATCACTATTAATATATATTTCTCTTATATATATTTCTCGTCTGGTTCGTCCTGCTTCCATTTCAAAACCGGTCCCGCCGACACGGCATTTCTCGATTCCTATTCGTTGTCTTCCATGTCATGCACTATACTGGCCTGCTGAGCGTAATACATCCAACAAGTACTCGAGGTGCTGCCACAACGGTAAAGTAGCTTTACCACCTTTGCGGGAGCCACTTGTGTCTTTTATTCCCTTACGGAAACATCGGCTGGCACAAAGATTTACAACATGTTCCTGATAAAAGCGAATAAGGCTTACTCAATGCCAATTTTACGCGTACAGATTAGCAATGAGGAATACGTTTAGTATTTTGCACTCCAGCAGCAAACTATTCCAACAGTACGTCGTAGATGCGTATGTTAAAACAGAGGGCGCGCGTCTCAATTATCTCAGATTACATCAACAAGATCTGCACGTGGAACAATACAATGTTTGAATACAGACTCACTGCAAGCAAACGCTGAAAATAACAACGTACGTGTAGGCAAAATGATCATATTACCATCCACATTTCCAGGAAGTCCAAGATACATGCAACAAAACTATCAGGATGCCATGGCCATAGTACCTAAATTCGGAAAGCCTGATTTATTTATCACTTTCACATGTAATCCTACTTGGCCGGAAATTCTACATGCACACTACGTCTTTCAAGAAGTATTTATTTCTTCTTGATTTCTGAATTCCTTTCTCACCATTTTCCGTTCCTATTCTTACACCGCCGTATGCGATGGCAGGCGTCGGCTAGTATATATATATATATATATATATATATATATATATATATATATACAATATTACTTTACAAAGTGGTTGCTTTATGATTATTTAACCATTGCTTAGGGAAGTTTATTTCGAAGAAGTATGGCTTGTCGGGTCTAACATTCCTCAGCTTGCCAGGCCACAGGTCTTGGTAGTGTAGCTGCCGTTGCAGGTGAGTGGGTCGTCCCTTACAATATCTATAAAAATCCGGTACAAGTGACTGCGGCCTGTCCCCCACAGTCTTTCACCTTTTCAGGTGGTGGGCCCATATTGTATCTTCTCACAGCTCCCTGTGGCTAAGCTTGCTCAGGTTGCATGGGTCATTGGGTTGTCAGGAACAGTAGTGCTAGAAAGTTTGTGAACCCCCTTTAGAACTTTTTTCTATTTCTTCTTAAATATGACCTAAAACGTTACAGTGCTTATCAAGTGGGAGTCAGTCCTAATTTCAGGGTTTGGTCCTACTCTTAGGATTAGTATTTTATTAATTTTCCTAATTTATGAAACTGATGCTAACTTTGGAGATTTTGCAAGCTGTCCTGACTTGCTAGGAGCTGCCACAAGAGATCGGTACGCATATGGTTCTGAATGTTTCGTAAATGCCACACAACAATGAACTCAAAAATAGAAATTGAGCTGACGGAGATAGAATAATGTTGGTAACAAATCTCGTATATGTCGTGATCTCTCCATCTACAAAGAGAAGCTGTGCACTGTTGCCTCAATGCCTCATGTAAATTGCAGCTTTGGGTATTTATCAACCAACCATTTCTCAAAGTTTGCACCAAATGCATGAGACGATATGCAGTGTGACCACAAGGGGTCACCACTTACACCCAAATCCCAGACACAATCAGACCTGACACAGTTCAAAGTTTGAATAAAACTTCTTTTCTTAGTAAGACACTGCATTCTCTGTAGGCACAGCCACAAAACGCAAATTCTCACTTCTTTTGCCTCTCCTCTACTTCTCCAGGGGAATGATGTCCACCTCCCTGACAAAGACAAGGCAGCTTATTTTACGCTGAACCTGAGAGTACTTTGGATGCCATAGCATTGTATCTCTCTAAAACATGCAGTGCACACCATCTGGTGGCACCCAAAGACCCCAATAGGACTGTTCTTCAGAACTACAGTTCCTATGCAACCTTGTTGGTGTCCAATCCAGGACACTACCACTTACAGAAGAACTCCACCCATTAGACTTTGTTCCCAACTGGCATTAGAATTAAGACATCATTCTGGCTGTTCTTTTATTACAGCCTCCCACCCAATTAAGATATTAGTCATCATCCCACTTGAGAGGCCTGTCCATCCATTTATGGCATCTAAAGCAGATTTATACATTTGCCCAGCATGCCACCTGAGGTAATAATAAAGATAGCTACATTCATGCAAATCAGCACGCACATAAAGGTTATTTACTTATTTACCTTAATTTATTTACTTATCTTCCTATAGCGTAAAGTCATAGCTTCCCATGTACATATTCAAAGTACAGTGACGGCAAAAGTGTGACGTGCATTCTTTCTCTGATGTAGAACCCTCATCATCATCTGAGTTCACCCCTGTTATAGCGCGTCTTTATGTGAAAACAGAAGTGTCACATCGGGTGGAGTGTGAACATGACTGGGACAATAAAACTGAATAAAAAAAAAAAAAAACAGAGCTAATCTTTACAAGTACCATAAATTTACACCGGCTGTTACAGACTCAAATCAAATTTATGTTTTTATTCTAAAATAGTAAGAATAAGAGCAGCTCACTTCTCAAATCAGAGTCATCTGGGGATTGTGGGGAACAGCCCGGACACAGACAGGTAGACATGTTGATTCACCACACACGTTTATTAACACTAAAATGTACAACAGTAGTGAGCACAATACCCAGTGCCGCAGTACCAATCACCCCTTCAGTCCTGGCCACAACACAATGCCTTCTCTCAGTCTCTGGTCCACCTCCACTCCTCTCCACCAAGCTTCATCCTCTTCCACCCGACTCTTGCCCCTGACTGGAGGGAGGCGGCCCCTTTTATACACCCCGGAAGGACTCCAGGTGCTTCCCGAGGGTTTCTGTAGCCACACCCCTGTGTGGCGGAAGCTCTGCCGGTATATCCGGAAGTCCTCTGGGTGTCCCCAATCCTCTTCCCCCCAGTACTTCCGGATGTGGCGGAAGTACTGAGGTCCAGGACTCCCAAGGCATCGGGGCGCCCCCTGGCGGTAACCATGGGCCCCTACAGGATTGAGCTTCCATGCTCTGTACCCGTGGCCCCCAAAGCAACAAGGGCGGACGCCCCCTCGTGTTCTGGAGGAGGCACAAGCCCTCCTCCGGTCCTCCTGGGCATCCCGTCTGGGTAGGAACCCAATTCGGGTGCCACAGGTTGAACTCGCGACCTTTCGATTACGAGTCAGCAGTTCTTACCGTTTCACCACCAAAGCAGCCGTATTAAAGACGTGTCAATGTCACACCCTATCGCGGGATCTTTTTCTGCAGTTATATTCTTGAATAAACGCACACTTGTTTTGTTATACGTGTACCTTTTGTGAAAGTGTTTATTTGATATTTGGGCTTCAGGCTTCACACATTATACATTTCACATCTACATTTTGTCAATTATTACTAAAACATGAAAAACGTTTCTGTTTTAATCATGTATTTACATAGATTATTGTAGACATGGAACACACACGAAATGCATGTGTTCCAAATAATGATATAGTAATTTACTCGTCTATACAACTCTAAGCAACTGACACACAGGTAAACAGACTTGAGCTGAGAAAACTTTGTGTGGCGGTGGGGGATGTGATAGCAGGCTGTTTGCTGCTTATCGACACATTTACAAGACAAAAGATGCTGATGGAGAGGTGTGAAGGGATTTAAGGTGGGACAGATTTACAAGTTTTTTTGTAGGCTTTGGTAATTCTAGTGTTAAAAATCCTATCAAAAGATGCACTTAAAACGACAAGCATATTCAATCAAATAGAATGTCATTACCAACACAAATGAATGTGACTACTGTGCCACGATAGTTAAAATGAAATGTTCTTATCTCTGTGACAGAGATTACGATAAGACTGAGGTGGCAAGATTTTCACAGATGTTAGAAATAACATCTTAAGATCTTAAGAACATTGATGTCTAAGTCAGTTATTGTTAATAAAGGGCTGAAGATGACCACTTTGAAGGTTTCAAAAGTAATTCTGGCCTGTGAAGTTACATTAATTACACTGAGTGTGATCTTTATGAGTACTGTAAGTGATGTTTTCAAAGGCCTAAGCGGGACTGAGTCTAAGGTACAGGCTGCTGGCTTCTTTTTACAATCTTTGGATGAATTTCCTGCTTTTTGATCAGATTTCTTACTGAAACAACATGTGTACACAAGAAACCTAAAGGCAAGGCAATTAAGAAGTCATTTTCAAACCTGCTTAACACACAGTCTGCCTGATCATTTATTACCAGGATGCTGCAGTACAGGTCCACGAGCATTTGAAAAACCATGAACTGCATACAAAGAAATGTAAATGAATGCATTAGAAAGCAACAGTAAACTGTTAATTTCTTTATATTGACCAGCAACATTAAAAGTCTCCATTTAAATGAGAGAACTTGAAGCATGGCTCCATACAGAGTGCAGGCTCAGAAGCACACGTGCCATAAATTTAATGCAGTTCTTTGTGCCGTCCACTCTTGTTGCACACAAAAGATTTGGTAGTTGGTGACTTTATGGGCTCAGTGGGCAATAGAATATCCATTGTCACACATGTGCACATGGGAGTCAGCTAAAGTTCAAGTTCAAGGAAACACGTTTTCCTGTACAATGAAATTCTTTCCTTGCTGTCCACACCAAATGACACAACCAACGTATAAAGATAAACATAAATAATAAGTAGAAGATAGATAATAAGTAACAGAGGCAGAATAAAGTATAAAAACAGAATAGAAGTATAAAGTGTAATGTGCAGGTAGGTGTGTGATGGACAAGTCAAATACAATTGTGAGAGGTAGATAGAATGAGGTGCACCACGGTTATAAACTCCAGTCAGTTATTTAGGAGTCTAATGGCCTTGGGAAAGAAACAGTTCTTTAGCCTGGAAGTCCTGCATTTCATACTTTTATACCAACTGCCTGAGGGTAGAGATGTGAACAGTTCATGTTGGGGGTGGGTGGGGTCCCTTACCACTCTCTACAGGCGTTTGCGGTCCATAGCAGTAGTGTTGCCATACCACACGGTGATGAAGCTGGTCAAGATGCTCTCAGCAATGCAGCTGTAAAAGTTGCCGAAGATCTTAGTCGATATACCAAACTTTCTCAGCCTCCTCAGAAAGTACAGACGCTGCTGGGCCATCTCGTGGTGTAGTGTAAGTGTCCAAGTCAGGTCCTCAGTGATGTAGATGCCCAGGTATTTAATGCTGCTCACCCTCTCCACTTCAAGCCCTCGGATGAACAGTGGCCGGTGAGGTCTCCTCTCCTTCCTCATGTCCACTATCATCTCCTTCGTCTTGTCTGTGTTGAGGGTGAGGTTGTTGTCCTCACACCATGACGCCAGACTGTCCACCTCCCTCCAGTAGGCCGCCTCATCCCCACCAGTGATGCATCCTATCACTGCGGTGTCGTCTACAAACTTTAGGATGATGTTATCTTTGTAGAAGGTGACACAGTCGTGGGTGAACAGGGTGTAGAGGATGGGGCTGAGGAAGCATCCCTGTGGGGTGCCTGTGTTTGTGATAATGGTGGCTGAAATCCTATTACCAATCCTGACAGACTGGGGCCTGCCAGTCAGAAAGTCTAGGAGCCAGTCACAGAGGGTTGGGTGCAGGCCAAGTGCAGACAGTTTATGGGTGAGTTTATGGGGGATAACCGTGTTAAAGGCAGAGCTGTAGTCAAATGACTGTATTCAGTTGGGGTAACAGACAAGATCCCAGTTAGAGAAGGTCTGCACCAGGGTTTTTCCTGAAGTCCTTACCTCTTTGATCAGATTATGGATATATTGAGTCGTGGGATAAAAGACTAATCACTGTGGTGCAGGCTTTGTGCTGATGATATGGTGGTGCGTAGCACTAAAAAAGTGAAAGTGGAGAGGAAGTTGGAACAATGGAGAAGGTCTTTGGAAGATAAAAGGTTGAAGATAAATAGGAAGAAGGAGATGAAGAAGAAGAAGACACAATATGTGAGGTGCATTGATGATCAAGATTCAGAAGTTAGCCTGCAGGAGGAACCATTGAAAAGACTGGATAAGTTTAAATATCTAGGATGAATGGTAGCGCTCAATGGAAATTAGAAGCAGAGATAACCCATAGAGTGCAGTGTGGATTGAACAACTGGAAGAAGGAATCATGAATAGTGTGTAATCGAAGAATTAAGGAGAAGGTTAAAGGTCACAATTTTAAAAGACTGGACAAATTTCAATATTTGCTATTAGTGGTAGTACAAGATGGAAAATAAAATGTAGAGATAACACATTGAGTGCTGTGTGGTTGAAACAATTGTAAGAAGATATCAGGAGTGTTGTGCGAATTAAAGTAAATGCTAAAGGTTGGGTTTTTATGACCAGCAATGATGTATGGAGCTCAGACATGACCAGTAAAGGGAGCACAGGAGGAGAAAAAGTTTGATGAGAATGCGGAGATGTGTGGAGTCACAAAAAGGACAGAATGAGAAATGAGTCAATCAGAGGTACAACTAAAGAGATATCTAAGAAAGTCCATGAAAGGATGTTGAAGTGTTATGGACATACGATGAGGAGAGACAATGAAGATGTGTGCAAAAGAATGATGGGAATGGAAGTCCAGGGGAAGAGAAAGCGAGGGACTCCATAGCAGAGGTGGATGAATAAAGTAAAAGAAGATTGAAGAAAACCTGCTGTAGGGTCCACAGAACCTCAGACTGAGTAAGCGGGGCTATTTAAAGCTTTATATGTTCAAAGAAGAATTTTGCAATCTGCAGTAAACTTAACCCGGAGCCAGTCTAAGGACTTTAGGTCTGGAGTTATGTGTTCTTACTTTCTGGTTCTTGTAATAATCCTTGCAAGAATGGAAGTGGCCAGCTATTGAAAAGACGGGACATGTTTCAATATCTAGGATCAGTGGTAGTACAAGATGTAGAGAATTAAATGCAGAGATAACACATTGAGTGCTGTGTGGTTTAAACAACTGGAAGTAGATAGCAGGAGTGTTGTGCGATCAAAGAATTAAGGTGAAGGTTAAAGGTCGGGTTTCTATGACCAGCAATGATGTGTGGAGCTGAGACCTGAGTAGTAAAGGGAGCACAGGAGAGGAAGTTAGAGGTGGCAGGAATAAGAATGTGCAGATGTGTGGAGTCACAAAAAGGACAGAATGAGAAACGAGTCAATCAGAGGTACAACCAAAGAGGAAGAGATACTGTATCTGAGAAAGTCAGGGAAAGGAGTTTGAAGTGTTATGGACATACGATGAGGAGAGACAATAAAGATGTGTGAAAAAGAAAGAAAGAGGAACTCCAAGGCAGAGGTGGATGGATAAAGTAAAACAAGATTGAAGAAAACCTGCTGTAGGGTCCACAGAACCTCAGACTGAGTAATCAGGGCCATTTAAGGCTTTATATGTTCAAAGGAGGATTTTGAAATCTGCAGTAAACTTAACCCGGAGCCAGTCTAAGGACTTAAAGACTGGAGTTATGTGTTCGTACTTTCTGGTTCTTGTAATAATCGTTGCAAGAATGGAGGTGGCCAGACTATTCTTTGAGGTCCCTCCAGACTCTGAGGGAACAGATTCTCTGGTCTGATGAGATAAAAAAAAATAATCTGAGCAGAACTCTGAGCACCATGTCTGTCAATGACCAGTCACTGCTCATCACCTGCCTAATACCAACCCAATGGTGAATCAGGGTGGTGGCAGTTTCATGCTCTGGGGGGCACTTCTCAGTGGTAGGGACAGAGAGACTGGTCAGAACTCCAGGAAGGGTGAATGCAGCCAAATAGAGGGAGGTCCTTGAAGAAAACCTCTCCAGGGTCCACAGAACCTCAGGCTGAACAAGCAGGGCCATTTAAGGTTTTATATGTCCAAAGGAGGATTTTGAAATCTGCAGTCAACTTTAACCGTTAGCCAGTGTAAGGACTTAAGGACTGGAGTTATGTGTTTGTACTTTCTGGTTCTTGTAATAACCCTTGCAAGAATAGAGGTAGCCAAACTATTCTTTGGGGTCCCTCTAGCTATTCACCCCTTCACACCCCTCTGGCCTAACTCTGGAACAAGACATCAATCTCATGATTTTTTTTTTCCTCACTCTCACTACTAGATCTTTAAAAAGCGAGTGCAATGGTGCATCATCAAAATGAATGACATATTTATATTAAAAATATTTTAAACCACTGAGGTGGGCTGGCCCGGGGTTTGTTTCCTGCCTTGCACCCTCTGTTGGCTGGGATTGGCTCCAGCAGACCCCCGTGACCCTGATGTTGGGATATAGCGGGTTGGATAATGGATGAATGGATGGTTTTAAACCAACCTTCTTTTTAATGACGATGCTTTTCCCTTGAAAAGAATAACAACGGCTTGTCATTAATAAGTCTCATGAAAGCCAGAGGTAAAGCTTGTGGATTGCCACTTCATACCAAGTGAACATGAAATATTAGTGTGAGTGAAGCCGGCATCTCATTCTTTATTACCTTATGGAGACGGGTGTGAGAAGCAAAGCTATCAGCCGAAACAGAACAGAAACAACTGTCATTCAAACTTTGTTGCCATGGCTACAAAACAATATAAAACCGTCTCCATTCAAAGCACAATTTTGACAGATCAGACAGGGAGCAAAATTAAATTGAAAGTACTTTGCTATGACAAACTTTTTTTTTTTCTTTTTCTTTTCCTGATATCTAATAATTTTGCACTTTACTTTTTAACCTCAAATTATCAGCTAATCTCTTCTATCACCTTCAGTTAAATTCAGTTAAATGTCATTTTGACAACAATGGAATCGCTTTCTATTCCAGCCATTCCAATTTCAGTCTTGGCAAGGCGGTAAATGGTGCAAAGAGCAAAGTTAGAAAGCAGCAAATGAATGAGATGACAGCCCATCATATGCTGGACGCAATCATCATCTTGACTTGACACCATGTCTTTGAACATGAAAATGAGTACATAGCAGGATGGCTCCAGGGAATCAAATACATTTTTTTTTTCTGTAATTAAGATTAAAATATAATTAGCAAATATTGACAGTCTGCTTTCGGGTTGGGGATTTTTCTTTAAATAAGAGTTGAGATCACCCTTGCAATGGTACCAATGTATGGGGGAAGAGTCCACACAAAATTATTATTAATAATAATAATAATAATAATAATAATAATAATAATAATAATAACAATTAATAAAGAGATAACATTATAAAATCATAATGAATAGGGGAGTTATGGCTTTACTTACCAGTCTTGCACTGACAATAATAACCAATTAAACAATAAGAGCTGCGACAACAAAGATCCCGGGATCTGTGTCTAAATCTTGAGGCAACTGAAAATTATTAAAATCCATTTTGCTTTTAAAAAATGAGTATTTCTTAAGAAAGTTTCAAAAACAGAAGTTCCGCTCCTAAACCAGGGGTGTCCAACTTCGGTCCTGGTGGGCCGCAGTGGCTGCCGGTTTTCATTCTAACCATCTTCTTAATTAGTGAGCCGTTTTTGCTGCTGATTAACTTGCTTTACCTCAGTTTTAATTGATGTGACTCAGACCCCCTTAGTTGTTTCTTTTTCCTTCATGAGCAGCCAAACAATAATGAGACACAAAACAAGCCACCACAAGACCAGCTAACCTGAAAATAAAGAAAGGTGAAGGCCTCAGTCATATTGGTTTGCTCAGGTTACCAAGATATTTTGATGGTGGTCTTAGAAAAAACAGAAAATCAACACTTTGCTGTGGCAGAATGAGAGCAGCAACAAGTCCTGATATTCAGTAATGGCTTTAATTAACATCTTATTAAGAAACTGGTTGGAGTTTGACGTTTCACTTTAGCTGGTCATCTGTTGGCTCGTTTCACATCTCATTTCTGTTTGGCTGCCATTTAATGAAGAAGCAAATCAATTCAGAGGACTGAATCCTTAAAAACAGGGCTATGAAAATGAAGGGGAAAGGAGTTAATTAGCAGTGAAAACTGTGCGCTGATTAGGAAAAGGGTTTAAAATGAAAACCTGCTGCCACTGCGGCCCACCAGGACCGGACTTGGACACCCCTGGGCTAAATGCAAATCTGTGCGGGACAGGAGTCCGGTGGTGAGTGTGGTGACACAAGTCCACTAAGGTGATGACATTTTATCTTCTGTGCTGTTTACTATGGTTGACACTGGCCCACATTTACTGTTATTCTTTACTTATTATTAATTTAATAAAAAAGGATTTGTGTCCAAGTGAGGTCCTCAGTGATGTAGATGCCCAGGTATTTAATGCTGCTCACCCTCTCCACTTCAAGCCCTCGAATGAACAGTGGCCGGTGAGGTCTCCTCTCCTTCCTCATGTCCACTATCATCTCCTTCGTCTTGTCTGTGTTGAGGGTGAGGTTGTTGTCCTCACACCATGACGCCAGACTGTCCACCTCCCTCCAGTAGGCCGCCTCATCCCCACCAGTGATGCATCCTAAACATTAGGAGGTTTTTTTTTATACAGAGAACCACAGACAGGCCTGTTCCTTGCGGTGCTCCAGTGTGGCTCACACAGTCCTTGAGTCTCACAAATGGTGTTCTGACTGACAGATAGTCCATCATCAAGACACCACAGGCTCATCCACCTGCATATCTCTGAGCTGACTCCATAACACGGATGACTTGATGATATTGAAGGCACTGAAGAAATCAATACACATCATCCTCACAATGCGGCCAGCTTTGTCCAGATGAGGATAAGGCTTGTGGGGCAAATAGGTAATTGCATCCTCCACTCCAGTTTTTGTCTGATAAACAAACTGCAAGTGGGTTCAGGTGGTCTACCACAAGAGGACTCCTATAGTCCAGGACCAGTCAGTCTAAGGTCTTCATGATGTAAGATATCAGTGCCACTGGTCTGTAGCCATTAGGTCAAGAGGTGCCTGCCTTCCTTGGAACAGGAACAATGCAGGTTGTCTTCCAGAGCAGTGTCACTTTCTAGATCCTCAGACTGAACAGGTGACAGAGGACACCACAAAGTTGGTCAGCACAGGCCTTAAGAACTTGAGGACTGACTCCATCTGGTCCCTGCTGTTATATTTCTAGTCAGTGGTGTGCAGAGTGAAGAGTAAATCAGACAGGTCTTCTGTTCCTTGTGGTGCTCCATCCTTGAGTCTCACGGATGGCGGTCTGCCTGACAGATAGTCCATCATCAGGACCCCACAGGCTCACCCACCTGCATGTCTCTGAGTTGAACCCTTAACAGGGATGGCTGGATGGTATTGAAGTCACTGAAAAAAATAAAAAAAACCAGAATCCATTCTAATTGGACTCACCCCTCCACATGCTAAGGGAGGAAGGGGGTCTCATAGCTGATTTATACAAAACGCAGATGAATCATTTAAGAGAATTCCTCCAAACTAAACAACATACATCAGCACCACACAAATAGTCCACACAGACACAAACTGCACCCCACAGACAACATCACAGAGGACTTAACAAACACACACCTTAAAACATGACATGGCAGGCATCCTCACGAACTTGATCAGCCTTGTGTGAATAAGATTACGTCAGAATATTAGCTTAGTCGTTGGGATGCGTTTGGTGAGACAGACAGAAGGGTTTATACGAACTACACAAGCTGAGGTATTTAACACAAAAAATACCTTCTTAAGAATAGAATAGAATGCCTTTTATTGTCACTATACACATGTACAATAAGATTAAAATCAGCTCCTCCAGTGCAGACATATGCTGCAAAAAGTTGCAAAAAGTTGCAAAAAAAAGTTCTGCGACTCTATATACATATGGAAAGAATAAATAACTATTGCACTATTGGGTTATTGTACATAATTTAAATACTGGAAAGAATAAATAACTATTGCACTATTGGGTTATTGTACATAATTTAAATACTGGAAAGAATAAATAACTATTGCACTATTGGGTTATTGTACATAATTTAAATACTGGAAAGAATAAATAACTATTACACTATTGGGTTATTGTACATAATTTAAATACTGGAAAGAATAAATAACTATTGCACTATTGGGTTATTGTACATAATTTATATACTGGAAAGAATAAATAACTATTGCACTATTGGGTTATTGTACATAATTTAAATACTGGAAAGAATAAATAACTATTACACTATTGGGTTATTGTACATAATTTAAATACTGGAAAGAATAAATAACTATTGCACTATTGGGTTATTGTACATAATTTATATACTGGAAAGAATAAATAACTATTGCACTATTGGGTTATTGTACATAATTTAAATACTGGAAAGAATAAATAACTATTACACTATTGGGTTATTGTACATAATTTAAATACTGGAAAGAATAAATAACTATTGCACTATTGGGTTATTGTACATAATTTATATACTGGAAAGAATAAATAACTATTGCACTATTGGGTTATTGTACATAATTTAAATACTGGAAAGAATAAATAACTATTACACTATTGGGTTATTGTACATAATTTAAATACTGGAAAGAATAAATAACTATTGCACTATTGGGTTATTGTACATAATTTATATACTGGAAAGAATAAATAACTATTGCACTATTGGGTTATTGTACATAATTTAAATACTGGAAAGAATAAATAACTATTGCACTATTGGGTTATTGTACATAATTTATATACTGGAAAGAATAAATAACTATTGCACTATTGGGTTATTGTACATAATTTAAATACTGGAAAGAATAAATAACTATTGCACTATTGGGTTATTGTACATAATTTAAATACTGGAAAGAATAAATAACTATTGCACTATTGGGTTATTGTACATAATTTAAATACTGGAAAGAATAAATAACTATTACACTATTGGGTTATTGTACATAATTTAAATACTGGAAAGAATAAATAACTATTACACTATTGGGTTATTGTACATAATTTAAATACTGGAAAGAATAAATAACTATTACACTATTGGGTTATTGTACATAATTTAAATACTGGAAAGAATAAATAACTATTACACTATTGGGTTATTGTACATAATTTAAATACTGGAAAGAATAAATAACTATTGCACTATTGGGTTATTGTACATAATTTAAATACTGGAAAGAATAAATAACTATTGCACTATTGGGTTATTGTACATAATTTAAATACTGGAAAGAATAAATAACTATTGCACTATTGGGTTATTGTACATAATTTAAATACTGGAAAGAATAAATAACTATTGCACTATTGGGTTATTGTACATAATTTAAATACTGGAAAGAATAAATAACTATTACACTATTGGGTTATTGTACATAATTTAAATACTGGAAAGAATAAATAACTATTGCACTATTGGGTTATTGTACATAATTTAAATACTGGAAAGAATAAATAACTATTACACTATTGGGTTATTGTACATAATTTAAATACTGGAAAGAATAAATAACTATTGCACTATTGGGTTATTGTACATAATTTAAATACTGGAAAGAATAAATAACTATTGCACTATTGGGTTATTGTACATAATTTAAATACTGGAAAGAATAAATAACTATTGCACTATTGGGTTATTGTACATAATTTATATACTGGAAAGAATAAATAACTATTGCACTATTGGGTTATTGTACATAATTTAAATACTGGAAAGAATAAATAACTATTGCACTATTGGGTTATTGTACATAATTTATATACTGGAAAGAATAAATAACTATTGCACTATTGGGTTATTGTACATAATTTAAATACTGGAAAGAATAAATAACTATTACACTATTGGGTTATTGTACATAATTTAAATACTGGAAAGAATAATAACTATTGCACTATTGGGTTATTGTACATAATTTATATACTGGAAAGAATAAATAACTATTGCACTATTGGGTTATTGTACATAATTTAAATACTGGAAAGAATAAATAACTATTACACTATTGGGTTATTTTGCATAATTTAAATACTGGAAAGAATAAATAACTATTGCACTATTGGGTTATTGTACATAATTTAAATACTGGAAAGAATAAATAACTATTGCACTATTGGGTTATTGTACATAATTTAAATACTGGAAAGAATAAATAACTATTGCACTATTGGGTTATTGTACATAATTTATATACTGGAAAGAATAAATAACTATTGCACTATTGGGTTATTGTACATAATTTAAATACTGGACAGAATAAATAACTATTAC
Organism: Erpetoichthys calabaricus; assembly: GCF_900747795.2. NCBI lineage: Eukaryota > Metazoa > Chordata > Cladistia > Polypteriformes > Polypteridae > Erpetoichthys > Erpetoichthys calabaricus. The sequence continues at coordinate 14,006,719 of NC_041395.2, forward strand.
ACTATTGGGTTATTGTACATAATTTAAATACTGGAAAGAATAAATAACTATTACACTATTGGGTTATTGTACATAATTTAAATACTGGAAAGAATAAATAACTATTACACTATTGGGTTATTGTACATAATTTAAATACTGGAAAGAATAAATAACTATTACACTATTGGGTTATTGTACATAATTTAAATACTGGAAAGAATAAATAACTATTACACTATTGGGTTATTGTACATGATTTAAATACTGGAAAGAATAAATAACTATTGCACTATTGGGTTATTGTAATAATTTAAATACTGGAAAGAATAAATAACTATTGCACTATTGGGTTATTGTACATAATTTAAATACTGGAAAGAATAAATAACTATTGCACTATTGGGTTATTGTACATAATTTAAATATTGCACAATAATAATGATCATGTGCAGTGAATGGTGGATGTTGGACCCTGAGAGTAATGATATTGTACAGTATACAGATATTGCACAGTTATTATCAGTACCATTTAGATATTGGATATTGCACAGTTGATGGATAGAAGGAAGTCCAGGGGTTGGGGGGTTAGACTGTGTAGTCAGTGCGTGTGTGAGTTTAGAATGGTTATGGCTTTTGGGAAAAAACTGTTCTTGAGTCTGTTTGTCTTTGTTGTGATGCACCTATAGCGCCTCCCTGAGGGCAGCAGGTCAAACAGATCAGAGCCAGGGTGGGAGTTGTCCTTGATGTTTTTTGCTCTGCTGAGGCAGCGGGACATGTAAATGTCCATCAGGGAGGGGAGAGGGCAGCTGATGATCTTCTGTGCTGCCTTTACTACTCGCTGAAGCCTCTCCCTGTCTGCCATGGTGCAGCTGCCGTACCATACTGTGATACAGTACGTCAGTAGGCCCTCGATGGACGAGCGGTAGAAGGTCAGTAGCAGGTTGGAGTCCAGGTTGTGCTTTCTGAGAACCATCAGGAAGTGTAACCGCTGTTGAGCCTTCTTGATGACTGCTATGATGGTTGTCTGTGCAGGAGATGTCAGCGGAAATAAGGACGCCGAGAAACCGGAAGGTATGGACCCTCTCCACACACTTGCCGTTAATGTAAAGGGGGGTTAAGTCGGTGCTGTGCCTCCTGAAGTCGACAATGATCTTCTTGGTTTTCCTGGTGTTCAGAGCCAGATTGTTCTCTGGACAACTTTAGGACCTCCTCTCTGTAAGCTGCCTCGTCTCCCTTTGAGATGAGTCCGACCACTGTGGTGTCATCAGCAAACTTGATGATGAGGTTGTTGTTGTGGGCCGGACTGCAGTCATAGGTGTAGAGACATTACAGAAGGGGGCTCAGCACACAGCCTTGTGGGGTACTGGTGTTCAGTGTATGAATGGAGGAGAGGTGGGGGCCTAATCTTCACAGTCTGGAGCCTAACATTAGACACAATACATGCAGATATGGCTAAAAGGAACAACTAACAATCTAACACATTATATCAGACACAATCAGATGGCAAACATTAGACGTCAAGACATGGCTGTACAAGACACATACAAACCGCATCATGGCACACATAAACTAAATGGGACAGAACTCTACTGACTGATGAAACTATCTACCATAGCAGACCAGACATACAGTAACACTAATAATAATAAGGATTAATTATATTTAGACAGTGCTTTTATCGCTACTCAAAGCACTTCACATAGACAGAGGAGAATCACCTCAACTACCAAGAATGAGTTGCACCCACCTGGATGATGCAATGGCAGTCTTTATTGTGGCAGTACACTCGCCACACATTAACTATTATGTAGTGAAGGGGTGACAGAGCGAAAATGCCAATTAGAGACAATGGTAAGACTGGAGGAGGCCATGATGGGAAATTTAGCCAAAGTATCAGAATAAGCCTTACATTTTTCGAAAGATGCTCAGGGATCTTTAATGATAACAGAGAGTCAGGACCTTGGTTTTATGTCTCATCTGAAAGACATTTTATTTCTTTTCTTTTTTACACGCTTTTCCTAGATGGTCTCCCATCCAAGGACTGCCTGGGCCTGAACATGCTTAGCATCAAGAGGATGACTTCTTTATAAAAGCATGTGGTATGACTGCTGACAAAAACACTGGGAGACAAACAAAATTCAATTCTTCTTCTTCTTATTCTCCATCTTTTTCCAATTCTATGTGGGGTTGATGTGCTGGATCAACGTTCTCTATACAACTTGGTCCTGTACCCCCTCCCCAGTCAATCCCTTTTCCTTCAGATCTTCTTCTTTTGGCTGCATATTCATTGTCTCTCTTCATCACGTGTCCATACCACTTCAAACTACTTTCCTATACTCTGTCTCACCTTCTTTTGTTGTACCTCTCATTGTCTCATTTCTTATTCTGTCCTTCTTTGTCACTCCACACATCCATCTCCACATTCTCATTTCTGCCACATCTAACTTCTTCTCCTGCTGTTCTCCCTCTACTGCCCATGTCTCAACTCTACACATCATTGCTGCTCTTAATAACCTGACCTTCAACCTTTGCCTTAATTCTCTGATCACACAACACTCCTGATACTTTCTTCTAATTGTCCCATCCACACTGCACTCTATGGGTTATCTTCTGCATTTGGTTTTCCATCTTGGATGGAGACTGTGACTATAAAATGAGTTCATCAAGAACACGGGGACACAGTTGGAAACTTGTTACGGGAAGAGTTTGCATAAATGTTGGAAAGTTTTCTTTACACTGTAGATGTTTGTATCTGGTCATGAGTTTAGACAGATCTTAATTTTTGACTATGGCCCTTTTGTCTCCTTAGCAATAATCGAATAGGAGTGTTGAACTTCTTCTTCCTCTTCACTTTTTCCCCACTTCTCCATGGAAAGATACTTCTTCATCCTCTACATCATAGGTTCCCAAACTTTTTTGGGTCAGAGCCCACTTTTTCAAAGAGTGATTTGATAGCACCCCCTCTTGGGTGAACTATACCATACTATATACTGAAAAACTAGCACAGATTTTTATTAGAAGATATTAACAATATTGGTGTACTTCTCAAAGTATGATCAAAAAATATATATTATTAAAAAAATGAATATAATATTATTAGTGAGAGGGCTGAGACTTGATGTGATGACACTAATTTTTCGATGTTTGGTGCCAATGTTAAATTGCTGCATTCCACTATTGACAATCTGTTTCTTTTCTTTGTTAATAGATTGTTGACCGTGCTAAATCCTCTTTCGGCTAAATATGATGATGTGAGACTTGTAGATCATCTAATTAGTGTTGCCATCACGGAAAAGTAGTGTTTCTTCCCAATGAAGAGGCGTATCCATGAGATTTATTGTTTGGTGAAAGTGAAATTTACCAATGCGAGCGGCAGAGATGCGAAGTGGCTGGCGTGTAGCGCAGGCCGGGGGGTTGGTGAGCGAAGTGAGCAGGGGGCGAAGCCCCCTAGTTTTTAATAAGTAGGTCCACGTAAGTTTTCCTTTGAATGTGATCTGTAGGTACCACACTGTAATTTTAAGTTTACACTTGCTCTGAAGGAATTCCTTAAAATTTCTCACATATTTATAGTAATGTTCAATGAACCTGTCAAGACATGCATAGATTTGGTCCTCTGCACGTGCGTTAATCTTGTAAGGACTTGCATGATGTGAGAATGCATGACTTGTGCAAACTTGTAAATATAATGTACCAATACCTACTATTTAATATGGACAGGTCTTTCTTAATGGACATTTAGAATAATTGGATGAAACATGTGTTCAATGATTTTTACTGTAGTATTAATCAAACTTTTCAGCACGTTCTGGTCCTTAATGCCCCCTTAATATGTCTTGGACCAGAAATGCCCCCTTAGATTTCTTTAGCGCCCACCGGTGGGCAGTACCGCTCCCGTTGGGAACCTTAGCTCTACATGGTGAGTGGAGGTGAATGAGATTATAAAGCCATTCTCTCTAAGGAGAACAGATAAATGGCCACATTCTTTATTATAGCTTACGTTCAAAGAAAAACTTTGCAGCGACTAGCATTTCATTCTTTTCCTGCCACAAAAGTAATTACTGCATTTATTCACAGCTCATTTAAAATGTGCATTTTCACTGCAGAATTTAAATGGCAACACAATATACAGTTTCTGAGTGGAAATTGCACAATATTTGGCACTAAAGCTTTCACAGTATTTCAAAAGTACATCGCCAAGGAGTTTATTTGTCGACTAAGCTGATTTTGGGACTGAGAGGTATGAGCTGTGAGGCGAGACTGAAGGAGGTGAACCTCTTCAGGTTAAGCAAATGGAGATAATGGGGTGACGTGATTCAAGAGTTTAAAATTATAAAGGTAATTAGTCCAGTGGATCAAGACGGTATCTTTAAAATGAGTTCATCAAGAACACATGGACACAGTTGGAAACCTCTTATGGTAAGATTTTGCAGAAATGTTGGAAAGTTTTCTTTACACTGTAGATGTTTGTACCCGGTCATGTAGTTAGACAGATGTTAAGTTTTGACCCTGTCAGTTTCACTGCAGCCCTTTTGTCTCCTTAGCAATGACAGAACAGGAGTGTTCACCTTCTTCTTCCTCATTATCTTTTACCACTTCTATGTGGGGTCAATGTGCTTGTTCAACCTTCTCCATGCAGCTCAGTCCTCCACCTCCTCTCCAGTCAGGCTCTTTACCTTCAGATCTTCTTTTACTTTATCCATCCACCTCAACTTTGGCCTCCTTCTCTTACTCTTCTCCAGTACTTCCATTCCCATCATTCTTTTGCCTACATATTCATTGTCTCTCCTCATCACGTGTCCACACCACTTCAGACTACTTTTCTGTACTGTGTCTCAGCTGCTTTTGTTGTACCTTTGATGGTCTCATTTCTTATTCTGTTCTTTTTTTGTAACTATACACATCCATCTCCACATTCTCATTTCTGCCACATCGAACTTCTTCTCCTGTGCTCTTTTACAGCTTATATCTTGGCTCCTTAAATCATTGCTGATCTGATCATTGTCTTAAAATCCTGACCATTAACCTTCTCCTTAATTCTTCGATTACACACTCTTCATGATTCCTTCTTCCAGTTGTTCAATCCACACTGCACTCTGTAGGTTATCTCTGCTTCTAATTTACATCTTGTACTACCACTCATCTATATTGTGACATGTGAGTCCCTGTCTTGCACCCCAAAACACGAGGCTGAGTCCCAGTACTTTAGCAAAACCAACTTTATTCCGCTTGAAACAGGAACAGCATGGTTATTTATTGTAGCGGGATCTCCCACTCTCCGATACACAGACACAGCAATCAGGCAGGGTCGGGGCCAGGTTAATGGCCAAGTAATCCTGTTCCCTGCATTTATAATGTTCCTTGCATCACCCATTGATGGCACGCGCTTATACCGTGGCCGCAATCAACTCGGATTTACTTTAGCTGCAAGCCATTTCTGCGATGGGAGCCTGCAGTTGCCTCGGCAATTAATAAACTTTTTTCCATAGACATGCCAATCGCGCTTCAGGACGCTTTTTGGTGTGTCTTCCCGTTGGGGGGGGGGGTCCAAATGAGTTTAGAAACCTAAGAATATGTCAAATCTAACGTCTGTCTGTCCGTCTGTGCGTCTGTCCACTTTCACGAGAGAACATATTGTAACGGATTTAGATCATGTTTTTTTTTTTTCTAATTTACTTGAACATTCTGGTTGATTTTGCAACTTCTCTCATTGTGCTAAGTATCATAGTTCACTTGCAGGAGCGAGATAATCGCGCTAATCCGAGAAAGAGGCTGCGGGCCCTCCTCACTCACACGCCAGCCTCTGTCCGAGTCGCTCTCCCTCTCTCCATCTGTTGAAGTGTACCTTGCCTCCGCTTAGCTAGCAATACCTGTTTGTTCAGCAGACATTATCATCTACAGCAGTGGTTCTCAACTTTCCTAATGCCGTGACCCTTTAATACACTTCCTCATGTTGTGGTGACCCCCAACCATAAAATTATTCTTGTTGCTACTTCATAACTGTAATTTTGCTACTGTTATGAATCGTAATGTAAATACAGTGCATCCAGAAAGTATTCACAGCACATCACTTTTTCCACATTTTGTTATGTTACAGCCTTATTCCAAAATGGATTAAATTCATTTTTTTCCTCAGAATTCTACACACAACACCCCATAATAACAACATGAAAAAAGTTTACTTGAGGTTTTTGCAAATTTATTAAAAATTAAAAAACTGAGAAATCCCATGTACATAAGTATTCACAGCCTTTGCTCAATACTTTGTCGATGCACCTTTGGCAGCAATTCCAGCCTCAAGTCTTTTTGACTATGATGCCACAAGCTTGGCACACCTATCCTTGGCCAGTTTGGCCCATTCCTCTTTGCAGCACCTCTCAAGCTCCATCAGGTTGGATGGGAAGCGTCGGTGCACAGCCATTTTAAGATCTCTCCAGAGATGTTCAATCGGATTCAAGTCTGGGCTCTGGCTGGGCCACTCAAGGACATTCACAGAGTTGTCCTGAAGCCACTCCTTTGATATCTTGGCTGTGTGCTTAGGGTCGTTGTCCTGCTGAAAGATGAACCGTCGCCCCAGTCTGAGGTCAAGAGCGCTCTGGAGCAGGTTTTCATCCAGGATGTCCCTGTACATTGCTGCAGTCATCTTTCCCTTTATCCCGACTAGTCTCCCAGTCCCTGCCGCTGAAAAACATCCCCATAGCATGATGCTGCCACCACCATGCTTCACTGTAGGGATGGTGCCAGGTTTCCTCCAAACGTGACGCCCGGCATTCACACCAAAGAGTTCAATCTTTGTCTCATCAGACCAGAGAATTTTCTTTCTCATGGTCTGAGAGTCCTTCAGGTGCCTTTTGGCAAACTCCAGGCGGGCTGCCATGTGCCTTTTACTAAGGAGTGGCTTCCGTCTGGCCACTCTACTATACAGGCCTGATTGGTGGATTGTTGCAGAGATGGTTGTCCTTCTGTAAGTTTCTCCTCTCTCCACAGAGGACCTCTGGAGCTCTGACAGAGTAACCATCGGGTTCTTGGTCACCACCCTGACTAAGGCCCTTCTCCCCCGATCGCTCAGTTTAGATGGCCGGCCAGCTCTACGAAGAGTCCTGGTGGTTTCGAACTTCTTCCACTTATGGATGATGGAGGCCACTGTGCTCAGTGGGACCTTCAAAGCAGCAGAAATATTTCTGTAACCTTCCCCAGATTTGTGCCTCGAGACAATCCTGTCTTGGAGGTCTACAGACAATTCTTTTGACTTCATGCTTGGTTTGTGCTCTGACATGAACTGTCAACTGTGGGACCTTATATAGACAGGTGTGTGCCTTTCCAAATCATGTCCAGTCAACTGAATTTACCACAGGTGGACTCCAATGAAGCCGCAGAAACATCTCAAGGATGATCAGGGGAAACAGGATGCACCTGAGCTCAATTTCGAGCTTCATGGCAAAGTCTGTGAATACTTATATACATGTGCTTTCTCATTTTTTTATTTTTAATAAATTTGCAAAAACCTCAAGTAAACTTTTTTCACGTTGTCATTATGGGGTGTTGTGTGTAGAATTCTGAGGAAAAAAATGAATTTAATCCATTTTGGAATAAGGCTGTAACATAACAAAATGTGGAAAAAGTGATGAATACTTTCTGGATGCACTGTATCTGATATGCAGGATGTATTTTCATTGTTACAAATTGAACATAAAGCATAGTGATTAATCACAAAAACAATACGTAATTATATATTGTGAAATATTTATTTCTAATTACAAATAAATGAAATTTTGCCTTGAAGCATGGTGTAGCATGGGTAACAGTCTTAATATAACAACAGTAAACTACATTGCTACATTTTACAACAGTATGCGTAAAAAGCCAACGTCAGTGCGAAGGTTGAGATTGCTTCTTTCTCACCAGATCAGAAATTCTCGGGGCAGTCTTTGCAAGAGCACAACGAAGATCATCTTCCACAACAAGTCTACTTCTGTATTTAGACTTGATAACCAACAAGCTGGAAAACCCTGTTTCACAAAGATATGTTGTTGGAAATGGAAGAAGAAGGCGCAACACAGTCTCAGACAGAACAGGATATGACTGCAAACACTTGATCCAAAATTTTGTAACTGGCATTGTAGAGAAATCAGTTCTTGCTGCATCGCTGTTAATAAGTTCAATGAACTCCTCTTGTGCTGTCTCAGGAACATCCTCAACTTTGACTGTGAATGGGTTTCTGGCAAGTGCAAATCGGGTGTCAGGTAGATTTGGAAAGTACGATGAAATTTCATCTGCAAGCATGTGCAAGTGTTCTTTCACAGAAATTACCATCGTAATCCTTTTGTCTGGTTCAATGTCATGTTCCTCAAAGAAAGCAGATAAGGTAGGCAACATGTAAATTTTATTTTCATCCAATTTTTTTTGCCAAAGCTGAAGTTTCATTTGGAATGATCGGATCTTTTCAGACAAATCGAGGCATGTTGCATTTGGTCCTTGCAGTGATAAATTTAACTCATTCAAGATGGCAAAGATGTCAACCAAGTAAGCTATTTTCTGCAGTTCACTTTTATCGCTGAAAAGTGCTTCGAACTGCGGTCTTGCTATCTGATTAAAAAACGTTTTGAGTTCATCACAAAGCTCAAAAACACGTTTTAAACTCTCACTTCAGTGTGAAATAGCAGAGCATTGTTTGGCGCATCCAACTCGTTGCACAGTTGCGAAAACAGTCGACTGTTTAAAGTGCTCGCCTTTACAAAATTGACAGAACTTATGACGCTTTTCATTACTTCTTGTAACTCTTGTGGCAGCGTCTTCGTTGCTAATATTTCCCGATGAATCATACAGTGAGTTCCGATGACTTTTGGTGACTCATTCAGTACCAAACGTTGAAATCCAGATCGACATTCTAGCATAGCTGGAGCACCATCTGTGCAAACACCACAAACCTTTTCCCAAGAGATCTTATGCACTTTCAGAAATGAACCAACTGTGTCAAATACATCACGTGCAGTAGTTGTCATTTCAAGAAGTTTGCAAAAAAGAAACTCATCTTTAAAGTCGCCATCATTAATATACCTCACGTAAACCAGTAACTGTGAACAGTTTGCAACGTCTGTAGATTCATCAAGCTGGATGCTAAATATTGGAAGTGGAGCAGATTTAATTTCCTGGATTACCTGATCAAGAATATCAGCAGACATGTCATCTATTCTTCTGTGGACAGTGTCGTTAGATAAGAAAATTGCACTCAATTTCGTAACAAATTCGTCTCTGATCATAACTCGAACAATGTCTTTGATCGCTGGCAAAAGTAAATCCTCAGCAATGGTGTGAGGTTTCATAGCTCTGGCGATTCTGAGTGCCACCAAATATGAAGCTTCAACGGCTGCTTCGTTTTGTTTTTGGTACTTGCCACCAGTGTCAACTCTGGCTTTTTTGAAAGTCCATCAGCTTTGCTTCTAAAATAGTTGGTATCCTTGCCAGCAAAGCTCGGATGCTTGCTATCAAAATGGCGTTTTAGTTTGTTCGGCTTCATAGATTCGGTTGATAGAACTTCACAACAAATAACACATTGCGGTTTCTTATCTCCTGCTGTAATTATTGAGGTAAAACCATACTGTAAAAAATTCTCACTATATTTTCTTTTCTTAACGTTCTTCTCTACACGATCCATTGTCACAAGAGACAGGCGCATACGCACACACAGGCGCGCAAGAGAGAGACATACACACACACAGGCGCGCGCTAGAGAGAGACACACAGAGAGAGAGAGACGGATAGAGGAGCGGTGTCTCGGTTCCTAAGACCATCGGAAATATGTGTTTTCCGATGGTCTTTGGCGACCCCTGTGACAGGGTCGTTCGACCCCCAAAGGGGTCGCGACCCACAGGTTGAGAGCTAGAGATTGCTAAGAAGTAACGTTTGACATTTTTGAGAGAGAGATCAGAGCTACGTATGTTTTAGAGGGTAGCTGCTGATTGGCAGAGATATCATGGCCACATGCTTTTCTCCCCATGTGGGGGATGCTCACCCATCAGAGCTGAACATTTGACGTTGGAGCATATCTACCTTCTGCATGGCCAGAATTACATTTCTTTTTATTTATTTTTTTAATTGATTTTTAAAGTTTGTCCTGTATGTGGGTGGAGCCACGGGGGACAGATAGTCCTAGATATTTAAACTTTTCCAACTTATCTTTTTAATGGCTCCCTCTGAATCCTGATCATCAATGAACCTCACATATTCTGTATTCTTGTTCTTCCTATTGGTCTTCAACCCTCCATCTTCTAAAACCCTTCTCCATTCTTCCAACTTTCTTTCCACTTCCTCCTTTCTGGTGCTACACAACACATTGTCACCAGCCTGAAGCCTGCACTGAGGGGAACTGGTCATTAATCCCACGACTCAACACATCCATAAGCAGATCAAAGAGGTGAGAACTTCAAGAAGACCCCTGGTGCAGACCTCCTCTAACTGGGATCTTGTCTGTCACTCCAACCACACACATATCCTGGACAATCCTGACACACTTCTTTGGTCCTCCTTTCTCTTTCCTGCACCGGACCTCTTGACATGGCACTCCATTATAAGCCTTCTCCAAATCAATAAACACCATATGTAAACCCTTCTGTTTTTCTCAATGCTACTCTATGAGTTGTCTCAATATAAAGACATCAGTTGTTCCTCTCCTTGATATAAAACCAAACTGAAAAACAAAACAAAATTACAGATATTATTGATATTGATGTGTCAAACACACAAGACTTACAATATAGACACACATACATAGGGGTGTTTGATTCTGAACTCTTTGAGACCCACCACAATGGGACGACACACAGGAGCGCGACTACCGCGCCTGTTGAGGGTTGCTTGTCCGTCACCGAAAACACCATAGAAATATCTACAACTACAACTACAAGCTGACCTCTGCCTCGCGCAAAGTGCCAGTTGCCCAATGGGTGATGCAGGGAACGTTATAACTTGGCCACTGACCTGCCTATTTGCTGTGTCTGAGTATGGTAGAATGGCAGATCCCGCTACAATAAATAACCTTGTTGTTCCTGCTCCGAGTTGAATAAAGTTGGCTTTGCTAAAGTACTGAGACACAGCCTCATCTTTGTGGTGCAAGACACCGACTCACACGTCACAGGAGGCATTCATTTTTGTGCAGTATGTCTTGATTCTTGGTGGTTAAGTGTTATGAACAAAAGTGGTAGCTCAGCTACCTGGTTTGTATATATGGGGTCTTCATCTTAAAAACACAGATGATGAGGGGGTTGTGGGATTTGTAGTCTGTATTTGTAGGCACCGTACATATAAAACCGGAAAAGAAGGATGTGGGGGGACTATTGGACTTTTCCATTTTCCACCAACTTCATCATTGGCAGCACCTAAAAGGACTTTATGAACTGGATATTCGCGGCAGAGGAGGATTTTGCATGGCCATTGGATACAGGGACAGCGGTGGATATCTTTTTTAAAACAATTGATTCCAGTGTCCAAAACAGTGCAGCACTCCAATAGTCGACAAATAAATAATCCATAAAAACAGTGCTTATGGGAGCCGAAATGTCACTGAAGACGCTTTTTTTACATTCTCGACTTTTGTCTACCAAATCTGGGCAATGTCAATGATTAACATGGGGAAAGATTTTAGGTAGATATAAAGGTGATGGAAAACCGATATCTGGGACAATTCACTCTGAGCATGATAGGTGTCTAGACAGATGTGCAATAAAGCAAGTGCAGCAAACATTTTTGAGCATGACAACCTTACTTTTAAACTGAGGAAAATTGACGTAAACATGTTATACGTTTGTACATGTGGAATATGGCTGGCCAGTCAGCCCGGCCAATACCTCCAGCCCGCCAGGTGGAGCTCTCCCTGCAGCATGGAGGTGCCCCGAATACCAGCAGGGAATCATGGACAGTGAAGTTTTCATTTACAGCCCTGCTGGATACCTTGGGGGCCAACAGAGGACGCTGCAGGGAGGCCCAGAGACTGTTACGTGCGCTATAACCCGGAAATACGTCTTTGTCACAGCGACAGGAGGAATGACTTACTTCCGGGATGAAGAAGAGGACTTTTAATCTGACCCGGGTCAGGAAATATAAAAGGACTGTGGGAGATCCCAGTCGTTGAGCTGAGCTGGGTGGAAGGGTGGCAACGCGTCTGGGAGAGTGGAGGATTGTTTATTGATTATTGCATTGATTTATAGGAGTATTGTGGAGAGGAAGGTACTTTGTGCACTGAATTATTGTAATAAAGTCAATTACTGGACTTTTACTTGGTTTCTGGCGTGGTGTCCGAGGGTTCAAGGGAGCGATCTGTCACATACGTTATATGTAACTAGTCTTCTGGTTTGTTTTCACAATAAACACTGTCAAAATCGTGCAATTCAGAGGCAGCTAGGGAGCCTAAATAATAGTAGTACCACACCAGACCAGAGGGTGGAGAGCTACACGGATTTTCTCTCTCTGTCCTTTGCAGACCGGTAAATCTCACTAAAGTGCCGGCCCCATAGATGACGCCACTTCTGGTTCTGGGGCCCATAGGTGATGTCACTTCTGGTTCCCATCCAGATGACATCCCTTTCTGTCATGGCCTTTAAAACCGCCATCTTGTCAAACCCAAATCAGTTCTGTTTTGGACTTCAACCTGAACACAACTCATCAAAATGTAATCTTTTGCAGCCAGGGCACAATATATGGGTGGCTGCCCCAAACCTTTTTTGATGTACACGTGTCTTTCTTATCACAACACATCCAAACAATTTTGGTGGGACATTGTTCAGACTCCAGCTATTGTATTGATATATTGATATTCAAAAATGACCTAACATCAATGATGTGTATCTCAAAAGCAGCAATTCCGATTTCATAAATTAAATCAGTGTAAAAAATACTTAATAAAGAGCTGGTCTGAAGTTCCCAGTAGCAAACAAAAAATATGTTTTGTAGACCATAGAATAATAATAGTACTCTGATATCATTTGTTGTATTTTTGCAGACATGAGATTATAAGACACACACAAAAGAAATGAGTTCTTCTTCTTCTTTTGGCTGCTCCCGTTAGGCAGATCATCTATTTCCATATATTCCTGTCCTCTTCATCTTGCTCTGTTACACCCATCACCTGCATGTCCTCTCTCACCACATACATAAACCTTCTTTTAGGCCTTCCTCTTTTCCTCTTCCCTGGTAGCTCTATCCTTAGCATCCTTCTCCCAATATACCCAGCATCTCTCCTCTGCACATGTCCAAACCAACACAATCTCGCCTCTCTGACTTTGTCTCCCAAATGTCCAACTTGAGCTGACCCTCTAATGTCCTCATTTCTAATCCTGTCCATCCTCATCACACCCAAAGCAAATCTTAACATCTTTAACTCTGCTCTTCACAGAGCTCTGTTTCCTGCTTTCTAGTCAGTGCCACCGTCTTCAACCCATATAACATAGCTGGTCTCACTATTGTACTGTAGACCTTCCCTTTCACTCTTGCTGATACCCGTCTATCACAAATCACTCCTGGAACTCTTCTCCACCCATTCCAACCTGCCTGCATTCTCCTCTTCACTTCTCTTCCACAATCCCTGTTACTCTGTACTGTTGATTCCAAGTATTTAAACTCATCCACCTTCACCAACTCTACTCCTTTCATCCTCACCATTCCACTGACCTCCCTCTCATTTACACACATGTATTCTGTCTTGTACCTACTGACCTTCATTCCTCTCTTCTCTAGAGCATATCTCCACCTCTCCAGGGTCTCCTCAACCTGCTCCCTACTATCGCTACAGATCACAATGTCATCAGTAATCATAGTCCATGGGGACTCCTGTCTAATTTCATCTGTCAACCTGTCCATCACCATTGCAAATAAGAAAAGGCTCAGAACTGGTCCTTAATGTAATCCCACCTCCACGTTGAATGCATCCGTCACTCCTACTGCAGACCTCACCACTGACACACTTCCCTCGTACATATCCTATAAAACTCTTACATACTTCTCTGCCACTCCTGACTTCTTCATACAATACCACAGCTCCTCTCGAGGCACCCTGTCATATGCTTTCTCCAGGTCCACAAAGACACAATACAACTCCTTCTGGTATGAACCCATACTGCTGCTCACTAATCATCACCTCACTTCTTAACCGAGCTTCCACTACTCTTTCCCATAACTTCATGCTGTGTCTCATCAATTTTATCCCCCTGTAGTTACTACAGTCCTGCACATCCCCCTTATTCTTAAATATCGGCACCAGTACACTTCTTCTCCACTCCTCAGGCATCCTCTCACTTTCCAAGATTCCATTAAACAATTTGGTTAAAAACTCCACTGCCATCTCTCTTAAACACCTCTATGCCTCCATGCTTCCACAGGTATGTCATCTGGACCTACGGCCTTTCCATTCTTCATCTTCTTCTTCCACTGTAATTATGTTGTTGGACTTAAGTGCAGCATTTGACACCATCGACCATTCTATTTTACTGCACAGGCTAGAAAATGATGTTGGGCTTACAGGCACCGTGCTCACTTGGTTTAGTTCTTACTTATCAAATCGATTCCAATATGTACAGAAATGTGCTGACAGTACTCCATCATTATACACAGAAGTTCAATATGGTGTCCCGCAGGGCTCAGTACTGGGACCTTTACTGTTTTCACTGTACATGCTTCCACTGGGATCTCTCATTAGGAAACATAATGTTAATTTTCACTCGTATGCAGATGACACCCAGTTATACCTTTCATTTAAATCAAATGAAGTTTCTCCGATGTTGTCTTTAATTAGTTGTGTTAGTGAATTAAAGGAGTGGATGAATAAGAACTACTTGTCTTTAAATACAGATAAAACAGAGATGTTAATTGTTGGAGGGAATGATGCTGATCACAACAATATTTTGTCATCATTTAACTCAGTGGGAATCCCAGTCAATTTTACTGAATCAGCCCGCAATCTAGGAGTTATCTTTGACTCTAGCATGTCATTTAACGCGCATATTACAAAGTTGTCCAAGACATGTTTCTTTCATCTTAAAAATGTTAGGAAATTAAGGCGCTTTTTAAATAAACAGGATTCTGAGAAACTAATTCATGCATTTATCTCTAGTAGGATTGACTACTGCAATGCGGTGTTCACTGGATGTTCAAACTGTTCTTTATACAGCCTCCAGTTAATCCAAAATGCGGCTGCGAGAATTATCACAAGAACAAGAAAATATGAACACATAACTCCAGTTCTTAAATCCTTACACTGGCTCCCGGTTAAGTTTAGGGCAGATTTCAAAATCCTTCTTTTAACATATAAAGCATTAAATGGTCGAGGTCCTGCTTACTTGTCTGAACTTATCATGACTTACAAACCAGAGCGCACATTAAGATCTCAAGATGCCGGTCTGCTTATGATTCCAAGGATTAATAAAATAACAGTGGGAGGTCGAGATTTTAGTTACAGGGCCCCTAAACTGTGGAATGGTCTGCCTGCTACTATAAGAGATGCCCCTTCGGTCTCAGCTTTTAAATCCCGGCTGAAGGCTCACTACTTCAATTTAGCACACCCTGACTAGAGCTGCTGATTAACTGTACAGACTGCATCTCTGTTGTTAGTCATTAGCACTTAAACATAAGTAACATGACAGTTATAATTGTATACTAACCCTCACTTATTCTGTTTTTCTTCTCGGTACTCAAATGTGGCACTTGGTGCCACGGCCCACCTGCCAAGTTGTTTTGCCTACTTAAGGAAAAGTCATCCCAGATGGAGGATCGCAGGAATCGTGGGAGAGAGGGGTCCTTTCATCGGATTGGCTGGCCCAGCACTGTTTCAGCCGTGGAATGGCCAAATGGGGGAGGCAGCTTGAAGGATGAGGTCTCCAGGACTCTACACAAATCCAAATCTTATTATGGGATATATCATCCATCCATCCATCCATTTGCCAACCCGCTGAATCCGAACACAGGGTCACGGGGGTCTGCTGGAGCCAATCCCAGCCAACACAGGGCACAAGGCAGGGAACCAATCCCGGGCAGGGTGCCAACCCACCGCAGATGGGATATATCATCTACTGTTAAATTCTGCTCTGTACTTCTAAAATGTATATTTTTAATTTCTTACTATATTGAGAAATTGTTCTGTTCTGTGTATTGTATTGTATTGTATTGACCCCCTTCTTTTGACACCCACTGCACGCCCAGCCTACCTGGAAAGGGGTCTCTCTTTGAACTGCCTTTCCCAAGGTTTCTTCCATTTTTTCCCTACTAGGGTTTTTTGGGGAGTTTTTCCTTGTCTTCTTCGAGAGTCAAGGCTGGGGGGCTGTCAAGAGGCAGGGCCTGTTAAAGCCCATTGCGGCACTTCCTGTGTGATTTTGGGCTATACAAAAATAAACTGTATTGTATTGTATTGTATAGCTGTCCTTACTTCCTCCTTGCTAATCAGTTGTACTTCCTGATTCACTATCTCCACATCATCCAACCTCTTCTCTCTCTCGTTCTCTTCATTCATCAGCCTCTTAGAGTACTCTTTCCATCTGCTCAACACACTCTCCTCACTTCTCCCTTTCCATCTTTATCCTTTATCACCCTGACCTGCTGCACATCTTTCCTAGCTCGGCCCGTCTGTAGCTCACTGGTCCTTTTCTCCCTCCTTAGTGCCCAACATCTCATACAACTCATCATGCGCCCTTTCTTTAGCCTTCACCACCTCTCTCTTCACCTTGCACCCTTCTCCTTGTACTCTTGTCTAGTTTCTGCATCTCTCTGATGATCCCACTTCTTCTTCGCCATCCTCTTCCTCTCTATGCTCTCCTGTACTTTCCCATTCCACCACCAGGTTTCCTTCTTCTCCTTCTTCTGTCCAGATGTCACTCCAAGCACCCTTAAAAAATGATGGTTTTGATCTGATGGTTCTTTTAATGTTTTTCACGTCTATCTCCAGTTCAGGCTTGTAAATGTATTTGGGATGTTGCCACCTACTGGAAATTGTTTCACAGAAGCCATACAGTTACTTCCACAGTAGAACTTTCTATAAAAATAGACATCCGTCTTTATCTTAGCAGAGAAGTTGTTTTTCTTTTTTTAAGGTACGGGTGGTAAGAGAGACATAAACAGGATTCTCCTATTATGATATGTAGGAAAAAATAAATAGGATCAAATGCTGCCTCTTTCGATTTGGATTTTTCAGAAGGAATGCGCTGGGAGACACAGGCTGTCTGTTGGCTGCTGTCAGTGGCACAGCCAGCTCTGTTAACATCCAGCTGGCTGTTTATGATTCAGGGGTGAAAGTCAGTACAATTATCCAAGGCCGCTGTTTGTTCCTGTGCATTCAGGCGTAGACACATCCGACAGAAAGCCAGCAGCTTTAGATTACTTGACCTAAGCTGTTTTACATATATCTAAGTAAAGAAATGGTAAATATTATGGGTATCAAATAAGGAATTCTGGGTTAAACAGAAGAAAAATCAAAATGCCTGATTTCAAGTGCTTGGATCTTTTATTTGAAATTGACAGTTTGCCGAAAAAAGAAGGCAACTAGTATTTTTAAATTTATGAAGGGTATGTAAAGGAAGTTTGAGCACTCCCTAAAGTTATTATTTATTATTAACAGGATATGTTAGATTTGTTTATTCAGCGGTGCTCTTTCAGAGCAGGCAATTTGTAACAAAGACTCTTTATTAAATTCCTTTACTTATTTAAGCGTCAGACGCCAATCCAAATAATCAAATTTTCGTTGTCTAATGCAGAGGCCCGCTCGCTACTTGCTGTGCCAGCATACATCCAGACTTGGCCACAGAACTCAAGTGTGACACTTAACTCCGTAAACAGACTGTGTCGAAAATATCTATTTAGGCCAATAAGATGAGGTGGACTTCACTTCATCATCAGCGTTGGTTTTTCTACAGTCCTAGATTGATGAAGACGGTGCAACAGTTGGTGATGATGGCATACAGTCCTGTAGCTGGATATGAGAAGAGTCTCCATAGCAGTGTGTTTGACTGGAAGTTGGATTTTGAACACTCTCATGAATCACAAGTTAAACCTCGCTTGTTGCAGTCTGCCAGTCCCCTTTGGGAAGAAATAGACAGCAGCACAACTTGTAAGGGTAGATAAATCTTAATTTAATCTCTGAACCGTTCACGATTCACTGTGAAATTAGGTTATTGAAAACATGTATTGCTGGTCATGAAATGATAAGGATTAAAACCAAGTTAATATAAACCATAAACATGCCAGATTTCCTGCAGCTTCCTTTGTTAGGATTACTTGTGAAGTACAGACTATACTGTATATTGGTAGAATATTCTGTATCTTCCTGGTAATGATATCCATCCATCCATCCATTTTCCAACCCGCTGAATCCGAACACAGGGTCACGGGGGTCTGCTGGAGCCAATCCCAGCCAACACAGGGCACAAGGCAGGAACCAATCCCGGGCAGGGTGCCAACCCACCGCAGGACACACACAAACACACCCACACACCATGCATACACTAGGGCCAATTTAGAATCGCCAATCCACCTAACCTGCATGTCTTTGGACTGTGGGAGGAAACCGGAGCGCCCGGAGGAAACCCACGCAGACACGGGGAGAACATGCAAACTCCACGCAGGGAGGACCCGGGAAGCGAACCTGGGTCCCCAGGTCTCCCAACTGCGAGGCAGCAGCGCTACCCTCTGCGCCACCGTGCCGCCCGTTGGTAATGATATATTCAATTTTATTTGAAGCGTAAATTAAAGACATTTTTATAATGTAACCATTGTGTTAATGGGGAAACATCTGTGTTAATGATCACTGCTAATTATTGTGACAGCTAGGTATTGATAGACCCATAGTAAATCATATGTGATTAAAGAGATTAAAGAAGTTGAATCAATGTTTATCTCCACAAAAAAGAAAAAACATTTAACCCCAGCCTCGGTCTTCTCAGGTTGCCATTCTTGTACTCTTCTCCCTCACTCATTCCACGCTTTGGCTACATCCACCCTTTCCCAACATTATCCACCCTTTGGCCATTTAGTATTAGCTCAGTTCACCCTTGGTCTTGTCAGATAGCCACTCTTGTGCCCTTTTCCAAACACTATCTTTGCTCTGCTACTCTAAGATTAGCTCAGTTCACCCTTGGTCTTCTCAGACAGCCACTCCTGTGCACTTTTCCCAACCCTACCCATCCTTTACTAGTCTAGGATTAGCTCAGTTCACCCTTGGTCTTCTCAAACAGCCACTCCTGTGCACTTTTCCCAACCCTACCCATCCTTTACTAGTCTAGGATTAGCTCAGTTCACCCTTGGTCTTCTCAGACAGACACTCCTGTGCACTTTTCCCAACCCTACCCATCCTTTACTAGTCTAGGATTAGCTCAGTTCACCCTTGGTCTTCTCAGACAGCCACTCCTGTGCACTTTTCCCAACCCTACCCATCCTTTACTAGTCTAGGATTAGCTCAGTTCACCCTTGGTCTTCTCAGACAGCCACTCCTGTGCACTTTTCCCAACCCTACCCATCCTTTACTAGTCTAGGATTAGCTCAGTTCACCCTTGGTCTTCTCAGACAGCCACTCTTGTGCACTTTTCCCAACCCTACCCATCCTTTACTAGTCTAGGATTAGCTCAGTTCACCCTTGGTCTTCTCAGACAGCCACTCCTGTGCACTTTTCCCAACCCTACCCATCCTTTACTAGTCTAGGATTAGCTCAGTTCACCCTTGGTCTTCTCAGACAGCCACTCCTGTGCACTTTTCCCAACCCTACCCATCCTTTACTAGTCTAGGATTAGCTCAGTTCACCCTTGGTCTTCTCAGACAGCCACTCCTGTGCACTTTTCCCAACCCTACCCATCCTTTACTAGTCTAGCATTAGCTCAGTTCACCCTTGGTCTTCTCAGACAGACACTCTTGTGCACTTTTCCCCATTCTTTCCACCCTTTGGGCATCTAGGATTGACTGAGATCACCCATACTCTTTCAAAATGTCTACTCTTTTCCACTCCTTTTCCTCTCTTTCTTCTCCTTTGAACACTTTCCTGATGTATTAGGGTGTTGTACCATCTTAGCCACTATGGATGCAATGAGAAGTCAAGAAAAATTACACCTTTTATTGGCTAACGGGGCAGATTTCAATATGGGAGCTTTCGAAGCAGTTCAGACCCCTTCTTCAGGTAACTTGTGGTATTGTTAGGATTATTGTCACGTTGCAAGGTCCACTTTTGGTTGTGCTTCAATCATCTGAAAGAATGTCTTACATTAACCTCAATCATCATAATCACCATTATCAATAAGAACCAAAGGAGATTATTGTGGATTTCAGCAGGTCTAAATTCCCCCATCAGCCTGTTAACATTATCACCCATACCTCTTCCAGCATATTCATCCTTTGAACTGTTAGCCTGCAAACTCTGAAGAACTTCACCTATTATAATTGCTGTTTTATATAGACCTCCTAAACTATCAAGTGTTTTTTATTGCTGAAATTTTTACTGTTTTAACAACTTTATGTGCAATGTCTACTAATGTCATCCTCATGGGTGATTTTAACATACACATTGACATGCCAACTGACACACTGACAAATGATTTTAATGAAATCCTTGACTGTTTTAATTTAATTAAATATGTCAACTTTTCGACTCATAACAAGGGTCATATTTTAGACTTAGTTTGCTGCTCTGGTATCACACCTCACAATCTTATTCCTACTGAATTACCTATCTCAGATCACAGAATGATCACATTTGTTGTTAGCTTACCTCTCAGTAAATCAATGGTTCAGCGTGTAATTTCATTTCGTAATGTCAAGCATGTAAACCCAGAGACCCTTATACATTTATTGCAACCCCAGCCTGTTTCACCTTCTGCTACCATACCATCAGAATTAGTAGACCATTACAATGCTGCTCTGTCCTCTGCTTTTGATACACTAGCTCCCTTAAAAACACGGACTGTTTCATTTATCTGCACTGCTCCCTGGTTTACATCTGAACTCCGTCAGTTCAAAGCTATGGGCTGACAGTTGGAGCGCCTAGCTAAAAACACGGGTCTTGTTGTACACAAGGAAATGTACATGTTAAAATATAAAAATGCTCTCTCCGCTGCCAAAACCGTATACTATTCTAACATTATCAATACAGGAGGGAAAAATACTAGAGCTCTTTTGTCTACAATGAAAAGGCTAATTACACCACCAGAAAGTGCCGCTCACTATAACCTCTCTGTTAAATACTGCTGCACTTTTTTGGATTTCTTCAACTCAAAAATTTAAAAAATCCACCAGCAACTTGCTTCCTCTATTTCTGCAGAAAATGACATCCTCTCCACTATCATCCATATTCCCCTACCAACCACCCTATTCTATTACCAGCTGAAAATAATATCTTGGAGCTTATAACAAAATCTAATTCTTCTACAATTTCACCAATTAGATCCAATACCTACAAGCTTTGTTAAGTCTTGTCTGTCACATATTATCCCCCATGATAACTACTATAGTTAACTCTTCCCTTATTACAGACACAGTCCCCTTCTCACTAAAAACGGACTCAATTACTCCAGTTCTGAAGACACCTGGTTTAGACCCAAATATCGTTAACAATTATCGGCCTATTTCAAATGTTCCATTCATTTCTAAAGTTCTCGAAAAAAGATAGTCGTCTCCCAACTTAAATAACCTTTTTGAACAGTTTTTTTTTTTTTCAATCTGGATTTCGCCCTAAACACGGCACAGAAACTGTCCTGGTCAAAATCACAAATGATCTTCTCCGGGCAGCTGACATGGGACTTTTATCAGTTCTTGTGCTTCTTGACCTCAGCTCTGCATTTGACACCATATCTCATCAGATACTTTTGAAACATCTAGCTAGTTTTGGAGTCTGTGGCCTTGCCCTCCAGTGGTTTTCCTCCTACCTCACTGATAGGAAGCAATTTGTTCAAATAAAGGGCTTTAAATTTGAGAACGCAGTCGTTACTCAAGGAGTTCAGCAGGGTTCTATTTTGAGGTCACTTCCTGTTCTCATTTATATCTTCCCAATAGGTAATATCTTCCGGCACCATGGTATTAAATTTCATTGTTAACGCTGATGACACATAGCTATATCTATCCAGTAAATCCACTTCTGTTTTCCCTCCAGATACTCTTATGGCATGTCTCTAAGACATAAAGTCATGGATGACTCCCAATGTTCTCCAACTAAACAGCAATATAACTGAGGTGCTCCTCATTGGTTCTAAATCTACACTTGCTAAGGTTAACCATTTTTCTGTTTTAATTAACAATATTAACACAAACCTCTCTTCCCAAGTTAAGAGCCTGGGTGTTATTTTTGATAGTACCCTCTCTTTTTGTTCTCATATATGTTTCTCTGACTGCCTTCTTCCATCTCCAAAACATTTCTAGACTTCATCCTGTTCTTACACAACACAGTACTGAAGTACTGGTTAATTCCCTGGTCATTTCAAGTATAGATTACTGTAATGCTGTTCTATCTGGTGTCCCACAAAAATATATCCATCGCTTACAACTTGTTCAAAATTCTGCTGCCAGAATAATAACCTGTTCTAAATACACTGAACATATTACATCTTTTTCTCTCTCAACTTCCCTGGCTCCCTCTTAATTACAGAATACAATACAAAATACCGCTCTGAACATGTAAAGCTCTCCACAGTCTACCTCACTGATCTCCTATAGACTGACACTACTCTCGCTCACTCAGATCCTCATCTGCAGCTCAACTTTCTGTAGCACACATCGAACTCAGTTCTATGGGAGCTCGAGCATCTCTCATAGTGCTCCTCAACTCTAGAATGCTCTTCCCTCTCATATCTGTCAACTCGATTCAATAACACATTTTAAAGCTGCCCTCAAAACTTATCTTTTCAAGCTGGCATACCAATTGTGACTTCTACACTGTTACTCCCTGTTATCTTTGCTTGTTTGCTAAATATTGCTTTGTGATTTATCATTCTCTTGTTTTTATTTAACTAATGTTTAATTTTTTTGTAAGGTGACCTTGAGTGCTAAGAAAGGTGCCTATTAAATAAAATGTATTAATATTACCGTAGGGTGGCACGGTGGCACAGTGGGAGTGCTGCCTCGCAGTTAGGAGACCCAGGTTTGCTTCCTGGGTCCTCCCTGCGTGGAGTTTGCATGTTCTCCCCGTGTCTGCGTGGGTTTCCTCCGGGCACTCCGGTTTCCTCCCACAGTCCAAAGACATGCAGGTTAGGTTGATTGGCGATTCTAAATTGGCCCTAGTGTGTGTGCTTGGTGTGTGTGTGTGTGTGTGTGTCCTGCGGTGGGTTGGCACCCTGCCCAGGATTGTTTCCTGCCTTGTGCCCTGTGTTGGCTGGGATTGGCTCCAGCAGACCCCCGTGACCCTGTGTTTGGATTCAGTGGGTTAGAAAATGGATGGATGGATGGATTATTACCGTATTTACGTGTGTACCACGCGCACATTTTTTCCCGAAAATTAGCATTAGAAAATCAGGTGCACGTCATACACAAGGAAATATTTTTCTGTAATGTTTACTTCTTCTGCTTGGGCTCTCTCGCTCGCTCTCTCTCTCTCTCTCTCGCTCTCGCGCTCTCTCTCTCTCTCTCTCTCTCTCTCTCTCTCTCTCTCTCTCTCTCTCTCTCGCTCGCTCTCTCTCATGCTCTTTCTTGTTCGCTCGCTCGTGCACTCTATCTGTGGTATCCAGCAGGGCTGTGCATTAAAAGTCCACTGTCCATAATTCCCTGCTGGCATTCGGGGTAGCTCTATGCTGCAAGGTGGGCTCCATCTGGCGGCCTGGGGGTATTGGCCGGGATAAATACCGGCCATATCTCACACTATCTATCTATCTATCTATCTATCTATCTATCTATCTATCTATCTATCTATCTATCTATCTATCTATCTATCTATCTATCTATCTATCTATCTATCTATCTATCTATCTAGAATGAAGAATTTCTAGTAGATTCATTAATGGTGAGGTGTCCAGACCCTGATGCAGTAAAGCAACTCCTAACCAGAACGTTTCCTCCTCCAGTTCCACAATCACGTTCCTCTGATCAAATGCCGTCTTTGGTTTTTGACTTGTCTACCCAGAGCTTTACACTTTGCTCCACAAGTCCTGGCCTTTACCTAGGTGTTCTTGGACACACTTTAGTCTTGCCCTGATGTGTATTTCTGTTTCCTCCTGGTCCACCTCCCATGTAGATTTAATTCCTGCAGCCTCTTTGTGATGGTAGACTCAGGCACTTTGATATCAACAGCGACAGGAGCTACCTGGAGGTCCCATGATGAAATGATGGGCTTCTTGTAGACTTCTTTTTGAATCTTGCATTCTGCCATCAGGTTTCTTTCTTTGGTGGCTTGGCCTAGAAGAGTTGACAGATGCTTGAAATCTTTTCCATTAGTAGATGATCTTCCAGACATTGATATGGCGGACTTTCAGTTGTTTGGAGGTTCTCTGTAAATTCCTAACCCAAACTCTTAGTTATATATAACCTTCATTGTGAAGGCCTCAGAGAGATCCTTTGATCTCGGCATGCTCAGAGCACACAATTCAAACCCAACAAAATGTTTGGACAGGTTAACACAAGGTCCTCTCTAATGATGTTCTAATCATTTGCACCAAATTCAAATGTGAGCTATTTGGGGTTGTGATAAATAGAGGGGTGTACTTACTTTTTACACATACAAAGTTTGCAGTTATGTTTATTAAAATTATATGGTGGACTGGAAAATGTAAATGTATCTCGATGTTTGTTATATTCTATCACCTTTATATAAAAATAAAAATCGTAATATGTCTAGATATCTATCCATCTATCCATTATCCAACCCGCTATATCCTAACTACAGGGTCATGGTGGCCTGCTGGAGCCAATCCCAGCCAACATAGGGTGCAAGGCAGGGCACCAGCCCACCACAAGGCAGGAAACAAACCCCGAGCAGGGCGCCAGCCCACCGCAGATGTCTAGATATGTTAAATTAAAAAAAAAACATTTCATGAGGTGTACTTAGTTTTTCACATGACTTTATAGATGCAGAATTGTAATTTCCAGGAACCTCAGCATTCCCCATTTTCTTCATATACTCCATGCTACAGGCATTACCTTCCTGTTATTCTCAGAATTGGACACTGAACTGAATAATACATGACTGAAGACTCCAAATGTGTTGGTTGTGCTGCCAGTCGCCTCAGAATAAAAAAAAAGAAAAAAAATGACAGAAGACTCAGGAATAGACACATAAAAAACTTGCACAACTTCAATAGTCAAGCAACATTCAGTGACAGTGCAGACTTGATGGCAACTCCTGCTTTCCCAGCAGTGACAGAGATAAATCTCAAGTCATCTGTAGTGTCGCACTGCAGGAATGCATAGAACACTGCAACACGGCGACACATTGGCACTTCGTAGTTTTCCACATCCATTCTTTTTTTTGTTCATTTCTCATACTTGCTTTAATCGGGTTCATGGGTTTCCAGAGCTTATCCTGACAAGGATTGGACTCAAGGCAGGAACAAATCCATCACAGGGCCCACATACTGCACATGCAACCAAATAGGAAATTGAGGATTAAATATCAAGCCGTGAGGGAATATCTCTGGAGTGTGTGAGGAAGGGCACCCTTTAAGATCTAAAGTTTTAATCAATCCACAATCAGGTAAGTTTATAGTGTCATTCACAGCAGCCTGGAAACACCAAGATACAGTATCCCTAAACATGGACCTTCAAAGTGTCACCACGATTTGCATAAATATACACTTGTGTCTTTATACAATGCAACAACAAAAGGAAAGCTTTAAACATTAAAGTGCTTCCATACACTTCTCCAAATCATCTAACCTGTATAGTACATGCTTCTATCTATCTATCTATCTATCTATCTATCTATCTATCTATCTATCTATCTATCTATCTATCTATCTATCTATCTATCTATCTATCTATCTATCTATCTATCTATCTATCTATCTATCTATCTATCTATCTATCTATCTATCTATTGTGACAGATTAAGGTCTCCGTGACCCCTTGAACCCTCAGATCAGACATCAGACACCAGATAAAAATCCAATCATTATTTATATTGTAATAATAATGTGCACCAAGCACCCTTCTCTCCACAATACTCATAAATAAATCAATAATCAATACAATAAACCAATCCTCCTCTCCCAGACGCGTTGCCACCCATCCACCCAGCTCAGCTCAACATCTGGGATTTCCCATCGTCCTTTTATATTCCCTGACCCGGAAGTGATTCCACCCTACAGTCCATGTGATTCCTTATCAGATAAAAAGTCCTTTTCTTCATCCCGGAAGCACGTCATTTCCTTTGTCGCCTTGCCTATGACGTACTTCCGGGTTATAGGGCATAAACAACTCTCTGGGTCTCCCTGCAGCATCATCTGTTGGCCCCTGTGGTATCCAGCAGGGCTGTAAAGGAAAACTCCATCGTCCATGATTCCCTGCTGGTATTCGGGGCACTTCCATGCCGCAGGGACAGCTCCATCTGGCGGCCTGGGGGTGTTGGCCGGAGTGACAGGCCAGCCATATCCCACACTATCTATCTATCTATCTATCTATCTATCTATCTATCTATCTATCTATCTATCTATCTATCTATCTATCTATCTATCTATCTATCTATCTATCTATCTATCTATCTATCTATCTATCTATCTATCTATCTATCTATCTATCTATCTATCTATCTATCTATCTATCTATCTATCTATCTATCTATCTATCTATCTATTGTCACACATGTACGCATGGGAGACAGGATTCTTTTTCTCCTTGGCCTGCAGACCATCCACAGGAGATTCCACGTGGTCCTCTTGATGTGACTTCCAGGTCCTAGCCTATGAAGGAAGTCCTTGTGAGCCCGACCCCTTTGACTTCACTTCTTGTCTTCCCCTTTAAAAGCCTCCACCTTTTCCCTATTCCCTCAGTTTGGTTTTGGACTCAGTTTTGAGCACATCAGTGCTGTTATACATTTTGCAACTTTGCAGACAGGATACCAATATACGGGTGGCTGCCCCAACAGCCATGACAGATTGTCCATCAAGCTCTGTGAAGAGGATCACTTGTGTTTTGCTTTCTTTGTTGTATTTACCCCATTTTTTGACACCCATTGCACAGCCTAGCTACCCGGAAGGAGGTCTCTCTATAAATTGTTTTTTCCAAAATTTATTCCATTTTTTTGGGAGGATTTCTTCTCTTCTTAGAGAGTCAAGGCTGAGGTGCTACCAACAAACAGGGCCTGTTAAACTCTACGGTGTCATTCCTTGTGTAATTTTGTGTAAGTTTTTGTTGTTGTTCTCCCAAAGCGCAGGTTTCTTGCAGACTTCAGCGGATTTTTCTCCAGGGTTTTGCTGCATTCGTTGAACCCACAAAAGCCATCCAGGGCCTGATCAGACCCCTGCTCTCTCTTCTGTTTACTTTTCTGGTGTCCTTCCACCACCATCTACTCAAAGTACCATGATGTTCCAACAATTATGGATGGAGTAAAAGCCAGAAGTCTGCATGACCATCAGCAAATAATAATAATAATAATTCACAGCATCAAGTGACTCCATGAGAACCCTAACTACAAAGAGGACTATTTCATTTATGTTAGGTAGAATGCCCAGAGGGGACTGGGTGGTCTCGTGGCCTGGAACCCCTACAGATTTTATTTTTTTCTCCAGCTTTCTGGAGTTTTTTTTTGTTTTTTCTGTCCACCCTGGCCATCGAACCTTACTCTTATTCTATGTTAATTAATGTTGTCTTATTTTAATTTCTTATTTTGTCTTTTATTTTTCTTTTCTTCATTATGTAAAGCACTTTGAACTACTTTTTGTATGAAAATGTGCTATATAAATAAATGTTGTTGGTGATGCAGAGAAACCTCCTCAGAGCCCGATGCTGCCATCACCACCTCCATGTTTTACTGTTAGTGCTGAAGTGTTTGGTTTGTGATCATGTGTGGTGTTCAACAACAGGAACAACATTTATTTCTAGAGCACATTTTCATACAAATGATGGAGCTCAAAGCGCTTTACAGGATGAAGAAAGAGAAAAAAGACAAAATAAATAAGGAAATAAAATTAGGGAACACTAATTAATATAGAATAAGAGTAAGATCTGATGGCCAGGGAGGACAGAAAAAACAACAAAAAAAAATCTCCAGGGGTTCCGAGGCCACGAGACCACCCAGCCCCCTCTAGGCATTCTACCTAACATCAATGACCTCAATCAGTCCTCATGGTATTCAGGGTTCACATGGAAGAACTTGATGATGACAGCCATGTGAACTTCTGGTCTTTTATCCATCAATGGTGGGACATCACGGTGCTTTGATCAGGAGGTGGTGGTGCAGATCGGCACCACAGAAAAACAGAAGAAGAACAGCAGAGAAAGTAGGAGTTAATACGGATTTCGGAGCCACCATGAATGATAATGATAATTGATTGAATATACAGAGCATCAGGATTAAACTAAAATGAAGCTATGAGAAAGCCATGTTAAAGTAATGAGTTTTTTGCAGTTTTTTAAAGTGCTCCCCCGTATTAGCCTTGGTGAACTGGTGAATTTCTTTCGGTCAGCTATTCCAGATTTGAGGTACATAACAACAGAAGGCTGCCTCACCGCTTCTAAGTTTAGCTCTTGGAATCCTAAACAGACCCTTATTTGAAGATCTAAGGTTACGATTTGGAGTGTAAGGTGACAGCCATTCTGAGATATAGGATGGAGCAGATTAATGAAGGCTTTGTAAACCATCAGCAGTATTTTAAAGTCAATTCTAAATGACACAGCAGCGGTCGGTTGGCACCCTGCCCAGGATTGATTCCTGCCTTGTGCCCTATGTTGGCTGGGATTGGCTCCAGCAGACCCCCGTGACCCTGTGTTTGGATTCAGTGGGTTGGAAAATGGATGGATGGATAAATGACACAGGTAACTAGTGTAGTGACGTCAGGACTGGTGTGATTTGCTCAGATTTTCTTTTCCTAGTTAAGATTCTAGCAGCTGCATTCTGCACTCGTTGCAATTCATCAACCCCTTTGTGTTTTATATTTGTGAATAATTTAGTCTACTTATTTTGGAAATTTGTTTTCACTTTGACATCCTTGAAGCCTATGAAAAATGTTGTAATCCCGGGCCACCTTAAATTCCTTCACACCTCTCCATCTGCGTCTTTTGTTTTGTAAATGTATCGATCAGCACAAGCACCAAGTGTTGGAGCATAAAATGCACTGGAGCTTCTCACCTTGAAAGAAGGCTCTAGGAGTCGAAGGATAGGCAAACAGAGTAATACATTTTATTGCAGTAAACAATAAGGTGGACTCAACCAACCCAATCAAGCCTGCGCCGAGGTAGCAGATGGAGAAGTGTGAAGGAATTTAAGGTGGCCCGGGATTACAACATTTTTCATAGGCTTCAAGCCAAAAGTTACATCATATATCACCATTTCTTATCATTCTAACTTCACTAACAGCAGCTCATTCACTGCTTACCCTGACTTTCTATTCTACCTGGCCTCTTTCAGGCTGTCCTTGTAGTCACCAATATTTCTCATATCTTGTCATTCGGTATCATCCTTTGCCATCCTTATTTCCTGGCCGGCTCCCAAACCAGTACGTATTTCCCCTTTTCTGACCTCGGGCTGATCCCATTCATCTTCCCCCCTCTTCTCCATTCTTTGGGTTATGAAATATTGGTAGCTCTCCTCTCTGATCTCAATAAAAAAAAATATGGCATATGCCTTGTGGAGATTCTGCCCTGAACAGAGACAGAAAGACCCCAGATGTCCAAAAACACACACACGTTTAATATTTCTGCAGTGTATACAGAGCTCTGCAGCACTCCCTGGTGGCCCCATAGAACCCAACAGGGCTGTGCCACACTCCAACTCCCAGTTTGCCTTGTGGGAATCCATAGTGCCACAGTCACCCAGGAGGGCTGCCCTCTAGTGCCCCAGGGGAGATATTGCCCTCTCTTCCTCTCTCCCCGGGTCCTTCCATCTAGCAGACGTCCCGGTCAGGTAATGGCTGTGGCTGCCCGTCACAGTATATTTTTCTCACACACACACACACTATGAGATGAGTATGCAATATATTAAACGATTGCAAATAGCAGACTTCAC
The DNA here is from genome assembly GCF_900747795.2 of Erpetoichthys calabaricus. Lineage (NCBI taxonomy): Eukaryota > Metazoa > Chordata > Cladistia > Polypteriformes > Polypteridae > Erpetoichthys > Erpetoichthys calabaricus. The sequence goes on from NC_041395.2 coordinate 14,036,792, forward strand.
AAACTAACTTTCCCATTGGTTTGATCATGTTATGTACGACTTGGGATTTTGTTTTGTTTTTATAACTTGTCATCTCGCCAGTAACAATACACCTTTTGTTTTGCCAGTGCAAGTTTATGTTACTTTATTTAAACCTTTGGACATTTTTATCAGAAACTAGTCGTGAAGCAATGCAGCCCTGACTTCCTGATGACCATGAACTGTGTTCTGAGGTGGCAGTATGCAAAAAGGTGGCACATAGTGACTGCAAGTTTGGTGTCTAGAAGGTTTAAAACTTTCCGCTAACAAGAAGCTTGCCTATGGCCAATTCAGATTTCTCTTTTGGCTTACGTAAAACTAAAGAATGTTAACCATTCAGCTAAACAGTGTCGTGTCTAAGTAATTATTGCACAAGGTTAACACTGTCACAGAACTCAAAGTCGTATACCAACTGAACGTGCAAACTTCCAAGGGGGTGAGTATGAGCACTGAACTATATGGCATTGGCACTGCGAGGTATCCCATCTTTGCTTTGTTATTAAAATCGCTGCATTTCTTTATGCTTCAGTTTTCAATCAGTCGATCAATTTGTCAAATTGTTTGCTACGGTGCTTCACTTTAGGGTGACCTACAAAAACTTTTACAGAAGGGTTAGTGCTTTGCAACAACAGCAGAACGTCACATTGAATTAATCTTTGCAATGGCAGAGAGAAGCTGGCATTAGAAAGATTGTCCATCATGTCCCATCAGTACCCTCAACAGCTTGACACAGAGTGTCCTTTAGATGTTTATTTCTGACAAATCGATATAAGGGAATACGTTTTTAAGAACCTGCTTAACAGTAGCCAGTTTTGCCTTTTCTAAATTCATTGATGACCCACTAGCAGCAATTGCTAACTGCCCCTTTGGTGAAAGAAGTGCAGTCGGGGGGGGGGTTCCCCCTGGTGGCTCTGAGGCTAAGGATCTGTGCTGGTATTCCGAAGGTTGCTGGTTCGAATCCCCGTCACTGCCAAAAGAGATCCTACTCTGCTGGGCCCTTGAGCAAGACCCTTAACCTGTAATTGCTCCAGGGGCGCTGTACAATGGCTGACCCTGCGCTCTGACCGCAAGGGGTATGCGAAAACTAACAAATTCCTAATACAAGAAATTGTATAGGCAAAATAAAGAACACAAAAAAACAAGTTCACTTAGAAATGGGGAAACATACCATGCAGTGCTACTGATAGCTTGAGCGACCAACTTGTTAACCTACAACGGCAACCTGCAATCTATCGGCAGTAATGCAGGTTGTGACGCAGTGGTTAAGAAACACTGGCCTTGGTGACCCACTGTGACCCATTCATGAATCAGTGTCAACAGCTCTGAACCCACCAGCAGCTTGATCCAACAGTTAAGAAACGTTACCTCACATGGACCTAGTGTTTGGCCGATTGCTTTGTGTTACACTATACTGGTAGTTAAAGTATACATACTGGTGACCCACACCGGACCCACTGAACCCTAATTGCAATAATCTGTACACTTTGTGTTCAACATAAAGCCAATTTGACATACTGTCCAAATGGCCAGTCCCAAATGTAAGTTGGCACATGACTGTTGTAGCAGTGCTAATATAAGTTAAAACTGCATCTCCCAGAAGTCCCTGCAGAGGCTCTGATTGGTCTTCTGTCCAGGGTGCAGGCGCTGGTGGTTCTTAAAAGGAGAGTGTTTTTTTTTTAATCTGTGTTCAGTGTACTTAGTTTGTTGTGTCCTGGATTGTTTCGTTGTTGGGGTCTGGATTGTCTTCTGTCTACTTGTGTGCTGAGGACTGATAGTGGATTCATGGCTTCCAGCAAGAAAAGGAGCTCTCCTGAACCGTCCCCCCGTCTTCACCATTACAGAGACTACCGGTAGGACTGTCTTTTCAACGTACAGATTGCTGGACTTATTATCTTCATCATTTCATTATAGCCGGTGCTGTTTTCCATGGACTTTGCTCTGGGAGGGTTGTTTGTGTTTGTGTGTTTAATGTAATATCGCTGTAGGGGTACAGGGGTGGTATTATTGTTTTCATCCATCCATCCATTTTCCAACCCGCTGAATCCGAACACAGGGTCACGGGGGTCTGCTGGAGCCAATCCTAGCCAACACAGGGCACAAGGCAGGAACCAATCCCAGGCAGGGTGCCAACCCACCGCAGGACACACACAAACACACCCACACACCAAGCACACACTAGGGCCAATTTAGAATCGCCAATCCACCTAACGTGCATGTCTTTGTTTTCATTTATATTATTTAATTTCATTATATTCTTTAATTGTTGTTAGTTCCCAGTGTGTTTTATTTTGTCTGTGTTAGTGAGTGTCTGCGGGTCGGGGCAAGGCTGGGAGCGTCCCTGGCATCTCCTTGTGACGATTTGGGTTTGCTACATGCTCCCGTCTGCTGTCCGGGAGCCCTTAACCCGACGCCATCGGGCAACAACATAGCAAGGGGATGGTGTACAAAAGTGTCAACTGCTTTTATTTAAAAACAACAACAAAACAAGGTCCAAATAAATAAATGCAGTGCTTCCAAAAAGTCTTCATTAAATAAATAATCCATTAAACAAAACGTGGAGGTAAAAATCAATAAACAGAAAAAAACACAATCTTTTAAAAATCGAGGTTAAAATACAATGCTGGAAGCAGTACTTTAAAACATTTACAGAGCTTGGTGCTTCTTGTACCCTGGCGTCTCTCCTGCTTCTCCCATCTGGGCCCTGCAGCAGGCGAGTCGCTCTCTCAGCAGCTGACCTTCACTCCGCTCGATCGGTCTGGATGCTTCCCGATTCCTGGCTTCGGTCGCTCACTCATCCCAGCCCGAGACTTGGTTACCTTGACAACCAGGACGCTCACATCAAGGACTTCACCCACCAAGCCTCCCAATTCCCGCTGCCTTCATGGCCTTACGCGGCCAATCTTCCATCTGCCGGTCACTCCCGTTCCTTCCTACAATGTTCAGCGGGAGTGACCGCTTCCTTCTGCCCCCACCGAGTGTTGGCCAAACACCCTTCTTGGGGATCACCTTCCAGCTGCCTGTCTACGAGCCTGCACACGCTCGCTTGTTCTCTCTCTCGCTCGCTCACACCAGCTCTCTCACCACCCTGCCTTCTGCTTTCCAGCATCTTACGTCTTTCTTTCTCATTCCCTTCCTTTTTTTCCCCCCTAGCCGGCTTGCGCTTCTATATATGAAGGTGAACGTGATAGTCGAGGCAATCAGCAGCTCCTGGGAACAATTACGGATGTGGACCGTTTCTCACCTGCGCACTTAGGTGAGAAATGCCCACACCACGAACTCCTCAGGAACCGCGTCGGCCACACACCACCACTCCCCCTTGCTAAGCCGTGAGCGCGGTGATTATTTATTAAAACTGGCCTTTAATGGGAGCTGAGGACCCGCTATACCACACTCCTCCATAAAAAGAAATAAATCGCTGTCTTCTTGACGGTGTGAATCTTAGCGGCACCGGAGTGCTACACTGTATTGTCTTGTGAAGCTAAGGCTACAGCAGAAACCATTGTGCCGCCATTTAACCTTGACAATACCATCCATCATGGGATCCTATCCTAGCAGCACTAAGCAAAAGATATGAACCATTCTTGGATGGCTGTTGGCAATGCTCCCTCTCATTTGTTCTCCTGTTGACTGTTATGTACTTGAGAGTCCCAAAGCATGTAAGTCTCAAACAGCATTGAAAATGCCCACTAGAAGGGGATACACAACTGCAAAACCCCACCTAGTAACATGGAGGGCTATATAGAATCTTTATAAATCAAAGATTTATTAATACAAAAATACTCTGTAATGCAGTAATGCTCTGAAAAGCACAAGAGGCAGAGCAGAGAGTACCTGCAAAGGCAAGGCAATCCAAGGCCAAGTTCAAAATGCAAATCCATTAACAAAATAAAAAAAAAAGCACCGGTCAAAAAATTCAGAAATTCACAAAATAATCAAAAGCACAGAAAATCACAAAAGAAAACTCACCACTTCTAGGATAATTCGAAATGAACTGCAAGGAGCCGCCTTTATAGGGCTGAGGGCAGTCCCTTGAGGTGATGAGCAGATGGCTCTGCCTCTTGAGGAACAACCCACAAGACACATGGAACACAACAGAACACGCATGGACAATTAAATAAACAATAAACAAGGTACCACCTTGGTGACTCCACATAACTGAATGAATGAAAAAAACAAAAGGCACGCAACCAGATGTGGAAATGTCTTCTCAGAGTTTGTTATTGAACCGGAACAAGATGGCTGGCTACCAGGTTAAGTGGTCATGTGGCAGAAAGGGGCAGTGCGACTGTCCATGTTGGCTTCTGACTTCCTGGTTGCATCTGGGAGCCTCTTGAACATCAAAAACTGTACCCGAGGTTGAGCTGGCCAAATGAGAACACACACAGGTAAGAGGTCGGTGCAAAATGGTTTAGGTGCCTTTATTAAAGCCAAACAGACAAACAGTGTTTAAAAAGTGTAGTGCTTCAATAAATAAACCATCCATAAAATGAAAAGTGTGAAGTAGAGGTTAACATCCAAATAAGTAATTCCAATAAAAGCAAGGTTTCTACGAGTAGTTCATCAGCATCTGTAGTCCTCAACGCTGAAATCCATTCATGTCTCCCTCAGCCAATCTGTCGATGTCAAAAACGGAGACACCGTAAAAAGGGGGCCGCCCCTGCTCATCTGTGTGGCTCAGTGGGAGTGTCCCTCCTGCAGCCCCTCACTTGAGCACCGGCCTGCCACCGACTCTCCTGGGGCATACTGTACTCCAGACCACCTGCCTCCACTCTTTTTGACCCAGGCTCCTCACCATCCTGCCTCTTCCTTCTTCCTTAATCTCTGTTCTCTCCTCCTTTCTGTCTTTTTCCTTTATTTTTTATGTAATTCCACTTGATCTTCTTGATCTAATCTTCTTTTTTGATCTCTCCCTATAGATAGATAGATAGATAGATAGATAGATAGATAGATAGATAGATAGATAGATAGATAGATAGATAGATAGATAGATAGATAGATAGATAGATAGATAGATAGATAGATAGTGAAAGGCACCATATTGCACTACATATTAGATAGATAGATAGATAGATAGATAGATAGATAGATAGATAGATAGATAGATAGATAGATAGATAGATAGATAGATAGATAGATAGATAGATAGATAGATAGATAGATAGATAGATATGAAAGGCACTATATAATAGATAGATAGATAGATAGATAGATAGATAGATAGATAGATAGATAGATAGATAGATAGATAGATAGATAGATAGATAGATAGATAGATAGATAGATAGATAGATAGATAGATAGATAGATAGATAGATAGATAGATACTTTATTCATCCTCTCAGGGAAACTCAGGTATCCAGTAGTTCAAACACATTAATAAAAAATGTTAAAATAATTATAAAAACAATGAAAGCAAACATAAATAACTAAATAATAAAAGTACAAAAGGGTCAATTGTTTGAGTGTTGGAAGGTAGAGTGGTGAGCAGGTCATGAATGACTCGTATTGACTACAGTGTCGGCAGTAGAAAGAGATGATCTTCTAAAGTGTTGTGTTCTACAGTGCAGCGCAGTTTACTTCTCTGACCCACCAAAACGTTGTAGAGAGGGTGACTGTTATTGTCAAGGATGGCCTATACTTTCTCTTCTTTCTCATACACATTTCCACCACAATTATCTATGAGTCCACAGTCCTGCCCAGCACTGAACAAGCTTTCATCACCAGCTTGTCCAGTCTCTTAGTGTTCTTGTCATTCTGCCTCCCCAAATAATGGAAGCAAAAAAGCGGACACTGGCAATGACCGTCTGATAGAACACCGACAGCATTTCGCTACATACTTTGAATTATTGAATTATCACTGTCCTCATCTCGAATGTTAACAGGCTGAAGGGGAAGCTTAGACCTGTGGAAATCCATAATCAGCTCCTTGGTCTTCATTGTGTTCATGTCCTGGCAGTTCTTGTTGCTCCAATCAGATCTCCTGTATTTCCCTTGCCCCCCATTCCTTACACAAACCACAATAGCTGTATCATCAGAGTACTTCTGAATGTGGCCAAAGTCTGACTTATATTTAAAGTTTGCTGTGTATAATGTGAATAGAGATGCGGCCAGAAGAGTGCCTTGTGGGTCCCCAACGTTGCTTACTACCCTCCCAGAGACACAACACCCTAGTTTGACAAAATGCAGTCATTCAGTCAAGTAGTTATGAATCCAGGAGGTGAGGGTGGCATATATACCCATCCTCTATGGTTTATCTTTAAGAATGGAGTGTTGAATGCGCTGATTGGCTGGCTTGCATTTGCAAGTGAATCAACCTTGTAGTGACGTGTGCACACACCTGCTTGGAGCCTGCATGCTCTGGGATTCCCGATTATTTATTTAAAATCATACTATGCCATAGACCTCTTATCACAGGTGGGTCCAGGTGTATGGACAAAGGAAGCGATGTCAGCAATGGAGTGGCTCTTAATCTTCCGTTCTGCAAGGGGGAGGTGATGAGAAGACATCAGAACATAGCACCAACCCCTGGTCCGGTGGGTAATTAGCATCACCAAAGCCATTAACACTAAAATCCCTGAAGCCTACAAAAAAAGTTGTAATCCCTGACCACCTTAAATTCCGTCGTATCTCTTCAACAGCGAAGTCAGATAAAAAGTTCATCCAGCTCAAGTCTGTTTATCTGGGTGTGAGGTAGGTCTGGAATTGTTACAAGAACAATAAAATACAAACACATAACTCCAGTTCTTAAATCCTTACACTGGCTCCCAGTTAAGTGTAGATTTCAAAATCCTCCTTTTAACATATAAGGCCTTAAATGGCCAAGGTCCGCCTTACTTGTCTGAACTTATCATGACTTACAAACCAGAGCGCACACTAAGATCTCAAGATGCCACTCTGCTTATGATTCCAAGGATTAATAAAATAACAGTGGGAGGTCGAGCTTTTAATTACAGGGCCCCTAAACTGTGGAGTGGTCTGCCTGCTACTATAAGAGATGCCCCTTTGGTCTCAGCTTTCAAATCCTCATTACTTCAGTTTAGCACACCCTGACTAGAGCTGCTGATTAACTGTACAGGCTGCATCTCTGTTGTTAGCACTAAAAATAAATAATATGATAGCTACAGTATAATTTGTTAATGACCCTCACCTATTCTGTTTCTCTTCTGGGTACTCAAATGTGGTACTTGGTGCCACAGCCCACCTGCCAAGTTGTTTTGCCTGTCATCTCTGATGGAGGATCACAAGAATCGTGGGGTAGAGGGGTCCTTTTATCGGATTGGCTGACCCAGCAGTAACTCAGCTGTGGAATGGCCAATAGGGGGAGGCAGCTTGATGGCCAAGGTCATCCGAGACTCTAAACAAATCCAAATCATTATGCGATATCATCTACTGTTGAATTCTGCTCTGTACTTGTAATATTTCTATTGCATTATTATATTGTATTTAGGAGTACTTGTGTTCTGTTCTGTGTATTGTATTTTCCCCTTCTTTTTGACAGCCACTGCATGCCCAACCTATCTGGAAAGGGGTCTCTCTTTGAACTGCCTTTCCCAAGGTGTCTTCCATTTTTGTCCCTACAAGGGTTTTTTTTGGGAGTTTCTCCTTGTCTTCTTAGAGAGTCGAGGCTGGGGGGCTGTCAAGAGGCAGGGCCTGATAAAGCATATTGCGGCTCTCCTTGTGTGATTTTTGGCTATACAAAAATAAATTGTATTGTATTGTATTGTATTGTAGAGGGTAAATAATATATCGTTATTTGGAACACATGCATTTCATGTGTGTTCCGTGTGTACTATGATCTGGGTAAGTGTAGGAAATGTGAGACAAGAAATGTTGAACGCATAACTAAAACAGAAACATTTTGCATGTTATAGTAGTAATGACAAAATTTTGACATGAAGCGTATAATGTGTGAAGACTGAAGTCCGAATATCAAATAAACAGTTTCAAAAAAGGTACAAGTATAACACAAGTGTGCTTTTATTTTATAGCAGGCTGCGTGCTGCTTGTGCTGATCGACACATTTTAAGGTGGCCGGGATTGCGACTTTTTTCATAGGCATTAGGGATTCTAGTGTGAAGCCATGTGCATGACAAAGTTGAGTTGCAGACACCTATCGATACACTCTGTTAGCACAGAATCAGTGGAGAATCTCTGCAAGTCGCAGCACCTGGTGTTTTAATTAATGTTTGAGTAAATAGAAAAGAGACAGGACTGTTCCTTGGCGCTACGGTTTCGTTCGGGCCATATCGATGACAGTTGCAACAAATGACATTTGGAAGCAATGCATTGTTTTGATGGGAATTGTGGAAAAGTATAAAGTTGTTGTTACCTCAGCTTGGTGTCCATTCATAAACATGGTATGGCAGCACAGGTGGGATCCACTTTTTTTAAAATGGTAGAAGTCACAAAAAGAGGGGGTCTTTCATAAACCTCTCCGTTTCATTCATCTTCACATTATTCCACTTGGATTGCTGCGCCACTGGCGCCTCTCGTTTGCAGTCTCCTGATATTTTCAAGGTGATCTTCTGGTCCTCAGCATCATTTATTCATGACCTGTAAGGACAATCAGCCCATTTCCCAACTCTCCGACTATTTCATAATGTCAACTCATGCTACAAATGTATAACACGAATCCTTTAAATATTAGTGACATTGCAAGCTGTATAAATAGCACTCGGGGTTTTTCACAAGGCCGGGAACGGCTATGAGGTCTGAGAAATTATTTTAATAACTTGCCCAGCAGAGAGCTTCATCTGGTGAAAGGGAATTGTGTTATTTTCAGAAACTACCTACATGTAAGGCATCATTTTTCACCTCTAACAGCCCAATAGACCTGCACAGCGTGAGAGTGTTTTGATAGATGGAGTAGGTCCATTTTATCCTCAGGCAGTATTGAAACCTGTGACCTTCTGTCCAGTTCAATAAAACGCCGAAATTCCGGCAAGGGTCATCGGGACATGGTATTGCAGTGTTCTGTTAAATAATAAAAATAAAAATAAAAATTGTAGCAGCATATGGAGCTTGCCATGTATTATATAATTTTGTAACAGCTGTAATTGGGCTAGAATTACTGTCTAATTTAAGGTGGCACTGCATTTGAATGCTATTAACACTGTCAATCCCAGTTAATTCAATTCAGAGTACAAGGGGGGGCCTGGTGCCTATCCTGGCAGCACTGGGCACCAGACAAGAAACAACAGTGTGCAGGGTGCCAGTCTGTCACACAGCCCACTACTCACTCCGGGGACAATTTGGACCTTCCAGCTCTCCTAACCTGCACATTTCTGGGGAATATAGTGTGAAAACTGGAGTACTCAGAGGAAAACCCACACCAACAGGGCCCACCATAATAATGGGGACATTTTTACTTGATTTCCCCATCTGCTCCACATTTTAAGATTACAAATCAAATAATTCAGACGTCGTGATTAAAATGCACATTGTAGACTTTCATTTAAGGGAGTTTGCAGACATTTTGGAACACTTTTTTTACATGGCTCCCTCCATTTCAGGGCCCTATAATATTTGGGACACAGCAATGGCAGGCCTATTTATTCTAGAAATGATGACATCCTGGCCATCTTTTGTCTTATTAGAAATCTTTGGGCAAACAAGGTTCTTGCTTAGGAGCCTATTTTGAGAGTCTAAGATATGTTACGTTTTTATTCTGAGTATTGTCGCGATACTGCTGTCTGATTAGGTTGCTAAACGGTTGCTAAGGACTCACCATGGAGGTTGTGCTCCATTGCATAAGCATATAAGTAGCTTCTGGATAGGTTATTGCAAGGTCCATTTTTTTGTTCTGCCACCAGCAGGTCAACAGATACAGTGAGACGAGGACCGGGAAGAAGAAGCCAAGAAGCTATCAAGGTTAACACCAGGAGATCAATTTAAACCTAAAGAGAACTGAAGGAGAAGACAAACTCGTAGCTGAAGAATCAAAGCAGCATCCAAACCAACAAATGAATCTGATAAACTCACAGCAAAAAGATTTGATAAGTTAACCACAAAGTTGTGTACACCAGAATATAATTTACATCACGTGTAAATAATTCACAAAACAAGGTGGAACATGGTGACTCGGTGGTTAATATTACTGCCTCATGGATCTGGCATCCTAGACTCAAATATTCCAGCTGGTCACTGTTTATGTGATGTTTGCATGTTCTCTGAGGGTCTTGGAGGGTTTTTTGTTTTTTATTTATTTTGCAGACACTCCAGTTTGAATAATTCAAACTGGCAGTGAGCATGTGTGTACAAACAGGCTCAGTGATAGACTGTGATGTTGCCAAGGTTAGTTCTGCATTCCATGTTTTGGGTTTACTGGATTTGAGCTCAAAAGAAGAAAACGTCTCACTTGGCTAAAGATAAGAGTGCAGTCCCGGTAAGGCAGAAGTATTGCTGTTAGTATAAAGGAGCCCCCTCAGTCGTGTTTCTTGAATAATTCATTGGCTGAAGGTCTTAGTGTTTGTGTGTCAGTGAGAAGATGTGCAGCACTGTTTATGATGGTTCTCAGTTTTCTGTTCATTTCACCTCCACTACCACTTCCAAGGGGTCCAGATTGTGTCCCGTAACTAAGCCTGCCCTTTTATTTAGTTTACTGATTCAGTAGGATAGATAGATAGATAGATAGATAGATAGATAGATAGATAGATAGATAGATAGATAGATAGATAGATAGATAGATAGATAGATAGATAGATGTGAAAATCACTATAGATAGATAGATAGATAGATAGATAGATAGATAGATAGATAGATAGATAGATAGATAGATAGATAGATAGATAGATAGATAGATAGATAGATAGATAGATAGATGTGAAAGGCACTATATGATAGATAGATAGATAGATAGATAGATAGATAGATAGATAGATAGATAGATAGATAGATAGATAGATAGATAGATAGATAGATAGATAGATGTGAAAGGCACTATATGATAGATAGATAGATAGATAGATAGATAGATAGATAGATAGATAGATAGATAGATAGATAGAGTAGATAGATAGATAGATAGATAGATAGATAGATAGATAGATAGATAGATAGATAGATAGATAGATGTGAAAATCACTATAGATAGATAGATAGATAGATAGATAGATAGATAGATAGATAGATAGATAGATAGATAGATAGATAGATAGATAGATAGATAGATAGATAGATAGATAGATAGATAGATAGATAGATAGATAGATAGATAGATAGATAGATAGAATGAACGAACTGTCCCCTCTCAGGCCACACCAAATTACTCAAAAGAAGAAAATGTCTCCCTTGGCTAAAGATAATTCAGGGGTCTCAGTGAGGCTGTTGGTATAAAGGATTCCCTGTAGTGCTTCTTGACTCACTCATGCTGAAGAATTTGTTGGCCACAAGTCCAGGAACTTAAAGCTGGAGACACGCTCAGCCACTGTGCCATTGATAAAGATGGAGGATTGGTGTGTGCTCAAAGCCTTTGGACTTCCTGTAGTCAACAATGAGCTCCTTGGTCTTCATGATGTTTAAGTCCAGCACTTCGTTAGGTACCTGACCATTCTCTCTGTAGGATGACTCGTCATTTTTACTGATGAGACCTACAATCGTAGTGTCATCAGCAAACTTAATGACCGTGTTAGACTCATGTATAGGCACACAGTCATAAGTTAAGAGGGAGTACAGTAGAGGGATCAGCATGCAGCCCTGTGGAACACTAGAGTTTAGAAGTTCAGGGTGGTTGCATAACCTAACAGATTGTAGTCTGTTGGTCAGTAAATCTAGAATTGAATTACAGAGGAAAGTGCTAAAGATAAGCTCACCCAAATTTGTGGCCAGCATGGAGTTAATGATAGCATCAAATGCTGAACTAAAATCAATGAACAGCATCGTCACTTACTGTAGGTGTCACAGTTGTCCGCATGGGTTGGGGCTGTGCGAAGTGGGGTAGAAATAACATCCTTGAATGATCGAGGTGGACTATATGCAAACTGGTGATGATCCAATGTGTAGGGGTATACATGTTTGGAGATGAGTGAGGACCAACTTCATAATGATAGAGGCAACCAGATGGAGGTCATTAAAGCCCAGATGTTGGCTGTCATTTTGAGGCACTTTTGAACAACAGCCAGGGACAGTTTGAAAATGTCAGTGAAGACACCTGACCAGTGCAGAGTAATCGGTGAGGGATGCCATCATGGCTGACAACCTTTGCAGTGCAGTGTATCAGGGGTCGGTGGCAGATCTGGTGGGTGCAGGACATTTGTAAAAATAGAGTTTGGGTGTTGCGTGTAGATGAAATGGGCAGATGCGGAGCGTTTCTTAGTGGAATTGCCTGGTTAATCATTCACATGAGTGATAGCAATTGGTGCAGCCATTAGTATTTCACAGATTGTTGAGGAGACACCCACACTCAGAAGGTTAGAGAATTGAAAAATTCAGATGTGAGCGTCAGTAGGCTTTACACCCTAGGAAACATGTTTCCCGAACTACTCGATAATATTTCAGTAATTATCTATTGCTCTGATGCGGATCTTTCTGATCATAACATACAGTAGGTCAATTGACAAGAAGAATTCATAATTAATGGCAGAATTAAAATATTTGAGGGTTCCTCTAGAGTGCTTCTTTCTCTTGGAAAATTTGGCTCAAAAACTATTCAGCACATCGTAATCTCATAACAGGCTTAAGTTTCAAGTTTGATATTTTTCCGTCCAGCTGTTTTAGCTCTAGGCTGTCCTCAAAAAACTGTGACACACGGACACGCACACAGATCTATCATCGAGATATCAGTGTTTTCAGTATCTGGGGACGGTAAAACATCGAGATCTGTCGAAATCCGGAATCACAATTTTTGACGAATCTCAAGCTTTTGCTCCTCCCCCCATAGATGATAGGTTATGGTGGGGGAGGACGCAAAGCAAAAAAAAAAGACAAGAAAGTAAAATTAAGGAAAAGAAAGAAGAAAGGAGAGCAGAACTGAGCTGACGTCAGTTGCGGCTGAGAAGAGGCAAGGTGGTCGGAGATGCCTCGGAGGTTTGAGTGATGGGAACGGTGCTCCAGGAACGATTGCAGTAGAAGTGAGTGTGGGCTTGATAGATGAGCAGACATTGACCGAGGTAGCAGGATGAGACAGCCAGGCTCAAAAGGTCCCAGAGGAGGCTGGGGTGGGAGCCAGAAGGTTGACCAGGGTCAGACCTGGAGGGTGAGCAGGAGACATGAGAGAGTGAATGTGATGCATTGGGGATTATAGAAAGAGGCGATTCTGACTCCAGTTTTTATCATTGATTTTAACGATTTATTGGATTTATTTATTTATCATATTTTAACATTCTCAATATTATCGATTATCTGTTGAAGACTTTTTGCACCGTGTTTTATTTTTGGACGCTATCTGCTTTGATTCAATAAATACACACCACACACTTTTACAACATAACTGCTGTCTTGTCTTAGTCCATCCTCGGTTATGACTATCAATGTCCTGGGAAATGGCAGAAGCCCATGGGCACTCGAGGTATACCAACCTTATGAACATCCACCCTGCTCAGTGCAGCCCACACGCCAGCGGTGAAGAGTATAACAGGCTGCTCACTAAGTGAAGGCTTCATTTTTAATAATGTAAGTACCCAAGTGTCAAAGTGTCAAGTGTCAAAGTGAACTTTATTGTCCTCTCAACCATATACAAGTATACAGACAGATGAAATTGCGAAGCTCAGGGTCCACAGTGTAACAACAAGAGGAAAGGCAGGCATCCCGGCCGGAATGGATGATAGTTTCTTGCCCAGATGGGAGGCCGGAATGGAAGGACAGTTGAGCTTACAAGTTGGATGAGGAAACAACTTCATACCCGGCTGGAGAAATATAACTGATGGACCAGCAGAAGCTGGGAGCCAAGAGTAGTTCCATCCCCCATACAGCAGGTGGCACTAATCCTCAATTGGCATCCCAGTTTGGGCACCCAACAGGGGTGCCTTGGTTTTTGATACCAAAAACACGTAGATGGCTCTGTCAGGGAATGTTGTGATGTGAGATTTTACATATATCTTGATAAATGTTTTGTATGTCTTTTATTTCTAATTTGGGCAAAGCAATGTAATTTAGTGTTTACCCCCGTTAGGAATGGGTATGTTTGAATTTTACGACAGGATTTGGGGGATGTGTGTTTTAAACCAGTTTGGCAAGTGTTTCTTTGCTAAAGTCATTTCTACCCCCGCAAATGGGCTAAGGTGTACTTCAACATATGGTTTGGGGGCAGGTGTTAATAAGTTCTATTTCCCCCATTGGTCTGAAGTATGGCTGTTTGGAATTGGCTTGTCTCAGAGGCCTTTAAGTACCATGATGTCCTATTGGCTCTCGGGGTTGGACAGAACATCTATAAATGTATGTGTTTAACCTCACAATCTCTCTTTTACTAACCAACATCTGAAGAAGCATCTCTCTTGCTAACCTGATGATGAAGACCACACAATGAAGAGCACAGCTCAGCAGTCATTTTGAACAGACATGTGGCTGAAAGCTGAGCACCAATGATGCCTTAACTAGAGACATTTAAGTAACTACAAGTCTATGTGCCTCCTGAACAACTGTACATATCATCATTTAATCAGGTTGTATGGTTGCCAATATTCAAATATACTTTGCATTGTTATTATTTATGAATATTATCAATAATACATTGTTTAAATTGTAACTTAACTTCTGCTTGTCTTTTTACTACATCTAATTGCCTGAGGTTATAGATATAGAAGGGAAGGTGGGGATAAGTTATATACAATAATACCTTATAAACAGTGGTGTGAGATTAAACAGTCTGTGAGATTAGGCATTCTAAGGCTACATATTAATAATACAATAGGGGAAAGTAGAGCAATATATATTACTCTACCAAGACAAAACAGGGGAGGACCTCCCTGCTTTCCATATGACCCAGAAATGCCTTCACGGGCACCATTGAAAAGGAGCCCACCTCCTCACATCAAATGAATTAGAGTTGGGAGGCAGCAGGCAACACTCACTGGAGGTGGAAGGAGAAAGACATTTATTTGCATTGGAAGTTTTTGTGTTCAGAAGCCATTTTATTTGACCCAGAATTGCGTAGGGTAACACTGTGTCTGAGGCATGGGGCGCCCCCTGGTGGTCACAATGGCTATTTCCTTATTTCATCCATTCATAAATCGCAGCATCTAAATAAATAAATAAAATAAATAAAAATAGATAAATTAGACTGGACTGCCAATACTGATGCTCTGTGTAAGAAAGGACAGAGCCGGTTATACTTCCTTAGAAGGCTGGCGTCCTTCAACATCTGCAATAAGATGCTGCAGATGTTCTATTAGACGGTTGTAGCGAGCGCCCTCTTCTACGCAGTGGTGTGCTGGGGAGGCAGCATTAAGAAGAAAGACGCCTCACGCCTGGACAAACTGGCGAGGAAGGCAGGCTCTATTGTTGGCATGAAGCTGGACAGTTTGACATCTGTGGCAGAGCGATGGGCGCTGAGCAGACTCCTATCAATTATGGAGAATCCACTGCATCCACTGAACAGGATCATCTCCAGACAGAGGAGCAGCTTCAGTGACAGACTGCTGTCACCGTCCTGCTCCACTGACAGACTGAGGAGATTGTTCCTCCCCCAAACTATGCGATTCTTCAGTTCCACCCGGGGGGGTAAATGCTAACATTATATAAAGTTATTGTCTGTTTTTACCTGCATTATTATCAATCTTTAATTTAATATTGTTTTTTTGTATCAGTAAGGTGCTGCTGGAGTAAGTGAATTTCCCCTTGGGATTAATAAAGTATCTATCTATCTATCTATCTATCTATCTATCTATCTATCTATCTATCTATCTATCTATCTATCTATCTATCTATCTATCTATCTATCTATCTATCTATCTATCTATCTATCTATCTATCTATCTATCTATCTATCTATCTATCTATCTATCTATCTATCTATCTATCTAACTCGCTTATCCATCTTTAAGGTGAATCTGCTGTGTGCTTACAGGCAAAGATTCGGAAACAAGCCAAAGCCCCCCTGCTAACCCAGGAAATGATTAATTCAGGGGAAAGGTTCCATACTGCTACATGTAACATGAATAAAATAAATAAATCATTTTTCAGGGCATCCACATTGGCCAGTAGTGTATATGAAAAGTTTAAAATTGAATTTTACAAAAACTTTGCCCAAACACCTTTTTTTTTTTTCGTAAGGGATCTGGTATTGGTAAATAAGGAGCTTGTGTTATTAACTACAAACTCTAACCCAATACATGGCAAAAAAAAAATGAAGGTGAACAAGAGCAAATTCAGTTCCGGATAATTAGTCCATCTGCTTCTTATATAATACTAAAAAGAAAAAAAAAACAAATCACACGCTTGAAAATCTTTGTAAACTGCCGCAGACTTTCTCAAGGCAACAATCGAGGACCTCTGACATCGGAGCAGTTGACGTCCCCTCGTCTTGATACGCTGAATGGACTTTGAACTGCTGAACCCCCTCGACACTGCGGGGAGTCTGAATCGCCGTCTCAAAGGACTTCTGATGCTTTTCTGCCGAAAAGAAAAACAAAAAGAACAAAAAGGAAAGGCTTTGGACATCAATGCAAAAGGACAACCACCACCTTCAAAGAATCCATTGGCTTTCTTTTTATGTTAATCTGTGGTGGCTTCTTTTCTAACCTAAAATTCATCAATGAGATTAGAGGATCAACACAAAAGAAGAGGGGCGGCATGCACGTCAGAATATCAACGTTATTCACACTCTTATTAAGTGTTCACATTATTAATTAAGACTTAACAAGCATTAGTTAATAATAATTCTTTGAATTTATATAGCACTTTTTTCACTACTCAAAGCGCTCAGCAATTGCAGGTTAAGGGCCTCGCAGAAGGGCCCAACAGAGCAGAGTCTCTTTTGGCATTTACGGGATTCGAACCGGCAACCTTCCGATAGCCAGTGCCGATCCCTAGCCTCAGAGCCACCACTCCATCACCCTAAGTGCTCTATACGGTATGCAGCACCCTATTTGCTAAGGGTCCAGGGTCCACCATAACGTTTGGGACAAAGACACACTATTCTGTGATTTGACCCTCAACTCCACAGTTTAAAATTACAAATCCAACACTTGGGACATCGTGATTGAAGTGCACACTGCAGACTTTCATTTAAGGGGCTTTGCAGACATTTCGGTGCCCAATTAGCCAAAAGAGCATTTGTGAAGTTGGGTACTGACGTTGGCCAAGAAGATCTGGCTCACAATTAGCACTCTAATTGATTCCATAGATGCTCAGCATGGTTGAGGTCAGGGCGCTGTGCTGGCCACTTGAGTTCCTCTATATGTCTTTATGAACATGGCTTTGTGCACAGGGTCACTGTCATGCTGGAAGAGAAAAGGATCTTCAACAAACTGAAACACACAAAGTTGAAAGCACACAATTGTCTGAACATTCAAACACTCTAGACGAGAACAGGCCATTCAGCCCAACAAAGCTCGCCAGTCCTATCCACTTGTTTCTTCCAAAAAAACATCAAGTCGAGTTTTGAAAGTCACCAACGTCTTACTGTCTACCACACTACTTGGTCACTTATTCCAAGTGTCTGTCGTTCTTTGTGTAAAGAAAAACTTCCTAATGATTGTGTGAGATTTCCCCTTAACAAGTTTCCAGCTGTGTCCCTGTGTTCTTGATGAGCTCATTTTAAAGTCACCATCTCGATCCACTGGACTAATTCCCTTCATCATTTTAAACACTTCAGTCATGTCACCTCTTAATCTTCTTTTGGTTAAACTGTAAAGGCTCAGCTCTTTTAATCTTTCCTCATAACTCATCCCCTGTAGCCCTGAATCAGCCTAGTCACTCTTCTCTGGACCTTTTCTAGTGCTGCTATGTCCTTTTTGTAGCCTGGAGACCAAAATGTCCTTCTATGTTGAAGCATTAATAGACCACTTCCGTGGAAGCAAGGGGTATAGCCCAAACCCTAAAAAACAGCTGTAGATCAATTATCTATGTCACTATGCAGTCCAGAAGTTATCACTCTCCTGACATCCACCAAAATCAGATTCATTCATCAAACTTCCAGAGAGTGAAGCATCATTCAGTCGTTACTCCAGAGAACAAGTTCCATTGTTCCAGAAATCCATGACGGACAGCTTGGCTTTGCACATAGTGACATTAGGCATGTGTGCAACTGCTCTGCCAAGGAAACCCATTTCATGAATGTACCCACGGACAGTTTATGCTCTGATGTTGCTTCCAGAGGCATTTTGAGATGGTGTTGTGAGTGGTCCAACAAAGGACAGGTGATTTGTATGCATTGAAGTCCTTGGCGGCCCCTCTCTGTGATTTTGTGACGTCTACCTCTGTTGTTGCTCTGCGTCGCTTCCACTTCACAAAAACAGCACTTACAGTTGACAGTGTAGATCTAGCAAAGGAGAAATTTCATGTAGTGACTTGTGACAGAAAGCTATCATCCTGTGACAGTGTCACTTTTAAAGTCACTATATGTCACAGTATGATCCAGTGGTTGTCAATGGAGATTGCATGGCAGTGTGTTTGATTAGATGCCGCTGTTAAAAATGAAACAACTGACAACGGGGTCATTTGGAGAGGTGTCCATAAACGTTTGGTCGTATGTCATAATTCAACTGTAAATGAGATGATGAACAAGCTTGGAATGATTTAAAGTTTTTAGAGAATAAAGGTAGACCTTCAGACCTGCACTGTGTCAAGAACTGGCATTGTGCTGCCACATCTGACAGACTAACTACAATACAGCAACCAGGGGATGAAATGAACAGTGCCAACCTGTGGGTCTTTGTCCTGCTTTGTGGCATTGCAACCTGGAATGAAAATGGAGTTTTAGGGGGTGTGGTATACTGCCGCCTGCTCAATCCAGCCAGGACGCCCGAAGAAAAGAAGGATGGGAGACGGCAGCTACTGTGGGACACTGCCTCCCCCAAGACACCAAATGGTGAGTTCCCTGCAGCAAAGTGGTGCCCCAGATTTCCGCAGGGCACTATGGGATTTGGAGTTCAGCTTCACAGCCCTGCTGGGTACCATGGGTGCTGCCAGGAGACGCTGCAAGAAGATCTAGGGATTTTTATTTTCCATATAGCCCAGAAGTACTCCCAAGTCATGGGATCAGAAGGCCCAAAGTACTTCCGGGCTGAAGAAAATCTCAAGTCCTCCATCTGACCCAGAAGTGCTGGCAAGTCACAGGGACGGAAGAATGGAAGCACTTCTGGGTCAAGGACCATATAAAGGACTTCTGAAGACCCAGCAATCAAGCCGGAGTTGGGAGGTAGTAGGACAGAGCTTGCTGGGAGGAGTGGAGGACAGAATTGTGTGGATTTGTTGTATTGTTATTATTGCTTTTGCCAGGGTATGGTGGCGGAGGTGCTTCAGGGCACTACTAAAAGAAGAAGAAGAATTAAATACCTTCTTGGTAATTTTATCCTGTGTTCAGTGTGTCTGTGTGTTGAGTTTAAGGGGCGACAGTGACCCCTAGTGTTTTACAGGGGTTAGCACCATTAGATTCACACAACATGCCTACCACTTTCTTCTTCTTCTTTCGGCGGCTCCCGTTAGGGGTTGCCACAGTGGATCATCTTTTTCCATATCTTCCTGTCCTCGTCATCGTGTTCTGTCACACCCATCACCCTCATGTCCCCTCTCACCACATTCATAAACCTTCTCTTAGACCTTTCTCTTTTCCTCTTCCCTGATAGCAGAGGGGATGAATACGTATGCACTCACAACTTCTCAGCTTTTATTTTTTTTAATATATATATGTACACTATATGTGTATTATAATATATATATATATATTTATATATTATATATATATATATATATATATATATATATATATATATATATATATATATATATATATATATATATATATATAATGGTTGAAATAGTTTACTGTCAAATAAATGCAAAGAGTACACAACACGTGTTTCACCCTCATTCTGGGCTCATCAGGTGTACACACTCCACTGCACTCCCTCTCGGGAATCAAATCTCGGACGTCAGCGGCGATGCCCCTAACGTTGCGCCACGGCGTGTGGTTCGTTTATTTGACAGCATGTAGATCGGGGGTAATTACATTCACAGCATTCGTAGTCTGTGTCACAATCTGATTGTATGGGTGGTTACCTACCAGGTAACGCTTGTGGTTGGCCAGCAATCTGCTAACATCCGCCACTATATATATATATATATATATATATATATATATATATATATATATATATATATATATATATATCAATATCTATATCTATATATACTAGGGGGTTTGCCCCCTGATCACTTCGCTCACCAACCCCACCGGCCTGCGCTACGCACCAGCCAATTCATGTCCCTGCCACTTGTATTGTGAAGAAGGAGGCTGAGATCCCAATCCCCCTCTTAAACGGTGACACAATGGGAAACAAATACAGTTTTTTTTTTTTTTACCTCCTCTTTGCTCGATCAGCTGCTGGTTTGCTGCTGTGCCGTGTGATCTCCATCTCGTACGGCGCTTCGAACATTTAAAAGCCTGTACTGCAGCTGTCCTACTCTTTGCCTTTTATTTCCGGCCCCGGGTGTGGGTTAATCTCTCATGTGACATAAGTTCTTAATATTTTTTAGTTTATAATTTAAAAACAGAATCTGAAAATCTAACAATGTCACATTAAAGTTTGATAAATTCTGCAACATATATATGTATGTAAGTTTTAAAATAAGCCTGATTTAAAGCGTGACAAAAAAGTGACATAAAAACGTGACATAAAATCATTGCAGAAAATCTTTTCACTTTTAGGCTTAGGCATTTTATATATAGAGAGTAGATAATATATACATATATATCTCTACATATAAAAGGCAAAGCCCTCACTGACTCCTCACCAATTCTCCCACTTTCCATATAGGTGGGAAGCTGAAATTTCGCGTGCTCATTCCTTGCAGTGTACTTGCAAAAGCTAGGTATGTTTCATTTCTTATTACAACACCCAAGGGGGGGGAAACGGGTGTACCCCCTAAAAAGTATATATAGATAGGGGAAACCCCTCCTCAATATTTCAGCGACTTCCAATATACGTAGGAAGCCCAAATTTCCCATGTTCATCCTTTAATGTGCCCCATAACGACCTTTCGAAAATAATGTCTTCTTTTTGGCGGTTCTCACCATTATACCGTAAGAAACTTTCGCAACTGACCTCTCCTTTTGGTAGTTTCAGTCCTTATTTCCGTTAACACAGGATTTATTTCACGGCAGAGACGCACAAGGGCCGCCCCCGGTCCCCCTTCCTTTTTCCATACAGCCGCTATCAATGCACCTACCACGTGGTTGGCTCCCTACCCATATACCATTTTTACTCGTGTACCACGCGCCCTTGTGTAAGACGCACACCTTAATTTTTACAAAGAAAATCACGGAAAAAATTTGCCCCGTGTATGACGCACGTTGTGATTGTATAGGAAGTGTTTCGAGCACGTTTTCCATGAAATGCCCTTCTGTTTTTGTTGCATGATGAAAGAGCAAGCGAGAGAGAGAGAGAGAGCGCGAGCGAGAGAGAGAGCCCAAGCAGAAGAAGTAAACATTACAGAAAAAAATGTCCTCGTATATGACGCGCACCTGATTTTCTAATGCTAATTTTCAGGAAAAAATGTGCGCGTGGTACACGCGGAAATACGGTACATTAATGACATCCCACGCTCATGTTCCTCCTCACTCGCTTCCTTACTTTCCTCCACTGTTCGTCGTGCTCACTGCTCCCTTCTTCTTTGCTCCACCGCTTCAAGCCTGTTATTGTTGGCCTTGCTTTACGTCTTCCTGCTGGTGACTCCTACCTTTTCATTTACTTCACTGCTTCAAGGCTGTCATTGTTGTGCTTTCTTACTTGCTCACGTATGTCTTCCTGGTGCTGACTTCTGCTTTTCATTCCCTGCTCCACCACTTCTCGCCTTCCTTCGTACTTTCTTTCTCAATGGGTGTAAGTTTACCCCAAACAACATGTCTATTCCGGTGATCACTGTAGATCACAATTTCACCGAACCGTACCCATTGGTTTCCATGCTCAGAGATTGCACCTGCCTCTTACTGCAAACGTCATTTACAAAGAGATCCTTACATCCTAGAAATGTACATTTCTCATACACAACATTTACAATCATAAATTAAACTCTTTACAATCATTAAATTCACTCTCAATACTAAAATAAGCCTACGACAATTACATTGACAATCATGTTATGGAGCCACATACAGGGTATATATATATATCCCCCTGGACGCTAGATGGCAGCCTCTCTGGGGCTTGGGACTCCCCCAAGGTTTCATGGGGGTTGGAGTTCTGTGCAGCTCTGTGGGGTTCCACAGGCGCCGCCAGAGTGCGCTGCAACAGGAGCGGCTGGCCACTTTTGGGCACTGGTTTCACCTTACCCGGAAGTGCAGCTGGATGTTGATAATCAACCACCTGGAGCACTTCCGGGTACCCAATAAAAGGGAGCCAGTGACCACCACTCAGCAGCTAGAGTCGGGTGAAGGAGGACAAGGTTGCTTGGGAGGAGTGGTGGTGCCAAGGAGAAGAAGAGTGCTTGCTGTACTGGTGTGCTTTTGTTGGGACTGTGTATTGCCTGTGGGTCACGGGGAAGACGTGCACCCACAGTTGAAGAAAAATAAATCTTTATTTGTTCTATTTTACATGTTCTATCTATCTGTGTCGGGTCAGGCGCTATACAGTGACCAGTCTTACAATATATATATATATATATATATATATATATATATATATATATATATATATATATATAATATTGTGGAATATGGCCGGCCATTCATCCTGGCCAATATCCCCAAGCCTCCAGGTGGAGCTCTCCCTGCAGCATGGAGGTGCCCCGAAGGCCAGCAAGGAATCCTAGACAATGGGGTTTTTATCCACAGCCCTGCTGGATACCATGGGGGACGCTAGAGGACTCTGCAGGGAGGCCCAAGGATTATTACGTGTCCCTAGTAGAAGTACGTCTTAGTCACAGCTACAGGAGGAATGACGTGCTTCCGGGATGAAGAAGAAGAGAACTTTTTATCTGACCCGGAAGTGATGGAAAGTCACATGGACTGGGGGGTTGGAAACACTTCCGGGTCAGGGACTATAAAAGGACCATGGGAAATCCTGGACGGCGAGCTGAGCTGGGTGGAAGGGTGGCAACGCGTCTGGGAGTGGAGGATTGTGATTTAATTGTGATTTATTAAGTATTGTGGAGAGGAGGGTGCTTTGTGCACATTTATTATTATAATAAATTCATTTTAGACTTTTATCTGGTGTCTGACGTCTGGTCTGAGGGTTCAAGGGGTCATGGGGACCTGTAAAGTCACTATATATATATATATATATATATATATATATATATATATATATATATATATATATATATATATATATATACAGTATGTATGTATATATATATATATATATACAGTATGTATGTATATATATATATATATATATATATATATATATATATATATATATATATATATATATATGCACATATTTAGATTTTATACTTAACAATATAGCCTCAATTGCTGAAGTGCAATTAAAATAAATTCCCTAGTGTATATATATATATGGGCGGCACGGTGGCGCAGTGGTAGTGCTGCTGCCTCGCAGTTAGGAGACCTGAGGTTCGCTTCCCAGGTTCTCCCTCCGTGGAGTTTGCATGTTCTCCCTGTGTCTACGTGGGTTTCCTCCGGGTGCTCCGGTTTCCTCCCACAGTCCAAAGACATGCAGGTTCGGTGGATTGGCGATTTTAAATTGGCCCTAGTGTGTGCTTGGTGTGTGGGTGTGTCCTGCGGTTGGTTGGCACCCTGCCTAGGATTGGTTCGTGCCCTGTGTTGGCTGGGATTGGCTCCAGCACACCCCCGTGACCCTGTATTCGGATTCAGCGGGTTGGAAAATGGATGGATGGATATATATATATATATATATATATATATATATATATATATATATACTAGCGAATTTATATTAATTCCACTTCAGCAATTGAGGCTATATTGTTAAGTATAAAATCTAAACAAAAATCCATTTTTCCATTTGCAACAAAACAGGACAAACACTGAGGGGAATGAATACTTTCACAAAGCACTGTAAGTCAGCGTTGTGCCTGAAAACGTGTGCACGCCAAAACAACAACACTGGGGGTGTCCACATTCTTTTGGCCGCATGACGTGCACTGGGCTAATTTATACTTATAGAGGCAAATGAACTTAACCTGCATGTCTTTGGAATGTGGGAGCCACACAGACACAAGAAGACCATGCAGGCTCATGATGGACGATAATTCAAATCCAGCACTCTGGAGATGGGAGGCTGCAGTTGTAATTATAAAGCTTAAATAAAAAAAATAAAAGAAATAGATTTTTCTGCTTTTGAAGAGTGCACACTGTTGCAGACTCTAAACTGCCCCTGCGATTAGTAACTAAAACCAGTAACAATTTTAATTGTGTGTTTCATTGATTTTATTTTTGACTTGACCTTACACATGAAATTAAACATTTGTCCTTCTCTCAGACCCTTTATTAGACCCACTCAAAGTTACAAGGGCTGATGTCTATCTTGGCAGCACAGGATGAAAGGCAGAATCCAAATACTGAAGGGCGCACCAGTCCAATGAGTAAAGCTTCTCATCACCAAAACCATTCTGTTTTGAGGGACATTAAAGTTAAAAATAGACTTAACTTTCACCATATTGCCTTGTTAGAAGGAAACACAGATCTGTTGTAGTTCACTTTGCCTTAAGTCTAATTTTTTGCAACACTTGGAGTTATCTTGTTCCCACAAAAGACATCCTTGGGAATCAGAGGGTGACTGTCGAGAAGCTAAAGACAAAAACAGATTATCCCTGTAACGCTCCTGTGACAGCCGACCTGGCCTGTTATATCCCAAGCTGCTGCCCGTATCCCTCTAAAACTAATAATTAAATGCCTTAGAGGCGACCTCGGTTAATCAAGTTTCAAGGACAGCAGTCAGTGGCTCACTTCACTGAGCCAAAGAAAATCCAATGATTTGTTTGGCCAAAGAGAAAGTCGTTATGGGATCTCCATATATCAGCATCCTGAGCGAGGTTCAATGGTGTAATCAGTCACTATTTGGAAATAATAAATGAATAAATGCATTATATACTATATATCCAGTTCAACAGTTTCACAATAATATTAGGGGAGAGTTATGGTCCTCTCTAAATTTTTGGGCAATTTTTGTGATTTGTTACGTGGCAGATTGCCCGCGGGTTGCCTCCATTAAGTAAGACATTTAATCTAAGGGCGGGCAAGAAAGTAATGCCTTCCTTTAAAGTACAGGTTATAAGAGCCGGTGCAATGTGCCGCACGTAATTTAACACAACGAAGATCAGTAAACAGCAAGTAAAGACACAGAAGGGGATTTTGGTAAGAGAAGGAATAAAGATTTAAACTTGTTATATATATCTATATATTTATGCGTCATATATTTAGGAACCTAATCAAGGACTTTGTTAAATGGTGCGACTCAAACCACCTACAACTGAACACCAGCAAAACCAAGGAGCTTTTGGCGGATTTTACAAGGCCCAGGCCCCTCATGGACCCCGTGATTATCAGAGGTGACTGTGTGCAGAGGGTACAGAACTATAAATACCTGGGAGTGCAGCTGGATGATAAATTGGACTGGACTGTCAATACTGATGCTCTTTGCAAGAAAGGACAGAGCCGACTATACTTCCTTAGAAGGCTGGCATCTTTCAACATCTGCAATAAGATGCTGCAGATGTTCTATGAAATGGTTGTGGCGAGCGCCCTCCTCTAGGCGGTGGTGTGCTGGGGAGGCAGCATAAAGAAGAAGGACGCCTCACGCCTGGACAAACTGGTGAGGAAGGCAGGCTCTATTGTTGGCATGGAGCTGGACAGTTCGACATCTGTGGCAGAGCGACGGGCGCTCAGCAGGCTCCTATCAATTATGGAGAATCCACTGAACAGGATCATCTCCAGACAGAGGAGCAGCTTCAGTGACAGACTGCTGTCACCGTCCTGCTTCACTGACAGACTGAGGAGATCGTTCCTCCACCACACTATGCGACTCTTCAATTTCACCCGGGGAGGTAAACATTAAAATTATACAAAGTTACTGTCTGTTATACCTGCATTGTTATCACTCTTTCATTTAATATTGTTTTTTATCAGTTTGCTGCTGCTGGAGTATGTGAATTTCCCCTTGGGATTAATAAAGTACTCTATCTATCTATCTATCTATCTATCTATCTATCTATCTATCTATCTATCTATCTATCTATCTATCTATCTATCTATCTATCTATCTATCTATCTATCTATCTATCTATCTATCTATCTATCTATCTATCTATCTATCTATCTATCTATCTATCTATCTATCTATCTATCTATCTATCTATCTATCTATCTATCTATCTATCTATCTATCTATCTATTTGTCCTCACAGGTGGTGCAGTGGTAGTGCTGCTGCTTTGCAGTAAGGAGACTGTGGGTTCGCTTCCCAGTTCCTCCCTGTGTGGATAGCACTCTGAGTACTGAGAAAAGCGCTATATAAATGTAATGAATTATTATCTATAAACTGCTGAAAAAAATTAAAGGAACAATTTGAAAACACATCAGATATCATAGGGAAAAAATCCTACTCTGGCTATCTCTACTGATATGGACTGATATGGTGATGTGTTAGGAATGAAAGGATGGAAATGAAAATGATCAACCTACAGAGGGCTGAATTCAAAGACACTCCGAAAAATCAAAGGGAAAAAATGATGCAGCAGGCAGGTGAGTTCATTTTGCCGAAATTTTATTTTAGCAACTCCAAATCATACTCGGTAGTTTGTATGCACTTGTGCTTGTGTCCACAAGTGCTTGTATGCATGCCTGACAAAGTCCTAATGAGACGATGGATGGTGTCCTGGGATATCTCCTCCCAGATCTGGACCAAGGCATCACTGAGCTCCTGGACGATCTGAGGCGTCAGATAGACCGAAACATAATATCCTACCCACACCCAGAGGTGTTCTATTGGATTGAGGTCAGGTGAGTGAGAGTGGGGGCCAGTCAATGGTATCAATTCCTTCATCCTCCAGGAACAGTCTGCATACTCTCGTCACATGAGATCGGATATTGTCTTGGACCCGGAGGAACCCAGAAGCTACTGCACCAGCATAGGGTCTGACAACAGTTCTAGGGATTTCATCCTGGTACCTAACAGCAGTCAGGGTTCCATTGCCTAGCACATGGACAAGTTGTTGGCACAGTCACCAAAACAACCGGCTGTTCCTATTTTAAAGAATGAATTCTCAGATGTGTCGAGTGACAATTGCACTAGAAGGTGGTCTGACAGGTTATCTCCTGCTGAGACGGGAAGGACCAAAGTGGTGTGTACCAAACATGAGCTCAGTAGTCTTCCAGGGTTATCACTTGCATCATTATAAGGAAACATGGAACAAATGTCAGTGGCGGAGTCACACCTAATTCCTTCCTCATATTTGTCCAGCACTACCAATGCCCACGTGTCTTACACTATCTATCTATCTATCTATCTATCTATCTATCTATCTATCTATCTATCTATCTATCTATCTATCTATCTATCTATCTATCTATCTATCTATCTATCTATCTATCTATCTATCTATCTATCTATCTATCGTCACACACGTGCGCATGGGAGGCAGCTAAAGGGCTCGAGGGAAGGCAGTTCTGAGGCATGCCGGGACGTGGCAGAGTGCACTGATTCTTTTATTCCCTTGCCTGTAGACCATTCCCGGGAGATCTCACCTGGCTCTCATGACGTCACTTCGGGACCAAGCCAATGGAAGAAGACCTTATCGGCTCCGGCCCCTGTGATGTCACCTCCGGGCTTGAACCTATGGCAGATGATCCTGAGCCAGACCCATATGACCTCACTTCCTGTCTTCCCCTTTAAAAAGTCTAACCGTTTCCCCTATGAGTCAGTCTTGTTGTGGACTCTGTTGTAAGCACATCAGTGCTCTTTATTTTGCATACGACTTTGCAGCCAGGATACCTCATTATACGGGTGGCTGCCCCAAACCTTTATCTGTGTGATGTCTCGTTATTGCGACACTATCTATCTATCTATCTAGAATGAAGAATTTCTAGTAGATTCATTGATGGTGTGCTGTCCAGACCCTGATGCAGTAAAGCAACACTTAACCAGAACATTTCCTCCTCCAGTTCCACCGTCGGGTTCCTCTGATCAAATGCTGTCTTTGGTTTTTGACTTGTCTACCCAGAGCTTTGCACTTTGCTCCACAAGTCCTGGTCTTTGCCTAGGTGTTCATGGACACACTTTAGTCTTGCCATGATGTGTATTTCTGGTTCCTCCTGGTCCATCTCCCATATAGATTTCATTCCTGCATCCTTTTTGTGATGGTAGACTCAGGCACTTTGATATCAACAGTGACAGGAGCTACCTGGAAATTCTGGGCTTCTTATAGACTTCTTTTTGAATCTTGGGTTCTGCTATCAGGTTTCTTTCTTTGGTGGCCTGGCCTAGATAAGTTGGCAGTTGCTTGAAATCTTTTCCATTAGTGGATGATCTTTCATTTGTTTGGAGATTCTCTGTAAATTCCTAACCCAAACTCTTAGTTATATATAACCTTCATTGTGAAGGCCTCAGAGAGATCCTTTGATCTCGGCATGCTGAGAGCACACAATTCAAACCCAACAAAATGTTTGGACAGGTTAACACAAGGTCCTCTCTAATGATGTTCTAATCATTTGCACCAGATTCAAATGTGAGCTATTAGGGGTCGTGGTAAATAGTGGGGTGCACTTACTTTTTCCACATACGAAATTTGCAGTTATGTTTATTGAAATTATACGGTGGACTATAAAATGTAAATGAGACTTGATGTTTGTTTTATTCTATCACCTTTATATAAAAATAGAAATCTTAATATGTCTAGATATGTTAAATAAAAAATAAATATTTCATTCATGAGTGATATTTTTCCGAACCCTGTTGCTTACACATGAATTGTACTGAACCTTTTGGCCAATAATGCCGCCCCCAAAAAATTTCGTAAAAACAGAATTGTTCTTTTAGCTTCATGCTGAAGCTAGGCATATTCAGGCCCAGCCAGTATTTGGATGGGAGACCATCTAGGAAAAGCATAGGTTGCTGCTGGAAGAGGTCTTGGAATGGCCAACAGGGGGCGTACAGTCCCAGTACAGTAACAGGGACATTGGGCTGTTAAAATGGCTCTGTCTTAAGGATGAGATGTAAAACAGAGGTCCCTGGGCATCCTTTGTAAAGACTATAGGCAGTATCCTGATGTCCTGGCTAAATTGCCCACCATGGCCTGGTCATTCTCATATTCCTTTTTCTCTAATTGGATTTCTGTCTCAATTCTTCACCACTTGATACATAATGTGTGGTGAGCACACTGGCGCAAAAGTGGCTGCCATCACATCATTCAGACGGACACTGCACATTGGTGGTGGTTGACGAAGGGCTCCTGACTCTACATGAAGAAGCACTTTGAGTAGTGAGAAAAATGCTACTGTATATAAGTGTAAAGAATTATTATTTTCATTAAATGCAATCATTTAGAATCTGAAAAAGTAGGTCTGCACCAAGAATCTTCTTGAAGTCCTTACCTCTTTGATCTGGTTATGGTTGTGTTGTCTCGTGGGATAAAAGACAAATCTCCTTGGTGCAGGCTTTGTGCAGTTGACATGGTGTTGTGTAGAAGCAGAAAAGGAAAAGTGGAGAGGAAGTTGGAAGAATGGAGAAGGGCTTTGGAAGACTGAGAATTGAAGATAAATAGGAAGAAGATGGAATATGTCAGGTTTAATGATGATCAGGATTCAGAATTTTGCCTGCAGGAGGAGCCATTGAAAAGAGTTGGATAAATGTAAATATCTAGGATCAGGGGTAGTCAAAACTAGAAGCTGAGATAACCCATAGAGTGCAGTGTGGATGGAACAATTTGAAGAAGATATCAGGACTATTGTGTGATCGAGGAATTAAGGTGAAGTTTGAAGGTCAGGACTTTAAGACAGCAGCCATGATGTTTGGAGCTGAGACATGGAGGGTAAAGTGAGAACAGGAGAAGAAGTGAGATGTGGCAGAAATGAGAATGCGGAGATGGATATGTGGAGTCACAAAAAAAGGACAGAATAAGAAATGAGACAATCAGAGGTGCGACAACAGTGGGAGAGAAATCTAAGAAAAGACAGGAAAGTAGTTTCAAATGGTGTGGATATGTGATGAGGAGAGACAATGAAGATGTCGGTAAAAGAATGATGGGAATGGAAGTCCAGGGGAAGAGAAAGCGAGGGAGGCCAAAGCAGAGGTGGATAGATAAAGTAAAATGAAGGTTTGAAAGGAAAGAGTCTGACTGGAGAGGAGGTGAGAGGAGCTGAATGGAGAAGGTTTATCAACCATATTAACCCCATCAGAGAAATGGGAAAAGATGAAGAGGAAGAAGAAGGTCAACACTCCTATTCTATAATTTGTAAAGAAACAAAAGGGCTGTAGTGAAACTGAAAGAGTCTAAGCTCATGACCAGGTACAAACATCTACAGTGTAAAGAAAACTTTACAACATTTATGCAAACTCTTCCCTTAACAAGTTTCCAACTGTGTCCCCGTGTTCTTGATGAACTCATTTTAAAGTCACCATCTTGATCCACTGGACTAATTCCCTTCCTGATTTTACACACTTGAATCACGTCACCCCGTTTTCTCCATTTGCTTAAACTGAAGAGGTTCACCTCCTTCAGTCTCGCCTCATAGCTCATACCTCTCAGCCCCAGAAATCAGCTTAGTCGACAAATAAACTCCTTGCCGATGTTCTTTTGAAATACTGTGAATGTTTTAGTGCCAAATATTATACAATTTCCACTCAGAAGCTGTATATTTGAATTCTGCAGTGAAAATGCACATTTTAAATGAGCTGTGAATAAATGCAGTAATTACTTTTGTGGCAGGAAAAGAATGAAACGCTAGTCGCTGCAAAGATTTTGCTTTGAACGTAAGCTATAATAAAGAATGTGGCCGTTTATCTGTTCTCCTTAGAGAGAATGGCTTTATAGTCTCATCCACCTCCACCCATCCATGTAGAGGATGAAGATCTTGCCATGTGTTGTGGATCTCAGAGCACTTCTGAAATGCAAAAAGCTGTCTTGTATGTCTGCTTCTGAAAGTTATTTGCTTTTATAACAAAACAGACTGGGGAAATCCTTTTTTATCTTGAAATCTGATCCATTTTCATGTGACGTCCATAAACAAATCCCATTTACTGTATATCCATCCATCCATTGTCCAACCCGCTGAATCCGAACACAGGGTCATGGGGGTCTGCTGGAGTCAATCCCAGCCAACACAGGGCACAAGGCAGAAGCCAATCCTGGGCAGGGTGCCAACCCACCGCAGTTTACTGTATATATTTGTGGATAATTTCTCCCACAGATAAGTTGGGACTTGCTTTTACAGTATGATTTCTGGTATTTTATAATGTCGGTCTGAGGGAGTAACCACAGAGCACATGGCCTTCTTTTTCTATGTGGGTGCGGCAATGCGCTGTATGAGCGTGTGCTCCTCACCTCTCTCTCTATTGTGCCTACATGACCACATGGTGATACCCGAACTATTCCAAAGCGACGTTTGCACTGATTTGTGTTTTTTGTATCTCACACCCTCATACATCTTTATCATAAGAGTATCCCTTATCTACGAAGGAGCTTTCAATCAGAAGAAAATATGAAGCTGATTTTAAATTAAACGTTTTTGAAATAGCGGAAGAAATTGGTAACTCCGCTGCTGCAAGAAAATTTGATGCCTCTGAGAAACTGGTGTGAGATTGGAGGAGTCAAGAAAATGTAATACAAACAAAATGAAGTGTTGCATTTTTGAACGGGCGTATAAGTCGAGGTCTGATATTATGATCGATATTTCTGGTTTCAAGACCCGACTTATACGTGAGTATATACGGTATACGCAGCATTCCCAAAATACACTGAAGAGAAGTCACCTGAAGTTTAAACTCGAGTGTTCTATCACAATTTGTAATTACTTATAGTAGTAGTAGTCTTCTTTCTTGAGGGATCTTGCCCCTGGTGGAGTGGTTGTACCAGCGTCTTCTGGGTGTAATACCAGGGTGGCAGTCCTTGTCACACTGTGTACAGCAGAACCTCTCATGTCATGGGCACAACACTTCCTGTGGTCTCTCTTATCATCAACTTTCTGCATCACTTCATTTTCATACCTCTAGAGACCCTTCATCACATTCTGCTTCTGGGAACTCCTGTTTTCCAATTGCTGGTGTTGATACCGAGAGCCTTGAGGCCACACTTGCAGACATCCTTGTAACACATCTAGGGTCATTCTGTTGTCCTCTTGTCAGATTCTTCCAAAAGGTGATCCTTGGGTGTTGCACCATCAACAATGAATGAAAAATGACCAGGCCAGGATATTTACCTGTACTTGAGAAAGGAAGAAGATGGAGGGCTTGTCTATCCTCTTGAGCACTGCCTTGTTGGTGACCAAGTCTCTTCTAGTGATGCTGAATATATGCCTGAGGCAGCATCTATGGAAGGAGTTGATCCACTCTTCTTGTTTTGTGCCTTGCTGTTGTACAACAATGTGCTCTGCACTCAAGAGATATACACCTGGACTTTGGTGATCTCCATGAGCTTACTGTTGGCCCATATTCTCTTTTTTAGTCTTGAAAAGGTTGCATCTGCCTTTCCATTGTGCATATTGATTTCGCTCTCAAATGAAAGATTGACTGAGATTGTTGAGCTCAGCTACTTGGACAACTTCTCACTCGTACTCAGCAATACAGATGAGAGGGTCAGAGTCGACATCTTGGACCATCACCTATATCTTCTTCAGTTTGATGCTGAGGCCATATTACTTTCATGCTTCCACGAAGCAAGTCATAAGTACTTGTGGCTCCTGCTGACTGTGACTAGCAACAGCTACGTCGTCAGCAAACAGGAAATCTCTGATGTGTCACAGATACACCTTGGTCTTTGCATATATTAGCAGCATATATTCACAGCTAAAGTAAAAATAAAATAAAAAGAAGAATAACAAGGGGAATCAGAATAGATTACTGTAATGTACCGAACTACGTAAAAAAGACATCAGTCGGTTACAGCAGTGTTTCTCAGAAATGGAAATCGAAGTAGAAGCTATTTATTGAAACAAACTTGTTCATTGCAACTGTTTATGGTAGAAAAGTCACACGGTGTATGTCAACTATCGGCTCTGTGGTATTCGTGTAAATGACCGCAAAGTCATTCCGCATGTAGGGGACGTAATAACGTAGAAACTGTGAGGAAATAATGGAAGGCAAATGCTGATCTATAAAATCTTTTAAATTGTTGCACCCTTGGTAAATGGAGCGAGGTACGCAATTGATTATATGCTGTTTCATTAATTTACTTTCTTTGTACAATGTTAAGGTTTATATTTTTTGTTTATAGTTTTCACGGTGCTTGTGATGGTATAACAACGTTAATAAAGAATGTAAAGTTTGAGACGTGAATAAAGATAAAGGCACCAGTCTGCGACTCTCTGTATGTCAATTCCATTAAATCAAGGGCTGCTACAATTAGTGGCGTTGTCACTTGTCATTTCCAAACTCATCTAGGCACGTGTATAGATAGGCCTGTCCTCCTGTAAGCAAACATCAGAATTCAAGTTACAACATATCCGTCTCTCTTACCGTTACATGTAACTTCTGTAATTGCTAATACAGTAGAACCTCTAGTCGCAAACGTTTCCAAACACGTACAAATGGGGTTACGATCAAAAAGTTCCCCAAAATTTCACATATGTTCACGACCACACGCTCTGGTGCTGAACAAAAGCACTAGCGGCCAATTTCACTTTGTACGCGCCAATGATTTCCCATTCTCTGTGGTCCTGGATCACAAGGAGGAGCTGACGACAGAGGAACTTGCTGAACTCCAGCAGGAGCAGCAAGTGATGCAATAAAAGCCATCATGGAAAAAATGCGACGAGTGCCAGGATTTTTTTGAGAAGAACCACCCTGACAAAGAACAGAGTGATAAACATGATGAACAACCATGTCGTCTTGCATTTCCGAAAAGTTTTTAGAGAGCAGGAAAAGGCAAGTCACATTAGACTGCTATTTTGTGAAGTTTGGTCCACCAGCTAAACGGCTAAAAACACCATAAATCCCTGAAATAGAAGAAATCATAAGAGAGAAAACACCTGAAGGAGAACGTCCCGCAAAACTGTAACCTCCTCTCCACCCAGCTTCCTCCTCACTTCCTTCACGCCAGAACTCGACTCATGCAAGGTTAGTTTTCTTGGTTGTTTAGGGTTAGTTTTTGTATAAATTAAGGATTTTTCAAACTTTATTTTTTTTCCCTGTGCTTAAAACTCATAAAAAAAAGTGTTTACAGAAAGCGGTTCATAAGGGTCTTGTACGAACTTGGTCTAGCACAAACTAAACTCTCTGTTGTTCAAGGTTTTCTCAGCGTTATTCAATGTTTTTACATTTAGTTTACTATTATACTGTACATTCTATGGTATAATTAACTATTGTTGTGCTTAAAAATCTTAAAAAAAATAGATAGATAGATAGATAGATAGATAGATAGATAGATAGATAGATAGATAGATAGATAGATAGATAGATAGAAAGGCAGTATATAACTGATAGATAGATAGATAGATAGATAGATAGATAGATAGATAGATAGATAGATAGATAGATAGATAGATAGATAGATAGATAGATAGATAGATAGATAGATAGATAGATAGATAGATAGATAGATAGATAGATAGATAGATAGATAGATAGATAGATAGATACTTTATTAATCCCAAGGGGAAATTCACATACTCCAGCAGCAGCATACTGATACAAAAAAACAATATTATATTAAAGAGTAACAAAAATGTAGGTAAAAACAGACAATAACTTTGAATAATGTTAATGTTTACCCCCCCGGGTGGAATTGAAGAGTCGCATAGTTTGGGGGAGGAACGATCTCCTCAGTCTGTCAGTGGAGCAGGACGGTGACAGCAGTCTGTCGCTGAAGCTGCTCCTCTCTCTGGAGATGATCCTGTTTAGTGGATGCAGTGGATTCTCCATGATTGACAGGAGCCTGCTCAATGCCCGTCGCTCTGCCACAGATGTCAAACTGTCCAGCTCCGTGCCCACGATAGAGCCTGCCTTCCTCACCAGTTTGTCCAGGCGTGAGGCGTCCCTCTTCTTTAAGCTGCTTCCCCAGCACACCACCGTGTAGAAGAGGGCACTCGCCACAACCGTCTGATAGAACATCTGCAGCATCTTATTGCAGGTGCTGAAGGACGCCAGCCTTCTAAGGAAGTATAGTCGGCTCTGTCCTTTCTTACACAGAGCATCAGTATTGGCAGTCCAGTCATACATACAGTTTGTACGGTCTGGAACGGATTAATCGTATTTACATACAATCTTATGGGGAAATTACATTCAGGTCTCGACCAAATCGGGTCACATCCATAGTGAATTATGGTCGTGACCAGAGGTACCACTGTAGGTCAGTTATTGCTTTTAGAAATAAGAAGTGATAGCATTCTTATAAGCATTTATCCATCCATCCATTATCCAACCTGCTACATCCTAACTACAGGGTCACGGGGGTCTGCTGGAGCCAATCCCAGCCAACACAGGGCACAAGGCAGGAAATAAACCCCAGGCAGAGTGCCAGCCCATCACAGGGCACACACACACACACACACACACACACACACACACACACGCACACACACACACACCAAGCACACACTAGGGCCAATTTAGAATCGGCAATGCACCTAACCTGCATGTCTTTGGATTGTGGGAGGAAACCAGAGTACCCGGAGGAAACCATAAGCATTTATAATATTTCTAATTTCATTTTTATTATTATAGAATGGAATAATTTAAAATGTGGAATTATTGAAATTACTAAAAAATTTCATGCAATTTAATGAAAACCGAAGAAATGTTTGAATTTTACGTATATTTTATCACATGGATTTTCATTTTAAACGTGTCACATGTGTGACTGTATATTTTGATCATTAAAAAAAATATTAGCAAAGCCCTGGTCTGATCCAGACGTGAGTAGTTCTGCCAATTAAAACTTAGTGTTTTTGGGTGGATCTCAATATAATCTAAAATCTGAAAATGTGCATAGCCTAAACAATGTATGGGGGGTTGGCACCACACAAACTATCCATCCATCCATTGTCCAACCCGCTGAATCCGAACACAGGGTCACGGGGGTCTGCTGGAGCCAATCCCAGCCAACACAGGGCACAAGGCAGGAACCAATCCCGGGCAGGGTGCCAGCCCACCGCAGGACACACACAAACACACACCAAGCACACACTAGAGCCAATTTAGAATCGCCAATCCACCTAACCTGCATGTCTTTGGACTGTGGGAGGAAACCCACGCAGATACGGGGAGAACATGCAAACTCCACGCAGGGAGGACCCGGGAAGTGAACCCAGGTCCCCAGGTCTCCCAACTGCGAGGCAGCAGCGCTACCCACTGCGCCACCGTGCCGCCCCATTTTAAAAATGTGCCACAGAAATAAATGTTGTTGTTGTACTTTCAAGCATGACCCACAGTATAGCCAGTATCCATTAAATATCTGGTGTCTCTAAAGAAGTATGGCGGCGTGTCAGTAATTTCTGAGGAGGTCTTATACAACATAGTGGCTGGTGACTTAAAATGATGCTGAGCTCTGCCTTTTAGCACAGCATGGTGCAATGTGTCAAAGGGTAAAGCTCCTCCAATTCAGCACACCGTGAAGTTGATGGGTGGCATCACTCAAGATGGCCTCTAATTTTCCCATCATCCTCTTTTCTGCTGCCTTCTCCAGTAAGTCCAGGGTCAGTTCTGTAATCCATCTGGCCTCCCTGGCGTCACTCCTTCAGTAGATCAATGCAGAGAACATCACATGGGCCTTTATGGACTAACACAGAAAGCCATTAACCCTTTTTTGAATTAAAGGACATTTCTTCCAACTTTCTGATGGGTCTGTGACTGTTTCCTCTACATAAAGAGAAACATCCCTATAACCTCTAATTGTTGCAATTTGGCCATCCTAACTCTCTGCGTCTTGGGCAAGGCCACTTAAATTACAATTAATCAAGCCATAATTAAACAGTAATTAAATGAAAAGGCAAACGGCAGCCTCTAGTTCTCCCTGCTTGACTCCCGTGAGAATATTTCTTGAAGCCATTTAGGAAATAGCATTCTGCTCAATTAGATAAATGCCCTGCTGCTATAGCCATTGGTGTTCTAAGAAAACAATTTTCCACCCAGTGGTAATAACTGTAAGCTGGTAGTATTTTTAACATGTGAGAATATCCCCCATGAAGACTTAAGCAAAATATCAGTCTGAAGAGTATATGGAGGAAAGTGCATTAAGAAAGGTTCTTTGTTTCTTCTTGTAATTCTATCACAACAGCCGCTGTGGTGTATCTGTCAAGTGCTAGACGAATACGTATAGAAATCTGTTATTAGATGCAGAGCTCACTTTTATCCAATATGTTTCACTTCAGATCTTAAAATCAAACTTCTTTGCACTTCTGTCTATTGAAAATAAAGATAAAGTACAAACAAATAAGGGCTGGGGTCCTGCAGGAAGCCCCATTTAATGGTAATGTCCAAAGGATGGAAGTTGTGGGCACAGTCACCAAAACAACCGGCTGTTCCTATTTTAAAGAATGAATGTGTTGAGTGACAATTGCACTAGAAGGTGGTCTGACAGGTTATCTGCTGCTTAGATGGGAAGGACCAAAGTGGTGTGTACCAAACATGAGCTCAGTGGTCTTCCAGGGTTATCACTTGCACCATTATAAGGAAACATGGAACAAATGTCAGTGGCGGAGTCATACCTAATTCCTTCCAGCACTACCAATGCCCATATCATTTGAATGATATTCTTAAATGTTAAATGGTGTGACTCAAACCACCTACAACTGAACACCAACAAAAACCAAGGAGCTGGTGGTGGATTTTAGGAGGACCAGGCCCCTCATGGACCCCGTGATCATCAGAGGTGACTGTGTGCAGAGGGTGCAGACATATAAATACCTGGGAGTGCAGGTGGATGATAAATTAGACTGGACTGCCAATACTGATGCTTTGTGTAAGAAAGGACAGAGCCGACTATACTTCCTTAGAAGGCTGGCGTTCTTCAACATCTGCAATAAGATGCTGCAGATGTTCTATCTGACGGTTGTGGCGAGCGCCCTCTTCTATGCGGTGGTGTGCTGGGGAGGCAGCATAAAAAAGAAGGACGCCTCACACCTGGACAAACTGGTGAGGAAGGCAGGCTCTATTGTTGGCTGGACAGTTTCACATCCGTGGCAGAGTGACGGGCGCTGAGCAGGCTCCTATCAATTATGGAGAATCCACTGTATCCACTGAACAGGATCATCTCCAGACAGAGGAGCAGCTTCAACGACAGACTGCTGTCACCGTCCTGCCCCACTGACAGACTGAGGAGATCGTTCCTCCACCACACTATGTGACTTTTCAATTCCACCCGGGGGGGTAAACGTTAACATTATACAAAGTTATTGTCTATTATACCTGCATTGTTATCACTCTTTAATTTAATATTGTTCTTTATCAGTATGCTGCTGCTGGAGTATGGGAATTTCCCCTTGGGATTAATAAAGTATCTATCTATCTATCTATCTATCTATCTATCTATCTATCTATCTATCTATCTATCTATCTATCTATCTATCTATCTATCTATCTATCTATCTATCTATCTATCTATCTATCTATCTATCTATCTATCTATCTATCTATCTATCTATCTATCTATCTATCTATCTATCTTTGTACAGTGCCTTTCATATCTATCTATTGTCACAATAACAGTCCAGAGATATCAAAAAGGTTTG
This sequence comes from Erpetoichthys calabaricus, assembly GCF_900747795.2. Taxonomy (NCBI): domain Eukaryota; kingdom Metazoa; phylum Chordata; class Cladistia; order Polypteriformes; family Polypteridae; genus Erpetoichthys; species Erpetoichthys calabaricus. The sequence continues at coordinate 14,075,764 of NC_041395.2, forward strand.
GGGCAACCACCAGTATATTATGTCCTGGCTTCAAATGTGTATTTTGGTTGAGTTGTTCACAGGTTGGAGTCCAAAACAGAACTGATTTTAGATTGCAAATATGGAGGCCATAAAGGCCAGGACAGGAAGTGACATCACCAGGACTGGAAAGTGACATCATCAAAGGCAGCGGTACCAGAAGTGATGTCATTGGGACTGGGAGTGACGTCATCAAAGGTGCCGGGACCTGGCCGATTTCCCATGGATGATCTATCTATCTATCTATCTATCTATCTATCTATCTATCTATCTATCTATCTATCTATCTATCTATCTATCTATCTATCTATCTATCTATCTATCTATCTATCTATCTATCTATCTATCTATCTATCTATCTATCTATCTAGGGCTCAGGTTCTAGAGGGGAGTGTGGATGAAGCTAATGTTCATTCTTTAAACAGAGTTTTCTCCCCTTCCACCACCATCACCTTCTTACACTGACCAGTTCCCCCACATCATCCCTTATCACATTAACAGTTCCTACCACTTCAACTGTAATGGCGAGTAGTGATGAGTCCAGCACTGTCCATCCTTGCACACTGTCCTTACCTGATGACCAAGTGAGAAGGCCATTGAGGAAAAGCCATGGGCCCAGATGTCGACAGTTCTCAAGTTCTTAAGGCCTGTGCTGACCATCTTTGTGGTGTCCTCTGTCACCTGTTCAGTCTGTTCCTAAGGCTTCATAAAGTGCCTCTGCTGTGGAAAACATCCTGTATTGTTCCTGTACCAATGAACGCCAGTGCTTCTTCACCTAATGACTATAAGACTAGTGGCACTGACATCTCACATCATGAAGACCTCTGAAAGGCTGGTCCTGGACTGTAGGAGTCCTCTTGTGGTAGATCACCTGGACACCCTGCAGTTTACCTATTGGACAAAGCCAGCAGCACTCACCTGTCATCATGAAAAGTAAAAAAACTAATAATGATAACATAAAATATATTTGTTCACTGGTGTTTGCCCCCTGCCTGCTCGGGCAGGTGCTATGCGCCAGCCACTTCGTGTCTCTGCCACTATGTGGATTTCACTTTCACCAAACAACAAATCTTTTTATTCTCGCAGATACGCCTCTTCATTAGGAAGAAACACTACTTTTCCCTGAAAGCAACATGAATTAGACGATCTACAAGTTTCCGACTTTAAAGCCTTACAATATCTACATACTTCTGTCAGATCACCTATGTCCATATATTCGATCTCTTTTCGCTGTTCCATTATTTCACTGAATAATAATTTCCGTCTGTTAGCGCTAATGCGATCTTTACTATCAGTTTTTTGAGACTTTTGAATTTTAGTACTTTCATTATCTCTAACCTGCTCTGCATGTGTATCGTGCCAACATTTTTGAACCTCTTTACAATGTTCTACTTTGTCTTCTATTCTTTGTCTTTTATTTCTGACCCCACTTGGAGCTGAGAGTGCAGGAACTGGGTCTGACAATAGCATTCACATGAATGAGAAGTGAGTGGACCATGGGCGTGGTTATTAATCTTTGCGAGAAGGGCGGGACTTGTCAAAATTTCTTGGCAAAAAGTCTCGTCTCAACTTGAAATTATCTCTGAGAAAGTCTCATCTCAGGATTTCCATTTATAATAGAGAGATTTCTATAGTCAAAATCGCTGCATTTGCGCTTTTCCTGTTCAAATAGAGGGGAGAAACACGAGGTGCGGTAGCGACGAGCCTCACCTCACCTTGGACTGCGCTCTCCCTCACACACAGGGTTGATGCATGCAATTGGTGCGTGCCTGTTGCTGTCTCTCTGTATGTCGCCAATATAAGGTTTGCAGACACGTTTATTATACACCCTGACTTTCCACAGTCTGGCTAATATCTTTAATCGATGTGTTTGACATATTTAGTCCTGCTGATCGGACATAAAACTGCAGTGAAAAGGCACAAGGTGAGGCAGACAGTACTGTGCCGCACCAAAGGGTGCTCATTGCTTCTGCTGTTCTTCCTGGCGAAAATCTCCATTGAGGCGGAGAGACTTTTAAAACTTAAGGAAAATAAGGAGGACTTTTACAAGAAAGTTCACAGAGATTTTTGTGGAGAAGGATATGCGCATGGATTTCATTTCCAAATAAAGGTAAGGCCATAAATGGTTTTCAATTTTATAAAAAATGGGATCAGACTAAGAAAAAAAAAAACAATCCAATATTTAAAAATTTAATTTTGACCTTAAATAAAATATTTAATGGTTTTTCTTATTATCCTTTTGTTGAACAGTCTGTATTAAAATTGATAAAAGCATCAGAATTAAAAGGTTTTTAAAAAAAACTAAATATTTCAATTAAGGTCAAAATTGAAAACCGTTTTTTTTTTGTACACCACACTATACTTTCATTTTTACTGATTGAGTATGAATTGTGGAATTGCAACAGCAAATTTAGAACATGTGAAGGGTGCAGCGCAAATGCGCTCTATCCGCTCTCTCTCGCAGCTATAAATGTAACGTTCTTTCTTAGCCAAATATGAACCTTACCTGTCGATGTGCGTGTAAAGAAGGCTGATGAGATACAGTATGAAACATAACCAATAGTCGATGTGCATGCTTGCTGCCAACTGAATAGTGAATACCCTACTCTTTTGGGTTCACATATTTGTAAATCTGGATTACCTGGATTATTGAGCATACATCAAGACAAGAAGTTAGAACTTCACCAGCCATGAACCTCACCGAACGTCACTGAGCAGGAGCTACCACTTTATAACACACAAACACGGCAAGCAGACAGTGACTTCATTAGTCATTCCTTCTCGGCTCCCTCCTTCCGCCCAGGTACTGATAATCCTCCTCGTCAGGTTGATCCCGCAGCTGTGGTCCTGGGATTGGAATCAAATCATCCTGAAGGAGAAGGGACAAAGAGAAAGTGGGCTAGTTAATTGCTCGAAATACAATCCTCGTGAAGTATCGGCGATCGGCCCCTGGCCCATGTACGCTCTGTGCAGAGAGCTGTGAGAGAACTCGTTTTCTATGGCCAACGAATGCTCTAAAGTGTGACAGGGCCGTGAAGGCTCTGTTGGCGCTGCATACATGTCATGCATATATGAAAATAAGTATTATATCCTAAGTATAGTAAGGGTAAAATCTTTATAAAACTATGTGCCTGCAGATTTCTATTATTTTTCTCTTTGCAGCTGCAAACTACCATTATCTGGCTGCTAAGCTTAAAAACTTTAGTCAAGGACATTGTGTGCTTTGAGATGGCTAAACAAGCCATAGTTTTAAGAAGTGCAGCTACTGAGACTTTAACCATGAGAGAAAGTTGGATAGGCCGCTTGCTTTCACTTGCAGTGGCTGGGCCTTTGCCTCCCTGTCTGCCTGCCTGGACAGGTGATGACAAGCCAAGGAAGTGTGGTCTACAAGAAACAGTGCTATTGTCTTAGAGATGCAACTGCCCAGACCTCTGGCCTTGAAGGATAAGATGGAGTGCCATGTTCATTAAGCTAGGAAAAAATGGAGGAATTAATGAGACATACAGTTGTGCTTGAAAGTTTGTGAACCCTTTAGAATTTTCTATATTTCTGCATAAATATAACCTAAAACATCATCAGATTTTCACTCAAGTCCTAAAAGTAGATAAAGAGAAACCAGTTGAACAAATGAGATAAAAATATTATACGTGGTCATTTATTTATTAAGGAAAATGATCGAATATTACATATTTGTGAGTGGCAAAAGTACAGTGCATCTAGAAAGTATTCACAGCGCATCACTTTTTCCACATTTTGTTATGTTACAGCCTTATTCCAAAATGGATTAAATTCATTTTTTTCCTCAGAATTCTACACACAACACCCCATAATGACAACATGAAAAAAGTTTACTTGAGGTTTTTGCAAATTTATTAAAAATAAAAAAATTGAGAAAGCACATGTACATAAGTATTCACAGCCTTTACCATGAAGCTCGAAATTGAGCTCAGGTTTGTCCTGTTTCCCCTGATCATCCTTGAGATGTTTCTGCAGCTTCATTGGAGTCCACCTTGTGGTAAATTCAGTTGACTGGACATTATTTGGAAAGGCACACACCTGTCTATATAAGGTCCCACAGTTGACAGTTCATGTCAGAGCACAAACCAAGCATGAAGTCAAAGGAATTGTCTGTAGACCTCCGAGACAGGATTGTCTCGAGGCACATATCTGGGGAAGGTTACAGAAAAATTTCTGCTGCTTTGAAGGTCCCAATGAGCACAGTGGCCTCCATCATCCGTAAGTGGAAGAAGTTCAAAACCACCAGGACACTTCCTAGAGCTGGTCGGTCATCTAAACTGAGCGATAGGGGGAGAAGGGCCTTAGTCAGGGAGGTGACCAAGAACCCGATGGTCACTCTGTCAGAGCTCCAGAGGTCCTCTATGGAGAGAGGAGAACCTTCCAGAAGGACAACCATCTCTGCAGCAATCCACCAATCAGGCCTGTATGGTAGAGTGGCCAGACGGAAGCCACTCCTTAGTAAAAGGCACATGGCGCTCCTCCTGGAGTTTGCCAAAAGGCACCTGAAGGACTCTCAGACCATGAGAAAGAAAATTCTCTGGTCTAATCAGACAAAGATTGAACTCTTTGGTGTGAATGCCAGGCGTCACGTTTGGAGGAAACCTGGCACTATCCCTACAGTGAAGCACGGTGGTGGCAGCGTCATGCTGTGGGGATGTTTTTCAGCGGCAGGAACTGGGAGACTAGTCAGGATAAAGGGAAAGATGACTGCAGCAATGTACAGAGACAATCTGGATGAAAACCTGCTCCAGAGTGCTCTTGACCTCAGACTGGGGCGACAGTTCATCTTTCAGCAGGACAACGACCCTAAGCACACAGCCAAGATATCAAAGGAGTGGCTTCAGGACAACTCTGTGAAAATCCTTGAGTGGCCCAGCCAGAGCTCAGACTTGAATCTGATTGAACATCTCTGGAGAGATCTTAAAATGGCTGTGCACCGACGCTTCCCATCCAACCTGATGGAGCTTGAGAGGTGCTGCAAAGAGGAATGGGTGAAACTGGCCAAGGATAGGTGTGCCAAGCATGTGGCATCATATTCAACAACACTTGAGGCTGTAATTGCTGCCAAAGGTGCTTCGACAAAGTATTGAGCGAAGGCTGTGAATACTTATGTACATGGGATTTCTCAGTTTTTTTATTTTTAATAAATTTGGAAAAACTTCAAGTAAACTTTTTTCATGTTGTCATTATGGAGTGTTGTGTGCAGAAAGTTGTTGATGCTCATCAGGCTGGAAAAGGTTACAAAACCATCTCTAAAGAGTTTGGACTCCACTAATCCACAGTCACACAGGTTGTGTAGAAATGGAGGAAATTCAAGACCATTGTTACCCTCCCCAGGAGTGGTCGACCAACAAAGATCACTCCAAGACAAGTCGTGTAATAGTCAGAGAGGTCACAAAAGACCCCAGGGTAACTTCTAAGCAACTGAAGGCCTCTCTCACATTGGCTAATGTTCATGTTCATGAGTCCACCATCAGGAGAACACTGAACAACAATGGTGTGCATGGCAGGGTTGCAAGGAGAAAGCCACTGCTCTTCAAAAACAACATTGCTGCTCATCTGCAGTTTGCTAAAGATCACGTGGACAAACCAGAAGGCTATTGGAAGAATGTTTTGTGGACGGATGAGACCAAAACAGAACTTTTTGGTTTAAATGAAAAGCGTTACGTTTGGAGAAGGGAAAACACTGCATTCCAGCATAAGAACCTTATCCCATCTATGAAACATGGTGGTGGTAGTATCATGGTTTGAGCCTGTTTTACTGCATCTGGATCAGGATGGCTTGCCTTCATTGATGGAACAATGAATTCTGAATTATATCAGAGAATTCTAAAGGAAAATGTCAGGACATCTGTCCATGAACTGAATCTCAAGAGAAGGTGGGTCATGCAGCAAGACAACGACCCTAAGCACACAAGTCGTTCTACCAAAGAATGGTTAAAGAAGAATAAAGTTCATGTTTTGGAATGGCCAAGTCAAAGTCCTGACCTTAATCCAATCGAAATGTTGTGGAAGGACCTGAAGCGAGCAGATAATGTGAGGAAACCCACCAACATCCCAGAGTTGAAGCTGTCCTGTACGGAGGAATGGGCTCAAATTCCTCCAAGCCGGTGTGCAGGACTGATCAACAGTCACCGGAAATGTTTAGTTGCAGTTATTGCTGCAAAGGGGGGTCACACCAGATACTGAAAGCAAAGGTTCACATACTTTTGTCACTCACAAATATGTAATATCCGATCATTTTCCTTAATAAATAAATGACCAAGTATAATATTTGTCTCATTTGTTTAACTGGTTTCTCTTTATCTACTTTTAGGATTTGAGTGAAAATCTGATGATGTTTTAGGTCAGATTTATGCAGAAATATAGAAAATTCTAAAGGGTTCACAAACTTTCAAGCACAACTGTAGAACCAAGGCTGTGGGAAATTGGAGTCAGATAGGACTGTTGAGTGAAATTAATTAAGGAGAAAATTTTGATAAGAATTTTAATTAATACAAGATCGCCATATTCATCTGTATGTGCACCATACAATAAAGCCTGATTCTGCTGCCTGTCCTGAGACTCTGAGTGCCTTCTTTGGGGCTGAGGGTGCCCGTGCTACCTAATCTGCTTGAACAACATCAGAGGAGGTCATCTACCTGAAGATGAGTGTGTTTAGGCCCGGCCAGTACTTGGATTGGAGACCAGTCAGGAAAAGTTTGGGTTGCTGTTGGTAAAGCCAGCAGGGGGGTACATATTGTCTGTATGTGGATCCCAATGGCCCAGTGCAGATAGCGGGGTACTATTTTGTAAAAACGGTGTTTTCCTCCAGATGAGATGTAAAACTGAGGTCCTGACTCTCTGTGGTCATAAAAGATCTCTAGAGATCCTTTGTAAACAGCAGGGTGCATCCCAATGTCCTGGCTAAATTGCCCACCACAACCTCGTCATTATAGTCCCCTAATAATTCTTTGAATTTAATTCTTTGCATTTATATAGCGCTTTTCTCACTACTCAAAGTGCTCATCAATTGCAGGTTAAGGGCCTTGCTCAAGGGCCCAACAGAGCAGAGTCCCTATTGGCATTTACGGGATTTGAACTGACAACCTTCCAATTGCCAGTGCAGATCCCTAGCCTCAAAGCCACCACTCCCTAATCATCCCCTGTCTCTAACTGTCACCAGTTAATGTATGGTGAGCGTTCTGGTGCAAAAATGGCTGCCATCACATCATCCAGGTGGATGCTGCACATTAGTGGTGGTTGATGTGGCTCCCCACTCACTAAAGTACTTTGAGTAGTGAGAAAAGCTCTACATAAACATACAGAATTATTATTATTATTATTACAAAGGGTGCTCACTCAGGATCCCCCTGACTCCTGATAGAGATAAAGAAGAATAAGGGTGTAAATGTCCGCGTGGAGATATGCAAAAATTGTATGAAGTGACATCTGAAATAGCAAGCAAAACAAATCTGAGGTACAATTTCGGGAAAGGTGTAGACAGTATAAAACTCTTAACCGTTCCACTCATCTGTATGGATGAGAACTACTTGTCTTTAAACACTGATAAAACAGAGATGTTAATTATTGGAGGGAATGATGCTGATCATAACAATATTCTGTCATCATTTAACTCAGTTGGGATCACCATTAATTTTACTGAATCAGCCCACAATCTAGGAGTTATCTTTGATTCTCGTATGTCATTTAAAGCGCATATTACAAAGTTGTCCAAATCATGCTTCTTCCATCTTAAAAATGTTGGCAAATTAAGGCGTTTACTAAATAAGCAGGATTCTGAGAAATTAATTCATGCATTTATATCTAGTAGGATTGACTACTGCAATGCTGTGTTCACTGGATGTTCAAACTGTTCTTTATACATCCTCCAGTTAATTCAAAATGCTGCTGCAAGAACAAGAAAATTCAAAACATAACTCCAATTCTTAAATCCTTACACTGGCTCCTGGTTAAGTTTAGGGCAGATTTCAAAATCCTCCTTCTAACATATAAAGTATTAAATGGCCGAGGTCCGGCTTACTTATCTGAACTTGTCATGACTTACAAACCAGAGCGTGCATTAAGATCTCAAGATGTTAGTCTGCTTATGATTCCAAGGATTAATAAAATAACAGTGGGAGGTCGAGCTCTTAGTTACAGGGCCCCTAAACTGTGGAGTGGTCTGCCTGCTACTATAAGAGATGCCCCTTTGGTCTCAGCTTTCAAATCCCAGCTGAAGACTCACTACTTCAGTTTAGTACACCCTGACTAGAGCTGCTGATTCACTGTACAGACTGCATCTCTGTTGTTAGTCATTAGCACTAAAACATAAGTAACACGATAGTTATAATTGGATACTAACCCTCACCTATTCTGTTTCTCTTCTTGGCCCTACCTGCCAAGTTGATTTGCCTGCCTAAGATAAAGCCATCTCTGATGGAGGATCGCAGAAATCGTTGGGTAGAGGGGTCCTTTCATCCGATTGGCTGGTCCAGTGCTGACTCTGCCGTGGAATGGCCAATAGGGGGAGGCAGCTTGATGGCTGAGGTCTCCAGGGGCCTCATGTATAAACGGTGCGTACGCACAGAAATGTTGCATACGAACGTTTCCACGCTCAAATCGCGATGTATAAAACCTAAACTTGGCGTAAAGCCACGCACATTTCCACGGTACCTCATACCTTGGCGTACACAATTTCTCCGCTCGGTTTTGCAGACTGGCAGCACCCAGCGTCAAAGCAGTGCTACTGTTCCTGTGTGGTCACCCTTTCTTTCTTAGATCCACATTCCTGACGCAGCTTTATAAATACACTGAAACTAACTGCATATTGTTTATTAGTGTAATGCATCTGATTGTAATTAACCTGCAGCAATATAATGGTCCAGGAAATAGCCATAGTATTCCAAATACCATAACTGCTTTAGCGCTGTAACTCTCACTGCATCTTCTTCTTCTTTCAGCTGCTCCCGTTAAGGGTTGCCACAGCAGATCATCTTTTTCCATATTACTCTCACTGCACCACTCGGAGTATTTATATCACTGTATCTGAGTGGGGAATCACAGCAGCAGCTGATCGGAAAGAGAAATATCGGTATACAGCATGAAGAAGATGCTGCCTGAGCCAAGGCAAAACGCTTTAGAGACTTCCCAGTACGGACTTCGCGGTTTAGAAAAAGTTTCATCCCAAGAACTCTAAACGCACTCAATCAGTCCATCAAGCAGTAGAACTGTTTACTTATAAGTACAATTACCTCACTGTAAACTTGGGATACAGTTATAATATTGCACAACCTGCGCCACTTTATAAAGTGCGTATTTACATATGATGACGGTATTCATTTTTAAGATGAAATGCAGCAAAATATGTTGATTATATTATACAGATAAAACTTTAACTTCATTAAAATAATCTGTATTGTTAATAATTAAACATGTGAGGACACGGTGCCGCAGTGCTACCTAGTTCAGGGATTGTTCCTGCATTGCGTTGTATTCTTGCGCTGACGCGACACTGGAAAGATAGACGGATAGAATAATTAAACATGTACTACGAAGATATTTCAATGTTCCTTAAAAGTTTTGAAGAATCGGCGTTCTAAGCTTACAAATTGCTTCACGTCTATTACATAGCTGATTGTGTGGCGATTGGGTATTTAGAGAAAGAAAAGTAAGGACAGGAATTGGAGGTTAGTACGTTTGAAAGAGACAGTGCTGCTGTGATAAATTATGTCATTGAAGGTCGTGCATGGCGCAGCAAGCCTCTTGCATGAGATATGAACAAGCACTGCGCGACCGTGTTCCTATGTTTAATAACATGCTTTCATTCCTATCATCATGAAAAAGATATCACGTATACATCTCAGTATTTTAATTATTCAGAGAGCTGTAATATCACGAATGTAATGGATTATGTGTTCTGTCGGAGAAAGAGAAAGCCCGTTTAAGAAGCAGGTAGTGATTCACACACAGAGCACAAAGAAGATCAAATACAGAACAAAGCATTTAACGTCCTACTTTAGTTACAATGGGATTTTAGAAACTAGTAAATTAAACGATTTTAAGATGAAGTTTATGATGTTCTACTTTAATGGCAAAATAAACGACGTGATTAAAGTGGAAATTTCGAGATTAAAGTTGACATTTCGTGCTTTTTTCCCACTGTGTGCCTATTTTTTGTCTGTACCCTAATAAGCTTTCATATGACACTCAGACGGTGGGCTACGACTTGCCTTTTCACGGCGACTTTGATATGTGATTTCTTTTTTATTTCGGGCACTGTGCGACTTTGTGAACTTGAGCTTTCGAGTTTCTCCGACACTCTGTCACTCGATCAACTTCCTTTTGTTGATTATACCACTGTTTAAACCAACAAATAGTACGTTTTTCCTTTGCCTCCACTTGGTATTCGCTGAAATTCTTTTATATATTCCGCCGTGCTTTTCCTATTGTCTTTTCTCAGAAGGTTATTTATATCGATTTGCATATTCAAAGAGGCGTAATTCTGGGTTTAGTTGGGGCGGGACAGAAGGCGTTTGCACATGCGTTACTTTTCATGCTGATCGGGATTTATGTAGTGGAAGAACGTGAAAGTTTGCGTACGTACAGATTCCTGCATCTGGATTTTTCTGTGCGTATGCAAATTCCCGCTTTTGTGCTTATGCCATGTTATAGTGTGAGTTCTACGCACAGCGTTATACATGAGGCCCCAGGACTCTAAACAAATCCAAATCATATTATGGGATATCATCTACTGTTGAATTCTGCTCTGTACTTGTAATATTTTATTTTTATATTGTATTGAGGAGTACCTGCGTTCTGTTCTATGTATTGTATTTTCCCCTTCTTTTTGACACCCACTACATGCCCAACCTACATGGAAAGGGGTCTCTCTTTGAACTGCCTTTCCCAAGGTTTTTTCCATTTTTTTCACTACAAGGGTTTTTTGGGAGTTTTTCCTTATCTTCTTAGAGAGTCAAGGCTGGGGGGCTGTCAAGAGGCCTTGTGTGATTCTGAGCTATACAAAAATTAATTTTATTGTATCTCTAGAGCAGCGTTTCTCAACCTTTAAGTATTTGCAACCCGAGTTTCCTTAACAGTTTTAATTGCGCCCCCTAATGTTTTTTGATAGGAGCCCACTAATACCAATTTGTTCTTTTTAATTAATGATATATCATAGATGCATATTTATTATACCTACATAACTTTTATCGACATTTATCTAACTCTATTTATTTTCTAGTATCAGAATGTAGTTTAAGTTAATTTGTTTTGGTTTCAATAGATGTATTTTTCATATTTTCGATTCTTGTTTTCTTTTTTTCACATCTTCGCGCCCCCCTAGGGGGGCCTGCCCCACAGATTGAGAACCACTGCTCTAGATATTGGTACTGGAATCAAAAAGGGTGTGACTGGTAGGTTAAAATCTACCTCAATGAACCGGGCAGACGTTAGAGTAAAATTCCATCCATCCATCATCCAACCCGCCATATCCTAACTACAGGGTCATGGGGGTCTGCTGGAGCCAATCCCAGCCAACACAGGGAGCAGGGCAGAAAACAAACCCCAGGCATGGCGCCAGCACACCGCAGGGTGCGCACACACACACTCACACACCAAGCACACACTGGGGGACAATTTAGGATCGCCAATGCACCTAACCTACATGTCTTTGGACTGTGGGAGGAAACCCACGCAGTCACGGAGAGAACATGCAAACTCCATGCAGGGAGGACCTGGGAAGTGAACCCTGGTCTCCTTACTGCGAGGCTACCCACTGCGCCACCGTGCCGCCCAGTAAAATTCATCCAACGTTTAAATAAAAAAAAGTCAGTCTAAGCTAACAAGCTGTGAAAATGACCTTTTATGTGGTTTACGTGAGCTGAATAAGAGAGAAGACAAGACTCGCAAACGATGCCAAGATTCCTTGCAAGAAGGTCTGATTACAACGGCACGTCGAGCAAAAGAAAAGGAGTTCATTTTTCGGCAGTTTTTCTCGCCTCGGTCGACTAAGACAGGTTATGAAAGCCCTGCTCTGTCTTTCTACAAGTCTTTAACAACATCCAGGCACCTTTTCTTTGTCTTTCTTCTTTTTCTACTCCTACTCCCAGAATTCCGCTGTGCAGCCATTCTCCCCTCACAGCACTCAATCAATACCTCCTAACTGCAATGTCACTTTCATTTATTACATGTCCACATGCATAGTTTTTTGCACATCTTTTCATTTATTTTTAGCACTCTGCTGCCACAGATGGATGCGTTTTCAGCACTACTATATCTTAAAGGCCTGTGGTGATTTAACTTTTATTAATCTGTCATAATATTTGATTATATGAGCTGCAGCAATAAGCCACTTCTTAGCCGCGTGCTAATACCTTTCTTCTCCCTCTTACTGAAACAATAAGTCATTAGCATCTCATGAGATAGCTTTCTCATCATGCGGAGGAAAAAAAAATCTTTTTTTTTTCCGTGATGAATAGAAATATTTAGCACAAATGTACTTCATTTGCATTCTTTTTTCTATTAATTACCGTAACAGTTTTAAAATTGACCTCATAAATTAGCACTTTTTTTCCCGGCATTATTTAATAATGACAGTCTGCATGTTTTCAAAGTGAAAATGTAGCCGTTTTTTATCAACCTGTCAGGGGAGGACCGTTGCTAATTGCACAACTTAGAAATATTAATTAGAGGTTTTTGCTCCGATTCTGAAGTTTGAACCCGATTTCTCCTTATTGTTTCTGATTTCATAAGAAAGAGGAAGACGAAATTGGAATTCATTTTCCGTAATCTGGCAGCAGACGCACAATACATATGCTTAGTAGATCTCATTGAACTGTACCCTAGAATTAAAAAGAGTGAAAATATGGCTATCAACACATAAAGTGAGTGGAACTGTATAATGGATCCTTTATCGGCTTTTAATACTATCCGCAGAATATAATCTTTGTTTGACGCTGCCAAAACGTTGGATTCCTTTTGAAGCTTCTATGATGTTATGCCTTTGCCAGAAGTAAAAGGATAAGACAGACATACGACATGTATACCTGCAGTGCCACCTACGTGGCACCCAAAAACCCAAACAGGGCAGCCAAATGAGAGCCACAGCAGAGGGATACTGGTGGAACCCATAGCCCCGGGAGGCAGCCTCCCTCTGTCCTTCCCTCATTATGTCCTCCCGACTGGAAAAGATACCACTACCGTATATATTCACGTTGTCAGAAACTCCACACAGAGCCATAGCAAGGTTTGGGGCAGCCACCCGTATATTTGGTATCCTGGCTGCAAAGTCGTAAAAATGTTTATACAGCACTGACAAACAGAACTGAGGGAATAAGGAAAAGGTGGAGGCTTTTAAAGGGGAAGACAGGAAGTGAAGTCAGAGGGGTCGGGTTCATGAGGGTCTTCAGCAAAGATGTGACATCAAAGGGGCTGGAGCCGACAAGGTCTTCCTCCATAGGCTCTTACCCAGAAGTGATGTCAAGAGGGCCAGGTGGAATCTCCCGTGGATGGTCTGCAGGCCAAGGTGAAAAAGAATCAGTGCACTCTGCCACATCCAACTCTGACTTGGAATTGCCCTCATTCAAGCTCTTTAGCTGATTCCCATGCGCATGTGTGTGACAAGGTATAAGTCAGGTCTTGAAACCCGAAAAAATCGATCTTAAAATCAGACCCCAACTTATACGCCCGTTTTACATCTTCTTGCCTCCTCCAATCTCTCATCAGTTTCTCAGACACATCGAATATTGTTGCAGCAGCGCAGATACCAATTTCTTTAGCTACTTCAATGACGTTTAATTTAAAACCAGCTTCATATTTTCTTCAGATTGAATGCTCCATCGTAGATAAGGGATGGTCTTACGATAAAGGTGTATAAGGGTGTCAGATACACAAAACACAAATTAGTGCAAACATTGGTTTCTGAATAGTTTGAATATTACTATGTGATCACGTAGGCAATTGTGAGAAAGAGAGAGGTGAGGAGCACACGCTGATACAGCGCATTACTGCACCCACATAGAAAAAGAAGGCTGTGTGCTCCGTGGTTACTCTCTCAGGTGGGCGTTAGCATATCATAATCTCTTGCACCAATAGTTTGAGTTTCCTGCATTCGATTTATTCGAACGACATTATAAAATACCAGAAATTATACGGTAAAATCAAGCCTGACTTATCCACGTGAGAATTTATCCGTGAGTATATATGGTAACCATCTCAATCAGGATGCCTGTCCATCAATTGCCTTCCTTTATCATGGCTTCTTGGACAGGTAAGGAACAATCCACCATGGCTGAGATACCAGTCAAACCATGTCTTCTAAGACAATATATATTTTAAAATGACCAGGCTAGCTTTGTTATTGTATAGATAAGCAAAGCAAGTCATGAGAATACAATAATTCATCAAACTCAATTTGCGATTTCATGGATTAGAACAACATGAAATGTTCCCTTTTGACAACCATTATTAGATCAGTGGTAAAGAATCATGGTCAACAAATATTATTTACCAGTAACGGTGTACTGCACGATAACGTGCAGTGAATACACTTGACTTGAGTGTTCCTAGTTTTCCTCCTCTTTCGCTATATGTTTAGATAGATAGATAGATAGATAGATAGATAGATAGATAGATAGATAGATAGATAGATAGATAGATAGATAGATAGATAGATAGATAGATAGATAGATAGATAGATAGATAGATAGATAGATGTGAAAGGCACTATACAATAGATAGATAGATAGATAGATAGATAGATAGATAGATAGATAGATAGATAGATAGATAGATAGATAGATAGATAGATAGATAGATAGATAGATAGATAGATAGATAGATAGATAGATAGATAGATAGATAGATAGATAGATAGATAGATAGATAGATAGATAGATTTAAACGTACAGAGAAAGTTTATCATTCATTTGCTCAGAGGTTGATGCGCTTGCTGCTTCCTGAGCAGCTCTTCTATTCTCCACACTAGCGGACCTCTTCTTCTCTTCTTTCGTCACCATCTTTTTGAGTTAGAACTGATTAACTCAGTGTTTGTGTTGCAATTACATTTACATTTTCCTTAATTTTTCACTTAAGCTGGCATTTAATTCTTCAATCTGCCTCAAGAATGATTTAAGATATGAAGAGGTAGGGGAGGTGACGGCAAAGGTGGTAGGAAATATTAACGGCGTCCATACGCATTCGACTCACAGCCGCCCTGCTGGTAGATTCTACAATAAAATATAATAAAAATAAAATGAGGAATAACCTTGGAGGTCAATCATCAAACCCCGAATGTGGATAGTAGACATCATGTAGTATATGTGTACCAAATTTCAGGTCAATTGGTAAAACGGTTTGAAAGCTACAGGTGATTTAAAATTCTGGACAGACAAACGGACAGCCACAGTAGTGTATTAATAATAATTCATTACATTTATATAGCGCTTTTCTCAGTACTCAAACCACTATCCACACAGGGAAGAACCAGGAAGCAAACCCACAATCTTCTTACTGCAAAGCAGCAGCACTACCACTGCGCCACCTTTATATTATATATAAAGATAATTTGATTATGGCGGCACGGTGGCGCAGTGGGTAGCGCTGCTGCCTCGCAGTTGGGAGATCTGGGGACCTGGGTTCGATTCCCGGGTCCTCCCTGCGTGGAGTTTGCATGTTCTCCCCGTGTCTGCGTGGGTTTCCTCCGGGCGCTCCGGTTTCCTCCCACAGTCCTAAGACATGCAGGTTAGGTGGATTGGCGATTCTAAATTGGCCCTAGTGTGTGCTTGGTGTGTGGGTGTGTTTGTGTGTGTCCTGCGGTGGGTTGGCACCCTGCCCAGGATTGTTTCCTGCCTTGTGCCCTGTGTTGGCTGGGATTGGCTCCAGCAGACCCCCGTGACCCTGTGTTCGGATTCAGCGGGTTGGAAAATGGATGGATGGATGGATTTGATTATAGTGAGAGGTCAAGCAAAATGACACCTTTTATTGGCTACCTAGAAAGATTACAATATGCAAGCTTTCAAGGCAACTCAGACCCCTTCTTCAGGCAAGATGTGATACAAAGATTGGAGTTCCCTGTGCTTATATACACACCAGGACAGAGGCAGCATTGGAAAACCTTTAAGTGAGATATCTTAAATGTGAAAAATTAATACACCTCTTCAGGATAAGATGCATTTAGCAAGAGACTGTACTTTCTCCGGTCCTGTTCAGCCTATATACATCGGACTTCCAATACAACTCGGAGTCCTGCCACATGCAAAAGTTCGCTGATAACACTGCTATCGTGGGCTGCATCAGGAGTGGGCAGGAGGAGGAGTATAGGAACCTAATCAAGGACTTTGTTAAATGATGCGACTCAAACCACCTACACCTGAACACCAGCAAAACCAAGGAGCTGGTGGTGGATTTTAGGAGGCCCAGACCCCTCATGGACCCCGTGATCATCAGAGGTGACTGTGTGCAGAGGGTGCAGACCTATAAATACCTGGGAGTGCATCTGGATGATAAATTAAACTGGACTGCCAATACTGATGCTCTGAGCAAGAGAGGACAGAGCCAACTATACTTCCTTAGAAGGCTGGCGTCCTTCAACATCTGCAATAAGATACTGCAGATGTTCTATCAGACGGTTGTGGCGAGCACCCTCTTCTATGCAGTGGTGTGCTGGGGAGGCAGCATAAATAAGAGAGACGCCTCACGCCTGGATAAACTGGTGAGGAAGGCAAGCTCGATTGCAGATAGATAGATAGATAGATAGATAGATAGATAGATAGATAGATAGATAGATAGATAGATAGATAGATAGATAGATAGATAGATAGATAGATAGATAGATAGATAGATAGATAGATAGATAGATAGATAGATAGATAGATAGATAGATAGATACTTTATTAATCCCAGGGGGAAATTCACATATTCCAGCAGCAAAAATATTAAATTAAAGAGTAATAAAAAATGCAGGTAAAAAACATACAATAACTTGAATAATGTTCAACGTTTACCCCCTCTGGTGGAATTGAAGAGTCGCATAGTTTGGGGGAGGAATGATCTTCTCAGTCTGTCAGTGGAACAGGACAGTGACAGCAGTCTGTCACTGAAACTGCTCCTCTGTCTGGAGATGACACTGTTTAATGGATGTAGTGGATTCTCCATAATTGATAGGAGCCTGCTCAGCGCCCGTTGCTCTGCTACGGATGTCAGACCGTCCAGCTCTATGCCAACAATAGAGCCTGCCTTCCTCACCAGTTTGTCCAGGCGTGAGGCATCCTTCTTCTTAATGCTGCCTCCCCAGCACACCACTGCGTAGAAGAGGGCACTCGCCACAACCATCTGATAGAACATCTGCAGCATCTTACTGCAGATGTTGAAGGATGGCAGTCTTCTAAGGAAGTACAAGCGGCTCTGTCCTTTCTTGCACAGAGAATCAGTATTGGCAGTCCAGTCTAATTTATCATCCAGCTGCACTCCTAGGTATTTATAGGTCTGCACCCTCTGCACACAGTCACCTCTGATGATCACGGGGTCCATGAGGGGCCTGGGTCTCCTAAAATCCACCACCAGTTCCTTGGTTTTGCTGGTGTTCAGGTGTAGGTGGTTTAAGTCGCACCATTTAACAAAGTCCTTGATGAGGTTTCTATACTCCTCCTCCTGCCCACTCCTGATGCAGCCCACGATAGCAGTGTCGTCAGCAAACTTTTGCACGTGGCAGGACTCTGAGTTATATTGGAAGTCCGATGTATATAGGCTGAATAGGACCGGAGAAAGTACAGTCCCCTGCAGCGCTCCTGTGTTGCTGACCACAATGTCAGATCTGCAATTCCCGAGACGCACATACTGAGGTCTGTTTGTAAGATAGTCCACGATCCATGCCACCAGGTATGACTCTACTCCCATCTCTGTCAGCTTGTCCCTAAGGAGCAGAGGTTGGATGGTGTTGAAGGTGCTAGAGAAGTCTAGAAACATAATTCTTACAGCACCACTGCCTCTGTCCAAGTGGGAGAGGGATCGATGTAGCATATAGATGATGGCATCTTCCGCTCCCACATTCTCCTGGTATGCGAACTGCAGAGGGTCGAGGGCGTGTTAGACCTGTGGCGTCAGGTGGTGAAGCAGCAGCCGCTCCATGGTCTTCATCACATGTGATGTTAGAGCGACAGGCCGGAAGTCATTCAGCTCACCAGGATGTGATACCTTTGGGACTGGGGTGATGCAAGATGTTTTCCAAAGCCTCGGGACTTTCCCCTGTTCCAGGCTCAGGTTGAAGATGCACTGTAGAGGACCCCCCAGCTCTGATGCACAGACCTTCAGCAGTCGTGGCGATACTCCATCTGGACCTGCTGCTTTGCTGGCACGAAGTTTCCTCAGCTCTCTGCTCACTTGCGCTGCTGTAATTGTGGGTGGGGATGTCTCTCCTATGTTGGTATCAGCAGAAGGATGTGTAGAGAGTGCAGTAATCCGAGGTGAGAGTGGGTTAGGGTGGTCAAACCTGTTAAAGAAGATGTTCATTTCGTTTGCTCTCTTCACGTCTCTCTCAATGGTGGCACCCTGCTTCGAGCTGCAGCCAGTGATGATCTTCATCCCATCCCACACTTCCTTCATGCTGTTGTTCTGCAACTTCTGCTCCAGCTTTCTCCTGTACTGCTCCTTCGCCGCCCTGAGCTGGACTCGGAGTTCCTTCTGCACGCGCTTGAGCTCATGCTGATCACCGTCTTTAAAGGCCCTTTTCTTCTGGTTCAAAAGGCCCTTAATGTCACTTGTAATCCATGGCTTGTTGTTAGCATAGCAGCATACTGTTCTTACTGGAACTAAAGTGTCCATACAGAAGTTGATGTAGTCAGTAGTGCAGTCAACAACCTCCTCAATGTTCTCACTATGTGATCCCTGCAGGATATCCCAGTCTGTAGTTCCAAAACATTCTCTCAGAGTATTCTCAGCCTCCGGGGTCCACTTCCTGAATGATCGTTTGGTTACAGGTAGGACTCTCACTTTTGGTTTGTAGTGAGGCTGAAGCAGAACCAGGTTATGATCTCCTTTCCCAAGCGCAGGCAGCGGGGTGGCACTGTATGCGTCTTTAACGTTTGCATACAGTAAATCAATAGTCTTATTTCCCCGGGTGTTACAGTCCACATACTGGGAGAATGCAGGTAATGTTTTGTCCAGCGTCACATGGTTAAAGTCTCCAGCGATTAGCACAAGCGCCTCAGGGTGCTGCGATTGTAGGCATGGAGCTGGACAGTCTGACATCTGTGGCAGAGCGACGGGCGCTGAGCAGGCTCCTGTCAATTATGGAGAATCCACTGCATCCACTGAACAGGATCATCTCCAAACAGAGGAGCAGCTTCAGCGACAGACTGCTGTCAATGTCCTGCTCCACTGACAGACTGAGGAGATCGCTCCTCCCCAAACTATGTGACTCTTCAATTCCCCCGGGGTTAAACATTAACATTATTCAAAGTTATTGTCTGTCATACCTGCATTATTATCAATCTTGAATTTAATATTGTTTTTTATCAATATGCTGCTGCTTGTGAATTTTCCCTTGGGATTAATAAAGTATCTATCTATCTATCTATCTATCTATCTATCTATCTATCTATCTATCTATCTATCTATCTATCTATCTATCTATCTATCTATCTATCTATCTATCTATCTATCTATCTATCTATCTATGCTTTGCTTATTATTTCCAATACAGTCATTCATGACGTAAAGGGAATGAATATGGGACGGGGGAATCATAAACTCTTCATATTGACAACTTGAAACTCAGAAGTTTATTCAAGACTTCAGGCCCCCGAATCTATTGATGTAAAATAATAAAAGACCTCCAATTTGATAATTGTCCAGCTTTCATTTTCACCCACAGCTGAAGCTTTACTCGTTCTGTTTGAACCGTCTCTTTGTATGATTAGGAGAATAAATTGGGTGAAACTTTTTGAACATTTACTGCCTACACGGTGCCCGTTGAAAATATACACTGTGGCAGGTGGCCGGGTGCGGCCCTCAATCAGCCGCCTATTTAAGGAGCTGCCGCCCTGCAATCAAGGCTGGAGTCGGGTGAGGAGGTGGACGAGGTCTGAGAAGGCGGCAAGGAGAGGCCCTGAGTGTGTGTATGCAGTGAAGAGACGGCTTGGAGGAGAAGCCAGGATAGTGAAGAGACTGTGGGGTGTTTGGTGGCGGTGCACTTAGTGACTGTAAATAGTGAGTAGTGTAAATAAACGTGTGGTGATGGACTGCAACGTGTCTGCCTGTCTGTGTCCGGGCTGTACCCTTCTACAGTGGCGTAGTCGGCAGGATGCTGCACCTGGCACAAGGTGCGGACCTGCATATAGTAAACTGTCTGTGGAAGGCCCGGCACAGCAGGCGAACTCACCCACGTGCCGCAGGGGCGGCGTGCACCGAACCCTGCAGAGAAATGTGGAGTCGCAGACCATGAGCGGTCTGCTTTCGGACTTTGTGTTGCAGGGGCAGCTCAAGAACGCGGCGGCAGTAGGTGGAGTTGCCGTCGAGGATGGGCTGCAGCTTCGACAGCCGCAGCAGCCGCGGAGCTGCCCGGAGAATCGCTCTCCTGGGAGAGAGGAGAGCGAGATGGCCGACCGGAAGTCCCTCCTCCTAACAGGCATGGGATTGGACAACGTGTCCTGCTCTCTAGCCAGTGATTGGTCGGAGGCGAGGGCTGGGAATGTCCGTCCCGTGCAGCGAAGCAACCCGAGTGGGCAGCAAGGAAGTGCCCATAGAGAGCAGTCGGTGAGTGACGCTACTGGTGAGGTAAGCCCACCGCCGTCTGCTTCTCTCTCCTTGGCGGCGATTTTACAGGAGCTGCAAAAACAGCTGTGCCTTGTGCTGTCGCCGCCGGCCGAGCGATGTGCCCTCCGGGCGGAGACGCTGGACTCAGGAGGGATGGCAGTGGCGTCGGATCGAGAGCCGCAGGCAGAAGAGGATCGGCGCACTGCAGGAGCTCCTGGACGGAGTGGCCCAGCGGGAAAGGTAAGGGAGACCGACCCCGTGAAGCTCCGGACGCCAGCGGGGCTGGGTCTGCCCTCTTACAATGGGCAAATCCGAAACGTCGCAGCGTCCCAAAGTAAACGGAGGAAGCGGCTTGGGGAAGCCAGTTCCTCCGATAAGCGAGGACATGCTGCTGGGTGCGCATGTCCCGCAAAGGGCCGTCCTCTGCGGAGGCAGAGGAGAATCCCGCAGCTGGAGAGGTGGAAACAGAGCGTGAGCCCACTGGTGATTCCGTGGCGGGGAGCACGGACTGCTCGGGCTGGGAAGCCGAGAAAGGGAGAATCGGGGCGCCGATCGGTGCCGAGAGCGTTGGCCCAGCTGAGGACGAGCCGAGGGGCTGCGTCAGGGCAACGCCTCCGCCCTTGTTTTTCTTTTGGGTTTACAGGATCGGGCCCTAGGCTACAGTGTGTCGGCTTGCCGCCGAGGGGTTCCCGTCCTCCCGGAATGGTTCGCTGGTCCCAGGAGGTCTCAGCTAGCGGGGGAGTCATGTGGCAGGTGGCCGGGTGCGGCCCTCAATCAGCCGCCTATTTAAGGAGCCGCCGCCCTGCAATCAAGGCTGGAGTCGGGTGAGGAGGTGGCAAGGAGAGGCCCTGAGTGTGTGTGTGCAGTGAAGAGACGGCTTGGAGGAGAAGCCAGGATAGTGAAGAGACTGTGGGGTGTGTTTGGTGGCGGTGCACTTAGTGACTGTAAATAGTGAGTAGTGTAAATAAACGTGTGGTGATGGACTGCAACGTGTCTGCCTGTCTGTGTCCGGGCTGTACCCTTCTACAACACTCTCTTGGAGTGTTCACATTTTCTTGTTATACAACATTGAATCCTAGGGAATGTACGAGGGGGAGTCAAGCTAAAGTTTGAAAATGGGATTTATCAGAAAATCGTCTCAAAAACTGATCATTGTCATTTCTCAATGTCGTCTCCACCCTTCTCAATGAACTTGTGCCACCTACACAATAATAATCGGATAATCTAATAACTGGGCACGCAAGTGTTCTGTATTGCTCTCTAGAGTTTCGCCATTAGATCAGTTAACACTGGACACGTCTAGCTCTGCGTAATCTTCATGTAACTGGTCCCATATCCCTTTTAGATTTAGACTTTTAGGGCTTCAAATTACCTCCACAAATTTCTTGTAACATTTCTTGTGGTCCTATGGGGTCTTGATGGAAAGGTTGAGGTCAAACAATGACCTGTACAAATATGGCCAAATATGGCATTGCTGCTTTTTTATTTAATTAAAAGTTAATATTGTAACCATATACTCATTTTTCCAGGAAGCTGATAACAGTTGACCTACTTTAGTTGGCTTCGACGACATTTTTTGAAATAACATTGTCTCTTTTACTTTAGAAATGTATATTAAAAAGTATAAAAGGTTTTGCATATTTAGATAGCACAGCAGCAAAGCTGACCTTGAATGTCACTCTGCTTTTGTTCTAGTTTCATTGGAACCCTGGGGATGAAAATTTTAACAAAAGGGTTTAAAACAAAAAGATTCTGCATTTATGGCCAGCCTGACGATAAAAGACAGATGATGGCTTTGCCTGTCATACTGAAGCTCCCCTGGAAGTTAAGTGAGACTTCTTTTTATTCTACACAAGGTTGAGCAGATATCAAACAATGCATATCGTTCTAGTTAACAAGTAATCATTTCATTTATTATGCTATTAAGTTCCACATATTTCTTGTTGACACAGATTCAACAGTCATATTTTACTGACCTTAAAAATTAACAACCCAAGCAGATTTCATAAAGTTTCTATAAAATTATGCACCTGACACAGCAAGGACTTATTGCCGGAATAGAATATGAGTGCAAATCAATCCATTAGAAACCAAGAAGAGCGGCACAGCGGTAAAGTCTGCTGTCTCACATCTCCAGGGACACAGAGTTGACTCCCAGCTTGGGAACTGTGATTATGGACTTTCTGTAACCTCCATGTGTTCACTGAACTTTCACAAGGCACTTTGTTTTCCTACCATAACAGGGAAACCTACATGCTGGGCAAATTGGAAACTTTAAATCAGCCTTGTGAGTAGTTGTGTACTGTGTGTACTGACTAGCATTTCCCAAAACTGCTGGATTCTGCCTTATGCCCAGTACTGCTAGGATTGGGCACAGCACTCCAAACATCTATTCATCCATCCATTATCCAACCCACTATATTCCAAAAGCAGGGTCATGGGGGTCCTCTGGAGCCAATCCTAGCCAACACAGGGTGCAAGGCAGGAAGCAAACCCCCGGGCAGGGTGCCAGCCCACCGAAGACTCCAAACATACTGTTGGATATTTTGTCTTGATTTGTTTTATCCAAGACTTTAACTTCATCCTGGACCACCTTCAGATCCCTAAAGATATGTCTGATCTCAGGGTCACTCATTGTGAGATCCAAGTTAATGGAATGTCAGTCTTTTTCTAACCCACTTAGTCACGAAGCAATTTCACTGTGGTCTGCTGGAGCCTATCTCAGCTAGTATAGGGCGCAAGGCAGGAACAAACTCTGGACAGGGTGCCAGTCCATAACAGGCTTTAATGTAATGCTTTACAGGAAATTCCATAGCATTTAATAAGGTAACTAGAAGAAAAGATGCCTTCATAATACTAAATAGGTCAAATAGCAGGAGATCAAGAACCAAAAGCAAAACACAAGTTGAGAATAAGAGTCAAAAACATTAAAAACAAAGTATTTAGCCAGCAGATCATTAAACAAAGGAAATAGCAAGAACTTGCTTTTTGAACTTGGATACAAATATGAACAGGCTGTGAAGTTTTATCCTGTTACTTCATGACGGATGGTTCACAATCACCCCAAATAATGGGGACTTAAAAGTGATGCCAGTGTAAGAGCCATTTGCTAGTGATTTAAGTTATATAAATGAGCTACCGGGTAAGATGAAAAGAGGAAGGCCTAAGATGAGGTTTATGGTGGTGGTGAGAGAGGACATTCAGGTGATGGGTTTGACAGATCAAGATGACGAGGACAGAAAGATATGGAACAAGATGATCCGCTGTAGCAACCGCTAACAGGAGCAGCTGAAAGAAGAAGAAGAAGAAGAAGAAGAAGAAGAAGAAGAAGAAGAAGAAATGTTTGTCTAAATACTAATAATAATTCTTTGCTTGTGTATAGTGCTTTTCTCACAACTCAAAGCACTCAGTGATTTCAGGTTAAGGGCCTTGCTGAAGGGCCCAACAGAGCAGAGTCCCTTTGGAATTTATAGGATTCGAAATGGCAACATTCCGATTGCCAGTACAGGTCCCTAGCCTCAGAGCCACAACTCCGCCTATGCCTTCAAAATAGGCAAACCCAAAAGCAAACACAGTCCCAATATGAAATCCCAAGAATGGTGAAAAAGCAGAGCACAGAACTCAAAAATGCAGACAGTCACAAAAAAGCAAGGAATAATCACAAGAGAAACTCACCAATGCTAGTGCATTCAATGAACCGCAAGGGACTGTGGATTTTCCTGAGCCTTTATAGAGCTATGGACACGGGACAACTCACAAAACAGATGGCACATGGAGAAAGATATGAAACTAAATAAATTTTCTCACTACTCAAAGCACTCAGCAATTGTAGGTTAAGGGCCCAAAAGAGCAGAGTCCCTATTGGCATTTATAGGATTTGAACCGGCAACCTTCCGATTACCAGTGCAGATCCCTTGCCTCAGAGCCACCACTCATAGTGCATAGTCTATGGGAGGTTCCTACAACCCCATAAGTTGAACTGAATTGGTATATTCTAACTATTTCTAGCCTCTCCGACTATACATTATACTCAGTAATTGACCTGCCTTGCAATATATAAGGAGATGAGTGATCATGGTTTTAAACCGTGCCTTACGTGCCAAGTAACATGAAAGACAATGTGCTTTATTAAATGTGCAGCGCCATACATTTAAAGCATACAGAAGAAGAAGAACAATTATAGTTTGACAGGAAAAGCTAAGTTTAGAGAAGATACATTTTTTCAAATTTTTTATCCTTATATTCTACATGTGTAACAACCTTTTTTCTTTTTTCTTGTGTGGACTATTTGCTTTGAATTTTCACGAAACATTTTAAACCGAACTTCTGGACTGAGAGATTTCTTTCTTCATGCGTTTTACCCGTGTTTGATCCTGCCTCACACACCAGCAGCTACAGCCAGAAATGTTCAAAAATACAGTATTTTATAACAGCAAATCTAAGCTCAAAAGTGAAAATATCATCACCAAAATTCTCAGGATACAAAATCCCCTTAATTAAATACAAATTCATACCAAAAGGGCCTGGAAAAGTTAGAAAACATTACCTAAGGCAAAATATCCAACACATAGCAGTACCCACAAATCTATCAGAAAGCTACACATGAGGGAGGATAACTGCTAACCTCCAGCTTGTGAACAAAAGGGCAACAATGGATCTGTATACAATTTATTGATGAAATAAAAAATTAGGTAAAAAATGCTGAAATTAACAAAAAAGGCAAAATGGATGTGTCTGAAAGGCAATCCAGGGCAAACTAGTCCAAAATGCACAATTCAAACTCAGAATCCAAGAAAACAAGGCAAGAAATAATAATAATAATAATAATAATAATAATAATAATAATAATAATAAAAATCCAAACAGATAAAGCAATACGTATTGATACTCCATACAAATGAATGATCTCCAGCTCCTGAGCCTTCTCAGCTGACTTACATAGAGCAACACGATTTCATTCCAGGAATGTTTGCTTTAAGAGTGTCAATGAAGAAGTATAGAGATGGTCAGAAGGAATTGCATTGCGTGTTTGAGAAAGTGTATGATGGGGTGCCAAGAGAGGAGTTATGGTACAGTATGAGGATTTTGGTAGGAGCAGAAAAGTATGTGAGGGAGGTGCAGGATATGTAAGAGGATAGTGTGACTGTGGTGAGGTGTGCAGCAGGAATGAGAGCCTGGCTCAATGTGAGAGTGGGATTACATCAGGGATCGGCTCTGAGCCCTTTCCTGTTTGCTGTGGTGAAGGACAGGTTGACAGATGATGACAGAAAGGAGGCTTCATGAACTATCATGTTCGCGGATGACATTGTGATCTGCAGTGAGAGTAGACAGCAGGTTAAGACGAACCTGGAAAGGTGGAAGTATGCACTGGCAAGAAGAGAAATGAAAGTCAGTAGGAGCAAGATGGAGTACATATGTGTGAATGAGAGGGAAGGTGGTGGAACAGTGTGACTGCAAGAGGCAGAGGTGGTGAAGGTAGGCGAATTGAAATACTTGGGTCAACAGTCCAAAGCAATTGAGTGTGACAGAGAGGTGAAGAAGAAAGTGCAGGCAGGGTGGATAAGAGAGGCAGGAGTGATTTGTGATAGAAGAGTACCTGCAAGGGTGAAAGGGAAGGTCTGTAAAATGGTAGCCCCGAGAAAGAAGGATTGGGGAAGGCAACTAGACGCTGCCTCCCAGAAGACTCTAGATGGGGACTTCCCTGCAGCATAACGGATTCCCGCAGGGCACTATGGGGTTTGGAGTTCGGCTTCACAGGCCCTGCTGGGTACCAGGAGACGCTGCAAGAGGACCTGGGGAGTCGTGCCTCCCTCATAGCCTGGAGTCACAAGGATAGAAATCCAGAAGTACTTCTGGAATGAAGACAATTCAAGTTCTCCACCTGACCCGGACATGCTGACACTTCACGTGGACGGAACGACAGAAGCACTTCCAGGTCGGGCACTATTTAAAGGACTGTTGGGAACCCAGCAAGCAAGCCGGGGTCGGGTGGAGGTGGACAAAGCTTGCTGGGAGGTGTGGAGGAGAAAGAGAAGAATATTGTGCTTGCTTATTTAATTGTCTGTTGGTGGCTGTGGTGCTTGGAGAGCACTGTATAAGATGAAAAGTTGAATAAATATCTTCTTGGTGCTTTTCTTTAGTGTCCTGGGTGTCTGTCTGTTGAGTGTAATGCGGCAACAGTGCCACCTAGCGTTCACAATATATACAGTTAGGTCCATAAATATTCGGACAGAGACAACATTTTTCTAATTTTGGTTCTGTACATTACCACAATGAATTTGAAATGAAACAACTCAGATGCAGTTGAAGTGCAGACTTTCAGCTTTAATTCAGTGGGGTGAACAAAAAGAATTCCATAAAAATGTGAGGCAACTAAAGCATTTTTTTAACACAATCCCTTCATTTCAAGGGCTCAAAAGTAATTGGACAATTGACTCAAAGACTATTTCATGGGCAGGTGTGGGCAAGTCCGTCGTTATGTCATTAGCAATTAAGCAGATAAAAGGCCTGGAGGTTTTTTGAGGTGTGGTGCTTGCATGTGGAAGATTTTGCTGTGAACAGACAACATGCGGTCAAAGGAGCTCTCCATGCAGGTGAAAGAAGCCATCCTTAAGCTGCGAAAACAGAAAAAACCCATCCGAGAAATTGCTACAATATTACAAGTGGCAAAATCTACAGTTTGGTACATCCTGAGAAAGAAAGCAAGCACTAGTGAACTCAGGAATGCAAAAAGACCTGGACGTCCACGGAAGACAACAGAGGTAGATGATCGCAGAATCGTTTCCATGGTGAAGAGAAACCCCTTCACAACAGCCAACCAAGTGAACAACACTCTCCAGGGGGTAGGCGGGCGTATCGATATCCAAGTCTACCATAAAGAGAAGACTGCATGAAAGTAAATACAGAGGGTGTACTGCAAGGTACAAGCCACTCATCAGCCTCAAGAACAGAAAGGCTAGATTGGACTTTGCTAAAGAACATCTAAAAAAGCCAGCACAGTTCTGGAAAAACATTCTTTGGACAGATGAAACCAAGATCAACCTCTACCAGAATGATAGCAAGAAAAAAGTATGGAGAAGGCGTGGAACAGCTCATTATCCAAAGCATAGCACATCATCTGTAAAACACGGTGGAGGCAGTGTGATGGCTTGGGCATGCATGGCTGCCAGTGGCACTGGGACACTCGTGTTTATCGATGATGTGACACAGGACAGAAGCAGCCGAATGAATTCTGAGGTGTTCAGAGACATACTGTCTGCTCAAATCCAGCTAAATACAGCAGTCAAATTGATTCATGATCCAGATGGACAATGACCCAAAACATACAGCCAAAGCAACCCAGGAGTTTATTAAAGCACAGAAGTAGAAAATTCTTGAATGGCCAAGTCAGTCACCTGATCTTAACCCAACTGAGCAGGCATTTCACTTGTTGAAGACTAAACTTCAGACAGAAAGGCCCACAAACAAACAGCAACTGAAAGTCGCTGCAGTAAAGGCCTGGCAGAGCATTAAAAAGGAGGAAACCCAACATCTGGTGATGTCCAGGAGTTCAAGACTTCAGGCTGTCATTGCCAGCAAAGGGTTTTCAACCAAGTATTAGAAATGAACATTTGATTTCCAGTTATTTCAATTGTCCAATTACTTTTGAGCCCCTGAAATGAAGGGATTGTGTTACAAAAATGCTTTAGTTGCCTCACATTTTTATGTAATCGTTTTGTTCACCCCACTGAATTAAAGCTGAAAGTCTGCACTTCAACTGCATCGGAGTTGTTTCATTTCAAATTCATTGTGGTCATGTACAGAACCAAAATTAGAAAAAAGTTGTCTCTGTCCAAATACTTACGGACCTAACTGTATATACACTAGCCATCCCCCATGGCTCTACCCGCAGAGAAGTGAAAGGAGGCCCTGCCCGCCTCCCCAATCCTGACGTCAAGCTTTCCCCTCCCCTCGGCGTGCAGCCTCTGTCTCGGATTATCACGAATATGTCGCTCTTCATGTAGTGCGATGAAAGAAGTCGCAAAATCAACCGGAATGTCCAAGCAAATAACAGAAAAAAAACCGATCTAAATCCGTTAAGAAGTTCTCTTGTAAAATGAGGACAGACATACAGACAGACAGACATTGGATTTTATATATATAGAGATATATATACATATCTGCTTGTGTCGGGTTTGGGAGGCTGGAGCGCCCCCATGTGGTCACACCAGGAAGAGTGTTTGGGAAAGTATGGGCTGACCTGCTAGGCCTCCTGCCACTGTTACCCTAACCAGGAAAATCGGTTAAGGAAATGAGATGCGATCACGTCAGATTAAAATAGCTCTAGGAAAATGAAATCTATTACAGAAAAGGAAATATGAATGTCTGAGAACATTTTCAAAAATTTAATATTCCAGAAAGTTTATTAGAGGAAGTCTATAGACACATTCGCTCATTGTTGTAACACCATAAATCTTGTGCAATGTCTCGCCATAATTCTCCCAGCTGTTTTCAGTGACACGTACTGTACATTTTCATTTGCAATTCCTGGCAGTATGCGTGATGCAGCATTGCTGGAAATATCTCCTCCATGTATATAATCCGAGAATCAGTCCGAGAACAGCTGAAGACTTTCTTACTAGATTTTGAATTTTAGTCATCAAAGGGACCGTTGTTGTGGGCCAATTGAGGATATTAAAGGATTTTTAACATTTAAAAGGCTGATTTTTTATGCTTAATGAAAATGGAGTAAGTCATAAAAAGCAAGGTAAGCATATTGCAACAGCTCCATGTCCATCGTCTATAGAAGACATTTGAGAATGCTGCACTGTTATGGGTCAAGGGTGTAAAGATGAGCCTGTCACAATCTCCCTAACCTTCTGACTAGGAATAGTACAAACTCAGTTGAATCTTAGCAGAAATTACTATTATAATTTAAACCTAAGGACATTTTTGACTGTTCAGATTTTCTCCCTCTCAAGGCCCTCAGTAATTTAAAGACAAAAAAAGGACAACAGTTACAGGGCCCTCCATAATGTTTGGGACAAAGACACGTTTTTTCCTTGATTTACTTGTCTCCTCCACAGTTTAAAATTACAAGTCAAACAATTCAGATGTTGTGATTAAAGTGCACATTGCAGTCTTTCATTTAAGGAGATTTGCAGACATTTCAGTCACAAAACACTTTACTGTATCTACACAGTACCCTAAATGTTTAGACACAGCAATGGCCGGTCAATGAAAGCTGCTGTAATATTTAGGACTTTGTTGCATATCCCTCACATACCATACAATACAATACACTTTATTTTTGTATAGCCTAAAATCATACAAGAAGTGCCGCAATGAGCTTTAACAGGCCCTGCCTCTTGACGGCCCCCAGCCTTGACACTCCCAAAAAAAACCCTTGTAGGGAAAAAATGGAAGAAACTTTGGGAAAGTGGTGGCTCTGAGGCTAAGGATCTGTGCTGGTATCCCGAAGGTTGCCGGTTCAAATCCCCGTCACTGCCAAAAGAGATCCTACTCTGCTGGGCCCTTGAGCAAGACCCTTAACCTGTAATTGCTCCAGGGGTGCTGTACAATGGTTGACCCTGTGCTCTGACCCCAAGGGGTATGTGAAAACTAACAAATTCCTAATACAAGAAATTGTATAAATTAAATAAACAACAACAACAAAAAAAGACCCTTTTCCAGGTAGGGTGGGTGTCAAACAGAAAGGGGTCAATACAACACAATACACAGAACAGAACAAATTCTCAATACAATATAAAAATATTACAAGTAAGGAGCAGTATTTAAAAGTAGATGATATCACATAATATGATTTGGATTTGTTTAGAGTCCTGGAGACGTCGGCCATCAAGCTGCCTCCCCCTATTGGCCATTCCAACAGCCAATCTGATGAAAGGACCCTTCTACCCCACAATTCCTGTGATCCTCCATCAGGGATGGCTTTACCTAAGACAGGCAAAACAACTTGGCAGGTGGGTGGTGGCACCAAGAGGCACATTTGAGTACCAAGAAGAGAAACAGAATAGGTGAGGGTTAGTATCCAATTCTAACGATCATGTTACTTATGTTTTAGTGCTAATGACTAACAACAGAGATGCAGTCTGTACAGTTAATCAGCAGCTCTAGTCAGGGTGTGCTAAACTGAAGTACTGAGTCTTCAGCCGGGATTTGAGAGCTGAGACTGAAGGGGCATCTCTTATAGTAGCAGGCAGACCACTCCACAGTTTAGGGGTCCTGTAACTAAAAGCTCGACTTCCCATCATTATTTTATTAACCCTTTAACCGCCAACTCCTTAAATATTCCCCACGCCAGGCGAAATCTGAACAATTTTCGTTTTTTTACTTTTTTACATTTATTTTACATTTTTTACATTTATTCAAGCAGTATTGACCACTAAATGTTGTGCAAGTTCTAGAAATGGGCAAACACATAATAAAACACAAAATGTACCTTTTCTCAGGCTTTTGGATTTATTGTCTACTATAAAACGGAACAGTCAAAAGTAATTCAAAAGTCAAAAGTAGTTCAGTCAATCATAGTTTCATTCCCAGTATTTGAGTTTGCTGTGCCACAGGCCAAAGCAGGGAACTGCACAAAGTCCTGGATTGCTGGGACACTTTGAGCAGAAGGTCCTGACGTCTCTACGCTGACCCTTCTTTGAACATACACGACAGCATGCCTGTGGCTTGGTCCAAGTTGGTGTTGGTTCGAGTATGTCCGTAAAGTGACGTTCTGTGAGCCTCACCACTGCCTCTACTCTATCTGCATGTTGTTCCTCACCAGAGAAAATGAAGGCTGCAATGACGTCATGTTCAAACTGCAGAAATGTTTTTGTGCCTCCATTTTTCTGGTACAAAATGTGAGCATTCAGCATTGCCATTTGGAGCAGATGAACTGATAACTTTTTATACCACTTCATAGTTTTTCTTGCAGCCGAATAGGGTTCCAATATTTGGTCCTGCTTGTCAACAGCACACATGTTGCTGTTATATTCAATGATGCATTGAGGCTTGTAACGGACATCAGTAGGTGATGGGCGTCCTCTTCTGCGGGGAGCCTCCTGCACAGACTCATTGTGCTGAGTTGTTAGCATGTGAACATCTTTTTTGTCTCGAAATTTCAGGCACAGCAATGGGCCACTGCGGTATGCAATGTGCTGACCCGGTGCTGGCGCTGAATTGCGAACTTCTGGAGGGACCCTGTTAGAACGAATTGTGCCACATGCTGTAGTTTTACGGTGATGAAGGTAATGGAACAGCCTACAACTGGAGTACCAGTTATCCATCCAAATGGTGTACACATTGTCCAATAGTGGTAGGGCAAGGTACACAACAATTTTCTCTGAAAGTCCAAAGTCCTTACATTCATCTGGCAACACTGCTGAAATACTACTCATAGGATCCTCTTTGCCAGTGTATACACGAAATCTATAAATGTAACCTGAATTCTCACCTAAGCAAAATATCTTGATACCAAACCGTGCCCTTTTCAATGGTAGATACTGTCGAAACTGTAAGCGGCCCTTCCACAGCAATAAACTTTCATCAACTGCAACTGACGGTCCTGGCATGTAGGGCAACTGAAATGCTTCAAATAAATGATCAATCAAAGGACGTAGCTTGAACAAGCGGTCGCGGTTTGGATCTTTCTTATCTGGCTCATTTCTGTTGTCATTCAAATGAAAGAATTTCAGCAGCAAAGAGAATCGGTTACATGTCATGATAGCTGCAAAAATAGGTGTTGCATACATAGGATCTGTAGACCAGTACATCTCAATATCTCGTTTGCTGATTATTCCCATCAACATCAAAATCCCAATGAATTTTTTCATTTCGTTTTCATCAGTGTCAACCCAAGCATGAACACGGGAATGTGGAGGTAAATTGGGATTTTTCTCAATAAACTGTGCTGCATACAGATTTGTCTGATGAACAAAATGTCTGATCAAGTCAGGTGACACAAACAGCTCATAAAACTGCTCAGCAGTGTAATTGTTTACATCAACAATAAAGCCACACGTTGCCTCAAACGGATGCAGAAAAGGTAGTTCACCTCGGGCAGCAGTCCAGTTGAGATGCTGGGGATACACCCACTCATCGCCATCATCCGATGCGTCTTCATTCACAGTATCATGCAGCGCACGTTGCTGCTCATCATTGTCGCTAAAATCTTCTTCAGAACTGCTATAATCATGATCAGAATTGTCCAAAATCACCTGCAAAGCCTCACTTGAAGTCAGTTTACGTTTTGCCATATTCACAGCTGTCACATGCGAATCACGTCACATGACCGGCCAAAACAACCACAGAGTTGTCGAAATACAATGTAGTAATAATACCCACGCCAAACCGTCAGTTATACTACGTGCCAGGCATTCATATAACCACAGGCAAATGTGCTGGATAATTCCGGCAGTATGGCGTTAGTAATAAAACAACGGTGCCGGATATATCCGGCAGAGGGCGGTTAAGGGGTTAATTCTTGGAATCCTAAGCAGACCGGCATCTTGAGATCTTAATGTGTGCTCAGGTTTGTAAGTCATGATATGTTCAGACAAGTAAGCCGGACCTCTGCCATTTAATGCTTTATATGTTAAATGGAGGATTTTGAAATCTGCCCTAAACTTAACCAGTAGCCAGTATAAGGATTTAAGAACTGGAGTTATGTGTTTGTATTTCCTTGTTCTTGTAATAATTCTTGCAGCAGCATTTTGGATTAACTGAAGGCTGTATAAAGAACAGTCTGAACATCCAGTGAACACCGCATCGCAGTAATCAATCCTACTAGAAATAAATGCATGAATTAATTTCTCAGAATCCTGTTTATTTCGAAAGCGCCTTAATTTTCCAACATTTTTAAGATGGAAGAAACATGATATGGACAACTTTGTAATATGCACTTTAAATGATATACAAGAATCAAAGATAACTCCAAGATTGCGGGCTGATTCAGTAAAATGGGGATTCCAACTGAGTTAAATGATGACAAAATATTTTTGTGATCAGCATCATTCCCTCCAACAATTAACATCTCTGTTTTATCTGTGTTTAAAGACAAGTAGTTCTCATCCATCCACTCCTTTAATTTTCTAACACAACTAATTAAAGACAATATCGGAGAAACTTCATTTGATTTAAATGAAAGGTATAACTGGGTGTCATCTGCATACGAGTGAAAATTAACATTATGTTTCCTAATGAGAGATCCCAGTGGAAGCATGTAAAGTGAAAACAGTAAAGGTCCCAGTACTGCGCCCTGCGGGACACCATATTGAACTTCTGTGTATAATGATGGAGTACTGTCAGCACATTTCTGTACATATTGGAATCGATTTGATAAGTAAGAACTAAACCAAGCGAGCACGGTGCCTGTAAGCCCAACATCATTTTCTAGCCTGTGCAGTAAAATAGAATGGTCGATGGTGTCAAATGCTGCACTTAAGTCCAACAACATAATTACAGTGGCGTTTCCTTCATCAGAGGATATCAGAATATTGCTTACATCCCACGTTAGTGCCGTTTCTGTACTATGACCAGTGCGGAAACCAGACTGTAATTTCTCAAATAAATTGTAATGCGTAAGGTGTGTCTGAAGCTGATTGGCGACTACTTTTTCTAGTATTTTAGAGAGAAAGGGTAAATGTGAAATAGGCCTAAGTATGTGTGGGTTTAGGTTTTAGTAATGGTTTAATGACTGACACTTTTAGTGTATCAGGTACTGTGCCATGCAATAATGAACTATTATTACTAACTAACCTCACATTATTGACTTCCTGAAGTCTGCAATTCATACACATCAGCATGTGCTGAGGGTCTTCTCTGGTGATGCTCTGCCAAGCCTCTAATGCACCCATCTTCAGCTGTTGCTTGTTTCGGTGGGCTTGTCCCCTTAAGTTTTCTCTTTGGTCTGCTCAATCGGATTGAAATCCGGTGAGTGGCTTGGCCATTCAAGAATTTTCCATTTTTTAGCTCTGATAAACTCTTGTGTTTCCTCAGCATTATATCTTGTACGATGAAGCACCATCCAATGAATTTGGAGGCCTTTACTAGAACCTGAGCAGATGTTTGTGCACACCTCAGAATTAATTATGCCACTGCTGTCAGCAGTTCCATCATCAATGAAGAGAAGTGTGCCAGGACATGTGGCAGCCATACATGCCCAAGCCATAACACTCCCAGCATGTTTAACAGATGAGGTGGTCTGCTTTGGAATTTGGGCAGGTCCTTCTCGTCTCCACACTTTGCTCTCGTCATCATTCTGATGAGGTTCATCTTCATCTCATCAGTCCACAAGACCTTTTCCCAGAATTCTGCAGGCTCTTTAATGTCCTTTATCACAAACTGTAATCTGGCCATCCTGTTTTTGTGGCTAACTAGTGGTATCCATCTTGCAGCATGGCCTCTGTATTTCTGTTAATGAAGTCTTCTGCCAATCTCTGACATGTCCACATCAGCCCCTGAAGACTGTTTCTGGCCTGTTGCACAGGCATTGTGGCCTTTTTCTTTACCACAGTCAGGATTCTTCTGTCATCAGCAGTTGTGGGCTTCCGTGGCCTACCAGTCCCTTAGTGATTACTGAGCTCACCAGTGTGTTCTTTCTTCTTCATGATATTCCAGACAGTTGATATCAGTCATCCTAAGGTGTCAGTGATGTCTCCAGTGGTTGTATTCTTGTTATTCAGCCTCACAATGGCTTCTTTTACTTTCATTGTCAATGTCAATGTCAATGTCAACTTTATTTATATAGCACATTTAAAACAACATCGGAATGCTGTGGCCAAGGTGCTTTACAATAATAGAATTAAAGAAAAATATACAATTAACATGAATAACATAAACAGAAATAAAATAAATGAACATAAATAAAATAAATAATAAATAGAAGTAATGTTACATAATCACAATGAGGAAACCATCAGTATTACTGAAGGTCATGGAATGCAAGTGAATAGAAATGAGTTTTTAATCTCATTTTAAACAGTTCAATTGTAGACGACTCCTTTATATGATGAGGTAAAGAGTTCCACAGGCGAGGAGCAGCAGCAGCAAAAGCCCTGTCTGTCCCCCTTAGTTTTACACTTGGTACGAGGGACAACAAGAGACAACTGACCAGAAGATCTAAGCACTCTAGATGGCTGATGTAAAACACACAGTTCAGATAACTAGGCAGGAGCAAGCCCATGTAAAGATTTAAAAACTAGCAGCAAGATTTAAAAATCAATTCGAAAACTGACAGGCCGCCAGTGTAAAGAAGCTAAAATAGGAGAAACAGAGTCAGACTTTCTTGCCCCAACCAGAAAGCGAGCGGCAGCATTCTGGACCAACTGTAACCTGCGTATCAGAGATTTGTTAATGCCAGAATACAGTGAGTTGCAGTAATCGAGGCGAGAAAAGATAAAAGCATGAGTAGCTATCTCAAGATCCCTAGAAGATAAAAAAGGCTTGATCGTACCTAAAAGACGAAGCTGGAAAAAGCAACTCTTGACTACTGAATTTACTTGTTTCTCAAAAGAGAGGTTACTGTCAAAGGTAACACCAAGATTGCGGACTTGAGGTTTGCAAAAGACAGAGAAAGAGCTGAGAAGTCCAAGACCAATTTGGGCTTCAGCTGATGGACCCACTATAAGCACCTCCATTTTATTTTGATTCAGATCAAGAAAATTATTAGCCATCCAGGATCTTAGTTCAGACAGACAGTTGTGCAGTTGTTTCATTGCAGAGTTGCAGACGGGAATATAAACCTGAGTATCATCAGCATAGCAGTGAAAAGAAATGTTAAATTTCCTAAAAATTGCTCCAATAGGGTGAAGGTATATAGAGAATAAAATAGGACCCAAAATAGATCCCTGAGGAACACCATATTTAGGAGGAGCAGTAGATGAAGAAGAGGAATTAAAAGTCACTGAAAAGTGTCTACCAGTTAAATATGACCTGAACCAGTTAAGAGCAGCCCCTTTAAGCCCAACAAGATGTTCAAGCTGCATCAGCAATATCTCGTGGTCAATAGTGTCAAAGGCAGCGGACAGGTCCAGGAGGACAAGGACAAGGCCATTAGCGTAGCTCTTGTCCCTTCAGCAATATCTCGTGGTCAATAGTGTCAAAGGCAGCAGACAGGTCCAGGAGGAGAAGGACATTGGCGTAGCTCTTGTCCCTTACTATTAAAAGTCAAAGTGAAAGTAGAAAATTTAGGTGTAATCATGGACTCTGACCTAAACTTTAATTGTCATATAAACCATGTTACTGCATTTTTCCATTTAAAGAACATTGCAAAAGTCAAACCTCTTATAGAATTGCAAAATGCTGATGAAATAATTCAAGCTTTTGTTTTTAGTCCATTAGATGACTATAATGCACTACTACCAGGATTACCGAAGAAAGATGACAATCAGCTGCCATTAGTTCAGAATGCAGCAGCGAGAATCTCAGCCATATAAAGAAAATCTGAGCACATGACACCAGTCTTAGCATCGTTACATTGGTTACCTGTGTCTTTTAGAATTGACTTTAAAATACTACTAATGGTATATAAAGTCTTAAACAATCTTGCTCCTTCCAATATTTTGGGGTGTCTGTCCCCCCACACTCCAAGTCGTAATTTTAAATCTTGAAATGATGGTCTACTTATTATTCCAAGAGCCATAAAACAAGTGACGAGGCTGCCTTTTGCTGATATGCACCAAAAATCTGGAATACGGTTACCAGGCTAAAGCTGTACATCATTAAAAAAAAAAAAAAATACTCCTAAAAAACACTTTTTTTAATTTGGCTTTTTCATAGCTACATTTTAGTTCTACCCTTAATAAATTAGACCTGCATAGCATTATCATACTTTTCAATGAACACGCAATCATTATTTATTTTTACTTTTCTCTGTTTTCTTTCATGCTTCTTCTGTGGTGGTGTCCGGCGCCATCACCAACTGATCAAAGTTCTGTGCAGGTGTCTGTGATGTTTGAATGTCTGAATAAAAGTGGATACCACAACCTGCCAGGAGATGAAGCCTTATAAAATAAAATAAATGAATGAATGAATAAATGAATAAGGGGTGGCACAGTGGTAGTGCTGCTGCTTCACAGTTAGAAGACCCGGGTTCACTTCCCGGGTCCTCCTTGCATGGAGTTTGCATGTTCTCCCTGTGCCTGCGTGGATTGCCGTCCAAAGACATGCAGAATAGGTGCGTTGCCGATCCTAAATTGTCCCTAGTGTGTGTGTGTGTGTGTGCGTGGACTGGCGCCCTGCCCGGGGTTTGTTGGCGGTGATTGGCTCCATCAGACACATGTGACCCTGTAGTTAGGATATAGCGGGTTGGATGGATGGATAAATAAATAAGGACATTTATGTTAGGCAGATTGCCCAATGGGAGCTGGCTAGTCTTTTGGTCTGAAACCTCTACAGATTTTGTTTTTTTTTTCTCCAGCTTTTATTTTTTTTCTGTCCACCGTGCCCAACTGACCTTATTATCTGTCACGCATATCAACTGTGAATCACTTTCTGAACTCATATGAGGTAAGAACTACCAGCCTTGGTCGAGAGGGGGTGCACATGCTATCCTTCTCCTCTTTTGTTCCCTCCGCAGTACGGAGAGGATGCCCAGTGAGGGCAACTGACTTCGCCCCTTCCTCAACTGCTAGAAGGAGGTCAGTCTGGAAAAGAACACACCTCAGGACGGGGCTCCTTCCACCCTGACTAGAACCTTACGATGGCTTAGCCCGATGGCCTTCTTATTGTGAATTCTTGTATTGGTGCGAATAGCAACCTTTTTTCGTTACGTTTTTTGAATAGAATTAAATGTGGAAAACTGAGTTGGCATCCCAACATTTATCCATGAAGCTTGCAGTGCTTTTCTTAACTACACATCGGAATGTCAATAACAATAATAATACTATAATATATATATATATATAATACTGATTCTCTGTGCAAGAGAGGATAGAGCCGGCTATACTTCCTTAGAAGACTGGTATCCTTCAACATCTGCAATAAGATGCTGCAGATGTTCTATAAGACGGTTGTGGCGAGTGTCCTCTTCTATGCAGTGGTGTGCTGGGGAGGCAGCGTAAAGAAGAAGGACGCCTCACACCTGGACAAACTGATGAGGAAGGCAGGCTCTATTGTAGGCATGGAGCTGGACACTCTGACATCTGTGGAGGAGCGACGGGCGCTGAGCAGACTCCTGTCAATAATGGAGAATCCACTGCATCCACTGAACAGGATCATCTCCAGACAGAAGAGCAGCTTCAGCGACAGACTGCTGTCCCTGTCCTGCTCCACTGACAGACTGAGAAGATAG
This sequence comes from Erpetoichthys calabaricus, assembly GCF_900747795.2. Classification (NCBI taxonomy): domain Eukaryota; kingdom Metazoa; phylum Chordata; class Cladistia; order Polypteriformes; family Polypteridae; genus Erpetoichthys; species Erpetoichthys calabaricus. The sequence goes on from NC_041395.2 coordinate 14,114,810, forward strand.
TTCCTTCCCCAAACTATGCGACTTTTCAATGCCACCCGGGGGGGTAAACGTTAACATTATACAAAGTTATTGTCTGTCTGTATACCTGTATTGTTATCACTCTTTAATTTAATACTGTCTTTATCAGTATGCTGCTGCTGGAGTATGTGAATTTCCCCTTGGGATTAATAAAGTATCTATCTATCTATCTATCTATCTATCTATCTATCTATCTATCTATCTATCTATCTATCTATCTATCTATCTATCTATCTATCTATCTATCTATCTATCTATCTATCTATCTATCTATCTATCTATCTATCTATCTATCTATCTATCTATCTATCTATATTTATATAGTGCCTTTCCCATGCTCAAAAAAATTCTATATTTAAGGACTTCTTTTAATTATACATATATCAGTAACGGTGCACTCCACGATAACGTGCAGTGAATCCACTTGACTTGAACATTGCTAGTTTTCATCCTCTTTCTTTCTCTGTACGTTTATCATGCGTTTGCTCAGAGGTTGATGCGCTTGCTGCTTCCTGAGCAGCTCTTCTTCTTTTCTCCACCCTAACAGCCTGCTACTTCTCTTCTTTTATCAGCATCTTTTTGTGTTAAAACTGATTAAGTCAGTGTTTGTGTTGCAATTACTTTATGTTTTTCTTAATCTTTCACTTAAGCTGGCACTTAATTCTTCAATCTGCCAAAGGAATGTTTTAAGATATGAAGATGCGTGGAGTTTGCATGTTCTCCCCGTGTCTGCGTGGGTTTCCTCCGGGCGCTCCGGTTTCCTCCCACAGTCCAAAGACATGCAGGTTAGGTGGATTGGTGATTCTAAATTGTCCCTAGTGTGTGCTTGGTGTGTGGGTGTGTTTGAGTGTCCTGCGTTGGGTTGGCACCCTGCCCAGGATTGGTTCCTGCCTTGTGCCCTGTGTTGGCTGGGATTGGCTCCAGCAGACCCCCGTGACCCTGTATTTGGATTCAGCGGGTTGGAAAATGGATGGATGGATGGATGTAGGGGAAGTGACAGCGAAGGTGGTAGAGAATGAGAACGGCGCCCGTACACATGCACCACATGGCTGCCCTGCTGGCCGCTACTGAGAGTTGATTCTACAATGAAATAAAATAAAAATAAAAAGAGGAATTATCATGGAGGTCAATCCTCACTGGATAGTAGATGTCACGTAGGATATGTGAACTAAATTTCAGGTCAATAGGTCAAACGGTTTGCGAGCTACAGGTGATTTAAAATTCTGGACAGACAAACGGACAGCCATGGTAGCGTATTATATATAATAAGGTCTTATTTAAGTGTGCATTATTCATTTTTTGAATACTATTTATACATTATTACCCTTACTGTAATTTATTTTTCTTTGCTTATAACTATTCTTTTAATATCTAGTAAAGCACTTTGAACTTCATCCTGTATATGAAAATGTGCCATAGAAATAAATGTTGTTAACATACTGCGTGTCAAGGAGACTACAAAGACAAAAAATGAGTGAGAATGAAATAAACTTATTTATTTGGATGTTCTAATTATTTATTTACACCCTAAGACACTAAGTTTATTTTTATAGTACAGTTGGGGCAGAGTGGTGGCTCTGAGGCTAAGGATCTGCGCTGGTATCCAGAAGGTTGCCGGTTCAAATCCCCATCACTGCCAAAAGAGACCCTACTCTGCTGGGCCCTTGAGCAAGACCCTTAACCTGTAATTGCTCCACGGGCGCTATACAATGGCTGACCCTGCGCTCTGACCCCAAGGAGTATGCGAAAACTAACATATTCCTAATACAAGAAATTGTATAAGGAGAAATAAAGAACAAAAAAAAAATGTTATGGATGGAGTTATTTATTGAATATTCTGTTTCTCACAATTTTGCACTTTAATTCTCTACTATTCTTTTATACTTAAAGTCTCCCTCGTCTGCTCACTCATCCTGGTCCAGCCTCAGTTCATGACTATCAGTGTCAAGGAAATGAGGGTCATGCCCATGTCTCTGGGCATCAGGGCATCACATTTCCACAGCCGAGCAGCTGCACACAAGCCTAAGATCACTGATGCACAACATCAAGTGTCAGCTAAAGGGGGATAAAGTGCACCACCATAGGACTCTGGAGCAGGGGAAACATCTCTGGAGGGATGAATGACACTTCAGTATCTGGTAGTCTGAGGGACAAAGCTGGGCTTGAAGATTGCTGTAAAGTTTGGTGGAGAAAGGATACCAGTGAGGTTTGAGGTAGGGCCCTTTGTTCAAATGAAGTATACTTTAAATGCTATAATATAGAAAAACATTTTAGTCAATTATGCACTTCCAGTTTGGAGAAGGTCCTTTTGTGTTCCAGCATGCCTGTTGCCCCTGTTCACAACGCCGGGTTCATAAAAAAACATGAAGGAACTCAAGTGGCCTGCACAGAGCCCTGGTCCCAGCTCTATTGAACACCTCTAGGATAAATTGGAAAGTCCACTGGTTCTTAAAGCTAGAGGGTAATTTTAGGGGGTACCTGAAGTGGGGTGGCACCTGTATAAAAGCATATAAAGTTTGCACTAGTAGCATCTTTTCATGAGTTTTATTCTGCTAGCCCACAGACGATGGTGTTGCGTTCATTATAGATATTACAGTCTTTAAATTCAAACCCACTTTCACTCTCAGAACAATCCATAGCTCTACGCTACGCATGGTAATCAAGAAAGAAAAAGTGGCTCTTATTTATCAAAAAAAACGAAACACAACCAAATGAAGTTATGTCATTTATCAGTAACAACTCGATTGTCATGTCAATTGGAAGTGGTGGATCTCCATGTCAAAGATCTGCTCAGGAGATGGTAAAAAACAGAAAGGAAAGAACAAGCGCTTAGCAGAAAAGAACGTGAAAAAACAGAATGGATTTACATGCTTGTTTTTGAAAAAAAAAGTGTTTTGTCCAGAGAAGATCACATTCTTGACATCTTAAAACCTGTTCAACTTAAGAGACATTCAGAAACCAAAAATCCCACACATGTGAAAAAAAGTTAATTTTTTCCATCATAAGGAGAACAAATTACACAATCAGCGGGAAATCGTAACTGAAGAAAAGGAAATTTTGGAACTAGCACGAACGCCACATTGTAGAGTGGCACACGACTAACCAACTGCAAAAAACCTTAATGGTCTGTATCATTAGAAAGGAATATTTCTTCAAGTCGCCATTACAACAAGTATAGTGATGAACTGTGATAAATTTATTCACCAGCTTGAAGAAATATCCTTAACTATTGATAAATTTATACAATGCATTAATGACATGGCACAGGTGGCTAAATGGGTCGTGCTGAAGAAAAAATTGTGCTCAAGTTATATGAATCAACTAATATAAATGGGTCTGCTCATCGATTTGTATTTGTGAGATGCTGCCATGGTGGGAAAATAGAGGTAGAGATGATCTTTCTCAGTAAACGTGAAGGAATCAGCCAGGATATATTTAATCTTCTTACTTCTTTTCCGCTGCCACAGCGTATCATCTTCTTCCATATCTTTCTGTCCTTGTCATCTTGCTCTGTCACTCCCATCACCTTCATGTCCTCTCTCACCACATCCATAAACCTTCGCTTAGGCCTTCCTCTTTTCCTCTTCCCTGGCAGCTCTGTCCTGAGCATCCTTCTCCCAATGTACCCAGCATCTCTCCTCTGCACATATCCAAACCAACACAATCTCGCCTCTCTGACTTTGTCTCCCAACCGTCCAACCTGAGCTGACCCTCTAATGTCCTCATTTCTAATCTTGTCCATCCTCGTCACCCCCAGTGCAAATCTTAGCATCTTTAACTCTGCCACCTCCAGCTCTGTCTCCTGCTTTCTGGTCAGTGCCACCGTCTCCAGCCCATATAACATAGCTGGTCTCATTACCGTCCTGTAGACCATCCCTTTCACTCTTGCTGATACCCGTCTGTCACAGATCACTCCTGACACTCTTCTCCACCCATTCCACCCGCCTGCACTCTCTTTTTCACTTCTCTTCCACACTCCCCATTACTCTGTACTGTTGATCCCAAGTATTTAAACTCATCAACCTTCGCCAACTCTACTCCCTGCATCCTCACCATTCCACTGACCTCCCCCTCAGTCACACACATGTATTCTGTCTTGTTCCTACTGACCTTCATTCCTCTCCTCTCTAGAGCATATCTCCACCTCTCCAGGGTCTCCTCAACCTGCTCCCTACTATCGCTACAGATCACAATTTCATCAGGAAACATCACAGTCCACGGGGACTCCTATCTAATCTCGTCCATCAGCCTGTCCATCACCACTGCAAATAAGAAAGGGCTCAGAACCGATCCCTGATGTAATCCCACCTCTGTTACTCCTACCGCAGACCTCACCACTGTCACACTTCCCTCGTACATATATATATGATATATTTAATAATGCTGATGAATCTGTGGATGCGCACATGCTGAATTGTGCAAACTGCACTGCCTTCTGCAATTTTGGGAAATAAAAAAAAGTTCAGAGCCAGGATTCATAAAGTAGACCTCCATGATGATATGATGCAAAGGGGAGTTTATGCATGAAGACCTGAATACTCAATTGCAGAAGGCTATAAAAATTGTCACTTATTTCTAATTAATCAAGACCAGCTTACTGGGGAGGGAGACTTGGGGTCTAAACCCCAGCTAGCATAGGGCAAAAAACAGGAACAAACCCTGGATGGGGTGCCAGTCTATTACAGGGCAAACACACACACATGCACGCACACACACACACAAACACACACACCAGGGCCAGTTTACCTCGCCAGTTCTCTAATCTGCATGGCTTTGGACTGTAGGAGGAAACCCATGTGGAAGTAACTGACTGGAATCTGTCCTACTCTAGAAACAAAACGAGAAAGAGAACAGGGCGTCACACAACACCTTTTCCCCTAAGTCCCTGCAGCATATATTATGCTTCTCTTTTTTCCCTTTAATAATGCAGATTTACTTATTACTTATAAAACTGTTTACAATATATTACTCAGATTTTCAAGAGAAAACTATTTACAATTTACTGATCCTTACACAATAAAAATATGATAACTTTATAATAATCTTGCATATTCTTAGAGTATAATAAAAAAAAATTAAAAATAAATAAAAAATTTATACATATATATATATATATATATATATATATATATATATATATATATATATATATATATATATATATATATTGTGGCGGGTTTCTGGGCGCCATACCCAGCCGGGATGCCTGGAAGAACCTGGAGAGGGATTATACCTCCCCCGGATCATAAGAGGACAGCCACCCTGGTTGTTATAGGGGTCATGGGAACCAGAAGTGCTGGTGGAAGGAATTCCAGGGTCACCCGGAGTACTTCCGGGTGCTCGTGCGGCACTTCCGCCACACCAGGAAGTGCCAGCGGAGGTTTATCAAGGGGCACCTGGAACATATCCAGGTGAGCATAAAAGGGGCCACCTTCCAACAGTCAAGGAGCGAGAGTCGGGAGGAAGAGGACAAGGCTTCGGAGAGAGGAGAGAAGGTGGCCCGAAGAGGACCATTGAGAGGCCAAGAGGGATGGGAAGTGACATCATCAAAAAGTGCCAGAAAACAGACGTGATGTCATCAAAGGCACTGGAACCCTGTGAGATTTCCTGAGAATAGTCTGCAAGGGGTCGAGAAAGAAAGTTAGTGCACCACGCCGTCCCCTGGTTAGATGTAGAATTGACATTATTCAGGCCCTTTAGTTCCCTCCTACTCGTGCGTGTGTGACAATATACTTAGCCTTACACAATAAAAATATTGTAACTTGTGGTAAGTGGCCCAGACACAGACAGGCAGACACTGTAGGTACAAAACCCAACACACGTTTATTCATAATCACTAATTACAGGGCAAACACAACCCCAAAACTCCCACGAAGTCCAGGCCTCACAATGCCTCTCTCTTCTCTTCAGGCCACCTCCACTATTCTCCTCCAAGACTTTGTCTACTCCGCTCCCAACTCCAGCCACTGAACGTAGGAAGGAGGCCCCTTTTATCACCACCCAGATGTGCTCCAGGTGCCTCCTGATAATCTTCCGCTGGCACTCCCAAGTGTGGCTGAAGTACCGGCTGTGCACCCGGAAGCACTCCGGGTGTCCCTGGTCTTCTTCCCCCCCAGTACTGGGGCCCCAGGGCTCCTCAGGCATTGGGGCGCCCCCTGGCAGTGACCACGGGCCCCTATAGGCTTGAGCTTCCAAGCTCAGTTCCCATGGTCCCCAAAGCCACCAGGGTGGTCGCCCCCTGGTGGTCTGGAGGAGGTGTAAGCCCTCCTCCGGTCCTTCTGGGCATCCTGGCTGGGTGCCTTACACAATAAAAATATTCTAACTTTATAATAATATTGGACATTCTTAACTAAAAATAGAGTAGCATACCTTTCCAGAAACAAAAAAACGAAGAGAACAGAGCATCCCACAATCAGCTTCACTTTTAAGCCTATTGAATAATAAATCAAATGGATTACAAATTATTATAAACACGACTATTAATAAAAAATAAATAAAATAAGATTTAAAATAAAAATTAAAACTCAAAATATACACATGGTCATATTGTACACCGCTCCAAATTACATTGAAACATTGTCTTTTAAGGTCTTTGTTTCCTTTAATAACTCAGGTTTACTTATTACTTATAAAACTATTTACAATATATTACTTAGATTTTCCAGAGGAAGTTATTTACAAAATACTTAGTCTTACCCAATGAAAATATTTCTAACTTTATAATAATTTTGCATGTTCTTAACAAAAAATAGAGTAGCATACCTTTCCAAAAACAAAAAGAAAAGAGAACAGAGCATCACACAAACAGTTTCTCCCCTAAGGCTATTAAATATTAAGTCAAATTGATTGCAAAGTTATAAACATGACTTTTAATAAAAAATAAATAAAATAAGATATAAAATATAAATTAAAATCCAAAATATGCAATATACTTAGCCTTTGTGAAAAGAACAGTCTGGACACACACAAGAAGGTTTGGGACAGCCACCCATATATTGTCCCTGGCTGCAAATGGGTTTTGATAGCGCACCCATGGAGTCCTGATCTCAACTGATGTGATGATGAAATGATGGTGGCTTTAAAGGCCAAAACCAGAAGTGACGTCACCTGTGGCCCCGGAACCGGACGTGCCGTCATTGGTGGTGCGTCTGGTAGGTTTTCCAGTATTTTGGCCTGCAAAGATAACAGAAGTGGGATTAGTGTACCCTCCCACCCCCTGGCCTGGCGGGTAATTACCGTGACTCGGTCCAGTCAGCTTCCTCTTGTTCGCACACGTGTGACCCTTTACACAATTAAAGCAAAAATAAAAATAAAAAGTAATATAAACAAAAAAAAGATGTTAATAGAGTAACCGTTAACTTTTTCTTATTTTTCAAAAGTAAACCTGCAAAAACTACATTTGAGAGCTTGGGAAAAATAAGCATGACTTAATACACGCTTCAGAGTTTACAAATAATGTACATACAGTCTGTGAGGTGTGATATTAATTATTGCACGCACTACAATATACAAACTATACGCTACTATTTACAAGAACAATTGATTTTGGGGAACTTCATAACTAAAACTAAGAAAAAAATGACAAAAGACGGGTTACACCTTACTACACAAACACAGGGAGAACATGCAAACTCCATGCAAGGTGGACCCAGGGTTGTGAATCCCAGCCTGCTTACAGCACTGCCACTGTGCCACTGTGATGCCCCCTATACAAATTGTGAATCACGTAAGAGCACGTTCTACCAGCTCAAGACTATTTGTTGCTTCTGCTAAGAAATGAACCCTGAGAATGCATCCATAATGCCACACACAGAAGTCAGACGGTTGTCCCAAGGCAAAGTCCTGAGATGTCTGTTTGAGATGAGATGATTTCCTTAATGGTAGCCACTCACCTTACGCCCAACACTTGGCATATGTTAAATGGCTGCTGAATTTCCTACAGTATGTATAGCAGAGATTACAGAATCGTTAAATGCACTTAACTCTTTGCTACAGGGACCCAATATTAGCATTCCAATAGAGGCTGACAAAATGGACAGGTTTGTGAAGAATTGCCGGATTGTGTGTGTGAAAGGTGCCCTAAATTTCATGAATTTCTAGAATAAAAATGGACTTGCTTTTTAGCAATCAAAGACAAAATCACACAGCAACTCAAAGGCTTTCAGAGCCATAGTGATCAGAAGAAGTCATACAATTTAGAAGAGCAGCTTGTATAGTTATAGGAGAGGTAGCCACTGCATCCTTTCAGTGGCATTTGTTAGCTGTTATCTGCACTCTTTTTTATTTGTGTTTTGGAATTTTATGAATAATCTGTTGAACTTTAAGTTTGGCTTCTTGGATTTTTTGGAATTTTAGCCGTGGTATTGGAATGAGATTTAAATGTGATGAACTAGCATCCTAATTAATCTTCTGTATGTGGATATCAGCATTCAATCCATCTGCCTGCTAACCCTTATATTAGATTAATAACGTCTGATAAATTAATGAAAGAACGGTCTGGCATCCCATGCAGGTCTGATTCCTGCCTTGTATTCCGTCACCTTCAGTTTGGAGTAATCTGGATGTTTGTAACATTGTGCCCTGCAGTATACTGGCTTCTCACCTACGGTTCACTCCTGCCTTTTACCTGATGCTGCTGGCACTGGCTGTGTCTCCCTGGTACCCTCTGCTGAGAACATGTGATTTTTGAAAAAGACAAAAAAAACAACAAATGGATGCCTCGTTGTTTTCCATTTATTAAGAGATTCAAATAAGCACCAAAAAGGTTAATTATTTGGTTAGTAATCACATTTAATTGGAAATGGAGTGCAGTAGAAATAACAACTTTGAATATTAACTTTAACTCTACTGCTTGGATTCCATTTAGATTTGCCTTAACTTATTCTAATATTTATTTATCAATATACTTTAAAACCATAAAAGAACTGCAACTGTGTTAACAAAAAAGGTGGCTTTCCTTCAATTAGATCTAAATTCATAAGAAAAGAAATAATAAGAACACCAAAATATATTTTTAAATGCATTGATTATAAGCCTTGTAATTCGGGATAAAGTGTGCAAATTGCTGTCGTGCTCTAAAGTATTACTGTGGTATTGATTCTCCTCTTCCTGCTATAACAATTATCTAGCCATTAAGCAAGATTAAAGAAGAAAAATTGTTATCTCGGTAAGATCTTGATCTCAAAAATTAATGCACCATTTCCATTGTCCTGACTTCCTTTCCCACTATGACTTCTTTTTCTGTAATCTGTTGTAGGATTTATACAAATCAGCAAGTTATGTAAATCTAACCCACTGCCTTTCCTTTGAAATATTCTCTATAGTATCTGTCTAGGGCTCATATTCACACCCAAAGGGTAAACTACGTCACTTATAGTTCAAACGTGGATTATATTAAGACTAGCTGTGAGTGGTCTTCGGGACAAAAAACAACCCAAAGACTTCCTAGCAGTTTTACTCTATTAGTGAACCTGGAGAGACGTCAGCTAATTCTTAAGAATGACCCCGTGCAGAGGACGTGGGCCCACCTGTGCTTGCTGCCCCACTGACGTTCGTAAGGAGACACTGGTGACACCATACAGTTAGGTCCATAAATATTTGGACAGAGACAACTTTTTTCTAATTTTGGTTCTGTACACTACCACAATGAATTTTAAATGAAACAACTCCGATGCAGTTGAAGTGCAGACTTTCAGCTTTAATTCAGTGGGGTGAACAAAACGATTGCATAAAAATGTGAGGCAACTAAAGCATTTTATAAACACAATTCCTTCATTTCAGGGGCTCAAAAGTAATTGGACAAATGAAATAACTGGAAATAAAATGTTAATTTCTAATACTTGGTTGAAAACCCTTTGCTGGCAATGACAGCCTGAAGTCTTGAACTCCTGGACATCACCAGATGTTGGGTTTCCTCCTTTTTAATGCTCTGCCAGGCCTTTACTGCAGCGGCTTTCAGTTGCTGTTTGTTTGTGGGACTTTCTGTCTGACGTTTAGTCTTCAACAAGTGAAATGCCTGCTCAGTTGGGTTAAGATCAGGTGACTGACTTGGCCATTCAAGAATTTTCCACTTCTTTGCTTTAATAAACTGCTGGGTTGCTTTGGCTGTATGTTTTGAGTCATTGTCCATCTGTATCATGAAACGCTGCCCAATCAATTTGACTGCTGCATTTAGCTGGATTTGAGCAGACAGTATGTCTCTGAACACCTCAGAATTCATTCGGCTGCTTCTGTCCTGTGTCGCATCATCAATAAACACGAGTGTCCCAGTGCCACTGGCAGCCATGCACGCCCAAGCCATCACACTGCCTCCACCATGTTTTACAGATGATGTGCTATGCTTTGGATAATGAGCTGTTCCACGCCTTCTCCATACTTTTTCTTGCCATCATTCTGGTAGAGGTTGATCTTGGTTTCATCTGTCCAAAGAATGTTTTTCCAGAACTGTGCTGGCTTTTTTAGATGTTCTTTAGCAAAGTCCAATCTAGCCTTTCTATTCTTAAGGCTTATGAGTGGCTTGCACCTTGCAGTGCACCATCTGTATTTACTTTCATGCAGTCTTCTCTTCATGGTAGACTTGGATATCGATATGCCTACCCCCTGGAGAGTGTTGTTCACTTGGTTGGCTGTTGTGAAGGGGTTTCTCTTCACCATGGAAATATTTTGTGATCATCCATCACTGTTGTCTTCCGTGGATATCCAGGTCTTTTTGCGTTGCTGAGTTCACCAGTGCTTGCTTTCTTTCTCAGGATGTACCAAACTGTAGATTTTGCCACTCGTAATATTGTAGCAATTTCTCCGATGTGTTTTTTCTGTTTTCACAGCTTAAGGATGGCTTCTTTCATCTGCATGGAGAGCTCCTTTGACTGCATGTTGTCTGTTCACAGCAAAATCTTCCACATGCAAGCACCACACCTCAAATCAACTCCAGGCCTTTTATCTGCTTAATTGATAAGGACATAACGACGGACTTGCCCACACCCCCCGCAACAGGGAGTCTCCCAACCAGCAAAATGCAGCCTCCCTCAATACAGGTCCGGTAGTCCTCCGATCCCTGGCTGCGTCAGGCTCCATCCAGACCGAGACTTGGGTTCTTTCCCCAGCGGCCAGGGTGCTCACTCTGGGGCTCAACCAGCCCAAAGCCTCCACGACTGCCGCTGCCTTTCGACGGCCAGTCGTCTTCATCACCAGTCACTCCAGCTCCGTGATCGCTCAGCTGGAGCGACTGCTTTCTTCAGCCCCACCGAGTGTCGGCCAAACACTCTTTCTTGGGGCTTTCTTTCCAGCTGCCTCTGCTCCATTGAGCCTGCTCTCGCTCTCGCTCTCGCTCTCTCTCTCTATCCTCTCCCTGCTTCCTGCCGCCTTCTTCCCAGCAACCTACGTCTCTTTCTTTTCTTTTTTCTTTTCCTTCATCCCCTACTAGCCGCCCCGCGCTTCTATATATCACGGGGACGTGGATCAGGTGTGGCAATCAGCAGCTCCTGGTAACAATTACGGATAACTCCTCACCTTTGCACTTACGCGAGGTTTGCCCGCATCACAAACACCGATCCGATCCGATCCGCCACACACACCACGCACCCTCATGATTATTTATTTTAAAAAGTGGCCTTTTTAACTTGAGCTGTGGACCCGCTACACCCACCCCGACCCCAAAACCCCAATATCACCCGACTGACAGCCGGGCCGCGAGAGAACTGCCGGCAACGGAGACTCAATTAGACTTTTCAGAACGATTGGCGGACGGGGCTTTGCAGCGGCACAGAGAGAGGAGAGAGACCAAGGTGGGAAAGTATTACAACAAAGTATTTTAATGGTCCCGACAGTTTCCCCATATGACACGAGTCTATAGAAATCACGTTACTACAAAGTACATTCAGCAGATACTTTCATTACAACGAAGTGACCTTGAAATGCTTGAATGAATCATCAACAGAGCAGTTAGATCTGTGGTCGCAGCTCAGTTGTGCACATTTTCACAACGATCCCCAAACAGAAACATCCCATCCATCCATTTTCCAACCCGCTGAATCCGAACACAGGGTCACGGGGGTCTGCTGGAGCCAATCTCAGCCAACACAGGGCACAAGGCAGGAACCAATCCCGGGCAGGGTGCCAACCCACCGCAGGACACACACAAACACACCGACACACCAAGCGCCAATTTAGAATCGCCAATCCACCTAACCTGCATGTCTTTGGACTGTGGGAGGAAACCCACGCAGACACGGGGAGAACATGCAAACTCCGCGCAGGGAGGACCCGGGAAGCGAACCCAGGTCCCTATGTCTCCCAACTGCGAGGCTTCCCACTGCACCACCGTGCCGCCCCAACAGAAACATTGTAAAAAAAAATTCTTTCTTCGAACTTTCCTCGTACTGCTTTTTTTTTTTTTGCTGTTATTGTTTTCTGTGGTTTTCAGTGATACCTTTTGCTTATTGCTTGTCAACATTTGAAAAACATCCACTGGAATTTAACTCGTTGTCACCCTCCTATAGAAACGGCAGACACGAAAAAACGATAACAGTGTTAAAGTTTGTGATGTGCAATCTGTTGGAATGACAAATGCAATGCATATGTCTTTGTTATATGCAAAAAAAACGAAGAAAAATCTCGGGTTGCAAACTTATGCGAACTGCTTAATAACCTAATAATAATAGAAATGTTATGTAAATTGTGTATAAAACTGCCCTACGAACCCGCCCCGAATCCTCAACCCCCCCCCATCCAACAACCCCCCCCTCCCCCCCGGTCCCTGGAAAAATTTGCTTCTAGTAAAGTGGTCCTTGCTGTCAAAAAGGTTGGCGACCACTGCGCTACACCACAGAGACATGGATGCTATCCAGTGACTTGAGATGAAGACTGGACTCCTTCAGTACTGTGTCTCTCTGGACAATCCTTGGGTACCACTCATTTGACTTTGTGTTGCTTACGGAGTCCCGAATGAGGCACATGACCTGCATTGTGATGGATCATCAGTTACGGCACTATGGCCATGTGATGCGTTTCCTTGAGGGTGATCCAGCTCATAGGTTCCTCATTGTTGAGGACACGAGTGGCTGGACCAGGCCAAGGGGTCCATGTAGCACCTAGCTGCGGCAGATAGAGGGTCATTTCCGGAGGGTAGGACTGGACCGCGTGTCTGCCTGGTGGGGTTTGCCAACCAGGATCCCGAGCTGTTTCGTCATGTGGTGTGTGGGGCAAGTTGCTATACTAGTGCATGCTCCCCAACCTGACCTGACCTGAGAGTAAAGTTGTGAAAAAAAAATTGTACTTTGTAAATATTTTGTAAATAGGAACTGAGGAGGTATCCATCCATCCATCCATCCATCCTCTTCCGCTTATCCGAGATCGGGTCGCGGGGGCAACAGCTTCAGTAGAGATATCCAGGCTTCCCTTCCCCTGGCCACTTCTTCTAGCTCTTCCGGGGGAATCCCGAAGCGTTCCCAGGCCAGCCGGGAGGCATAGTACTGAAACTGAGGATGTATAAAATTCTAAATTCAATGTAATAATTCTGAGTGGAATTTGCATGTTCTCTCCGTGTCTGCGTGGGTTTCCTCCGGGCGCTCCGGTTTCCTTCCACAGTCCAAAGACATGCACGTTAGGTGGATTGGCGATTCTAAATTGTCCCTAGTGTGTGCTTGGTGTGTGGGTGTGTTTGTGTGTGTCCTGCGGTGGGTTGGCACCCTGCCCGGGATTGGTTCCTGCCTTGTGCCCTGTGTTGGCTGGGATTGGCTTCAGCAGACCCCCGTGACCCTGTGTTCGAATTCAGCGGGTTGAGAAATGGATGGATGGATGTAATAATTCACATGGGACAAGATGCTCACCACGGCACACAGCCTACACCACTCCCAATTGTTTGACCCTCTGAAGACCGCAGCATTAGATAGATAGATAGATAGATAGATAGATAGATAGATAGATAGATAGATAGATAGATAGATAGATAGATAGATAGATAGATAGATAGATAGATAGATAGATAGATAGATAGATAGATAGATAGATAGATAGATAGATAGATAGATAGATAGATAGATAGATACTTTATTAATCCCAGGGGGAAATTCACAATTACTCCGTATATTTTGGTCAGAATCATGTGTTCCCCACAAAAAAATAAATAAGGAGTCTCCATGAAGTCTCCATGAACAGACTTTCTCCTAGGAGAAACATGGCCAGCTTTGCTGTCTCACAAGTCCTCTACAGTCATTTTGTAGGTTGGTGTTTGCCAAGTTCTAAACACTTATATTTTGTGTAAGAAAGAGAAAAAGATGCAAAATGGAAGCCATCTTTCAGGGTCTGACTTTCTTGGCTGAAAAACGAATCGCCATTTGTTGACAATGCTTATCATTCAACATAACATGGCATTGCTGTAGCTTACTTATTTCTAATTAGTGTGGGCAAAAGTGTCATTTCTTAAGCTGTTACACATAAACCATTTTGACGTCAAATATTCTGTGACAACCATAGTAGTCAGTGAAACCTCTTTGCATAAATAGCTAATGCCATTAAAATGGCCACGTTATGCCAGCGAGACTTTTCACTCTGAGCTGTCAAATGCTGCTGTCAGAGTGTTGGTCACATCACAATAAATAGGACACGGTTCACTTCTGTGGAAAAAAGTTACATCATTTTGGATTAAAGTTTGGGATGCCAGGAGCAGTGACATAAAAAACTTTTACTTGACATTTTATTTCAACACCTTTTAGTAATTTCTGTAAATAAGTCCAGGTCTTTCTTTGTCTTTGATTTTATATTTAGCTAACTCAGGATGTATTCACACCACTTCACGTTCTGCACACATTTTACTTTGTTGTATATTTGATTTTAAATGGATGCATTTGCCCCCACTCACTAACCCTTAATGACAAAAGTGAAAATATGTTTATATTATATCCATCCAGCCATCCATTATCCAACCCGCTATATCCTATCTACAGGGTCGCGGGGGTCTGCTGGAGCCAATCCCAGCCAACACAGGGCGCAAGGCAGGAAACAAACCCCGGGCAGGGCATCAACCCACCGCAGTGTTTATATTACATTATTTAAAAATCAGCAACTGAAATATCTCCTTCATAGAAGTATTCAGACCATCTAAATTGTGGTGAGGTCCATCCTGTTTGCTTTAGTTCTCCTTGAAATGTGTCAGGAACTTGTGGCAAACTGAATGTACAAACAGCAACTCAAACTCACAGCGGATATGGCAAGGCATCCGATTAATCATGGATTACAAAAAGAAAAATGACGTACGAGACACACTGGCCAATAACAATGCCAACCTAGCAGAGGAACTTAACAGTTTCTTTGAACGGTTTGACAAGGGCAATAGCCAGCCTCCAGTCAACTTCGAGACTCACAGCCTTTGGTCGTACTCATACATGATGTGCGGCGGGCACTCGAAAACATCAATACAAGGAAGGCAGCAGGTCCTGATAATGTGCAAGGACATGTGTTCCAGGACTGCGCTGACCAGTTAGCGGAGGTATTTACACACATATTCAACCTCTCTCTCTCCTCAGGTGTAGTCCCCTTGTGCCTGAAATCCACAACCATTGTACCTGTTCCCAAAAAAACGAGGATAACCTGTCTTAATGACTATCGATCAGTTGCTCTCACCCCTGTCATCGCAAAGTGCTTTGAACAATTGGTAATCACCCACATCAAAGCCTCCATCCCAGCTGATCTAGACCAACACCAGTTTGCCTATCAGTCAAACAGATCAGCTGAGGACGCCATCTGTGTGGCTATACATGCTGCCCTCTCACACCTGGAAAAGCCCAACGCCTATGTTAGGATGCTCTTCATTGACTACAGCTCTGCAGTTAATACCATCAGACCTGACCAGCTGATCCAAAAACTCTATGCAGTAGGACTTGCCTGGGGCCTCCTGCCAGTTCTACGTGCTTGGAACACCACACCAGGGAGGCGTCAAGGAGGCAACCTGATCAGATGCCCGAGCCACCTCATCTGACTCCTCACGATGCGGAGGAGCAGCAGCTCTACTCTGAGCCCCTCCCAGATGACTGAGCTTCTCACCCTGTCTTTAAGGGTAAGCCCAGACACCCTGCGGAGGAAACTCATTTCAGCCGCATGTATTCGTGATCTCGTTCTTTCGGTCACTACCCATAGCTCATGACCATAGGTGAGGGTAGGAACATAGATCAACTGGTAAATTGAGAGCTTTGCCTTACGGCTCAGCTCCTTTTTCACCACGACAGACTGATGCAGAGCCCGCATCACTCGATCCGCCTGTCGATCCCCCGCTCCATTCTTCCCTCACTTGTGAACAAGACCCCGAGATACTTGAACTCCTCCACTTGAGGCAGGATCTCGCTCCCAACCCTGATTTTCTCACCAACCGCCCCCCCAGTCTGTCAGGATGGGCAAACACACATCCTCCACCCTAACCCTGAGCACTGGTGTGCCACAAGGATGTGTACTAAGTCCCCTTTCTCTATGCACTCTTCACCCATGACTGTCAACCCATCCACCAATCAAACATTATTGTTAAATTTGCGGATGATACAACTGTCATCGGGCTTGTAACAGACAACAGTGAAGCTGCATATAGGGAAGAGGTTCAGAATCTGACAGAATGGTGCAACACCAAAATACAAAAAGACCAAAGAAGTCCGATAACAACCAATGCAGATGCCATGGAGAGAGTTTCCAGCTTTAAGTTTCTAGGAGTCACCATCTCAGAGGACCTGTCCTGGGCTGACAACAACTTGGTTATAATAGGCAAAGCACAACAACGCCTCTATTTTCTCAGGAAGCTAAAGAGAGCTGACATCCCCCAGAAACTGCTGGTTAATTTCTATAGATGCACTATAGAGAGCATTTTAACTAACTGCATGATGGCCTGCGGGTACAACAGCTGCACCAAGGCTGATAAAGAAGCCCTGCAGCGGGTCGTAAAAACAGCAGAGGCCATTATTGGGACTGAACTGCCATCACTCGAACTCTCGTATAAGACTCGCTGTGTGAGAAGGGCCAAAAACATTCTCAAGGACAAAACTCATCCGGGAAATTCTTGGTTCGAGGTCCTCGCATCAGGAAGACGCTTTAGGTCAATCCGTGTACGCACAAACAGACTAAAAAATAGCTTTTTCCCATCTGTCATAAACTTTCTGAACTCTGAATCTCCTCAGTCTGAGACCATTTTTAATTGAATATGTGCAATTAACTATATTGGTAATGTGCAATATACTAATGTAATACAATATACTGTAGAATATGTAATGTACTATTCATTAACAGGTGCAATAACAATTTATGCTGCTGTACTTTGAGCAATAATAATAATTTGCTCTGGTTACTTGATCACGTAACACTGTATATGACATATTTGGAATTATTTGACTTTTCTTTAAATGTACCTCGGGGCTGTCACAAAAAGTAATTTTGTTGTGTTACACAATGACACTAAAGTGCTTGAACTTGAACTTGAACTGAATGGACCGGACATCATTTAGAAAGGCACAACGTGGACTTCAGTATAGAAGGTCGTACTTCATGTCAGGACACAAAACAAACCATAGGTATCAAAATAAACCATCACAAACATTCCAAGTGTCTATCGTTCTTTATGTAAAGAAAAACTGGTACTTGTGTAATAAACAGACGGACGGCATGATAAAGGAAAACAGAAGTGTTTTGATGAATCCATAACATATTGATTGAGATAAAAATAAAATATATAGAAATTTACAAAATTGGAATATTACATAAATACATATATACAACTGGAATTTATTATTAAATATATTATATATATATATATATATATATATTATGCCCCTCCTCGAACCGCCACCTTATCGTGGTGGAGGGGTTTGCATGTCCCAGTGATCCTAGGAGCTCTGTTGTCCGGGGCTTTATGACCCTGGTAGGGCCACCCAAGGCAAACTGGTCCAAGGTGAGGGATGAGACAAAGTGCGGTTCAACATAACCTCCTATGATGAATAAAAAATTTGGACGGCGTTTTCCCTTGCCCGGACGCGGGTCATCGGGGCACCCCTCTGGAGCCAGGCCTGGAGGTGGGGCTCAATGGCGAGCGCCTGGTCGCCGGGCTTGCACCCATGGGACTTGGCCGGGCACAGCCCGAAGAGGCAATGTGGGTCCCCCTTCCCATGGGCTCACCACCTGTGGGAGGGGCCAAGGAGGTCGGGTGCAGTGTGAGTTGGGTGGTGGCCAAAGGCGGGGACCTTGGCAGTCTGATCCTTGGCTACAGAAGCTGGTTCTTGGGACGTGGAATGTCACCTCTCTGAAGGGGAAGGAGCCTGAGCTAGTGCGTGAGGTTGAGAGGTTCCGGCTAGATATAGTCGGGCTCACCTCGACACACAGCGTGGACTCTGGAACCAATCTCCTTGAGAGGGGCTGGACTCTCTACCACTCTGGAGTTCCCCCAGTGAGAGGCACCGAGCGGGTGTGGACATACTTATTGCCCCCTGACTTGGAGCCTGTTCATTGGGGTTTACCCCGGCCTTCGAGTGGGGGGACGGGTCCTAACTGTTGTTTGTGCGTATGCACCGAACAGCAGTTCGGAGTACCCACCCTTTTTGGAGTCCCTGGAGGGTGTGCTAGAGGGCATACCTTCTGGGGACTCCCTCGTACTGCTGGGAGACTTCAATGCTCACCTGGCAATGACAGCAAGACCTGGAAGGGCGTGATTGGGAGGAATGGCCCCCAATCTGAACCCGAGTGGTGTTTTGTTATTGGACTTCTGTGCTCATCACGGATTGTCCATAACGAACACCATGTTCAAGCATAGGGGTGTTCATATGTGTACTTGGCACCAGGACACCCTAGGCCTCAGTTCGATGATCGACTTTGTGGTCGTGTCGTCGGACTTGCGGCCACATGTCTGGGACACTCGGGTGAAGAGGGGGCGGAGCTGTCAACTGATCACCACCTGGTGGTGAGTTGGCTTCAATGGTGGGGGAGGATGCCGGTCAGGTCTGGTAGGCCCAAACGTGTTGTGAGGGTCTGCTGGGAACGTCTGGCAGAGCCCCTTGTCAGAAGTAGCTTCAACTCCCACCTCCGGCAGAACTTCGACCACATCCCGAGGGAGGTGGGGGACATTGAGTCCGAATGGGCCATGTTCCGTGCCTCTATTGTTGAGGCGGCTGACCGGAGCTGTGGCCGTAAGGTGGTCGGTGCCTTTCGTGGCGGCAATCCCCGAACCCGTTGGTGGACACCGGGGGTGAGGGATGCTGTCAAGCTGAAGAAGGAGTCCTACAGGACCCTTTTGTCCTGTGGGACCCCGGAGGCAGCTGATAGGTACCGGCAGGCCAAGCGGAATGCGGCTTTGGTGGTTGCTGAGGCAAAAACTCGAGCATGGGAGGAGTTTGGGGAGGCCATGGAGAACGACTTTCGGACGGCTTCGAGGAGATTCTGGTCCACCGTCCGGCGTCTCAGGAGGGGGAAGCAGTGCAGTGTCAACACTGTATATGGTGGGGATGGTGCACTGCTAACCTCGACTCGGGACGTTGTGGGTCGGTGGGGGGAGTACTTCGAAGACCTCCTCAATCCCACTAACATGCCTTCCAATGAGGAAGCAGAGCCTGGGGACTCGGAGGTGGGCTCCCCCATCTCTGGGACTGAGGTCACCGAGGTGGTCAAAAAACTCCTTGGTGGTAGGGCCCCGGGGGTGGATGAGATACGCTCGGAGTTCCTCAAGGCTCTGGATGTTGTAGGGCTGTCTTGGTTGACACGTCTCTGCAACGTCGCATGGACATCAGGGACAGTGCCTCTGGATTGGCAGACCGGGGTGGTGGTCCCCCAC
The DNA here is from genome assembly GCF_900747795.2 of Erpetoichthys calabaricus. NCBI lineage: Eukaryota > Metazoa > Chordata > Cladistia > Polypteriformes > Polypteridae > Erpetoichthys > Erpetoichthys calabaricus. Next base: position 14,134,617 of record NC_041395.2, read on the forward strand.
TTTAAGAAGGTGGTGGTCCCCAACTACAGAGGGATCACTCTCCTCAGCCTCCCTGGAAAAGTCTGTTCGGGGGTTCTGGAGAGGAGGGTCCGTCGGATAGACGAACCTCAGATTCCCGGAGGAACACTGTGGTTTTCGTCCTGGTCTTGGAACAGTGGACCAGCTCTACACCCTTAGCAGAGTCCTGGAGGGTACATGGGAGTTCGCCCAACCAGTCTACATGTGCATTCTGGATTTGGAAAAGGCATTCGACCGTGTCCCTCAGGGAATCCTGTGGGGGGAGCTCCGGGAGTATGGGGTACCGGACCCCCTGATAAGGGCTGTTCGGTCCCTGTACAACCGGTGTCAGAGCTTGGTCCGCATTGCCGGCAGTAAGTCGAACCCGTTTCCAGTGAGAGTTGGACCCCGCCAGGGCTGCCCATTGTCACCGATTCTGTTCATAACTTTTATGGACAGAATTTCTAGGCGCAGCCAGGGTGGTGTGGGGGTTCGGCTTGGTGGACTCAGGATTGGGTCACTGCTTTTTGCAGATGATGTTGTCCTGTTTGCTTCATCAGGCCGTGATCTTCAGCTCTCTCTGGATCGGTTCGCAGCTGAGTGTGAAGCGGCTGGGATGGGAATCAGCACCTCCAAATCCGAGACCATGGTCCTCAGCCGAAAAAGGGTGGAGTGCCCTCTCAGGGTTGGGAGCGAGATCCTGCCTCAAGTGGAGGAGTTCAAGTATCTCGGGGTCTTGTTCACAAGTGAGGGAAGAATGGAGCGGGAGATCGACAGGCGGATCGAGTGATGCGGGCTCTGCATCGGTCTGTCGTGGTGAAAAAGGAGCTGAGCCGTAAGGCAAAGCTCTCAATTTACCAGTTGATCTATGTTCCTACCCTCACCTATGGTCATGAGCTATGGGTAGTGACCGAAAGAACGAGATTGCGAATACATGCGGCTGAAATGAGTTTCCTCCGCAGGGTGTCTGGGCTTACCCTTAAAGATAGGGTGAGAAGCTCAGTCATCCGGGAGGGGCTCAGAGTAGAGCTGCTGCTCCTCCGCATCGAGAGGAGTCAGATGAGGTGGCTCGGGCATCTGATCAGGTTGCCTCCTTGACGCCTCCCTGGTGTGGTGTTCCAAGCACGTAGAACTGGGAGGAGGCCCCAGGCAAGACCCAGGACACGCTGGAATGACTATGTCTCCCGGCTGGCCTGGGAACGCCTCAGGATTCTCCCAGAAGAGCTAGAAGAAGTGGAAAGGGAGAGCGAAGTCTGGGTATCTCTGCTCAAGCTGCTGCCCCCGCGACCCGACCTCGGATAAGCGGAAGAGGATGGATGGATGGATGGATGGATGGATATATTATATTATTATATACCATTAACTTTGCACTGCCCGCTACTGATATGAAATACACTTGACTTGAGCATTCCTAGTCTTCCTCCTCTTTCTCTGTATGTTTATCATTCGTTTGCTCAGATGTTGATGCGCTTGCTTCTTCCTGAGCAGCTCTTCTTTTCTCCACCATAGCGGCCCGCTTCTTCTCTTCTTTCGTCGGCATCTTTATGCATTAAAACTGATTAAGTCGATTTTTGTGTTGCAATTACTTAGTATGTTTTCTTTAATTTTTCACTTGAGCTGGCACAATCTGCCTCAAGAATGATTTAAGATATGAAGAAGGTGGTAGGGAATGAGAATGGCGCCCGTACGCATGCGCAGCACGGCCTCCCTGCTGCCCAGTGTCAAGAGTTGATTCTACAATAAAATAAAATAAATATAAAAAGAGCAATAACCTTGGAGGTCAATCATCACCCTGACAGCGGAAAGTAGATGTCACGTAGTGTATGTGTAGCAAATTTCAGGTCAATAGGTCAAATGGTTTGAGAGCTACAGGTGATTTAAAATTCTGGACAGACAAACGAACAGATACGGTAGCGTATTATATAAGAAGATTATTATTATTATTATATATATATATATATATATATATATATATATATATATATATATATATATATATATGTATATATATATATATATACCGTATATATATTCAGTGCCATCCGTTTAGTACACAAATACCTAAAATCATCCGAATGTTTGTGCGGAATTTACCCTTAACAAGTTTCCAACTGTGTCCCCGTGTCCTTGATGACCTCATTTTAAAGTCACCGTCTCGATCCACTGGACTAATTCCCTTCATAATTTTAAACCCTTCACTCATGTCTCCTCTTAATCTTCTTTTGCTTAAACTGTAAAGGCTCAGCTTTTTTAGTTTTTCCTCATCACTCATCCCCTGTAGCCCTGAATCAGCCTAGTTGCTCCTCTCAGGACTTTTTCTAGTGCTGCTATGTCCTTTTTGTAGCCTGATGAGTTATGAGGAAACGTTAAAAGATCTGAGCCAAAAGGAAATTAAGGGGAGACCTGACTGAAGTGTTTACACCGATGAAGGGAATTAGTCCAGTGGATCGAGACTTGACCTTAAAATGAGTTCATTAAGAACGCAAGGACACAGTAGGAAACTTGTTAAGGGGAAATTTCACACAAACATTAGGAAGTTTTTCTTTACACAGAGAACCACAGACACTTGGAATAAGTGACCAAGTAGTATGATACACAGGAAGGCTTTAGGGACTTTCAAAACTCAACTTGATGTTGTTTTAGAAGAATTGAGTGGACAGGACTGGAGAGCTTTGTTGGGCTCAATGGCCTGTTCTCGTTCAGATTGTTCCAATGTTCTAAAAACACCTACACGTCATGATATTAAATAAGACCTGTTATTGGAAAGGATTGGAGTATAATTAAGCAACTGGGTTGGAACAAAAACCTGCAGCCACTATAGCCCTCCAGAACAGACGTTAATCACCTTTCTTATTTAGTACTACTAACTGGCTCTGTCCACAGAAGATTATGAACTACTTATCTACTGCAAGTCCAGTACCGTCATCTAACTAAAATGAATTTAACAGAGTGGACCTGCAGTTTACAATACCCAAAATGTCACTTGCGATACGTTCACTCAAGGTGTGCCATTCCAAAGTGCTGGTTGTATCTATACTAATAAAAGGCAAAGCCCTCACTGACTCACTCATCACTAATTCTCCAACTTCCCGTGTAGGTAGAAGGCTGAAATTTGGCAGGCTCGTTCCTTACAGCTTACTTACAAAAGTTAAACAGGTTTCATTTCGAAATTCTACATGTAACGGTCATAATGGTCAACAACGTCCGCCATGTTAAAGTTTCTTATTTATGACACCATCTTCACGAAATTTGGTAGGCGGCTTCCCTATGCTAACCGAAACCGATGTACATACTTATTTCGGTGGTATGACGCCACTGTCAGTCACCATATTGAACTTTCCAACGGTCTTTGTTACTTATGGGCCCATCTTCAAGAAATTTGGTACGCAGGTTCCCAACGCTAACTGAATCCTACTTACGTACATATATACGTCCATAGCCTGTAGCTCGGTCGCCGTGTGAGGCGGTGTTGGGTCCCCCATCCCCACGCCTCCCACGTAGTTGGCTGCCTGCCTATATAAGGCCGTCCGTCGCTCTGGTCTCTTCATTCCCTTCCTTGCTTCGCCACGGTATTCACGTCTCCCTGCTGATAACTGCAGCCTTTTTATTTAAACTTCTCCGCTGTTTTATTGTTTGTTTGTTTTATTTTATTATGATTATAGTTATTGTGTAGGTATTTTAGACTTAGTTTACATTGTTCAGGTACTCATTTCCTTTATCGTTCCAACTGTACCCCCATTAACATGTCTATCGAGGTGATCACCATCGATCAAAGAACTGTCAAAAACCGAATGGTTTCCATGCCCGGAGATGGCGACTGCCTTTTCCATTCTCTGTGTTACATATTGCATGGCCATATCAGGCTCACTCTTGATATCCAAGGAACATTGTGTCTTATGTATTGAATGACTGGGACAGGTTCAAAGTGTGGACTGATGACGGTACAGGAGATTAATTATACTACACAGGAGCACTACAAGAGTGAAATTTTTAAGACCTTCACCTGTGGTTCTGCATGTGAATTGATGGCTGGCACTGAATTGTTCAGTTGTCGCTTTCAAGTGTACCGAAATAGCCAAATATTTTATACCTTTGGACAACCGCCAATGCCTCTTAAACAGCTTAGATTCACAGGTGACGATTTGAGTAGTGGACACTTTGATGTTTATGAATGTTTAAACACTCAAAAGCTGGATGCGAAGTTATCGATGAAACCCATTTCAATTCAAACATCTCCAATTTCCAGTAAGGCTCTGCTTCGCAATGACAATTAATAAGTCTCAGGGACAGACCCTACAAAGGGTTGGCATTGATTTGAGGCAAGATTGCTTTTCACATGGCCAACTGTACGTTACATGCTCAAGAGTAAGCGCAGCACACAACTTGGTCATATTACAACCGGAGGGCCGAAGTGACAACGTGGTATACAAAGAGATCCTTAACAAATATAATTATTGGTATATTTTCCCTCAGTTTAAAAAGGTTTACTTTTCTTCTTAATAAAAATTTTAAAGTAGTACTTCGCCGCTGCGAAGCGCGGTATTTTGCTAGTGTAATAATAAAATGCATTGCATTCTTTACTTCCTCATATGGCATATACAAATGACAATACAACCTAATACATGAAATTTTAAATTAAAAAAAGGAAATGAAACATTTTTGGAGGAAATACTAATTCCTTTGGAGCCTATTGACTGTCACACAATGGGTAGTAGCTGATGGTCTGACTGCATGGGGCTCTAATTCAGGTCTTTGGGGTCCAGTGTTCAATTTTTACTGCATGGCTACCATCTCATACTGCTGCGTAGTGCCTCCCAGATCCTCCTAGTTGGACCTGATAGCTTTCCAGTAACTATCACTGCTAAAATCCCTTATGTATGTGGTACAGTAGAGTGACCACCTGATGATATTCAAGCTATCAAAATCATCCATTTATTAGTGAAAATTTTAAAAAAATCTCATTTTCACCTCTTTGACATTAATCCCAAAAGTAACTTGAGCTCAGAATTCTATATAAATATGGTTAAGCCCAAATCAGACTCAGAGTGACATCTAATGATCCGGTTATGTTTGTGTTATGTTTGAATAACTCTCAGTAAAGTGTTATGCTGCCATTTGGAGTATGAAATAACATCATGCTGAAAAAAATCATAAATATTTCTATGCAAGCTGCCACTTTATGGTAACTCTATGGTAATTCATCAATATTCATGAGTGGGGGACCTTCGACCAAAAACACAACTACAAATGAAAAGTCGTAAAGCCAATTTTAGAACAAACTGAAACTGTACCATTGTGCAAATCGAGTGATAGTGATGACGATGTGAATTGATCATCATATGTTGACGTAGTCAGTAATAGTGACACCTGCTCAGTAGATTCCGACGTGCTATGTTTCATTGATGTTTGTGTTTGGCGTCAGCTTTATACTACTACTCTCTATGCTTGCACCTTCTTGTTGCCCATTTACGGGTAACTCTGTTCTAAAGATGTCTTTTGGTTATGATTCTGGATTAATTATGATTTTTCAATGATAGCCTGGTGGTAAAATTAGTTGCTGAAATGAACTGCTCTGCTGAGCAGAATCAGAAAAGTCAATGTAAACCATTTGCTTGTCCCAGTCGCTGGCAGCCTATCACTGCAGATGAAATGTGGGGGGTTTTCAGTCTCTTGATACTGCAGGGCATTTTGGGTACACCAGTGCAGAGATGGAACTGGTCCACAGACTGTTTGTTGCAGACACCCATTTTTGGCGAAGTTATGAGTGAGGTTCATTTTTCACTCATTAGCAAATCCCTGCCCTTCACTATTTATGATGACTATGATGAAGCCAATCACCCATCATCGAAACTGTACAAACTGGAGGATGTGTATTAAGCGATCGTGAAAAATATGCAGAAGGTGTATGTTCCCAATCATGACATACGTATTGATGAAGGTCTCATGGATTACAAGGAAAGGCCCGTCATGGATAAAGTACATCACATTTAAATGGGGACAATTTAGTATCAGGTCCAAAACACTCTGGGCACATCTGGGACATCATGCATAACGCCGTGCGTAGAATTCGCACTATAACATGACATAAGCACAAAAGCCGAAATGTGCTTACGCACAGAAAAATCCATATGCAGGAATCTGTGCGTTCGCCAACTTCCGCGTTCTTCCGCTACATAAATCCCGGTCAGCGTGGATGCGCTTGCTGTCCCGCCCCAACTCCTGCCAGAATTACGCCTCTTTGAATATGCAAATCAATATAAATAGCCCTTAAGCCCAGCGTTCTGTGAAAAGGCAATGGCAAAAGTACACGGAAAAACAGAAGAATTTCATAGAATACCAAATGGAGGCAAAGAAAAACATACTATTTGTTGGTTTAAACAGTTAAATAAGCAACAAAAGGAAGCTGATCGAGTGACGTAGCGTGTCGGAGAAACTCGAAAGCTCAAGTTCACAAAGTCGCACAGTGCCCGAAATAAAAAAGAAATTGTCAGATATCAAAATTGCCGTGAAAAGGTGAATTGTAGCCCACCGTCTGAGTGTCATATTAGAGCTTATTAGGGTACAGTGAAAAAAAAGGCACACAGTATGAAAAAAGCATGATATGTCAACTTTAATCTCGAAATTTCCACTTTAATCACGTAGTTTATTTTGTCATTAAAGTAGAACATCATAAACTTCATCTTAAAATCATTTAATTTACTAGTTTCTCAAATCCCATCGTAACTAAAGTAGCACATTAAATGCTTTGTTTTGTATTTGATCTTATATGTGCTCTATGTGCCTGAATCACTACGTGCTCTTCCTCCGACAGGACACAGAATCCATTACGTTCGTAATATTACAGCTCTCTGAATAATTAAAATACTGAGAAGTATACGTGATATCATTTTCATGATGACATGAGTTAAAGCATGTTATTAAATATGGGAACACGGTGGCTCAGTGATTGTTCATGTGTTACAGCAAGATGCTTGCTGCGCCATGCGCGGCCTTCAATGAAATGCTTTATTACATAAGTATTGTCTTTTTCAAACGTACTAACCCCCAATTCCTGTCCTTACTTTTCTTTCTCCAAATACCCAGTCGCCACACAATCAGCTTTGTAATAGACGTTAAGCCATCTGTAAGCTTAGAATGCCGATTCTTCAAAATTTTTGAGGAACATCGAAATATCTTCGTAATGTTTAATTATTCTATCCATCTATCCTTCCAGTGTTGCGCCAGCCACAGCATGAAAACAGCACAAGGCAGGAACAAACCGTGAATGAAGCTTAAGCTCGCTAGCGCTGCAGCACCGTGTAGTTAAAGTTAAAGTTTAATCTGTATAATATAATGAACATATTTTGCTGCATTTCATCTTAAAAATGATATCGTCATCATATGTAAATACGCGCTTTATAAAGTGGCTCAGGTTGTGCAATATTATAACTGTATCATAAGTACAATTACCTCACGGTAACTTGCAAGTACAGGGCGGCACGATGGCGCAGTGGTAGTGCTGCTGCCTCTCAGTTAGGAGACCCGGGTTCGATTCCCGGGTCCTCCCTGCGTGGAGTTTGCATGTTCTCCCCGTGTCTGCGTGGGTTTCCTCCGGGCGCTCCGGTTTCCTCCCACAGTCCAAAGACATGCAGGTTAGGTGGATTGGTGATTCTAAATTGGCCCTGGTGTGTGCTTGGTGAGTGGGTGTGTTTGTGTGTGTCCTGCGTGGGTTGGCACACTGCCCGCGATTGGTTCCCTGCCTTGTGCCCTGTGTTGGCTGGGATTGGCTCCAGCAGACCCCCGTGACCCTGTGTTCGGATTCAGCGGGTTGGAAAATGGATGGATGGATGGATAACTTGCAAGTACAAACAGTTCTACAAATAGCACTTGAGCCGCCGTCGTGGATGTGGATCTAAGAAAGGGTAACCGCACAGGAACAGTAGCACTGCTTTGACGCTGGGTGCCGCCAGTCTGCAAAACCTAACAGAGAACTTGCGTACGACAGGGTATGAGGTACCGTGGAAAAGTGCGTGGCTTTACGCCAAGTGTAGGTTTTATACATCGCTATTTGAACCTGGAAATGTTCTTACGCAACATTTCTGTGCCTACACACTTTTTATACATGAGGCCCCTGGAAACGGTAGAGGGACCAAGTGGAATTGCAAGTACAGTCAATGCGGTGTCGCTACATCATCTGTGCTGCCACAGGCAGACCCTTTCCTTGACCATTGGGCATTACTGTGTAATGAATTATAAGATGATATGATATGTTTGGTGAATCCAGTCGCGTGAATGTGTGAAGGTGCAGTGTGGCGCCATAACTGTGTGGAAAAAAGGGAAAATGTTTGCAACAAGTTACAATAAAACAATGGGCTCGTCGATCATGCGGATCAGGCTCTGATTTTCTACCCTCATATTACAGAATAATCTTTTGACATCTGCTCGAACAGTACCTATGTGCATTGGTGACGAAGCACGTATACAAAATCAGCATTGGTACAGCAGTAGACACTCGACTTACCTTTCCTACTGTGGCTTATATTATCGTTTTCTGATTTATATGTTTCTTTTACACATAATAACATTTTTTGTCGTTGGAAAAAAACAAAAAAAAAATCAAAGCTTTTGGCTCATTATTCCAGGGGTAAACATAACTCTAAGGAGCTACGTCACCCTTAGTGTGCTGTATGTCACTAAGATCAAACCCTGTGTGGTTGCCATCTTTTTGGGACCCTCTAGTGATGGTCTGTGGCCAAATGAAAACTTGACGAACTGCTTCCCCAATTCATGCAGATTGCTCCACTGCTTATAGAAGGAACTACTTATTGTCACTGACAGTATATTTCTATAGTTGACACACGGCTAAATTCCTCCCTACAATTTGATTTTATACTTCCATTGAAAATGTATGCTCTGATCACCGACATCTCTGTGTAGTTCGACATCTTAAACAGATGGATGATGAATCACGACAATAGTCAAGAGCCAGCAAGCTTTAAGTGAAAGCTCATTAACATTTCTGAAATGTTTCTTCGGGTATATCTATCTTCATGTTCCAAAAACAAATTTAGGAACATCTGTTCATGGCTGTTTAAATGTTCAAAGCATCATCACTCGTAAAGGTTGTAGTAACTTTCCAACATCTGATGTTCCTCAGTTGAACTAAAGAGTGCTGGCTCATTCTAGCAGAAACAATGTACTTGAATCTGCCTGCCTGGTTGTCTAGGACAGGGGTACCCACACTTTTTTGTTTTGCGAGCTACTTTTAAAATTACCAGGTCGAAATGATCTACCTACATTAAAAATATGGTATATACAGTATTAAAATATACATACTGAGTATACTTTATTCATAAAATATATGTTGTCGTACCTTGCATAACTGAATAACTGATGCATAACTGATGCCAAGTCTAGCGGCCATTGATCGTTATTAAGTTGCTTGTATTCTGCATGTTTAATGACAAGGAGAAACTCCTTTTTCTCTGGCCAGGGGTCTTGAAATCTCAGCAGGAGTTTCTCCCTAGCCATCTGTCTCAACGAAGGCCTCTTTTATCATCTCTCCATCTTGGAATTACTTCTCATGCTTAATGATCGAGTGACTCACCCGGAACGATGCTTCGGTGTGTCTGCTTTTGTTTTTCAATTCAGCCGAGTGAAAAATGACGGCTGTCCGATTAACTGCGATTTTAGTTCCCTCTCCTTTCTCTTTCTCAGATTGCTTTTCGGAAGGAAGTCAGTTTCGTAGTTTTTATGAACAGTTCCAAAGTGCTTTTCCACATTTTCCTTCTTTGGAATAGCAATGATAGATTGACAGATCAGACAAACGCACTTCGATTGTGAAATTGTGAGAAAAAAAATCCTCTTCCAATTCCACATCCAGCCCATACTCTCCCTAAACAAATTTTTCTTTTAAATCCCTTCTTTAGTCAATTTAAATTGGAAGGCTAACTAGATCACAGCCGGAGTTTTGCAGTAGCTCGCACGTTTGATCGTGCGTGCGGGATGACCAGTGTGTTAGGAGAAAAGAGATCTCAGACTGGCCGCCCTGTGTGTCAATCAAGTGGCAAATGCCATAGGGAGGATATATGATAGACTAAAGTTTAAAAAATTTTTTTTGAATGCAACATGATCTACCTGCACTACCTTTCCGATCTACCGGTCGATCGCGATCGACGCATTGGGCACCCCTGGTCTAGGACATCCTGACTTCATTTGTACCACACACACAGATGAGAAAATTATTTCATATATAACATTTAATTTTATTTTCTGTTCTCTAATAACATCTCTATATATATAACATCCAACGTCTGTCTGTCTGTATGTCTGCCCGCTTTTCACGAGAGAACTAATTAATGGATTTAGATCGTTTTTGTTTTCTATAATTTGCTTGAACTTTCCAGTTGATTTTGCGACTTCTTTCATCGTGCTATGTATCATAGTTCGCTTACAGTACTGATTTATTTGTGCGAATCTGAGAGAGACGCAGTGGGCCGAGGGGAGGGGTGTGGGGCCCTCCTCACTCATGTGCCAGCCTCGGGGCGTTCTTTACATCCTTACTACTTAACGGATTTAGATCGGGCTTTTTTCTAGAATTTGCTTGAACGTTCCTGTTAATTTTGCGACTTCTCTCATCACGCTAAGAATCATAGTTCGCTTGCAGGAGCAATATATTCGTGCTAATCCGAGACAGAGGCTGCAGGCCGAGGGGACGCGGAAGTGTGACGTCAGGAGTGGGGAGTCAGCCAGGGCCCTCCTCACTGTCCTGTTTCACTATTACATGGGCAGGGTCATAGGGGGTGGCTAGTTTTGTATATAAGAAGCCATATTTCTTTGATCCAGGTATTTCCCTATGACTCATAATATGTTTAACTAGTTTGGGAACTTTACAAAATACAAGGAGATTCTAATGGGCAGAGGTCCGAGTTATGATGTGTTATTCACGTAATAATGAAGCGATAGAAACGAATTAAATACATTGCATACCTTGACAGATGTGTAAACGATCCAATCACATTCTGTGTTGGAAATGGTCACCTTCTTCTTGCAAACACAGATCAACATGGCAGTCCATATTGGCAAAGGTATCCGCAAGCATTGTAGGGGTGACGGCAGCAATTTCCTGTTCTGTGCTTCTCTGTAATTGTTCCAGTGTACGAGGTTTGTTCTTGTACACTTTTCCTTTCAGCGCTCCCCAAAGGAAGAAATCTGGAGATGACAGGACCAGGGAACAAGGTGGCCATAGTTCCCTTTGAAATGACCCGATTGCCAAAAAAAAGATTCAATTTGTGCCACACTGTGAGCCTGATGTGTGACAGGTTGCCCCATCTTGCTGGAAATAACCTTCACTGATCTCACGGTCATCCAGTTCATTCACAAATAAGTTCCAGGAATGCTGTGATCTTTATTTCGTTTGGATTGCTTCATTTGTAAGATAGTAACACATCATAACTTGGGGTCCCGCCCATTAGTATCACCCTGTACTTAACGGAAGTGATGTGTTTCTGGATTATACCATTTATCTGTAGGCTGATTGGTGTGTTTGTAATGCTTTGTAGTCATTACATATAAATGAACCTAGCTGATTAAAGGAAGTGCTCTGTTAGACTTCTTCAATCTGCTGTGATGATTTAAACAATACGCATGGGGGCTCCACCTGTAGGTATAAATAAAGGACAGTCCCTGGTCTGGACGTAAAATTGTTATTATTTATACCCTTTAGCTGTTTCCCATGCTTCAGGTGTGTGACACTGCTCAAATGCTTGTGTGCTGGAATTGCTGCCAGTGGGGCTTCCACAAAGTCATGGGTCTGAATACTTCTACACGTGAGAAATTTCAGTTTTTGATTTTTAATAAATTTGCAAAACTTTCTTTAAGACATGTTTTCACTTTGCCAATATGGGATATTGAGTATAGATTGATGGTTGAAAATGGCAAATTTATTCAGCTCTATATATAAAATCCAAGTCTGTTTGTCTGTCTGTCCGCTTTTCACGAGAGAACTACTTAATGGATTTAGATGGGGTATTTTTCTACAATTTGCTTGAATGTTCCGGTTGATTTTGTGACTTCTCTCATCGCGTCTAAGTATCACAGTTTGCTTGCAGGAGCGATTTATCCATGCTAATCCAAGATAGAAGGAGCGGGCTGAGGAGAGGGGGAAGCGTGACATCAGAGTGGGGAGCCAGGCAGGGACCTCGTCACTCACGTGTCAGCCTCCGTTCGAGTCGGACTACCTCTGGCCACGTTTTGGAGCAGACCTTGCCTCCGCTTAGCTAGCGATATCTGTTTGTTTGTTAATTTTTAAAGTTTGTCCTGTTTCACTACTACTTGTGCGGAGCTATAGGGGACAGCTAGTTTAAAGTAAAATCTACAGCACAATAAAGTGAAGGGGTCTGAACACCTTCCAAATTCACTGTTTATGATACATTACATTGATAAATATCCATCCATCCATCCATTTTCCAACCCGCTGAATCCGAACACAGGGTCACAGGCGCCTGCTGGAGCCAATCCCAGCCAACACAGGGCACAAGGCAGGAACCAATCCTGGGTGGGGTGCCAGCCCACCGCAGGACACACACAAACACACCCACACACCAAGCACACACTAGGGCCAATTTCAGAATCGCCAATCCACCTAATCTGCATGTCTTTGGACTGTGGGAAGAAACCAGAGCGCCCGGAGGAAATCCACGCAGACACGGGGAGGACATACAAACTCCACGCAGTTAGGACCCGGGAAGCGAACCCAGGTCTCCTAACTGCGAGGCAATTGATAAATATATCCAAATATATTTTTTTTACCTATTGAAATATATTTAATTACTATATTTGGCTATAGACCCATAACCAACAACTAATATCATTATATCAGTTGATGAATTTTAACATCAGTTGAGCTGGAATCCACTTCTGTAATAACAGGCCTATTTAGTCTGGCTTTTTCAACTACATGATACTGTATTTTAAAATGCAGCCAAAAAACGTGTTTATGTTCTCTGCCGCTACATGTAATTACATTTCATTAGCACTGCTGTTTCTGTAAATGACACTTGGTGCAAAGTGTAAAATGATACAAAAGAACACAGATAAATAGTTGGGGTACTGATTTGTTAACCCCTGTAATCATAGTTCCAGGTTCAAATAAAGGTTGTTTATTAACCAAAAATATCTCCAATATGGTAGATAACGCACAACCCACAAGTCTTCCTCTCCTCCCTAATAATTCTCTCACCACTGCATTGCCCTCCTCCAGTCAAGTGTTGCCTCTCTACCTCCCAGTTCCGACTTGCCTGAATAAGGGAGTGCGGTCCCTCTTATTATAGACCTGGGAGTACTTCTTTACTTACGGGTCGTACGGAAGTCCACGATAGGGAGTTTGTCTCCCTACAGCGCCCTCTTGTGGTACCCCGAGACGCCAGCAGGGCTGCTCTGTCAGACTACATATCCTGGCATGCCCTGCTGGTTCATTACAGTGCACCAAACTCCAGGGCTGCTGTCATCTAGTGTGTTGGGGGAAAAAAAAAACTCCATTCATATTTTATCTTTTTTAAAGTGGGCTGTCCATCCACCATTTCTGAATATTCCTTCCAGGTCTATTCCCTTTCCTTGCTGACATGTCCATCCAGCCTGTGTAGCATCTACACCCCGCAATAGGATGCTGCAGATGTTCTGTCAGACGGTTGTGGAGAGTGCCCTCTTCTACGCGGTGGTGTGCTAGGGAGGCAGCATTAAGAAGAAGGACGCCTCACGCCTGGACAAACTGGTGAGGAAGGCAGCCTATATTGTTGGCATGGAGCTGGACAGCTTGACATCTGTGGTAGAGCGACGGGTGCTCAGCAGGCTCCTATCAATTATGGAGAATCCATTGCATCCACTAAACAGTGTCATCTCCAGACAGAGGAGCAGTTTCAGCGACAGACTGCTGTCACCGTCCTGCTCCACTGACAGACTGAGGAGATCGTTCTCCTCCACACTATGCGACATTGTTCAGTTCCACCCAGGGGGGTTAAACGTTAACATTATTTAAAGTTATTGTCTGATTTTACCTGTATTTTTATTACTCTTTAATTTAATATTGTTTTTTGTATCAGTATGCTGCTTCTGGAGTATGTGAATTTCCCCTTGGGATTAATAAAGTATCTATCTATCTATCTATCTATCTATCTATCTATCTATCTATCTATCTATCTATCTATCTATCTATCTATCTATCTATCTATCTATCTATCTATCTATCTATCTATCTATCTAATTTTTTTTAAGGAAGTAAACATGCAGTTAGTGGTGGAGATGTCTTAACACACATAAGTCCCAAACAGAACTGAAGCAGGCACCTGGTTATGAAGACAGATCACAGGGAGGGGTGGGTCCAGGAGGGCAGACACCAGAGATGACATCAGCGATGGAAGGGCCGTCAATCACCTGGTCTGCAAAGGGAGAAAGAGAGAGAGGATTAGAAAATGATGCCAACCCCAAGCTCAGTGGGTAACTACATTCACTAGAGCCCTTAACACTAGAATCCCTGAAGCCTAGGAAAAAAGTTGTAATCCCAGGCCACCTTACATTCCTTCGCACCTCTCCATTACCGTCTTTTGTTTTGCAGATGTGTCAATCAGCACAAGCAGCAGGCAGCCTGCTATCTCATCACCCCACCAATGCAGCTGAAGTCAACTCAGACGCAAAATTCTCAGAGCTCAAGTCTGTTTTTCTGGGAGTGAAGTGTCTGGAGTTGTAGATTGTAAATAATATATTGTTATTTGGAATACATTCTACATTTACTCAGAATGTTGTAGACATGGAACACACATGAAATGCTTAGTAAGTATTCCAAATAATGATATATTATTTACCCTATACAACTCCAGGCACCTCATACCCAGATAAACAGACTTGAACTCTCAGAAATTTCTTTCTGACGGCAGCTGCGTCTGTAGGGTAGATGGGACCTCAGGCTGCCTGCTGCTTGTGCTGATCAACACATTTACAAAACAAAAGATGCTGATGAGGAGGTGTGAAGGGATTTAAGATGGCCTTTTTTTGTAGACTTAAGGGATTCTAGTGGTGCATGCATTACAAAAGTATCACAAAAATTGTGATATCTTTGTCATTGATAAAGGAAATAAACAAAAAATTAAAATGCTGTCAAGACAATGAACCAGGTCCATGGATGCCCCTGAATGTCATGCCATGTGCCATTTTCAAACTTGTTTTTTTTTTCCCAGTACCTAGTTTTCCTGCTACATTCCAAGGATGTACAGATTAATTTAAGTCTCAACTCCAAATTACCCCTATGTGGGTGTTTTCAAAGAGTGTGCCCTGTCCAGGTCTGTGGCTCGATGACACCAGGGTGGTAGCCCCTGTGATCCTGACAACTGCTGGAGAATGATAGTTTGAATATGTACGAGATTCATTGATGATGCTG
Source organism: Erpetoichthys calabaricus (assembly GCF_900747795.2). Lineage (NCBI taxonomy): Eukaryota > Metazoa > Chordata > Cladistia > Polypteriformes > Polypteridae > Erpetoichthys > Erpetoichthys calabaricus. Next base: position 14,150,023 of record NC_041395.2, read on the forward strand.
GAACTGCGACAACTCTAGTGTCTGAAGGAGAAAAAAAGACGTTTCCATAATGAAACAAGCCAGAAGAAACCGAGGAACTGAAAAGATTGCATTTGAGACGCCTCGTAAACAAATTGAAATTCTCTGCATGTAGCATTAAGATGGCAAGAGTGCCACTTTATAATGCAGATATGTGCCAACTGGCTCCATTCTAGCTGCATCCCATGTATTCACCTTCGCCTTATCCATCCATCTATTCATTTTCCAACCCGTTGAATCCAAACACAGGGTCACGGGGGTCTGCTGGAGCCAATCCCAGCCCAACACAGGGCAAAAGGCAGGAACCAATCCCAGGCAGGGTGCCAACCCACCGCAGGATAATATACAGTATATATATATATATATATATATATATATATATATATATATATATATATATATATATATATGTATGTATGAAGTATTTTGTATAACATCACATCACCTAAAATGTGTTATATAATGTTGTAACACGAAAGCTTTCATTGTCATTACTATGGTAACTGGGGCTCAGAACCGAACTCGAGAACAGATGACAAAAATCTGCTTTTTGAGGTGGCTGTGTGAACAGAAGGAATGAAATAAGTCCAAAATGAATTTAAATTTGCAGTTGGCATAGATATGTTATTTATTTATTTAATTTTGGCATATCATTTGAGAAAAGGAGCAGGATAACAAAGGTTATTATATTTTGGAACTGTGAATGGAAGTCTCCAGCAGCACACTAAATTCCTTGTAATTAAACTACAATTACTTAATAAATGTTCTTTAAAAATGACAGTGTAACTATGCATTATTAATGTGTAGCCAGTGCCACATACATATATACACATAATAATAATAATAATTCATTACATTTATATAGCGCTTTTCTTACACACACACACACACACACACACACACACACACACACACATATATATATATATATATATACAGTAGTGTGTGTATCCATGTGTATTATCTTTTCTTTGGGAATGTGTGGTTTGTCTCTTGCTGAAAGAAGACAGAAAGCTGTGACTTTATGAAGATAATTCAGGCACAGAACGTTTTCTTGTTCTTCTTCCTCTTCATGTTTTCTCACTTTTACGTAGGTTCCATGTGCCTGATCTTCCTTCTCCATACAGCATGGTCCTGCGCACTCCTCCTCAGTCAGACCTTTTCCTTCAGATCTTCTTTTACTTCATCTATCCTTCTCCACTTTGGCCTCCCTCGATTTCTCGTCCCCGGTACTTCCATTTCCATCTCTCTTTTTTCCCCCACATACAGTGGCATGCAAAAGTATTCAATTCCCCTGGAACGTCATCATAATTTTCTGCATGATAAAAGATTTGCACACATATCCATTCAGTATTTTTAATGTGAACTCTTAATCTGAGCCAATACATTTCCAAAGTCCAAATAAAGCATTTTCTGTTGATATTGAACTGAAGAAGGAAAACTCCAAAGTGAGTGTTTCCCTACGTGTTCAAGGCCTACACATCGATTTTTGGTCCCTTTTGCTGCAATAACAGCCTTCATACTTTTCGGTGGGTCCCAGTGTTGGACATTGTTCACGAGTGATTCTTCCTCATTCTATTTGGCAGAATTGATCGATACCCTCTAGGTTGGTAGGATGGTGCCTCACGCCATGGCACCTGGACTGCAGTTTTCAAATAGTGCCATAGATACTCAATAGGGTGAAGATCAGGGCTTTGACTTGGCCATTACAAAACATTCAACTTTCTGTTTCTGAGCCTATCCAGTGTTAGTTTGGCCTCCTCGTGTTGAAATATTAATCTTCTCCTGAGTTGATAACAGACTGGAACAACTTCTCCTGCTATATTTTGCTGTCTTTGTGTCCATCCATTGTCTTCTCAACTCTGACAAGATTCCCAGTCCCAGCACGTGAAAAGATTCCCACAGCCTGATCCTGCCACAACCATATTTCACCGGAGGTCTGCTGTTTCTTGAGGCCTGGGCAGTGTTTCTTTTATGCCACACACACCACTTTGAAGTCTGGCCATAAAGTTGTATTTTTAGAACTTTCTATTATTATTTTTTAGTTTTATTTTACCACTGTTTTAAAAACGTCACCTTTAATCTTGTGTCTAATTTTTAGATCAATCAATACTCCTTACACCTTCTTCCAGTTTTTCCATCCACACCGCACTCTTTGGGTTGTCTCTGCATCAAATTCTTCATCTTGGGCTACCACTGATCCTAGATATTTAAATTTATCCACTCTTTTCAATGGCTCTCAATAACGTCTGAGCCCTGCTCATCATTAAATCACACATGTTCTGTGTTCTTCTTCCTATTTATCTTCAGTCCTTTATCTTCTAAATCCCTTCTCCATTCTTCCAGCTTCCTCTCCATTTTCTCTTTTCTGGTGCTACACAACACAATGTCATCGGCACAAAGCCTGCACTGGGGGATTAGTCTTTAATCCCATGACTCAACACATCCATAAACTGATCATAGAGATGAGGACTTCAACAAGATCTGACTGGGATCTCGTCTGTTACCCCAACTCTGCTTTTAACCTGAGTCCTCGCTCCTTCATTCATATCCTGGACAATCTTCACACACCACTGTAACAAAGATAGCCAAGAGACATCAAAGGTTTGGGGCAGCCTCCCGTATAATATGCCCTGGCTTGCAAATGGGTATTTTTTTGAGTTATGTTCAGGTTGAAATCCAAAACAGAGCTGACTTTAGTTTGAGAACATGGTGGCTTTAAAAGCCGTGGCAGGAAGTAACTTCATCTGGACCTTAACCGGAAGTGATGCCTTCGAGACTGGAAATGTGATGTCATCCATAGCACTGGAAGTGGCATCTTTGGTTGAGAAGTGACATCATCCGTGGCACTGGTACCAGAAGTGACATCATCAATAGCGCCAGTACCGGAAGTGATGTTATCAATAGCACCAGTACCAAATAATAATAATTAATAATTCTTTGCATTTATATATATATACTTCTGACTATACTTCCTTAGAAGGCTGGCGTCCTTCAACATCTGCAATAAGATGCTGCAGATGTTCTACCAGACGGTTGTGGCGAGTGCCCTCTTCTACGCAGTGGTGTGCTGGGGAGGCAGCATAAAGATGAGGGACGCCTCACGCCTGGACAAACTGGTGAGGAAAGCAGGCTGTATTGTAGGCATGGAGCTGGACAGTTTAACATCTGTGGCAGAGCGACGGGCGCTGAGCAGACTCCTGCCAATAATGGAGAATGCACTGCATCCACTGAACAGGATCATCTCCAGACAGAGGAGCAGCTTCAGAGACAGACTGCTGTCACCGTCCTGCTCCACTGACAGACTGAGGTGATCGTTCCTAACCCACACTATACGACTCTTCAATTCCACCCGGGGGGATGGAGGGGGTGGGGGGGGTTAAACGTTAACATTATACAAAGTTATTTTCTGTCTGTTATACCTGCATTGTTATCACTCTTTAATTTAATATTGTTCTTTATCAGTATGCTGCTGCTGGAGTATGGGAATTTCCCCTTGGGATTAATAAAGTATCTATCTATAGCGCTTTTCTCACTACTGAAAGCGCTCAGCAATTGCAGGTTAAGGGCCTTGCTCAAGGGCCCAACAGAGCAGAGACCCTTTTTGGCATTTACAGGATTCGAACCGGCAACCTTCCGATTGCCAGTGCAGATCCCTAGCATCAGAGCCACCACTCAGCCTAGTGGGATTTCCCATGGATAGTCTGCAGTGGACGGAGAGAGTTAGTGCAGCTCGCCACCCCCTGGTCTGGCATGGTATTACCATTATTTAGGCCTTCTATCTGCCTCCCAATCGCACATGTGTGACACCATACATGGGCCCAAACACAAGTTAACTATAGATGTTCCTTCCCAACTCTGACCGCCATAGAAAAATGGGTAACACTTTACATTAATGATGATATTTTGAACTTAATATTTATTAATAATAATAATACAGTTATCCCTCACCTATCGCGGGGGTTACATTCCAGAGCCCCCTGCGATAGGTAAAAATCCGCAAAGTAGCAACCTATATTTATTTTATTATTTATACATATTTTAAGGCTTTATAAACCCTTCCCACACTCTTATAAACCTTTCTCACTCTCTTGTTAACCTTTCCCACACTCTTATAAACACTTCCTATGCTCTTAAACACTTTCTACATTCTTAAACACCGCAGACCAACACTACACACTGCACACTGCACGCAGCGATCAGACGTCAATGTGTCTGCACTCGCTTTGTGAAGGGGGGCAGCTGAACTCACGCTGAGCAGAAATGGACTTTGTGCTGCTTGTGCCAAAATGCCTGCTTGTCGCTCTGCGCGTTCGGAAGGAGGAGGAGTGTGTGTGTGCGTGTGTGAGGGCTGAATGCACGTTCGTTCAAACCCCCCTCCCCGGAGGCGCAGTTCGCATTGTCAAGGGGGTGGGGAGCTGAATGAACGCTAAGGAGAAGTGGACTTTGTGCTGGCTTTGTGCTGCTTGTCGCTCTGCCTGTCAATGATTTAAAAGCCTGTACATCACCAATTTTCCTGTCTCACTGTCTTGTCTTGCGTGAAGTTAAAATGTTTTATAATAGTGAGATGTTACTCATATCCTTAGCCCGACATCCACATATCATATGTGTTAACAAAGTGTGTTTTATAAGTTTACATGTGTTTAAAGCATGTGGGATGGGTATTTTAAGGCTTAAACTATAAAAATGTTTATTTATATGGTCTTTCTATATCGCGGATTTTCTCCTGTTGCTGATGGGTCTGGAACATAACTGTCGCGATAGGTGGGCAATCACTTGTATTTAAAAACCCGCAAAGTCGTGAATCCTCGAAAAGTGAACGGCGAAGTAGCGAGGGATTACTGTAATAATTATAATTCATTACATTTATATAGCGCTTTTCTCAGTACTCAAAGCGCTATCCACACAGGGAGGAACCGGGAACCGAACCCACATTAGGATGCTAGTTATTTAAAAATGATAACCATGGTCTTACCCTACAACTTGACTCATCACACTTTTAAGGTGTTTTCAAGTCTCGCTTATTTGGTGCGGTTCTTTTGTACTCTGGTGCAATTTTCCTGAAAGTCTGATTTGTTTATGTTGATGTGAACACGGCAATCACCCCTGGGTAAAAACTACCGGACTGAGACACTTTGGAAAGGGTGGTTGTAGCTATGGGTGAATAAGTCAGGATCAAGCATGGAGTCAATCACGTGCCGAAAGAAATCTCTCAGTCCAAAAGTTAATTTTAAAAGATTTAGCGGAAATTCAAAGCAGTCCACACAAGAAAAAAAGAAAAGGGTTGTTACACATGTAGAATAAAAGGCAAAAAAAAATTGGAAAAAAATGTCTCTTTTGTAAACTTAGCTTTTCTTGACCATCTTCAGATGTTTCTATACTTAAAGATGCACGTTCAATAGAGCACGTTGTGTTACATTCTATTGGGCATGTTAAGGCCCAGTTTGAAACAGTGTGCCCTCCATGCCTTACTCACGGCAAGGTGGGTTACTAACTGAGGCTTATCTATAGTCAGAGAGACAAGAAATGGTTAGGATATACCAACTGAACTCAGCTTATGGGGGTTATAAGAACCTCACATAGACTATGCGCTAACATTTAGGCAAACATTTAATATCCATCCATCCATCCATTATCCAACCCGCTATATTCTAACTAGAGGGTCACAGGAGCCAATCCCAGCTAACACAAGGCGCAAGGCAGGAAACAAACCCGGGCAGGGCGCCAGCACACACACACACACACACACACACACACACTAGGGACAATTTAGAATCACCTAACCTGCATGTCTTTGGACTGTGGGAGGAAGTACCCGGAGGATACCCACGCAGACACGGGGAGAACATGCAAACTCCACGCAGGGAGGACCCGGGAAGCGAACCCAGGTCTCCTAACTGCGAGGCAGCAGCGCTACCACTGCGCCATCGTGCTGCCCCAACATTTAATATAACTTAGATAACTAGCAAATAGCTCTTACAGTGGTTATGTGATTCTGGCTCTGCAAAACAGGCTCCCACCGAACAGATCTCACCCAAGACAAGCCTGACCCAGGAAAACGGAAGAGTTTAAGGTCCAAAAAGGCCTTAAACAGGAAATAATACTTAAAGTTTGTCATGATTCAATTCTATGCTGCTTATTTGCAGTGCTTTTGATTTGTTTTGAGGGCTCCATTTCGGTTCCTCAGACATCAAAGTTTTGATTTCCATTGTTACTTCTGCTTCCTGTGGTCTCCGCAGTTGTGATTCGTGATTATCAACGTGATGGGATGAAAGGATGGCTTTGAGTTCATTTCCTTATCCAATCTGTGGATACTAAGGTCCTTTAAGCAGAAAGAGTAGAATAGAATAGAATAGAATAGAATAGAATAGAATACAATGCCTTTATTGTCATTGTAAAATAATTTACAATGAAATTATGAGCGCCGCACCAACTGGGTACAAAAGCAAAACAATACTATTTTTCTGAAAAAACAAACCAATGCTACAACTCATAATACAAACAAGAAGAAAAAAATACAGTAAGATTATATGTTCAAAATATACTTAAAAGAGAAAACATAACAATAAAACCAGAAGTAATACAATGAATAATACCATTTCACTGGAGCAGATGCATGAGCGCTGCAACAGTACATACAGTCATATGAAAAAGTTTGGGAACCCCTCTTAATTCTTTGGATTTTTGTTTCTCATTGGCTGAGCTTTCAAAGTAGCAACTTCCTTTTAATATCTGACATGCCTTATGGAAACAGTAGGACTTCAGCAGTGACATTAAGTTTATTGGATTAACAGAAAATATGCAATATGCATCATAACAAAATTAGGTGCATAAATGTGGGCACCCCAACAGAGATATGACATCAATACTTAGTTGAGCCTCCTTTTGCAAACATAACAGCCTCTAGACGCTGTCCTCCTATAGCCTTTGAGGAGTGTCTGGATTCTGGATGGAGGTATTGTTGACCATTCTTCATACAAAATCTCTCCAGTTCAGTTAAATTTGATGGCTGCCGAGCATGGACAGCCTGCTTCAAATCATCCCATGGATTTTTGATGATATTCAAGTCAGGGGACTGTGACGGCCATTCCAGAACATTGTACTTCTCCCTCTGCATGAATGCCTTTGTAGATTTCGAACTGTGTTTTGGGTCATTGTCTTGTTGGTATATCCAACCCTGCGTAACATCAACTTTGTGACTGATGCTTGAACATTATCCTGAAGAATTTGTTGATACTGGGTTGAATTCATCTGACCCTCGACTTTAACAAGGGCCCCAGTCCCTGAACTAGCCCCACAGCCCCACAGCCCCACATCATGACGGAACCTCCACCAAATTTGACAGTAGGTAGCAGGTGTTTTTCTTGGAATGCGGTGTTCTTCTTCTGCCATGCAAAGCCCTTTTTGTTCTGACCAAATAACTCCATTTTTGTCTCCACAGTCCAAAGCACTTTGTTCCAAAATGAATCTGGCTTGTCTAAATGAGCATTAACATACAACAAGCGACTCTGTTTGTGGCGTGGGTGCAGAAAGGGCTTCTTTCTCATCACCCTGCCATACAGATGTTTGAATTGTAGAACGATGTACAGATACACCATCTGCAGCAAGATGTTCTTGCAGGTCTTTGGAGGTGATCTGTGGGTTGTCTGTAACCATTCTCACAATCCTGCTCATATGCTGCTCCTATATTTTTCTTGGCCTGCCAGACCTCATGAGTTTAACGGCAACTGTGCCTGTGGCCTTCCATTTCCTGATTCCATTCCTTACAGTTGAAACTGACAGTTTAAACCTCTGAGATGGCTTTTTGTAGCCTTCCCACTAAACCAGGAGACTGAACAATCTTTGTTTTCAGATCTTTGGAGAGTTGCTTTGAGGATCCCATGCTGTCACTCTTCAGAGGAGAGTCAAAGGGAAGGAAGCACAACTTGCAATTGACCACCTTAAACACCTTTATATCTCATGATTGGACACACCTGTCTATGAAGGCTTAATGAGCTCATCCCACCATTTTGGTGTTGTAAGTAATCAGCATTGAGCAGTGACAGGCATTCAAATCAGCACAATGACAAGAGGACACACATTTGTTCACAGCCAGTTTTTCACATTTGATTTAATTTCATACAACTAAATTCTGCTTCACTAAAAATCTTTGTTTGGAGAACACAGCAGTACTCAGATGTTCCTAGGAAATGAAAGACATACCACTGCTATCTTTATTGTTGAAAGGAGAGTCAATTATTATGCAGGCTGAGAGGGGTTCCCATACTTTTTCATATGACTGTATCTGTATATTTCCCAGCACTGACCAAAAATTATTTAACCTGCCTTAATTTGCTTATTTTTGTTTAATTTATTTATGGCCATTGGACAGAAACTGTTTCTGAATCTATTGGTCTGTAAGTTAATACTAACTTGGGTGATGAGATAGCAGGCTGCTTGCTGCTTGTGTTGATCGACACATTTGCAAAACAAAAGACGCTGATGAGGAGAGGTGCGAAGGAATTTAAGGTGGGCCAGGATGATGATTTTTTTTGTAGGCTTCAGACATTCTAGTGTTAGGGTCAACTCTATGAATGTCCTTGACTGGTCTATCCAGAGCCCAGACTTGAACTAAATCAAGCACTTCTGGAAAATCCTGAAAATAGATATCCACAGACGTTCTCCATCCAACTTGACCGAACTTGAGAGGATTTGCAGACAGGAATGGCAACTAATCCCCAAATCCAGGAGTGCAAAGTTTGTCGCATCAAATCCAAGAAGATGCCAAGGTTGGAACTAAGTACTGAGTAATGATTCTGAACACTTGTACCAATGTGAGATCGAGAGCCTCTTTTGGGTTTGACTGAGGTAAGCAACGCCACACCAGGATTACAGGGGGCTCTGTCACCAGCAGTATATTCTCTTTCCCTCAATGAGAGTGCCCAACCCTGACTGTGGTGCCCTTCCAAGCAGGATGCCATAAAAAGGGACTGCCCTGGAAGCTGGTGTCTCACTTACAATCAGGATTTGGAATCAAACAAACTCCTCGATGAGAGCGTACAGTAGGCAACATGATGTCGGCAGAGAACTCTGTACTGGCTGATTTTCTGGTCAGCGTCTTTTCTGTTGTGCCACTGCACACCCTTTTTGTTTTTCTTTTGTTTTGATTAAACCGGGATTACTGGGTTGGTACACCAAAGACTGTCCATCTTTTGGTCTGGTTTCCTACCGACCGTGAAATTGGGAACAATCATTAGAAAACATTAAAAAATATTAGTTTTATTCTGTTAACGTGTGGTACATTGCTGTGTCTGTGGTTTGGAGCTCTGTGGCGCCCCTTTGTGGTCACAATGAGGATTGCCAAGTTGCTACTCCAATGATTCTACTTCCTTCAGTCTGGTCCCCTACTGCTGGTCACACACTTTATATGCTTCCATCGGGAGCTAGCATAACATTCATTTTCCCTCGTATGCAGATGACACCCAGTTGTACCTTTCTTTTATACCAAAGTGACATTCCTCCGATGGTGTCCTTAATTAATTGTCTCAATGAGTTAAAGAAGTGGATTTTATTTTTAACTAGCCATCCCCCACGGCTTCACCCGCATAGAACTGAAACAAAACATTGAGTAGGGCCCTGCCTGGCTCCCCACTCCTGATGTCGGACTTCCCCCTACCCTCGGCCTGCAGCCTCTCTCTCAGATTAGCGCGAATATATCACTCCTGCAAGAGAATTATGATACGCGATGAGAGAGATCACAAAATCAACTGGAATGTTCAAGAAAATTCTAGAAAAAAGCCTGATCCAAATCCGTTAAGTAGTTCTCTCGTTCACTAGCTAAGTGGAGGTAAGGCACGCCCCGAGGCTGGCATGTGAGTGAGGAGGGCTCCGCTCTGTCTCTCTCGGATTCATGTAAATAAATCGGTACCGCAAGAGAACTATGATACTTAGCGTGATGAGAGAGATCACAAAATCAACTGGAATGTTCAAGAAAATTCTAGAAAAAAGCCCAATCTAAATCCGTTAAGTAGTTCTCTTGTTCGTTAGCTAAGCAGAGGTAAGGCATGCCCTGAGGCTGGCACATGAGTGAGGAGGGCCCTGCTCCGTCTCTCTCGGATTCATGCAAATAAATCGGTACCGCAAGTGAACTATGATACTTAGCGTGATGAGAGAGGTCACAAAATCAACCGGAATGTTCAAGAAAATTATAGAAAAAAGCCTAAATCTGTTAAGTATTTCTGTCGTTCGCTAGCTAAGCAGAGGTAAGGTATGCCCCGAGGCTGGCACATGAGTGAGGCGGGCCCCGCACACCCTCCCCGCAGCCTGATGAGTCTCTCTCGGATTCGCGCTAATAAAGCGCAGCAAGCGAACTATGATACTTAAAGTGATGAGAGAAGTCGCAAAATCAATGGCACGTTCAAGCAAATTATAGAAAAAACCCAATCTAAATCCGTTAAGTAGTTCTCTCGTGAAAAGCGGACAGACTTACAGACAGATAGACAGACGTCAGATTTTATATATATAGAGATAAACTCTAAATCCCTGTTTGGTCTTTGGCATTCTGGGATACTGAGTGTTGCTTGATAAAGAAAGAAGGGAATTTAGACAGTGTCAGCATAAGACTGAAAATTATCAAAAAGTGTAAAGTGTGAAGGGGACTGCAAATTCAGTGAAGGCTCTGTAATAGACTGGGCACAAATACCACGTAACACACCAACTGTGCCCCCTCAAGCAGAAGTGGGCTTGCTGGTTTGTTGAAATTACAAACATTTTCTTTTTTCTTTCTCATTCATCTTTCAACTATAATGTGATTTTTTTTTCTCCCCCCCCACCTTTTTTTAAGATTATCAGTCCTTCTAACTGCTTTCTTTAGGCTGTCATGTTTAAGACTTCATTCATCACATTTATTTTTGCTTGTGGGCACTGAATGTCAAATTATGTTATAGAGGACCAGTCTGTTAATAAAATCAGGAGAGGTTTTATTATCTCACCTCCATTCAGTCACTCGCACAGAGAAAGGGAATTTATTTATTTATTTTTTCTTTCCCAGGGAAGAGCACATATAAATTTAACAGACAAATTCCACCTTGTGTGAAAGGTTAACGGGTCAAATACGTCCTATTGTAACAAAGCAGAAGATCTTTTAGCAATATTTTCAGTCACTTACCCTTCACTTACACGTACTCGGTGACATTTATCTTTTCTCTCACAGACTTTATCCTTCTTGTCCACAGTTATTTTTCATCCTGTGCCTAAACCTCCCCGAAATTCATCTGAGCCCTGGGTTAGGGAACAGCCTTCGAATAGTCAGTAAATCTGTGGCATCAAATTAATGAATCAACAAATCAATCAGTCACACAAACATTTCTTATGTTATATAGCTCACAGCATCACCTGGCACTTTACAAGTACTGAGCTACACAACAATGGCTAACTGGTATCGCCTACAATTTGAGCCCAAACACTGGCTTAGGATCGCAAAGTGAGCCAAGAGCATTGAGCAGGCATCTCCTTTGGGTTTAGGTTCCGTGCCTCAGGCAGTGCTACTCTGGCATAGCTCAGTACTTGGACCTTTACTGCTTTCACTTGTCATGCATGTGTGATTGTTGACCCTCTTCCGGGCTCGACTGAGGTAAGTAATGCCACTCCAGGGCAAGAGGGGGCGCTATCACTAACAGTATCTTCTCTTTCCCCCTATGAGGACACCCAACCCAACCATGACAGCCTATGCAGGTCCCACCACTTCCAAGCAGGATGCCATAAAAAGGAGCAGACCAAGGAAGGTGGTGTCTCACTAACACAAGACACAAGACACAAGATCAAACAAGCTCTTGAATGAGAACATAGAAAATATGATAACATAGAAAATATGATATTGGCAGAGAACTCTCAACTGGCTGGTTTTCTGGTCAATGTCATTTTTGATGTGCCACTTTGCACCTTTATGATTAAATGGTATTGGAGGAGAACGGTCATCCTGGCCAGGGAGGATCTTGGGTTATTATGGCAAAAAGATAACTTATACCCTGCTGGTATAAAATAATTGATGGACAACAGAAGCCAGAACTTGGTAGTGTTTCCATACTCCATGCGCAAGGTAGCAGTGGTCCACGTATGAGAATCCAGTCAGGATACTAAGGGAATGGAGTCCAGAAGTGCAGCCCTGTAGGGGTCCCTTGAGATCGGTAGAGGGTACTGTTGGGCAAGGATCACCCTACTTTGTCTGTGGACTGGAAGTGCTTCCAAGAGGAGACAGAATGGCACTGGAAGCACTCCTGGGTCTGGCGTAAAAGGAAGCCCGCTGCCACACATGGGCGAGTCAGAGTCGGGAGTTGGGACACTCACCAGAGGAGAGAAGGAAGGAAGGAAGGAAGGAAGGAAGGAAGGAAGGAAGGAAGGAAGGAAGGACACATGTCTATTCCACTTTCCTGTCCTTTCTTAGATTTCTCTCCTACTGTTGTTGTACCTCTGATGGTCTCATTTCTTATTCTGTCCTTTTTTGTAACTCCACACATCCATCTCTACATTCTCATTTCTGCCACATCGAACTTCTTCTCCTGCTGTGCTCCATTTACTGCCCATGTCTCAGCTCAATACATCATTGCTGGTCTTACAATTTTAACCTTCATCTCAATTCTCTGATCACACAATACTCCTGACACCTTCTTCCAATAGTTTCATCCATGCTGTGAGTTATCTCTGCATCTATTTGTCCATCTTGGGATACCAATGATCTCAGATATTTAAACTTATCCAGTCTTTTCAATGGCTCCCCCTGCAAGCTAACTTCTGAATCCTGATCATCATTAAACCGCACATATTCTGTGTCTTCTTTATATTTATCTTCACTCCTCTATCATCTAATGCCCTTCTCCATTCTTCCAACTTGCTCTCCACTTTCTCTTTGCTGGTGCTACACAACACAATGTCACCAGCACAAAGCCTGCACCAGGGAGATTGGTCTTTAATCCCACGACTCAACACATCCATAATGAGAACAAAGAGGTGAGGACTTCAAGAAGATCTGACTGGGATCTTGTCTGTTCACCCAACACTGCTTTTAACCCAAGTCCTCACTCCCTCACACATATCCTGGACAATCTTCACACACTTATCTAGTCCTCCCTTCTCTCTCATACTCCTCCAGACCTCTTGATGTGTCATTCTTTTGTAGTCCTTGTCCAAATCAATACACGCCATATTCAAACCTCTCTGTTTTTCTCAGTGCTTCTCTTTCCGTTGTCTCAATACAAAGACTGCATCAGCTGTTCCTGTCCCTGCCAGAAAACCAAACTGCTCCTCACCCTATAGTGGTCTCTTCCCTAAGTATTCTCTCTGTAACCTTTTCTCAAATTTTCATTCAGGCACAGAAGAGACCAATTAAAAAAAAAAAAAAATCTAGAAAGCCAGAGGTAGTGCCAACCCAACCCATACGTGGGCCCAAACACAAGTAAACATTGACATTCCTCACAAACTTACACTTCTGTATTCTTACAACTTCCTCTCAACTTTCACATTTTTGGTGCTTCACAACACAATGTCATCAACACAAAGTCTGCGCCAGTGGGATTGCTCTTTTATCCCACACGTCCATAACCTGAACAAAGAGGTGATGAGTTTAAGAAGATCCTGGGTGCAGACCTCCTCTAACAGGAATCTTCTCTGTTACCCTAACACCTGAGTCCTCACTCCCTCACATACATATTTTCACACATTTCTTTGATCCTCCGTTCTCTCGGATGCCCCTTCAGACCTCTTGATGTGGCCCTCTATCATAAGCCTTCTCCAAATCGACACGCACCATATCAAGACCTTTCTGTTTGTCTCAATGCTTCTCTATGAGCTGTCTCAATGCAAAGAAGTTCACCTCCCTGCTATAAAACCAAACTGCTCTTTTCCTATGGTGGTCTTGTCTCCATGACACAGAACATGCAGTGGCCACTGTGGACTTGTAGAACCATCTCAACATCACATCTTATCGTCTCTCCTCAAAGAGATGGGCCTGGTCTGTTCCATTTTCTAAAGCATGTATGTATTCTTCCACCAGTTCAGGCTTCTGTTTAGATGGATAACCCTAAGTCTGTGCCACCTCTACCTGCTCCTCCATGATGGTAGCTATAAAAAAATATATTCATTGTCACACACGTGCAGATGGGAGGCAGTTAAATGGTCTAAATGAGAGTAATTCACGCCAGACCAGATAGGTGCCGGAGTGCACTGACCTTTTTTCTCACTTTCCTGCAGACCGTTCACATGAAGTTCCTCCTGGCTCTAATGTTGTCATTTCTGGACCCTTGGATGATGTCACTTCTGGTGAAGAACCCATGACTGAAGAGACTTCCGGCCCTTCTCACAACGTCACGTCTGGGTCCGAACCAACGGAAGAGGACTCTTCCGCTTCCTCACGCAATTACTTCACTTCCTTTTCTGGCCTTTAAAGCCACCATATTTGACTAACCTAATCAGTTCTGTTTTGGACAATCTGTTCTGAGCACATCAGTGCTAATAATTTACCCATTTGCAGCCAGGGAATATTACATGGGTGGCTGCTTTATGTGACAACATATAATTGATATTTTCAATTTATTAGAAATGTATTATAACCACATAAGAAAAGTAGACACTATATTTTATTAAGTATTAAGATTTGAGAGTCAGGAGTTAAAAAGCTTATGCCTATATATTTTTATTGCCCTGTATAACGTACAGACCCCGTTATCTCTCAAGTTAAAAGTTTGGATGTGCAGGAGAGCTGAGAAGAGATGGGTCACATGATAAGAAGGGAAATGTAAACTCTTGGGTTATAAATAATAGGTCAGTGCTGGGAAAGAAAGGGGGTGCAGGTAGGGGCTGTCAAACAGATATGATGGACGGCAAAGAGTTTGACACCCACCCAGCTGAGAGATAATGGTAAATTAATTAGGGGCAAGACTAGATCAGTGGGATGCTAGAAGTCAGATGAGGAAGAATAATGGCTGAAATGATAAGAATTGTAATAAAAGAAAAAGGTGCCCATTTCTGGGGGCTCATTGATCCATTTTAAATGAGTCTGTATGCGCGGCATACAATAAAGTTTAATTCTGCTGTCTATTCTGAAGTTTTCGAGTTGCCTTCATTGGGACCGAGGCCTGCTGTGGCTGCTAATCAACATACCTTATCTTCAGGGCTCCACCATTAACTCCATTGCCTTTGTTATGTTCAATTCCCAGAAGTTCTCTCTCCACTACAATGTAAAATCCTTCACTGCTTCCTACGTTCCTCATCATTGTCATTGTCATGGTGTCCAACAAGTTAGGAGAGATCTGGTGACATGAATTACAATTATATTTAAAATTGGTGATGTGGAGATTGAAGTGAATGTGGTGGCACGACATTTCTCCATAGTGTTTCGGCGTTGTGGACACACAGTGCTGGAGCTTCACAAACTGTCACCTCTCAGTTAGGTGGTCCATAATCTAGGACTATGTGGAGCCATCCACCTGCATCACATTGAGTTTATTCTCAAACCAGGGTGGCTGAATTGTGTTTAAGGCACTGGAGAAATCAAAACCTGAGATCATCCTACCTACAGTTGTCTAGATGGTGTAGTCTTTGTGGAGCTCATAGATCACATCATCATCTAGTCCGATGTTCTCTCAGTCCATGCACCTGGAGGCTGACTTGCACTCCCAATGCTGCAGCATCTTGTGATTTTGAACTTCATTGAGAGGAGCCACAAAACATTTATCACACAAAAATGCCGCAAGTATACCATAAGGCTCTCCTATAGACAGTCACACAAACAGTGAGTCCCAGGAACACCGGAAGAAGACCATGGATCAAGTTTATGATGTATGGAAACTTATTTACTTTGTAAGTGCCATACGGGATGGACGGGCATCCCGACCAGAAGTGGCTAAGATTCCTTGCCCGGATGGTAGACCCCAGTTGGATGGATAAGTTTCCCAACCAAGAGAGAGGAAGGTTCCTTGCCTGGAAGAGCAGCCCCTGGCAGATGGACAGGCATCCTGACTGGATATACAGTACTTACAGTAACAATACATTCCCTGGCTGGCATAAAAGTGGAGAACAGGGAGGAACTTTTTCAAAGGGCTGTTTATTCATCCAGGATGGCAGCAGCAGGGAATGGTGGGACTTGTAGTTCGGTAGCACAGCCCTGCTTGGGTCCACTTGTGCTGCAAGAGGCTGCTGCAGGGAGTTACACTACTTACTATTTGGGACTTCTGTATGACCTGGTGACGCCATGGTACTGGAAGTACTCCCAGTTCCTCAATTAAAGGGGCTGCATTGCCATGTCCAGGTGAGTCGGAGCTGGGAGGCAAGAAGGCCACACTGGACTGGAGGAGAACAGTGTGCTAGAGAGATCTTGTTTTGTGCTTTTTCAATTGACATTCAATGCACGAATAAACACATTACAAAATACATTTAATGATGAAATGTATTGTACAGGATATGCAATTCATGATGGTAATCAATATTCATTCAATATTCATTTTAGGTTTTGAAGAAAACATCATGAAGGTGTTGTTCATTTCTTCGTACACATTCTGACAGCCTGTTGTGGAAATTCTGCACTGCTCGACGTAACATGCCAGCGATTTCCTCTTCAATCCTTCTTTTTAGTTCAGCAATGGTTAAAGGACGTGTGCGGTACACTTGGCTTTTAAGATGTCCCCACAAAAAAAAAAAATCACAAACAGTGAGATCTGGGGATCTCGGAGGACATGGAATGTCACTGTTGTGTGCAATGACGCGCCTTCCAAACAATCGTCGAATAGCTGCCATCGATTGTCGGGCAGTATGCGAAGTGGCCCCACCTGGGGATTCTTTTTTTTAAGGCTGAACCTGTTTCTTTGAAATTACACACCCATGTTGTAATCGCATGAGCAGACAGGACACGATCATGACGTCCTAATTGGTAATGATGCCGAAATTCCCTTTGCGCAGCAGTCACACTATCACCATTCTTATAAAAGGCTTTCACAGCAAACCACTCCACTGTTCCATTATAACTAATGGCAAGGGGATCTAAATGAGGTCCCAAACAAGTGCCGACACCCCAGGGTCATCAACATGTAGTTCCAAAATTTCCCATTTTCATTCATTACCCTGTATTTTTAATACATACCCTTTATTTGAACCCAGGACTGTCTTGTGTTTTCGTGTTTGGGGTTTAGGGATCACTGGCGCCCCCTAGCCTTCACAACTTACATAGTCAGAGTATACTTATGGATATTGTTCTTGACTGAGTGGAATGCACAAGTCCATATAAAATGTAGGAGCTAATTAACCTTTAATGCCGTCTTGGGCAGAGCCATCAGCAGTGTGTCTGTCTGCCGAGACAGTGTATCATATGCAGATGACACCCAGTTATACATTTCATTTAGATCAAATGAAGTTTCTCCGATGTTGTCTTTAATTAGTTGTGTTAGTGAATTAAAGGAGTGGATGGATGAGAACTACTTGTCTTTAAACACCGATAAAACAGAGATGTTAATTGTTGGAGGGAATGGCGCTGATCACAACAATATTTTGTCATCATTTAACTCAGTTGGAATTCCCATCAATTTTACTTAATCACGCCGCAATCTAGGACTCTAGCATGTCATTTAAAGCGCATATTACAAAGTTGTCCAAATCATGTTTCTTCCATCTTAAAAATATTGGGAAATTAAGGCGCTTTCTAAATAAACAGGATTCTGAGAGATTAATTCATGCATTTATTTCTATTTGGATTGACTACTGCAATGCGGTGTTCACTGGATGTTCAAACTGTTCTTTTTATAGCCTCCAGTTAATCCAAAATACTGCTGCAAGAATTATTACAAGAATAAGAAAATACAAACACATAACTCCAGGTCTTAAATCCTTACACTGGCTCCCGGTTAAGTTTAGGGCGGATTTCAAAATCCTCCTTTTAACATATAAAGCATTAAATGGTCAAGGTCTGGCTTACTTGTTTGAACTTATCATGACTTACAAACCAGAGCGCACATTAAGATCTCAAGATGCCGGTCTGCTTATGATTCCAAGGATTAATAAAATAACAATGGGAGGTCAAGCTTTTAGTTACAGGGCCCCTAAACTGTGGAATGGTCTGCCTGCTACTATAAGAGATGCCCTTTCAGTCTCAGCTTTCAAATCCCAGCTGAAGACTCACTACTTCAGTTTAGCACACCCTGACTAGAGCTGCTGATTAACTGTACAGACTGCATTCTGTTGTTAGTCATTAGCACTAAAACATAAGTAACATGATCGTTATAATTTGTTACTAACCCTCACCTATTCTGTTTCTCTTCTCAGTACTCAAATATGGCACTTGGTGCCACTGCCCACCTGTCAAGTTGTTTTGCCTGCCTAAGGTAAAGTCATCTCTGATGGAGGATCACAGGAATTGTGGGAAAGAGGGGTCCTTTCATCGGATTGGCTGGCCCTGCACTGTTTCAGCTGTGGAATGGCCAATAGGAGGAGGCAGCTTGATGGCTGAGGTCTCCAGGACTCTAAACAAATCCAAATCATATTATGTGATATCATCTACTGTTAAATTCTGCTATGTATTTGTCATTTTTTAATTTTTATACTGTACTGAGGATTTGTTCTGTTCTATGTATTGTGTTGCATTGACCCCCTTCTTTTTGACACCCACTGCATATCCAACCTACCTGGAAAGGGGTCACTTTTTGAACTGCCTTTCCCAAGGTTTCTTCCATTTTTTTTCCTATAAGGGTTTTTTAGAGAGTCAAGGCTGGGGGGCTGTCAAGAGACACGCCTGTTAAAGCCCATTGCGCCACTTCTTGTGTGATGCAAAAATAAATTGTATTGTATAGTGTCGACCTCATCTGGAGGTTTACTTACCTCTGCAGTGACATTCATGTCTCTGGTGACTCTTGCTATTAAGTCAGTAGACAGATTGGGAGAGCATGGGGGGTCATGAGGTCATCTGGAAAGGGGTTTGTGATATCTGCAAAAGGACAAACGTCCAGGGGCCACCATGCATAACGCTGTGCATAGAATTCACACTAAAACATGGCGTATGGACAAAGCAGAAATGTGCGTACGCACAAAAAAATCCAGATGCATAAATCTGTGCGTAAACCAACTTCCACGTTCTTCCGTTCCATGAATCCCAGTCAGTGTGAAAAGTAACACACGTGCATGCGCCTGCTGCCCCACCCAAACTCCTCACAGAAGTACGCCTCTTTGAATATGCAAATCAATATAAATAGCCCTTAAGCTCAGTGTTCTGTGAAAAGGCAATGGCAAAAGCACGAAGAAAAATAGAATTTTAGCGAAAACCAAGTGGAGGCAAAGAAAAATGTACTATTTGTTGGTTTAAACAGTGGTATAAACAACAAAAGGAAGTTGATTGAGTGACATAGAGTGTCGGAGAAACTTGAAAGCTCAAGTTCACAAAGTTGCACAGTGCCCAAAATAATAAAGAAGTTGGCACATATCAAAGTCGCTGTGAAAAGACGAGTCATAGCCCACCGTCTTAAGTGTCATATAAAAGCTTATTAGGGTACAGAGAAAAGAAAAAAATAGGGACAGAGTGAGAAAAAAGTTCAAAATGTCAACTTTAATGTGGAAATTTCCACTTTTATCACTTAGTTCATTTTGTCATTAAAGTAGAATATCATAAACTTCATCTTAAACTCATTTCATTTACTAGTTTCTCAAATACCATCTTAACTAAAGTAGCACGTTAAATGCTTTGTATTGTATGTGTTCTTCTATGTGCTCTATGTGTTTGAATCACTATGTGCTTCTTAAATGGGCTTTCTCTTCCTCCGACAGGACACAGAATCCATTACATTTATGATATCACAGCTCTCTGGATAATTTAAATACTGAGATGTATACTTGATATCATTTTCATGATGATAGGAGCATGTTATTAAACATGGGAACATGGTGGCACAGTGATAGTGACGAGCTGGCGCCCTGTCCAGAGATTGTTCCTGCATCCCGCAAGATGCTTGCTGCACTGTGCGTGACCTTCGATGAAATAATTTATTGCCGCAATACTGTCTTTAAACGTACTAACCTCCAATTCCTGTCCTTCTTTTTCTTTTTCCAAATACCCAATCGCCACACAATCAGCTCTGTAATAGACATTAAACCATCTTTAATCTTAGAATGCAGATTCTTCAAAACTTTTAAGGAATATTGAAATATCTTTGTAGTACATGTTTAATTATTCTATCCATCTATTCTATCCAGTGTCGCGCCAGCCTCAGCAAGAATACAGAGTGAGGCAGGAACAATCCCTGAACTAGCTAGCGCTGCGCCACCGTGTCATCACTTGTTTAATTATTAACAATATAGATTATTTAAATGAGGTTAACATTTTACCTGTATAATGTAATAAACATATTTTGCTGCATTTCAATTTAACAATGATATCATCATCATATGTAAATACGCGCTTTATAAAGTGGTTCAGGTTGTGCAATATTATAACTGTAGTGCAAGTTTACAGTGAGGTGATTGTACTTATAGGTACAAACAGTTGTACAAGGAGCACTTGATGGACTGATTGAGTGCGTTTAGAGTTCTTGGGATGAAACTGTATCTGAACCGCAAGGTCCCTACAGGAAAGGCTCTGAAGCGTTTGTTGTATGAGAGCAGTTCAATAGACAGCATGGCTGAGACAGCATGTGCTTGATGCTGTATCCCGATAATTCTCTTTCCAATCAGCTTCTGTAGAGCTGTGATTCCCCACTCAGATACAGTGATATAAATACTCCAAGTGGTGTAGTGAGAGTAATATGGAAAATGATGATCTGCTGTGGCAACCCCTAACGGGAGCAGCTGAAAGAAGAAGAAGAAGAAAGTGCAGTGAGAATAACAATGCTAAGGCAGCTATGGTATGGCCATTCCATGGACCATTATACAGTGCATCCGGAAAGTATTTACAGCGCATCACTTTTTCCACATTTTGTTATGTTACAGCCTTATTCCAAAATGGATTAAATTCATTTTTTTCCTCAGAATTCTACACACAACACCCCATAATGACAACGTGAAAAAAGTTTACTTGAGGTTTTTGCAAATTTATTAAAAATAAAAAAATTGAGACACCAAATGTACATAAGTATTCACAGCCTTTGCCATGAAGCTCAAAATTGAGCTCAGGTGCATCCTGTTTCCCCTGATCATCCTTGAGATGTTTCTGCAGCTTCATTGGAGTCCACCTGTGGTAAATTCAGTTGACTGGACCTGATTTGGAAAGGCACACACCTGTCTATATAAGGTCCCACAGTTGACATTTCATGTCAGAGCACAAACCAAGCATGAAGTCAAAGGAATTGTCTGTAGACCTCCGGATTGTCTCAAGGCACAAATCTGGGGAAGGTTACAGTAAAATTTCTGCAGCTTTGAAGATCCCAATGAGCACAGTGGCCTCCATCATCCGTAAGTGGAAGAAGTTTGAAACACCACTGAGTGATCGGGGGAGAAGGGCCTTAGTCAGGGAGGTGACCAAGAACCCGATGGTCACTCTGTCAGAGCTCCAGAGGTCCTCTGTGGAGAGAGTAGAACCTTCCAGAAGGACAACCATCTCTGCAGCAATCCACCAATCAGGCCTGTATGGTAGAGTGGCCAGACGGAAGCCACTCCTTAGTAAAAGGCACATGGCAGCCCGCCTGGAGTTTGCCAAAAGACACCTGAAGGACTCTCAGACCATGAGAAAGAAAATTCTCTGGTCTGATGAGACAAAGATTGAACTCTTTGGTGTGAATGCCAGGCGTCACGTTTGGAGGAAACCAGGCACCGCTCATCACCAGGCCAATACCATCCCTACAGTGAAGCATGGTGGTGGCAGCATATTCAAAAGACTTGAGGGTGTAATTGCTGCCAAAGGTGCATCGACAAAGTATTGAGCAATGGCTGTGAATACTTATGTACATGTGATATCTCAGTTTTTTTATTTTTAATAAATTTGCAAAAACCTCAAGTAAACTTTTTTCACGTTGTCATTATGGGGTGTTGTGTGTAGAATTCTGAGGAAAAAAATGAATTTAATCCATTTTGGAATAAGGCTGTAACATAACAAAATGTGGAAAAAGTGATGCGCTGTGAATACTTTCCGGATGCGCTTAGAGTCCTGGTGCTTCCTGTCTTACTATATGGTTGTGAGACATGGATGCTATCCAGTGACCTGAGATGAAGACTGGACTCCTTTGATACTGTGTCTCTCCGGAAAATCTTTGGGTACCGTTGGTTTGACTTTGTGTTGCTCATGGAGTCCCAAATGAGGCACATGACCTGCATTGTGAGGGAGCGTCAGTTACTGTACTACAGCCACGTGGCGCGATTCCCTGAGGGTGATCAGCTCGTAAGATCCTTATTGTTGGGGACCTGAGTGGCTGAACCAGGCCAAGACTATGCCCATGTAACACCTGGCTGTGGCAGATAGAGGGTCATTTCCGGAGGTTGGGACTGGACTGTGCGTCTGCCTGGGGGGTTTCCAACCGGGATCCCGAGTTGTTTTGTTGTGTAGTGGGTGTGGCAACGCACTGAACCAATGCATGCTCCCCGACTTGACTTGACTTGACTTGTGCCAACCGGGTCAACGCATTTACTGAAATAATAATGCCAAACAAAATAATAGGCACCTTCTGCCATAGCTTAGAGTGTTAAGAGTAGTTAGACTTCAGGATGGAGCTCTGTCCAGCAGGTTGTTCATCCCCAAATAGGTCACCTCCTTCCGGGAGTGTCCTGCTCTTAAAGTCCTAGGAGCGGAAGGAGCAGAGTCAGCTGCATTACTTCTCGGAGCTGTGGGTGGAAAAAGAGACAAGCCAGTCAATGGCTGCGCCCCCTTGTGTCCCAGGAGGTTAATGCTTACCTCTGACAAGCCTAGAAGATAACCCTCTGATGCACATGCGTGAAAAAAATATAACTTTAACCGCTTGCAACTCCAGGATAACACTTCTGCATGTGTCCATATGTGTTTTGCAGCTGTGCATACATGGACACAATTTTGAATTCAATGAAGATGTCCCGACAGTTTTGCTGATGCATAAATTAGACGAAGATCACATTTGCTGGGTGTCATAAAAGTGAGATAAATGACCACGTTACACCTTCCACACCGCTCCCCTGACCTATAAAGATTAATTATTTAACATATTCAAATGAGATGTAAATTTCAGGCATGGCCAACCATGCAAAAATATGAATATTAAATTGCAGAACACAGCCATATTTAAGGAGAACAGAATGCACAATGTTACCTGAGTCAGGTTATTATATTCATTTACAGCACCTGTAGTACACAGCGAATATGAGGCATACAAGGGGATATTAGGGCATGAAGAAAAGCCTTTTTTATATGCTCAATCAGACATTTTTTTATGTTTAATCAGTCTGTGGGGGCTTGTTCAGTTTTTTTAAAAATGTGTGGAATTGCTGAACAGGAATGGAGGCTGAGGGGCATCCCAGCAATGAGCACAAATGAGGTGCGGACAGGCAGCTGACCAACAAGCTGTGACGGTGGACACCCACCATGTTAAAGTTAAGATCCAGTCAGTCTATAACAGTCTATTGGCTCAGTTGAATCTCTCTTTTATAAAGAAAGGTTGCAGTGTAAAGCAAGAAGTCAGTACTTCATAATGATTGCAGTACCAATAAATATCAGCCCGCCTTGGATATTTTCACATTTTATTCTTAATCATAAAATAGTAAATGACTTGCAGGTCAAGGCAGACAGAGGCCATTTATCTGTTCTCATCCTCTTAGATCTGAGTGCCGCATTTGATACCACTGATCACAATATTGTAATAAATCCATCCATCCATCATCCAACCCGCTATATCCTAACACAGGGTCACGGGGGTCTGCTGGAGCCAATCCCAGCCAACACAGAGCACAAGGCAGGAACCAATCCCGGGCAGGGTGCCAACCCACCACAGGACAATATTGTAATAAATGGCCTTAGTCAATGGGTGGGCCTCTCTGGCAGTGTCTTAAATTGGTTTGAGTTCTACCAGGCAGGTAGAAAATTCTTTGTTAGTTGTGGTAATTATACTTCAAAGACCCCTGATATTCTATATGGTGGTCCACAAGGGTTTCTCCTGGGTCCACTGCTCTTTTCGATCTCCATGCTTCCATGAGGTCAGATTATCTCAAGGTGTAACGTGAGCTACCACAGCTATGCTGACAACACACAACTGTAGTTATCAATAGCGCCTGATGACCCCGACTCCCTTGTCTTACTGACCCCCAATGTCTTACTCAAACTAAATAAACAGAAAACTGAAATCTTAGTGATTGGCAAATGTGGATATAATGAGAGTATTAGAAATAAACTTGATGCATAAGTCAAGACGGAGGTAAAGAATTTAGGGGTAATTATTGACTCTGACCGGAATTTTAAATCACATATTAATCAGATTACTAGGACAGCATTTATTCACTTAAGACAAAGAGTAAAAGTTAGCACCTCATATAACTTTGCAAGATGTTGAAAAATTAGTTCACGCATTTGTTTTCAGTTGACTAGATTATTGTAACGCACTCCTCTATCAAAAAAAGACATCAATTGATTACAAGTGCAGAATGCAGCTGCTAGAATCTTAACTCAGAAAAGAAAATCCGAACACATCACACCAGTCTTAGCGTCACTACACTGGCTACCTGTGCCATTTAGAATTGACTTTAAAATACTTCTTATAGTGGGCGGCACGGTGGCACAGTGGTAGAGCTGCTGCCTCGCAGTTAGGAGACCCGGGTTCGCTTCCCAGGTCCTCCCTGCGTGGAGTTTTCATGTTCTCCCCATGTCTGTGTGGGTTTCCTCCCACAGTCCAAAGACATGCAGGTTAGGTGGATTGGTGATTCTAAATTGGCCCTAGTGTGTGCTTGGTCTGTTTCTGTATGTCCTGCGGTGGGTTGGCACCCCGCCCAGGATTGGTTCCTGCCTTGTGCCCTGTGTTGGCTGGGATTGACTCCAGCAGACCCCCGTGACCCTGTGTTCGGATTCAGTGGGTTGGAAAATGGATGGATGGATACTGCTTATAGTTTACAAAGCCTTCAATAATCTGCTCCATCTTATATTTTGGGATGTCTTACACCGTACACTCCAAATCGTAACTTCAGATCTTCAAATGAGTGTCTGCTTAGAATTCCAAGAGCTAAACTTAAAAGAAGTGGTGAGGCGGCCTCTTGCTGTTATGCACCTAAAATCTGAAATAGCTGACCGATAGAAATTTGCCAGACTAATATGGTAAAGCACTTTAAAAAACTGCTGACAACCCATTAGTTTAACATGGCTTTGTCATAGCTTCATTTTAGGGTAACCCTGACATTCTGTATATGCATTTAATTATTGTCTTTATCATGGCTCCTCAATCCATACTAACCCCTACTTTCCCTGCTGTTCTTTTTCTGGTTTTCTGTGTTGTTGCGATCTGCACATAGATGGATTGAGGGCCAGAGGTCCACAAGACCATCATCATTGTCTAATTCAGCGGTTCTCAAACTGTGGAGCACACCCCCCTAGGGGGGCGCGAAGTAACAAAAAAGGGGGGGTGAATGTTGCCATATGTGGCGCAATTTCACTATTCGTAGGGAAATTTTAAACTTGTAGCGGTGTATCTGCAGCAAAAAAGATAGGAATAAATTTTATTAGGGTTTCAAAAAAACGTTAGGGGGGCGCGATTAAAACTGTTATGAAAACTCGGGTCGCAAATACTTAAAGGTTGAGAAACGCTGGTCTAATTCTTCCATGTGAAGCCTGAAAACCATGAGGACTGATTGAGATCATTGATGTTGGGTAGAATGCCCAGTGGTGGCTGGCTGAGTGGTCTCGTGGCCTCGGAACCTCTACAGATTTTATTTTCTGCAGCCGTCTGGAGTTTTTTTTTTTGTTTTTTCTGTCCTCCCTGGCCATCAGACCTTAATTTATTCTTTATTACTTCGCATTGCCTAATTTTATTTTTGATATTTTTCTTTTTTCTTTCTTCATCTTGTAAAGCACTTTGAGCTACATCGTTTGTATGAAAACGTGCTCTAGAAATAAATTTTGTTATTGTTAATCAACATTGACTCATAATGGATTTAAATGGGCTTATAATAATAATAATATATTGTATTTAATAGGCACCATTCTTACCACTCAAGGTCACCTTACAAGGAATTAAACAACAGTAAAAAAAATATATAAATAAAAGTAAATAAAAGATAAAATCAAGAATAAAGGCAGAAAGTAGTAGCAAACATTAAAAGAAAAGAACCACCTTTAATAATAGGAAGATCATAGATGGTATGCCAGTTTGAAGAGATACGTTTAGAGAATATTTCTGAATTGTGTTAATGATGGATATGAGAGCAAAGTGAACTCCAGAATTTGAGGAGCACTAGGAGAGAATGATGTGTGGTACAAGAAGTGGAGCTGCAGATGGAACTGGCCGATGTTAAGAGTGGTGTTCCACAGGGGTCAGTACTAGGGCCGCTGCCATTTTTAATATATATAAATGATTTAGATAGGAATATAAGTAACAAGCTGGTTAAGTTTGCAGATGATACCTAGAGAGGTGGATGAGCAGATAATTTGGAATCCGTTATATCATTTGTCACACACGTGCACATGGGAAACAGCTGAAGGGCCTAAACACTAGTAATTCTACGCCAGGCCGGGGGCAGCAGAGTATACTGACTCAGTGTATCTCTCTCAGTCCCTTGCAGACCTTTCCCGGGAAATCCCGCCTCTTGCCGGCCCCAAGGATGACGTCACTTCCGGGCATGAGGACGCCACTCCCACTTCCTGCACCGTTGACGTCATTTCCTTTCCAGGCCTTTAAAACTGCCATCTTGCTTCAGTACAGGCAGTTCTCTTCTGGACTCTGATCTAAACACATTGTGTACAAAAAGAAGCAATTTTGCAGCTGAGCATATTATATGGGTGGCTGCCCCAACTCTTTATGGTGTCTCTGACTCATTCTTGTTACACATTACAGAAGGACTGGGATAGCATACAGGCTTGGGCAGATTTGTGGAAGATGAAATTTAATGTCAGTAAATGTAAAGAATCACACATACAGTGCATCCAGAAAGTATTCACAGCACATCACTTTTTCCACACTTTGTTACGTTACAGCCTTATTCCAAAATGGATTAAATTCATTTTTTTCCTCAGAATTCTACACACAACACCCCATAATGACAACGTGAAAAAAGTTTACTTGAGGTTTTTACAAATTTATTAAAAACAAAAAACTGAGAAATCCCATGTCCATAAGTATTCACAGCCTTTGCTCAATACTTTGTCGATGCACCTTTGGCAGCAATTACAGCCTCAAGTCTTGTTGAATATGATGCCACAAGCTTGGCACACCTATCCTTGGCCAGTTTCGCCCATTCCTCTTTGCAGCACCTCTCAAGCTCCATCAGATTGGATGGGAAGCGTCGGTGCACAGCCATTTTAAGATCTCTCCAGAGATGTTCAATCAGATTCAAGTCTGGGCTCTGGCTGGGCCACTCAAGGACATTCACAGAGTTGTCCTGAAGCCACTCCTTTGATATCTTGGCTGTGTGCTTAAGGTCGTTGTCCTACTGAAAGATGAACCGTCGCCCCAGTCTGAGGTCAAGAGCGCTCTGGAGCAGGTTTTCATCCAGGATGTCTCTGTACATTGCTGTAGTCATCTTTTCCTTTATCCTGACTAGTCTCCCAGTCCCTGCCGCTGAAAAATATCCCCACAGCATGATGCTGCCACCACCATGTTTCACTGTAGGGATGGTGCCAGGTTTCCTCCAATGTGACACCTGGCATTCACGCCAAAGAGTTCAATCTTTGTCTCATCAGACCAGAGAATTTTCTTTCTCATGGTCTGAGAGTCCTTCAGGTGCCTTTTAGCAAACACCAGGCGGGCTGCCATGTGCCTTTTACTAAGGAGTGGCTTCCGTCTGGCCACTCTACCATACAGGCTTGATTGGTGGATTGCTGCAGAGATGATTGTCCTTCTGGAAGGTTATCCTCTCTCCACAGAGGACCTCTGGAGCTCTGACAGAGTGACCATCGGGTTCTTGGTCACCTCCCTGACTAAGGCCCTTCTCCCACTATTGCTCAGTTTAGATGGCCGGCCAGCTCTAGGAAGAGTCCTGGTGGTTTCGAACTTCTTCCACTTACGGATGATGGAGGCCACTGTGCTCATTGGGACCTTCAAAGCAGCAGAAATTTTTCTGTAACCTTCCCCAGATTTGTGCCTCGAGACAATCCTGTCTCGGAGGTCTACAGACAATTCCTTTGACTTCATGCTTGGTTTGTGCTCTGACATGAACTGTCAACTGTGGGACCTTATATAGACAGGTGTGTGCCTTTCCAAATCATGTCCAGTCAACTGAATTTACCACAGGTGGACTCCAATGAAGCTGCAGAAACATCTCAAGGATGATCAGGAGAAACAGGAGGCACCTGAGCTCAATTTTGAGCTTCATGGCAAAGGCTGTGAATACTTATGTACATGTGCTTTCTCAATTTTTTTATTTTTAATAAATTTGCAAAAACCTCAAGTAAACTTTTTTCACGTTGTCATTATGGGGTGTTGTGTGTAGAATTCTGAAGAATAAAATGAATTTAATCCATTTTGGAATAAGGCTGTAACATAACAAAATGTGGAAAAGTGATGCGCTCTGAATACTTTCCGGAGGCACTGTAGGAAGTAAAAATGTTAGCTTTGAATACACAATGGACGGTTGAAAAATCGAGAGTCCACCTTATGAGAAGGATTTAGGAGTCATAGTGGACTCTAAGCTATCGACTTCCCAACAGTGTTCAGAAGCCGAAGGCTAACAGAATGTCAGGTTATATAGCGCCTTGATGTGTGGAGTACAAGTCACAGGAGGTTCTGCTCAAGCTTTATAACACACTGGTGAGGCCTCATCTGGAGTCCTGGGTGCAGTTTTGGTCTCCAGGCTACAAAAAGGACAGCAGCACTAGAAGAAGGACCAGAGAAGAGCGACTTGGCTGATTCAGGGCTACAGGGGATGAGTTATGAGGAAAGATTAAAAAAGCTGAGCCTTTACAGTTTAAGCAAAAGAAGATTAAGAGGTGACATGATTGAAGTGTTTAAAATTATGAAGGGAATTAGTACAGTGGATCAAGACTGTTATTCTAATAGTGTTTAAGATGAGGACCTGAGGGAGCGAGGTGGAGTGTAAGTCTGTAGAAGATCAGTGAGGTATGAAGGAGCGAGGCAGTGGAGAGCTTTCAATGTTCAGAGGAGTATTTTGTATTGTACTCAGTAGTAGACAGGGAGCCGGTGGAGTTGGGAGACGTTAGGTGTGACATGTTCAGTGGACTTAGAACAGGTAATTATACTAGCAGTGGAGTTTTGTACAAGCTGTAGATGACAGATATGTTTTTTGGGGATGCCAGATAGAATGATATTACAATAATCTATACATTAAGTGACTAAGGCATTGACCAATACAACAGTACATCAGTACTACATTTTGTAAGAGCAGGACGGAGTCTAGAAATGTCTTGGAGATGAATAAAGGGGGCCAGAGAAACATTGTTTATATGGGATGAAAAAAGATAGGATACTTGGCACTAAATTTATAAAAAACATTATTATTATTACTATTATTATCAATATTACTGTCTAGAATGATTGCCAGGTTTCTGGGAAGAGATGTTTGTAACAGTTGTACATCCTTACCCAGCTGGGACACCCTCAGGGTAGAAAGACCGGGGGAGAGAGTGTGCACGTGGTATTATCTCCCCCGGATCACTAGATGGAAGCCTCCCTGGGTTGTAGCGGTGCCTCAGGTTGCCACACGGCAGCATGGGACATGGAGTTCTTCAACTCAGCCCTGTTGAATTTCGTGGGTTTTGAGAGTGACCCAAATGTTGGTTTTCACAAAGTTTGCTTCTTCAGTGTCTTTAGATCTTTTTGTCAGATGTTTCTGTGGTATACTGAAGTAGAATTACAAGCATTTCAGAAATTTCAAAGGCTTTTATTGACCATGACATGAAGTTTATATAAAGAGTCCATATTTGCAGTATTGGTCCTTCTTTATTTTTCAAGACCTCTGCAATTCACCCTAGGATGATGTCTGTCAATCAACTTCTGGGCCAAATCCTGACTGATGGCAGCTGCCCATTCTTGCATAATCAATGGTTGGAGTTTGTCAGAATTGGTGGGTTTTTGTTTGTAAAACCTGCCTCTTGAGGATTGACCACAAGTTCTCAATGGGGAATTTCCTGGCCATGGACAACACATTTCGATGTTTTGTTCCCTGAGCCGCTGACTTCTCACTTTTGCCTTATGGCCCGGTGCTCCATCATGCTGGATTGTTCATTGTAGGTCACCAAACTGTTCTTGCATGGTTGGGAGAAGTTGCCCTCAGAGGATGTTTTGGTCCCATTCTTTATTCATGGCTGTGTTCTTAAGCCAAGTTGTGAGTGAGCCCACTGCCTTGGTTGAGAAGCAACCCCACGTGACCTGAATGGTCTCAGGATGTTTTACTGTTGGCGTGACACAGGACTGATGGTAGCGCCGCTCATCTTCAAAACAATCGGAAAGAGGTTTCATCAGAGACAATAGACTTTTTCCCAGCAGTCCAATCCCTGTCCCTTTTGCAGAATATCAGTCTGTCCCTGATGTTCTTCTTGGCTTCTTTGCTGCCATTCTTGACACCCACCAGGCCATCCCCCAAACGTCTTTGCCTCACTCACACCTGCCTGCTGCCATTCCTGAGCAAGCTCTGCCCTGGTGGTGCCCATAGCTGAATCAACTTTAGGAGATGGTTCTGGCGCTTCCTAGGCTTTCTTGGGCGCCCTGAAGCCTTCTTCACCTCTCTATTCTAAGTCAATCATCATGACAGAGTGATCTCCAGCCTTGTCCTCTTCGACACTCTCACCCGTGTTAACAAGAGGACCAATGAAATGGCATCAGCAGGTCCTTTTGTGGCAGGGCTGAAATGTAGTGCAAATGGATTTTTCAGGATTAAGATTATTTTCTCAG
Organism: Erpetoichthys calabaricus; assembly: GCF_900747795.2. Taxonomy (NCBI): domain Eukaryota; kingdom Metazoa; phylum Chordata; class Cladistia; order Polypteriformes; family Polypteridae; genus Erpetoichthys; species Erpetoichthys calabaricus. Next base: position 14,180,985 of record NC_041395.2, read on the forward strand.
GGCTCAGGGCTCTGATTGATTCTGCGTTATGGTGAGTTGTATTTATTATGCACTTTATTATGCAGTCTGTGGAAAATTGTCTTACATGAAACCGGTTTGTGGTGCAAAAAAGGTTGGAGACCACTTCACTGGTTCAGATGGTGTTGCAGTAAAGGGAGAAGCAGGCCGTGAATTAAATGAACTAATTAAACTCTCTAGGGTTGACATCCTTGATATTGCGAAATGAGATAACACGCTGAAACTTTGAAATGCTGAGAGGTATGCTAATAGCAAAAGTAATAATTTTATGATTCGAAATGGGTAATTTAGTAGAAGTAAGACCATATGGTATAATGCCAGATCAGCAGTCTAAGTCTTGTATATGACCCTTGTTATGGAAGGAAAAGTTCACATATTGAGTTAAATTAAAACAGTCCAGCAATTCATTAAAATCACTTGTGAGTGATCAGTAAATATATGTTAAAATCACCCTCATGGGTGACATTTGGAGACATAGTTGTTAAAACAGTGAAAAGATCTGCAATAAAAACACTCGATGGTATAGAAGGTCTGTATAAGACAGCAGTTATAGGAGGTGAAGGCCTGCAGAGTTTGCCAGCTAACAATTCAAAGGAAGAATACTCTGGGAGGTGCACCGGTGATAATTTTAGGCCTTTGTGGTAAATTATCGGAAGACCACATCCGCTTCCATAAGAACGGGATTTAGAGATGTAAATAAACCACGGAGGGACTGCTTGATTTAAATGAAAACAATCACTTGGTTGCTGCCAAGTCTCAGTACGACAGAAACACTCCATCTTCGTGTCTGTGATAAAGTCAGTCAGTAAGTCATTGTCCAACCCGCTATATCCTAACACAGGGGTCTGTTGGAGCCAATCCCAGCCAACACAGGGCGCAAGGCAGGAACAAACCCCAGGCAGGGCGCCAGCCCACCCCAGGGCACACACACACACACCAAGCACACACACACTAGGGACAATTTAGGATCGGCAATGCACCTAACCTGCATGTTTTTGGACTGTGGGAGGAAACCCACACAGACACGGGGAGAACATGCAAACTCCGTGCAGGGAGGACCGGGGAAGTCAACCCAGGACTCCTAACTGCGAGGCAGCAGCGCTACCCACTGCGCCACCGTGCCGCCCTGTGATAAAGTCACTAAAGTCATTAATTTCCACCCGGGGGGGTAAACGTTAACATTATTTATATATAACATTATTATATATATAACATTAACATTATTCAAAGTTATTCTCTGTTATACCTGCATTTTTATTACTCTTTAATTTAATATTGTTTTTGTATCAGTATGCTGCTGCTGGAGTGTGTGAATTTACCCTTGGAATTAATAAAGTATCTATCTATCTATCTATCTATCTATCTATCTATCTATCTATCTATCTATCTATCTATCTATCTATCTATCTATCTATCTATCTATCTATCTATCTATCTATCTATCTATCTATCTATCTATCTATCTATCTATCTAATCAATAATCCAAACTTCAAAGTGTCCATAGACATCTATTCCAGTGACATTTCCAGAGGACTCACCACGCTATGATCAACGTATCATCCAAAAGTACATGGACGATAGCATCTTTCAGACCAAAATGAATAAATAATACCACTGTTGTTCCTGCTGAATAAAAACAACAACGAGATCTCCAGTGAATATATCTTGGGCGCTGGAGAATTCCGCAGTACAGAAGGAGATCAGCAGGCAGTTCGTAATTTATCCGAAGTAGATAGTGTTCATCCGATGAGTATTTTAGTTTTGAAGAAATGACTGCAGTAGACAGAATTACCCATGACAGCCTATTAAAGTTTATCATGGTAAATTTCCAAAAGAAAAATCACCTAAGCAGATTTCAGATTTGCAGCAAAACCGTGTACCCATTCTGTTTTGTCTTGGTAGAGTATTATATTACCCTACTTTCCCCTATTGTATTATTAATATGTAGCCTCTGTCAGAACGCCTCAAATCTCACAGACTTACCACTCTTTATAAGGTATTATAACATATAACTTCTCCCCACCTTCCCTCCCACATTTATAACCTCAGGCAATTAGGTGTAGTAAAAGACAAGCAGGGGTTACGTTACAATTTAAACAATGTATTATTGATAATATTCATAAATAATAACAATATGCAAAATATAAAATATAAAAATAAAAAAGGCTAAAGAAAAGGCGTATGATGAGTTGTATGAGAGGTTGGACACTAAGGAGGGAGAAAAGTACAAGTGGGCTACAGATAGGCCGAGCTGGGAAAGATGTGCAGCAGGTCAGGGTGATAAAGGATAAAGATACTCACAAACGAGGAGAGCGTGTTGAGCAGATGGAAAGAGTACTTTGAGAGGTTGATGAATGAAGAGAACGAGAGAGAGAAGAGGTTGGATGATGTGGAGATAATGAATCAGGATGTGCAAAGGATTAACAAAGAGGAAGTAAGGACAGCTTTGAAGAGGATGATGAATGGAAAAGCCGTTGGTCCAGATGACATACCTATGGAAGCATGGAGGTGTTTAGGAGAGATGGCAGTGGAGTTTTTAACCAGATTGTTTAATGGAATCTTGGAAAGTGAGAGGATGCCTGAAGAGTGGAGAAGAAGTGTACTGGTGCCGATATTTAAGAATAAGGGGGATGTGCAGGACTGCAGTAACTACAGGGGGATAAAACTGATGAGCCAAAGCATGACGTTATGGGAAAGAGTAGTTGAAGCTCGGTTAAGAAGTGAGGTGATGATTAGTGAGCAGCAGTATGGTTTCATGCCAAGAAAGAGCACCACAGATGTGATGTTTGCTCTGAGGGTGTTGATGGAGAAGTATAGAGAAGGCCAGAAGGAGCTGCGTTGCGTCTTTGTGAATCTGGAGAAAGCATATGACAGGGGACCTCGAGAGGATTTGTGGTATTGTATGAGGAAGTCAGGATTTGGCAGAGAAGTACGTAAGAGCTGTACAGGATATGTACGAGGGAAGTGTGACAGTGGTGAGGTCTGCGGTAAGAGTGACGGATGCATTCAAGGTGGAGGTGGGATTACATCAGAGATCGGCTCTGAGCCCTTTCTTATTTACAATGGTGATGGACAGGTTGACAGACGAGATTAGACAGGAGTCCCCGTGGACTATGATGTTTGCTAATGACATTGTGATCTGTAGCGATAGTAAGGAGCAGGTTGAGGAGACCCTGGAGAGGTGGAGATATGCTCTAGAGAGGAGAGGAGTGAAGGTCAGTAGGACCTCCAAGACAGAATACATGTGCGTGAATGAGAGGGAAGTCAGTGGAATGGTGAGGATGAGGGAGTAGAGTTGGTGAAGTTGTTACTTGGGATCAACAGTACAAAGTAATGGGGATTGTGGAAGAGAGGTGAAGAAGAGAGTGCAGGCAGGGTGGAGTGGGTGGAGAAGAGTGACAGGAATGATTTGGACATGTGCAGAGGAGAGATGCTGAGTATATTGGGAGAAGGATGCTAAGGATAGAGCTGCCAGGCAAGAGGAGAAGAGGAAGGCCTAAGAGAAGGTTTATGGATGAGTTGAGGGAGGACATGCAGGTGATGGGTGTAACAGAACAAGATGTAGAGGACAGAAAGATATGGCAGAAGATGATCCGCTGTGGCAACCCATAACGGGAGCAGCCGAAAGAAGAAGAAGAAGAATAACAATATGCAAAATACATTTGAATATTGGCAACCTTACAACCTGATTAAATGGTGATGTGTTGTTTCAGGCGGCACACACACTTGTTAGTTATTTAAACTGTCTCTAGTTAAGGCATCATTGGTGGTCAGCTTTCTTCAGAACAGGCCGCATTGCCTGTCTCAATATGGCTGCCAAGCTGTGCTCTTCATTGTGTTGTCCTTTTCAGTTCATGGTGTGAGATGGTCATTCAGCACTTTGGTAAGAGAAAGGGAGGGTGAGGTAAAGCAAGCAAATTTATGGGTTTTCTGTCCAACCCCTACAGCCAATAGGGCATCAAGGTACTTACAGGCTTTTGATACAAGCCAGTTCCAAACAGCCATACTTCAGACCAATGGGGGAATAGAACATCTTAACACCTGCCATCCCTTCAAACCATATGTTAAGGTGCCGCTTGGCAGTTAGGCAGCCTGTCTTTGTGTGGGAGCTGAGAGACTTCAGAGAAACATTAGCCAAACTTGTTTCAGGCACTTCCTCAACTCTGTCGTAAAATTCACTTTCATGACTTAGTTTTGCCTAAGTAACAAATAAAGACATACAAAATATTGATCAACTTATATAATAATAATAATAAAAATTCTTTACATTTATATAGCGCTTTTCTCACTACTCAAAGCACTCTCCACACAGGGAAGACCCGGGAAGCAAACCCACAATCCCCTTACTGCAAAGCAGCAGCACTACCACTGCGCCACCTGTGAGGATATATATGCAAAATATTACATCACAACACCCTTGCTTACCCCTCGCTTACCCATTCAGCCCTGTTAAAATGCCACATTAGCCAGTAGCATTGCCACCACTGGCATTTACCACAAGTATTCAGAAATTGAGAAGAGGCACCTATTCATCAAAGCTGGACACCCGAACAGAGAGTCATAAAGGTTTCACTTACCAATACAGATTTCCAGTCAGCAAAGAGCAGTTCTACGAGGGCTCTGATTAAGGCTGAAAAAGCAAAGTACAGCAAGGGACAAGAATGCGTGATATTAATTTGTAACCTAATGCGATGTTGCAGGCAGATCCTGTGGGAAGGCAAAAAATGAGTTATAAAGGGCAGATAAAATCACACTAACAGAGCACCAGCGTTCTCTTTGGGTTTCCACTTCCACTCGATTAACACACCAAGACAGGACAGGTGTGAAAAAGACAATGGCAAGACACCTGTGAAGAACTGGGGCAGTAAGATGTAGCCCCATTTACTTGGCGGTATTGTCTGGCTACATAAGAACCGAAGATATTTAATAAACATCTTTAAGTGAAAAATGTACTTGAAATTAACTAGGACATTTTATCATTTGTACCAGGATATTTAAATTAGAAAATGAGATCATGTATAACGTTTACATTAATATTTTTCTCCCTGATAACAGTTTACTTTGTGAATAAATCACAAACAAATACATAAAGCAATTGGGTTCCAGCTGGTGATCCCCGTATAATTGATGAAAGAACAAAAATGAGTTTAACAAGTAACGTCAGTCCAAAGGTAGGCCAGCCCATGATGGCAGTTGAGCCAGTTAGGAGGCAGAAGACATGGGTTGTGGTGACCGGAAGTCAGAAGTGACATCAGACGTGATCTGGTCATTCATCTTTAGATCTGCAGATAGTAGGAGAGGAGAGGCATTAGGAGACAGTGGCAACCTTTCACTCGAAGTAGAATTACCATATCGATGAGCCCTCACACGCTCATGTGTATGATAAAATATGAGTAGTCGTATTTCTAATAACTAAGCATCCACCTATGACTCTTAATGTGTTTAACTATTTTGGGACTTATATAATAATAGCAGAGGTGTGGGTAACACATTAGTTTAGGTACTGCAAATATACATTTATTACTCATTTAATATTAGGGAACAAGACCTTAACAGACACTTCTTTTCATAACACTGACAAAGTGCCAGCAAAGCGTTTATTCATCTCTGTAATGCGACCTACAAACAGATTTTCACTTTGGGGTGGTGCAAGGCGCATTTCTCTTGGTATTACATATTTACTATAAGACCTGTGAATCCTTCATATTAACAAGTAATTTTGCTAGAATGTCAGTACGCCACACTGCATAGAGATGAATAACCGATATACTGATGTTTTATAAATGTTATGAAAGAACAAAAGAAGCCTTTGTTAAGGTCATCATACATAAGAGAAAATGGGTAATAGATGCATTTTTGTAGTCCCTAAACTAAAGAGTTGCCAACTATACCGTTTATCTGCATGCTGATTGAAATCTACTGAACTCATTTTAAAGTCATCATTTCAATCCACTGGACTAATTTCCTTCACAATTTGAAACACTTCAATCACGTCTCCTCTGAACACTAGAATTACCAGAGCCTACGAAAAAACTCGTAGGTCCGTCCCACCTTAAATCGCTTTGCACCTCTCCATCAGCGTCCTTTTGTCCTGTAAATGTGTCGATAAGCAGCAAGCAGCCTGTTATCACATCCCCCACCGCCGCACAGTTTTCTCAGCTCAAGTCTGTTTGCCTGCGTGTCAGTTGCTTAGAGCTGTATAGAGTGAGAAGTCAAGCAAAATGACACCTTTTATAAATACTATATCATTATTCGGAACACATACATTTCATGTGTGTTCTGTGTCTACAACAATCTATATAAACACATCGTTAAAACAGAAACATTTTTCATGTTTTAGTAATAATTGACAAAATGTAGACATGAAGTGTTTAATGTGTGAAGCCTAAAGTCCAAATATCAAATAAACACTTTCACAAAAGGTACAAATATAACAGAACAAGTGCGCTTCTATTCTAATTTTTGCTTAATTTAAACTTAATCCAAAGATGACACCACAGTTAGGATCATGTTCTTTGACTTTTCCAGTGTTTTTAACACCATTTTGCCTCATTGACCGATGAAAAAGCTCAAGGCTTTGAATCTTGATGCCCACACAATCTTCTCGATCACATACTACCTGACTATTTGACAGCAGTTTGTGAGGGTGAGGGACTGTGTGGTGTGTCATACTGTCCTGATCCCTTCCTGTTTACCTTCTACACAGCAGACTTTCAGCACAATTCCATTGTTTGCCATCTACAGAAATGTTCACATGATTCGTCCATCATAGACTGAATTAATAAAGGAGATGAGTCAGCATATACGAAAGTTGTGGAGGACTTCATCTAGTGGTGCTGGGACAACAACCAGCAACTCAATATCAGCAAGGCAAAAGAGTTGGTGGAGGACTTCTGACATAGCAAGGACCAGTCACCTTTCAGTGGAGAGAAAATGGAAGTGGTGCAGAGCTACAACTACCCGAGAGTTCACATGAACAACAAACTGGACTGGTCTGACAACACAGAGGCACTGGATAAGAAGGTTCCAGAGCAGACTGGACTTCCTAAGAATTTTTTAGTGTGTGCAGTAATCTGCTGGAAATGTTCTAACAGTCTACAGTGGCCAGTGTGGTGTACTACACTGCTGCCTGCTGGAGAAGCAACCTGAGCTCAAAGAAAGCCCAATGTCTGAACAAACTTATCAAGAAATTCTTCTCCATCACAGCGACAACACTGGACACCCTGGGAGCTGTTGTGGAAAAGAATCGGATACCATCGTGAAAATTTCCCCTTCGATCCCCTCTAGGAGGCGCTGTCTTGGACCAATTTTAGCCATAGGCTCATTCCACCACAGTGTGTTACGAGGCACCTCTGGGAATCTTTTCTGCCTACTGCTATCAGGCAATTCAATGCTTCTACCTGATGTTCTCGTTAAGTTTATTTATTTGATTATTGATCAGATCGATTGATCGATTAATTGATTGATTTTCTGTATTTTTGGCTGTGAGTTTTTATTCTTGTTTTTTTATGTTTCTTTATGCATTTGAATTTCCCCATGGGATTAAAATAGTTTATTCTATATAATCCAGGGGTTCTCAAAGTTGGTCCTGGCGGCCCACTGTGGCTTCAGGTTTTTGCTTCAACCAGATTCATAATCAGTGAAAACTGATAACACTCATCGCAATTAATTCGCTGGGATTTTTTATATTTTCTCTTATTCTACATTCAGAAAAGCACAGTAGTGTGAGTTTTACATTTATAAGACAATATTTCTGTTTTTGCTAGAGATTTAATGTCATTATATTTTGCTCTTTCTCCGTGCAGTTTTCCCCCTTTGTTGTATCTTATTAATGACAATTAAAAATGAGCCGAGCAGACACCCAGGCAAACAACACAGAATCATGAAAGGCTGCAAGTACTTTAGTTTCAAACCCACTAATTAGTAAATAATGGATTAATTAAACAAGCAGAATGAAAATTAAGAAGAAAATATTGTTAAAAAGAAAAAAAATACATCATTGCCATTGTAAAAGAATCAGTCTCAACACACGAAAAAAGGTTTGGGGCAGCCACCCGTATATTGTCCATGGCTGCAAAAGGGTATTAGAAAGATAAGTAATGTTGCTTGATTGAGTTCCCAGATTGAGCTGTCTGGATAGTAAAATGATGGCGGCTTTAAAAGCCAAAACCGGAAGTGACATCATCTGTGGCAGGAACAGAACTGACGTTGTTTGTGGCGCCAGAACCGGAAGTGACGTCATTCGTAAACCCCCCAATCCCTTCCAAGGAGCCAAAAGTGACGTCAACGATGGTGTGTTTGGTATCAGGCCTACAGAGATAATAGAAGTGGGATTATTGCACCCTGCCACCCGCTGGCCTGGCGGGTAATTACCTCCACTTGCCCCACTCAGCTTCCTCCTACTCGCACATGTGTGACACCATATAACTGCTTAGTACATTTTAATATTTTTTTTTACCAAACTTAGTTTTCTAATTTCTATATTGTTCCCAAAAACACAGAATTTGGTGTGGCAGACGGCTGGGGACACTACCCAGCCGGGACACCTGGACGATTCACGAGGGGGACAACATCTTTCCTGGGCCACGAGAAGGCAGCCGCCCTGGTCTGCTTGAGGGCCACCGGAACAGAGCTGGGAAGCTCATCCCTGTGGGAGGACGTGGCCACTGCCAGGGGGCGCCCGGACAGTCATGGAACCCTGGATGGCAGCACTTCCGGGTGTGGCGGAAGAAATCCCAGGGACACCCAGAGTGCTTCCAGGTACTCATCTGACACTTCCGCTACACCAGGAAGTGTCGTTGGACAGAGCACCTGGAGCCCATCCGGGTTATTATAAAAAGGGGCCACCTCCCTCCAGTAGATGAGCCGGAGCTGGGAGGAAGGAGACGGAGCTTGTGAGGAGGGGAGCAGAGGCGACAGAGACAGAGACAGTTGGTGGAGAAGGCATTGTGGTGCTGTGTGAAAATAAAACGTGTGTGTTTTGGACATTCTGGTGTCTGTCTGTCTGTCTGTGTCCAGGGGCTGGATTTCCACACTGGGAAACAACAGTTCAATGTCTTAGCCCAGGAGTCCAATTAAAAACAGAAGCTGGTTGGAACAAAAACCTGCAGCTACAGTGGGGTCCCCAGGACCGACATTGAGAACCCCATATCTATTCTAATCTAATCTAATCTGATCTTCTTTTACTTGTTAGAAGTTTACAAGTCTTATTTCTTGCAACGAAGTATCTACCTACAACTCTTAATATATTTAACTAGTTTGGGACTTTCCATTACACTTAATAGCAGAGGTGTGTTTCTGGACCATTTATCTGTCTGCTGATTGGTGTATTTTAAATGCTTTCTTGTCATTATATGTTAATTAACCTTGCTGCATAAAGGAAGTTTTCTGTTAGATTTCTTCAGTCTGCCATGGTGCATTGAATGAAGCACATGGTGGTTCCACCTGTTAATGCACATAAAGGACATCCATGTTTGGAGTTCATATATTGTATCTTATATTTAAATGTCTACGCATAGAAGTGTGTGTGTCTGTCTGTCCAGGCCGGAAGTGAGAGGTAGAGTCAGGGTAATGGCTTCGCCTCTGAGGATACACAAGCGAGGCCAGCATGTCGGCAAAACGAAACTTCCGAAGAAAGACAAAGTTGCTTAGCCACTAACTTCGGCAAAATGTAATCCCTTTACTTTTCCTCCTCCAGCTATACACAAGCAATGCGAGCGCATTGACAAAAAGAAACTTCCAAAGAAAGAGACACTCGCTTAGCCGCTAATGCACAAGCGATGCAAGCAAATCAGCAAAACGAAACTTCCGAAGAAGGAGACACTCGCTTAGCTGCTGATAGACAAGCGATGCGAGCACATCGGAAAAACGAAACTTCCAAAGAAAGACAAAGTCGCTTAGCCGCTAATACACAAACGATGTGAGCAAATCAGCAAAACAAAACTTCCGAAGAAAGAGACACTCGCTTAGCTGCTAATACACAAGTGAGGCGAGCAAATCAGCAAAACGAAACTTTCGAAGAAAGACAAAGTCGCTTAGCTGCTAATACACAAGCGAGGCAAGTACATCGGCAAAATGAAACCTCAGAAGAAAGACAAAGTCGCTTAGCCGCTAATACATAAACGATGTGAGCAAATCAGCAAAACGAAACTTCTGAAGAAAGAGACACTCGCTTAGCTGCTAATACACAAGCGATGCGAGCACATCGGCAAAACGAAACTTCCAAAGAAAGAGATACTCACTTAGCTGCTAATGCACAAGCGATGTGAGCACATCGGCACAATGAAACCTCAGAAGAAAGACAAAGTCGCTTAGCCGCTAATACACAAACGATGCGAGCAAATCAGCAAAACAAAACTTCCGAAGAAAGAGACACTCGCTTAGCTGCTAATACACAAGTGAGGCGAGCAAATCAGCAAAACGAAACTTTCGAAGAAAGACAAAGTCGCTTAGCTGCTAATACACAAGCGAGGCAAGCACATCAGCAAAACGAAACCTCAGAAGAAAGACAAAGTCGCTTAGCTGCTAACATCTGCAAAATGGAATCCCTTTTACTTTTCCTCCCGCCATTAATAAATAATCGATGCGAGCACGCCGGCAAAATGAATCCTCCTAGGAGAGAGATTCCCAGAGTAGTTCCTTCCAATTACCTGACTTCTCTACATTTCAATTTTTTTCTGATGATTTCAATAGTTTGTAGGACCCCAGGCTTTTTACGGTACAGGCTTACACAGTTGGTATACAGTAATCCCTCCTCCATCGCGGGGGTTGTGTTTCAGAGCCACCCACGAAATAAGAGAATCTGCGAAATAGAAACCATATGTTTATATGGTTATTTTTATATATTTTAAGCCCTTATAAACTCTCCCACACTATTATAAACATTTCACGCACAATTATACAGCATAAACCCTTTGTATTCTCTTAGATATTAGGTAAGATTCGTTGAAATCATGTATGTAAACACAGTTTACATACAGTAAAACCTAAATATTATTTTAAAGATATCGAGCGTCTCCGATATCACATGTGTTACAGCCATTACAACAGGCAGGCCACCAGCAATAAATACGTACAATGCAAGAAAAATTGTATACAGTAAAATGTGTGTACAGTGACACTAAACTATGTACATGTAATAAGTACTGTACGTAAATAATTAATTATGGTTACTCACCAACAATGACACGACGACTTGTCCGATAATGATGAGTTTAATTTTACTGCACTACAAAGGATAGCATTACAGCTCTTCTAAAGGAGCCTCTTCAGGTGACTGTTTAGCACCGCCGTTGTTCTTCTTCCATCACTCTTCAATCCAAATTCCTAAAGCAGATTCTATCCAGACTACTGCCTTATCACGTCCACTTGAAACTCATTTTGCGCCCTGGTTAAAGGACACTGCGGCCGTAGATCTTATATGCTTTTCCTCCTTTTTAAATAAAAAGAATCGTGGACTCATTGATGCTGTAATGGTGCCCTGCAGCGGTGTAGCTGTTTCCTTCCTTCAACATATCCAAAACTTTGACCTTTTCTGCAATCATTTGCATCTTCTGTTGGCGCTTGGACACGGCTCCTGCAGCAGTAGCAGTAACATGCGTTAATGCTGAATGAGTGAGATTAGACTTCCTGGTTAATGCAGCATTCCGTCGCTGAGCCAATCAGCAGCACACAGGAACTTAACCGAAGGCTCTGATTGGGTAGCTTCTCAGCCATCCGCCAATAGCGTCCCTTGTTTGAATTCAAATGCGTCCCTTGTTTGAATTCAAATGGGCAAATCAACTGAGGAAGCACACGTACTGTAGACCTCAGACATCCGCGAAGCAGTGAAAAATCCGCGATATATATTCACATATGCTTACATTTAAAATCCGCGATGGAGTGAAGCCGAGAAAGACGACGCGCGATATAGTGAGGGATCACTGTATATACATATTGTGGCCCACCAGGCTGGCACCGCCAGCTGAACCCGACATAGACACGCATGGGACACAAATTCAATGTACACTCTTGGTTTTCTTTTCTTTTTCTCTTGTGGGAAACACCTTCCCCGTTCCCCACAAGTATGACACAGTCCAAGCACAAGCACAGCACAATACCATAAGTCTCTTTCTTCACTCTTTCCTTCTCCTCCTTCACTCCTCGGGTCAAGCTTCGTCGCTCTTCTTCCTGACTCTGGCTCCTCGAGTAGTGGCTGCTGGCTCCTTTTATAGCCCACCCAGAAGTGCTCCAGGTGCTTGATGACTCGTTTCAGGCAGCAGTTCTGGATGTGGCAGAAGATCTGCCCATAAGGGCTCAGCAGCTCCTGCTGCAGCACCCCCTGGTGGCACCTGTGGATCCCAACAGGGCTGCACCACACTCTAACTCCCATGAAGCCCTGCGGGATTCTGATGCACTGCTGCAACCCAGGGGGGTTGTCATCTAGCGTTCCGGGGGAGGTAACACTCTGGCCAGGCTTGCTCCCCCAGTTCTCCCAACGTGGAGGCGTCCCAGCCAGGCAAGAGCCCCAATATATAACAATGGCTCAAGACACTTTTTTATTAACTAAGTATTTTCTTGTACAATGAGAGGAGACCATTCCATTTAGCTTGCTTGCTTAGCTAATACCTAAGCTGTCCCCATATCTCGTCCAATAACTTCTTTAGGGTTGTCAAGGTTTCTGCTTCAGCTCCATGTCTCGCTAGTTGGTTTCCGAAATCCCGAAACTCTTCATGTACAGAAGTTTGAAAATGACCACAGATGTCAGCAACCCAGATGTGCTTCTACCCACGCTTGGTGTGTAAGCGATGGCCTTCTTTAAAGTACGGGACCAAATGAGGTAGGATTAGGGGTGGCAAAGTCACTGCTTGTCTCCGGGCCAGAGGACAGAGGTAGAGAACTGAGCCATGCCTAACCCTCTAAACCCCTCAAGTTGATCCTCTTAAAATTTTAGCTTAGCTTTGAACTTTCACTTGGATTCAAATCTCAACACACTCTGGTAACCATTTTGAGGGCACAGTTGCATATCTGCACATTAAGCCTAAAATATGATAAAAGGGGTTTATTTAATTTTACACAGTTGCACAGCATCACTATTTTGTAAGTGATCTTGGTAATAATAAGAGTAATAATAATAAATGGTTACGTATGTTCTTTTCATTAAGTGGCTAAAGAGTCAGATTAGAACTCTGGAGGAAAAACGCACAATTTGTGTTTTAATGTTTCTGGTATAAGGTAGCTCAGTCTATACACTTTCAGAATTGGCAGCATCAACTGGATTTGAAACACGGCTAATAGCTAAGAGGGAAAATCGCTAAATGGCTTTGGAGCAATTAGTAATTTCCTGCTAAAGTGCATGCCAAGAAATAAAAACGATGACAATTCCACAGTAAGCAGGAATTTACACAAAGAAAATGGAGCATTAGCTCAAGTGAGAACTTTAGAAAACACTGCAGAAATTTTCAGGAGAACAGGTCCTTTATCTCAACAAAGTTTGCCTATCATATCCTCTCAATACCTCCGAAATCACATCAAGTCTACTTTCTGACACACTACTTGGTAAAACGTACTTTTGGGTAAACACTCAGTGACGTGTAGAAACCAATGGTGACTCCCCATTTCACCCACCATGCACCATAGCATTCCATCAATGGTTCTCTCACCATTTTAATCAGAGCAAAACTACAGACACATAGAGTTTGGGGGGCATGTTGCCGCACCCACCCCATGACAAACCACCCGACCCAAGTGCAGCCGTGCAACGGGTGACAACTCAGTACCACACTGGAACATAGTGAGGTGCTTGACGGTGGCTGGAGTGTCAATCCTGTCACCAACGCCTGGGTTTTCTGTGCCAGTTGGAGGACCTGCTTGCAGGTTAACATCATACCAAGGATGAAGCTATTCCAGGTTAAGGGCTTTGCTCAAGGGCCCAATGGAGTAGAGATCACTTTTGGCATTTACGGGATTCATACAGGCAACCTTCCGATTGCCAGATCCCCAGACTCAGAGCTACTACTTTGAGAGAGATGTTAGGAGCATAGATGATAGAGCGTGTTGCCGCACCCACCACATGACAAACCACCTCAAGATCCCAGATTAGGACCCAAGTGCAGCCATGCGACAGGTGACACCTCAGCACCACACTAGTGAAACCAGTGTGAGATTTTTCATGGTGGCCAGAGTGCCAATTTTTCCAGTAACCCCCAAGTTTTCCCTGTAAGTTGGAGGACATTCTTGCTGGGCTGGATGCAGATTAACGTCACACCCAGGACGGATGCAATTGCAGGTTAAGGGCCTTGCTCGAGGGTCCAAGGGAGTAGAGCCCACTTCTAGAATTTACAGGATTCATACAGGCAACCTGCCGATTGCCAGTGCAGATCCCTAACCTCAGAGCCACCAATCCGCCGACAGACACATAGCTTTAGAAAATTACAGCAAACATGTTGAGCATGGAGAAGTCCAATCCTTCTGTTTCAGGACCTACAGGTTAGCAGTTTTTACAATGAGCTTACATTCCTCAGGCGATCAATCAAAGACAAGGCAATCCTAATGTCCTGGACCATTGACGAGCTTCCCATGTGACCCATCCTTACCCCCACACCACTTATGTCTTCCTGTTGATTCATCTGGTGTTTATAGAGGTGGGTAGTAACGAGTTACATTTACTTGAGTAACTTTTTTAAAAAATTGTACTTCTAAGAGTAGTTTTACTGCAGCATACTTTTTACTTTTACTTGAGTACGTTTGTGAAGAAGAAACGCTACTCTTACTCTGCTACATTGGGTAACACTCAAATCGTTACTTTTTTCCATTATTTATGCTGTATTCCAAACATGCATATATGCGTATTCTTTAGCTAAAACTCCCTAAACTAATCTACACTCCATGGGTGACAGGGCCTTCAGCTGTATAGCGCCCAGACTCTGGAATGACCTACCAAAATTAATCAGGTCAGCTGACTCCATGAATTCTTTTAAAAAACAACTCAAAACTCATCTGTTCAGGAAGGCTTTTAGCTCCACTTGACTTTATTACCGTTCTCTCAGTTTACTTCTCTGTCAAGATGCTCATGTAACCTGTATGTGTGCGCGAGAACATCAATTATGTTGTCTGCTTTTTTTTCAGAATTTACTGTCTTAATCTTCTTTGTTTATTTATCTGGTTTGTACAACGCTATATACTGTATATTCTGCCGTTCTTTATTTATTCTGTAAGTGCCTTGAGCATGGGAAAGGCGCTATATAAATAAAATGTATTATTATTATTAAACTGTTTCCCATTCATTCTCTATGGTAGTAGTAAACCACTACCGATGCAATCTATTTTCTACCACTTCTGTTTCGGGGGGTGCTGTTCTGCGCATTTCGCCGCTCTGCCTGCAGCTTCTGCCTTCATAGACGTGCTGGGGGATTTTTCTTTTTTTTCTTAAGTAAATCATTAATTTTAAAATGTCGATCACGGTTATTTCTGTTGATTAATTAATGTTTTCATTGATTATAGCTAATACTGTTATCAAGTGGTCGCTATTTTTGCCTGTTGTATAAAATCCATCTATCTCCACTCTTACTGCCCGCTTGCCTGCGTGCAGCGTGTGTCAATTGATATATGATTTAATGTATTTCTTTTTGACATAATTCTCCGAGTTGTAAAATACATATACATTATATCTAAAATGAAACTACTATATAGCTAATAGTGTTATGAATCTGTCTAGTGCCTTCTCTGTCTGCCTATTAGATAGATAGATAGATAGATAGATAGATAGATAGATAGATAGATAGATAGATAGATAGATAGATAGATAGATAGATAGATAGATAGATAGATAGATAGATAAATAGATAGATAGATAGATAGATAGATAGATAGATAGATAGATAGATAGATAGATAGATAGATAGATAGATAGATAGATAGATAGATAGATAGATAGATAGATAGATAGATACTTTATTAATCCCAAGGGGAAATTCACATACTCCAGCAGCAGCATACTGATACAAAAAAAACAATATTAAATTAAAGAGTAATAAAAATGTAGGTAAAAACAGACAATAACTTTGAATAATGTTAACGTTTACCCCCCATGGGGTGGAATTGAAGAGTCGCATAGTTTGGGGGAGGAACGATCTCCTCAGTCTGTCAGTGGAGCAGGACGGTGACAGCAGTCTGTCGCTGAAGCTGCTCCTCTGTCTGGAGATGATCCTGTTTAGTGGATGCAGTGGATTCTCCATGATTGACAGGAGTCTGCTCAGCGCCCGTCACTCTGCCACTGATGTCAAACTGTCTAGCTCCGTGCCTACAATAGAGCCTGCCTTCCTCACCAGTTTGTCCAGGCGTGAGGTGTCCTTCTTCTTAATGCTGCCTCCCCAGCACACCACCGTGTAGAAGAGGACCCTTGCCACAGCCGTCTGGTAGAACATCTGCAGCATCTTATTGCAGATGTTGAAGGACGCCAGTCTTCTAAGGAAGTATAGTCGGCTCTGTCCTCTCTTACACAGAGAATCAGTATTGGCAGTCCAGTCCAATTTATCATCCAGCTGCACTCCCAGGTATTTATAGGTCTGTATCTTCTGCACACAGTCACCTCTGATGATCACGGGGTCTATGAGGGGTCTGGGCCTCTTAAAATCCACCACCAGCTCCTTGGTTTTGCTGGTGTTCAGCTGTAGGTGGTTTGAGTCGCACCATTTAACAAAGTCCTTTATGAGGCTCCTATACTCCTCCTCCTGCCCACTCCTGATGCAGCCCATGATAGCAGTGTCGTCAGCGAACTTTTGCACGTGGCAGGACTCCGAGTTGTATTGGAAGTCTGATGTATATAGGCTGAACAGGACCGGAAAAAGTACAGTCCCCTGCGGCGCTCCTGTGTTGCTGACCACAATGTCAGACTTCCAGTTCCCGAGATGCACATACTGAGGTCTGTCTGTAAGATAGTCCACGATCCATACCACCAGGTATGAATCTACTCCAATCTCTGCCAGCTTGTCTCTAAGGAGCAGAGGTTATTTTATTATATAGGTGCCTTCCCTATCTATCCGTTTATCTAGTGCCTTTTACATGTGAATGTACTGTCACTGCCTGCTTGCCTTTCTGCAGCACCTGTCATATGGTGCCTTTCACATCTATCTATCTATCTATCTATCTATCTATCTATCTATCTATCTATCTATCTATCTATCTATCTATCTATCTATCTATCTATCTATCTATCTATCTATCTATCTATCTATCTATCTATCTATCTATCTATCTATCTATCTATCTATCTATCTATCTATCTATCTATCTATCTATCTATCTATCTAGCTGTTTTTTTTCTCCTGATAGTTTTATATCTTCTATTACAGGTGGCGCAGTGGTAGTGCTGCTGCTTTGCAGTAAGGAGACTGTGGAAGAGTGTGGGTTCGCTTCCTGGTTCCTCCCTGTGTGGATAGCGCTTTGAGTACTGAGAAAAGCGCTATATAAATGTAATGAATTATTATTATACAGTGCCTCCCCAGTTTATCTATCTAGTAACTTCTCTGTCTGTGCATTATTCAGTGATCTGTCTGACAGTGTATGTCTTACAGAACTTAAAAACAAGAACAGTTATAAGGACACTTGTTCATGGTAATTGCAGTCTCAATTTTTAATTTTTTTTAAAAAGAGCATCCTACATCTATTATACAGTGACTGTGTCAACTATCCGCGACTGGCCAGTCATGGTAAAGTGAGACTTGTTGTATGTGCACAAGCTGCCTTGTTCTAATGTTATTTTCTATCAGCTGTGCTATTCGGAGGGCAAGTGAATATTCAGTATTATACGGTCAGTGTACAGTCAGTATATCTTGTCACTGTAAGTAGTTTGCACTGTTCAAACACACATGTTACCTACTGTAGGTATTGGCTTCAAAAGCTTTGTTGGGAAAAACTGAGATTTGCAACTTTGTGTTATTTTTGCATCTTTATTTTATAAAGATGTTATTTATTTTTACTCATGTTTTATTTTATTATTTGGAAATAGCAGAATTTGCACATTATTTTATATTTTTGTCTGTCTTATTACAAAATTTCTAAAAAATAAATCATTTATTATGATCAAACAGGTACTCAGTACTTGAGTAGTCTTTTCACCAAGTACTTTTTCACTCTTACTTGAGTAATTTTTTGGATGACTATTTTTTACTTCTACTTGAGTAATATTATTTTGACGTAACGCTACTCTTAATTGAGTACAATTTTTGGTTACTCTACCCACCTCTGGTTGTTTATGACTTCCATTTTTCTCTTTATCTTCTACTCACCACTTACTGCAAGCTGCAATGAAGTTAGTAAGCCAATCAGGCCCACAAGTATTGTGATGCTTGAGTCTCTGGTTTACAAAACGTTATGTCTAAACTTGGTCAAGATGATGGTCCTTCAGCTCTGCCTAACTTCAGGAGAAACTAAGAAAGTCACATGCTTGTCTAATTTTTCCATATCTCCAATAGCACTGATGCGAAGATGATCATCAACCTCAGCCTGATTATGTCCTTATCAATACCCTCATCCGCAATAAAAGGACACCATAGACACCTTTGAGTTATCTGAAGTCAGCCACTGCCATCAGTGTGTGGGGGACACCCACCGCCTTGCCTGCCTGTAATCCTGATAAACAGAAACAGAACGCAACATCCACAAAAGAAATGCTGGGGTCCCAGTCAGGTGGCCCTTTTAATAAATGCAGAGTCCCAAAAATAAAGAGGGTACTTGATGGTGTGAATATTTACAACAAAACCAAACCAGAAGACTCAGGTAAAGCTGAGGGTGCTTCAAGGTCCTGCAGAGCGGTCAATTTTCATGCACCTCCATTTGATATTTTGAAGACCAGTTCTCTCTCTGGATCGGTTCGCAGCTGAGTGTGAAGCAGCTGGGATGGGAATCAGCACCTCCAAATCTGAGACCATGGTCCTCAGCCGGAAAAGGGTGGAGTGCCCTCTCAGGGTTGGGAGCGAGATCCTTCCCCAAGTGGAGGAGTTCAAGTATCTCGGGGTCTTGTTCACGAGTGAGGGAAGAATGGAGCGTGAGATAGACAGGCGGATCGGTGCAGCGTCCACAGTGATGCGGGCGCTGCATCGGTCTGTCGTGGTGAAAAAGGAGCTGAGCCGCAAGGCAAAGCTCTCAATTTACCAGTCGATCTATGTTCCTACCCTCACCTATGGTCATGAGCTATGGGTAGTGACCGAAAGAACGAGATCGCGAATACAAGCGGCTGAAATGAGTTTCCTCTGCAGGGTGTCTGGGCTCTCCCTTAAAGATAGGATGAGAAGCTCAGTCATCCTGGAGGGGCTCAGAGTAGAGCCGCTGCTCCTCCGCATCGAGAGGAGTCAGATGAGGTGGCTCGGGCATCTGATCAGGATGCCTTCTGGACGCCTCCCTGGTGAGGTGTTTCAGGCACGTCTAACCGGGAGGAGACCCCGGGGAAGACACAGAACACAGAGGGACTATGTCTCCCGGCTGGACTGGGAACGCCTCGGGATTCTCCCGGAAGAGCTAGTAGAAGTGGCCGGGGAGAGGGAAGTCTGGGCATCTCTGCTCAAGCTGCTGCCCCCGCGACCCGACCTCGGATAAGCGGAAGAGGATGGATGGATGGATGGAAGACCAGCTCTGTATTGTTCTTTTGTTCAGGTCTGGAGGTGGTCTCCCTGCTGCTGCTTCTGATTCATCCAGACAATAAAAAAGGGTCTTCTTACCTCATCAAGCCAAAAGACCACCCATATTGTTACCATGGACTGATTGTATACACTGTATTGTTGGATTTTTGTTAAATGTGATTTTATTTGTAGGTAGGGGTGTCTGGAATCCACCCTTTGTTTGGTGTAACTTATAAAAAGGATGTATATTTTATGTTGTATTATCATTTTTGAAGTTTAACTGTCCACATTTTTATGTATTATCAGTTATCTTTGTAATTATGTACAGTACAGTCCTTTTAAATGTGCAGCTTGTCCACCTTGATGTCACTGCTGCGGGGTCCTCCCTTTATATTCCCAGACAGCAGCAGGATCCAGCAGTTGAACATTTGGTTTTGTGAATGAGTTCTCTCCGTGTGAATATTGTTTTTTTCAGATTCTGGCAATATTTATAAGAAATTTATGTAACAAAGACATCTTTAGAGCACCCCATGATTTCTGCATTGTAATTACAGGAATGCTGCCAGTCCTTTGGGCATATTTAGCATATTTAGGGCTTAATGCATATTTAGCATATAGCTGATAACATTTTAATCTAATATAAGGAGGTCCACATAAGGGACATTAGTTCATCTTATATTAGGTTACACAGAGAGAGAGAGATACCTGACACTTCATTCCTGGCCAGGGGCAACCTGGAGGGGCTGCATACTTGAATGAACTCATCCGGCAAAATACAATATAACTGAAAAACCTAACAGACTAAAGAATGTTACATAACAGTTTTCCACTATAATCCTTCCCTTTTTGTTCTCTTAAAGCAACTAAAGCAAAATGTTATTTTAATATTCAAAGTAGTCACTACCTTCATCAAATTAATGGGCTCTGAAACGTTCATCATCTTCCTCATCACACCCCAGCTGGATCAGACCCTGTTCTCTTACTTTGATGGTAGGCCAGTATAATGGACTAGCCACGTGCGCCCAACTACGTTGCGCGTGTTAAAGTTGTCTGTGAAGGGCTCCCTGTTTAAACGCGGCTGCTAGTCGTGAATTGGGCCCTTCATCGCACAGCATTATGATTTTTTATAAGGGAAAGAAAATTACAAAACAAAACCCTTGGACATTGATTCGATAGGAATAGTAATTATGTGGTGGTGGAGGAGCATTTCTGCTTCTCTCCGTTCACAGTCCGTCTCGTTTTCATGACGCTGTCGTTTCCTCCCACGATCTCTTCTCAACCTTTCTCCAATCTCGCAGGTTGCTTTGTGGCAATCCAAAGGGTAAGGAAGAAGCAATACTTCTTTCTTGAACTCCAAACGCCGACTGATGGAAAATCACAGAAGTGTGTCCGACTTATATACTCTGACTGCCGACTCCAAGAAGTGGGTGAACATTCGTTCTGGACGAAGTGCTGCCAACGACGGTCGATAGAAACACAAAAAACCACAGTCTCAACAATGAAGCAGGTGTCTACACCAGATCTAAACACAAAGCACGGTGTCGACGCCAGATCTAAACACAAAGAGTGGTATCGACAGTGTTTATAGACAAAAGTAACAACCAAGGTGTTGTATATTCAGCCAGTACAAACAGCACGTAGTCTCCTTTATTTCAATCCTCTTTAATCACCACACTCCAACCTCATCCAACGATCCTCCCCCTCACTTCCTCTCCTCCTCCATCACTACTGCCCTCTACTGAACACAGCAGGAACACCACACAAGGCAGTGTCAGGGTAACATGAATTTGCGGACAAACAAAGATCAAGATCCAAATGAAGATTATATATAAAGATGGTCACAGACAGAGACTGTTTGTCACAGCCAGGATGCTTGCATGGAGGGGCACTGTGGTAGGTGGTGCCCTGGGACTGGGATGCCATCAGCATTGGATAGCAATTCCTGATCCAGCCGGGAGGCCAGAAGATATGAGAAACAGTGGGAGAGTGCATCCGATGCTCAGGTCATCACCAAATACACTTGGTGGCAGCATCCCTTTAGGTAAACCCTTGCCTGGATGCCTGTGGGTGGCATGGAAATTGCTGTTCGGCTCTATGGTTGCTGTCGAAGAAGTTTTCGTGAGTTGAACCTCTTGTTTCGGGGTGATTCCGCCTGACCCAGAAGTGCTTCCTGGAGACAATGGTTTGGTCGCGTTTAAAAGAGAGCCCAGGAAGTAAGAGTTGTGAGAGGAGGTGTTGTGAACATGGAATTCCTCAGCACAACATGCTTCAAAATGACTCAAAATGCCCAGTAGAGAGTTTTACACATGTGCGTCTGGGAGTGAGCTGAGTGGAGACGCTGCATTTAGTGACCTTAGGAAGGCCCTTACGTCAGCTCCTATTTTGATAGCACCTGATTTTTCTTTGCCTTTCATTCTCCAGATGGACGCTTCGGACACAGAGGTCTTGGTGCCGTGCTGAGCGAGAACGTTGATGGAGTAGAACAGCCCATTATGTACCTGAGCCAGAAACTGTTGGTCCGGGAGACCAGGTATGCAGCAGTGGAGTGGGAAGATTTGGCGATTAAATGGGTTATTACTCAGCTGAGGTACTACCTCTTGGGATGTGAGTTCATCCTGGTGACTCACCATGCACCGGTTACAGTGGATAGCGTTACACAGGGATTTGAATCCATGTGTCACGAGATGGTTTTTATACTTACAGCCTTACAAGTTTTCAGTTATTTATCATTGAGGTGTACTGCAGGCCAATGCTGATGCCCTTTCCCAAAGCCACGACCTCACAGCCAGGTACACCCGACCCGATGGGTCTGGGCTGAGGAAGGGTGGCTGTGTCACACACATGTGACTAGGAGTTCCGGCACCCAGACTGATGTCCATTCCAGTTCCGGCCAGATGACATCACTTCCGTCTTTCGGCTTACAAAGCTGCCATCTTTTCTCAACTATTCAGTTCAGTTCGGGACTCAAAACAGTGCACATGAGTGCTGTGTCAAAAACCCTTTTGCAACCAGGCACAATATATGGGTGGCTGCCCCAAATCTTTTTTGTGTGTGTCAAGGCTGTTCATTTCACAGGGGAAAACCATCAACCCCAGGCTAGTAAAGAAACAAAAAAAAAAAATTATTTCTTAGCCCCCTGCTTATTTTGTTCATCAATCCCCGGGCAGGTGCTATGTGCTAGCGACTTCACGGCTCTGCCGCTCGTGTATGGTGAAGCGGATGTACAATCTACACAGATTCTTATTTTCATGGGAATTGTCAAATATGCATAATAGAACTAACTATTTTACATTACAGCGAGTAATTAACCATAGAAAAAAATAGTAATAAATTGAAAGAAAATTATGTTTCATGTTGCGTTAGAGGTATTCGTTGCGTTATAACAGGCGAAAAGAAAGGTAATGTAGTACATCTTCAGGGGATAACATTAGACACCAAAGGAGATCTTGATACGCCATTCGTATTAAAACGTTTACAGTTTCCCATTAAGAATAGCTTTTGCTATGACAATTAACAAATTATAGGGACAAACATTCAATTATACGTTGCGTTGTTACAATGTAAGCTCAAACATGGAATCAAAATTCAATGCAATATTGATGAAAAGTTAATTAAAAAAATTGTTTTTACTGAAGTTTAAAAAGTATTTGCGTGTTAATTTCAAAGCCAAATAGAACGAAATTGTAGATAGATAGATAGATAGATAGATAGATAGATAGATAGATAGATAGATAGATAGATAGATAGATAGATAGATAGATAGATAGATAGATAGATAGATAGATAGAT
This sequence comes from Erpetoichthys calabaricus, assembly GCF_900747795.2. Lineage (NCBI taxonomy): Eukaryota > Metazoa > Chordata > Cladistia > Polypteriformes > Polypteridae > Erpetoichthys > Erpetoichthys calabaricus. The sequence continues at coordinate 14,204,388 of NC_041395.2, forward strand.
ACTTTATTAATTTCCCATTGGGAAAATGCGCTGAACTGATGAAGAAACCTGCAAGAAGCTATTTGGTCAAATAAAAACGGTCATTTTGTAGTGGTGCTACATGATTAACGTCGTCTTAAATTTATTATGCTGAGTCGCATCTTTTTTAGCGTTGTCCTGTTTATGTAGTCTATGGTGCGTCTGTGTAAATGTTGTCCCTCTGGAAACAAATAGGGGAAAGTACAACGCTGCAGGACCGTGACCCCTCAAGGTAATTTTCCTGTCCACCCATCAAGTCCTTCCGGATTTTCTTATTTAAATGAGAGGAGGGGGAGAAGGAAGAGATATAGAGGGGGAGAGGAGAGAAACCAGAACACAACACAGAAACGCATCAAGGCACACGGGTCGTCACATACCTTTCCACAACTTGCTACTCTCAATGACAGACATGTAATGATCTCGCCATTCTCACAAAACCCTTGGGGTTCAGTAGGAACAGGACACGCCGAGGACCATATGGTGAAACCGTTTCTTTTTATTTTGGGAAAGGAGCAAAAAATCAAGTGCTTCCATATCGCAGTTACTGCTGGACAGTTTCTAACCGGTTCAAGTTTTTTATTTTTGTTCTTTATTTCGCCTTATACAATTTCTTGTATTAGGAATTTGTTAGTTTTCGCATACCCCTTGGGGTCAGAGCGCAGGGTCAGTCATCGTACAGCGCCCCTGGAGCAATGTAAGGTTAAGGGCCTTGCTCAAGGGCCCAGCAGAGTAGGATCTCTTTTGGCAATGACGGGGATTCGAACCGGCAACCTTCTGGATACCAGCACAGATCCTTAGCCTCAGAGCCACCACTCCGCCCTTACAAAGTTCATTATCATTAATCACTCTCTGGACAATTTCCTGGACTTTCCGTGTGTTATGTGTTTTTCGTGTGCGTCATATCTGTTTTATGTTCAGTGTGGGGTCAAGAGAGGGTTCACTCGGTATGTTTATTCCACCGTTCACTCGTGGGGTTGTGTGTGTTAGGGGAGGGAGGAGGTGAGATATTCATACTGTTCAGCATTTTGTTTCACTTCTTTCCATCAATATATATATATATTCACTTTAGTAACTTACCTACTGTTTGCCTTTTTCACCTATTTGATCGCCGATTGGGGAAGTAATTGGAAGAAGTACAGCTTGTCTAAGTCTAATGCTCCTCAGGTTGTCAGGCCATAGGTCCTGGCGGTATAGTTTGCCAGTCCGGACGATTGGTCCGGCCATTACAATTTGAACCTGTAACTTGTGTCGCTGCTGTTGTGTTTGGGGTCTGGGGCTCTGTGGCTCCCCCAAGCAGAAACACCTTAAAAGACGCTTCCTAAACAGCTTAAATGATTAACACACACTTAGTTCACTAGCATCCGTTCAGAAATTCCTCCCATTTTTCCAGGATGCAGCACCTGCACATCAAAGCCACACGTCATCAGGCAGTTTGACAGATGCGCTCCCCATTGACAGCAAGTTTCTGAGACAATCCCATTACAAAATAAATAAATAAACAATAAATGTAAGATGAGAAGAGCTGTCAGTTGTGACGGTGTTATCCACTCTTCTTCAGGTCAGCAGGCAATTCATCATGCACTTCAGCTTTGTTGGCTGCGTTCAGTCAATATCACCTGACATCGAGGGATATAAAGTGGATTCACCTGTGAAAATGCTGTTCCACACATAATATCTTTCAAGACATTTGTGTTATGATATGAGAATAAAAAATACAATTTCAAGTTGTTTTGCTTTCCTTTCTCCTCTACTGTAAAAATGACACTGCATGTTTACTTCAGGACGCTATCAACTTGAGCTGAAAACACCCAGACATTGTACCAATGACAATGGCAGTGCAACAAGGAGGTGTGCTCTCTGGGATGAAAGCTCGATCTTAACGTAACAAGGACAAGGACATACAACGTGTCTGTCTTTCATTATGTGCACATCTAATCACTTCGGTAATGTGTCATTGTTTAAGTGCTGTCCTTGTCCCTAACCTCACCTTTTCTTCCTATCTGGCATATGTATGTAAACATGTAAACTCAATCTCAAATAAGATCGACGAACTGGCTGCGCTGGTGAAAAATGTAAGGACCTACAGAGAATGCAGTTTGTTGTGTTTCTGCGAAACGTGGCTAAATAACACCATCCCAGATGCCAACGTGGAGCTATCCAGGTTTAGCACAGTTAGAGCGGACAGAGATGCAAGTACCTGTGGTAAGCACAAAGGAGGAGGACTCGCTCTCTATGTTAATACACGGTGGTGTCACTCTGGACATGTTAACGTCAAAATCTCCACTTGCTGCAGGGATATCGAACTGTTGGCCGTAAGTTTACGTCCCTACTATTTGCCCAGAGAGTTTGGACATGTCATTGTTGTTATTGTATACATTCCTCCTCGGGCAGACGTGGAGTCAGCGAGTGACATCATCCATTCCGCTGTTGCTAAGTTACAAACGCAGCACCCTGAGGCGCTTGTGCTAATCGCTGGAGACTTTAACCATGTGACGCTGGACAAAACATTGCCTGCATTCTCCCAGTATGTGGACTGTAACACCCGGGGAAATAAGACTATTGATTTACTGTATGCAAACGTTAAAGACGCATACAGCGCCACCCCGCTGCCTGCGCTTGGGAAAGGAGATCATAACCTGGTTCAGCTTCAGCCTCACTATAAACCAAAAGTTAGAGTCCTACCTACAACCACACGATCATTCAGGAAGTGGACCCTGGAGGCTGAGAATACTCTGAGAGAACTTTTTGGAACTACAGACTGGGATATCCTGCAGGGATCTCATAATGAGAACATTGAGGAAGTTGTTGACTGCACTACTGACTACATCAACTTCTGTATGGACATTGTAGTTCCAGTAAGAACTGTACGCTGCTATGCTAACAACAAGCCATGGATTACAAGTGACATCAAGGGCCTTTTGAATCAGAAGAAAAGGGCTTTTAAAGACGGTGATCAGCATGAGCTCAAGCGCGTGCAGAAGGAACTCCGAGTCCAACTCAGGGCAGCGAAGGAGCAGTACAGGAGAAAGCTGGAGCAGAAGTTGCAGAATAACAGCATGAAGGAAGTGTGGGATGGGATGAAGATCATCACTGGCTGCAGCTCGAAGCGGGGTACCACCATTGAGAGAGACGTGAAGAGAGCAAACCAAATGAACAACTTTTTTAACAGGTTTGACCACCCTAACCCACTCTCACTCTCACCTCGGAGTACTGCACCCTCCACACATCCTTCTGCTGATACCAGCATAGGAAAAACATCCCCCCCCATAATAACAACAGCGCAAGTGAGCAGAGAGCTGAGGAGACTTCGTGCCAGCAAAGCAGCGGGTCCAGATGGAGTATCGCCACGACTGCTGAAGGTCTGTGCATCGGAGCTGGGGGGTCCTCTACAGCGCATCTTCAACCTGAGCCTGGAACAGGGGAGAGTCCCGAGGCTTTGGAAAACATCTTGTATCACCCCAGTCCCAAAGGTATCACGTCCTAGTGAGCTGAATGACTTTCGGCCTGTTGCTCTGACATCACATGTGATGAAGACCATGGAGAGGCTGCTGCTTCACCACCTTAGGCCACAGGTTCAACACGCCCTTGACCCTCTGCAGTTTGCATATCAGGAGAAGGTGGGAGCGGAAGATGCCATCATCTATATGCTACACCGATCCCTCTCTCACTTGGACAGAGGCAGTGGTGCTGTAAGAATTATGTTTCTAGACTTCTCTAGCGCCTTCAACACAATCCAACCTCTGCTCCTTAGGGACAAGCTGACAGAGATGGGATTAGATTCATACCTAGTGGCATGGATCGTTGACTATCTTAAAGACAGACCTCAGTATGTGCGTCTTGGGAACTGCACGTCTGACATTGTGGTCAGCAACACAGGAGCGCCACAAGGGACTGTACTTTCTCCGGTCCTGTTCAGCCTATATACATCGGACTTCCAATACAACTCGGAGTCCTGCCATGTGCAAAAGTTCGCTGATGACACTGCTATCGTGGGCTGTATCAGGAATGGGCTGGAGGAGGAGTATAGGGACCTAATCAATGACTTTGTTAAATGGTCCGACTCAAACCACCTACACCTGAACACCAGCAAAACCAAAGAGCTGGTGGTGGATTTTAGGAGGCCCAGACCCCTCATAGACCCAGTGATCATCAAAGGTGACTGTGTGCAGATGGTGCAGACCTATAAATATCTGAGAGTGCAGCTGGATGATAAATTAGACTGGACTGCCAATACTGATGCGCTGTGCAAGAAAGGACAAAGCCGGTTATACTTCCTTAGAAGGCTGGCTTCCTTCAACATCTGCAATAAGATGCTGCAGATGTTCTATCAAACAGTTGTGGCGAGCGCCCTCTTCTACGCAGTGGTGTGCTGGGGAGGCAGCATTAAGAGGAAAGACGCCTCACGCCTGGACAAACTGGTGAGGAAGGCAGGCTCTATTGTTGGCATGGAGCTGGACAGTTTAACATCTGTGGCAGAGCGAAGGGCGCTCAGCAGGCTCCTATCAATTATGGAGAATCCACTGCATCCATTAAATAATGTCATCTCCAGACAGAAGAGCAGCTTCAGCGACAGACTGCTGTCACTGTCCTGCTCCACAGACAGATTGAGGAGATCGTTCCTCCCCCAAACTATGCGACTCTTTAATTCCACCAGGGGGGGTAAACGTTAATATTTAACATTATACATAGTTATTGTCTGTTTTTTTTTTCACTGCATTATTATCATTCTTTAATTTAATATTATTTATTGTATCAGTATGCTGCTGCTGAAGAATGTGAATTTCCCATTGGGATTAATAAAGTATCTATCTATCTATCTATCTATCTATCTATCTATCTATCTATCTATCTATCTATCTATCTATCTATCTATCTATCTATCTATCTATCTATCTATCTATCTATCTATCTATCTATCTATCTATCTATCTATCTATCTATCTATCTATCTTTATTTACCTTTCCTTTGATTGTCCCCGTTACTCCATGCAGAATAACAGCATGAAGGAAGTGTGGGATGGGATGAAAATCATCACTGGCTGCAGCTCGAAGCGGGGTACCACCATCGAGAGAGACATGAAGAGAGCAAACCAAATGAACATCTTCTTTAACAGGTTTGACCACCCTAACCCACTCTCACTCTCACCTTGGAGTACTGCACCCTCCACGCATCCTTCTGCTGATACCAGCATAGGAGAGACATCCCCACCCATAATAACAACAGCGCAAGTGAGCAGAGAGCTGAGGAGACTTCGTGCCAGCAAAGCAGCAGGTCCAGATGGAGTATCGCCACGACTGATGAAAGTCTGTGCATCGGAGATTGGGGGTCCTCTACAGCGCATCTTCAACCTGAGCCTGGAACAGAGGAGAGTCCCGAGGCTTTGGAAAACATCTTGCATCACCCCAGTCCCAAAGGTATCACATCCTAGTGAGCTGAATGACTTTCGGCCTGTTGCTCTGACATCACATGTGATGAAGACCATGGAGAGGCTGTTGCTTCACCACCTTAGGCCACAGGTTCAACACACCCTTGACCCTCTGCAGTTTGCATATCAGGAGAAGGTGGGAGCGGAGGATGCCATCATCTATATGCTACACCGATCCCTCTCCCACTTAGACAGAGGCAGTGGTGCTGTAAGAATTATGTTTCTAGACTTCTCTAGCGCCTTCAACACAATCCAACCTCTGCTCCTTAGGGACAAGCTGACAGAGATGGGATTAGATTCATACCTGGTGGCATGGATCGTGGACTATCTTAAAGACAGACCTCAGTATGTGCGTCTTGGGAACTGCACGTCTGACATTGTGGTCAGCAACACAGGAGAGCCACAGGGGACTGTACTTTCTCCGGTCCTGTTCAGCCTATATACATCGGACTTCCAATACAACTCGGAGTCCTGCCACGTGCAAAAGTTTGCTGATGACACTGCTATTGTGGGCTGCATCAGGAGTGGGCAGGAGGAGGAGTATAGTATATAAATATCTGGGAGTGCAGCTGGATGTTAAATTAGACTGGACTGCCAATACTGATGCTCTGTGCAAGAAAGGACAGAGCTGGTTATACTTCCTTAGAAGGCTGGCGTCCTTCAACATCTGCAATAAGATGCTGCAGATGTTCTATCAGACGGTTGTGGCGAGCGCCCTCTTCTACGCAGTGGTGTGCTGGGGAGGCAGAATTAAGAAGAAAGACGCCTCACGCCTGGACAAACTGGTGAGGAAGGCAAGCTCTATTGTTGGCATGGAGCTGGACAGTTTGACATCTGTGGCAGAGCGAAGGGTGCTCAGCAGGCTCCTATCAATTATGGAGAATTCACTGCATCCACTAAATAGTATCATCTCCACACAGAAGAGCAGCTTCAGTGACAGACTGCTGTCACTGTCCTGCTCCACTGACAGACTGAGGAGATCGTTCCTCCCCCAAACTATGCGACTCTTCAATTCCAACCGGGGGGTTAAACGTTAACATTTAACATTATACAAAGTTATTGTCTGTTTTTCACCTGCATTATTATTATTATCAATCTTTAATTTAATATTATTTATTGTATCAGTATGCTGCTGCTGGATAATGCGAATTTCCCATTGGGATAAATAAAGTATCTATCTATCTATCTATCTATCTATCTATCTATCTATCTATCTATCTATCTATCTATCTATCTATCTATCTATCTATCTATCTATCTATCTATCTATCTATCTATCTATCTATTTCCTTCTTATTGTAGTTATGAAGGAGAACCACTACTACTACTTAACATAAATGTTCTTTCATCAGTCCTCTTTGTTTTCATGCTTCACATGATAGGATTTGATAATGTTGGTCTCGTGGACAGCCTGGGCACCCCGGGGGGCTGAATGGTGCCTTGATCAGATCGTGTACAGATCGCCACCACAGAAAAACTGGAAGAGACAGCAGAGAATAGTGGGGATTAGTACAGATTGTGGATCCCTGAAGAATCCAATCACTCTACACTCATATAATTCTTTGCATTAATATAGCACTTTTCTCACTACTCAAAGTGCTTAGCAGTTTCAGGTTAAGGGCCTGGCTCAAGAGCCCAAACAGAGCAGAGTCCCTTTTAGCATTTTACGGGATTCGAACCAGCAACCTTCCAATTGCCAGTGCAGATCCCTAGCCTCCAAGCCACCACTCCGCCTATAGTCTGTCAGCAAATAGATAGATAGATAGATAGATAGATAGATAGATAGATAGATAGATAGATAGATAGATAGATAGATAGATAGATAGATAGATAGATAGATAGATAGATAGATAGATAGATAGATAGATAGATAGATAGATAGATACTTTATTAATCCCAAGGGGAAATTCACATACTCAACTAAATACAACTAGAATGTAGCTGCGGAAAAGCCATATTAAAAGAATGGGTTTTTAGCAGTTTTTAAAAAATGTTTCACAGTAGTAGCCTGGTGAAATTCTATAGGTAAAGGATTCCAGATTTTAGGTGCTGTCACACACTTGCGATTAGGGGGCAGCCAAAAGATTCAAATGAGAGAGAAAGTACAACAGACAGAGGGTTGGAAACAAGTACTAATTCCTTTTTCCCTTTTTCAACAGAACTACAAAATAATAACGATTCTTTTTCATCCCAAACAGATGATGGAAACTTCACTACCCAGTTGACAACATCACTTCCCACCCCAAACAATAACGTCACTTCCAGTCCCCTTATGATAATGTCACTTCCGTCCTCATGTAATGACTTTACTTCCATCACCTCTTGAAGACATCACTTCCTATTCCCATTTCATTTCGTCATTTCCTGTTCCTCTGCCTTGTAGTAACTTCCTCCATGATGGTATAAAAGAACACTGCATACTGCATAAGTCTGTCAACTGTATCTGATACATATGACCAAAAACCTGTCTGTATTGATCAATCTGCTTCCAGGAGATTATACAGGGAATTACCCCAACATTTTATGCTTGTTTCTGTTGTGGAAGCTGGTCCGTACACAGACAGGCAGACAGCGATGGTTCACCCAACACACGTTTATTATAAAGTGCATCTGGAAAGTATTCCCAGCGCATCACTTTTTCCACATTTTGTTATGTTACAGCCTTATTCCAAAATGGATTAAATTCATTTTTTTCCTCAGAATTCTACACACAACACCCCATAATGACAACGTGAAAAAAGTTCACTTGAGGTTTTTGCAAATTTATTAAAAATAAAAAAATTAAGAAAGCACATGTACATAAGTATTCACAGTCTTTGCCGTGAAGCTCAAAATTGAGCTCAGGTGCATCCTGTTTCCCCTGATCATCCTTGAGATGTTTCTGCAGCTTAATTGGAGTCCACCTGTGGTAAATTCAGTTGACTGGACATGATTTGGAAAGGCACACACCTGTCTATATAAGGTCCCACAGTTGACAGTTCATGTCAGAGCACAAACCAAGCATGAAGTCAAAGGAATTGTCTGTAGACCTCCGAGACAGGATTGTCTCGAGGCACAAATCTGGGGAAGGTTACAGAAAAATTTCTTCTGCTTTGAAGGTCCCAATGAGCACAGTGGCCTCAATCATCCGTAAGTGGAAAAAGTTCGAAACCACCAGGACTCTTCCTAGAGCTGGCCGGCCATCTAAACTGAACGATCGGGGGAGAAGGGCCTTAGTCAGGGAGGTGACCAAGAACCTGATGATCACTCTGTCAGAGCTCCAGAGGTCCTCTGTGGAGAGAGGAGAACCTTCCAGAAGGACAACCATCTCTGCAGCAATCCACCAATCAGGTCTGTATGGTAGAGTGGCCAGACGGAAGCCACTCCTTAGTAAAAGGCACATGGCAGCCCGCCTGGAGTTTGCCAAAAGGCACCTGAAGGACTCTCAGACCATGAGAAAGAAAATTCTCTGGTCTGATGAGACAAACATTGAACTCTTTGGTGTGAATGCCAGGCGTCACGTTTGGAGGAAACCTGGCACCGCTCATCACCAGGCCAATACCATCCCTGCAGTGAAGCATGGTGGTGGCAGCATCAAGCTGTGGGGATGTTTTTCAGCGGCAGGGACTGGGAGACTAGTCAGGATAAAGGGAAAGATGACAGCAGCAATGTACAGAGACATCCTGGATGAAAACCTGCTCCAGAGCGCTCTTGACCTCAGACTGGGGTGACGGTTCATCTTTCAGCAGGACAACGACCCTAAGCACACAGCCAAGATATCAAAGGAGCGGCTTCAGGACAACTCTGTGAATGTCCTTGAGTGGCCCAGCCAGAGCCCAGACTTGAATCCGATTGAACATCTCTGGAGAGCTCTTAAAATGGCTGTGCACCGATGCTTCCCATCCAACCTGATGGAGCTTGAGAGGTGCTGCAAAGAGGAATGGGCGAAACTGGCCAAGGATAGGTGTGCGAAGCTTGTGGCATCATATTCAAAAAGACTTGAGGCTGTAATTGCTGCCAAAGGTGCATCGACAAAGTATTGAGCAAAGGCTGTGAATACTTATGTACATGGGATTTCTCAGTTTTTTTATTTTTAATAAATTTGCAAAAACCTCAAGTAAACTTTTTTCACGTTGTCATTATGGGATGTTGTGTGCAAAATTCTGAGGAAAAAAATGAATTTAATCCATTTTGGAATAAGGCTGTAACATAACAAAATGTGGAAAAAGTGATGAAGCGCTGTGAATACTTTCTGGATGCACTGTATATAACTATTTACAACCCCAAACAACTCTCCCAAAGTCTGGCTTCTCACTCAATGCTTTTCTCTTCAGGCCGCCTCTTTTCTTCTCCTTCCGAGCTCCATCCTTCTCCTCTCCCGACTCCATCCACTGAACGTAGGGAGGCGGTGCCTTTTATAATCACCCGGATGTTCTCCAGGCGCCTCCCGATAATCTTCCACCGGCACTCCCCAGTGTGGCGGAAATACCGGCTGTGCAACCGGAAGCAGTCCGAGTGTCCCTGGTCGTCTTCCCCCAGTCACTTCCGGGTGTGGCAGAAATGCTGAGGACCAGGGCTCTCCATGCATTGGGGCGCCCCCTGGCGGTGACCACGGGTCCCTATAGGATTGAGCTTCCAAGCTCAGTTCCCGTGGTCCCCAAAGTCACCAGGGTGGTCGCCCCCTAGTGGTCTGGAGGAGGCGTATGCCCTCCTCCGGTCCTTCTGGGCATCCCAGCTGGGTACCACCCCCAGCCACTCGCCATACTGTCTTTTATATTTTGACAGTGCATAACAGCAAAAGACCACCACGCCACTTCTTTTAAGTTTAGCTCTTGGAATTATAAGAAGACCACCATTAGAAAATCTAAGGTTACAACTTGGAGTGTAGGGAGACAGACATTCTAAAATACAGGATGGAACCGGTTTTATACACCATTAGTAGTACCGTATTTTTTGCACCATAAGAAACACCTGACCATTAGACGCACCTAGGTTTAGAGGAGGAAAACAAGAAAAAAAATATTCTGAACCAAATGGTGTACTAATATGTTAATAAAATATAGCAGAATAATATTTCAACCATGTACAGTAAATTCAACAGCGGTATTAACAAACATCATCACTGTCATTAACAAATAAGGAGAGACTTTAAGGTTCAAGCATTCTTCTAGTTTTATGGAAACCCCAAGAACTCCTCATCGCTAGTGTCAGAATTTATGAAGCTCAGTTGCTCACAATCACTTTGCAGGAGCACGTACCTATCATCACGCGGCATAACCTGTCCAACGCCACCAGGGGACAAAGCACGTTTGGACCAATGCTCCCTGAAGTTATATTGCCAGTCTAGTCCCATCTATATTTGTAATGCCACAAAGCCCTTCATCTCGTGTTTTGTTTTGGGTTTCCAGTTTAAAAAACGAGAATGCGGTGCAAGCACAGCCCTCGATTTAAAAAATTGCTCTGCATACCTTTTTTTCTCGTCTGACAGTAGCTGAAAGGCAGCTTCAGGAAAGAACAGCCTGAAGTAGTCCAGCGGCTGGTAATCTGTTGAGTCCAACAGCAAGCCATAATGTCTTTTGAAGTCCGGTAGCCAGTTTGGCTCCCACGGATCAATGTCTAGGTATTCCTCCCACACGAACCTTGCCATAGGTGCATCGACTGCACAAATAGGCTCAGCTGGGATGGCATCGGCAGGTGTCCCGATCAGCTGATGCCAGTTCCTCACTCTCTTGTTCCATCTCCTGATCACTCTCAACAAAATCAGATTCTGAAAAATCAGAGTCCGACTCAGTAATAATGCGCAAAACATCGTCTGCTGAGTATTTTGTTTTCTTCACTCGCTTCGCTCCCTTGTGAGATGTCGATGCCATCTTGCCTTTGCTTATATTTGTTTACATTTTGCAACTCACGCACACGCAAGGATTAGATGCCGAGTCAATGAGTCTAACATTCCTCCAAGCACAGAGGGAATGCCTGTAACATAACAGTGAGTTTTGTCGCCCTCTACCCCTGGATGTTGACTTTTGTCAGGTAATACACATCATGGTCTGTGACGCAATATTCGCTCCATAAGACGCACAGATATTTCCAACCTTCTTTTGGGGGAAAAAAAGTGCGTCTTATGGTGCGAAAAATATGGTATTTTAAAGTCAATTCTAAATGACACTGGTAACAAATGTAATGACGCTAAGACTGGTGTAATATGCACAGATTTTCTTTTTCTAGTTAAGATTCTGCCTGCTGCATTCTGCACGAATTGCAGCCAATTGATGTCTTTCTTAGGTGGTCCTGTTAGGGGTGCATTATAGTAATTTAGTTGATTAACCCTTAAACCGCCACATACTTTGGGGTTAACGCACCCCTGGATGCCAAACACTTTTTTGTTGCACTTTTTAAGTAAATGCCACAATTCACAAAGAAAATGTGAAATTATAACGGAACACATTCTTTTTCATGCAAAGAGCATCACAATTACTGCAACACTGATCATTTTACACACTGACAATGAACTGTAAAAAGTACTGCAACAATCAATTATTATACGTAAAGGTTCAACTGACGCCATTGATGAAATTCAGCAAATCACCGAGCCATCTGCACTTGAACTGGCTGCACGCAAGCACACAGAGGTAAGCACTGATGACTGCAGGCTATTCTAGTGCAGCGGCTCAATCCCAGGGACAGTGAGGCTGATTTGCTAGGGGGTGCCAGTGGTCATGAGCTGGCTGCTCAACAAATGTACGTCTCTGACTGATCAGCTTTGTCGTGCTGGCATGTTGCACTTGGAACCGACTATAGCCAATTGCGGCGTTCAATGAATGTATTTCGCTGAATACACTCGGCTCCAGCGTGCTGGCAAATTGTATTGGGAACCGACTCTAGCTGGTTGTGTTGTTCAACACTTGTTTTGTTATTTTTGTGTCTTTTGTGAAAGTGTGTATTTGATATTTGGAATTCAGTCTTCACACATTATACTCTTCATGTCAGCATTTTGCCAATTATTATTAGAACATTAAGTTTCTGTTTTAGTTATGTGTTCAACATTTCTTGCAGTCATCCTACACTTACACAGATCTTTATAGACACAGAACACATATGAAATGCATGCGTTCCAAATAACGATGTACTGTATTATTTACCCTTTACAACTCCAGGTACCTCACACGCAAAAAAACAGACTTGAGCTGGGAGAACGTCAACTGTGTCAGTGGGGGGGAATGGGACAGCAGGCTGCTTGCTGCTTGTGCTGATAGACATATTTGCAAAACAAAAGACGCTGATGAGGAGGTGTGAAGGAATTTAAGGTGGCCTGGGATTACGAGTCTTTTCATAGGCTTCAGGGATTCTAGTGTTAACCTCCTTTCTTTTTTCTCTGTTACCTCTCATTTTCCACGCCGGCCCGTTCTTATAAGGCTCTGTGGGTGCAGCGTCTTAATCGCACACTGCAGGAAGCTGATGAAGTAATTGAGAAAGACCACACCTTTATGTGCAGGTACTCCACCAACTCCCCGCAGCTGCATGAGAGCACATCCACGGAGAAACAGACAAACAATTAATTATACATTTATTAAAACTGGACACTTTTTCTGAGCTGCTGATCCACTATACCACAGTTTTCTGCTGATATTGGTACAGCAGCTTTCAGACCCAACAAGGTCATCTATTCAGGGCAACTAAAAGAAGTTGTGGTGGTGGACCTAACAGACCCCTGGGAAGAAAACATGAAGGCAGCCTGGGAGGAAGAAGGCCAGATTATGGGGAACTGGTAAGTGAATGCAAGAAGAGTGGCAGGAAGACTTCAACCTAATCAGTGATAGTTGGCTGTTTGAGCTTCACGGGTCTTTCAACCAAAACTTCCCTGAGGGACATTGGACTGCCAGGAGACAAACTGAGGAAGCAACTAAAGGGAATGGCAGAAGAATCCCAGTTAGAAGAAAGGAACGAGGTCGGGGTACTTGGTGATCTGCTAGAAGTACTAGCAAAATTTTTTAATTTATGGCCAGCAAAAAGACATTGTCAAAAAAATACCAAAAATAGGGTTGGAACCAGAAAGGATGAAAATCAGCAACCAAATCGAAAAGGCAAACTAAGGTCGTAGTCAAATAAAAGGCAAGGATCTAAAAATCTGGAGAATCAAAGAGTGAAATGTACTAATTCAAAGCAAACAGGCTTGTTTTAGGAATTTGTCAGTTTGGGTAAGGATGTAACCATTCCAAGTGACCTGTAGCCCCATTGAGTAGTTGGTTTGAGGTTATGACCTCCAAGGATGTGCCCAGAGAGATGTTAGAGTGGCCCTGGCAACAAGAATTCAAAATGGTGCTGGGAATATCCATTAAAGATGGCGGTGAAATAAAATAATTACATCACAAGTAAATTAAAGTCACCAAAACCAACATATTTGTAATATGCTGTGCTTAGAATTCTTAAATGGAGTGCAAGATCATAAAAAAATTGCAAATATAAAATATTATAAAAATATTTGCTCTGTTGGTGTTAATAAAGAAGTATAGAGATGGACAGAAGGAGTTGCATTGCGTCTTTGTGGACCTGGAGAAAGCATATGACAGGGTGACTGAGAGGAGTTGTGGTATTGTATGAAGAAGTCGGGAGTGGCAGAGAAGTACATAAGAGTGGTACAGGAGATGTACGAGGGAAGTGTGACCGTGGTGAGGTCTGTGGTGGGAGTGATGGAGGTGGAATTACATCAGGGATCGGCTCTGAGCCCTTTCTTATTTACAATGGTGATGGACAGGTTGACAGACGAGATTAGACAGGAGTCCCCATGAACTGTGATGTTTGCTGATGACATTGTGATCTGTAGAGATAGTGGGGAGCAGGTTGAGGAGACCCTGGAGAGGTGGAGATCTGTTCTAGATAGGAGAGGAATGAAGGTCAGTAGGACTACCAAGACAGAATACATGTGTGTGAATGAGAGGGAGGTCAGTGGAATGGTGAGGATGCAGGGAGTAGAGCTGGTGAAGGTGGATAAGCTTAAATACTTGAGATCAACAGTACAGAGTAATGGAGAGTGTGGAAGAGAAGTGAAAAAGAGAGTACAGGCAGGGTGGAGTGGGTGGAGAAGAGTGTCAGGAGTGATTTGTGACAGACGGGTATCAGTGAGAGTGAAAGGGAAGGTCTGCAGGACGGTAGTGAGACCAGCTATGTTATATGGGCTGGAGACGGTGGAACTGACCAGAAAGCAGGAGACAGAGCTGGAGGTGGCAGAGTTACCAATTACCATGGAGCCCTGTGGGAAACCGAGGCAATGCTCCAACCCAGGGGGGCGGCCATCTAGTGTCCAGGAAGAGGTATTGCAGTGTCCACGGCTGCTCCCCATGAATATAATGTGCAGGTCCGTCCCGGCTGGGCATGGACCCCGGCCGCCTGCCACAATAGATAAATGACACATAAATGAACAGATAAAAAACATGACATTGAATCCCTGCCAGGGACAAGAAACACGACAGTCGAAGCAAATCTAATAGTACCGACTACAACAACAACATCAACATTTATTTGTAGAGCACATTTTCATACAATTAATGTAGCTCAAAGTGCTTTACAGGATTAAGAAAGAGAAAAAACACAAAATAAACCCATCTGTAGCTCTAGGTGGGGTGGTAGGATATCTCCCCTCATTGTCCATAGCATGCAAGATGCTGAGAAATGAGTTCACACTTTTAATAATAATAATAATTCATTACATTTATATTGCACTTTTCTCAGTACTCAAAGCGCTATCCACACAGGGAGGAACTGGAAAGCGAACCCACAATCTTCCACAGTCTTCTTACTGCAAAGCAGCAGCACTACCACTTTGCCACCTTTTGTTTTCAGTCGGCTAGATTACTGTAACGCACTCCTCTCAGGACCACCAAAAAAAAAGACATCAATCGATTGCAATGAGTGCAGAATGCAGCTGCTAGAATCTTAACTAAGAAATGAAAATCTGAGCACATCACCCCAGTCTTAGCGTCACTACACTGGTTACCTGTGCCATTCAATAATCTGCTCCATCTTATATTTCAGAAAGGCTGTCACCTTACACTCTAAATCGTAACCTTAGATCTTCAAATGAGGGTCTGCTTATTATTCAGAGAGCTAAACTTAAAAGAAGTGGTGAGGCGGTCTTCTGCTGTTATGCACATGAAATCTGGAATAGCTGACCGATAGAAATTCGCCAGGCTGATACGGTGGAGCACTTTAAAACACTGCTAAATACACATTATGTTAACATGGCTTTCTCATCACTTCATTTTAGTGTAACCCTGATAGAATTAGGGAATACTAATTAACATAAAATAAAAGTAAAGTCCGATGAGGACAGAAAAAACAAACAAAAAAAAAACTCCAGACGGCTGGAGAAAAAAAAAAACAAAATCTGCAGGGGTCCCAAGGCCACAAGACCACCCAGCCCCCTCTAGGCATTCTACCCAACATCAATGACCTCATGGTATTCAGGGTTCACGTGGAAGAACTTGATGATGACGGTCATGTGGACCTCTTGCCTTCAGTCCCTCAATGTAACGACTGCACGGTGCCCTGATTAGGTGGTGGTGGCGCAGATCCCAACAACACAGAAAACCGGAAAAAGAACAGAAGAGAAGGTAGGGGTTAGTATGGATTACGGAGCCACAAGGAATGATAATGATAATTAAATGCTTATACAAAATATCAGGGTTACACTAAAATGAAGCGATGAGAAAGCCATGTTAACATAATGTTTTTAGTAGTGTTTTAAAGTGGTCCACCGTATCAGCCTGGAGAATTTCTATCGGTCAGCTATTTCAGATTTCAGGTGCATAACAGCAGAAGACCGCCTCACCACTTCTTTTAAGTTTAGCTCTCTGAATAATAAGCAGACCCTCATTTGAAGATCTAAGGTTACGATTTGTAGTGTAAGGTGAAAGACATTCTGAAATATAAGATGGAGCAGATTATTGAAGGCTTTGAAAACCATCAGCAGTATTTTAAAGTCAATTCTAAATGGCACAGGTAACCAGTGTAGTGACGCTAAGACTGGGGTGATGAGCTCAGATTTTCATTTCTTAGTTAAGATTCTAGCAGCTGCATTCTGCATTCGTTGCAATCGATTGATGTCTGTTTTTTTGGTGGTCCTGAGAGGAGTGCGTTACAGTAATCTAGCCGACTGAAAACAAAAGGTGGCACAGTGGTAGTGCTGCTGCTTTGCAGTAAGGAGACTGTGGAAGATTGTGGGTTCGCTTTCCGGTTCCTCCCTGTATGGATAGCGCTTTGAGTACTGAGAAAAGTTCTTTATAAATGTCATGAATTATTATTATTATTAAAAGTGTGAACTCATTTCTCAGCATCTTGCATGCTATGAACAATGAGGGGAGATATCCTACCACCCCACCTAGGGCTACAGATGGGTTTCAACTGGCACTGGCACTGCTCCACCATCCAGAGGTGTTTCAGGATTAAAGGGCTGAAACATCTGAGAAATGAGTCTCCACACAGACCACCCTACAGCTGGACATATGGCACCGGCAGGAAGTGACTCGTAGGGTGAACATCCGTCTATGTTTAGAAGTTATAAAATGAAATGGAAGTTTCAGTGCCTTGTTGAAGATGAGATTAATTCTTTACCAATTGTGAGGCCCAAATATGCATAAAAGATGCCAAATCGTTATCTCGGTAGAGCAAAATCTATAGAAGCAATTTAAGCTCAAGAACAACAGGCTTGTTCTGAAAGCATTTCCTTCGACGATATTGTCAGGCAAGCCACCTTCAATAGCATCCCAGTGTTCACAAGCATCACAATGGGCCTAATCAGATAAAGACTAAACCTCTGTAACTGCTTAAGGTGGACCACCTGATGCACAGCTCACCATGTGGCCTTCGATTCAAAATCAGTCAGGCCGTAAGTCTTCATCTATTTAACTCATGGGGTTTTGAGATGTCTGCTTTCTCCACAAATGAACATAGGTTTAGATTAAATAAAGGCTGCATCAAACCAAGAAATCTTTATTCTAATCCTCTCAAAGTCCTTTAGGCTGTCATATACCTTTTACGCAAGTGTGGCTTCATTCTAATCAAAAGCAGTGGTAATGTTTGTGATGTACCATCTGTACTTGGAATGAAAGCTGTAAATGATTTTTATTACTACAAATGTTTGTGAAGTGCCATCTGTTGGAATGAAACGTACAATTCGAATTATTACTACAAATGTTTGTGATCTTCTGGAATAAAAGATGCAATTCATTTTATTACTACAAATGTTTGTGATGCACCATCTGTTGGAATGAAAAATGCAATGTTTTTTTAATTACTGCGAGTGTGTATGAAACACCATCTGTTGGAATGGAAAATGCAATACTTTCATTACTACAAATGTTTGTGATGCATTATCTGTTGGAATGACAAATGCTATACTTTTCATTACTATACATGTTTGTGATGTACCCTCTGTACTTGCAATGAAAGCTGTAAATTATTTTTATTACTACAAATGTTTGTGTTGTGTTGTCTGTGGGAATCCAACCTGCCCTGCAATGCTTTTTATTACTACATCATTTGTGATAATCCATCATTTGGAAGGAAAACTGCAATGCATTTTATCACTACAAATGTTTGTGAAGTGCCATCTGTTGGAATGAAAAGTACAATATGAATTATTACTACAAATGTTTGTGATCTCCTGGAATAAAAGATGCAATTCATTTTATTACTACAACTGTTTGTGATGCGCCATCTGTTGGAATGGAAAATGTAATGCTTAAAATTACCACACGTTTGTGATGCACCATCTGTTGGAATGGCAAATGCTATACTTTTCATTACTACACATGTTTGTGATGTACCCTCTGTACTTGGAATGAAAACGGTAAGTGATTTTTATTACTACAAATGTTTGTGTTGTGTTGTCTGTGGGAATGCAACCTGCCCTGCAATGATTTTTATTTCTTTACCATTTTTGATAATCAATCATTTGGAAGGAAAACTGCAATGCATTTTATAACTACAAATGTTTGTGATGCACCATCTGTTGGAATGAGAAATGCAATGTTTTTAATTACTGCAAGCATGTATGAAGCACCATCTGTTGGAATGGCAAATGAAATGCTTAAAATTACTACACGTTTGTGATGCACCATCTGTTGGAATGGCAAATGCAATACTTTTTATTACTACAAATGTTTGGGATGCACCATCTGTTGGAAAAGCAAATGCAATACTTTTCATTATTACAAATGTTTGTGATGCACCATCTGTTGGAATGGAAATTGCAATGCTTTTATTGCTACACATGTTTTTGATGTGCCATCTGTTGGAATTACTACATGCATTACAAAACATTTTCCAGTAGGTTTTGCACTGCAGATATTAACACTGAATATGATTACTTAGAGTTCCACCCTACTTAGCCGGGTAGCAAAGCTAGCAGAACTTAGTTAAACTTATTAAAATCCTAATGTAAAGCCTTCCTTTGCCTGGTCTTTTCTGAAATGGAGAGTACACAAGATTAAGAAGTAAAAGGCAGTACTGCCATAGCAACAGCACAGGGGTGTGGCCACTGGTGGCCTATCAGCAGCAAGAGAATGCAGTCTTGAGATGTGATGCCCAGAATCCATCATGATTTCAGACTTGCTGCAGCCAAGGAGATGAAAATGAAATCCATCTTGGTGTTTCACATTTAAATTACAATTGCCTTGCATAAGACACCTTTGTCAGCTTCATCCCTAACATGAAACAAGGGATAAGCAAAATAAGACTAATAGATATTTTGTGGATGATTCCAATCCTGGCGGATCTTCGTGACAGTGAAAGTGTATCATAATGGCGCAGTATTGATCCACAGAAGCCGACGGAGACTTGAGATGTTGGAGGAAAAAAAAAAGTGCAAAAAAATACAAAAAAGAAATCTAAAGCAACCTGCAAAGACACTTAAAAAAGATGAAAAACCTGCCACTTCAAAAGAAGTACACTATAAAACTGCCACTCGATCAGCAATGGTGAACTGAGTCTCCATGATCCACTTAAACATCTCGCAGCTAGAAGGCAGCCCCTCAGTCGCTGGGAATTCTGAGTGCCTCAACGAGGACGAGAGAAAAACATCAGCTTATTTGGAAATTAATGAACTAAAAGGAATATAAAACCTCTCTCGTCTTGTTTCAGGCATGACTAAAAATCAATAAGAGTGTAGCAGTGAAGTACATTACAAGCTACATTATTTAAATTGGAGTTGAAATTAGACGGGCAAACAAAATCCATTTTAAATTGTATAAAATTCTTGTGCAGGTGCATAGTCATAGTCAGACTCCACTATGCTCTGCATCTTTTACAATATCCACTCCTGCAGCAAACTCTTAGGACCACTACATTAATACTGGTTGGGTCCTCCTTTTACGCTCTAAGAGCCCTCTGGATTCTACAAGATGTTGGAAACGTTCCTTTGAGATTCTGGTCAGTGTTGACATGATTGCATCACACAGATTTGTCAGCTGTACCTTCCTGCATTCTAACACAGGGGTCGCCAATTCCGGTCCTGGAGGACCACCGTGGCTGCAGGTTTTCCTTCTAACCCTTTTTTTTATAACGAGTGCCCTGTTTGTGCTGCTAATTAATTTCTTGTGAATTCATTTTAATTGAACTGCTTTTTTAAGATTTCTTCATCGTCCCCCTGATTTGCTTCATTTCTTTCCTTAAATGGCACCCAAATGAAAATAAAATGTGAAGTGAGGGAACCAACTGAAGACCAACTAAGTCAGGGCCTCAAACTCCAACCAATTTCACTCCAACCAGCTGCTTAATGAGGTGCCGATTCTTGTTGTTAATTAAACTTGTTCGTTAATTCTGTGGCTTGTTGCTGCTCTTGTGGTGCATTAGCAGACAATTCCAAAGTTGTTGATTTTCGATTTCTAAAAGCAGCTCTGTTAAAATGTTTTGTGGACCTGAGAAGATCGGCATTCCTGAGAGCTTCATCTTCCTTTATTATCAGATATTGTATGATGGACACCAGTTGTTTTGGCTCATTTTGTATCCATTATTGTTTGGCTGCAAATTAAAGCCAATGAAACAATTAAGGGGCCTGAGTCTTCAAGAAAAAGTTCAAAAGAAGTTAATTAGCAGCATAAACAGGTCACTCATTAAGAAAAAAGGTTAGAATGAAAACCTGCAGCTATGGTGGTCCTCCAGGACCGGAGCTGGCGACCCCTGGTCTAACACATCCCAAAGGTGCTCTGCTGGATTCAGACCAGCCACTGAGGACCACTGAACTTAATGTCCTGTTCGTGACACCAGCTTGAAATGACTTTTGCTTTATGGTATTGTGGATTATACATTAGAACAGCGTTTCTCAACCTTTAAAATCCGAGTTTTCATAACAGTTGTAATCGCGCCCCCACTAACATTTTTTTTGAAACCCTAATAAAATTTATTCCTATATTTTTTGCTGCCGATATACTGCTACAAGTTTAAAATTTCCATACGAATAGTTGAAATTACGCCACATATGGCAACATTCGCGCCCCCTTTTTTGTTACTTCTAGGGGGGTGCGCCCCACAGATTGAGAACCACTGCATTAGAAGATGGGTAAACTGTGGCCATGAAGGGATATGAAGGAAAGACCACGATTGAACTGTTGGCAGTGTCATGGGTGTCAATGTGTCACTGAGCAAAGGCTAGCCCACCTTGTCTCAAAAGTGATGAAAAACTTAATGCTGGCCATGAGAGAAAAGGTGTCAGAACACACAGAGCATCATAGCTGCAGAGTGGTCAGAGTGCCCATGCTGACCCCTGTCCACTTCTGAAAGCACCTACAAGGGGCACATGAGTGTCAGAACTGGATCATGGAGCATTGGAAGAAGGTGGCTTGGTCAGATGAATCATGATTTCTTTTAGACTCTCTTGATTCACTGACCCCAATGTCTTACTTGTGTTTCTGAGTGGATGAGTAGTCATTTCCTCGAACTAAATAAGGAGAAAACTGAAATTTTAGGGATTGGCAATATTGGATATACTGTAATGAGGATATTAGAAATAAACTTGATCCATTAGAATTAAAAGTCAAGATGGAGGTAAAGAATTTAGGGGTAACTAATGACTCTGACCTGAATTTTAAATCACATATTAATGAGATTACTAGGACAGCATTTCTTCACTTAAGAAATAGAGCAAAAGTTAGACCTCTTATAACATTGCAAGATACTGAAAAACGAGTTCATGATTTTGTTTTTAGTCGACTAGATTACTGTAACGCACTCCTCTCAGGACCACCCAAAAAAGACATCAATAACGACAAGTGTAGAATGCAGCTGCTAGAATCTTAACTAGGAAAAGAAAATCTGAGCACATCACCCCAGTTCTGGTGTCACTACACTGGTTACCTGTGTCATTTAGAATTGACTTTACAATACTGCTGATGGTTTACAAAGCCTTCAATAATCTGCTCCATCTTATATCTCAGAATGCCTCTTACCTTACACTCCAAATCATAACCTTAGATCTTCAAATGAGGGTCTGCTTATTATTCTAAGAGCTAAACTTAAAAGAAGTGGTGAGGCGGACTTCTGCTGTTATGCACCTAAAATTTGGAATACGAGTTTACTGATAGAAAGTCGCCAGGCTGATACGGTGAAGCACTTTAACTCTTTTAGGGCGGATGTCGACTTTTGTCGACAGGAGGGGTTGAAGGAGAATATCGACAAAAGTCGACATCCAGGGATAGAGGGCAACAATCAGCTGTTAATGGCGACAAATCTCACTGTCACGTCACAGGCATTCCCTCTGTGCTTGGAGGAATGCTAGACTCGATGACTCGGCAACTAAACCTTGCGTGTGCGTGAGTTGCGAAATGTAAATAAAGGCAAGATGGCACTGACATGTGAAAAGACAGCGAAGCAAGTGCAGAAAAGAAAACACTCAGCAGACGATGTTTTGCGCATTATCGCGGAGTCGGACTCTTGATTTTTCAGAATCGGATTTTATTGGCAATGATCAGGAGATCGAGCAAGAGAGTGAGAAGCCAGCATCAGCTGATCAGACACCAGCCGATGCCGCGCCAGCGGATCTGCTGCCAGTTGAGTGCCTTCGCGCAGCCGATGCATCTACGGCAAGGTTCGCATGGGATAAATACACAGACATTGATCCGTTGAGAGCCGATCTGGCTACCGGAGTTTACAAGACGGCATGGCTTGCTGTTGGACACGACAGATCACCAGCTGCTGTACTTCAGGCTGCTCTCTCCTGATGCTGCTTTTCAGCTACTGTCAGACGAGACAAACAGGTAGGCAGAGAATTTTTTTGAATCGCGGGCTGTGTTTGCATAGCATTCTCGTTTTTCAAAGTGGAAACCCACAACGAAAGACGAGATGAAGCGCGCTATGGCATTACAAAGAGAGATGGGACAGAGCTGGTGATATAACTTCAGGGAGCATTGGTCCAAACGTGTTTTGTCCCCTGGTGGCTTTGGACAGGTTATGCAGCGTGGTGATAGGTACGTGCTGCTGCAAAGTTTTATTCACTTCTGTAATAAACAGAAGCAAATCCCATGGGGTGAGCCAGGCTATAATGCCATACATAAAGTTCATAAAGTTTCAGAAGATGAAAAGAGGTGACAATACGGTTTTCATGCAGGCAGAAAACTTGGTGGCAGTGGCATGGCACGATGGCAAATGGGTGACTTGTCTCTCTACAGTACACACGAACAATATATGTGAAAAAGTGCAGCAACAGACAATTGAAAAATAGGCACCAAAGCAACACAAATTGTAAGGAGTGCAATGTGGCAATGACTGAAATTGGCTGCTTTGAGCGAGATCAGACTGTGCTGTGTAAAATGTATGTGATATGTATGTGAAATCATAGAGTATGCAGGCTCATACAACATGCAAGACAGTAACATTTGTCAAAAGTAAATATTTTTTGTTGATTTGATATGTTAAACAATTGCTTTGTGTTCTTTTTTAAAAAATGTTAGTTTTTGGAAAAATATTCAGCCCTGGGAGAAAAGAAACAAAAAAAAAATTAGCCCTAAAAGAGTTAAAACAAGGCTAACAAGACATTATTTTAACATGGCTCTCTCATACTGTAGCTTCATTTTAGTGTAACCCTGATATTCTGTAAACGCATTTAATTATCAATATCATTCCTGTTGGCTCTGAAATCCATACTAACCCCTACTTTCTCTGCTGTTCTTTTTCCGGTTTTCTTTGGAGCCATTCTGCACCACCACCACCACCTGACCAGGGCACCATGCAGTCCTTACATTGATGGATTGAAGGCCAGAGGTCCACATGACCATCATCATCTACTTCTTCCATGTGAACCCTGAATACCATGAGGACTGATTGAGATCATTGATGTTAGGTAGAATGCCCACTGTGGGCTGGGTGGTCTCTTTGGCCTTGGAACCCCTGCAGATTTTTTTTTTCTCCAGCCATTTTAATTTTTTGTTTTTTCTGTCTTCCCTGGCCATCGGACCTTACTTTTATTCTGTTAATTAGTGTTGCCTAATTTTATTTTTTATAGGGTGGAAGACAAGCCAGTGGGGGCGGTGTGATGCTCTGAGCAACATTCTGCTGGGAAACTTTGGGTCCTGCCATTCATCTGGATGTTACTTTGACATATACAACCTAATTAAATATTTTATTAAACTATGCACACCCTGTCATGTTCACTGGTTGTCCTTCCTTGGACTACTGTTGATAGTATACTGCCTACAGTAGACCTACTGTTTTGGGGCTGCTCTGACCCAGTGGAGTTGCTCGGATCCTTACAGTTGTCCATTTTTCCTGCTTTCAAAACATCACCTTCAAGAACTGGCTGTTGATTTGCTGCCCAATATGTCCCGTTCCATGACAGGTGCCATTATAATGAGGTAATCAATGTTTTTCACTTCACCTGTCAGTGGATTTAATGTTGTGAGTGATCCAGTGATGTGCGGTGAGGTTCATGGCTGGTGAGGCACGGACTCCTTCAGAGTCAGATTTACAAATATATGAACCCCAAAGAGTCGCTTATTCACTATTCAGTTGGCAGCCAGCCTGCACATCGACTACTGGTTATGTTTCGTATCTCATCAGCATTCTTTACACACATATAGATAGGTAAGGCGCATATTTGACTGAGAAAGAACGTTACATTTATAGCGGCGAGAGAGCGCATTTGTTCCTCACGCTCCATGTGTTCTAAATTTGCCTTTGCAATTCCACAATTCAAACTCATTCAGTACAAATGAAAGTACAGAGTGGTGTACACAAAAAACAGATTTTAATTTTGACCTTTATTGAAATGTTTAGTTGTTTCTAAAAGCTTTTAATTCTGATGCTTTAATCAATTTTAATAGACTGTTCAACAAAAGAATATCAAGAAAAACAAAAGAATATTTTATTTAAAGTCAAAATTTAGTTTTTAAGTATTGGATTGTTGTTTTCTTAGTCTGATCCCATCTTTTATAAAATTGAAAACCGTTTATGGTCTTACCTTTATTTGTAAATGAAGTCCATGCGCTTATCCTTCTTCACGAAAATATCCGCCACTTTCTTGTAAAAGTCCTCCTTATTTTCCTTTAGTATTAAAAATCTTAATCTTCCATCTTCTGTCAGAACAAAAAATAAAAATAAATGGAGCGCTGCAGTGCACTTGACTTTCTGTTGTCGTTAACTTATAGGTGCAGAAGAACAGCAGCAACGAGCACCTGTTGGGCTCACATGCGCCCCCTTCAGGGCGGCACAGTACTGTCTGCCTCACCTTGTGCCTTTTCCCTGCGGTTTTATGTCCGATCAGCAAGACTAAATACAGTATGTCACACACATTCATTAAAGATATTAGCCAGGCTGTGGAAAGTCAGGGAGTATAATAAACGTGTCTGCAAACATTATACTGGCGACATACAAAGAGACAGCAACAGGCACGCGCCAATTACATGCATTAGCCCCGTGTGTGACTGAGAGCGCAGTCCGAGGTGAGGTGAGGCTTGTCGCTGCCGCACCTCACGTTTCTCCCCTGTATTTATACAGGAAATGTGCAAATTCAGCGATTTTGACTACAAAAATCATCAAAATTACTGGAATCATGCAGAAAACAAATTTATAGCAAAAACCAGTGGACACATTTATTTTATGTTATCATTATTAGTTTCTTTTTACTTTTCATAATGCCTCCCCCGGCCGCACATCCCTGGAGTGATCGGTGTATAAGTGAGCTGAGAAGGCTCAGACACAGGAGATCATTCATTTATTTGTGGACTTTTGGATGTCCTGCTTTCGGTGTGGTGTGAGAGTGTGGGTCGGCTCCATGCTCCCACTCTTGTCTGGGAGCCTCTTGAACACCGTCAATAATGTAACTGCATGAGCTTGACAGAATGAGGACAAAACACACACAATGCCAGAGAATGGTGAAAAGGTGAACGGTGCTTTTATGAAAAGATAATTCAAAACAAGTGTCCAAACAAATTGTGCAGTGCTTCCAAAAATGTCCAATAAATAAATAATCTGTTAAAATGAATAGACAGTGAGCCCTAATGCATCCCTTTAAAAATGGCATCTCCTCCCCTTATCCTGTCCGGACCTTGCAGAAGGACGAGACGCCCATTGACAAATGTAGTCAACCTTCATATCGGGTTTCATTCCCTGCTGCCCTTCCTTCTGCGTATACAGGGCAACCTGCTGAGCCCCACACACCTCTTTCTCCCAAGAAAGTGCTCAGTAGGAGTGCCCCTTTCACAGCCTCCGTCTCCCAAATCCTTGAGGCTCACTCCCGACCACCTGCCTCACTCCATTCAGCTCAGGTGCTCTCACTCTCTGTCTCTGCCATTTCCTTTGAACCTCTTTCTTTTCTCTTTTTCAGTTCCTGGCCAGTCTGTTTTCCTCTCAACCTCCCATCTGCTTTTGTTTTTACCCTCTCCTTCTCTCACTCGCGCTTCTCTTTTAAAACAGTGATGTGACAATCAACATCTCCTGGCGCCAATTAGCGTTGTGGGCGATCCCACACCCGTGCAGTAAGTGCAGGGCTATCTGCTCCTGTGTTACACACAGGATCTGCTCTCGCCATGTCAACATACGCCAACACAAAGAAGTGAGTGCAGCAGTTAGAATCATTAATTTAAAATGGCCATCTTCCTCAGCCGCAGACCTCATTTTACCACATGTGGATCGCCTGGTGTTGTTATTTTCTTGCTTCATTTTAAGGATTCAGATTTTTTTTTTGGTTTTTCATATTGAGACTTCTTTTGCTTAGAATGACCTATTAGGCAATTCTTTTTCTTCTCTTTTTCCTATTTGAGCTTTCCCTTACAATTTTCTGATTTTTGGAAATACATTTTGTGATTTTTAACGTTTCCCATTTTTTCTCTTTGTGGTAGTTTCTGATTTATTTGGATACATTCTGTGCTTGTTTGACAGTTCCCCATTTTTAGGTAGTATAAGGGTTCCAGCCCCTGCAGTTAGGATTTTGATTGACTTCTTTTGCTTGTTTTAGGAGGCCTCACAACCTTTTTGTCTTTGAGAAATCTCCATTTAATAACATCCCTATACAATCCCTCAGATTATAATACAACACAATACAACACAATTTATTTTTGTATAGCCCAAAATCACACAAGGAGTGCCGCAATGGGCTTCAACAGGCCCTGCCTCTTGACAGACCCCCAGCCTTGACTCTCTAAGAAGAAATCCCTAAAAAAAACCCTTGTAGGGTAAAAATGGAAGAAACCTTGGGAAAGGCAGTTCAAAGAGAGACCCCTTTCCAGGTAGGTTGGGCATCCAGTGGGTGTCAGAAAGAAGGGGGTCAATACAATACAATACACAGAACAGAACACAAGTAATCCTCAATACAATACAACAGTGCAATAGAAGTATTACAAGAACGGACCAGAATTAACAGTAGATGATATCACATAATATGATTTGGATTTGTTTAGAGTCCTGGAGACCTCTGCCATCAAGCTGCCTCCCCCTATTGGCCATTCCACAGCTGAGTCAGTGCCGGGCTAGCCAATCTGATGAAAGGAACCCCTCTAACTCACGATTCCTGCAATCCTCCATCACAGATGACTTTACCTTAGGCAGGTAAAACAACTTGGCAGGTGGGCAGTGGCACCAAGTGGCACATTTGAGTACCAAGGAGAGAAACAGAATAGGTGAGGGTTAGTAACAAATTATAACTATCATGTTACTTATGTTTTAGTGCTAATGACTAATATCTATCTATCTATCTATCTATCTATCTATCTATCTATCTATCTATCTATCTATCTATCTATCTATCTATCTATCTATCTATCTATCTAACAACAGAGATGCAGTCTGTACAGTTAATCAGCAGCTCTAGTCAGGGTGTGCTAAACTGAAGTCGTGACTCTTCAGCTGGAATTTAAAAGCTGAGACCGAAGGAGCATCCCTTATAGTAGCAGGCAGACCACTCCACAGTTTAGGGGGTCCTGTGACTAAAAGCTCAACCTCACACTGTTATTTTATTAATTCTTGGAATCCTAAGCAGACCAGCATCTTGAGATCTTAATGTGCGCTCTGGTTTGTAAGTCATGATAAGTTCAGAAAAGTAAGCAGGACCTTGGCCATTTAATGCTTTATATGTTAAAAAGAGGATTTTGAAATCTGCCCTAAACTTAACTGGGAGCCAGTGTAAGGATATAAGAACTGGAGTTATGTGTTCATATTTTCTTGTTTTTGTAATAATTTTTGCAGCAACATTTTGGATTTGCTGGAGGCTGTATAAAGAACAGTTTGAACATCCAGTGAACACTGCATTGCAATAGTCAATCCTACTAGAAATAAATGCATGAATTAATTTCTCAGAATCCTGTTTATTTAGAAAATGCCTTAATTTCCCAACATTTTTAAAATAGAAGAAATATGAGTTAGACAACTTTGTAATGTGCGCTTTAAATGACATGCTAGAGTCAAAGATAACTCCGAGATTGTGGGCTGGTTCAGTAAAATTAATGGCGATTCTAAATGAGTTAAATGATGACAAAATCTTGGTCCTGGATCACCTTAAGGCCAGGTTTATACTTCACACGACCCGACGTGTGCTCCAGTGGACATTACTGCTACACAAGCATTGTATTGTTTATACTTGCATGCATACTTTGGTAAATCTGGAAGATTCTACCCGGTGGCACTGTGAGATATCATCTGTGGTAGAATTTTAACATCTTATTAAAGAAAGGAAAATCCTCTTACAGGACAAATCAGTCATCAAGCAGGACAAAAGTGGTATCTTTTAATTACTCCTCGGCAAAATGCCTTGGAGGGAGCATTCATCAAAAGCAGTCTGGTCAGAATGATCAGAGAAACAAAGAATAGAGGGACCGTTATAAACTACTGTATTTAAAACATACAGTGCCAATCAATGCATACATTTTACTCTGTTGGTTCATTGGGTTACACCCAAATGATTTATATAAAATAAAAATCTATTCTATTCTGGTTCTTCTACTACCTATTGAGATGAGCTACCACCCTTGAAATTTCTGTGCATTGTCACACACGTGTGAATAGGAGACAGCTAAAGGGCCTGAGTAACAATAATTTCACACCAGACCAGGGTGCACTAAGTGCATTTCTCGATCTCTTGCAGACCATTCTTGGGAAATCTTGTATGGTTCTGGTGCCTCTGATGACATCACTTCCGGTTTCTGGCTCCAGTGATGACGTCACTTCCAGTCCCCAAAGACATCACTTCCGAGTCTGGTGCTATTGATGATGTCACTTCTGGTCCGGATGAAGTCACTTCCGGTTCGAGCTTTACTGTCCACCACACTACTTGGTAGCTTATTCCAAGCATCTATCGTTCTTTGTGTAAAGGTAAACTTCCTAATGTTTGTGCAAAATTTACCCTTAACAAGTTGCCTCTGTGTCCCTGTGTTTTTGATGAACTCATTTTAATATCACCGTCTCGATCCACTGGACTAATTCCCTTCATAACTTAAACACTTCAGTCAGATCTCCTCTTAATCTTCTTTTGCTTTAACTGTAAAGGCTCAGCTCTTTTAACATTTCCTCATAACTCATCCCCTGTAGCCCTGGAATCAGCCTAGTTGCTCTTCTCTGGACTTTTTCTAGTGCTGCTATGTCCTTTTTGTAGCCTGGAGACTAAAACTGCACACAGTACTCAAGATGAGGCCTCACCAGTGTGTTATAAAGCTTGAGTAGAACCTCCTGGGACTTGTGCTCCACACATCAGGGAGCTATATAATGATGATGTCTTGATGATGTCACTTCTTCCACTGGCCTTTAAAGCCGCCGTTTTGCCTCCACATCTTCAGTTCTGTTTTGGACTCAGTCTTGTGACCATCTCACAATTATTTCAATTACTTTTTGCAGCCGAGGCACATTATATGGGTGACTGCCCGAAACCTTTATGATGTCTTTGTGTAGTTCTTGTGACAGCATATAAAAAACGTCCATTCTGATTATGTAGGACATTTGCTGATTTCTTAGTCATCCTTCAGTTCATTTTGTATATTACATCAGCCTTTCTTCTGGTACATTCTTTATTTACTTGACCATCTCAGTATTTTTCTTATATTTCAGTGTACATTTTGTTGTTCACTTCACCTTTATCTGGTTTCCTGGTGTGCCTGAACAGGTTTCTGACATTTATTAAACCTTTATGCTATTTCTTTGACATGAATGCCATGTTACCCTAAAATTATTCTTCCACACATCACGGTGAGAAAAGATTTGGCTTTGCTGTGTTGTGAATTCCCTGAAACATCCATTAAATTCCCAGAACACCTTGCCACAACATCTCTGAAAATGATGTTTAATGGGTACATCCATTAATCCAGGAATGCGCCCATTCCAGCTAGCATTGGGCACGAGGCAGAAACAATACCTGGACGCGGCATCAGCTCATCACAAGGTGAACACAAGCACACACACAGACACTGGCGTCATTTTAGTGTCACCAAATACAATACAACACAATACAATTTATTTTTGTAAAGCCCAAAATCACACAAGAAGTGCCTCAATGGGCTTTAACAGACCCTATCTCTTGACAGACCCCAATCCTTGACTAACTAAGAAGACAAGGAAAAACTCCCAAAAAAATAACCTTGTAGGGAAAAAATGGAAGAAACCTTGGGAAAGGCAGTTCAAAGAGAGACCCCGAATCT
Source organism: Erpetoichthys calabaricus (assembly GCF_900747795.2). Classification (NCBI taxonomy): domain Eukaryota; kingdom Metazoa; phylum Chordata; class Cladistia; order Polypteriformes; family Polypteridae; genus Erpetoichthys; species Erpetoichthys calabaricus. The sequence continues at coordinate 14,234,914 of NC_041395.2, forward strand.
GCATATCATTGGAAGGAAACCAGAGCCCACTGTGGAAACCCACCAGGAAAACATGCAAACTCCAGGCAGGGAACACCAGGGACAGGACTCCCTACTGTGAGGCAGGAGCGCTACGGCTCTGCCACCGTACCGCCCCAGCATGTGCAATTATTAATAGTATTCATTATTTAAATGAAGCTAACAACTTATCTGTAAAATGTGACATACATACTTTGATGCATTTCATCATGAAAGTGATATCAAGTATAAATCTAAGGATTCTAAATGTGTAGAGAGCTGGAATCTATATACTGTATATAATTCACTAAGTCCATGTCAAGCAAGACGCACGCAAGACCGCCACGCCCGCCAACTCAGAGCCCCGCCCACCAACAATTCACTAAACAGCCGACCCTGGCGCGAGAGCGAAAGCATTTGCCAAGAATGTGTTCATTAATCAAGAACGAAAGTCGGAGGTTCGAAAATCACATACCGTCGTAGTCCCGACCATACACGATGCCAACTGGCGATCCGGCGGCGTTATTCCCATGACCCGCCGGGCAGCCAACCAGGTAACCAAAGTCTTTGGGTTCCGGGAGGAGTATGGTTGCAAAGCTGAAACTTAAAGGAATTGACGGAAGGGCACCACCAGGTGTGGAGCCTTTGGCTTAATTGGACTCAACACGGGAAACCTCACCCAGCCCGAACGTGGCTCACAGGTGCATGTGAACTGTAGCGTATGGTTGCAAAGCTGAAACTTAAAGGAATTGACGGAAGGGCACCACCAGGTGTGGAGCCTTTGGCTTAATTGGACTCAACACGGGAAACCTCACCCGGCCCGAACGTGGCTCACAGGTGCATGCGACTGAGGTGGTGTGAGGAAAATGAACAGTCAACGTGACTCACAAGTGCATGTGGACTGTACACAGATAAAAGAAATTCAGGTGAGGAGTTGGGGGCGGACACATGAGCAGGCAGTGCGTACTGAACGATGACTAAGAGATGACTTAAGAAATCGGCAGACTAGAATGGCGGGGGCGGAATGGGCGTCAGACGATCGAACTTGCCTATCTAGAGGATGTAAATGTCCTAACACGGGTTCCGTAGGTGAACCTGCGGAAGGATCGTTACCGGTTGTGCCGACCCATCGTTGGACGGTTATTACCCGAAACCTCTCGGGCCCGCTTCCCCGCCCACCATAGATTCTAATGCTGTTGTGAAGGTGCAAAAAATAAAAAAGAAGATGGTATGTGAGACCTTTAAAATGTATCATGTCATTATGTTGGGGAATATGCGATGCTTGAATATAAAAGAACCATGAATGCATCTGTATGTCGGCATTTTGCTTCACCACATCGAACCATTCATCAAATATTGAAGCACGCACATCGATTCCGTAGGATCCGCACAGCGGCTTTCTGTCACATTTTGATAATAAACAGAGACTCTGACGTCACGCCCCGACTTGATCATACTGCACCCCCCGACTTTTTGCTGGTACTGCAACTCATTTCTGAGGACATGGTCAGAGGAGTGCGTGGCAGCCATGATGCATGCATGTACGCATTCTGAGTGTGAAGCATTCCACCAATTGATGGGACAACCCAGCATTCAGACTCTATAATGGTAGGAATAGCTTCTCCTCTGCCTTCACATCTCTTCTCAGCTCTCCCACCAGTTCCATCCCCAACCTCCTTAATTGCTGACAACTTTGCTACCATTTTCAGGAAAAAGTTGGTTTGTCTTCAGCGGTCAGTTCTTGTCACTCCACCCAAACACAGCACAATATTTTCTAATGTCTTCCCGCTCTTCATCACTGATGTTTTCACCCTCCTCTCTAATCCCCCCACCACCTGTCCACTTGACACCATCCCCGTCTTAACGCATGGGCACACTGGGTAGTTGCCCGGGGGCCCCCATGAGCACAGGGGACCCCATGCTAATCTATGAATGTCGTGACTTGCTGAGCAGTAATGCAGGTAGAGACCCCAGTGCACTTCTTTGTCCGGGGGGCTCCTATAATGCTGTTAAGACGGCCCTGTCCCCTTACATCTCCTCCACTTTATTGATACATCTGTTACATCGGTGTTCATTTGTAAAATAGAAAACGTTCGTCAAGTTTGCCCTGCATAATAATTTATCATACAATAAATCAAAAGTGTATAAATAGAAGAAAAGTAAAGGCCTGATAAACAGAAAAGAAGCTTGAGAGACACAACATTTCTTTTAGATTTGCTGAAACACTGCATCTCTAACCTTCTACTGCATTATAAATGATTTGGCTAAATAAATGTATTGTCATGCCAATAAGACTATTTTTAAATTCATATTTGTCTGAGAAAGAAACGTACAGCAGAGTCGGAATTGGCACAATGAGAAGATACACATACATAAACACATACATATATATATATATATTTAAAAAGTAATAATGTAACAGCCCCTCATCCACTTCCTCCAGATTTTGAAGACTAAATTGATTTTCCAGCTTGAATGCAAAAATTAAAGAGAGATAAAGAGAGCAGCACAGCAGTGTCAGTATCAGTATGGCGGTTATGAAATCAGGTAAAAGCTCGGAAACGAGAACTGGAATGTAAAGCTTGTTCATGAATTTATTGTTTAAACCTGCTGATTGAAGTGTACGACTATAGAAGTCTGCTACCGCAGCATAAGGGGCAGGAAAGAAGCCAGTTTTGGACACAGTACAGTCGCACACCAGGACCCTGATGGTTAGGAATGGGAGAGCAAACTTGAGGACAGAGAAATTCAACAAAAGTAAGACAGGAATGAGTTCAACCCACGGAGTCTGGCATTTGAACCCAGAGCTCAGAAGCTGGACGGCAGCAACACCATCCTGGACCCTCGTATGTCATCACTTCAAGGAAACAGACAGCTTGTGTTATTTTTATTTAGCCCTCTTGACAACTGAAGGGGTTGCAGCTCTGATCAGATTTATAAAAATATTTAAAATAAAACCAGGACAAGCTGGGCGAAGTCACACAAATGCCTCACAGCTCCAAGGGTTAGGGTTCATTTCCAGGCTTTATTAGTGCAATATATTCATTTATATCATATATGTTTCATATCTATATATATTGTATATCTGTCTAAATCTATATGTATATACAGTACTGTGCAAAAGTTTTAGGCAGGTGTGAAAAAATGCTGTAAACAAAGAATGCTTTCAGAAATATAACTAATGATTGTTTATTGTTATCAATTTACAAAATGCAAAGTGAGCGAACAAAAGAAAAATCTAAATCAAATCAATATTTGATGGTCCTACCTTTTGCCTTCAAACCAGCACCAATTCTTCTAGGTCCACTTGCACAAAGTCAGGGATTTTGTAGGATTCTAGTCAGGTGTCTGATCAACCAATTCTACCAAACAGGTGCTAATGATCATCAACGTCACACGTAGGTTGAAACACAGTCATTAACTGAAACAGAAACAGCTGTGTAGGAGGCTTCAAACTGGGTGAGGAACAGCCAAACTCTGCTACCAAGGTGAGGTTCATGTCATGGCAAGATTGAGCACAGCAACAAGACACAAGGTAGTTCTACTGCATCAGCAAGGTCTCTCCCAGACAAAGATTTCAAAGCAGACTGGGGTTTCAAGATGTGCTGTTCTAGCTTGTGAAGAAGCACAAAGAAATGGGCAACGTTGAGGATCGTAGACGCAGTGGTCGGCCAAGGAAACTTAGTGCAGCAGATGAAAGACACATCAAGCTTATTACCCTTCGAAATCGGAAGATGTCCAGCAGTGCCATCAGCTCAGAACTGGCAGAAACCAGTGGGACCCAGGTATACCCATCTACTGTCCGGAGAAGTCTGGCCAGAAGTGGTCTTCATGGAAGAGTTGCAGCCAAAAAGCCATACCTCCAACGTGGAAACAAGGCCAAGCCACTCAAGTATGCATGAAAACATAGGAACTGGGGTGCAGAAAAATGGCAGCAGGTGCTCTGGACTGATGAGTCAAAATTTGGCTGTAGCAGAAGGCAGTTTGTTCATCGAAGGGCTGGAGAGCAGTACAATAATGAGTGTCTGCAGGCAACAGTGAAGCATGGTGGAGGTTCCTTGAACATTTGGGGATGCATTTCTGCAAATGGAGTTGGAGATTTGGTCAGGATTAATGGTGTTCTCAATGCTGAGATATACAGGCAGATACTTATCTATCATGCAATACCATCAGGAATGCGTATGATTGGCCCCAAATTTATTCTGCACCAGGACAATGACCCCAAACATACAGCCAAAGTCATTAAGAACTATCTTCAGCGTAAAGAAGAACAAGAAGTCCTGGAAGTGATGGTATGGCCCACACAGAGCTCTGATCTCAACGTCATCAAATGTGTCTGGGATTACATGAAGAGACAGAAGGATGTGAGGAAGCCTACATCCACAGAAGATCTGTCGTTAGTTCTCCAAGATGTTTGGAACAACCTACCAGCCGAGTTCCTTCAAAAACTGTGTGCAAGTGTACCTAGAAGAATTGATGCTGTTTTGAAGGCAAAGGGTGGTCACACCAAATATTGATTTGATTTAGATTTCTCTTTTGTTCATTCACTGCATTTTGTTGATTGATGAAAATAAATGATTAACACTTCCATTTTTGAAAGCATTCTTTGTTTACATCATTTTTTCACACCTGCCTAAAACTTTTGCACAGTACTGTATAAACAATATATAAAGTATATATCAAGCAGAGGGAGTGTGTTGGGGGCTCAGAGCATGATGACATGCAGGGCCGGATTAAGAGCTTTGGGGGCCCGTAGCACATTTCAAATTTGGGGGCCCTTTTGGTCTGCATCATCTGAAGTTTAGATTCTGAACAGTTCAAACTGGACTAAATAATTATTTTACTCTCGATTATAATAAGAATCTTATAATATTTATGTGAATTTTATGTGTTGGGCCCCTAAAGTTTTGTTGTGTAAGAAATTTACAGTTTAAAAACGTAAAGATAATATTTTTAAAGACCAGTTTTTCAATGCTACACTTTTTCATTAAATATTGGGTCCACCATTTGGGGGCCCCCGAAATTGCGGGGCCCGTAGCATATGCTACATGTGCCTATTGCTTAATCCGGCACTGATGACATGATAAGATAACACATGTACCACCAGCTCGAGAGGAGCAATGATGACACCACTAGGGACCACAAGAAGGCTTCAGATCCATATCAGCACCACGACAGCTGGAAGTCAGTGTTTCATTTTGGAATCACGATTGCTGGAATCACTTCAACCTGCAGAAGAGCTGCTGAAAATGCTTAGAATTCAGTCATTATTGGCTCAATTGTTTTTTTTGTTTGTTTTTTGCTTCCTTTCTTTTTTCAGTTACTTTATCAGCTTTGCAGCTAATAAACTGGTATTTCAGCTAGACACAAGCATTTCAAAGTGTTTGGTCCTGTTTTCTCTGGTAATAAATGAACAATGACTTCCGGTACCAGTGGGCCATTTATGTGATTAGTGTGGAAGAGGCAGGGTCTGGTGGAGGAAATGCGAAAGTGAGGTGACTGTTAATGCTAGTCCTGTTATATAGTGCCTTTCACATCTATCTATCTATCTATCTATCTATCTATCTATCTATCTATCTATCTATCTATCTATCTATCTATCTATCTATCTATCTATCTATCTATCTATCTATCTATCTATCTATCTATCTATCTATCTTTATGTTGCCTTATGTGTGAAACCATTGCTTTGTGTGCTTTTTAGAAAACCAAGTGTTTTGGAGAAATGTTCAGCCCTGGGACAAAAGGGGAAAAACATAATTAGCCTTCAAAGAGTTAAGAATCATAACTTATCTTAAAAAATAATGTTTTATCATTTTTCATTGTTGTATATTGTGGTAAAAAGACCTGTGCTTAGTAAGACGCACACTCTTATTAACTGCTTGTAATGGATGCCTAAACTAAAGTGTTTCCCCCTTGTTTATTTGCTATTGCTTATTTTTAATTAAGGCAGAGTGGTGATCCTTCAGCATTAATCCAGTAAGCACAATGCACCCTGGGACATTTTATTGGGTAAACCTGTTTGTTAACACAAAGAATTGGGTTCCCTGAATAGCCGGTCGCGTAGCTGCAACTCGCTCCACACAGCATACAGTCACAGTCAAGGGGTTTAGTTGTTAATCGGCCCCACATTGGAATGGCCGAGATGTGCAGTTTCAGAGATTGGAGAAACAAACTGAAAAAAAAATAAAAACAAAATATCAAGTGTGTGCAATTTATGAGACAAATGACAAAGGTGAGAGTGAGAATTTCCAGACTCAGTCAAGCTAACCGAATCACCATGAACACTCAAATAATTGCTCTTTATGACAGTGAGTGCGCAGAAGAGCAGCTATGAACACACAACACAATGGAACCTTATAGTGAATGCGCTACGGCAGCAGACAACAATGTCAGGTTCCACTCCTTAGGAGGAGATACCGTCAACTACACCAAACGTGGCCTCGCAGGGTCAGACTTGATTCTAAAAAGAGAATACGGTGGTGCCTTGGTTTGCGAGCGCAATTCATTCCGGACACATGCTTGTAACCCAAAGTACTCGTATATCAAAATGAATTTCCCCTAAGAAATAAGGGAAACTCAAATGATTCGTTCTACAACCCAAAAATATATATACAGTATATAAAAATCATTAATACAATATATGCAGTGGGCTCTCTGCACATACAACACACATTTAATATGTTTAGGAGACTTTTCGACTCATCATAAACAGAAGCCTGCTGTCTGTCAGGCATCGAGAGCACCTCCGATCTTTGCAGATCAAAATCCCCGCCCCCTACTTTGAGCTCCGCCTTCATAAAGCATTGGATTGGTTTAGTAATGTGACACTCAGTGAGCCGTCTCATTGTTCCTGCCCAGTTTTCAGCCCCATCCACTCACAATTGTCTCCAGATGTATACATTAACACCAAAGCAGGAGGACTGAAGATTAGAAAAAATGTCGACTGGGGGGTATTTTCCGTACGTCGCTTAAATCATCTGAGATCAGATGCCTGATCTTGGATGAGTTAATGCCGGTGAAACTCATCTGGGATAAGCTGGTTTTTCAAACGCAGCCGTGTAGTAGATTAGTTTAGCTGGATCTAATCATCCGAGATGAATACTCACGCCCGCGCTGATTGAAAAGCCCATATATATTGAGTCTAGAAAACATGATCAGCAAATCTTTGATAGGCTGTAACAAAATGACAAAAGAACGGGCGCATTTTTTTTTCACACACACGGCGCAAGACCTTTTATTCGAAGGACATGAAGAATTTCAAGATTTAATATGCACAAAGGGTAACACTGCAAAAGCAGCCCAGACCAGAAAAGACTGCTGGCAAAAAGTGGCCGACAAATTAAACGCTAAGTAGTGTGCATTATACTTACTAAAAGCAGCGTTTCATTTCCTTTGTGTCAAATTAATTATTATTTAATATGTCATAATTCCAGATCAAACGTGAGCACAAGGAGAACACAGGAACAGGTTAAAGTGAAGTACAAGAATATATTTCAAATTGGTAAATATTGGTATATAACTATTTAAAGAATTGTTGACATAAAGAATCATATATAATGTAAAGAACATTAATTGTAAAGCTAATAAGAAGGCAGACAAGCAAAAAACAGCTGGAGGTCTCACGCGGTCCACACCTAACCCCTGCAGAAGAGTTGGCTCTCCAGCAAAATGCCCATTGCCCTGTTTCTGAGGGCATTCCAGGGGGAAGCTCCTCCTCAGAACCAGTGACAGGATGCAGTGGTCACTTCATTTCAGGTAAAGGATGGTCATTGCATATATTTGTCCTCAATGTGTGCCATAGGTATGTTCCATATAGCCCTCTTTTTTTGTTGGGTCAGTTACAGGGAATGTCATATCCCTTGAACCTGTGTCTGACCAACGAGATATTGACGAAGGTCAAATATTTGATGAAGACACTGTGTCTGATTATTCATCAGGAGGAGAGGTACATTTTATAAATCAAACTCCACTCTGATCAGTCCCATGTGCCCCAATCACATTTGGAAACCCTGGGTAATGAGAATGTTAGGCTGATTGTGAGATTCTTCATGGAACTGTGGGTGTTTTTACCTGTGTGTTACCTACCTGCAATGACATGAAACTCCTCTTTTATTGTCTTCACACGCAGTTGTCCAGGAAACACTATGAAAACCTGAAGGAAATATTTCAGAGCCAAACAGACTTTACGAATTGCCTGGCAAACTGCACTTTTAGTTAGATTTTCCGCATCGCCTACAGTATATAAAAAAAGTGCCGCTTGCAAAAAACCTCAAAGCAATGCCTACTGTCTGTGTGGGTGTGAGAGCCCGACTTCGCAGAGTTTAACTTCGAATATAAGGTCCTAATAAATTTTTGATGTACAATATTCCCCCTCGGCTAAAGCGGTATCTTTCGAAAAGAATTTCCTCTGGGAGTAATAAAGGATCTTGCCGATCGTGCAAAACCCTCTCTGTATGAAATTCTCTTCTTATAAATTGCGTACCGATATCAATTGGTTGCTCATTCATGAATGGCGAAGTCATGACTAAATGAATGCCACGCACCGTCACTGATCACGTGTGTAAACTAATCCTTGTTTACATCGAACAAACCCGCTCAGAGCAGGTCTAAAGATTAGGCTATGACAACACTTCCAGCAAGAGTTTCGAAAAACCGGCAGATCCAGGATCAGGCCAAATCGTCAACAATTACATCCGGCTAAACGAGTAATCCATGTATGAAAAATACCCCCTGGTCTGAAAAAATCTGTTTTCTTCTGAGACATGCAGATGGTGGGCTCAGCGTCTGTTATGATTGCCTGTTCAGAAGAGAGTAAAGTAATTAACTGAAGGGACACCCACCACCCTAATCCCTAATTATACCAGAAATACTTAAATAACTCATTAAGGTTAAGAAATGAAATGAATATAAGGGATATAAACTGAACAAGCAGGAAAACTAACTGAGACTTGACAGAGAGAAAACTCAAAAAAGTCTTCACCAAATTTAAACAGACACAAAGGAACACAATTTAGAGAGGAAATAAATGAGAGCGCCAACCGGAAGAACTAAATTACAGAAACAGGAGGACACCCTCCCTTAATTATTTTACACCACACTGAAGAGATCCATTTTCTGTTTGGCATTAAAAAGTCTTTTCTGTTGATAAATTGGAGCATCATATTAGACTAGATATGCTACTTTTTCAGATTATAAAAACAGTTTAAATATCTTGGGATAACCATCACAAGTAGACATGAAGGTACTTCGCAATGCAATTTTAGACGTACTACGGATAAAATCAAACAAGATGTTAACTGATGACCCACCCTCCATCTCACCTTAGCAGAGAGGACTAACACTAATCAAATGAACGCTCCTCGACGTATTCTACAACATCCCGATATACACAAACAAATCACTCTTTAGGAAATTCTGGAATTCAAAACAGCCACAAATTCAGTACCTAAGTTTAAATTTTACTACTGGGCAGCAAATATATACAAAATAAAATCTGGGAAATCAGTAGAAATTTATAAATTCACAATCACACTGGCCTGGCTTGTAAGGAAAACAAATCCTGTTCTAAATCGTCCTATCTAATACTAATAGTTGTCAATTTACCAGCAACCCAGACATCTACCAGTTAGATAGATAGATAGATAGATAGATAGATAGATAGATAGATAGATAGATAGATAGATAGATAGATAGATAGATAGATAGATAGATAGATAGATAGATAGGAAAGGCACTATATAATAGATAGATAGATAGATAGATAGATAGATAGATAGATAGATAGATAGATAGATAGATAGATAGATAGATAGATAGATAGATAGATAGATAGATAGATAGATAGATAGATAGATAGATAGATAGATGTGAAAGGCACTATATGATAGATAGATAGATAGATAGATAGATAGATAGATAGATAGATAGATAGATAGATAGATAGATAGATAGATAGATGTGAAAAGCACTATATAATAGATAGATAGATAGATAGATAGATAGATAGATAGATAGATAGATAGATAGATAGATAGATAGATAGATAGATAGATAGATAGATAGATAGATAGATAGATAGATGTGAAAGGCACTATATGATAGATAGATAGATAGATAGATAGATAGATAGATAGATAGATAGATAGATAGATAGATAGATAGATAGATAGATAGATAGATAGATAGATAGATAGATAGATAGATAGATAGATAGATGTGAAAAGCACTATATAATAAATAGATAGATAGATAGATAGATAGATAGATAGATAGATAGATAGATAGATAGATAGATAGATAGATAGATAGATAGATAGATAGATGTGAAAGGCACTATATAATAGATATGAATGGCCCTATATGATAGATAGATGGGAGGAGATCCAACCGGACACCAACTACCATGACATCAGGAACATGGCCAGACACTGTTGGGAGTGTAGACAGGCATGTGGGGGCCATTCACATTACTGAGTCACATTAGGCGTCGCCGTGATGAAATTCATACAAGTTGGATCAACCTGGGATTTTAATTTTTCATTGGCCATCAATGGGTTGGTGATTTTGGTTTCCATTCACCGTTGTTACATCATTTTGTTCTCAATGAATTATACAGGATTACTCAGTAAAGATTTTCCACTCGAATATTTATTTCATCAAGATTTTTTGAGCAGTTGAATATATATACACACTATGGTCTGAACACACACCAGAATGACAAAAAATAAAGATAATTAAAAGAAAGAAAACTCCCAACTGGCTGTCCCAGTTCCAATTAGGTGCTATACAGGTGTATTGCTGTTGGTTTAAAGGAGTAGCCGTCTCATTTCTTGACCCACTTCTGCTGAATGATTCATTGACTTAAAGTCCTCAGTACTGGTGTGTCACAGAGAGGATGTGAAGCTCTGTTCATAATGGCACTCAGTTTTGTTTTAATTCTCCGCTTTGCTACGACCTCCAGGGGGTCCAGAGTTTATCCTTTTATTAGCTTGTTGATTTGGTGGGCCTCTCTTGAAGTGACGTTGCTAGCCCAGTATACCACAATGTAATAAATCACACTGGCCATCACAGAGTTGTACAGGATGTGAAGGATGTCACTCTCCTCATTAAAGGGACACAGTGTCCTAACAAACAAGAGCCTGCTCTGCTCTTTCTTCTATAGTTCCTCTGTGTTCCAAGATCAGTCCATCCTGTCACTGATGTGGACCCCCAAGTACTTGTAGGAGTGCACCACCTCTACATCCACTCCTATTGACCAGGGGCTCTTTGGGATTTCTTAAACCTACTCAGTGTTTAACTTAAAGAAAGTGTTAGTGATTACACCTGGAGATCTTCACATAAACAACATATTTGCAACTAATTTTAACATTTAATTCTGTATTTTGTAATGCATGCAATAATAAAATGCATTTCGTTTGTAATTGCAACAAATGGTTTATCACAAATATTTGTAGTAATAAAATGCATTGCACTTTTACTTCCCATAAATGGTGCATCATAAACATTTGCAATATGGCACATCACAAAGATTTGTAATAATCAAATGCATCGCAATTGTCATTTCAACAGATAGCACATTACAAACATTTACACTAATAAAATGCATTGCATTTTCCATTCCAACAGATGGTGCATCATAAACATTTGCAGTAATAAAATACATTGCATTTGTTATTCCAACAGGTGACATATCACAAACATTTGTAGTAATAAAATGCATTGCATTTGTCATTCCAACAGATGGTGCATCATAAGCATTTGCAATAATAAAATACATTGCATTTGTAATTCCAACAGGTGGTGCATCACAAACATTTGTAGTAATAAAATGCATTGCGTTTGTCATTTCCATAGATGGCACATCATAAACATATTTAGTAATAAAGTACATTACTTTGCAATTGCAACAGATGGCATATCACAAACATTTATAGAGGTAAAATGCATTGCTTTTATCTTTCCAACAAATGGCACATCACTAAGATTTGAAATAATCAAATCCATCACATTTGTCACTTCAACAAATAGCACATTACAAACATTTATACTAATAAAATGCATTGCATTTTCCATTCCATCAGATGGTGCATCATAAACATTTGCAGTAATAAAATACATTGCATTTGTTATTCCAACAGGTGGCGTATCACAAATAGTTGTAGTAATAAAATGCATTGCATTTGTCATTTCAATAGATGGCACATCACAAACAGTCAGTCATTATCCAACCCGCTATATCCTAACACAGGGTCACGGGGGTCTGCTGGAGCCAATCCCAGCCAACACAAGGCGCAAGGCAGGAACAAATCCCGAGCAGGGTGTCAGCCCACCGGAGACATCACAAATATTTTTAGCAATAAAGTACATTCCTTTTTCAACTCCAACAGATGGCACATCACAAAAATTTGCAGAGGTAAAATGCATTACTTTTGTCTTTCCAACACATGGCACATCACAAAGATTTGTAATAATCAAATGCATCGCATTTGTCATTTCAACAGATAGCACATTACAAACATTTCAATAGATGGCACATCACAAACAGTCAGTAAGTCAGTCATTATCCAACCCGCTATATCCTAACACAGGGTCACGGGGGTCTGCTGGAGCCAATCGCAGCCAACACAGGGCGCAAGGCAGGAACAAATCCCAGGCATGGTGCCAGCCCACCAAAGACATCACAAATATTTTTAGTAATAAAGTACATTCCTTTTTCAACTCCAACAGATGGCACATCACAAAAATTTGCAGAGGTAAAATGCATTAGTTTTGTCTTTCCAACACATGGCACATCACAAAGATTTGTAATAATCAAATGCATCACATTTGTCATTTCAACAGATAGCACATTACAAACATTTACACTAATAAAATGTGTTGCATTTGTACTTCCAACAGTTGCCACATCACAAACATTTGTACCAATACAATTGGTTGTATTTGTGATTCCAACAGATGGTGCATGACAATCATTAGCACTGTTTTTACGAATCCTATCCCAACTGGCAACTGTTGTCCATCTGAATGCCATTGTTAAGTTAGCAAAACAAATCAATAATTAGTATTAAGTACTTTTTGAAGTTAAGAAAAAATAACCGTAAATTACTTGATGAAGCCAAGCCCTGAATGAACAGAATGAAGCCCAAGTAATAAGATGAGAAATGAGAACAGGACAGTTCTTTTCAGGGAGTAAAAAGTCATTTGTAACATTTGTTTCTTTTTCTTGGTGGACATTTATTTTAAAGCACCGAGTACTAAGCAGTACTAATTTTAAGGATTCTTTAACGGAGAGTCAAGATTTTTGTCGATTTTTAACTTTGAATGAATCGACTGTAAATCAGCTTTGTAACATTATGGAATACGGCTTTAATGCAGAGTTCTGCTTCAGTCTTTTACACCAACACCTCCGTGAACCGTGTGTCACAAAATGAAGCAGCTCAAGTAAACTAATAACATTAGATTCTGGTAAAAAAATAAAATAGAAATATCGTGTACAGAAAAATATCACTTCTGATACATTTGATTAACCGATGGCACTGTGACTGAGGTCCAGTTGATTTAGAAAATTTCCTGGGCGAAGCTGGGCAACACAGCTAGTATAAATTAGAAAGGAGAAAATGCGACCGTTAGTCTGTTCGACTCTTTCACTTTACGGGACGCGTCCTGCGATACGACTTTTCACACGGACTTCACAACAACAGAGAATCAAAAAGTTGGCGACAGTGGACTGGCCGAGGCACTGGAAGACCAGGTGGTGTCGACCACGGGGTTCGTCTTTTGAAAGACATTTCCCTGATGTTTTTTGTTCATCGACACAATCCTTTACACTCCTGTTTATCGTTTACAGCCTATTCATGTGCGCCGTCTCATGTCTGGAAAACGTTTTCCCTTTTGGAAAAGATTCTAAGAGGAGAAATGATAAATAAACGGAACAAGTCAAGGAGAGCCTTAACTTTAAAAACAAGTTCTTCACTGAAGGGCACACATGGGTGGAAACTGGTAAAAGTAAATTTCACATAAATGATAGAAGCCATTCCTTCACACAGAATTCTAAATAAATGGAAGAAGCCGCCAGGATTTTAGTTGAAAGCAGCGCCAGTGGGACCCTGGGAGTTTGACTTGATGCTGCTTTCACAACATGAGGTGAATAG